>NC_136861.1:24675234-26163567 GCF_951799975.1 Gobius niger | reverse complement strand
TGTCAACTCTTTGTCATATCCAGAGCTTTAAAATAAACAGTAGGTTGCTTTGAGACTGACAGGTAATTGCAGCCTAAACTATGCTCGGCCTATAGGCTTTAGCTGAGCTGCAGCAGGAGTCTAGCCTGCTCATTTTAATAGTTTATACATGAAGAAAATAATGTTTTATTTTATTATCAAATAATGACTGATCACATGTTGCTTTTCTTTTATGTTCTGTCATTTCATCAAATAGTATCTCCCTGTAATAGGGTTCGATCCTACATTTTTATTTCCAAGGCAGCGATCATCTGTCAGCCAAAATAATACAACTTCTGTCCCCAATCCGCCGTGGTGTGCTTACATGCATGAGTGCTATATGTGTTCAGTAGCATGCACCAAATGAACAAACAAATAAATACATAGCTGTTATATCATTGAGGTTTATTAACTGGGATTCTATTTTTGCAGGTGAAAATCTGGTTCCAGAATCGCCGCTCGAAGTTTAAGAAGCTCTACAAGAACGGCGAGTTTCCTCTGGGGGACATGCCTCTGGAGCACAGTCCTGAAGCCAGCGACTCCATGGCCTGCAACTCCCCTCCTTCTCCGTCTGCGTGGGAGAACAACAACAACAACAACAACACCAGCAGCAGTAGCAGCGGCAGCACAAACAGCGGGGGCGGAGCCAAGAATACCGCCATGCTGGATCCCAGCAGTAGGGGGCAGCCTTCCTTTCAGCCGCCGGTGGAATCGTCGGCTCCGTACATGGGCGAATACAGCCATCAGAACTGGTACCAACAGCCGGCAGGGCCCATAGGCCTGGGACAGACCGCGCCCATGCACCTCAGTGCGGCCTCTGCAGCAACGGCGGCTTCTCAGAGCGTGGGCGCCGTTTACTGACTCTGATTGGAGCCATTAAAAACTGTTAAAGGATTATATTTTTGTTTTGTATTTAATATTTTAAAAGAGAATATTTATACGTTAAGTCTTTTCTACTACTGACCTTTTGTAGGACACATTTTACTCGAGCCCATAACAAAAGCCTTGGGTGGTGAAAGACTGAATTTTACTGTATTTGACCAAAGATGACTGTGTCTTCCAGTACATTCACCATTATTCGCCATCTACTGTTTATTGTGGCCTATAAACTTGATCCAATGGGTGGATGAACAAGAGAACATTTGTTTAAAAAAAATGATCATGACGGACTTCTCTTTAAAGTGTTTTAAACCACTGTTCTAACCTTTAAAGGACGCTTGAGGTGTGGATATAATTAATTATGAGAGTAAGTGAAAATAACATTGTTTATGACATGAAAGCTAAGCACGCTAGACCGGTTCAACACGATAACAAAGTATTAATAGCCTTGTGAATTTGTGAAGATGCTTCTTAGGGTTCCGTTCATGCCATGGGTTGTACATAAAACATATTCTTAGTATTTTATGTTTATAGAAATAAAATCACTGCATTAAGATTTCTAAATGTGTTCAGTAAATAGAACTGCTAAGGTTGATGCTGGATTTAATGTGGCTCTTACAAGGATAATATATTTGGCAAAAGATTACCTTGACAAAAGGCCTCGTGCAAAAACGTTTTTTTTTCACTGGTGCATTTTGAGTACTTATCCACGTGTTCATATTCTATACATCTGTTGAGTACAATTCTTCCAATATAGCATGCATTAGAGAGGAGTGTGAGGGAGAGTGTCCTTTCCCCACCAGACATCCGCCACGATGTGAGTGAAGAAGTTCTGCATCTCATGAAAATAGTTGGCTAAGCTAACTGGCTATATTTGTGGAGGGAAAACCAATGTAAAGCTTAGAGAGACAAATCTGATGTACTCTCAGCAGTGTTAATTTCGTCGACTAAAATATTTAGTCTTAATTTTAGTCAAAGTGATATTTTTGACGACTAAAATTGGACTAAAACTAAATTAAACGTTTTTCATGAGACTAAAACTATGACTAAAATGTCCAGATATTTTAGTCGACTAAAATAAGACTAAATAAAAATGAAAAGGAGAGACTAAAATCATCCAAACTTCTATTAACAGTCTGAAAGAGCCTCAGATCATGTAAATTCTCTGCCAATGGATCAGCTCTGAGCTTTGTTCATGTGGAAACAGCTCCATGAAGCAGAGGAACAAGATTAAATATTATGATGAATATTATCAATGCAAAGTCGACTAAATTCGTCTTAAATTTAGTCGACTAAAACTAGACTAAAATTGAAGATATTTTTTGACTAAAACTAGACTAAAATCGAATTACATTTTCGTCAAAAGACTAAAAAAAAAAAAAAAAAGACTAAAAAAGATGAAGAATTGGACCAAAAAAAATAATAATGAATGAATCTGTAACATGACAATATACCCCGGGATAGTCTTCTGTACTTGTTAGTGCCTCCGAGGAGTTCTTGTTAAATGAACGGTCGTCTCCACTGAGGTCCTCCTGCCTTCTTGTGCGGTGAGTCACTGGCAGGTAGGGGTTGCGCCCATCTGGTTGCGGCGCGCAGACAGGGGCAGGCGCTGCGTGCTACAGCGGCAGACTCTTTGGAGACACAGCGCGCTAATAACACACGCGGCTGTACTGCGCTTTCATGTGGCCTGCAGTGAGGAGTGTGTGCATACAAACAAACCTTCACCCAACACACAGGTTAACCCAGAGAGAGAGAGAGAGAGACGGCGTGACAGCTTAGAAAACAGCGTGTTGCTACAAATACAAAAAAGGATCAAGTGGCACTGGGTAACGTCTACAGTTAGGATTGATTTCAGAGTAAATTGTTCATGCAAAGTCGACTGGCTCTGCTTCATGTTAAGGGACACATGATCCTCTCTGCCCTTAAGACGTATTCCTTTATTTGTGTTCCCCTTTTTTACAAAGAACATTTTTCATTGAAAACTCTATGATTAATAACCCCTAGACAACTGAGAGCTGATTCAAACAAATGAAAGTGGTTGAAATTGTGAAACAGGAGAAACCTATAAACCAACATAAGATATTGTTTATGAGTTGGCTAATAATCGACATAAAAGAGTGAAATACTGTTCATATGTTTCACCTTGTAGACTCGCTGACTACCAGATAATTTATGCCAATACCTTTTTGAAAAGTATTTATTCTTAATGTAAATACAACAATAAGGGCTCAATGACTGATCCCTGTGGTACACCTGTGGTACACCTATCGCAAGCCAGTAGTTTTCACGCTCACTCTTCTTCACACAGTGCCAAATTTTACGGATCCTTACTATTATTATACGTAATTGGACTGAAACTGAGTTGGACTTTATTCTTATAAAGTTTTATTTTCTGAAAATAGATGCCAAATAATAGATGCTTTCATTGGCACCTTCTGTCTGTTTTTTGTTGTTGTTTGTAGATATCCATTAATCCGAAATCAACAAGCGTCAAGACTTCTTTCCCTACATATAAAGTGCTGTAGAGACACTCGTGTTTTCTCGGCAAATCTGTAGTAATTTAGATATTGTAAATGCACCACAGGGATCAATCCTTATTATTGTATTTACTTTATGAATAAATACTATTCAAAAATGTATTTGCATAAATTATTTGGGTCTACAAAGTGATACATGTGAACAGCATTTTACTCTTTTATGTAGCCAACTCATTTTGCTTCAGCTAATAAAAAAAAAAATAGGCCTATACCAAGTTTTCCATATTTACGACGTCAAAAGATGCACAGCCTCATAAATGTTTACTGTAGAGTGGATCTGCAGGTTCACTTGGTCGGTTTTGACACACCTCGGGAGTAGTTTGCGTAGACCAGGCTTAGTGGTTACTGGTTTGTCTTGATGTGCACACGTGTATCTCTGTAATTGGTTTATAAAAGGCTCAGCTCATTATCCCATACAGACAAACGTGAAATAATATTGTAGATACTTATCATTCATTTTGGTTTATTTATTTTATTTCACGAGGGTGCAGGATTAGTCCTAATACAATAATTCCTTTGGCCGTGACTGTTCAAAGTCAGTCATGGCCAAAGGAATTATTAATCATTAAGCTCCACTTATTCTTGTCACTTTGACTTGACTTTCATTATCAACTTATGCCATTGTAGATTGTAGCAGTTCTATATTGTATTTGTCAATCCAAAATCGATCATTAGACTTTCCCTACACATAGTGCTGTACTGAAAATTGTGTTTTCTCGGCAAATTTGTAGTAGTTTAGATTTTGTGCTTGACCCCCAAACTGGCTTTTTTTTTTTTTACCACTCAACTGACTGAACCTTGGCCAAAAATGTGTCACACTACAAAAAAATAATATTTATTCAACATGATCCAAATTAACTGTATTCCACAGCTGTTATGCAAATATCTTGTAAAAACAGTAACACATAAATAAAATAGGAAAATCAGTTGATCTGAAATAAATTTATGATGGGAAGATAAAAAATATTCCCATCATAAATGTTCGGATTTGACAATTGGACCCTATTTGAAGAACAATAAAATGTCCATTGTGCTCTCCAAAACCGTGAGTTGTTATGTTAAGCAAGACATCTCTCTCTTCACTTTACCCTAAAGTCCCTCCAGGCTACAGGAGCATATCTAGGGCGTGTATCCCAAACCGCAGCCTCTTCTCCAGGACATCTTCCCTGTTTGTTTAGGCTCCTACCTTCCTGTGCTGAGCCCTCTGCTTCCAGGTGTCACAGAAGAATGCATGCGAACATCAGAGGAGACAAGCAGACGGCAAAACACAGGCCTGTAGCGACCTGTGACGGCACCTCCACGGGCCAAATGGTTTTACAGACGCACTCATGAAAATTCTGCTCAAAATGTTGCATAATTGCTCCGGTGGATAGTGCATATATTGCGTTATATGGCTTGTGTGTTGGTGGTAGCTTTGTCGAGCTTAGAGTGGTGTGCTGAAGGTGCACTTGGTGTTTGGGATCAGAGGGAGAATGGCGAGACGAGGAGATGACATCAGCTGCCGTCACGATCTGAGCAGAGAGGAACACTCAGCAGCGGAAGGAGGGTTTATAAGAGCATCCTGAAAGATTGGAAGCTCAAATTACTTTCCCTGCCTCCCGCCATGACCGCATTAAGAGTAAAAGTCCATATATCACAATACGTCTCTGATGTGAATCCATGTATCGCAATACTTTTGATGCTCAACTTAGTAATGACTTGTTATTGTTGATACAGTACCTGTTTAGAGCCAAACTTCCGAAAAGCTTCTGCCAATTGCACTTCTCACAATGCCTTACTCAATGTTTGACTGATTTATATTAAATGTATATAACTTTTAGAATCTCGATATGAGCTTTACCATTCAGTTCCTTCAGGGTAAAGTACAGGAGTTTGTTCTGATGACATACATGATAATACTTAGTGAATTTTAATGTATTGTGTCACAATATTGTATCAGCCCCTCTGTTTCTATAAGTGTATCATCCCGGCCCTAATACCTACAGGTTCTAATTGAACTGAGGTGAAAAACACGTGAAATTGTCTCTTGTTGACGCTGTCAAATGTGGGTGGGTGAAGTGCCTTGCTAAATGTGTCCACATGCAATATAGCAGTTCACAATTCAAAACAAAAAACTCTATATTTTGAATAGTGAAAGATGTGATAGCGCCATGTGATAGAATCAAGATTATGATTATTATAGACATATTTTTTACAGACTGTGTGATGTAATAATATATTTCTGTTTCTGTTGCTTCTTAATTTTATGTGAGTTGTCTATGTATTCTCTAATCCATAAATGTAAATACAACATTAGAAAAGTCTAAATGATGTAGGCAACTTTATTTTCTAATATAACCGTTTTCATTGTTTACACAAATCCCGACTTGTTTCTGTGTAAGGCATATAAAGTTTTTTCACAGGAGACCTGAGTCCTGCAGAATCTCAATTGCACTCTTAATGTGTACGTGCGTCTGTGCGCTGTCTCCACACGGGTCCATTTTAACAAGAAAATATAAAACAGCTCCCGCTGTTCACAACTTGTTCTCATTAATATGTGTGTGGTTTTTTGCATTTATTTCTTTTATTTTGTGGACAGGCCTTCCTCCTCCCTCCATTTTCAATCCTCTCAGGGCCCACATGCTGTTGTCTGCCCAGTAGCCACTTGCCTAATTTTTATTTTTATAGTTTTGACATTTATGTCCTCATGCAAACTTACCACTTAAGTCACATGTTTTTTTTAAATGGACTCCAAGCTTATTAAATGCATTTTTCCTTTCAATTTGGCTTGATAGAAAACATGTCCTTTCAGTTACGTTATATCTTAAGTGTTTTAAAGCAGGTCAAAAACATTACAATAAAAGCAAAGACCAGCACTGACCTTTATCAGTGGATTTAACTTGCCTTAGACTCAAACACATGAATAAATAAATGAATAAATAATTATAACAGATGCAAATTTACATTTCTCTGATTCAATGCTTCAAGTTAATTTAAGTTAAGTTCAAGAAAATAGTGCGATTCTGTTATTGCTCTTGACAATGGTTTTCAGTAGGTGTACCACAGGGATCTATCATTGAGCCCTTAGTTTTTTCTCTATACATCAATGTCCACAGTGTATGTCCTGATTTCAAAGTTCATATGAATGTGGTGAGTTATTTTCACTCATGGTTTGACAAGTGAGGTGAACTCATCCAAGCTTACAGTTTAGTTTAGTTTAGTTTAGTTTAGCTTAGCTTAGCTTAGCTTAGCTTAGCTTAGCTTAGCTTAGTTTAGCTCAGCTTAGCTCAGCTTAGCTCATCTTAGCTTAGCTTAGTTTAGTTGTTGTTGTTATTGTACAGGTGCCCTAACAAAGGTACTGGTCAAACATGATGCTGAACACTCCAAATCCTATGACAATGACATCAACAAAACGACCCACAGAGCTGAACAATTTAGATTTTTGAAGGCACACTGCACTAAAACAGAACAGCTACTAATAATACAGCAGTTTAGAATAACAAAAGCCAAAATAGATAAATCTACCAAAAATGTTTATATCTCATCAAGTCTTCCAAATAGTATAGATTTTTAAAACATGCTTGCCTCATTAGTAAATTCCTCCATAGTGTGTGCCTCTCTTCCCTTGAATGACCTTATAAACAGTGATATTAAATCCAGATTGGCCACTAGAGGGGACTGTGACCACCACTGAATACGCCATTTCTGTCAAAGGGCATAAGCTGGTACAGTTTTCCATTTATTATGATTTACTTTGGCGTATGAATGAGACTGTGAATGGTTGAGTGGTTCCTTGATGTAAAGCGCATTGGATAAAAGCGCTACATAAATTGTGACCATTTCACTTTTACCCTTAAATAATCATTTTTTTCCCCGCACAATGAACCTAAAAGAAGTTCAGTTGGTTTAGCTAGTTTAAGTTTTTACTGCTCTGCCCAAAGCAGCGTACCATGTTTGAAATTCAATGTCTTCGGTCTTTGGCCTTAGTTTGTTGATCACAAAGTCGAAAATCAGTTATAATTTGTTGTGACCCGGACAGTCTCCAGCATCTAGTTGCACTTCTTCATGTTTGTGTGTCCTGATCCTCATTTGCCCTTTCTGCAGCAGACAGTGTTCAGCATGGTGCTGCCTCAGCTCCTGACTCCATGGGTTTATGAGGACAACATGACGCACCTGAAGTCTGTGAAACAAACTCTTCCATAAAAACGGTGTGGTGTGATTTTGCCGGGAGCAACAGGATGGGAAGTGTTGAAAGAGATGTTTGATCCTCCAAAGGAAAGAAGACATCATTAAATATAAGGTCAGCTCTAGCTAACTTAATGAGCACATTGTTCCTACACAAATATGGCCGCCACACAAAATACGTTTGTGGTTAGACTGCAATGTGAAGGTACGTCCATGTTTGTGGGATGGGGCAAGGATTTGGAGCTTTTAACCATGTTGCAAACATGTTCCCTCATCAAAAACATACCTGCAGTACTTTATTCATGCAGTTTTCAGTAATCCTGGTCACTCTGGTCGTTCTTCTGAAGCAGTCTATCACGTGCCATTCCCACTGCTGCCTGCAGAGGGCGTTCAGGCCAATTCGCAATCCTTACCAGCCGAGTTACAATCATTGCCTTTTCTTGAATATACATTTTAACACATTTTAAAATGTCAAAATGATCATATTTGTTACACCTGATATGCACATGCACTTTAAAGGGACTCTGCGGAGTTTAAAAATGTTAAGATTATGTATTTTCCTCCCCTTGCATGTTCCAGCAATGTCCTAATGTGTAGAATGAGCCCAGACCTGTTCACCACAACTGCCTCTTAAGTCCTGCACTGTCACCCAAAAAGTTGTTAATTCGGTCCGAAGTGCCGTCATGCACGAGCTGCCTGCAGAGGGCAGCGAAACTTTTGTACTGAGTATAAAATACATTTTGAATTGCCCCTTTAAGATGATAATCTGTAAGTTTAAATGTTTTATCAATTCTATAGATAGCGTAGATAATTGACTGTCTGCGTCTGCAATTTAACATACCGTGATCAGGTTGCATATTAGATATTGAAAACTTTAAAATATTGTTAAGTACAAGGCTACAAGACAAGTTTGCTGTTTGTAGGTGCTACAGTGAAAATACCAGGAAAAAAATGTATTTTGAGAAAATGTTTCTTCAATAGAGAAACGTAGAAGCAGTGTAATAATTAAACACCTTTTTGTGAAGATAAGGCAATTTATTTGTTTCCAGGTGAATGTTTATATGTCAAGAGAGCAAACTAGTCCAGAACCTGAAAATTGAAACATAAAAGGTTTTGCCTGCACTGTCTCCCCTTAAAGGTGCATTATGCAACTTTTTAAGTGGATATAAAAGTCGATATTTGTGCGTATTTGACCAGGTAGTGATCCAGCAGCTGTATGAGTGCTCATCATGGCGCCTTTACTTTTGATCAAGGTGGTCTCTACAACGCGCCAGGATCAATTGTTTTCTAGGTTTCCTGGTGAGAGGAAGTAGTGAAAACCTTCCCATTGATTCTGGTCCATCCTAGAGACCACTGTGATGTAAAGGCGCCATGATAACCACTCATACAGCTGCTGGTCACTACCAGGTTAAATACGCACAAATATCAACTTTTATTTCCACATAAAAAAGTTGCATAATGCACCTTTAAGTAAGATGAATGTAAAGACAGATTTGGTGCTGCACCTGAAGGCATTACTTAGACCTTTTTTTGTCCATATTAACAGTAGTACTGTGTTGTAATGTACCTGTGAAAAATAACATAGTTTTATCACATTCATAAATCAGTCAAATTAAAACAAATGAAGGATTAGCTTGGACTAATCCATTCTGATAATCTGGCACTTCCTCTTTTCAGAGCTGCGAGCTGCAAGATATTCCCTTGACTGACAATTACACATAATTACAGCGTCTGAGTGAAAGCGTTATTTAACAAGCCCTGTCCTAAATTACCTATAATTGACACGGTCATTTTATAAAATCATTGACCAAGTTGGACGACTCGTTGCTTTTCCAGATGTCTGCAGGGCGAGAGCCGTGACCCGCTTCTTCTGATTTATGACTCCAGAGAAAATGCCTCCAGACGATGCTGCGAATCGCTGTGCACAGTTTGTTTTGATATTGCATCTATGGGGTACAACAGATGTTATCTCTGAAGTCAAGCCAAAGAAATCACTGCTGATTAATATATGTTCAACCAACACAATCAAATTAGCTCACTGGGATCCATTTATCTGAAAGTTTATCGAGCCAAAACACGAGTGTAAAAATATTGCTTCAGTATTTTAGGTGGATTGCGTTTGAAACATTCGCCTCCAAGTCCATTAATAACCAAGTTGGAATGACCTTTACAAATGAAATAGTTAATTCTGATGCCATATTTTACTTTTACAATAATAAACTATGGGATACAATTTGGGGGTTTGCCTTAATGGGGTTTGACAAAAGCACAGTATGACCCGGCGAACAAATCCCCACCTCTCAGACTGAGAAAGAGTTCCTCACCGCTTCGTATTGTCCTCTTGAAACATAAAGTTTAATTCAAACTGAACAACTGAAGAATCTGTGTTGCCAGTTTCTAATCCCCGGTGCTTTATTGCTAAGTGTCACTTGAGAGATTGTCATGTCACAAAAACGTTATCAGAGTGCATCATACAGTATTACCCTGTTAAACTTACAGCACAAGAAATACTCACAAAACAAAAGTCCTTTAGTGTTTTTCGCATCAGTTTGTATTTTACAAACAGCAAAAAGCATTGTTGTTCTGATGCCCCCATGACAACTCAGCACCAAAAATCCCTGAAATCTCCAGAAACAACCGCTGTTTACCGAACCCCTATTTGAGACAATGCAATTGTGAGGGGGGGCGGGGTAAGAATATTGTGTGTCAGTGCGAGAGATATCCTGGCAGGCACTTGAAGATACAAATACTGTACATAATGGTGTTTCGGCGCTTTCAAAATGCGTTGAAAGGAGTCACTACAGCTACAAATGATGACTTTAGCCTGTTCCCAGTAGAGGGGGAAATGAGAATTGACCCCGTTCAAATGTAGGTTCATCTATTCACCTTATTCCGGACGTTCGTGTGGGCGCCGCCATACAACAGAAGCGTCGAGAAAACGCAAAAAGTGGCAAAAGTGGGCGGGGCAGAATAAGGTGAATATCTTACAAGTATCCGAATGCTGCTAGTTGAATATTCTTGTAAACATTGTGCAAAGTATATCACACAGCCCTATATGACTAAAGAGGGGTGATTTCCACAGGTCTTTGCGTTGGCCCCCATGCTTTTAAGAATAATCTGTAAACCTTTTATACTTGCATTACAAGCTGTAACAAAATGTCTGACAAATGGCGCCTTTTGAAGAGTTGATATTTCTCACACTGAACAGAACACTTGCTTTTCGCCTCATTGTGGTGGTAAGGTAAGTGCTGAGAAGATCAGATCAATAGTTTGTTGACTTGCTTGATTCAACCTGGCCCAAACGAGCCAGTTTAGCATTTAAGACTTTTAAGTTTACCCTCAAATCCTGCAGTCAACATACAAAAAAAAAAATGTGCTGGTTGTTTGTCACATCATCTGAGTTCTGGGCACTGAGTCCTGCTGATGTCCGGGGTACCAGTGTCCAAAATTGTTCATGTAGGCTCCGGAGTGCACCGGGGCAGCTTTGGTGGCCATGCCGATGTCCCACAGGGAGCAGGGGGAGGACGAGGACGCCGGCGGTGGAGCCAGATGTTCCCCCTCCACTCCGCAAGGTCCGTTCTTCATGATCTTCTTGTACTTGGACCGCTTGTTTTGGAACCAAATTTTCACCTTCAAGACAAAAGAAAGAAATGGCCTGGTTAGCAGGTTTAATGAGGAGTTTATAGTCGTACAGCAGCCAAGCTCGTCTTTTAGATTATGACTTCTGCCACACACACACAAATATAGTGACTTTGAACTGCATGGATTGTTGCAGTTCTTATGAGTCTCTCTTTAGACGTTTGAGTCGGTCAGTAGACGGGACGGGCTGGTCATGCAGCAGTAAAACAGTGAGGGGTGGGTTTTACATTAGCCAAAAAACAACCATTCCTGTTAATATAATGGCACACAAAACAGGTACTCTGCTACACCTTTACAGAACACCAAATTGAATATACGAAATTAATAAATGACTGAATTGATGCTTTGATCTGACTGGCTAAAGCAAAGCCTTGTTGATCCACTCAGCTATACATGCTCTGCTTTTCACAAAAGATCACAAAAGCTCTTCCAGATCAGCATTATTATGTTGTGGTATTGTTTTATCAATTTTCAGCACAAGAGCAAACAGTCCCAGAACAATGCTCGACGGGTGCAGACTTGTAAGAGGACACTAGAGGAAGATTTGCAGAGAGAAAGCAGAACATCCAGCCTATTCGGCAATCCAGCAATCGGCTGTCCTCACTATGAGACGCTCTTCTTATGTTGCTGATAAAAGTTGGCGCGTGTGCTGCTTTGTTAGCCAGGGCAGCAAATTGAGCATCAAATTTCATGTCAAGCAACCTGTCATCGTTGTGAGAGCACTACTTCATCATTAATAATTGCAAGCGGTCAGATAAGGCCTCAACCTTCTCAATATAAGCAAGAGTCTGCAAATGTACAGGACCCACGGAGACAAACTGCCCGATTGGTTAGAACTGATCACGTGGCTTGCGAGCAGAAGCAAAAACAAGGAACACACTCAGAAGAAAAGAAAAAAAAAACATCAGCGACGTGTGCCCTTGAGTGTTCGAGTGTGTGTTGAGGGCTCTGTTTGTTTATTTATATAGAATATCAATGACGCGACTCCACATTTACTAAAGCTAAAAGGGGCCCCAAAGCAGAATTTCGCACAGGACCCATAAAAAGCTCCAAGGCGGCCCTGTTTGAAGTGATGACAATAGATAAGCAATTGTTTCTAATCATCTCCTGTTTTATAGCAGTCATTCTGTTCTGGTAAATGTTCATTTAGGCTAATTAACTTTAAATATGCGGTCAATTATGTCCTTTTCTTTCTGCGATCAAATAACACCCAACTTTCTCACATCCTTTGTCTCAGGTCGTCAAAAAGTTAAATTTAGCATTTCATTAGAACCCTATTGTTCTGTTCTACGCGCTGACGTCAATCCCAGTTCATTATGTGGAATACTTGCATAAAAATCACTCCATAAACAAAACCATTGAAGCTTCAGCTAAACTGCGGCCACAAAACCCGGGGCCCGCAGCACAATTACGACCTTTTCTTGCTCAGAGATACAGGCATCTTATGTTAAGTGTAGTGTATCTTATGGCTTGGAGTCAATCAACAGCGCGTTAAGCTAATTCAGCCGCAGCGAGAGGACTTTTTCACTAATTATTGGTTTCATATTACACCTGCAGCGTGGGGCCTGACAGTTTTCGCTGAGAGCTCGGGTAATGACACCAGCATTAGCCGAGTGGAGTGGCAGAGAGGCAAACCAGGTGTCTGCGACGTTAACACACTGAGCATTTTTATAAATATTGTGGTAAAAGTACTCAAGAGTAACCAGGCAGTTTAAAATCAGGAACAATAACAACATGTTCTGATGTATATTTTGCATTTAGCCTCTGTTTATCTGAGGAACACTGTGTTAGGAAAACTTTACATTAGCCTGTGGCGGTAAATGTTGGCGTGTAGTACGTGGTTATGGTAAACACTTGACTTGTTCCTCCAAAGTTAATTTGCTTCCGTTACTTCTGTTACTACTGTTGCTATTATGATTGCCACTACATTCACATTCACTGAAGTAATAAACGTCACTATGATCGAACCCAAAGTAAGAGACAGTATTTATTCAGTCATTTGTCTCTGTTTTTCAGGACCTTTTGTGACGAGAACTAGTGCAATGTCAAAACAGGAAAGAATCAAAAAGCAAACTATCTAAACTATCCAAACAACAAAAGCATTTTATTAACAGAATCATTTTGGCAAAAGTCTGTGACCCACAACGACTGAAACTGCCGCTATGACACATTTTTGTGCAGTGCGAACCTGTGACCTAATCCTTGCACTCGGCTGGTTGTTGATACGATCTGATGGCCATTTGAGCGGTGTATACGTGCCGCTACGCAGCAGTAACTGGCCACAGTAGGGCCTCACACAGAAAATGGTGGCTGGCCGGCATCCTAATGGCGCGGTATCCAGACCGAGCTGCGGTATGTGATCCCTATCTCACGCCCTGTTTGCGAGTGTTTATATTTCCCACTCCGACTGCACATGTATATGCCCTCACAGGAGCTGAATACATGTGAACTGATATTAAAGCTGAGCGAGTGCTGAAAAAGGTCACTGAAACTCGAAGCGTGGGTTTATGTGTAGCATTGACATTGTCACCACGCAGACTTCTCATGCTGTGTAAGGATCTCTTGCTCTCCGTAAACAAATCTCCAAACTTCAAATCTCATCTTAAATGCTAAATATTGTAGACTCTTATTTTCTACTCTGTCCGGATTAGGACAAATGTTGTGGTAAATGCTGACACTAGATCTACCACAATAGAGAAGCATCCAGCTTCTGTGGTAAGACTCATGGATAACCCCTTGTTTTCTTGTGAACCTCTTGACCCTGGCATGACATGGGCTACTGTCATGATCATAGTTTTCATTTCTGTAAATCAAATATTGCCAAGTTTGTGTGTAACCCTGGGATGTAATAGGATAACTTATGGTTATAAGAAGTAGTTGATCCAATTTCCTAGGTTCGTACAGGAGGGTAAGTAACATAAGTAAAGTTGCAGTGCATGAGAATGAGTGCAGCCACAGGTTAAAGTTATGTTGAAATATATTAAAAATTGCACAATGTGAATAACACACATTCAGTAACAACATTCACAAAATAAATTTTAAATTGTCCCTATCTGAGCTCAGACGTACATTTAGTGCCATTTTGAATGCACTCGTGTTTGTGATGGAAATGTAATTTAGCAAGACTCGAGAAATGACAGAGGTGGATGAAATATTCAAATTGTCTACTTAATGAAAAGTACAAATACAGGAGCAAAGTACTGTATAAGCACAAAAGTATCCACATTCAAAAGTATTTAAGTGAGATTTTCAAAACGGTCAATCGAGGTTTTTGTTTTCAGACTATTGTGATGTTTCTGATCCGAACTTCTTTACATTCACTTTCTGCAAGTCTCAAAGAGATGACTGCAAACAGAAATGCATTTAAAACCACAAATCAAAGAAAATATAAGTGCTTCTTTGTGCCTATATTTACTGGATGTGTTATTTATTTTTTACCATGTTACCGTCACAAATCCCTGTGCCTTTTCCACATTTTGAAACACTGTAAATTTGCTGTTTTCTAAAATGTTATTACTCCGTGACACTGATCAAAATATAATGACGCCTAATGGCCACTCGGGGTAGTTGTTACAATATCCAAATGTGCCTTGCTTTACCGGCGTGTAACAACTTGAGTTCAAGCCAACCGTGATTTCAGAGATATATCCGCTAATGACTAATTCTGCAAGATCCAGTCTTTTTGTCCGTCTGTCATGAAGGCACAGAGTGGATGATCCTTTTACTCCCAGGGTAAACAGAGTGGCTGATTCAAATAGGATTAGGGCCAACATCTCCGTGCCACTTATGTACACTCCACTCACAAGTGCAAGTCGAAAGCGCCGCGCGGCCATTTGTCATCTCGGTTTCCCATCCAGTCGCAACCAGTAACATTCATCGCTACAACTCAAGCCCATATTCTCAAACTTACATGTTCACAAAGGTCTAAACTGGAAGTGATCTGAATGTTGTTAAAGTCAGTTCTTGTTCCCTATACCTCGAGTGTGATGTTGACTATTTACAAATGTTTATCTCTATTCATATTTACTGGTATTTTTTAGTAGCGTGTTGTCTGCGAAATGGAGCTAAAACACTTTCAAACCTTTTATTGCAAAATGTTAAAATTAAGTGTCCACATTTTTAATTACTAGTCCTTTTTTTCCCGTTTTTTAGAGTATATAATCTGAAATTATTCTATATAACTGTAACTATAAAGTGCTATGGCTGATATCACACAATTCGCTTTGTTCGCAATGTAGGGGATGAAAGCAGCTAATGCTAAAACAATACCAACACAGCATGAAACTAAAAGTAGGTTTCTTTAAGTATTTACTGGTTTGTGCAAAAATATTTAAAAAGTCAATTTTGTTCCGCCATAGTCTATAGGCTTTGTATCAACAGATATTTTATTTGAGATCACTAACGTGCCGATAAGTTATGCATATTATAAATTAATAATGATAAATAAATAGACAGTATTTTTCTAACGCAATACAAAGCCCCTGCTACTTTCAATGAATGTAAAATCATTATTGAAGAGTGGAGACGAGGCGGGCACCACACGCCCTGCATTCCTCGTGCCGCTGTTGCGCTGCGTGGCTTTTGTTTTGTGGCACGATAGTTTAGGAGAAATGATCCCTGGTTGACCTTTGCATGACTACACTTTTACAAGGCTGCATCTTATTACGTAAATGGCTGGGTTTAATTGCAGAGACGAGCCCTGCCAAAACGTGACAGCAGTTTGTAAGAATGCACCGGTGCGTGTTTTGGGTTTTCACTCCGATCGTAATACGCCCAGTGTGTGACATTTATTAAAACAACAACCAGGGCTGTACCTCAATATCGGGCAGCACTTTGTTTGCACTTTGTTTGATTTTTGAGTATTGAAAAAAAAAGAACAATTCTAAATTCTAAAACAATTTCTACATTTATATTATGCCCAAATCCTATTGAAATGTATTTAATGCTTCATAAATAGATGTCATGTTGAAAGTTGCACATATATTAAATCAATTAGAATTTATTATAGTATTTTGTCGGGTTATTAAAAGACTACATTTGCCATCAGTACAAAACATGCTCTTAATGACCAGCTTGACACAGAAAATGCAATTTCTGCAGTGGGTAATCAAAGAATGGATTTGGATGAGGACCTAACCCGTTTAAATCTCAAATTCTGCTGACTTTAGTCATCATCTCCATGGAGACGAGCTGGAGACGTACCCACTCTCTGTAAAGTTGCAGTCATGTCTTAGTAGAGCTGAGCCGCTCACAGTAAAAGCACATGTTTGTTTGTTCATTTATGAGCCATTTTTCTATTATGAAAATATCTGTCATAAAATAAATGCTTGTATTTCAATTTTATTTCTTGGGTAAAATTCTGTGGGGTGTGGCTTTAAGTAGATATCGCTAATTCCAGTGAGAGCAGTGGAGGTAGTAGTAGCTGTTGTAGTAATGGTGTCGTAGAATGGCTTATTTAACTTTATTGTGTTTCAGTACTTTATCATAAAAATAAAAAATACAACCTTTCTTCTTACACACACATAGGCAGATTAAGTGAGTTATTCCTATTATTATGAAACTTTTGCTCGACAAATGATTCATCACATCTGATTTTCACTTCTACTTAAATCAGTGGTGCCCGTCTTAATGTGTGTCCGTGGGTCGGTGGGCGGATAAACTGGTGCCTGGTCCACCCGGAGTGACACTTCCTCACAATTTGAGGAGAGCCAACAGAGAGAGACGGCAGGCGGGACACACAGGCCCCGATATGACCCAGACGACCCTTACCTGCGTTTGCGTGAGGCCCAGTTTGGCGGCCAGGTCGGCTCTCTCGGGCAGCGCCAGGTACTGGGTCTGCTGGAAGCGCTGGTTGAGGGCCTGGAGCTGCAGGCTGGAGTAGATGGTGCGAGGTTTGCGGATCTTCTTGCCCTTGCCGTTGAGCCGGACCTCCCCGTTTTCGATCACCGTGGTGGGCTTGTCATGCTCTGCGCACAGAAGAGACAAATCATTTCGGGGTAATCCACCGCATCATCGCGCCTCCCCAATGAGAGGTCACGGTGCAGATGTTTCGTGTACGGCAGATGTGATGGAGTTCAGTTCAATTTGAATGTGGAGACATTTTGTAGCAGGATAGGTAAGAAACAGCTAAACATGTACTGACTTTTTCATTTGTCGACATTATAATAACACAACATCCGCATGATCTTTTTTTCTATGACACCGTAGAGAGAAATAACAATCATAAAGAGGATGTTTGCCAGTGTTGATGACATGCTGCCGGCCCAAATTCATCCATATTATGACAAGAACTCTCAGAGACAACAGCTGTGCACGAGCCCAGGCCCCACAGCAGGCGTCACGGAAAACTCAACCGCTGAAAAGTGAATGGTGTGCTGGCCGCTGCTCCGTGGTGGAGGAAACGCATAACGTATGATGGTGTTCTAAGTGGTCCTTGAACCTTTCTGCGTAGGGTTTGGATGTTTCCCCCAGTTCTTTGCTTTCTCCAATATTGTGCTTTGAATCTCATTGAGCCTTTCCTAAATAAAGGCACAATGAAATATATTCAACAACAAGCCAGTGGTTCCTAAAGGAGGGCGCGAGCACTGAGCTGGGGGTGAATGATTTCAAGATAAGAAATATATATATACATAAATTCATATAGTCTATTTAATTCATTGAAATCAGCAAATAACAGAGTAAACAATGTAAATACATAAACCATGTTTTAAATGTTTTGTTTTTGTTTGATGTGATCTGTATTACTGATGAGTTTCTACATCAGGGGTCCTGGATTGTGCCTGTGGTCATTTGGGGCGGGAAATTGTTGCTTTGGAAATGATTAGAGATTTTGGTTTCTTTCTTTTAATGGGTCGTAACAAAACTCAATAAATACTTAATAATGGTTTATATATTTTGTATTAGAAACAGACGCTACCCTTAAAAGTTTAGGGGGGTTCAGTGCATATTAAATGACTTCGTATCGCTGTGTGAGTGTGACACTTGGCTTTTTTTGTGATACCTCACACTCCGGGGCCACAGTTTTCATGGGGAGAGAAATTATTTTTAGTTCTGTAAAGCGGTGTGGTCAACATGATTGTTTTGTTTTTTGCTTGTCACAAATACATATCACTTAGGTCCTTATCAACAAAGGGAGTACATTAATATTGCCTGAATATTGCCCACGTTTTCCTGGATATAATCCTGTAGAAAAGAGGGGAAATGACATGAATCTTGGACATTATAAAGTGTGCACCACAATGTTTAACTTTACCACTGGCGATAAAACCTTAAACTTCCTTTGATTTGACTTTTCATATCATAATTTATTTATTTATTTGATTTATTTCCACATTATTGGCAAATTATTATTATTATTATTATTATTATTATTATTATTATTATTATTATTATTATTATTATTATTATTATTATTAGCTATTATTATTAGAGCATAATATTTGCTATTATTATTAGCTATTAGTAACAGCAGTAGAAGTAGGCCTATAGCATTAGTAGTAATAGTAATAGTAATAGTAGTAATAGCAGTAGGAGTAATAAATTAGAAGAAGGCCTAATAGTATTATCATTTATAATCATTGTGTGTTTAGGCCTTTCATTATTCTCCAGGCTCATTCACTCTGCGTAAACACTGATCCTCAGTATTTGTACATACCGGACTCTTCTAGCCTGGAGTGCCCCAGCCCTCCGCTGTGAGCGCCGGGCTGGTACGGCAGGTAAGCCCCGGGGTGGCTGTGGTATGGAGAGTATCCTAAAGGCCGTCCATACGAAGCCCCCGAGGGGAACGGTCCGTCGTGCTGCGAGGGCCCCACGCTGTGCAAACTGTGCACCGGGTAGTGATTGTGTGTCAAGCCCGGGCTGTGCTGCTGGTGTCCGGTATGTCCGGGGTAGCTGTGCCCGCTGAATTCCAAAAAGGCCGACTTGGACGGGTCAGACAGAGCGTCCGGCATGGAGCTCATAGTCATCATTGGGCCCAGGACTCTGGTGCGCTCTTGTGTCCGCTAAGAACTCCAGTCCGAACACGTTTTCAAACAAGCCATAACGCGGACGAGAATCACACCACAGGAGCGAGCAGTCATGAAATGCTAAATCTTTCAAATGCAACTTTACAACAGACTGGGAGCGACACCCCCGTATGGTCCCGTAGTCCAGCGGGTCTTCTTCGGCTACATTCCCAGTTGTGCGCGATGCCGCTATCCTCGAAACCCCTGTGTTCTCGGGGTCCTTTGAGCCGAGGCGCAGGAGGACTTTGCAGGCACCGGATAACAGCTCCGCTCCGTTTCTCTGGCGCCTCTCGTCGGTCCAAACAGCGCGGACTCGCCCTGCACAGAAGAACCGTTTGGTGAAGATGAGGCTGCGTTTGCTTCGCTCGCTTCAGTTCATCGCGACTGTGGCCGTGCAGCCTGGTGTCTGCCTCATGCGCGCACAGCCCTCTCATTGGCTGCAGCGTCACCAACCACAGCACGAGCCACTCAGCGTGCACGGGCCAGAGAACAGGCCCGAAGCAGCGCGGGAACACACGCGTAAAACTATTACGCACGCCTCAACCGAGCAGGAAGATTATAGACTTTTATATTTTACTCCTGCTGTTGATGCAGATCAGCCAACGGTCAATGCGAGCCTTAGCATTAATGTTTAGTCCACGCGGGATATTCATGACAGGACAATATGTAGAAAAAAATAAACCAAGTTCAGAGGAGTTTCTGTGGATATTCCCTTGTTTCCACAGGCCCTATAAATGCATTAGCTCAATGCCTGCACCACAGTGTGTATTTTCTGTAACAAAGCCCGCGCTCAGGTGACCTGTAGGTTTTATATCACACTGTTTCCAGCAGAAAGAGGCTAAACGTCATCCCTATAACATTTGTCGTTGATGCATTTTGACCGAATATTGAAACGGTCTCCCATGTGCGCGCGCTCACACATACACACACGTGCGCGGCCTCGTGCGCTGCTCCGCTTGTGGTCCCGCGCCACATAACCATCAACAAACAGTGGCTTTCGAGAGTCTAAACTCTAAACTTGTGATTTCGGCTGAACGCTGTCATTTCAGTCAATCTTTTGTCATTATGCGCTCATGTGGAAATCCCGGAGCACGCGCCCGCTGAGCCAAACGAGACACGCGGGGGAATAAAGGAACACCGATGCTGCGGCGAAACTCAGTCTTGCAATATTGAAGAAGATTTATTTAGAAATAGGCTAATAAAATAAATAACTGCTCACTTGTGCCTCTGGCTTAAAGTCTGTTAGACGCAGTAATTTATTTTCTTACTCTCTGCATTTCTAAGTGAACAGGCAGCCTATGCGTGGCTGCATAAACTGCAATTTAAAATTAAAAATAAATAAATAAATAAATAGCTGCCTGTGAGACATTATTGCACGTGCTGACGTAAAGTGAAGAGTTGAAAATAAATTACATTAAATGACATTAAAATACATAAAAATACGGATTTGGATTCAGGCCTGATCCATATGGCGATGTGACCGAGCATGACTAACGTAGCTGTGAAATATTTAGTGTGTGTTTTTTTTAGGCCTATACGTTTTTGACACGTGTAAACAAATGAGTGAAGCGCGTGACTGAATTATTTGTGACTAATTTGACCCTGACATGCAGGAATGTCCCGATATTAAAATGAGACAAAGCCTCATTATAACAGCAATTGAACATGACAATGGGAAGCGCGCAGCCACTTGACTTGCAATAATAATTAGTAGTCTGCCATGTATATTGTGAGGACAGCCACTGAGGCGGAGTGACACCAGGAGATGTTGTGGCGTGTTCTGCCTCGCACCGGCTGATCGTGTGAGGAGTTATGACAGATCCACGCGGCACTCCGGCTCTCATGTGCTGCCAACATTCCTCCTCTCCTTGATTTCATCTCTGGCAGAGCTCGGCAACACCCTCCTCACCATCAATGCTGTTATTTAGTGGCACGGTTTCTGTCGTCGACTCTGCCCCGGCTCTCTGTGAGGGTAAAGTGCTCATTTTGGCATGTTAAAGAGGCAAACATGGGAACAAATTATTGCTCCCTTAAAACTCATCTGTTAATGTTCGTCTTGACATGTAGAACATTCAACTTCTTTGCCCCAGTTAAGTAGATGTTTCTTCTTTTTTCTTCATTATTACCCATTGTATGTCAGTGAGAGAATGCTTCGTAAATGGCCCTTCTTGAGTTTTACTTGTAAGTTTCCCTGCACTCATTCAAAGCAGCAATAACATTATTTTAGTTCCACTTTTTCAGAGCGGGGTCCCCGGGGCAGTGGTCTCAGCAGAAACGCGTGTCCTCGTCTATATTACAGTAATAGGTTCCCAACTATGACAATAAATAAGAGAATGTTGCAGGAGTAAACAAAAACACATACATATTCCTTGCAGACTTCCTCCAGCTCCTCCGGGGGGTCCTGAGACCTAAAGACCTGGAGATAATCCCTCCAGTGTGTCCTGAGTCCTCCCCGGGGCCTCCTCCCAGTGGGACATGTCCGGAACACCTCCCCAGTGAGGCCTCTAAAACAGAGGAGAAGCAGCTCTACTTCAAGCTCCTCGATGTCCAATATCAGAGAAGCTGGACCTGCTTTGTCAACCTGTTCACTGACTATGGCAATAAAACCTATTTTATCAGTGGAGACTGTGGACATCAACATTGTCCCAGACATTTTCATGTGTGATGACGGTCCTTTAAACGTCATTGGAAATCAATTGATGTTTGAAATGTGAAGTAATGGAAAGTTTCTAACGTTGTTTCTGTAAGATACACTGTTATAACTGCTGATGACTTATGACCGCAGTGTTAATTTTGACAACATATTTTAATTTAGTTTAATCTTAGTCTTTTGACGAACATGTAATTCGATTTTAGTCTAGTTTTAGTCAAAAAAAAATCTTCAATTTTAGTCGACTAAAATTGAAATTGACTAGTTTTAGTCGACTTTATGATAATATTCATTATCATCATATTTAATCTTGTTCCTCTGCTTCATGGAGCTGCTCCACATGAACAAAGCTCAGAGCTGATCCTTTGGCAGTGACTTTACATGATCTGAGGCTCTTTCAGACGCTCAATAGAAGTTTGAATGATTTTAGTCTCTCCTTTTCATTTTTATTTAGTCTTATTTTAGTCGACTAAAATATCTGGACATTTTAGTCATAGTTTTAGTCTCATGTAAAACTTTTAATTTAGTTTTAGTCAAATTTTAGTCGTCAAAAATATCACTTTGACTAAAATTAAGACTAAATATTTTAGTCGACGAAATTAACACTGTATGACTGGAATAGGAAAGGTGTCAATATAATGTCTCACGTTATGTGTCATAGTGAGCCCGTCGAGTTCTCATTATTCTCATGGTGTCCAGTGGGTCGGGAGTAAAGAGTTTTCTCTGTTTTGTGTTTTGTTTGAAAAGAAAGTGTACCAAGGTAATACATACACAATGGAATAATGTGTATTAGTAATTTGGAGGTACATAATGTCATTAAACTTAAGACACTCTTATTACATTATTCCACTGTGTATCTAACCCATAGGTACACACGGTTACACATTCTTATATAGCACATTACATTGTGCTGAATATGTCAGGTACAAGGGCAGTGTAAAATAAAGTGTTTCCAAATATTTGATTGTGAAATGCAGATATTTTAGTGGTTGCTTTGTGATATGCTGTGTAGACCCACAAGGTGCAGAGCTAAGACGGCGTCTTTGTGCTCTGCCTTTGACTGGTGTGTTTTACCATTTTACCCTCTCAAGCATCAATAAACCTGTGAGAAAGTCACTACATTTGGCAGCCATTACGAGAGTGGTATTCACTGTTACCAGAGGGACACAGTCGTAAGGTTCAACATCAAACTGTCAAATCGACATTTCCGATAGAAATGAGTGGGCTGATTGTCAAATGTTTGGAAACAGTGTAATATCCTGAATGACTCTCTGGTATCTGACTATCTTGGTAATTTCATTGACGCCTTTTCCCCTTGACACCATTGAACAGGCGCAGCGTTTCAGCCGTGCTTGTGTATTGGGTCCAAATGTTCACATAAAAATGCTCCCACTGTGCGCTGCAACCATTGGGGGGGGGGTTAGATATTTGGAGCAGAGAGGCAGCCTCAGTTCATCTGTGATCCTTCAGGTGAGCGAGGGTAAGGCAGATGCTGCTGACTCTAGACTGTAATTACGCCGTGCCATTATGGTGCGCACAACAAAGGCGAGCCCTCCAGCCCTGCAGCAGCCTGAACCGTGGAGCCGGGGCTTGCGCTTCTATTCACACTGTAGTTAATAACAATACAGCTCAATGCCGGGCAGACAGCACGGCGTCAGCCCGCCCACCTGTGTCTGGTGCGTGTGTGTGTGGATGCACAGGAGGCTGAGGAGGGCGTGTCCCAGACAATGAGAGAGGAGAGTATGACAAGCTGCTTCACTACACTCAGCAGACAACAAGGTAACCTTTACAACCTGACGTACGGGAACTTTGACAGTTTACAGGGCCAACATCATCCACCAAGCAGGGGTTTGATCACAGTCATGAAGCCCATATATGTGTAATGCCAAAAAAGGGAACAAATCCACTCGACCCAGCGCATTATAGGCCTAGCTCATCAAATCTTATTTATGATGAAATGAATTCAAAAACAAAGTGTATCAAATTATTTACCATGATGTTTTAAGCCATTTTCCAAACCAGTGAGCGAACCACACATTTTTAAAACACACAGGAGCTGAAAGAGACGCTGAGGGCAGTTTTGTCAGCTGTGTTCCCAGATCTCAGGCTTCTCCACCGCTTGACCTTACAGTATTTATCATCCAACTCTAAGCGTCATTAGGACACGGGGAAAGTCTGGGAGAATGTTTAGTTAAAACAGCAAAAGGACCATCATCAGAGTCCTCTCCTCACTGCTCAGTATAGCGGGTCAAATAACTGTTGAACATGGTGCAATGATACACATTACATAGACCTCCACTCTCCATGAAACAGCACAAAGCATAATGCATTTCAAAATACTGAGTCCTACAAACGCACATGAAAATACACTCACAATTAAACAAAAGTGATTTAGTTCATTCTAGTTATAAATTCATTTATATGATGTAATTCTATTTACTGTCCATTCCATGAAGTGCCCGATAAAGCCTTGTTCTGTAGCATGACAATTGTAAAAGGGTGTTTGGAGTTAACAATTTCAGCTCTCCATAAAATGAATAGGCCATTTAACCGTTACAATTACAAGCTTTTGTGAAGAAGAGTAAACACCCACACAAATCTCTATTCTTGCCATTGTGACATATTTTGAATTAGCTGCAAAATGGCGACATTTAAAATAGAACAATGCAATAGTTAGACTGATTGCACCAGCAGAACAAAAGATTTTTAAGGGGACGTGCCCATTTTTCAAATCGTAGGGAGAAATGTATTTTCTCCCCTTGCAGAATATTGTTTTGGCATTTGATTTCTGCTTGTTTTAAACATTACAGTGCCGCTTTACCCCCGACCCGAGTGAAATGGGCTTATAAACTCTGAGGAAAGTTACCAGTGGGTTACTTTAAACTTAAGCTTCTTTTTCTTTGACTGTTATTTGTTTGGTGCTTATTATGAGCTACATTGTTCTTAATATCTTACTGTAATTACATGTAAAATTTGAAGGACAGCATGATTCACTCATTTAAAATGTACCCACTGGTATTCTCTATGGGCACAATATTTATTTATTCACTTTTTGTTATTAAGCGTCATTCCACATACAGTACGTATACATACATATACATATACATATACATATACATATACATATACATATACATATACATATACATATACATATACATATACATATACATATACATATACATATACATATAACCAAGTGATCAATAGCTCCAATCTCGGTTTTGTAATTTCTTAACTCTGTATAAAAACACAGCCAGAGCGTCACGTGTCAACAGTCATTACTTTCCTGCCTGTCACCTGAATGACGAGCTTTGATCTGAGATAATTGTACATGCCCATCATTTGTTTACTTGTTTGTACATCGATACAGTCATCATTAATTCAGTTCAGTTCATTCATTCCGTGCACATGCAGGGATTACTAGGTGTGTCCAGTAAACAAAATTACAGATGCAAATTTACTTACTCTTTGCCACACCAGTAAAACAAGTTCAGCACTTGTTTATTCCAACAGTAAGTAAGTAACAATAAGTATGATGCAAATTCAATGTTACCGTTTTTTTAACTGAAAAAATATGGAATTATCAAGGTAAATATTGATGATGACGATTTCTTGTTAAACCAGGAATATTTTCCTGTGTAATTATTATTTCTCATTCCAACATAATGCCATAATCTGGACCAAATGAGGTCAGTTTGCCACACATGAGTAAAGGAAAGGTTTGTGAGGTGGATTCTTCCGTCGTGGAGGTGAAGTGGTGCTTGCAGCTCCACAAAGTAAGGACTTTTTATTAATTTAGTACAAGATTAGTAGTAAGATAGAAGGCCCTATAGCTGACTTTTATTTTTTGTAGGGCAACATTCTTTTTGCGCCACAAAAATATGTTGTAAAAGTAGCAATTTCTGGGGGAAAATAACCCTTTTAAGAATAAAAAGGCAAAAATGAAATCTATTTTGCACATCATTCTAAATAATAATTTTGAGTCCTTTGCTCAAAGACAGTGTCAGTACCACAGTAGACCTGTTTTACCTCCTGCGATACTGTCACATGAGGTGAGGTTTGGAGGAACACCTCCCTTGAGTAGTAAATGAGAGGTGTGTGGTGCTTGCACGTTTGAGAAAACGTAATACACTGCAATCAGAGAAACGCCTTTGTTTGATCCAAAACAGAATGTCATGGAAAAAGCCAATCAAACCTGTGCTAAGAATTATAATTACCAAACTACGTAAATATCATGCCACTGTTGTCTTGGCAACGGACTTAATCAAGAAAAAAACACACGCCTTGTGTTAAAACTGTATCACTGGTGAATCTTTTATCATAATTCAAAGCAGAAGCAGCTACTATTATAGCTACAGATGAAATATCAAACTACACAGTTCAGCAATAACATCAACTTACATCGTCAACAAATCCAAAATGAATTAATAGTAATAAATGTTATATTTGCATCTGTGGTTCTGGGCACATTCTGGATCTGTGGCCCATGTGAAAAGCATTGGACTACAGAGAAGTGTCTCGATCTCCAAATCTAAGGTCAGTACTGGAATGGCCTTTTCTTATACTATTTTTTATTATCTTGCCTGAAACCAAGAACCTGTCTTTAAAGGGGCTAGATGGAAGTTTGCCATTTTATACTCACTACTGCCACCTCAGGTCTTATGTGTAACTGCACCTTCTATATTAAGCTCGTGCATGACGGCACTTCGGACCGAAGTAACACCTTTTTGAGTGACAGTGCAGGATTTTAGAGGCAGTTGTGGTGAACAGGTCTGGGCTCATTCTACACATTAGGACATTGTTGGAACATGTAGCGGGAGGAAAATACATAATTTTAACAACAACGTATAGTCCCTTTAAAACACATCCAGTGCAAAATGAACACACAGATTCATGTAACACACCGCACCATATTGTAGCTCATTTCCAGTGGTTTGTTTCGCACTCACAAACATACACCCATTGATTCTGAACTATTATTGGCAGGGGAAATCAGAGCACCCAGAGGAAACCTATCTTGACTCTGGGAGAACACGTAGAGAAAGGCCCCTCATGATCGGGGACCCTCTTGCTGTGAGGTAAGAGCACTGATTGCCCTGGCGATGGGTCAGGCTCCTGTATTTTTCTGCCTAGATCTGATGACGTCACAGAACATTTAAGCTGTTCAGTTTAAAGAGCTAGTGCTGCTCTTTTGTGTCTGCGATATATCCTCCCACTGCTACACCTCAGTGTTCTCCTGAGCTGTGTGTGCTCAACGTGAGCTCAGCGGGCTTTCAGTGGAAAGAGCTGGGGGCCATATTTGACACTTTTACCCCATAAACCAGGCTGTGAAACCAAGTCGAACCCCCTTCATGAGATAATACTGTCTGCATGTATTAAAGAGGGCTGTGTGTGGTACAACAGTACAGTTTGGTGCTTTGACTGAGAAATGTATTCATAGTTCCTCTTAATGAAGATACTGCACTTTTAAGCGGTTACAAATGTTGCTCATCCCCGCTTTTGCAACAAGTGCCCTATATGACCAAGGGCTACCATGCAGAAAATGTGCAAATACACGTCTCAGCGCAGTCAATAATAACAACAACACAAGTGCAAGTGGCTCGGGGCCCCTTCAACTGTTTCCAAATGTCATTCTGGGCCCGAGTGTAATGAGCATCACCTCTGAACGCCTGCTAATTATCGAACTGGGGAAGTGGATCGTCATCAGGGCTTCCTATAGTTCATCTGTGTTCTAGCTTCCTCTTGTGCAGTTCATCTGTCTAATGCACTTTTTTTTGTGAGCCAAACAAACACTGCCGCTATTCTACACACTTCGTAAGACTTGCATGGAGGTTTTTTACACCCTGAGATTGTGCATGTGTGTCCGTCTGAAACTGGAGATGAACTCTAACTGCGGCCGCGGACACTCACTCAGCCCTGAACGGTGCTGTGGTTCTGTAATAAAACTCTTAGAGGCGGGCAGGGATTTTCGTAAAGAGTCATTTCCCTGTCATATCTGATCAAAAGTGACGCTGCTGAAAGACCCACTCTGCCTCCTCCGGTGTCTGCGCTGCACTATATAGACTCCAACCAGAGAGGATAAAACTGATATGACATGTGCCAGTGGGTTTTGCTCAACGCTTTAGTTTATGCTTGTAATAGTTGCCTTATAATCCATATAAACACATCATGGGAATGGAACAGCGCCCACAGAATGGCTTTCAAAGGTTTGCTCTAACTGTATAACCGGTTCTTTTTATGGCTCAAAACAGATAAAACAGTGCAATTAATTCACGTATAACTTGGATCACTTTAAAGCAGTAACTCTTGCCCCTGGAGGCCATAAGCGCCACTGCAGGTGTTGTAGCATGTTGCAGTTTTATACTCATTCATTGTCCGTGAGAGTAAATTCTACGCTGACAGAAAAGACAAAGGGACAGAGGGATACTGTACATCCAATTACACAATGGAGATATTTTTTTTCACTCAAACTTGGCTGTAAATGCTGTTTAAAGTGGCGCTAGCCCGCAGTTAGCTTTGGCCGCTAGCCTGTTAGCTTCTTCTTCGTGATTCCATAAGTGTTTATTGCGCCTCCGACCTGGTGGCAGCAAACTTGTAATTGTAGTTTTCTGGCCAGAGACACCAGGGGGAGATGAAAGACCCCCCAATCATCCCATTAACACTTGCATTACCCCCAGAGGGTGTACGAAAAAGGATTTATTAAGTTACTTAGTGTTGCTTTAAAGTTGGCTGATCTATTGCTACAAGATAAGAAACTATAACCCCCAAAACACTTTTGTAATTTTTTCCACATGTTCTGCACAAACTAGTATAAAACTAGACATTTACTACTCGGTGCAAGTTTTTGAAATTATCATTTTGCCAAATACTTGTGCTTGACTACATTCATTTGCCCCTTCGCTCGATGAACTGAGCATTCACTCTGGCCTTTACATCTGTCTGGGGTGTAGCTGGACGTGTTAGGGGAGACGGAGGGGGTCAGTGCGGGTGGAGTGGGGTAGCTGTGGAAGTGCAGGTGAATGCCACAGGCTCATAATCACAGGTCAGGGTCAATGACTCCTGAGAGGAGGGGCGGGCTGCGGGTGGAACAGGTGGTGCTCTGCTGTTCAAAGACATTAGCACAGACCAGGGAGTAGGACACATTCTCTATTCAATAACATGTAGTCATGAAAATCTTCATCACTGATTCTCTGGTTCTGCACTACTGTCCTGTATCAGCTACACAATTCATTCCCTTCATTTCCTTTTGTTCAAATACTTGTAATACATGTGTTGGTGCTGTTTGTTGACGCATCAACATGAATAGCTGGAGCTGGAATCGAGCTGCTAACCTTTCGTGATCCAACTCACTGAGCCACTGACGTCTCAAAATATTTCATGTGATACGTGATAAGGTCAAATGAACCTACTCTTTATTCTGTTATGACAGGTTACTGCGGTGAGCCGAGTGTCATGTGAGTCACTTTAAGAAATGTGACCAATACAGCTGTGGTGTAGTTTGCAGATGTCGATCGTATCAAGGCATCATGTGTCATTAGAGTCACCTGGAGTTCAAATCCTCACTTACAGTAAAGTGGCTTTAAAGGGACTAGTTTAAAAATGTTAAAATTAAGTATTTTCCTCCCTCTACATGTTCCAGCCATGTCCTAAGGTGTAGTATGAACCCAGACCCACCACAACTGCCTCTAAAATCCTACACTGTCACTCAAAAAGGTGTTACTTCGGGTCCGAATTGCCGTCATGCACGAGCTTAATATAGAAGGTGCAGTTACACGTATGACCTGAGGTGGCAGTAGTGAGTATAAAATGGCCAACTTGTGTCTAGCCCCTTTAAACACACTCCTTTAATATGATAAATCTGATTGATTATTTGTTTCTATGTGAGTTCAGAATGGTCAGCTACAGTAATATGAGGGTGTGTGCTCATCCTAAACTTCAAAACAAAACAATGCACATTTGACACTCATTTGGGTCCCGTTGTCGTGCTGTTGCCGTCACTTGAATTCCCTTTATACAGTCTGTGCTTAAATGTTGACTTATGCTGTTACTTGTATGTAAGGCACTTTACAGCGGTATACCTTTGGAAGTGACACGCAACAACAACTCGTACTTTCAGGTTCAAGGGTGAATTGAGTCTTGGCTTGTTATTTTTAGCACCATGTTCAAGATGGCCGACCTCTGTGACGCTCAGGCCCTGGGGTCAGATGTCAGAGGTCAAAATGTCAGTGGGCTGTAATGGCAGTTTATTTTTAGTGCAAACAAGACCGCTATTTACAGCTACATAAAGAGGCTGGTCAGAAAATTATACTTGGGTCGACTTCCATTTATCCGCCCACCGAGCGGTCAATTGCAGCCATGTGTGGACGGAGTAGGGGGTCTGCCCTGCTGCCGCCATCTGTGTGTGTACCAATGTTGGCATGGTCTTTTTGGCCTCGTAAACACCAACCCTACATCACGACCTTGTGATGATTTTAGTAAAGTACCGTGTGTGGTTTCTCTGCATCTGTTTACTTTGGACGTCTGCTATCTTTAATTAGCCTCCCAAATTGTCTGCCTTCGTACTGTAGACGGGACTGACTTCAAACTGACCCTATGGAAGTTTGTTTACACCCTCCCTACATGCACTCAGACGTGCATTATAATCTACCTTTGCAAGACACGCTCTTGTCAGTTTATATACATTAATTATCCCAGAAATTACAGTTCCCTGGTAGATGTCCCCAAACCTCTGTAGACCTGATCAGACCTAATCAGACTGCAGTTCAGACCTGAGGGTGTAGCACATTTTGGGTCCTATAAGACAAACCACTCTGAATTCACTGAAACTGGTGGTGCATATGTTTTATATGGGGGCAACGTACCCTTTTGCACCTGTACTATATCACGGACACTCACATTATTGGACAGAATCCATCAAAATCTGATAGAACAGCAAATGAAACGTTGACTCTCAATCGGCCTCTGTTGCCAAGCCGTTACCATGCTTTGACTCACTTACATACCCACTACTATAATAGTTTTAGCCCTATAACAAACGTCAAAGCTTTTAACTTAACATTCCTCTTCAAGGTAAGCGACTCTTACAGTGTGGATATTAAGCTTTCCGGCTTTAAAGTGCATATGACACATTAGACACAAGTTTTGCTAAAACATAGTAAACACAATTATATTTATATATAAGATTTTGCTAAGAATTTTATCCACCTTTCATTAGTTTGGCCATATCTGTGACACTGACAGGAAGTGACATAGCTGAAGGCAAACAATTTTAAACTGTTGCCGTGCCAACCATGTTATGTCGATGGGAAATGACTCCACTTATGTCAGAAGTCGGAAAATCGGACTAAGATAAAAAGGTTTTCTCCAAATTGCATCGTTCCAGTTGTCCAGGTCGGAAACATCAGAGGTAGACCCATGCTCGAGCATCGTTTACAGAGAAACTTCATTGTAACATTATACGTATTTAATGGAATTGCTAATTAATTAATTGTTGTAAAAACAGTGATAATATAGCACTAGTAGTAGTAGTTTCATATTTTAATCTTTAATTAAGATCCCAGAAACAGAGCAGTAATGCTTATCCGTTTTGCGTTGACATCTGACAAGTTTATTTGTGAGAAATATTGAAGCTTTATATTTGCTACATGTCACTTAGCCATCTTTAAATGCTCCTTCTCAGGTTTGGTGATTCTGTCCCAAGTTTCCGAGTTGGAATTACAGAGTTGGTGTGCGTTCCAGTTGAAATTTCCAAGTCGGAGCTCAGAAATTCCAACCTCCGACATCAAGTGGAACTATGGAACGCACCATTTACCTCTATCTATGTCACTTCCTGTCAGTAGCTTAAACATTCAAATAAAATAACATTGCTTCTCAATATTTCTCTATAGATGTGATCCATCTAAAAAAGTCATATTTTCAAAAGCATTAAAACATTTCATATCATATGCACTTTAACTTCTTCAACTTTAGGTTTCACAAACGTTTGTGTGTTGTTGTTTTTGTCATATGAATAAATCAAATGATGACTGAGGCATTGAAATCAGAAAAAACATTCATATTGTGCGCTTCTGTCGTTGGTGTGCCATAGGGACATACCATTTGACCTTGAACACCCCTCACAATGAGTTCATGTTTGCAGAGTGAAAATCTGGCAGCTTCACTCAACAGAGAAGTGAGTAAAAATATGGATAGAATGATCTGCTGACTGTGGAGCTTTATCAGGCCCAAATGATGCACGTGCAGCCCATGTACAATGGCAGAACATCCTTAAGCGAATGCGATCTCGAAGGCAGCGAGTTTCCCAATGAGCCAAACCACCTCAAACTCTCGGGACGGAATCAGGAGCCAGCATTCCCCTGGTTTATGGAGTGCAAAGATTCTCAATAAAAGCTCAAAAATGTGCATAGCATGTATCTCCTTCCAACATGTGTTTTGGAAATCATTGGCAGTGACCTGGCTTGCATGTTTTTTTTTTTATGTACGCACGTGATTCCACAGATCATGAAGAGCTGATTGTTGGAAGAAGCCTTGTGTGCCCGCTGATCCCTGTCAAACGGCCGGAGCTCTGCGGCTCTCGCTTTCCGCTGCAATTACCTGGTCCCGGGAGACCGTACGGGAGAAACTGGACCCACAGGCCGCTCCTCTGTCCACATCAAGGACCCGCATAGCGACCAAGTTTCTGTTCGCAATACAAATCCTAACATAGACAAATCACAAAACTGAAATTTACCGCAAGACCAAAAAGAATACCCATAATTCCTGTAGGCGCCTATACGTAGTAGTTGCGGTGTTTGGTTTCGGCCTCTGCTAACGCCGCCCAGATTGCTTTTATTTTTATATTGACAGTTGATATACCTGAAGGTTGAGGAAATGGGTGGCGAGCAGCGTCAAGCATGTTTGACGGGGAGGCACAGGATGACAAGCGAGTGAAGCTTTGATTGGAGGATTACGGGACAAAGAGTGGCCTGCAAAACGAGCGGCAGAGTGCAGGTAGAGACTTGGCAGCACTTCGTGGATAGTGCACTAATATATCAAATGTATTGTAGCAAAAGTACTACTTTTTCTCAACTAATGGGTTGAGAAAAAGTCAGAGTCAGAGATTAGGTTTGGGACTTTCTCTGTTTATGCTCTGGTTACCGACTCCACTACCGCATTTGTAAACATAATCACAATCGGTTGGATGTATTCGATGGTGCAAAATAAAATAATATAGGTGGGGGTGTTTCCCTCCGCTGATGCAGGGACAGACTGACTTTGTGCAGATACGTGGTTTTGCTCCGACAATGGTGAGAAGCATCTGGTAACACTTCTGTGTAATTGCTGCTGAGAAACCCTGAAGATCTGAGACCAGGAGAAAATTCCAGCCTGTTTTCCCTTCGTCCTTTTCCTGCCCCATTCGCCTCGCCTTGGAATTTCACCAGGTTTTTGTGAGAAAAAAAAATACGGTCGGGTGTTCAACGTACAAGCAAATAACATTTAAAAAAATATATGTTGTTTTTCACCTGGTATTGAATTTCAGCAGTGTTTTCTGTCAGTGTAGCTTTCGCTCTGCAGTGAGTTAAGTGCCAAACCGAGCACTGACACTGATTTCTGAAATTCTTCACTGTCTGACTTTATTGAACATTTTGTCATATGTGTAATCCTAATTGAAACACTTGGATCTGTGGTCCGTGATATATCCCACGAAGGAGCTTTTTCTTCCATGGTAACGCCTGCATCTTTTCGTTTCTTTTCCACTATCGGAGATAGACACTGTTCTGTCTATGCATTTTCTGATGCAGTCAAGGATCTCAGATATTTCATTCTCATATACAGTTCTCATGGTTCTGATTGTCTCTAGTCTGTCTCCTTTCCTCCTTTACATTTGCAGACTTCCATGGTGCTGAATTTGGGTGAATGAAGTTGAACATTATTGTCCATTGACATTTCTGTGTAAACCCAGCAAAATCAAAGAAAGTACTTTAGTCAGCATCAAGACTTGAAAACACTGAAAATGGATCTATGGTCAAAAATAGATGACACCTAAAGGCTCCTCGTGCCGGTGTGTCTATTCACAGAAACAACAATGATTCACAATTGTATAATCTATAATGCTTTCCTGGACACAATATGGTGCATTACAGCTTATTCCCTATCCGATGCCTCTTCAACCAATCATACAAAGAAAATGTCCGGCCCAAGGACACAGCAAATATATGCAAAACTAACAGAGGGGCTTAAACCGCCAACAAAGCTTTTTCCTGACATGTGAAAAAACATGTAAATGATTTATGACCCATGAGTCTTTACCTGCCTTTACCTGCGTCTTTCATTACACATTTATGGCGTCTATTAACCTCTTAATACCCACTTGAACTGAGTCCATTTTCTCCAGTTCAGCTATACCCAAATCTAAAAGCTTCTAGACTGGAGCTTATCTTGGCCAGAGTAATGCCTCATTTGAAAGCAAAGACCTGAAAAACTGACTTTTTTTTATTGCGTCGTCGTAAATTTGGTGCTTTATCTGTCACTTCTTTGTTGCATTTTTGTCACTTTTTGTTGTATTTTTGTTGCACTTTTTTATTGTATTTTTGGCACTTTTTTGTTGCATTTTTGTTGCTTTTTTGCTATTTTTGTGCTTTTTCTCAAGAGGGGTTAAGAGGTCAGAAGAGTGAGTTTTCCTCCGCACAGTTGAAAAGCACAGTGCATTCATACAGTAAATTCAACATGGTTAAAACATGGCTCCAAATCATTGAACAAACTGTAAGTGAGTGGGTTGGCCAGTGTTTACAGAGGTTCCCAGACACCAAACTCGAGTGCAGCGCTCTTAAGTACATGCTGTGGCGACATGTTTACCTCCGCTCACAGTGGCGTTTTAATCATGGTCACACACACACACACACACACACACACACACACACACACACACACACACACACTGACCACACACGCTAAACAGAGCTAGCCCACCCCATGGCATCCACAGAACACCGCCCGGGCTAATTTGGCGTTTCAAGTGTCTGTGTGGCACCGACTGCAGGGTGGCACTGCCATGTGCCCACAAGCTGGCTTCAAACGCACACAAGAATCCTGCGTTATGCGAACACTTCACACATCTGACAATTACCATTAGTGCCATGATGGGTGCCATAGTGAGGCGGATTGTGGAATGAAAGATGATAAAACTTTTATCAGCAAACGTTCCTCTTTCCATCCTATTTAAATGACCCCGCTTTACTACTAAACTTTTTTTTTTTTTGCTTAGATCTGACACCTACACATTCAAATGTTTCCCCACCCCTAATTCCTTTATTAAGTGTACAAAATATGCTACCAAACAGCCTGCCAATGTTTTTTTTAGACTTTATTGAAAGATTGTTTTGCAGAAAGCATCATTTTTATCCTTGAAATGTATGGAGTAAAAGTAAGAAGTTCTCAACATTAATAAAGTGAAGTAACCTCTACTTAAATGCTTAAGTAAATGTACTCAGTTTATGGCCACATCTGCCAGCGATGTCACAACAGTGATCAGGAATCCAAATGCTAAATTGTTCCAAATACTTTTACTGCAAGCTTCAAGGCCCAGCAACCATTTTTATTTTTTTCCAAGGCAGGTAGTGAAGTTTAAATTGTTAGTTGTGGTCCACACTCTTTCCCAACTTTTCAAACATATTCCTAACAACATGAATCTGATGAGTTTACAAGCAAGTGTTTTTCACAACTGTCAGCCGGCAAAGCGGAGATATAAGTTGTTCACGTAATGATAACAACAACCATAGATGACAAAACAAACAACAGCTAAAGCCTGATAACATCTCGAGTTTGTGGTAGTTAAAAATAGTTTAAAATGTGACGCAGAGTGAGCACAGAAGTCTTTTTTCCCCCACAAATATAATCATTTGTAACTAGGCAAAATAGATACACACTCAACTGTGAGGAAAAAAAAAATGGGTACAGCCCCTTTAAAAAGTGCAATCACACCATAATAATTGTGGCGTCAGAAGAGACCACGTGCAGTTTTAATGACATCCAAACAAAGTGAGCTGCCAGATTTGACCTTCTTATGACGAGCCAACAAAAGTCACCACAATCTGGCAGAAAACGGTTTGGATGCCTCTGCAGTCAGTGGCCAGGATGCAGCTGAAGACGACACCCACGTGCAGTAGCCACAATGATGCACTGCCCTCTACTGGTGACCACCCATTATGCAACTGTCCGAAAAATAACATCAACACACCTGTATGTCTCTGTTTGACCAACACATCACACCAAATTTGGCCCAACTTGGGGTTTGTGTTTTGTTGCAATAGTTAAATTATCTGAATGAGTAAATAGATGTCAAGGAGCCCGACAACAGCTAAAACCTCAGCTCGTGTGCACATGCCAAAATGACAAATTCACTGATGTTTTCTTAGTAAAAATGTCCTCTTTTAGTGTTTGTAAATAGTAAAGTGTGTTCTGACCTCAGTTTAATAAATTTGTGTATTACGGTGTAGTGAGAGTCATTCCACCCCTGATCAAAAATCTATGCTTACTGAAAAAAGATCCATATCATTCCTTTGGACACATCTATTTATAAAAATGTCCCAAAGCCTGGAGGGGTGAGAGAGAGAGAAAGAGAGAGAGAGAGAGAGAGAGAGAGAGAGAGAGAGAGAGAGAGGAATGTGCGCCTTTGAAGTACAGCCACTAATCACTTCCTGCAGATTATACAGTACGTGCACCTCCGCAGTACTGCCCGCTGTCTCCAGTCTGTGTGTTTGGCCCCGGGGCCACACTGGGGCACATCATGGGAGTCCTCCTGTGTCCAGCCTGGAGATGAGAGACACAGATAAAGGACCCAACAGAGACAGGACTATGATGTCATCGAATGGGGGAAAACACCGCATCTCGAACACTTACTATAAAGCTCATCCTTTTACAGTTTTAATTACGGCACGGAAACTCAAACCTAGTGATTGGCAGCTAAACTTCCAATAAGGTTCCACAATAATCAGAACATGTATTACGCACATTTTTGTTTAACTATATAGCTATTTTAAAAGCTAGATTGAAGGGCTTGTGATAAGATGAAGTGCGGTCAGAGACATTATTAATCTGAGAAAAGTGGAAACCCAACCACTTTTTATCAGGACACGTAAAGTGACACATCTAGACAGGTTCAGGAATGACGAATGAAGAAGACAACGGTTTTATGGACTGATGAGAGCCCATTACATCCAGTCCATCCACTCTGACAACATAAAACATTTGAAAACTGTTTTTAGATCACTCCCGGTCTCATGTATCCTGTTCCATAGTGGTCGGGTGTACACTTTTCTCATATTGTCAAATGTCTCTGAGCACTGAACACCTGGTACTTCTGGACTCTACAGCTGCTGAAAATGGCAGCATTGGTAGATAATGGATTCCTGGTGACTTCACTTCTTACGACCCTAGTGCTGCATCCCTCAGACCAGCTTTTAACAATTTGACATTTCAGAGTTTTTCAGATGTCTTTTCCTTCTCATTTTGTGCGAGAGAAAAGAGCTGCATAATAATTCTGCACACTTAATTCAGCGCGTGGACCCGCTTTGCCGCGGCCAGTTTGGGGGCCTTGGTCAGAAGAATATAATGTCACGTACAACAGCCAATACACTCTTTATAAACATCAGAGTTATAAGATTAGGTTCTAACAGTCAAAGATGATGTAATAAAAAGATTGACTGATTGTACTGTTTAAACTATAATGTGTCTCCCAATTTAAATCATTTTACTATTAAAGCCACACCGCGTAGAATTTTACCCAATGAATAAAATTGAAATACAAGCATCTATTTTATGCCAGATATTTTCCTCATTGAAAAGTACATAATAAATGTACAAACAAACATTTATGAGGCTCACCCCCCCCCCCCCCCTAAGATATGACTATAAACTTTTCCAGGAGTTCAAATCCATGTATTTATTAACCACTGCAGTAATAGCATTATCTGTGTTGAGCTGGTCATTAGGGGCATGTTTTGTTTTGCCGGCAACAGTCTAGTCCATATCCGGCCCGCGAGATGATTCAGTCCGGCCCACAACATGTAGAGCATGAATTCATAAGTATGTCAAAAAAAGGCTTCTCATGTGGCCTCTTATGAAAATTAATTGCCAACCCCTGATCTAATCCAAAATGTTACGCAATGTAGCTTTAACATGAGATTTATACGCATTTTGAGAGTACTGCTTGGAAGCTATAATTTCACAGTGAAATCTAAAGAGGAAAAGGAAATGATGAAGTGAAATGATAATATGTGAAATTTCCTGTTCCCAACTGAAAACATATTTTTTGAGATGTACATTGGGAGGAAAATATATGAGAACCCTTTGGAATTTCTTAAATTTCTGTCTAATCTGCAACTACAGCAAACGTCTGGATGAAGTTATTGCTGCCAAAGGAGGGTCAGCCAGCTAATAAAACCAAGGGTTCACTTACTTTTTCCACCCTGTCTTGTGAATCTTTAAATGTCATGGCCAATAAAAATATGATAACATGTCATTGTTTAAGCAGACACTGTTTACTCATTCTTGTGATTTTGTTTTATTTTAAGATCAGACCACATTTTATGACCAATTTAGGCAGAAATGTGAGAAATTCCAAAGGGTTCACAGGGGAATAGTCATCTACAGAGGCCACTGTTTATAAAGCGCTTATCACAGTGTTTGTGTCTGTGTCGTTGAGGTGATGGGCTCCGTGTCGTTGTGACCTGTGACCCAGTGACCTGCCAAATATTTAAGTATGTCAAAAAAAAAAGTAAGTCTCTAGCCCATTCCTGTGCGGAGTTACCAGAATACTCACTCCAGCCACTAGGGGGCAGATTAAATAAGAATAAAAGGAAAGAATTCCACAGTTGTCCAGCAGAGGGCACTGACATACTAAGAAATCAGGACATAAACAGCACATTGTAAACAAGTGGGAAATGGACAGTCTGCCCCTGGGCAGCTGTGGCTACAATAGTCGCTTACTACCACGGAGTGTGGCGTGAATGAATATTGACTACAATGTAGCAGAGACTTGTGACACAGGCTTGTAAAGTGCAATAAGTGTAAGTGTTTATATGAGGCTACAGTCCTGCCAGGCTCATTATTATTCATTTATTGAAAAAAACTCCTCAATGTATTTTCTCAATCAAACATTTTTTTTTTTTGGAGCTTTTGTTTATGGACCCGGCGATACACTCCCCATATACTATACTTATATCCCGATATAAGTTTGAGTTATTGTTGGTACGGTCCTCCGACTCAATAGGTAGCGTTCACGATTTAGAATGTGATGATGTCATAATGTCAGATGGAGGGCAGGGCCAATACAACTCTATGGGAGAAATGCAGTTTTTCTAAGAAATCTCCAAAACGAAGATTGACAAATGTTTTTCCTCTTCAGTATCTGATCGTGATTGGACCAAACCTGTGATATTATTTTTATGTTTGAAAGTCCTTTCTATTGGACAACATCATGGTCATGTTGTGATGTCACGTGAACGCTACCTATTCAGGCTTCTCATGTTGCCTCTTATGAAAATTAATTGCCCACCCCTGATCTAGTCCAAAATGTTACACAATGTATCTTTAACATGAGATTTATCCGGAACCAAAGCTGATCGTCTGATCGACCACACGGAAGCTTTATAGCGCTGCACAGAGCCGGCAACCGTGTCGTCGTGTACTTCTACTTTTACTCTAGTGTGTGAAGCTGACAGCTGAAACATGGCAAAAGTGAACGGCTCCCCGGGCTGTCGGGTTATGGCCATGGCGGGGAAGTACTTGTCGAGCTCCGGCCCGTCGACGCTTCTCCGGGACGCGGGTCCACGGCAGCGGGACGTGCCTGGAGCCCAGCGGCGGCACTTGAGCTCAGACGGTGCGGGGAGTAGAGGGAAAGCCGCGGCCGCCGCGCAGGAACACCTGGGGTTTTTCGCCGTCACAGACCGACACTTACCGCCCAATCGGAACCTCATCTACCGGGACGTGAAAGCCTTCCTGAGTGAAGTGGGAGGGGACCCGCGGGAGGTCCGGTACTGGCTGACCCAGTTTCAGAGAGCATCGTCCTATCAGTCACCTGCGTTTGCCGTGCTAGAGGTGAGGAGTGGAAGTTTTAGGATTTTTTTTTTCAGATCTCACAGATCCCTCAACTTTCAAATGTTTTGTTTTGTGCCACTAGATGACGCTAGAGGAGTTTGATTTGTGAGTCGGCTATGTGTCTTTCAGAGCATTTCATCATTATGTTGCTTGCACATAATAATCATAATAATAATGTTGTTAATAATAATAATGAGGGTGATGATAATAATGATAATGTTGTTAATAATGATGATGATGATGATGTAATTTGATGTTGTCTCCTCATTGATTTTTGCATGCCATATAATTGACAATCTTACAATTGATAAAGTTTAGCCTATAACTACCATGGCTCATTTACGTGATGTGACCCCTTCCCCATCCCCCTCCATGATCATCCAAAGTATGTTATTTTTGACCATCCCCTGCAGGTGGACAGCTCAGTGTTTGAGGACAGGGAGATGGTCCAGAGCCTTGCGTTTGGGCTGTCGTTTCTGCAGCGGATGGACATGAAGCCTGTGGTGGTGATGGGCTGGTCGGCCAGCGAGGAGGTAGAGCGCGAGGACGGTGTTGCTGACCCTCTGGGCAGCAGGGCCCTGGTGGAGCGGAGCCAGCTGCTGACCGAGGCCCTTCAGCAGCACTCGGCCACTGTGCTGCCCTTCTTCTCCGCTCAAACCATCCTCTTACAGCGAGGAGCCCAGTGAGTAGACTACAATCATTAGAAAAGTCTCTGATAGCATACATTGGCATGACTGGAAGTACGTTTGACTTGACTTTAGGCTCAACTTGAATTAAAATCTAATGCTGGTTTCTCCCTGATATTCCTGTTCATGATTTGTCTCTTATTTCAGCTCTCCACCACCCATCGCTGTGGACACGAGCCTTCTCCAGTGGGGTCTGGACTGTGGGATGATCCCCCTTGTGTGTCCAGTGGGCAGAGACCAACAGCACTGCTCAGTACTGATGGATTCTACAGAAGTGACGGTGGCCATAACCAAGGCTCTGCAGCCGCACAAAGTCATATTTCTTAACAAGTGTGGAGGCCTGCGCAGCCAGGAGCAAAAGGTACAACACATGCCCTTCTTTCAAAACCCCATGAAATCCGACTAGGATCTGGATGTTATACACAAACTGGAAAGCGCCATTTGTGTGAGGAAACAAATGCATTTTGAGAGTACTGCTTGGAAGTTACAATTTCACAGTGAAATCTAAAGAGGAAAAGGAAATGATGAAGTGAAATGATAATATGTGAAGTTTCCTGTTCCCAACTGAAAACATATTTTTTGAGATGTACATTGGGAAGAAAATATATGAGAACCCTTTGGAATTTCTTCAATTTCTGTCTAATTTGCAACTACATCAAATGTCTAGATGAAGTTATTGCTGCCAAAGGAGGGTCAGCCAGCTAATAAAACCAAGGGTTCACTTACTTTTTCCACCCTGTCTTGTGAATGTTTAAATGTCATGGCCAATAAAAAATATGATAACATGTCATTGTTTAAGCAGACACTTTAGACAATTTATGCAGAAATGTGAGAAATTCCAAAGGGTTCACAGGGGAATTAGTCATCTACAGAGGCCACTGTTTATAAAGCGCTTATCACAGTGTTTGTGTCTGTGTCATTGAGGTGATGGGCTCCGTGTCGTTGCCCAGTGACCTGCCAACTCTCGCCACTGCAGACTGGCTTATAGCGGCGGAGCGGCGCAGAGTCACTTCTATTGCCACCCTGCTCAACCATCTGCCCAGCGAGTCCTCAGCAGTCATCACATCTGCTGACACGCTGCTGACGGAGCTGTTCAGCCACAAAGGTCCCTCATACAAAACCCAACAGTCAATAAATCGCCGTTCTGGTTTGTTCATTCGTAGGACACACTTCTGGCATCTCTTCTGGTGATCCTGTCTAGTTTCCTTTCAGAATAATATATGTACTGCGTAAATGGGACTTCAGGCTAACAAATGGGGTTTGCTGCACCTGGACATAATATAGATGGACTCAAAACATACGTTACATAAAGTATTTTCATAATGAAGACAGTGTGATTTGGCAATAACATAAATTAAGAATAGTCCTGCATTATTATTATTTCATTCTATTATTTTTGATAATTGATGCAAAAAGTACTTTATTGTTACAACTATGACTAGCTTTGTGCTACTAGTATGACATACGGAACAAGAAGTATTTATGTAAGAAGTATTACTTTACAACCCGGTAATAACATGGAAGAGCATGCTAACTAGGGATAATAAAGGATTATGCTTTTTGTTTTCTTTCTTAACAAGAAAATACTAACAGTGTTACCAACAATGGTAACTGACAGGCTTTATATCAGTTTAGAGTTGGGGCGAGGGTTAGGACTAATCATACTACCGTACATTTATTTTGTGTGTTTTGCTGTAATTAATTATCTTTACGTGCCATCCATCCTATTGCCTAATCCTGTCTAAACGTAATTTAATATGATCATTATAGAATTATTTAAAAGCAGTCTGCAGATAAAAATCCTTCTGTTGTCAATACAATGTTTTTCTTCTGTCTCAGGATCAGGAACACTTTTTAAAAATGGAGACCCCATACACAGGTAAGACGTTATAAATGAGTTGATTATCTAGGGCCAACCTTCTGACAGTACAGGGTTTGGAATATTATTTATTTTGGTAATCGATTAATCTACAGATTATTTTTACGATTAATTGCTTGGCTGTGACTGGTGTATGAAAATTTTATTTTTTCAATTGCTTTATCACATAAAGCTAAAGTGGTACCACTTGTCGATGGAGTAAACTTAAAGTAAATGTTTGTTGGAGGCTCTTAGTGCTAATTCTGCTTTCTGCTATTTGAGCTTGTGTTTACCCGAAAACGATTAGTCAATTACTAAAATAGTTGTCAACTATTTCAATAATCGATTAGTTGTTTCAGCCCTAGTTTGGAGACAAGTAGGTGATGTTTTGAAAAGCATTAATGTGTTACTTTAGCCAAAGCTTTTAAAGCGTATCTTGTCTGTGCTCATAAACCATTTTACTAAAATCAATAGTCAAAAAACAATAGAAGAAAATCTAGCTTGATTAGATGTGGATTGAGTGGGAAAAGTGTAGTTTTGCCAGGCTACAATCAGTTACTTGATCCTTGCGCTTTTGTCTGATCCTTGCGCTTTTCAGAGAGAGATTGTTTGTGTTCTGCTTGTCCAGGTACAGCTCTCTGGATGAAATTGACATGGAGCGTTTCCTGGCTCTCATCAACAAGTCGTTTGAAAAAACTCTAAATCAAGACTACATTGATTCATTGAAAGGCCGTCTGCATTCTGTCTACCTCTCAGAGGGGTGCGTATAACTCTCTTCTCTACATTATGTACACTCATATGATTGAAGCATAACAGTTAGTTTGGAGGGAAATGCACTAAAGTGCATTCTCAACATAGCTTTTGTTGATGGCAACTAATCTATGTTATCCCGGGAATTGCCACCTTAACATGGTGGGGTTGTTTGAGTGCCCAAATGGCAAACAGGTCCTTGGTGACAGGCACTTCAGAAACCCCTATGGAGAGAGTAATAAGAAGGACAATGAGGGAACGTCTGGTGGATCCCTCCGTCAGCTGGGCCTTTAACCCTTTAACCCCCACCTCCGGAAGAGCTTCTCTCAGACCCATTGTCGATGCGGCCACTCATAGCTGTGGCTGTAAGGTCTCTCATGTCTGTTGCTGTGGCAACCCCCCGAAACCTGGTGGTGGTGCCCAGAAGAAAGGGATGCTGTCAAGCTGAAGGAGGAGTCCTACTTGGCCTTGTTGGCTTGTAGGACTCCAGAGGCAGCTGCCCGTGCGGTAATAGAGAGAAACCCACTCACAGGGAGAAATGCAAACTCCACAGAGACAGGCCTGTCAGACACAGAGATTGAACCTGGGACCTTCTTGCTGTGTAGCATGAGGGCTAACCGCTGTGCCACCCAGTATATACATTGTCTATTTATCAGACATCAATTGCAAATCAAATCATCCAGTTTGGACCAGAGTGGAAAGAGAGAGTGAAAAGAAATTTTAGTGGAAAACAGACGCTGAAACTAAATTGTTTTAAACAATGACTAATGTTCTTTTTTATTTTGCCGAAAGCATCTGATATGAGCATTCAAATGTATGTGTTTAGATACAGCGCGGCTGCAATCGTCACCATGGAGCCCGTTAATGGCGGTACTCCTTACCTGGACAAGTTTGTGGTCAGCAGCAGTAAGCAGGGCCAGGGAACGAGTCACATCCTGTGGGAATGCATCAGACAAGACCTGGGCAAACTGTTCTGGAGATCTCGAGCCAACAACAAGATCAACCCATGGTAAGGCCAAAGGCAGTTACAGAACATGTAGAAAAGAGTTTGGAACTTTTCTTATATTCTTGGACAATGCTATCATTACTTGATGTATGATATGCTTTTTTTTGACAATACCATCATTTGTATGCTTATTTGGTGGATGGGGACTCTGTAGTTTACAACATTTGAATATTTCTGGTTTTAATTTTCATTCGTGAAAGTGTGATTTGAGCCCCATAAATACCAGATTGTTCTTCATGTTTCTAGGTACTTCAAGCACTGTGACGGCAGCTTTGTGAATGGTTTGTGGACAGTGTTCTGGTTCGGCCTGGCAGACATCAGAGATTCATACAATCTAGTCGAGCATGCGAACAGGCTGCCCGATTCGTTTCACAGCACACCCCCGGGCGCAGCAGGCTCCTGATCTGACAAGTGCAGCTTTTAAAAATAACCTGAACTTTAGAAACATCTCATACTGCGACACATAATCCAAAACCGTTAAAGATTTCGCCGTGTCTGATACTCTCTCCAGACAAGAGAGTGAGAGTGAATTTAGTTAATGTTTACAACATTAAGGCCTGTTTGCATATTGACTTTTTTGTTTGTTTTACATATGCAGTTTTGTTCTTGCAGCTGGGTTTACTGACTTTAAGATCTGACTATTTTAACTTCTTTATTATTTATTCTTACCTTACACCTATGAACGTTGGTTTAAATAAGCTTTACATCTGTGAAAATGCTCACATTTATGTAGCACTTTTCTACCTCCACTGGGTAAAGATTTTACGTGAAGGATCTATTCACTGGTATCCGAGTGTGCACAGACACTGTCTTGCCCTTAGACATGACCGTAAGCACTGGTGGTTTGCCAGTAACTGGATCCATAGCTGTAGAATAACGCCCCAGTTAACATGCTTTACATGAGCAGTAAACATGTTCAGAGCATGTGTTTACATTGACGAGCATTAACAGAAATATTCACTACTAAATCGACATGAGGAATCAGAGTAAACCACAGGGCTGGTTGTAAAACTATACAACACCCAGTGGAGAAAATTCGTTATAGAAAATTTACAAATGATCACTTTTCTCAACTTCTGAATCTTAATAATTCAAGATTAGGCCCATATGAAATAAGAGACCAGATTGCAGTTTTGCCTTGAGCCTTGTTTTTCTAGTGTCCAGGAAGGGAAGTTGTGCGTCTTCAAATGTTCCGAGTGCAAATGCCCAAAAAATTATAAATTTTAGAAAAAATGTAAAGGGTAGCACATCAGTAGTTCATATATCCAGACAGAAGTACTCACATATTTCTTTATTTGGTTACAACATAGAGTAAACGCTAACACTAATGCCTTATGTCATTCTGTTGTCAATTTGCCAAATGTGCACAGAATATTATCAAGCTGAACATGATGTTTCAAAATGTACTTTTTTTTCTTCTTTTTTTAATAAAATAAAAACTAATTGAAACTAAAGTTGTTGTTTTTTAAACCCCAAGTGTCAACGTTACGTATTTAACACAAGTGGGGTCACTAGCAGCTGCCCCCAAACATTTGGTTTCGGTCCCAAATTTAGTGCTAGCGCGGGCCTCAGGTATTATATATTCTGACTGTCAGTATATTTAAATGTTTTGTTTTTTTCAGAATTGAATATATAGCATAGGCCTATTCTAATGGAAAACCCTTTTACTTCTATATAATCTGTTGGTCAATGCAGTGATCAACTGTGTAGAGGCTCTCCCTGGGGCCTGCTGGGCTATGTACATCTGCTGCCCTCTACTGGTATGTTCTATCTAGAGCCTGGTTACAGTTTGGACAAACCCCAATGCACTGTAGAAAGTTTCCAGCCAGACTGAAGATTTTGTTGTGCCGGTATTTATTTAAGTTGGAATTCACTTAATTATCAATCTAGAACATGTACACAATAGCCTTGGTCAGTGATGGGGCTGGAGTGTACCAGAGAATCCAAACCAGAGATATCGGGACATGACATCCCTCAAAGACACAGCACACTGACTTTAACGCAATGGATACGTTGTTTTCTTTGTACAGTATGAAAGTGGAGTCGTCCTATGCTGGCACAGTGGGGAAGGATGCATTTTTAAAGACTAAGGACTGAATCCAGGCTACTGGTCATTTGCAAGACTAGCTTAGTAAAAGCAATTTGAACTCTGAAATGTTAGAAGTGAGTTCAGTTAAGCTCTGACTGACGGTTAATTTATCACAATATGATAGAGGAAAAAGAGCAAGGTCCCCTTCAAGTCAAGGATTCAATCTTTCATTTAATGCAGGTCTGACTCTTGTAGGATTTTCTGTGGAAACAAATAGCCCCGGTCTCCCCGAATCAGCGAAACAACACCGTAATTTGACTGAAATGCGGGGCCCTTTCGACTGTGGGGGCCCTACGCAAGTCGCGTAATCTTCATACCTTTAAACGGTAGTGCAGCAGTTAGCGCTCATGCTTCACAGCTAGAAGGTCCCAGGTTCGATTCCCATTTGGAAGGGGCCTTTCTGTGTGGCGTTTGCATGTTCTGTCCCATGTCTGCGGTTTCCTCCAGGCACTCTGGTTTCCCCCACCATTAAAAACATGTACAATAGGTCAGGATGAATGATATGTGTGTATGAATGCATGGTGGTGGTCAGAGTGGTTGGTGCAGATGTGTGCAGTCGCGACAGTGTCTCTGTCAGTCTCTCCCAGGGGAAACAACACCACAAATATGGAGTGAATGTAAAATTGTCTCATGTAAAGCGCTTTGTGTAAATAAACTTATTTTTCATACACCAATACATGCAGACACTAATTAAAACTTGTGTTTCTGTATTAGGCCTTTGGCCTGGTTTAGATGTGATTTAGCCTGGCTTAATCCTGGTTTAGTTCTGAGTAGTCCTAGTTTATTATAAGGCTATTTATTATTCTGTATTAATCTATTGCTGTGTTTTTTGTCTTCTTTTTTTCTACAAAGCCTTAAAATGCTGGAATATAATATAACTTTTATGTTTAGACCCAATTCTATTCTATTCAGTGACGATAATGACATTTTTATTCATTTATCCCAAAAACATGAATACGTTTGGTGGTGGGAGGCTCACCCCTGACCGGCCCACTGGCCAATGACAAACCACAAATCTCCCCCATTGAAAAAAGTAATGCAAGAGCCCTGCTGTGAGCAATGCTGACTGTGAAAGAGGATTTTCTCAAATGAATAACATAACAAGCCAAAATGGTTAATAAGTAATGTTTCAGCACTCATGTTCATTTCTTTGGTTGGGCCTCCTTTGAATAAGTGGATCCTGAAAAATATGTGAGTGGGCGGGACGAGGGGAGTGGCGTATGAAAGAGATGCACTTTATGTATTGTGTAGTTGTTGTCCTTGCCTGTTTTGTCTGTAATGTACTGCTGTGTGTTGTGGCTTATATGTTTTATATTTTGTATGTTCTTGTCTTGTTTTTTATGGGACTGCGGATGGAAATTAGCCTTGAGCTAAATCCGGCATATTTACAGCACTAGTTGTCTGTTCATCAATATGCACTGTCCCATTCAAAAAAATTAATAAATGAAATGAAATGTGAAGAAATGGGTTCTTCTTAGACGTAGGACTACCACCACGCCTGCCCAGAGAGGAGCTTCATATATTATAGAAACAAATTAAAAAACAATTTTATATCTTGTGTCATGATATTATTTACTACTGTGAGTGGATCTGGCAAAAGCAGAATTTGTTCATTTAGTAAATCACATAAAAATACGCACACAAATATGTCCTACAGCTTGTTAAAGGTTCGAGTTCCTCCCATATCCCACTTTAACTCTGGTTCTGTACTTCCTCTTACACGGCTGATAACAGGAGGGATAAGCTTTAACTTTGTAGCTCTCACAATGGAGAAATTCACTTGGTAAGACCGCTCTCAAGAATCACTCAAAGGGTTTTCTAATGGGCAGGAAAATGTGGAAACAATTGTAAATAGAGGTGAGCGTGGGCCTACCTTATGCACAATGAATAATAACAACTTTACTAATAAGTAATAATCCAATCCACTTTATTTCTATAGCACGTTTTAACAACATGACAGTTCCAAAGTGCTGCACAAAACAGAAAAGTACACAAACACATCTCTGCCAGTCAATACATTAAAAGTCATCACAAATAGAGTGAATGGTTAAAAATCAGAAATAAATAATCAGTTTAAAATCAATAAAGGTCATAAAGCAATAAATCATTAAAAACAATAAAATAGTATTTAAAAAATTAACAAATAAATGGAGAAACTACAACGGAGAACACTGTCCCCTCTGGTTTTACGGTTTGTTTTAGGAACCTTAAGCTGGAGCTGGCCCTCAGACCTCAGAGCGTGCGCTGGAGCGTAGACTTTAATGAGGTCCTTGATGCACTGAGGGGCCAATCCATTCAGCGCTATAAAAACAAGCAATAAAATCTTAAAATCAATTCTACATTTAACTGTAAGCTGGTGCAAAGACGCAGGAAATGGAGAAATGTGATCACGTTTTTGGCTCCAGTTAAAGTCGCGCGGCTGAGTTCTGTAAGCGTGAGTGTGCATTTTTGGTGATACCTGAATAAAGAGCATTACAGTCCAGGCGTGATGGAGTAAACATGCACAACCATGACTTGTTCAAAATGTATATAAAAAAACAACAACATTTGACTTTGGATAAAAGATGCTAAAAGTCTGACTTGACGACTGTGTTGATCTGTCCATGGTGAGTTATAAGTAAAAAGTGGGTAGGTCAGATTATAAGATGTTTTAAAGTTTAAAAAAAGTTTTGAAAAGTGGAAAAGTCAACGCAGTGACACTGATACAGGGGTCATTGCACATGGATTTGCATCTTGCACATGAGTTACTTTACCAGCTTGTTCAGTCTGTTCTTGTCCCGCTCTGTGCTGCCCTGGGCCCAGCACACGGCAGTGTAGAGGATAGAAGAGGCCACCACAGAGTCAGAGCAGAGGCCTGCCCAATCCGGAGGACCTCAGTCTCCTCAGAAGGTGGAGGCGACTTTGGCCCTTCATGTACAGGGCGTTGGTGTTGTGGGACCAGTCCAGTTTGTTCAGGTGAACATAGTTTTACATCTGGACAGACTGGACTTTTGATTTGAATTGATTTAGATTAGAATATAATAGAGGAGAATGGAATTCTATATTGTGATCCTCTGGAGTCAGTGTCTAAGATTAAACTAATTGTACAAATGTAAAAAAAAAAAAGCAGCAGCGGACATTGCTGCAAATTAAGGTGCAGCATAAATAAATATTGGCTATTGGGAACCCATTAAAACATCAAATGAGTTATTTCCTTTGTGCACAATAGAATTGTGTTTATTTTACAGGAGCTTTCCCACAATGGCCAGATCATTGAGGACTTGCACAGCACCATGTCAGGGGAACACATGGAAAAAGCTTCTTCAACAAGAGATTTACTGAATCAATGCTCTTAGAGCCACACAAAACCCAGGGCTGAACGAGGATATGGACTTTACTCCTTTGATGTGCAGGGGTACCAAACTTTTTAATCAAAGGCTATATCAAAGTGTATATGACGTGGAGTAAAACATTCATTTAAGAGAGGTTTCAATTTTAGAGTTTTAAAATGTCCCCTCCTCCTTTAAAGTGGGGGTGTTATGCAAAATCGACTTTTTCAAGCTTTACATCATGTTATTTTGTCATTCCCTCATTAAAAACATGCCTGAAGTGTTGCCTTGGCACATTCACGTATTTTTGAGTAATCTGTAAAAACTCTGATGGCAGCCATTTTAGGGATAGGTTTGCCTGAGTCCTCCTAGGAACGCCCCCACCTCCTGGAGACGCCTCCGAGCTTTCGTCACCAGCCGAGTAACCAACCACTGCTCCTCAGCAGAGCCCCCTCCCCACTGATGCCACAGACAGCGTGTGGAGGGGGCGTGTCGGAAAGGGTCAGAGGTTCTTTGTATCTGTCTGAGCTACTCTCTGTCCATGCCCCGTCCAGAGCACTTCGCTCAGCTGACCTGCTCCTTCTGGATGTGCCCAAAACGCACATGAAAACCAGAGGAGACAGAGCTTTTTCTGCTGCTGCCCCCCGACTGTGGAACGGTCTGCCCCTCAGCATCCGTTTGGCCCCGACTCTAAGCAATTTTAAGTCCTCCCTTAAAACCCACCTCTTTACACAGGCCTTTTAATATGTTCAACTTTCTCCATTGTATTTTTGTTTAATTGATTTTGACGTAAAGTTTATTATGCCTTGTTTGTATTTGTATTCATAGTTTTTATCATCTGTTTGTGTTGTGAAGCACTTTGGGCAGCGGTGGTTGTTGTAAACGTGCTATAGAAATAAACTTGACCTTGACCTTAAAGAGACAGAGGCCTATTTCAAGACATTCACTACAGCCATTTTGAGAGAGCAATTTTATACATGGCAGTTATTCTAATTTACTGCATTTACAGACCAACAGAAGGTTTGGTCATCATTGTAGTGTGCTATAGACTGGTGCTATGTGATTGAAAAAAGAATAATACCTCCTCTTTGCTTTACAAGGAACCAGCCACCCATTCACACTCTCACTGTGGCACAGTAGTACAGCAGTTAGCGGGTGTGCTTCACAGATAGAAGATCGCCGGTTCCATTCCCACCTACGGGGCCTTTCTTTGTGGAGTTTGCATGTTCTGTCCGTGCGTAGGTTTCCTCCAGCTTCTCCGGTTTACCCTATATAACTAGCTCTTCTTCTTCATACACCAATACATGCAGACACTAATACACACTTGTGTGAATACCACAGCTTTGAACAGAGGAGACTGTGATGTGCAACAGGTCAACACAAGACTATTGGTGGTTTCTGTCAGAGACACAGTCATGGACCTCACTGCCTGTTCATGTCAGGATCATGAAGCGTGTTTTCTCACATGTGTCTGTCTTTGTGACTGACCTCTGTGACAGTAACTTGTACTTTGTTGTTCCTTGTTCTATGTCTGTATTGAAGGTTAATTTTACCTTCGGACAACGGATGCAATTTAGCTATTATGCTAATTCTGGTACATTGAGGCTTTCTGCTGACGTGCTGATTAATGTGCACTGTCCTAATTCAAATAAATACAATATTTAGCACCAGAACAGTTTAAGACATTTAGCTAAAATGATATATTACTTTTCTATGCTCCATTGACCTTCCATTTCTTATAGAATATCTGCCTCAGATACTAACATGTTACACTTTGTGATGTCAGTATGTTTTTTTTTGTCTTTGCAAACTGTTAGAAAAATGTATAATATAAGATATGGACGTCATCTGAAGTCATATTGTGTGTAGACAATTCAAGGGCGACCCAGTTTGCAAAAAGGTTAAAAAATACTACAGTGACAGAAGGTGGAGTCGCCTTTTTTTAATACAATTATTATTAAGCAAGAAAAAACAGTACAGCAAATATGTAACAGCGTAGACATAACATACTCAAGAGAAACAAAAATTGCAGTGAAGTCAGAAGAACAAAAACAACAAATATTGAAACAGGTAGAAAGGGTGAGAATAAAAGAGTTATTTAAATAAACAATTTCATTGTTTACTTACTCTATACAAAAGAGAGAATGTGTTTAGCGTTTTTATTGGGAAGATTTTTTAAAGTTTTTGAAATAATATTTCAATCTTCCTTTGAATTGAAAAACATTGGGTTTAGCTGTTGACCATTTGCTAATGAATGCAACATTTGCCATATACTATACTTTAGTGCTCACATGATTTTACCACTTCCTTTTGTGCAGTTGACTGTGTGTGTGGTGAGGTCTTTATTGACCTTTAATACATAATGTGCACATAAAACCACTGTCTACTCTGCACTTCCACCATCTGCTGTCGCAAATAGGTTTGGACAAGACAATGCAATACAAAAGATGTGGGACGATCATAGTGTTGAGATAAGTATTTGAAGCTTCAGTAGTTAATGAATATCTAATGTGTGGGCTGGTTATGCCTTTTATTCTTTGGCAAAAATCTTTTGTAGCTGTGGAATGATTTGTAGATTTATTTAACTTCTAATTAATGCCGTTTATTTCTTGTCGATGAAACACAAAGACACTCCCCAAACAGACGCTTGAAAGCACTGAGATGAAGATTAAGAAATGTTGTTATACCAGGTTTGACGATGACTCAGTGTCACCCATAGCACACAAGGATTACTCTAATGTTACGGATGCATTTAATAAATTGCTGAATTAATGATACTGGCTTTTCCATAACATTGGAAATCTTTCTACATGGATTTTTAACATGCTTGTTGTGCACATACAAACAGTTCCTGACTAACTAATGTTAAAACCTGTTTTCTTCCTTCAGCGTATAATCCGTCCCTCCATTTATTCAAAGACAAACAAGCTCAAAATGACAGTACACCCATTTCACTGCGCTTGAGCAATATTACAATAAATTACTCATCATTCAACGTATAGCCATTGATTTCTGGTTGAAAACACCTCCGTCCTTCCCCTAAACCTTTATGGGAAATGTGGGCTGTAAATCCATCCGTATTATGCTGCTTTGAAGGTTTGGAGCAGAGTTTTCACAATGACACCAGCTCTCAGTAGGATGTGGCTTCTTCGGCCGTTTGCCCTGCCCACAGCACAGGTAGCTCTGACACAAGTCATTTCAGGAAACTTTTCTTCTTTTCTCTTCCAAGACACCTTTCATCCTTGTGAAATATATTTACACTGCCCATTGCACGTGCTGCGTCAGAAAGGTAAGAACATTATGTTGTATTTGCTCAAAAAGGCTCAGAGAGATCCATTTTATTGTCTATGTTGAAAACAAAGGAAAACCTTTATTTGTCGGCACAAAAGGCTATTTATTGACTATATTAATGTATATGTATATGTATATGTATATGTATATGTATATGTATATGTATATGTATATGTATATGTATATGTATATATGTATATGTATATGTATATGTATATGTATATGTATATGTATATGTGTATGTGTATGTGTATGTGTATGTGTATGTGTATGTGTATATGTACACCTATGCTATTCATGATAAAGCCGTTTGTTTTATCATCTAGAACATTTGAAAGGTTTATTTGGCAGTGCATCTTAACCATTGAGTATTTGTGCCACTCCTCCTGCATTCAGAGGAACATTTTCAAACTTTTCAAACCAAGTACCACCGGAGCTAGATCCAGATCAAATCAGGACTAAACCGGTTCTAAGAAGTATTTGAAATGGGCCTAAAATATTATATCTAAACTGAGTGGAAACCAGGCCATAACTGGGATGCATCTCTATTGTTAATTATCTCTAAAATGTCAAATTGTAGATGAGCCACTGCTTTAGATGAGATTTGGAGCAGAGACTGCATAATTGACAGAATAGGATTGTCTATTAGCCGAACGAAATCAAAGCCTGAATGTGGGCTTTTTGTGCTTTTTATTTTTGGCAAAAATCTTTTGTGGCTGTAAAATGATTTGTAAATGATGTGAATTTATTTCACTTCTAATCAATGGTGTTTTATTTGTGTACTTCTTGTCGATGAAACATAAAGACACTCCCAAACCGACACTGAGATGATGATTAAGAAATGTTCGACCAGGATGATGAGGACTCGGCGTGAGATACAGCATGTCAGGGCTTAGGAAAATTATAAACAAAGTGGGCTCAACTAGATGATGCCAACATTTAAATTTCCACTGGCTTTTCCTCAACCCTTCTGAGCGCAGTCTGTGAAACCAATTGATAATACTATTTGTATTTGATCTACTGAAACAAAAGGACCACACAGACTACTGCACATCGATTTAATGGAAATACATAATTACACAACGGGAATATAGACCAACTACTGTATCTCGCTGAGGCAATTCAAAAATATTCAAAAGGTGCTATACAAGACATTATTCTGACTTACCACTTTGTACCTACAGACCATATTTTTGAAAAATGTGTTGATGTATAGAATATTTGGGCAAAATGTCATTGTTCCCCCTTAATAAAATATCCAAATGACAAAAATGTGTGTTTGCCCACAGATGCTGTGGCCTAAGGCTATGAAAGCACTGGTCTGTGTCACCCTGGTTTCTGTTTTCTCCTTGGGGATTATTTACACCTTTCTAGGGACAACTTTGATCAGTCACAAAGCTGGTACAGTCACACCAAAGAGGCCGTGGTAAGTCCCTGGTTAATTATCTCTTACCATTTACTCCACTTGTTTCTACTTTATCTGACAATATACTTCAGAATCAGCCAGTACTGCGCTCATGCTTCTTTTGACATTATTGCAGCAGTCGTGTTTCAAGTCTGGATTGGACGTTTGATAAAGCTGGAGCGGATGCTTTGTGTTGACACAGAGAGACAGTATAGATCGTCATTCATAAACAAATAAACAATAGGTTTGAGACGGGTTTGACTGGTTTGAGGAGATGTTAGTTTGTATAGACTGACGGCAAATAATGTTGACTGTTGTCCAATTGAAAATCTCAGCAATGGATAATTCCTGCATGACTTATAGCTTGTATCATATTTAAATCAAGTATTTTCATAGCTTAGATGTTTTTCTTTATTCAAACAATTGAGCTGAGTTGCTCCTCCTCTCTTCAAGGATGGCCCCTACATCCCGGGGCCCCTGTAAATGCCAGCCTGACTCTATACAGCTCAAAGACCAGTATCCTTTGGACCAACGTGACAAAGTGTCTCAGCAGAGGAAAGAAGAGTTTGAGAAGCACAAAACCAGGTACAACCTTGTGTAAACGAAAGTCTGACGGTGTGGACAGTGATAAGGCATTTATTGACACATTATTGCAGTAATATGGATTTTCTTTCCAGTGCAGTTTCAAAAATTGAAGAGGATCACAGACCAGTGGTTAAGTGAAACATTTAACTGGGTGCAAGTTTTAGCAGTTCCACCATTTGGGCTTTGCACGAACATTATGTTACGTATGATAATCAGGTAGAGTGATTAAACTCCTGTGACCTGAGGTACTTTAAAAAATAATTAACCCAAATATAAAACCAGGATAAAACCAAAGGACACGCAGATAAGGATTTGTAAAAATAGAGGCAGAGACAGTGCTTTTAAAATATGTAATTAAAAGTTTATTTAAAAAGGACCAGGAGTTCAATGTTAAAAAGTATTTATTACTATGATTAAAATGTATATTAAAAATGGCCAATGTTAAAAGTGCAAATCACAAATAAAACCTTGCAGCCCCTGGGAAATCTGAAAACACAAATAAACGTTAGAAAATAACCAAACTTGGATGGCTTGAGAGGGAGTAGCCCCACCCCAAACAAAACGGAAAGTGCTCCCCACAAACACACACACACTAAATAACAAAAATCCCAAGTGCAAAACAGAGAAAACGGGCCGAATCCCCCTCCCAAGCACATCCAAGGGAACTGAAATCTAAAGACTAAAAGGGACTGTTATACAAAACTGGTGCAGAGCTAAAAGGGTTTAAAAAGCTAAAAAAAAAAAAACCTCAAATGCAACCAAAATAAACCCTAAAACGAACTCTAAACAAAACAGTGGCAGGCTAAAATCTGCAATTAAAAGGGGAACAACGTTAAAACCGAAATAAAATGAATGTAAACAAAATATTAAAACGCTTGTCCCATCTTAAAACTGCTCTAAAAGCAGGGGGAAATAGCCGCCACCGGAGTACGTTAAAAGCTCTAAAACCAGAAAGATAAATGAACATTAAAATACTTAAACTGAGGGGAGAAGTTAAAAACGCACCTGTCACCAGCCAGCAGCAGTCCAGAGTGAGGCCTCCGATCTCCCCTACCTCCAGATAAATGATTAAAAAGTAATGATAATCTATTTCTCATAGGACAAAGTCTGAATTGTCCAAACTGCTGCTCGCTCTGCCCAACTCTCCTCTGCAGTATCCCATTCAAGGAGTCACTGTTGTGCCCCTGAAGAGCCGCCTTATTCCAGGTACATCACCACGGGCGTGTGTAAAGTGTCATCCACACTCGTATGCCACATTTGGCATAGACTTAAAGGAATGCAAATATGATTTTTCTTCTTTTTTTTTTTCTGACAGCAATAAAATGAGTTTGTCTTGGTACAGGTTTGGCTCTGTACGCAGAAGAACTGAGCAGCTACAAGGTTAGTGTGAGTGGATTGGCAAGGCATTTCGTACACAAGGCATCTCAATGCACCATACAAAAGAAGATATGTGAAATTACAATCAGGTTCAGTTAAGGCAAAGCACATACATAAAAACATCAAGACATGGGAAGCACACAGAACACCAGGGCAGGTGCTAGATTTTTTTCTTGGGGACTGGAAGGACGACCATTGACCAGGGGTGGGGCTGAGGAAATGTGTTGAGGCAGATGCAGAATGATGATGGCGTGGTTAGGGACGGGGTTTATGTGTGCAGGTATTTACAATGTGAAAGTCAGTTATGCAAAATATGACCCAGAGAGCTCAGTCCTTATCTGGTTTAGCTCTGTGCTCTGTGCTCTGTGCTCTCTCAGGAGGAAAGAATTATTCCAGAATAGTTCATGAATTTATAATGAATGAGCTTTTTACTTGGTCTCAGCATTAATCCAGTTCTCCAGAGCAGGTAGTTCCCCCACAGTTCATTCATTTTCCTCCCAAAATATAGTCCATCTTTTGTCCGTCTTCATCACTGTGCACTACTTACTGGTGTAATTCCATCGCTCCCTGCTCCAAAGTGCTTGTTCATTTTAACCCATTGCAAACTGCTGCCTTTCCATTTTTCCAATAAACCAGGGCAGTCCATCCAGTAAGCAAGTAAATATCTTTGATGTCTCCGACCGACAGGACCGCTAAGCAAATGACAATCCACGTACTCTACGTATTCATAGCAAACCGAGCTGTGAAAATCCCGTCAAGGCAGGCGACCTCCTCTGTGAACAAACTTGATAGGAACAGAGGAACCCTTTCAGAGACAAAATTAAAGATCACAGTTGACTGGAGAAAATGATTCTGATGATAAACTTGTTTGGGTTTATACTGTCATTAGCCATTACTGGTTATCGTAATCTACATACAGTATCTAAGCCACAAATCTGAACTCTTCAACCTAGTCTTGAACAAGCTTGGGATTGGTGGTGAATACAATCTAAATTACAAAACCCTTTTGAAACTTTTGCATGTTTATGGTTAACTGTGCAGGTGACCCTTAAAGTGAGCAAAGGCATCCTCAGCTCAGACGACTCCAACAGAGAAGTGACAGTGACTGGTAAGCTCCTGGTTTGGACTAAATCATGATTCTCTTCTTTATCAAAGACACACATTCACCTCTTTATTTGGCTTGGACAATATCACTAAACATATCTTTGGGGACGAAGCACTAAAGCTCTCATCTATATTCCAAAAAGCCTTTCTCAAATTGCTCAAAAAACCTTTATTAGCGGCTAAGAAGAACTCTCGTATCTAGCTTACACAAAGCTTACACAAACACTGTATTTTTAAGTGTTTCAGCTGCCACTCATTCATCTTGCCCATGTCATGTCAAATACAGGTAAAGGAGAGGCCGAGCTCACACTGACGTCCAGCAGCCTGGAGAGTCTCAATGCTGCCCTGACTACAATATCCTACACAAGCACCATGTACCATGTCCACACGGCAGATCTCGGTATGTCCCAAAAACACACCCTCTGAGATGAACATGTTTTATTAATCACTGTCTTTTAGTCTCTTTCTGCTTTGAGAATCATGAAGCCATGTTTCCCATTGTCATCAGACAGCCTCAGCTGCCCGTCATGTTTAACATGGGAACCGGTGAGTTTAGTCTGTTACCACATCCTCTTTGCAGTCAGGGACAATTCAGCTCTAAAACTCAACTCTCGCTTCTGCACTGTATAAAGATCACATATGATTTACCACGCTGGATTTTTTTCTGTTCATATAATATCAGTGCACATACTGGAGAGCATCTCTGCCCACCCAGCATCTTTAAATAGGCATTGGCCATCTAAGTGAGAAAATGTCCAGCTGTGTTTTAGTGGACTTTGTCCAGCTGCAGTAACTGTAATAATAAGGTTAAGGTCCTTAACAGCGTAATATGTGTTGTAAGTATTATAGCTGGTTAGTATTATACCAGCAGATGAATAGTACATTTCCTAGCAGATACAACTAGTATCTGCTACAAGGTCAAGTGCAAGTTGACCTTGTACCTTGGTTGCTTCATGCACATGATAAAAGGCAGAGGAACTAGAGAAGTAGTTGTAGTGGCTGAAAAAACAAAGCCTATGCCACAGTATGAACACAACAACAACCATTCTTCTGCATTTTCTCCAGTTTCTCCAGGGATGGGTCCATATGTTTTTATGTAGCAGTTCTAATGTGAATACTAAGCAGTTTGATGTGTGATTGCTTCCTCGTCTCTTAGACATCAATTCTCAAGTCACCATCACCATTAAGACTTTTCTGCGCTACAATAACCTCAAAATCTTACTGAGCAGCATCCGCAGCTTTTACCCAAAGATGACAGTGATCATTGCAGACGACAGCTTTGAACCAGAAAATATAACTGGGGAGAACATTCAACAATATTTCATGCCACCAGCTCAGGTAACACTCACATGCACTCACTCTGTAAAGCCTGTTTCTGTAAAACATTTACAGCTTTGTTGTCCACAATCAATGTAAAAGAAAAGGTTAGAGTATTTCTTAAAGTACAAGATGTTGTTGAATTATCCATCTTCATTCACTCCATATGTGATGGTAAGCTACTATTGTAGCCACAGCTGCCCTGGGGAAGACTGAAGCGAGGCGACCAGTCTCTGCCATCGACTCCTCTGACCACCACCAGCCACTCACTGACTCACTACCTTACATTCACCCCAGGCTTCCTGGTGTTTCCCATCCAAGGCCCCTTTCCTGCTTAGCTTCTGAGGTCTGACGGGATCGGGCAGAGCGAAGGCGGTATATTTGCAACATATTATTTTTGGGAGGCTTACGGGCGTTTCTGAAAGATTCGGACCAAGTGTTGCTTGTATTACATTTCCTTAAATCTGCCCCACTGATGAGCGAGCGTCCTTATGGTTCTGCAATCTGGTCATATTCAAAGTGAAGAACTCATTGTGCTTTCTGAAGGGAAAAGAACTAAAGCACAAAAGATTGTTATTGTTATATTTCATATTTTACTCCCTTGTTGGACACAGGCTCAAGATGTAAGTTGAGAAAAGGTAAACATTACTTAAAAGTCCAGGTGTTCTCGCCCTGGAAAATGGAATCTTCCACATTTCTGTCATTATTTTTTGGAATATAAGATTGTGATTATTGGGTTATCTGATTTCTCCAGTTATCTGATTGTTCAGACCATGTAAACGTAGCTACTATAAACCCTTGTATCAATGTCAGATTTTGTTTTATATTTGATCAGGGATGGTTTGCAGGCAGAAACTTGGCAGTTTCTCAAGTCACAACCAAGTATTTTCTGTGGGTGGATGATGACTTTTTGTTCACTGAAGACACAAAGATAGAGAAGTTTTTAGAAGTCATGGAGGCCCATCCTGAACTTGATGTGGTAGGTTGTTACTTTGAACTAATATGATGTTACATGTAAAAACTATTTTTTAAACTGTATAATAGTCCCATATCTATGTTTCCTTTGTTTAGGTGGGGGGCTCAGTGCAAGGAAACCAGTTTTACTTTTCACTCGAGTATGATGAGGGCGAGGAGACAGAAGGAGGCTGTCTATACAGAAAGTCTAAAGGAAGGTTCAACGCCCTTCCTGGTTACCCACAGTGCTTTCTAGCCAATGGAGTGGTCAATTTCTTTCTGGCCCGTACTGACTCTATCCAGAAATCCAGATTTGACCCCCTTCTACTGAGAGTAGCACACTCAGGTGAGCAAAAAGCATATAAAGTTTATAAAATATACTTCAAATATGTCCTTCACCAATATCCTATATAAAAAATAACCTGTTCATGCCAGAGTGGTTTATGGATGGACTGGGTTCCCTGATGGTGGCCTCCTGTGGTGATGTGTCCATACAGCACCAACCAAAGAAAAATACCAACCTGTATGACAAGTACCGGAGTTCTTCTGGCAATTCCGACACAACGTTCAAATACCAACTGCACTTCTTCAAAAACAATCTGAAGTGCATAAAGTTTGGATGAAAAGCCATGTCTGAGACTCGGGTTCTTCGTTTTTCTTTCGGTTTACAATAGAGGGAATGTGAGTAATGTCGCAACATGGGAACAGAATTCAAAGCAGTGGAAAGTCGTTAATATTTGTGTTTGATTTTGCCACTCGGTCCAGAACGGTGGGTTCTGTTTAGAAAGAAAATGGTGTAACTGCAATCCCTCCACACAAACACTACGTTGCCTGTATACAAAAACACTTTCTGAATTATCCTGAAAAGAAGAGTCATGACTGTCTAAGTCTGTGGTTTTAGTCCGTCTTTGTATTTGGGGTCTTTGTTTCTGTATTTTATTTGTTTGTTTTGGTTGGAACAGTGCATGTTCATGGATATTCCTGGCACTCAGGGATACATACATATATATATTGTGTTGATATTTATATATCTTTTGTTTCTCAACTATTTACACCAACAATTACAATTTATTTGTTCTTTATTTAGTAAAGTGGTAAAAACCAACAAATAAAATTGACAATTTGAAAGAGCATTCACACTTCACATCACAAATCTCAAAGTACTACAACAAAAACAAAAACACAAGTTATTTAAAATTGGTCTTTCAGTGGGTTTAATTTTGTTGGCTCACGAGGAAAGCAAAACAAAACTTGACAAGGTTTTATTTTGGTTGCAGTGAAAAAATGATGTATCTTCCATGTTTATCAGGTGGTCATTACAGTTGTTTACATTAAGCCTCTCCTACTCAGGTCAGGAAATGAAGAACCATCTCCAATCCTTCCATATCACTTTCTACACCTGCACATCTGTGATACCGCTGTTGTTTATGTCAGTTGTTGTCGTCTTGTCATATTACCTTTATTATGTATTTATTTTAAACTTCTTTACGCTCTTATAGCCTTAAAGTTTTCATCGCTTATTTTTATCTACATTCTGTTTTATGTTGCACGATTGTACCAAGAAAAATTCCTAGTTTGTGGCAGTATGATGATGGCAATAAATACTACTCTGATTCTCATTTGTTTCTTCAAATATGCGCATAGACCTAACCCACAGGTTGTAGACATTGTCTTCTCACGTCACGGCGCAATTTTTCAGTAAAAGTTTAAGGAAATAATTATTTGTCTTTAAAGAACACAACCGTGGCCTCTCCTGGTTTCCTCTCCTGAATGTCCGTGTTGCTTGGTCTATAGTTCAACAGGACAATAGGAAAAACAGTGAGAAGATGATGAACCATTGCTACTCGAAGACTCTTGGTTGAGCCACAAAGGGTCTGGCCACGCGCGCTCAGGTCCTCACGCCTGCCGCGCTCGTGCAGTGTCGTTTCAGCACCACGGACAGTTCTCAGCAAACGTTGAGCTCCTCGTGACGTGATGTTCAAAAAAGTTAAAATAAGCTGTGTCCCTGTGACATAATTTGTTTTAAAGATTTAGATTTGTCCATTCGTGTTCATTTAAATAAAACCATTTGTTGCCTGGTTTGCTTTGGCGCACATTTGATGATGTTGTGCCAGCAGCTCTAATGCCAATAGAATGTTTTTGTCATAGGTCACGTGAATAGGCCTGTATACAATTTAGTATTTGTAAGTTATTTATGTGTAACAGTGTTAATTTTGACAACATATTTTATTTTAGTTTTAGTCTTAGTATTTTGACTAAAATGTAATGTAATTTTAGAGATTTAGTCGACTAAATTTAAGACTAATTTAGTCGACTTTGCATTTATAGTATTCATTATAATCATATTTAATCAAGGCCCTCGACTTAATGGGGCTGCTTCCACATGAATAAAGCTCAGACCTGTTAATTTGGCAGTGAATCTGTATGATATGAGGCTTTTTCAGACGGTCAATAGAAGTTTGGATGATTTTAGTCTCTCCTTTTCATTTTTATTTATAGCCTTATTTTAGTCGACTAAAATATCTGGACATTTTAGTCATAGTTTTAGTCTCATGAGAAACTTTTCATTTAGTTTTAGTCCAATTTTAGTCGTCAAAAATATCACTTTGACTAAAATTAAGACTAAATATTTTAGTCGACGAAATTAACACTGATGTGTAAATAGTGTTTTGTATCAGAATGTAGAAAATACACAAAGCAGCATAGGTTTCATTTCTTTTTCATATTGTTCAGAATCAGTGTCTGGCTTCGGTTTTGTATTTCACTATATTTTACATATCGTTAACAAAAAATAACTAATCGGCCTAACCCCAAATTCCCAATAGCCTTCAGGTTAAGCTACATTAAAAGAATTAATTAAATAAACGTAAGTATAAAAACAAAAACAAAAACAAACAAAAACCGCTACGGCCAACCCACTTCCTTGACATATTTGGCCACATCATGACCTTGCAGAGCGTTTATTTTTTACGGTCGGTTATCCAGTGAGCCATGTATTTATCATTTCAAACCAGTAGGTGTCAGTGTTGCACTTGCTGACCTCTTTACAACTGGTGGTACTGTTTCTATATTTGCTGGAGTCTTCTCGATTAGTTATTTCCTCACTGGCAAACACACACACACTCACACACGCACAGACTCGACATTAATCTAACATCATTTATAAAATCACCAACGCCAGTTCACCCACATGGCACTGATGACATCATCGGTGGTCGGTCACCCTGGAGAGACTCCACTTGCGCGCGCGCCGCCGTGCCCGACCCAGGAAATGAGGCGACAGCTCTGGAATGTCCCAGTGAAGTCAAGCCGTGTGGTGCACCCACATGCACCCACCACCAACGCCCCAGCACCCCCTGCCCCAAAACGAACAAGCAAGGCCTTATTCTCACTCACGCCCATTCACCCTCGATGAGTGACGCGAAAACTCTATAAGGTCTTGAAACATCGTGAAGATAGTTACTAAATGGTGAGGGGAATGGGCTTGAGTCCATACACGTGTATTGCAGTCCACTGACTAAACCAAGGATAGATAAACAATAATAATACAAATAATAAAGAAAAAACATCACCTACCTGTATATACTCATTAAAGTGTAAATGTAAATAAATATACAATAGTGCAATGTGTCATAGTTTGTCCCTGGAGAAGCAATAGTCTCAGAGCAGAACAGTCACTTGAACACAGATGGTAATAAATAAGTTTTAACCATGCATTGATATGAATGAAAAGCATATTTGACATAACCACTAAAGAAGCTGCCTAAAATCATTAATTTCACCCCCTGTGATAACCTCTACATAACAGGTTGATGTTCACTGCGGCCATTCAAACTATGCTGTGATCGAATCAGGAAAAATAAAGATTTCTACATTGTATAACATTAGCAGCTAAACAATAGCAATAGTTTTCTTTTGTTGAGCGAACTGTAGTCACTTACATTTATGAAACAGAAGCAATGAATTAATCAGCAATGTATTCAAACTATAAACTGTGTTAAAATGGCCCAGTGTTGGTGTTTCTGGAATCTGACGCAGTTGCCATTTGAACTCAGTGATGGCTCTCCACCTCGACCACGGTCCAGTCACCGGGAGGAGAGGAGCAGCGGTTGTCAGGGGAGTAGCTGCTCACTGCGGTGACTGTAGCCGGGGCACTGAGCTGTGACAGCAGGTGTGGCCACATGCTGCTCTCCAGTGGGCTAAGACTACCACCTGTGCCCACAGGAAGGTGTAGCAAAGGACATCTTTCGTCTCCACACAGCATCAGGGTCTGGTTGATGAGCTGTTGCACCATGTCCACCTTCATATTCCACTCCAACATAGGCGCTGTACATCCATTTATGGAGCCATATTGTTCTTGGTGTTCATTCAGCACATCCTTCTGTGTGTCCATGTCTTCCTCCTCATCACTGGTCTCCATGGCCTCGTAGATAGTGCAGAGGCCAGAGGAGGGGGAGAGCATGAGGCCAGTGGGGCTCTTCCGGAGCTGCTGTTGCTGCTGAAGGTGTTTCTGGTGCATGCGGTACTGCAGCTCCAGTTCCAGCTGCCACTGCAGCCTGTGCCTGCTCTGCCTCTGCTGTTGCTCCTGCTGCTGCTGAAGCTGTAGCAGCTCCTCCCGCTGCTCCTGCAGCTGCCTGTGCTGCTCCTGCCTCTGCTGCTCCTCCTCCAGCCACTGCTGCTTCTGCTGCTCCTGCTCGCGACGCTGCTGCACCTCCCGCACTTTCTCCCGATGCTGCTCCAGCCTGCGGAGCTGATCCCCTACAATGGGACTGTCACTACATGATTCTATGAGAGGTGCAAAATGTGCTGCCATAGCTGGGTCAATGGGCCTCCTGTTCCCTGGCACTAGAGCCAGGTAGTGTCCATTGGCTATGGGCACATGGTTCTGGTTCTGAATGTTTTCCTGGCTCTGTAGCATATCTTCATCGTCCTCATTTGAGAAGTGGTTTCCTGTCAGACAATTAAGATCACTTGGTGCATCATTAAGAGACCCATGCATAAAGACAATAGGTCAAACGACACGGATCATGGAGTACAGGGTTCAGGAAACGTTAGACGCAGACAAGGAGGAACTCAAAACAAAGGATCTGAGGCCCACGGACTCTTCCTCCCTATCTATGACCACGTGTGGCCAGGTCACCTAAGGCCAGCATTCAATACTATTTAATCTCCATATTTGCATTTGGTTTCATATTAATTTCATATTATTATGTACAACACATCAGTCTTTTATCTGTAATCGTGCAGCACCATCCAGTGGATTCATGAATGGAAATCAGTGGTGTCCCAAAGATGTGCAGAAAATGCAAATATTGAATACGTTTTGAGATCACTGGATTTGAGCAGTGGGAGGTTCATACACAGGTTTGTTGAGCAGGTGTACCTTCCAGGCATGTCATAGAACAAGACCACAAATGGGACAAGGGTTTGGTGTCTTATTTAAGAGTCACACGTATACAACCATGTGGACAAAGACATAACTGTGTAGCTGTGACTGTGGAGAGAATCCACACAGGAGTAGTAGAACAGGTGTGTCGTGTGGGTTTGAGAGGGTTGGACAGACACACACGTCCCGAATCAGTCTAGTAGCGTGCAAGAGTTCAATAGTACGTATGATGAAAGGATTACAGACTCTGCACCGCTGTTGAGCTCCCAAAGATCGTGTGGGTTTGAGTCATGACTCATGAACATGCTGAACTTCAGGACACCATCTGAAAAGTCTGATTTGACCAAAATTCCATTTTTGTAACACCACCATTGACTATTGTTGCATCTCTTCCTGTTTACTTGTTATTCCCATTGCAGAATTCATTAGGGAAACTCAAACACTGAACACATACATTTGCTGAAATAAAGGACTAAGTCACATGCTCGGTCCATTGGGAAATAAGAAACAGGACCAGAATGCATTGCAATGATGTTTAATGGAATTTTGAAAGATATTGAAACCTAATGTGAACCTTTATTTTATGAATGTATCTAGTGTAGTGTCATTTGAAATCCCTCAACTAATACAGTCTTTCAGTTAGTTAAACATGCAATACACTGTTGAAATAGTAAATGTCTACTACTTCAATTCAGTTTGTGAGCTGCGTTTCAACAATGAAAAGTCCTGTCACAAAATCAACTGAAACCTCCAGAAGAAATGATCAGCTAAATGAAATATAACCGTAACACATGAAACCAAATGCCTGTATCATGTACTGTACGTGACTGCGCATTTATAACTTAAGCACACATTAAAACATCTAACAGACTCCATTCTAATGCTTTCACAACTATCTGGACATATTCTTACGAGCAAAAAGCTTTGTTAATATCTAGCCTTTATTTTGAAAGCTAAAACTTATTTAAGCCTGAACAAAAGCCTGCCTTAAAGAAGCATGTGACTATCACTCGGGTGCTGTTGAACATGAAGCGTGTTTACACAGGGCAGGGAAGACTGGGTTGAACAAAATAAAAAAAAGAGAAGTGAAATACAAAACAAAGCTGACAATTGATTGGTAAAAACAGTAGGATAAATACGCAATGAGTCCATTTCATCCGTTGCTTTTTTTCTTTTACGGCTTAAAAGCTTAGTCACTATAGACCAATCAGTCAATACCCCTCCAGGGGCTTCTGGATATGCAGTGTTACTTAAAAAGAACATTCTATTAGAAAGTGGTAGTAGTTATATTACAAAGGTTTAAGCCATACACTCATAACCACAACCATGGTATGAGAGAGGGAGGCTCTCATTTAAAAATTGCTACAGTCAGTTTTTCCACCTTCAGTTCCTTTCTTATTTTTCTTCAAATCTTGTCCTACTTGCTCTCCATTTTTCCTTCTAAGATTTCGATTCCAACCGGAGAGAACATGAACAGGTAAAGGGAAGGGCTGTGGGGAAAAGGTGCATTCCAGGGAATAGTAAGTGGGACTTATACATTACCTTCCAGAAAACTATCAGTTTTATCACATATGGTAGAGTAGTAGGGAGGCTGGTTCTCATCGGAATCACCAGAATCCTGGTTATCGAGGAGGTGCACAGGTTCCTGTGGGTCAACATCATGCAGAAGGTCGGCTCCCATCTTGCTGCCCATCATGTAGTGGTGCTCATCCAGACCGGAGTGGTCCTCTGAGTGGCCCAGGGGCATTAGGTTGACTGGCCTGTCCAGTAGGTCCTCTGCAGCTGTGCTCGCTGATACTAGTGTCAGCTCCTTGATGAGAGATGGGTCCTTGGCTTCCACTGGGAGATGCTCCTCGTTCTCCAGAGAGAAGATCCCTGGGCTTTTCCCACAGCTCTCAGCCATTGAGTGGGCATTGGAGTTAGAATTGGTACAGTCAAAACCATAGGATGCCACAGAGTTGGCTGACTGAGGGGTAGCCCCACCCCCATCTTCCTCAGCCTCAGCCTCAACAGACACTGCCTGCATAACTTCTTCATCCTCGTCAAATGTTGGTAAGTTAGATGTGGGAGTAGGGCTGTCGAACCCAGCACTCTCGCCCATGGTCATTGGTGCATCTGGATCATTTATCTGCATTTCCCCCTCAGTATCACTAGCCTCGTCTCCTGATGTGGACGCAGAAGAGGGCGCTGAAGCTGGAGCAGTGGGAGGTCCTGTTCCCATGACCTCATCAGCGGGCAGTGTCTCTGCCTCCTCTTCCTCCCCATCAACTTTCTCCATGTGGATACCCAAGTCCTGCTCCACATCCGGCTGACCGTGAGCAGGCACTGGGGTGTGCTGCTTGTCAGAACGGGACTCTACTCCAGAGCTGCTGTCATATTCACGCAAATCTTCTGGTGTACTACTCTCACTGCCACCACGTTGGACAGGAACATCTGCAGGAGCAGACATTAGGTCAGCGTCCTTGGGTGCTGACATATGGTAAATGGGATCTTCATCTGACTGTGGAGCAAAAGTTGGGACAGAGCTGTCGAAACAGGTTTGGGCAGGAGACTGAGTGAGAGTTTCAGAGTCCGCTGCCCCATGGTCAGACATTTGACTTGGAGAAGACATAGGGAGTACTGAGGCAGGTTGAGACCAGGTATCACCGAAGGGGTTGGTCTGTCCCCACGCTGAGGAGGGCGGGTTGCTAATTGGAAGGCTGCACTGATTAAGGCTGTCTAATCGTTCATCCTCATTAAAATCTTCCTCAACATTACCACCACTTTCAGTCTTTCCTTCACTGTGCATCTCCACATCCTCATCCTCCTCCTCATGCTCCTGATTTGAGAAGAACTTGTGATGTTCTTCAACTCTCTCTGAGCTTAGGTCCATATCATCCACACGTACGTCATCATCTTCATCCTCTTCCTCATTAGCAATAGTCTCTACATTGGGAGAGCCTGTGAGGTTAGCGTCTCCCTCTGAGCCCCTCAGGCTGGAGTCTACAAGGGCATCAGAGCTTTGTGTCCCCTCCAGGATAGCAGTGTGCTGTGTGCTGCTCAGGTCAGAGACGCCATGCTGTCGACTGCTGGTGCAGCTGCTCATATCTTCAGAGTCCATCCCAGACAAAAGGTCATCGCCATGCCAACCCAAAGAGCCCCCAAAAGCTGATGACCTCTGGATGTCCTCTGAGGGTTGAGATGGGCTCAGGTCTGTAATCATGGATGAATGTTGATGGCCATATCTCCTCTGGTCCTCATCTTCATCCTCTTCATCATCATCATCTTCGTTGATCTCTTCTTCTGCTTTTTCCACAGCCTCTTCCTTTTCATAAGGAGACACAAGTCCTCCTGAGGCAACGGCATCAAAATGAGAAGCAGCTGACAATGTCTGAGGCTCCTCCATCATTCTGGAAGTGGCAGCAGAGACCATAAACAGATTTTCCTCCTCATTTGACTCTTCCTCTTTGTCTTGTTCTTGGTTTGTGTTGTCCTTTGTTATGTGTTCACTCTGGTCAGACTGGAAATCCAGGAGTGATGCATTTGGAACTTCCCTAGAAGGGGATACAGGCCCTGTGGGTGAACAAGGGGGGGACAGGACCGTGGTGCCCAAGGAAGTAACAGAGGTGTCTGTTGTCTTTTCATAAACATCAAGAACAAGTTCAGCTCCTTTTTCAGTTAATGCTTGCAGCTCATCTGGTTCAGGGGTAGGCTCTCTAAGTGGTTCTGGGGTAGGTTCCCTGACTGGTTCTGGGGAAGGCTCTCTGGGTGGTTCTGGGGTAGGTTCCCTGACTGGTTCTGGGGAAGGCTCTCTGACTGGTTCTGGGGAAGGCTCTCTGACTGGTTCTGGGGTAGGCTCTCTAAGTGGTTCTGGGGATGGAGCTTTTGGTTGTGGGGGTGCAGGAGTGGGTTCTGGGTGTTCGATGTTCTCGACTGCAGGAGGTGGCTGCTCTTCCTGTTTTGCAATGACAGTTGCTAAAGCTGCAGTGGCTGCAGTGGCTGCAGCGGCTACGGCGACCACCACATCCTTGTCGGCTTCAGTGGCTTTGGGACCACGCTTTACTGGAGTAGGAGTACTGCTACCTACAGTTTTTTTAGGACTTGTGGTCTTGGGTGCGGCAGTTTTAGAGGTCTTGGTTGCATCCTTTGAGGAGGTGGCTTTACTTTCAGGTTTGGGGCGGGTTGGTGTCTTTGAGTCCACAGCCTTAGTGGTGGTGGGCTTTTTCAAGGCAGTGCCTGATTTAGCTGTTGATTTTGGTACTTCTTGTTTAGCTGCTTTTGGTGCAGGACTAGCCCGTACATGAGGGGACGTTGCTGACTTGCTCACATCTGAAAAAGACAAGGCAAAGAATAAATTATTAGCATGGAAAAGAATGAGTGTCAAATCAAATAATTAAACTGCAGACTTGCCACTCATTTGGCTCTGTTAGTAAGCTGTTGTCATGATGGAATGCTATCTACCCTAAACAGAATACTATAAGACTTTTTTATGTTTTAAGTCTTCTTTACAGTAGTCCGTAACACAGCATTGGCAATGTAGACCCACGTGTTCATTACCTTTTTTTATAGGAGTCTTGGATGTTTGTGCTGCTGGAGCTTTGCCAGCAGAGGGGGTTGTTGATTTGGAGGTACTCAGTTTTGATGAAGCAGTAGATGGTTTAGGGGTGGCAGGTTTGGGTGCTGTGGCTGAGCTCTTGGTTGTGCTGCTACTGGGAGGTCGAGCAGCTGATGTGCCTGAAGGGGTCCTACAGAAATGAAACAACAAAACAAAGTGCTGTGAAGTAATGGCATGCTTATCCCCAATTGTTTGTTATGTAATAATGACATTTCTATGTAACTAAAAAGGTTGTTCTAGTTATGCAGGATTTAGACAGTCAGAAACAAGTCAAATTTAAGGCTTTATAATTCCATTTTTAATGCCAAATACGATATTTTATATCAGCACATATTTTGTTTCTTAAAGAGGGGGTATTATGCTTTTTTCAGCCACATAGCACCAGTCTATGGCACACTACAATGATGACGAAACCTTCTGTTGGTCTGTAAATGCAGCAAATTAGAATAACTGCCTTGTATAAAATTGCTCTTTCAAAATGGCGGTAGCGAAAGACTTGAAATAGGCCCCTGTCTCTTTAAGAACCTCTGACCCTTTCCGACACGCCCCCTCCACACGCTGTCTGTGGCATCACAACACTGCGCTCGTTGTCTCAACTGTATTGAAACTACGATCGGTGCATTTTAATTTTTATTGTTGGAAAGGAGCTACTGTTTATCACTTTGTGAACAATGGCCACACAGGATATTATTTGGAGACAAACCTTCCACACCGGACGCTTGGAAGGGGCTCTTGCCTGAAAAATAACTGCTGTTTGGAGGCTATCTCTTTGCATCTGCCATGCCCTATGGATCTCTAACTATACCCCCATGGACGACACCAGGATCTGCAGGAGCCCATACGATTCAAAAGACGGACATTATCTGTGCAGGTGGACAGTGGTTTTTCGAGGTTACCCCGTTAGCTTGTTATAATCGACTACAGCTCATTGTTGATGAAAAGTCTGCAATAAACCACACATGTGTAAAGCCAGGCTCATTGTGTGATCATCGTAAAGGCTGCTTCAAGTAGTTGCCTGCTTTATTGACGTTATTTGTGCATAATATGCTGCCTGTTTTCAATGAATGTTGTGAAGGTGAAGGTTGTTAGCTTGTCGTGGCTAATAGTGCCTTAGCTCCGGGAGAAAACCACTCGGCTACGACTCACTGTAGATGAAATGTGAGCAATAAACTACAAAATCAACAAGCCAGGCTCCGTGTGTGATCATCATAAAGGCTGCTTCAAGCAGTTGCCTGTTTTAGTGACGTTTTCAATGCATAACATGCTGCTTGTATTCAGTGAATTTTCCCGTTAGCTTGTCGCGGCTAGCTTGTTAGCTCCGGGAGAAAGCCACTCGGCTATGACCCATTGTAGATGAAATGTGAGCAATAAACTTCCAAATCAACAAGCCAGGCTCCGTGTGTGATCATTGTTAAACGGTTCTTTATGTGTGTGGTGGTTTTATTGACTTTATGTGTGCATATTTCTCGTTTTCACGTGATGACTCGAGGTTTAGCTTAGCATTAGCTTTCTCCGGAGGCTCTGTGCATCATCAAGGCCCAGCGCAGAACCAGACACTGAAATAAGTGTTCTTGTCACCGGTTTTAATCCTGGGTGTTTCGGTAACAGAAACACTGATGTGTGTCTTTGTAAAAGTCTGCTGTGGCTCCGGTTCACAACACATGAAGCTAATCCTCCATGATGACTCTGTTTACATCTTAGGGCTAGACACTGCGGGGAGGGGGTTCTGCTGAGGAGCAGTGGTTGGTTACTCGGCTGGTGACGAAAGGTCGGAGGCGTATCCTGGAGGTCGGAGGCGTTTCCTGAAGGAATCAGGCGTTTTATCCCTAAAATGGCTGCCATCAGAGTTTTTACAGATTACTCGAAAATACGTGAATGTGCTAAGGCAACACTTCAGGCATGTTTTTAATGAGGGAATGACTTAATAACATGATGTAAAGCTTGAAAAAGTCGATTTCGCATAATACCCCCCCTTTAAAGGAATAGGTCACTGTTTTTACACACTGAGATATGTTCTTACCTGAGCTTAGAGGAGTTGTTGTTAGCGTTTAGCCTCTCCCAGCATACAGTAGGTATAGCTCCAAACTGGGGTGAAGTTACACCAAGCTATTCCACGTTTTCCCTATTTAAATCGCAGTTTGGAGCTATACCTATGCTTGGAGAGGCTAAATGCTAACAACATTTGCGTGACTGAGCGCATGCACAAAGACCACACAGGTACGCATCAACTCGTCTAAGCTCAGGTAAGAACATATCTCAGTATGTAAAAACTGTGGCCTATTCCTTTGAGATTGGTAAACATTTCCTCAAACAGAGGAAAACGGCAGCTGAATATGTTTAGACCATAATTTTGGTGTTTTCGATTAACTTATAAGGTAAAAATTACAGAGCAATGTCACAATTTTCCAATAATTTTGGTTTAATGCCAGTTTTAATACAATTTAGGGCTTTTCAATGACATTTCAGGGCTTGATTTTGGCATGATTCATTGATTGACTTTTAATGCGGAAACTCTGTTATGGGTGAGGTTGCAAATGGCCATTTTGATTCTCACATACCTGCAAGTCTATCAAATCAGTCATTTCACAGTGGCAGTGAAGTGACTCACTGTCACTGTTTCTCAAGGAAACGTGACGGAGCAGAAAACTACTACAACTGTACTACAGTATTACAGTGCAAACCCAAAGTACTACTACTACTACCAAGGCTGTTTCCATCAATAAAGCAAATTCAATTGCATTTGGTCCAACTGTGCATTATGTTTCATACATTAAATATCAAGTCCCCTGGAGACCTACAAGTGGGGTGCATCCTTGTCAGCTCTGGACAATGTAGCCTGTACTGAATAACCCTGACTTTGTGTGAAATCTCCGGAGCCACGCTAGACTTACTGCTTCTAAATAAAGAACTAAGTTTGTGCCGGCAGAACGAGAGCACGCAACAGAGGGAGACAGAGAGGGAATGGGGCTAGCAGGAACCACGTTAATCTTTAATACAGTAAGAACAAAAATAACTTGTATATCCCCCAGTTGGAACTATGGCCTGTTTGCTCATTGTGCTCTGGGCTTCACCAACCTAACAATAATGTAATACAGTAATAACATTGAAACAAATCCCTATGACAGACGTTCAGGTGCTAATGTAAAATGCAGTGGACTGAGGCAAAGAAAGATGAGTACATTTATATACTATGTTTTTTTTTTACCTGGAAGCCACACATTTCTGATGCTTGCAGTGTTTTTTTGTCCTTTGTCTTAGACGGTCAAGAGATTATTGGGACGGTGGAAACTGACCACCTTTACATTGCTGTAAACTGTAGCATTACAGTGTTGTTACCGTCATTGTGCAGCCCATTTTTACAAATATTAGGATTACAGCTAGATTTGCAACTAAAATGGAGACTCAGTTAACTGTGCACTTATGAAACATGCCCAGAAGTAAACATTTGAGAGAAGACAGAAATATGAACTAATACAAGAAGTACATGTAAAGTACTACAGAGCAGGTTTTCTGCATTAGTAATCCCAATGGAGATAGATTATGTTGTTGTTTTAAGATGCTAGCTAATTAACTACAGTCTTTGACTTTGGTTAATTGCGCCCGTTAAAAGCAGCCAGTGTCACTGTTTCTGGCAGATGGATGATATATGCCTTTGCTTTTCTCCATCTGACTCACTGCCACTGTATCCATTTGCTAATTAGCACTGCAGCAGCTCAGCACACAGCTCGACCACAGCAGAGGAGGAGGACTGCTGCACGCTCACCGACCACACCCACAACAGGAAGAAGGATTTACGGCCTGCCCAGCCCGCGCCGTAGCCCTGTCTGAAGACTGCGCCAGCCTCCGACCATTACATCAGCTGAAATATGTTAGACAGTGACGCTGTGCGGATTCAATTTAGAGCAATAAAAATGTATCATCCCAATGGGACCATCAATGAGATCAGAGCATGACTAATGTGAGAGCTTTGTGTTGGAGGATGCCAGGGTGTGATGGAAAACCACCTGTCTGTGAGGCGGGGATGCAATGTAGCAAACCAGTTATCTGAGGCTGATCTTTTATAGTCTCCGTAACCCCATAGCCTTTTCTCTACTGAAGCACAGAGCAGTCCATGTGCGAGTGAATGGGTCACGCTGACCAAGCGGAGCAGGAGCACCTCATTTATTTAACTGTGCAGCCTAGTTCAGTGCTGCGTTCAGGCAGTGGGGCAGGAGGCTCACTGGCACGTGCCCATGCATCACGTGTAGTTCCAAACTCCCATCCCCTGAGCCTCACTGAAATGTATAATATGGCATACATTTAATGATCTAATTGGGTGATATCTTGTTAAAAACATGTTATTAACAACGGCATGGTGGCACAGCGGTTAGCGCTCGTGCTTCACAGCTAGAAGGGTTCGATTCCCACATTTGCATGTTCTCTCTGGTTCCCCTACCACAAAAAACATGTACAATAGGCCAGGATGAATGAGAGTGTGTTTGAGAGTGTGAGAGTGGGATGCAAATTGGCCCATGGCTATAATGGTGTGTACATTAGCATGCACTGTCCCTACCAAATAAATCAATAAATAAATGAATAACATAACAACATATTGAAATGTAATAAAATGTGCAGTTTATTGCAGTTTGTTTGCCAAGCATCGGGATGATGGGTTTATTGATGCAACTAACGATCTTCAACATGAACATCACATAAACTGGGCCATTCAAATTTTACTATTTATCAAAATCAACAATATAAAGTATAGGAATTTGAAGCACATTGTGAGAGAACGAAATCATTGATCCATAGAGGGTATGTCGATGATGTCACAGCATGTTGAGAGTTATGTTTAGAATAAATACAATGTATGCAAATCCTCTATTGCCCAAAGTTCTGCTGAAATAGCTGACATTATACAGATCTGTGTGTGTTGTAATTGAATTTGGGAAACAAAGCTGTTTAGAGACTATATCCAGCGTATATCAGTCCACACTGAGAGCACCATGTCAGATGAAGAATGAGTTACAATGAAAAGCCCCTGGCAGCTACTGCTTTGAAGCTAATTTAATTTGGCTAAAACCTGCAGCTGAATGGGAGCGGCAAAACATTACTCTCTGTTAGGGCCCGAAATTAGATCAATGTCACTTCTTAGCCAACATACTCTGACTCTGCACTTTTACTGGCTGAATAGAAGAAGCTGCAGATGGACAATCAATCTGGTTTAAACGCAAAACATTGAGAAAACATTGACAGTTAAATGGGTAAATCTTCAATGATTAATTTGCCACCATTCGGCTGTATCTCGATGATGGCAGAACTAACTGTAAAGTGAAGTACACAGGTCCTGACATGCACAGTACAAATATGTCTCCTGTCAGGGCCGTCATACTCACAAAGACGTGTGTGTTCAGCTGCTAAGTTCAAGCCGTAGACAGCATCATACAACTTAAAACCATTGCTTAGTAATACAACTAATCAAAAGGCCAGGACGTGCAAACTTAGCTAGTTTTTAGGCCTAAAGCTGAAACCTGTCATAAACTTTGGATAAGAGCGTTTAGTCAAGTCTTACATGAGCAAATTTTATAGCAGTCAAATAAAATCCAAAACATCACAGAGTAGTCATAAAATCAAAGAAAATGACAGCATGTAAAGGAAATGGTTTATCTCTCCAGCAATTCCCACCGTGCTGTTGTGTAAGACTCCTTAACAAGCAGTGTGCACATCAGCCATTGTTCGGGCTGTAATCGGAGTCTGTAATCTCCAGTGCAACTGCTCCCAGTGGCAGCTGGAGGAGAGTGCAAGGGGCAGTGCTTTGTGGTCATGAAGAAATCTTTGTAATTCAGAGCTCCTTGTTCATTCAGTGACTTGCTCATGTGACTAAAGTGATCCAAAATAACAACAGGTTTGGTGAGTGCTTTTGTTTTGTTTTTTATCATTACATCTGCTATGTGTATTTACCCTTACCTGGCTAACGCCAGACTGCTGTGTGCGCTCGAATTTCAAACTGCACAACAGCCTGGGGACCATGGCCGAAATTTTCGCATGGATTTGGGAACCAATCACAGAAGGAGGAGGGCCGGCAAGACGATGACGAGCTATTTGATATACGGAAGCTTGTAGTTTATTTACGGATAAAAAAGAAAAAGTTTATTTACGGATCCAACATGACAGCAGCAGACGCGATGGTATTTTTCGATCAAGCTTTAGACTTTGTTCTAAATAGTTTAGCTCAAAAGTTTACAGCGGGAACGTCATACGTCATCGGATACGATGATACGATTGGCTGTGGCTACGTGCAGACGCACGATAGACATTCGTAGCGCCCAATAAACGACTATGGACGATCGTAAACCACACCTCTCCTACGAGAAAATGAATTGGTGGTCTCCAGACTAAATATCACTTGTGATTTTAGTCTGGCGTTAGCCAGGCTATATTTACCCTGTAATAAAAATAATTTTCCACTGGACTAGACTATTGTTGCAGGTGAGGTGATCCTTAATTGATGTCTCTATGAAACATTGTATTAACTTTATGAAGCTAATTTACAGATTAAAAGGTTTCAGAATCAAATTGACATTTTGGGCAAGAATTGGTTATAAATTATGGCAAAGGTGCTCTTCTCGCTTAATGTAGAACTAAGTAACTTAACCTTAATAAATCCTTTCCATAGTCCCTCTGGGGGTAATACAAGTGTCAATGGGATGATTGGGGGGGTCTTTCATCTCCCCCTGTTGTCTCTGGCCAGAAAACCCCCTTGCAACTTCCCTGCTTCTGGGTTGGAGGCGCAGCACTAATAGAATCATGAAGAAGAAGCTAACGGGTAAATCTAGCTGTGAGCTAGTGCCACTTTAGCAGTATTTTTAGCAGTATTTACAGAAAGATTGAGTGAAAATATATCTCCATTGTGTAATTGGATGTACAATATCCCTCTCTCCCTTTGTCTTTTCTGTCAGCGTAGAATTTACTCTCATGGATAATTAATTAGTAAAAGAAAGGCAGCATGCTACGACACCTGCAGTGGCGCTTATGGCCTCTAGGGGCATGAGTTACTTAGTTTTGCTTTAAGTGCATGTGACAGGTTTTAATGCTTTTGAAAATATGACTTATTTAGATGGAAAATATCTGTTGTAAATTTTTACTTCAGTGAAGCAGTTGTTTGCATTGTCATAACATGACTACAAGGCAAAATTGTTTGCCTCTATCCATGTCACTTCCTGTCAGTGTCCAATGAGGAAGTGAAAAAATAAACACCGATAAAAATCTCAAACTAAAGAAAGCTGGGGAAAATCTTAAATACAACTGTTCTCTATGTTTTGCAAAAATGTTGTCTAATGTGTCATATGCATTTTAAAGGAAAGTAAATTGTAAAGAACAAAGACCTACTGTAAACCTGGACGTAGGATTTGTCAGTACCAAGAAGGAATTGTACATGTTAATTGTTAAAGCAGTAAGTACAGTTAAATAACTACATTATGTTTAAGACTTCTTCAAGAAAGTGAGATCAAAGTGTTGACCATTTCAACTTTTTGCATGGCAATAACCCTGCATATGATCCTTGTCTATGCTCCAGTTCCAGGAGGTCTTTGAGATGGCAGAGTAAATCTTTGTTATGACCATAAAAAAAAATGTCCAAGCGAATGATAATCGGTCCAGAGACCTCCGAGCGTATCAGAGGCTGCAATCTCCATCTGATCAGTGCTGCCTCAAACAAAGAGACTGTTGGATTATGTTATTGCCGTGAGCTCCTCTCTGAACTGAGAGCTCCATAACAGTGTGACTAACTCCTGTTATTCACCACATTCATCATCACACAAGCAATGGAAGCTCACCAAAATGCACTGAATTATCACCATTCTTCACTTTTCACAAAAAAGTATTACGTCATGAATGAGTCGCTTGTTTCGGCCCTAGTAGAGTCATGTCAGTGTTACTTACACAGATTTTCTGGTATGTAACATCATAAGTACGTCCTGAGCGCACATTACTTGTACAAGGCTACACTTGTTTGATTTGCTTCGGCCCCATTTGTATTTGTGGGACTTTGAAAAGTAAATAAATCTAAATTAACTGAATCAATTTGTCAGCATGTTCGAGGGGTGTGCAGCCCATTCATTCAAAACAAGAGAAACATGTTAATAGAACTTGATGCGATCTCACTGTACTGTCCATTAAATGTCTGTGTAAATATAAAGACATCGGTATAAAAAAAACACAAGAAACCTCTTTGTGGTGTTTCCTATCATCTAAAGTTCAGGGCGGAAAGCGTTCATTTCCACACAGGTGCCACACCTACCTGGTTGTCTTGGCAACCGGGGGCTTATCGGGTTTGGGAGAGGCGGCGGAGCTCGGCTTTGTGGCAGTAGAAGCAGCAGCTTTTGAGGCTAAAGGACATAAGAGAGTTCAGGTGAAAATGATGTACATTATACAGGATCATCTGTGCATATAAACATGTGTAATGACTCAATGCAGATATAGGTCAACACATTTCTACAGCGTTTGTGTTAGGGATCTAGGCCATCCTCATGTCTAGATTAGTAGCATTCACCCCAGCATGACTAATGTGAGCGCTAAATCCATTCTACTTGCATCTATCTGCCCATGCAATGAAAACTGCTCATTATAGTTGGAGCTGTGAAAAATGTGCATGCTCCATTAGCTGTGTGTCTTTCCTCAGGCTGGCAGGCATTAATGTTCACACTGTAAATAACTATCTTTTTTGGGTGAATTGGCTCAATAACTACCAGTCTATTTCTTATGAGCGCATACATTTCTTATATTACCACCACAGAAGTAAATACACTGAATACTTTCTATAATGCCGCCAAAATAAACAGCCTTTCACTGATGCACGACGACCTTTTGACGAACCTGGAGGCTTTTTTGCAGCAGCAGAAGTGGAACTGGTTTTGACTCCGTTAGTTGCAGTGGGTGTCTTCTTGGCCGTTGAAGTTGCTGTTTTGGCGCCGTTGGTGAGCGGAGTGGCTGTGGGGGTCTTCTTCTCGCCTGTTTTAGGGACGCTCCGGGGTGTCGGGGTGGTCCCTGCTGGCTTTTTGGGTGCTGCTGTTACCGGGGTGCTTTTTCTTTCAGAAGCAGGGGTGGTTTTCTTAGGAACGCCGTTGGTTTGGGGCTTGGTAACGCCATTGGACAGACGGCTAGGGGTGGTCTTTAACGCGGTGGTGCTCTTTGCGGGGGCGGTGCCTGGTTTCGTCTTTGCGGCCTTATTAGGAGTCTTGGATTTGGCGTCACCTGTAGACGGCTTTTTACTGGGTTTAGCGGGAGTTTCTTTAGACGCCTCTGCGTCACCTTGAGATTGCGGAACCGCCTCCCCTTCGCCCGGACTAGCTGCCTGGCCAGGCTCTTGTCCCGGAGCTGGTATCTCTTCGTTGGCTGGATTGGCTTCTAGCGTTTCCATTGGCTCCAGCGCTGCCGTGGCAACCCCATCCGGCTTCATCTCCCCTTCAGTGGTAGTCGGGCTCAGCCGCGCTTGGGCAAATGTTCCTCACAGAGCGGCCAGGGGTCTACGGTGAAACATAAGATAAAGAATGTCAGTGTTGTTTTATGTATATTAGACTTTTAACGACGACATTATTTTTGGCTGATTGAAATCTTCTGATATTGCCAACTAAAAAAACTATTAAGCTTCCAATGACACAGTTTGAAATTGAACCAAACCATTAAAACGCTGACCAAACCCAAACAAGTTTAGTCCTTTGAACAAGGAGAAGCTCCTTCATGATTAAATATGGAAAAATAATACAATGAAAATTTATAGTTCACTAAATTAATATTACATTTTTAGCCGACTAGATTTACATGACATTTCCCGGACTAAAACAAGGATAAAGCTAAGAATATATAGTTATTTGACAACAACTCGAACCAATTTTGTTAAAACATCCCTGTAGTTGGCAACAAGACCAGACATGAAAAGCTTGTCTTTGCTCCCATCAGCTGAAAGAAATGCAGGAATGTTGTTAGATAAAAACGCAGCTTTCCCTCAAAAAGTCCCAAAATTCAATGGTACATGATCTTTTCAAAGCGTATAATTTAGTTGTCCATATAACTCTTATATTTTTCTAATCCAGGTGAGTAAGTGCATTATGTAACCGGAATGTATCAAAAGTAAGCCAACACAACACATAGCACAATAACGGTCAAGCGAGCCAAATACCTTCATTGTTTATGTTGATTATTATCCTAAGCAGTATTTCGGGCACTAACGACACCGCAGGACTGTTACACCTTGTGCTGCAATCATGAAATGTAAGCAGAGACATAACCTGACGTACTATGTGAGATGAAACCCAGGAGAGTATCAACTTTTATCTAGGACGATGTTACTCACAGAGGGACACGCGCCAGGATAAACAATTAGATCAACGCGTTTCACGATCAGCTGTAAGCAAAGTCTATTGGGGGCAAACAGAGGAGCCAAGGGGCGGTGCTGAATGCTACAAATAGCCATCATTCCTATGCCATAGCCCCCGTGTGACTCTCTAAAGCTCAGTGACACACTTGGCTATGACGATTACTGATGTGGGCTAGCCTCTTGTCCCTGCAACAAAGTCGTATCTGAGTCAGTAGGATAGTAGCTCAAACCAAAGAGAAGTAGTGAAAAGTGGAATGCGCGCAGGTAATAGCTTCAAACTGTGACGCATGTAGAAAAGTATTAGCTCAGACGGGCTCAAGACACAAGTCACAATTAATCCGGCAAATGGTCCTTTTGGCTGGATTTCCTACCTTCATTTGTCCACATTTTCCGTTACTATTCGGTTAAACAAAATGCATTGACCGTTAAGTTTAACAGACCAATGGAATTAGCACTAAGTTTTCTGAGTGTTTTCAGATCATTTCCATTGTGGGTCACGGAACCAAAAAGTGGGTCGCGGGACCATTTTAACTTGTTGACCGTTTTTGATAGTCATACCGTCAACGCAGAGCTCAAGAAAACTCCGATCTGTGTGCGCTTTTATATTATGCAATAACTTGAACATGCAAGAGTGAAACAAAAGACAACTCCAGTCCAGGTAAGAGAAGCTCCCCAAAAATATTCAGCAAACTTTTCTGTCTCTTAAAAAGCCTGCAGAGTTTGTTAAGTGGGTCAGGCAAATACACCCAAATCCAAGGAAACCAAAACAAAGCCAAGAGCATCTGCATATACAATAGACTTGCGCACAAGAGCACGCGGGGCTATATAAAAGGCCTTTGAAACACGAGCCGTTTTTGCGTCGATATTAGACAACTGTATCACATCCTGCTCCCTCAGCTGTTTTTCAAATGAGAAAAAAAGTTTGCCGGGAAGGGGCGGTGGAGCAGCAGGAAGTAGGCTCGTCAAAGTTTACAAACAGCGAGAGGAGCTACTGTGTTAAAGCGGCGTGTCCACTCGGGCTGACCCAAAGGAAGAGGGTTGGCCTGTGCGGAGCATGGGAACAGCACGACCACTGACGGGGGGAAAAAAAAACACAGTCTTAAAAATGAGCTCATGCGTTGGTCAGAAACCCGCATTACACCGGTCATCTGAGTTTCCACTGAGCTCAACTCGCGACTCCCTGCGCCCATTTAGGAACAGGCCGTGCATCATCCTCACCCCGGGAGCTTCTCGGAAACAGTTCCAGTTAGCGTTTTGTCTGATTCAGTCTTCCTTTACTCATCTTCTAAATGGAGTCTTAGTGTTTTCTCTGTGTATAGTTCCATTCCTCTGTCCTCTGTTTTGCTTTGCGCAGATGGCCGGAGCAGCTGAACTAGGGCCAGAGGGAGGAAGAGAGAGAGAGAGAGGAAAACAGAATCGAAAACAGCGCATTGAAGACAGGGATAAACAGCGAGAGCAACAGGCTATTACCCAAAAAACATCTCAGAGGATCAGTTAAAGATGGTGGTAACTTTGTTTTTATGCTGAAGGAGGTCTGAGTAGGGTTTGGAGTCACTGAGGATTCAAACAAGAATTATGGTGCAAATTAGATGTTATAAGTTTGGTTCATTATAACTTATCAAAGCTCAGAAAGCTACAAACAATGTGCTTGACTTTTGCTTTTATAGAAACAGACTTGGCCATCGGTACTGCCATTACGTTGCCATATTTGACACATTATTTCTTTCCATAGAATAGTTTACACTACATGACGTCACTGCTGCTGCTACTACTCATGACAAATACGCTAAATGCACCAAGGCAGACCCGCTCCAAACTTTTTAAAGCTACTTGACCAAGCAGTGAACCTGAAAGTATACTCTGCTTCCAATCACTGGGCCCGCTGACTTTATTAATCAGCCTCTTCTTCCCGAACAGAGCTGAAGCAGAGGCCAGACTGCCCATTTGAGAGCACATAGCTAATGCTGCTGCTGAGCATGTGAGGAAGCGGTGATAAATCCTCCCAGGGCCACAGCCAGAGGAGCATTTCTCTCTCCAGACAGCTGTGAGATTGCGCTTCTCTCCCTGGCTCTGCCGCTCACTCGGGCGGTCGCATGCGTCATTAGGAGGACCATCAGTCAGCAGGCAGACGGGGCATACTGCTGCTGGTTATCTTCTGAGCTAACGGTGCAGAAGCTTTTTATACATTTACGTTTACGAGCAAAATGCTGAACTTCATTCAGAGACTTTATTCTTCAAGATTAAATAAAGTAGAGAGAATAACGGTTTTCAATATTGTATTTTCCATTAAACCTAAACACAGCGGAAAATCAAGACTTTCGACTTGAACTTTTATAGCACTCCAGTGTTTTTGCTACCGAGACCGATACTGGGTTTTCAGTATCTGCCGATATCCGATATTTGCCAATACCAAGAGACTTTCTTAAAAGTGACTTTCTCTGAGTGAAAAATGTAATTGACTCTTCTCCATTATAAGATCATTAAAGTCAATTTATTATTTATAATTTCAGATATCTATTGATAAACTAATGGATTAATATTTAACAAGGATCACCAGACTTTTCTACACTAGTTATCCTTGGTTATATGACAGGCTTTAGGTTACATTAATATAAAAAAAACTCACATGAAGCGATGTGATCATTACAAATATGTTAGATCAGTTATTTCTTAAACTAAAATACAATCACTTGGCTTCAGCAGTGGTTATTTTATTGTATTAGGCTTCTTTAGGTATTTCTATCATAGTTTCTGACCCAGCCTTGATTAGTTTTTGTTAGCTTTAGCATGCTATTGCTAGCGCGGCATTTTGCACGGTGATCAAAAATACATTTGTGGAGGATAAAACTAAATCAGCAGTTGAATTCTCCAGGTTCTTAGCCTTGAAATGATATATAGCATGTCCATAATTACTTATGGACATGCGGTAAAAGTTGTGTTGTTAAGGCGTTGAGGCCAAAACTGGTATCGTTCAGTATAGGATATTTGTAGCCGATACCCGATGTCATCATTTTTCCAGTATTGGCTCGGTGCATCCCTAGTTTTAGGTTTTGTCAGATGGAAAACCTCATTGATTTTGCGGTAAATTGTGGCTTGTGTGTTGCCTATTGTGTCACTATAAGGTCAAATGCACACAATTAACTTCATTTTCTCACATTAAAAGTTGCATATGCACCTTTAAAGTACCAACAAAATAAATGTTTTTCATAAGTAATATAAATGGTGCAGGGACTTGGAGGTGTAATACATCTAAACAAAACCTAAAGATATCATGCCTCATTACAAATGTGTACAAACACCAAGCTCCATTACATGCAACAATGACAATGGTTTCAGTATCAAACCTCCAGCTCTCCTCTTCAGTCGTTCAATTACACACTTGACCCCAGAGCAGCGCAGTGGTCTAGCCCTCGCCGAGGCAAACGCGGCGGATTAAACGTTTTGTTGGTTCATTGGCACCTTAACTAAAGCTGCTGAATAGGTGTTACGCGGCTCATAGGGCTCGCAATAGGATTACACTACTTTACACTACATCATATTACTTCACTTCCCTCCTGCCCCACAGCTGTCAGCTGCGCTCACATGAATCCTGCAAACATGACGTGAATCAAAAAAAGTGAAATGATTAGCGCTGGAAGCTAGCGTCTAACACCCAGAGAAAATCCAGAACGCTTTTAGGAAATCCTCTCGACATCGGTGGGGCTGACCAGCTGGCTTCAATGCATTTGAGGTCACTGTTGACCCTCACAAAATGCCTTCACGACCAAGACATATTTCACAGTGTTAAAAGTGTGAAATTCTCTCGATTTGTTGCGATTTGGATGGGTTTATTTGGAAGGCGAATATGGTAATGATGTCATCCGATGTCCAAAAATGTAGCCAAGTCACATGCTGGCAGATTACAGAAAGAATCAACCCACTTCGAATTCTCCTCAAGCCTCAATGGTGAGCTAAACAGAAGCTCGGACCACAGGAAACCCACACGTACGTCTAGATACAAAGAGAGAGTTAAGCAGTGTTTACATTCTTTCAAAGAATATTTGTCCACTGCGTCATATGCATGGGCTGATCAAAGCTGCTGTGTGTCTGTGCACTCAAATACCCTTTGCCAATTATTTATGCGACAGCGTAACTTTTCGAGACCAATTTTAAAAACTAGGTATATGGGATTTGTCATCAATCAATCAATTTCACCTTCACACCAGCAAACAACGCAAACTGTCATGCAACACAACCGAATCATTTAGATGTTGAGTCACATGTTGTTCTTTCATGGCTGCTCTATAATTCACAAAGCAACAGCATATTCAACAAGAAATACTCTTTATAATTGAAAATATTTGCAAAAAGGTTTGGCCTTAGGATAAGAGACAACATGCAGAATTACATTGCATGACATGTTAATATGGAGGCCAAAAATCTGATCATAATCTGATTTCTGGAGTTCTCAGATTACTGCCGTGGCATGTACACAGCATAATCTGATACATATTATCTGATCATATAATCTGATTTCGTTCTGATCTTTCGCATGTGCATAAACTAACCAGGAAAATACAGCAAAGAGGCCAAACAAATGTTAAGACTTTTTTTTTGATGAAAAAAAAAAAAAAAAAAAAATACAAATGTTATACATGAAATAAATCTCTAATTTGTTTTTGGAAAGAGTGTGATTTCAATAGTCAAGGGATTCAGGGACTACACTTAATATTACTCCTTCATCAGTGTAGTGAGTTCAAGTCCCAGCTATTTTATTCTCTGATTTCCTAAGAGAATGAAAACACATCAGATCGGATTATTGGGTTATCTGATTTCTCCAGTCATCTGATGTTTCTGACCATGTAAACGTAACAACTGCTAGATCGATGTTTTATTCAAAAACACTGCCAATAGTCTCATAAATCCTGCTTTAACAAGAGCTCTCTCTGGCTGTTACTGCCACACTTAGGCTGTAAGGTAATGATGGCCAACTCGGCAAGGTGAGCTCCTCCTTCCAGGCATCATCCCTCCTAATTCCCGCAGTGGGATGTAAACAAAACGTGTACTGCCTGCGAGCAACTGAGGCGCACCAAAGTTAGTTGAATACAATTAACAACTGGAAGGCCTCAAGCCGCACGCGCAAATCTGAGCTTTCTGTCTAGACACAAATGCTGCCATCTTGAATAATCAGGTCATCAGCATATTTAACACAAACAGGCACAATGACCCCTTTTTGTATAATGTACTACATTGTTGTCCACAGATGAGGCTGTCATTTCAAACAAAAGAAAAACACAGTATTAGGAGTTAGAGAAATGCCTTCTTTGAGTTGGTGGCGTTTGGTGTTTTGGGTTGAATCTTAAAATCATTAATTTGTCATCGAGCTTAATGTTCCTAATATTGGTTCTTCTTGTGGGCAGATGTCTCGTATTAGCAGTCCCACTTTGAAAGAAGACAATATTTCCTCCATCAACACACCAACTCATCCCAGAGCCTCAATTGTGCATCACTGTGGCACAACTGTCCGCTCCACACATACGCTTTATGTGAGGCCTCTTCTGTCCTCGGGCCCTACTCTAAATAGTCGTCAAAGGGAGGGATTGTGGGGGAAGGAAGCGTCGGGCATGGCGGGGGGGCAGGGCGGAGGGGTTTAGGCGGCAGAAGAAGATATGCGAGAGAAAGTGAGCTTTTGAGGCTCAAGTAACCCTCCGTCAAGGCTGCCATTAACCCGGAGAAGCTTGAAGGAATTACCGCAGACATTGCTAATGCTGCCGTAAGAGGATAGAGGGTTTGAGCGAGGACGTGTGGGAAGGAGCGGGATGACGCATGGGCCGGGGTCCGCATGTGAAGGCGCTTTTAACGAGCATTGGGTGACCCCTGACCCTGTAATTAGTCTGCTTTTATCTTCACCAAAAGGCAAACACAACATGTCGCGGTGTGGGTTGACTGGCACCGCTCACAGATTAGAAAAGTTCATAAGTACACTATGATCAAGAAGGAGGAGCAATTTGAAATGGGCATGGGAGCACACTGAGATTTGTGACAGGGCTGTTGCAACTACTACAGCGACTTGTCAACAATTAATATGATCTACAACAAGTGCAATAACCGATTAACTGTTTTCTAATTGGGCTTGCAAACTTTTGAGAAATATAAGATAAGATAAGATGGTACTTTATTGATCTCACAGATGGAGAAATTGCATAAATATATATATAATAGTGGCAGCAGCAGCCCAGGGTGCATATAATACAAAGCCTATCATGTTTGGATCGTCAGGAGCAATATTTTACTCCGGTGTTGTATGTGTCATGATTCGGTATGTTGCTGCTGTTGGTCAAATGCAACAGCCCAATGTTATCCTGTGGGCAATGTGCTAGAGAGGATCTTTGCAGAAACGATTTGCACCTTAGGCATGTGTTATTATTATTTTTGTGATGAGGAAGTGATGTAACTATTGTAAGGTTACTGACACACAGGTTTCTGATATCATTCAAGCACTCACCTCGTCACAATATGGCTGGGTTTCATGTGACACAACCAACCTTTCCATTAATGATATAATGCATGTATTCATTTTCAAAACTGTTCATCAACGTATATAAAAAAAAAATCCCCACTGTTATAATAGTTTTAGCAGAGAGCAGGCCTTTGGGACATGAATTGATACCAAAGTTATGGTTTCCTCCCATCTGCGAAAGGGACATCCCAGTATGATCCAATCCGAAAATGGAAAGAGACAGAGGAGCGCTGGGGTGATGAACAAACTCTCCATAAAGTCCCGTGGGGCAGCTCCACTGCTGCTGTGAGCTACTCTCTGCTAATCACAGAGTACATCCCCCAGACACCTCTAACCTCTGAGCTGCACACAAATAAACTGCAAACAAAGAATCCTGCTCCCTGTGGACTGTGGGAGGGCCCGGGAGAGCGAGGAGCCAAGGGAAAGGCAGGAGAGTGAAGAGGCTTCCAAAAAGACAAGATGTGAGTTCATAGTACAAACTCATCAGTTGAAACAAGACATAACAAATGAAGCCTAAAGCAGCCAAAAATAGAATCACAAAATTAACCTCTCATCTTCTCACCTGTCATTGTACTTAAAGAAACAGTTAGTGAGTTATCCTACCTGCTGATCGTGAATAAACTCTGTAACTGTCCAAGGTAGAGCCATTCCAGTCGATTGATTTCCAATGGGTGCGTGTCCATTGTGATGCTCAGTAAGAGTGTGGGGACAAAGGCCTCACACGGAGGAAGGAACTTTATCTTTGTGCTTCCTTCAGTCGACTTAGCTCACATAAGACCAGCAGCAGCAGATTGAGAGGCAGACACCTGGCCCTCTAAGCTACAATACAATGAGCAAGACTAACACTGCTCCTTATTTACCAAGGAAAACAATCAGAAAAAACCCTTCCTGCTGCACAATTACAGATAAATCTGTTGTCTGTAGCGCTATAACAACACACATTCATTTTAAGTAATGCCAAATGAATTCCTTTGCCCCAGTTTGGAGCAGTGCTTCCACGCTCATTCCCCCCCCTGCCCTTTCTTTCTCACATGCCATCGGCACTCAACACATATAGTAAACAATGCGGCTTTCCCATGGTGCATCTTGTCTCAGCAAAACATGGCCCCCTGGGGATGAGCAGATTAACACATGACAGAGCCGGTTAACACTGGACAAAGATATAAACTTGTACTGTCTATGAGGCCTGTGTCTCAAATGTTGCCCCCAAAACGGAACCAAGATCAACTCTACTACTAAAGCCACAGCATGTACTACGGTAATGATCCACCAATGCCAATATCAATCAAAACACCAACACAAGTTTTCTACTCATAAAATGTATTAACTCTATAGGCCCTGTAAGTCTTCATTTTTTATCCAATGAAAAGAGGAAGTGAGTAAAACAGTTAGTTGTGTGGTCGAAACCCACTTCTAACGGTCTTTTTACATTTCTAACATCCCACTTCTTTGCAGGGATTAGTTTATATTTCACAACTTTCATGGAGCTTTACCTTACTTCACCGTAGTCTAGCCTTTCGAGTTTGCAATCAATAAAGATGCACATTTAGATTTCTCACAGACATTAAATGGTGAGGTTCAAACTCAATCACTCGTTGATCCACTTTGCATTATCAAGTCTTTGATGATAGGAGCTGCTTCCTATCATCTGCGCAACAGAGCAAATGATCATGGTCCCTGTAGACACTGCCAAATAAGTGGTCCTCTTAGAAGCCTGGACCTGTTGCCCCCCTCCGCAGCACACTCAGCCCCCCCTCCGCAATGGGACGTCCAGCAGAGCTACTGCACCGGGGCTCATTGATCGTGAGGGGGAAAGTGTGGAGTCAGGAGAGCGCCCCACAGATGGGCAGTAGGAAGTGCATTAGCGAGCAGGCGTCCCTCTGATGCTGTTAGCTCTGTCCCCTGGAGACAACACAGAGCTGGGGACAGGCCTTTATGAGAGAGGGGTGGAGGGAGGGGGCAGGAAGTCAGTTTGACAAAAACTTCTACAAATTTCCCCCTAGCCTTGTGCATTTGTAAATAATAAAATCCACAAAATATTGCAGTAGGTTGTTGATATAGACACGCTTGACGAATGATGATGTGTCCGAAACAAATTGAATGAGCCTGAGAGATTCAAAACTCCAACAACAGAACTTCACGTCCCCCGAAAAACTATTACACCTCAGTAATTACCCATGGGTATACAAAAACGGTTTCCTGTAATGAACTAAAAATGTTGACCTAGCTATAAGGGGAGCAGAAACTAGGCCTGATTTGTCACTGTAAGAAATTCTGGAGCGGCTCCATAATGGGCCGCCCGCCTGTGAAGCGGCTCCTCTGCGCTGGGGGTAAATCAGATGAGGCGCCGGGACCAGCTGGTGGCTTGGATCAATGACACAAGACGACGGAGAGCAGACGAGAGAGATGCATGGGCAGGGCAGTACCTCGGCATCTGGACAGGGGCACCGCACACCCCTGAGCGGCCGAGGCACTCTGTGGATTTCAACCGGGACACGGTGTACAAGTGGAACGAGTGTCTGTAAGAGGATTATGGCCTTCTGTTTGAAGTGGAGCAAGGCACGTTCCAGATGGAATGTGATCCACGGAAAGACAGGCAGGTCCACAACCCGGCGACAGCTAATGACAGCGCTCGGGGTCAGAGGACCTCGTGCGCATCCATCCAAAGACTGTTGTTAACTCTTTTTCACACTGGGGACTTCCTACCGTCCTATGGCTGTCCTGAGAGGCTTGTTCACGAAAAATCACAGAGCGAAGAAAGCATCCTATTGTGATCTTTCTGATAAGTGTTATAATTAGATTTTAGAAGCTAAATACTACAGTCTTTGTGATTTGGCAACTGCAACTAGGACTTTACAATATGAGGGAAAAATGCAATAACCATAACGACTTTAATAACTGTCTTGAATATTGTGTTTGACATGGATTTTGCATCCACTAAAATCACAAAAACAATAACTTCCCTCTGTCCCGCAGTCGTCCCTCCCGATTCCCGAGAGGCTCATGTTTGTTAAAAGACAAGACAAAGAAACTGGAGAATGTGACACACCAAATATTGTGTGTCGTCTAGAGCTTACACTCTGGCACCGTGTCCATAATCAGTCACTCACGCTTCCATATCGTTTGACAAGACCATGCCAACACATTACTGTTAATGTGCCACTCCGCTATGCACACGCTGTTAAGTTAAAGGAACAGGATGATTGAATTAAAATGCATTTGTCCGAGTATGCGTGCATAATGGGGCAAAAAAGACTGATCCAAGCGTAGAGAAGATAGAGTCATTGATTTATAGGTTACAGAAGATCGAGGTCTACAAAGATAAATGAACTGATTGGCCTAAAGCAAACAATCAAAGATGAACTATTGGGCAACTATGTGATTAAAAGCATGAAGGTGCATCTAACTCGGCTTCACACATCTAAGCCACTGCCAACAACCTACTCAAGCGCGACGAATCATTTTTAATCAATCAACAGGCAGCACAACAAACGCTCAGTGGCATTTAAGATTTGACTCGAGGCCTAGCAACAGGGAAGCATTTTCTACCATCCTGCCTCCCACTGGTGGAATTCAAACAGCCAAATTACAAATTGCTGCAGCTGCCGGCCGATCCGGGCTCAGAACCTTGTGGCCAACTGCGTGGACGGACAACTGTGGCAACACCGAGTTAGCAGCTATCTGCCCCGGCCACAGACAGCAGAGTTTATCTGTACTTGACGCTTTGTTATGCTGATTCACTGTAGCTGTCTGCGGTCGAAACAAAAGTAATCATTCCTCCAGCAGGGACGGAAGTAAGGCCAAACATGCAGATATTCCATGAACCACAGACTGCGCTGTTCACTGGGGCTAGATTAAGTTTTTTTCTGTACCAATACTTACTTTAACGTTATATGGTTTACAGCATCCAGTACCTGAATAGTACTTTTTGCGACCTATGCTGTTGCTTGTCTGCTTTACCTGCTGCAACTACTTGATATCCTACTAAAACTATGCTACTAATATGCCAGTCTCATTATGAGCCTGGTAACAAAATACTTGACACACTTTCTAAACGATATTCTTTCCCCTTTTACCAGAGCAAACAGAGTGTTTTGCAAGGGACCAAGAAAAACACTCGAGTGAAATATCCTACAACTACTACCCTCCTATAGGGGGGTTGTTGTAGTTTTAATTTCTGATAAAAATAAAGTTGGGGTCACGAGTTCAAGTAGAGAAAACTCCAATGACCCGAGGCGGTGGCTTGTCCTTGTCACAGTGGAGATGTTGGGAATCGGGGTATTCAAAATGAGTCATGCACCCACCCTGAAAAGCCGCCCTCAGGCTAGGAGCAGGCTGACACACACGTCTATTAATGCAACAATCGTCTCTCACAAGGAGTGGGTCGAGAGGCCGGCTGTCGACAAAATACAACATCAATATTTAAATCACAGCGGATACAAGCTTATTGGCCATTTATGGGAAGCAAGAGGTGACTCTGATAAAAAGATAGAAATGACCAAACAAAAGATTTGCTGCGTCTAAAGCCTGGAGATATTCTGTGACTTTGTAATGCAAATGCAAAGTAGCTCTTTTATTGTAGACCACCATAACATTCAAGATAATGAACACAGACATTTGAATATATAGGTTGTTTAAAGAGGATTACCCAGATGTGCTTGTCTGGTCTCATAAGAGATATTATTTGAGCAAATTAAAAGGGGAACAAAATCATGACATATGACTGAGAAAGGGTTAGAGGCGCAGAAAAAACTGTTGCATTGGAAAGAGCTGCGTTTTTGGACTGGGAGGCTCAGCCTGACTCAAACACGCACAATGGGTTTGTATTTTAGATCCAAATCCAAAACACTTCTACAGATTCAAATACACTGTATCTTGCCTCTCCTTCTGCCAAAGTACCAAACAGTTTATATCCAACCAAAGATATACATCTCCCCCATAATTACAATAATCTGCTTTGTTTATTCATGCCTCGTTTGGGACAAATCTGCTGCACTCACAAACGCCCTTGGCACTGATCCACATGCTCCAAACTAATAATCCTTTTAGAGCTATCTTAAATAACTTAATAAAAACAGAGTTTGATGCCGGCTAAATTTAATTTCACATGATTGCATTAGACCACGCTGTCTGTCTGTCCTCCATTTGGCCGCCTCATTTAGTCCAGCAGTGATTCAGTGAGTCAGCCATTCTCTCATCTCTACGAGGGGGGCAGCTGCCGATGTCTGTGCCCACCTCTGAGTCCACAGACCTGGAGCGTCTCCAACATAAGTGCGTCGGAGCCTTAAAAGAGCTCATATCGGTCGCCATGGGATGCCATTTAGTCAGGGTGACATCAATACCTCATGGTCCATCACCACAGTTTATCGACCAATACTTCCCCACGGTGGCCACAAAGCCATGGACGATCACTACAACTGCCTACCACACCTCAGGGGAGGAAAACCGAGTTGAGAGTTCATGGATTAAGATTTTCAGCGCTTGCATATTTGCAGTTTATTAAACGCTCTTGGCGAGGCTTTAGGAGCTGGCAGTGAGCTCTCCTCTCCATTGTTCTGCAAAGGGGAGTGTAATCTGTCTTGTTGCTCTACTCACCAGAAAGAAGCAACTCGGGCCCCCTCTGCCTTTGCCCTCACTCCACAATAGCTGATCACTTTTAGGGGGGTGACATTAATCACATCTGATCACAGCCCAGCCCGAGTCTATGAGAAACACTTTTGCCAAAATCCCACAAACGTCTATGTGAAATTTAACATGCAATCAATACAACTGTCTGAGTGAATCTACAATCCAAACGCATAAGACATAAGCCAAATTATAAGCTTCGAATCACAAACGTGCCTCATTTCCCCGTGAGGCAAATGAGGCATTTCCCAGAATTTTGATGGAACAATGGGGATCCACGAATGAGGGTCAGACAGAGGAAGAAACAACACGTTTTGCAATTAAAACATAAGAAAACAAGCAACTGGACCTCATATGCTTTACCCCAGTTTAAAAGCATTCAATATTTTCACCGTTTTAGCTTGACTTAGTGGGTTTACACAGCGCTTTAAGACACCGTAGAGCCGACACCGCCCCGTCAAACCCATCTGCCAGAAGGAGCCGAATTAAGAGCGACGACGCGAGAAAACGGGTGCGCACAACCGCCTCGCAAGAAGATGCTTTACTGTGTCATTACTACATAGATAAGCCTGTTGTGCCGGTAATAGATTCACAGATGGACGGCCCTGGTGGGTATTTGTTGCTGCTTATTAACCTAGTAACACATTACGTCAATAATTTACGAGACACGAGGGGTACGAGCGAGCTGTTATTTACGGTAATTAGCTCCACAAACGGACATTAGCATTAGCTAGCTCCTGCCGAAAGCGTGTCTTACCAATCAAGAGCTAGCAACAAAAAAAATCCTCCAGCAACGCCCAGTGTTAGCCACTTCACCCCGGCTGGGTTCAGGAGGAAAAAGAGGTGCGACTGAAGATGGGAACTCGGTGAACCCCGGTAGGAAATTCACGGTGGAGGATCAGACCGAACCGAGCCGCGAGACACGAGACCTGTCCGCCCTGAGAGCGATGCAGACGCAGCTCCTGGAGAAGAATGGAGGAGAATGAGAGAGGCTCACTCCCGCAAAGACACGCTGTGACCGGCGAGAGGAGAGGAGGAGGAGGAGGAGGAGGAGGAGGAGGAGGAGGAGGAGGAGGAGGAGGAGGGATGGACCAGAGCAAAGGAACACAGGAGGAGAGGAGGAGAGGGCTGCTGCCGCCTTCAGGAGCAGCACAAATGTACGGACATCCAACCACCTTTATGACTCACGTCTTATTACTTCTATATTTTTGATCATTTGTTCGAGTTGTATAAAGGGAACACAATGCGTCGCTTATTGGCCTACAAGCTATAAGCAAAAATAAATCAGATGCACATTAACCAAAAAAATAACCAACTAAGTGGATACATTAACCAATACAAGTGTGTAGCCTAAAAACATTGAAATCTGCTCTGATTCTCAGTATTAGTTGCATACAGTAGTCAAGTCTAAACCTACTGAAATTAGCCTATTCTGCACTAGTTATAACCTATACTTCTTAGGCCTCGCTACTTCTCCTCTTATATGAAAATTGTGCAACCTTGAATCGGTGAATAGCAGGACCTTGGGGACCCTATTCTACAATTGGAGATATTTGAAGAGCTTGAACCATAATAGTGGCCTTGGTTTCTTGCACTTCAATGGCCATCATGGGCCTGTGCATACCAATGGTAAATGGTCTCAACTTATATGGCGCTTTTCCACCTTCATTAGGCACTCAAAGCGCTTTACAGCAGGGATCCAGTCACCCATTCATACTCTCATTCATACACCGATGTACGCAGACACTGGGAGCAATGTGGGTGAAGTGTCTTGCCCTGTGGGTGAAGTGTCTTACTAAGGTAGACCTAATTTACCTGATCATATTGTTCATGTTAGCTCTCAGTCCTACAGGGGTTTTCTATTTCCATCATCATCCAAGGTTCTCAATCAATCATTAGTACAGGGTTGTTTTAGCGTTAAATGCATGCCTACAGACTTTTTTTTATTTTTCAGCAGGCGGAATATACTGATATTGAACCCGGTACAGGCGACAGCAAACATTTGCCTATGCGCAGAGGTTAAAAAAAAGGATCTGAGGCACTCTGACTTAGTTAAGTCCTTTATTGAATGGGCATGCCAAAGCGTTTTGACCTAGAGATGGTCTTTCTCAGGGCATATCAATTTGCCTATTGTTCTTCTAATATTATTATGACACATGATCCTGCCTCAAACTAATGTTTCTTAATATTTCCAAACATAGGCTCCTTAAACGCACCATTGGGCACTACAGCGCGCCATGCTGGAATTGAAAGACCTCAATAGCGAATGGCAGCAGAACTCTGGTTTGTGTGAGAGCAGCCAATCAGCTCCCAGGCTCAGGGATTATTCAAATCAGGGATGATGTCATCTATTGCAAGTCACCACACTGTTGCCCCGTCCCTCTCAGTTGTCTGTCTCCCTCCCTCTAGGCCCCTACACCCCTTTCACTCCTCTTCAAACCTCCTTTTTCATCCTTTCTCCATGCCCCACTGCACATGCACACATACACACCCAGCAACACACACACACACACACACACACAGCTACACACACACTCGCCCCATGCATCAAGTGGCCGTCATTGTTCACTGTTGCTGCTGCATCCGTAAGGGTTTATAGTCTGTTAACACGTTTGAGACCTGTTGCAAGTCACACTGAATAGACCAATAAAAGCATTGCAGTGAGTGTGAATTCCAATTGCTTATCCACAAATAATGTAAATGGAATGCGGTTGTGTTATCTTTGTCTGAAAGTCGCATTTTTGTATTCAGGAGTGGAGGCAGCTTGACATATGCACCTGCTGCGGAGTTCATTCTGAGGCAGCGGGAATGAAAAGAGCAAAAACTGAGGCCGAAAGGAGGGGCTCGGAGTGAGGTAATCCCCAAAATGGCTCCCACTACAACAATTACATGTGTGTTTAAAACATAGAGGGGCATTGTTTCATGAAATTCTATTATCAGACTGTACATAACCAAGGCACAACAGTGTAGTACAGCATAAGGGTTGAGTCCAGTTTAATGATACAGTACGAGCATTTGCTTAGCTTTATAGATCATTTCGTATTATTATGCACATACTTTGTAGTACAAAGTTTACTGAGATAGAGATTATAGCACAGTATAAAAAATCTTGAAGAATGATGATTGTTGTCAGATTATTTCAATATTTTTGAACCAGAAAAATCATATCAAATACAGATTTTGTCAATATGCAATTTCCATTCATTGTACACTTCTATGGCAGAGAAGTTATTTTTTGAGGCGCAATAAGTTTAAAAGGTTAGTACGTCTGATGGTCGGGCTCAAAATGGCACCAACTGGTCAAACTCAAATGTCTGTTTTCTCGCTGTTGAATGAGACATAGAGGGGCATTGTTGCACGGCTTTTGTTTGAGTGTGTACTGTTCAGTCTGGGTGGGCATGCCGCCGGGCTGTCTGTACCTCAGTTTGTCTGTCTGTCTCTGTGTCTGGTGCGGCGCTGTTCATCTCCCAGCGGCCGCCTGCCCCGTCTCCGTCAGCCAGCCTTTTGTGCGCTGCTCTGTTTCTGGATGGCCTTCTTTTGTGGAGCGCTCGTCTCTTTCCAAGTACCACAGTGAGGTCTGATTTGGCTCTGCGGTGCCGATTTGGACACAGGCTGAGCAGACAAGATACACAGCAACCAAGCACCAGGCTATAGCCTCCTCATAAATGATGAACGGTAAGTATCATTGACTGCCAATTTCAGATTTTTGATTTGTTTTTATGCTCTTTTATCAGCTTCTTTACCAGTTCAGTTTTAGAATAAACACAAATATATTGGATGGAATATTAAACATCTAGAATTTTTATATTCTTCTTTAAACTTTTTTATTTATGTTTTTCTGGGGGCCTGCCATACACAATATTATTTGCGCACACAGGATGTAACAATAGGAAGAGTCTTGTATTGCACCATTGGTTTAAAAAAATAAAAGTGTAAATGTGAGCGGAGCTAATGTTGAGCCTTGAGTAACACCAGTAATTCTTAAAGAATAAACTTTTCAACTTAACATATATTGCCTCAGAAATATATTCACTAATCTTTTGCTTGTTCTGTTTAGGTGTCAACAGTGGTCTGTGTTTCCCACCCCTATTAAATTGTGCAGTATAAACATAACTGAAGGTCAAGTCAACATGTGCATGCCTAATTAGGATGTTTAGAGACTTAATCCGCTGGAATAAATGGGCGGCCTGCACAGAGGCATTAATGTGATTATATTGGCAGCTTGCAGGTGGAAGGCCTGAGATTAGAGCAGGGAGATGTGGGCGGAGACTCCGGGGGTGTGATGCCTGCTGGACATATTGGCATGGTCCAGCAGCTCCAACAAAGAGAGGAAGGTGTTTTTGTATGCGGAGCAGCAGACAGGAAGAGGCAGCGGCGTGTACCCCGTTGGGCTGCTCCATGTTGGTTATTTCATTGTCTTTTACCTTGACCCTAAGTTCAGTTAAGTAGCACCTGTCAAGAATGGCTAGAAATTGTAGGTCCATATAGTAACAACATTCAAATACTGACGTGCTGTTGAAAAGTAAACAACTGGTCAGCATCCTCAACCGAGTGTACCACATAAAAGGAAATAAAGTCATAATAAAATAGTCCCGTTTAAATAAAGATGAGTAATCATTAACTATGATTGCAAACATTGACAGTAGTAATTGTTGTGATATCAAGTTATTTTGGGGTTGAGTTTTTGAGAGGTCAATAAAGATAGCTGAAAAGATCCAAACATTAAAACTTCCAAAACAAATACTCCCTCTTTCACTACTAAGAAAGTGTTTGTGTGAATTCAACAGTTTGTGGCCCATAAAACAAAACAGTTATTAAAAACAAATCACAGCAGAGCTTACTGTTTTTGTTGTCTGAGAACAGATCTTAATTTTAAATCAATAACAAAAAAAGAATCTTGGGTCCTTATTGCATTTTTAATTTCTCTTTGATAGAAAATTCAGTTCAAGCCTCATGTGATCGCAGCTGGCACCAGAGAGACACACCCTGTGCACCAGACTCCAGTCGCCATCTTTGAAAAGGACCCTTTAACGATTGCACCTCCATCAGCACCTGCAGCACTTGACTTAGTACAAGCATCATCATCGTGCTACAAGTGCAGTGTGCAAGTGCGTATTTACAGGTTAGCCCCATAGCCGGTAGCACTGGAGCTTCAAACACTCCCTGCAGAGAGCAGCGTGCCAGCACAGCATATCATTAACATGCTGCATGCTACTGCACTCGCTGACAGACAACACGTGAGCAAGGACAGGCTACACACAGGAAACCTCATTCCATTTATAATGCATTCACTTATATTTCATACAGGCAGCACAGCAGCCTTCTTTAATCCAGCAACTCATGAATAGTTTTTTTAGTATGATGATCACAATAGCAATCACATAATCCTATATGGTATTAAGTTGTGATTCTAATGTTTTAACAAAAACATACTGTCATTACCATATAGGATTGTTTCTCTTATTCTACTCATTTATGTGGATAAATTGGTAACATATTTCTCAGTGAATGTCAGACATTAATTAAAGATTGACTATCCATGAAACACACGTATTTTTGCCTAGTGGTCAATTAAAGTCAAAATGATGCCTTGTGGAAAGCCATCTTTTAAAAAATGTTCACTTATTTGCTATTATCAAAATGTTTATTTAATGCTTTCTTTGTTTGAAAGGTTTTGCAAAGGGAGACCACCTTTTAGAATGCTGAACTAGTTACACTTCAATGAGGCCATCAATGCAGGTTTTGCCTTTACACTGTGGTTTGTTTGAAAAAAAACAGCACTACCAGGCCAGTCCCTGTCTCTGCAGCCTCTATAGCATCCTTAGTTAAATAATGTATGTTTATGTTAACAGTATTGGACAGCGATACCACTCTGCTGCAGCTGTAAAAGCCATGAGGATAGCATCAGCCCTAATGTGTCTTTCTCTTTCTACCTGCTCTTTCATTTCGGTGCATTTACAGCTTTAGTCACGGATATCATCTCTTTAGAGTCATCGACAGTAAGAGATAACTAATGATGTTTTGAAGGTCAAGGTTCTGAACTGAGCCACTCCCAGTGCTTTAGTGTCTCACTTCTCTCTTTTTCTTTAAAGTGCATGCTTCAGTCCTGTCTCCTGACTGCTATCGATCTCCAGTGAATGAAGGCCTTGTGGGGCTCTGGCTTCAGAAAGAGTGCTCCCTCTAGTGGAGTGACCTTCCACAACAGGGCACCTCAATGTCAAACCGATGTCAGCTATTATATTATATTTCTTAGTTTTACTAATATAACAATACTTTGTTGTGCCGTTATGCATAATGAAATGATCTAGGAAATATTGAAATTTGACAGACAGAACCTTATTGATATTTCTCAACAGTAAAATAAGTATTGGGCCAAATAGATTATAAAAGAACAGTGAAGCAAATAGTGTTCAGTGTTTTTACTGTTTGAGAACATACACAGTATTGTTGCAATCAAAGCAACATGACTGAATTTATAAAAAGTTACATACAATTTACATATTTTAAAAAATAAAACCATAAACATAAAAACATGCAAAAAATAAAAGATAATGCCAATAATTTAAAAATGTGCGTATACAGCCACTGTTGCGCTTTACAGCTCCCTTTATATAATCAGTTCAAGCACTTTTTAAGTAAATATTGCACTGTCAGTAACATAGATTAAAGAGAAAAAAGCAGCAGCTAAACAAAGAGATCACAGAGGATAATGAAAATGTGTACCTATTTAAGAGCAAATACAGAGACCAAGCTTACAGTAGCAGATGCTGCATGAGGAGGGGCTCCCATTTCTGGCAGATCTAGATCATATAGAAAGATGTACAGAATATCTAGGGGTCTTTGCAGCTCTGTACAATAATGAACCTTGTACTATTTTGACTGCCTTGGATGCAAAGTGATTATTTTACTCCAATAAAAACAAAAATCACACTAAATTGAATAGAATTGCTGTTTTCACATGGAAAGAAAAACATGCTTGTCCAGTCCCATTTGTGACAGTAATCACATGGTACTGTAAACTACACTCAAATTTAAACTTTAAAACTTTGAATGATGTTAAAGTGAGCTGCCTAAAATGTCTGGCAAAGCATTAGCGTGCAGCCAGCTGGCTCCTTACCACCTTCATAAATATTAATGCTATCTGATTGGCTGCAGGGCTTCCTTCCTTCATCCCTTCTGTGATGTCCTTGAAGCCAAAGCTGAAAGTAACAGTTGCACAAAAACAGCAATGATGCCTTTTCAACCTTTGCCTCTTGTCAACCTACACATGAACTATTAACATGATAGAGGCAGCACTTCATATTCACAAATTGTGCGTTGAGCGACATTCCCTTGCCCTCATAGATCAATGAATACTGCTTTTGTCAAGAGGAGTGCATTATTTATACAGTACAAGACACGAGATTGAGCTCATGCACTCAGAGCTCATAAAAATGCAGAATTCAGACATGGCCAATAGAGGACAATGTGCTTCAAGGTCGAACAGTTCACTCTCGAGGAATCGTTTTGGTCCCGGCTGGGGACTGGGGAACATGAGCGGGAGTGAAATGATTTGGAGGAAAACCGAGTGAGGGATACACTTGCCAGCCGCGATGCTGTGTTAAACTGTACCTGCTACACTGTGCTTATGTAAACAAGGCCATAGGTTTACAGCAAATATGACAACTATTCACTATTTTGGCATGAAACTTATTTTTTGTTTTGCTTCTTCTAAAAGCCAAAAACAAATAGAGAATAACTAAAAATCAGGCGGCCCGTGGGTTTTTTGCACAACCACAAATTAAAAAAAGAAAGAAAAAACATATAAAATCTTGTTCTTTTACTGACACCTGGGGCCCGCAGGTAGCATTATAGGTTCTTATACAACATCTGACTCTATGAGAAATGACTGAGAGTTATATAAGTACAGCAGCGGCTTCTAAAATACTTACGCCTACTGCCACACTAACTCAGTGGCGCGTCATTTGCTGCTTTAGCCTATCTGAAGTTTATTCTGGAACACCCTCCTGACCTAAATGTACCTACTGCCTTGTGATTATCCGATAGGAATATTGTTTTAAGAGGTTTTAAAGCAGGTGTATCTAACATCGCAGCCAGTGGTTGTCGTTTTTCACCACTCACAGCAGCAGAGGAAAGAGCAGGACGTTCCCTCTGGCCCTCTGAACTTCCCAGAGCTGGGCGTGTCCGTGCACTCAGCGATAAAAGCATGGAGGTCTGTGATGCGCACCTGCTCCTGGGTTTGAGCCTGGATAGGACAATAATGCGGATTACTTTTCAGTGATATTGTATGACATCAGTAATGCACAATGCAAGTGAAGTGAATAGCTCAGATTACATAGTATCTTGTTATGGCATATTTTGCCACTTGATGTCAGACAGCAGAGCGTCCTCAAATGATGTGACGCTGTGGGAAATAATGGCTCGGACAGACTTCTAACTACTGTAAACCACATCAGCTTATATAGCTATAGTTTTTACATCTTAATGCCTCTGCTGGTGACTGCCTTCTTGCAAAATGTACCTGATCATTCCCTTACCATGATAGTGTCGTAAGCTCCGGTGATGAGCGCGATGAAGAGGGACAGCACCATGTAGATGAAGAGAGAGATGAAGGTGTACAGGTAAATCTGGCTGAAGATCCACACCAGAGGACTGCTGTGCTCCATTTCCGCAAACGTCACAAACATGTCGTCTCCATTTATCAAAGAGAATAGGCACTCAGACACCATCGAAAGAGAACGGAACTGAGAACCAGAGAGCAGCAGAACTTAGTCACATTCAGTCAGCAGACATACAGATTTATAGGGCCCGATCTTGTGTCTCAACACGCAGACGATAGCGTGACATTTTGCGCTCAGTAGGAGCGCACTTTGTGATCTTGCCACTCCAGACTTAGTGCATTTAAGAGATACACATTTTCTTCCAACAAAACGACACCGCGGCCGGTAGAGGGGTTGTGGGGGAGTGGGGGGTGAACATGTGCATTTGTTTTGTTTGGCGTTCACGCCAAGCACGGCCGATCCGCGCCACAGTGGACGCTGTAGCTCTTACTCCCTCTAGACATTAACATTGTTTAGCTCACGATGGGGTGTTTTTAGTTTTTAGTTTGACCTGTGAGAACCTAAGGCTTAAGAAAGAACACAAGGCAGCGCAATGTAAATGAGGGAATGAATGTCAGCGGTACTCCCATCAGTGCAGTCACCTCCTCTTGTGACGCCCCCTCACAAGTGGCAGAGGCGAATGGCGCATATAGCTCCGCCACTTGGAAAATAATTTTCCAAAAGCCTGCGCCCCTCCATGCGCCACCACAAGATCTGGCCCACTTTCTAACTATGACTTATGCAGTTCTCCAGCTAGCGAGAGGTGAGTCATCAAAGACAAGGCTCAAGAGTGTTCTGACTAACCAGCTCCAACCTTTTCCATTATTGCTATGTAAAGGGAAGGGATCACCTAATGATCCTTTTCGGGTGGCAGATTTTTTGTTAAAATTCAGAGTAAGACACAGATTATATTATAAGACAGACAATTATATTAGCTATAGCATGCTTTATAATGCTAGATACAATGATGATTGTACGCTAACCATGTTTTGGAAATGCTGCTTTCATTCTTTTTAAGGGGAAGTCAAAGGAAGACATTGATCTTTGAGAAGAATATTACCTTAGTGTGATAAGGTCCCAACACAATCCATCCACAGAAACAGTATCCCAAATAGATAGCAGCTGCACAGCAGCAGAAGCGGATCACGTTTGGAAAAGCAGCTCTCAGTGTGACAATCAAAATCTGTCAGATACAATCATTAGCACCTTTTTATATTTATAAAAAGATGTATATAAAGTATCTTCAACATACATTGTATTTCTGGAAGAAGCTGAGGTAACGAATGACTCCAACCCACACCAGCAGAGTGGATGTTCCCAACAGGATTCCACAAAGATCATAAGACGATATATTCTGCAACATTATAGACAAAAACGTGTTGTTTAAACATTGTATTGGTAGAAACAAACAGCATATTGATGCATTTCAATACCTTGGACTCAATCCCAATTTTAATAAAGCTGCCAATTATGGTGAACAGATCACTGATTACAAGAAGAATGTACCACCCATTTATAAACTCAAATCTGTCTGACCAGCTGACGTGACGGTTGAATCTGTGTTTGAAGAACTGCACATATTCCTGTGTGAACAAAGGCAAAAGGAAAACACATTGGTTTAAAGGGCAATATAATAATAGACCAAAATGCCACGTCAAGTGTTTATGCAAAAAAGTTGTGTCTAGTTAACTGTGAGTCTTTAAAGTAGGCCACAGTTGCAGGGCACTTCTTGGTTTATGTGGAGCACCAACACAATGAGTCACTCACAGTCATTTCCTTAGGGACCGGGGCAAACAGACTGACACTGGATCCAAAACAAGGCCAGTGATTTTATGATTAAACACCCCTGGGCAAAGAGGATGAAGTCAACCAACAAAGGAAAAACACAAATTTTGGGCTGCAGTGGCTCAACTGCCCAACTCATTTTCTGTCTATATACTGACAGTGTCGCAATTAGTCAAGTCAAAAACGACCTTGTCTGCAAGCTGAATCCATCTTGAACTGCTCCTACCTTCACAGTTTGGGCCAAATAGACATATTACAATTGTTCACATTTTTTATGTTTTTATATTGTGTATCAACTTGGACATGGCCTGCATTTTATGTGTTCTAATGAGTATTTAACCAAAAGTTATTTTCAAGTTTAAGGATTGGCAAAAAAAATCTCAGGGGAAATAGTTTGCTTTAACGAAGGTGGAAGATGTAAGAAACCAAGTTGTGTATTGAGAATTACATGCTGCAAAAGGATTCCTCTCATTATGGAGCGTCCACACAGGAGCAGAGAAAGCAAGCAGACTATCGCCACCAGGACATCGAAGAACTCCCGCGCGTAGTTCTCAGCTGGTAGAGGAAAAAGTCGATAGATCATCTCTGGAAATGCAGTGATGATAAATACTCTCCTTCTACTCACCGTGACCAGAGACATTAGGGTCTTTACACTCTTTAATGGAGGCTTCGTTCTGCAAACTGATTTTGACTTTTCCACTGTGAGCGCGGTTGTCCATGACGATCTGAGGGAAAGCAAAACTAAACTGTTTAATGTCACTTCATTGACTTGTAACTAAAAGCTTAGTGTGAATTTGAATAATAAAATGTGTTTTTTACAATGCATCACACGCACATAATGGCAATAGCTGAAATATGAAGAAATAGGCAGATCATTCATTCAGAGTTCATCTATTTCAGTAACAGATTAGTCATAAACCTAAATTGATCTAGTCAATGCAGCCCTAAATGCAGATGAATAATGGGTTAGTAAAAGCTGTTTCTAATGCTATTCAACAATAAACAAAGTGAATCTGTAGTAAATGCTTAGTTAAATACTATACTATACCGTAATAGCAAAGGTGTAGCAGTCTGGGATTTCATTGTTCAAAATGGTCTGTATGTTTATAGCCTTCAGCTGGAAGTCAATGGTGACGTTGATCAGCCTACAACAACAACAATCAAATACGGTATAATGTAATAAATACAATATGGAGCAATTACAACTAAATATCGTATCACCAACTGCAAAAGTAAAAACTGACTTGTGAAATTTCAGAGTAAAATTCTTGTAATCACTGTTTCCAGGAGCGGGAGTCAAATCAAGAGGATTCACCCCAGTGCAATCTGCAAAAGATTTAAAAAAAAAAGGATATTAAGGGAAGTTTTTTTCTCCGGGAAGTTCTGAAATTTGTTTCCCAGTGTGAAATAACTGAAGCCGCATTTGCAAACTTCCTCAAAGCTTTATAATCTATCTAAAGTTAGCAAGTAAAGTTAGTGATTTATCACATTTGTCGATAACAGGTGTGCAAATAAGTAAGTTCTCTTGGCAGACGATTCATGTTTTGTAAATAGAATGAATGGAGATAAAATGAGGCAAATGTGGTCACTGGAAAAAGTTGGTAGCTTTATATATCACGGCAAGTTCGTTATCTCAAGAACGTTGTTAAAAATAGTTGGGCTGACCAAAAACAAAAAGAAAGTTGTTCCACTTGAATGTTTGATATTTGACAATGGCACTGAGTCTTCTAAAATAACACAGAGTAGGAAAAAAAACATAAAAAGACATAATAAGTCTTACTGGTGACAACGTGGGGGTCAATGTCGAATGTGTCGTTGACTGGGTCTATGGAGCCTCTCTTGTAGAATCTCTGACAAAGGGATAGTGCACTGTCATTGTAGCCTACACCAGGCACATAAGCATATCGTCCCAGGGAGATCTGAGGCAGAGCCAAGTACTGAAGGAGAAACAAAAAATATGTTATGTTTGAGGGAACTGCAGGGAACTTTCTTACTCCTATTCTATTGCTAATTGAACCACTAGTTATCCCTTTACCAGCACTTTACAGCATCCATTGTATTTTATCTTAACAAATTATTTTATGACATAAGCATTTAATGTCATGAACCAGTGACGTTTACCTGTTCTATGGCAAAGTGAATGCAGCTGTAGAGCTCGTCCTGTGTGTGAACAGCCTGGGGGGTGTTGTCCTGATAATCCTTAAGAAAAAGGTGCTTAAATGCTGCAGTATTTTCCTCTTGAAATGTCACCACCATCTGGTTACTCAGGCCGAAAAGCACCAGCTACAGACGAGAGACACACAAGAGTCAGTTAAAAACAATCGTTGAGACACCCAATAAAGTTCATGATATTGTAGGTCATTTTCTGTAGTTTTGGAAAGGCCGATTTAACCTCCAATAGTGATCAATAGTTATTCTTGGACCAGTGGAACATCTGCTAATAAAAATACTAATTATTTAGGTCACTACATTTTAATTTTTCAAGAATAAAGTAAAGTTACTCTTACTTGAGCAAATATTTTAGCTACTCTAACCAGCTCTGCAAACATAAAGATATTTACGATTGATTGATTTGATTGATTGAAGCTAATCAATCAGGGCAACTCATAGACTGAATAAATAGCTAGTCTATGGGTTGCAACCAGAGCAACATAAACTCTGCATGTGACTCAGGGGAATAGTCATAACTAACTATTAATAAACGTTTAAAGTTATGTAAATTATTTGCTTGAGCTCTAGCCCCACTGCAGTTCCGGCATGGTGATTTTATATTACAACCAATTCATAAGCATTAGAAGACATTAGGGTCATGGCATAGATCACCTGCACAGTCACAGTGAGGATTTTGAGCAGCTGTAGACCCAGTTTGAACGGCTTCCGTCCCTTGGCATGGTATTTGTCACATGGGCTCATGAAAAAGTATTTCAGTTTCCTCCTCAGAGCTTCCTCCTCTGCTTCCTCCTGCTGCTGCTGGAAGCCACAGTCCCCCAGCGCTCCACCATCACTAAGGTCCTGGGAGCCATACCCAGGGACAGATGCCAGCAGCTGGTCCTTCTCTGTCAAGCAGAAAGATCAAGGTTTAGTTTACAGGGGAAAGAAATGAAGATTTTTCAAAGCTGCAAATGTATGCTGTATCAAACTAAGGAAACATTAACATGAAGGACTTCCCTCAAAATAACCGACTTTCGAATCATAAACTTCCTCCTTTGCCAAGACAAAAAAAAAGGGGGGGGGGGGGGGGGGGGGGGGAACTAAGTAGGAAAGACTAGGCCACATTACAGTGTTGAGCCATTCAAATTAATTGGGAGCATCATTGCTCTACTACATTGTCCTTCACCTTTCATCATGAAACACTTTTGGACCTGTCACAACTCACACCATGTGACTGTTTCACAAATACTTGAAGGACCTATCGCTCAACATAATGTATTAAATGTATTTATTTGAGGCAGCGTTTCTTTCTGATCATATTAGGTATAACATGGTAACAATATTATTAATAAGGCTGGAACAAAAGTCAAATAATTTGATCTATGTTGCAGACTGAACACAGTGACAGTGCTATCACTCAGTAACAATAAAGTGACCGGTGCACGGTCCATGAGAACGTTTTTAATACTAATAGATAGATGGTAAGAGCAGTGAATGAAGGGTTGATGGGCAAACCTGTGGCGGTGTCCTCCTCCTGGATGTTGCTATAACTGGCCGACGCCATAATGATGGTCACACAGTCACCATTTTACGAGATTTAAAGACTCACAAAAATCCATCGTCAAACTGTGACGGTTTAAAGCCAAGATAAAATATGACTAGCGCTGATGGTGTCTTTGGTAATGAACCACAGGCGACAAAAGGTAAACACAACGCAGCTTCCGGTGAGCCACATGACCGTGTCACGTGATTGACGTCAACGGCAAAATCTTGAAATGATAGAAACATGTCACGAGCAAACTGTACATAAAAGAGACTGAGCAAGTTAGCTACTGCATGCTTCATGCAGATTAATTTCATATTGAATAAAGAGGGAAGCTTAAAAACGCTGGCTCCGTGATTGGCCTGAGCCTGGACTCAGTGGACATTATATTATGGACACCAAATTACGAACTGCTCTCTGTTTAGGATAATCCACTAGCTAGTAGTTTAGTGGACTTGATGATGATGCTGAGGTGCTCTATTGACCGGTTCAGGAGCTCATATATGCGGCTGTGCATTTCTACAATGGAAACTTAATTTGAGATTGTCCATATTCTTTGCATGTTGCAGATATGTTGCAACAAGGGTCTTTAGCAGAGTCCATTACTATTATTATTGTGCTTTTAGGTTTGCTTTTGTTATGAAGCAAATGTGCACATCTATCTATCTATGTATCTATCTTAAATGAACGGCGAAAGTTCAGTTTATTAGCCAAAGTCTCACATGGATTATAGAATAGAAATATTGTACAGGCACAAGAAAATTACTGTTGAAGCATGTAGAGGTAATTAACCAATTGGATAACTTTAATCCAGAGTTCTACATTTCATCACACACTGTACATTGAGGACAACAAAAACAAAACAAATGTTTTACTGCAAGACATGTTACGAATCTCTACTCTACTAATAAAAGATAAATTCACGGATTGAAGAGAATAAACTGCAAATGTGTGTGTATTCTATTGGTGGTATGAAGATGTCCTGACATTATTGATCTTATGAAAGACACAGCCAAAGGACAAGGTGAACTTTGTGGGTTATCCAACATCCTTTACAAACATTAGAAGCTTGTTGGTCAATGGGCTGCGTTGGAACGTTGTCATTGTTAATAACTTAGCAATATGCTCACAAAATCCTCTGGGACTTTCTTATAAAACTAACCACCTTTGAAATAAATAAAGCTGGAAAGGAGTTCTTCAGAATTGACCACGCTTTATTATCTGCCGTCCAGAGCCTTGTCTCTGGCGATGACTGACTCGTTGAACTTGATCATGAGCGTAGTCCCTTTGTGCCAGTGAGCAGTGACTTTGGCCGGGAAGCCACTGTGTGTAAGAATAGCCTCCAGGATGCCTGCGGTGAAGGAGGCGCAGTTTAAGCTGCTGTTCTCTTTGGGGACAGATATGTAAGCATTAATGAGAGGATCCTTCTCTATGATGTAATATGTTTTGTCGTCGTCGTTGGCTTGCTCCAGCTTGTCTGCTTCTTTTCCAAAGAGAGATTTCCACACGTTCACCTGAAGGAAAACAGACTTTAGTGAAGTGAATGTGTTGTAAACCGCCGTGACAAAAAATGGTCTACTTTTTGAGGGGGATGGTTCTAGTTAATCTAAAAAAAAAAAGGAAAAAAATACATAAAATATAACATTGACATAAACAGTTCACACAATTCTTACAGCTATTGAGGTCTGAGGTCACATCCCATTCTGCTTTACCACACAAGGGCAAACTAAACAATATTTCAAAACATCATAATAATACTGTGAAACTTACTAAACCAAACTGGCACCGATATGATTACGTCTTTTTTAAAAACTTATCCATGCCTTTATTTCCTCAAGGCTGGACTACTGTAATGGACTTTTTATTGGGCTCCCTGCCAATGACATCCAGAGACTCCAGTATATACAGAGCAGTGCAGCTAGACTACTTGTGCGAGCCAGGAAGTATGAGCACATCACACCCGTTCTGTTTTCACTGCACTGGCTCCCGGTTTCTGCCCGGATCGACTACAAAATCCTGCTGCTCACCCATAAATCCATTACTGGTCATGCTCCACAATACCTGCAAGAACTCATATCACGGAAACCCTCCAACCGCACCCTCAGGTCATCCAGTAGCCTCCACCTCCATGCTCCTTCAACTAAACGCCGAACCATGGGGGGCAGAGCCTTTTGTTCTGCTGCACCAAGGCTTTGGAACTGCCTCCCCGCGGAGTTGAGGGAAACGAGAAACCTGGACTTTTTAAAGCTAAATTGAAAACTTTCCTTTTTAAGAAAGCTTATAATTGTTGATGATTTTAATGTGTGTGTTGTCTTGTAGCACTCTGAGATTCTCCGAATGAAAAGTGCGTTACAAATAAAATGTATTATTATTATCATTTTGCAGGCCCACCTTGATGAACAGCAGCATGTTGAGCAGTTTGGTCTCCCTCTTGCCATTCTTCTCTCTCAGCACCAGGACATCGAGCAGACTGGCCCCTACACTTTGGCCCATCTCCGAGAGCCGGGACTGCAGCTCAGTGACAGAGTACACGCGGCTCTGACAGTACTGCACCATCTCAGAGAACAGCAGGGCAAACGCACTCACGCTCACTTCTGTCTTCGGACGGGTCAGTGGCCGCTCGAGGATGGTGGATTTACCTTTCGTGAAGCGGTTGTCCATGTTAATCTGGAGGACACAACAGTAACAGTTAAGGAAGCATTATGATGATCCACCCTGTCAAAATCAAGTGTGTTGATTTAATTTGTGGTGGCAGGAAGTGGCAAGTGTGATGTACCCATTCTGGACAATAATGGTCATTTTGCAGGGATCATAGCCATTCATTCAGTGAATACATACAATACTTTTAGAAATAATCCTAGTCACTGAAGGTCAAAAGTTAGAGATATAGAGCTTTTAAAATGGAGAATTTGTACTAATATATATGTATTTATTTTTAATAGTGATTTTGACCCGCACCCCCCGACAGTAACCATGCAGGTGGATTGCTTCTCAAGAGATGATACAAAGCACAAAAAGATATACTGTAAGCATGATTTCCCAAATATTCCTTAGCTCATAATTGTCTAATACATTGTCGTGTGCATTTCAGCCTGGCAGTAGCTAGGTTTGCAGCATGAGCATTACTGTTAGCATAGTGACGACAGACTAAAACCGTTACAACAGTACTTGAGTGTGATCCTTATTATTATACATCCAATTAAAAGTTTCGCTTGATAATGTATTGTTATAATATTTTAACGAACCTTTGTAAAGTGGCTGTCTGTCTTCCACTTCCTGTTTTTCTCCTTCTACTTTCTTCTTCTGGGTGGTGACTCTTTAGCTTTTGCGCCCTCTGCTGGTCGAGGGTTTAGAGCAGCAGTGAATGGCAATAATATGAACGAATGAGTTAAAGGATCGCTACCTGATTTTACTTCTAGAAATAGAATGAAAGTTATTTTATCCTCCTTCAGTGTATTGTTAACACTAATGCTTGAAGGGAAAACAGCGTGCATCAAATTATAAAACATTTGTATCAATTTTATAAACTTTCAGGCTATTTTAGCAGTATTTATGTGGACGTGATCCTGAAAAGTGAACCTGCAAGTTGTGAAATTTGCCTATAAACTAGTCCCTGCAAAGAATTTGGATGCTACAAATACATTAGGAAAGTTATGAATGAGTTTGGACCACCAATAACATTTTAATTTAGTGACTTCCCCTTTCATTGTTTGCAATAAAAAAAAAATCAGGTATAGGGCCTTTAAATGTTTTTGGAATCACTCACTCCTCAAACTGTTTTTATTAAAAAATAAATAAAATAGGGCTATCTTACTGTAGCTTAGTACTGAAGCTGCTGCAGACGTACAAAGAAGCCACTGCAAAATGACTCCAAACTAGCACTTTAGTCTGAATAAAATAAATTAGACAGCTGCAGTAAATAGTGCAGACACCTGATGCTCCAAATGTTGTAAAGTAAGTATCCATTATACATTTTTCTTAAACTTTGTTCCAGCTGAAAGTATTTGCCATCACCATTGTTGTCTTCAGTGAAGCAACACACATAGGTTCTTTTGCTTTGTGTGTCTCTCCTTTAACTGTGGGAACTACTCGTGTTTCTTCCTCTTTCCAGCTCAAAAATATATGCCCAACATTCGCTGTGTACATTCCAGTCGAGACCTTACTTATGCATTTTTACAAAAGAAAACACGTGCGCTTCCTGTTTTGGATGTCACGTGACTTCTCATTCGAAATTAACAATAGCTTGATTTATTTCCCTTTGCCTCACTGCTCTTTGCACATTTTCTGAGAATTGATTCACTTATTAATTATAAGCAAACAAACAGACAAAAAAAAAAGATAAATTCATAATCTATTTTGGATGTGACTTCAGTTGAGAGATGATTTTGTTCGTCATCACATTTGAGTACTTTGTGCCTTTGTGCAACTTTTAATGAGTCATTGGAGTTGGGGTTTCCAAGTGGCATGGGAATGGACATTAGGACATGAGGACATGCATATTGCCAAACAGAGGGTTGCCATCAATTTGCACAGTGCCCATTGGTTTAATGATTCCCGTAATAATCAGTTTATACATTTGCATCAACGGACGTTAAGATGGTACAAAAAGCACTGCCCCGATAGCAGGTGTCACTTTCCCAGATTGCTTGTTTGCTGCTTGCTCACGAGCTGATAATCCCTGTGTTATGCAAGCAGGCGGTGAGTTTGCACGTGAAGGGTATATATTCCAGTCGCACAGCAGACAGGAGGCAGACTGACACTGAGGTTATCCTAGGAGACAAGCTGCAGGATGGTGCACAACTGGACATGCGTCTTGGTACTTCTAGGAGTCCTGTTTGGTTTGGGCATAGAAGGTAATAATATAATTCTATTCACTGGAGTGCATCGGATAAACAATGATGATACTGCAGTGTCTTGTAATTGGGTATTATGTATTAACTGAATGATATTACATTGTGGTAATTTAATATTTTAAAATGCCATAACCCATCTTGTAAAAACATAACAGGTTTCTTATTGAAACATGATACAGCTGCAATCTGTTTAAACCCAGTTGCTGAGAAATGCATTATACTTCTGTATATTCATGATACGCATTTCGCTTTATGAGTAAATGAACAAAAGAATGGCTTGTAGTTTGGCAGGGCAGTGTCTCTGCATTCTGGTCTTACATTTCTCTATAGCTCATTTCAAAAGTCACTTGTCTGCATAGCCTCACTCTCTCTGTTAATACGAAAATCCAAATCAAGTCTTCTTGGGGATATTCATATTCAGTATTTTTATTAAAATTCACCCCAGGGTTGGTTTGAATCTATTTGAAAAAGGTTTCATCTTCTCTGTTAAAGGTTTCTGTAGCCCTACTTATGAGCAATCACAGATATATCTTTACCTTGTTTGTAAGGAATTGTGATTTATTCTTTAATGCAGCAGCTTGAACCAGTTCTTGCTACTGGTCTTAAAAAGTACATGCAACACGGCAGTTAAGCATTGACCCTGCTTTCAGTAGGAACGGTTGCAATCTTGTGCAAGCTAAATCGCATATTATGATATAGAGTACAAAGAGTATTGGAGTATTAAAAAATATTATGCTCATAGTATCCCTGGTGACATGTTTCAACCCCAGTGGCCACTTCAGTCACCCTAATGTGTTGGTTGTGACAAGAAGGGTATTTGGTGTAAAAGGGAGGGGGAAAAAACAATTCAATACGTAACTGTTACTAACTCAGTTGTAACCACTAAAAACGTCAAATAATGGTACATTATTAAATTAATACATTGTTAATGAGATTTCTTTTGTGCCCTCAGCTTCTTGTTGGCACATGAATGACTTCATCAATGCCTTAAAGGAACTTGAAGGCAGATATCCTCGTATGAAGCCAGTACAATTACTGGGAGCCCTGCGTAAAGCCTCTGGCCTCACTGACCCCTTCATCCAGCACTACCTTGGAAAACCTAGGTCTGTCTCTCCTGTCCAACCCACAGTGTCCAAATACCTTATCTCTGCTCTCCACTACCACATCACAGATGACAATCAAGAAGCTGGCGTGGTTCTGACTGCAGATGGCACAACTGTGGCACTCCGGCCTCTTCTGCTGGGCATAGAGGCTGGCTTTCTCCGTCGACTTAGGTGGGACATTCAAAGTCGCCCTCTGAGCGTTCCTGTAACAAAACAGTCACCCCAGATTGAAGATCTAGGCCCTGATGGCTGCTGGGACAACCTCACCCACCCCCAAACGTTCACTCTCGCACACAAACCAAGCTTACTCACCACCGCCCAGGTCAACGGGGGAATGGACGGAGTAATCTTAGCCCGGGAAGCCTTCAGACCTCGGCCCCTGAAGCTGAGCATGTTGCTGACAGCGTACTACGGCCACCGGTTGGATCAAAGAGGACTGGACGCAGCGCCACGTATCATCAGTCAGCGCCGGAGAGAGAACTTCAAACAGCTGATGGAGACTTCAGAGAGCAGTCTGGGTGTGCTAAAGATGGAGGCAGTGGATGGAGTTGAAATGCACAGAAGAAAGAAGGGAAAGAGGGATTTAAAGCTGAGGGAGAAAAGGCAACTGATGGCAGTGATTAACGACAGAGTCAAGAAGTTCATGCAAAAGTACACAGGTAAGATTTTGTCAAGTGACAGATTTGCATTACTGTCAACTCTAACACATGCAACGTACCTGCAGAGGACTGAAAGCACAAACAACCCTCGGTGCAAACAGAAAGTTCACACTACACAGAGAGCAGTATCTGAAAATATATTTGTTTTTCTTAAAGACAATCAAAGCCATTCCCAATGCCCAGATCATGTGCAAAGATTTGGGATCAGTAAGTCCGCAACTTGATCCTTTCCAGGTACTGTTGAGCAAGACACTTTTCTCATCAGTGCAAACAGCAGCCTATGTAAAGTATGGGTGACTGTGCGATGCATGTACAGTATGACAGCCAGGTTTGTGCCACAGAGCAATATATTCATAAATTCTTATTAGATTGTTTGTTATCAAATGTGAAGGTGGGTTTTCTTTTCCAAATAATTCTAGGGCTCCATCTAGTGGTAAAAAAATGTAAGCATTATATCATTTTACAGAATAGGCTTACAACAAAGAGAAAATGTAGGTATGTAGCAGTTATGATTTTGGGAAACAGTTGTAATAAAATATACTTTTATACTTATAATTTTCTTACGCCACGGACCGTGTTTTTTGTGTCCTTAATAAAGTCTTGATAATAATAGATAATAGCAATTGTGGCAGATTATTAAAAATATATATAAATATTACTGTGTAGTGAATAGGGATTGATAAAAATAGCTTCTATTTGACTAAGGTTTGTTTTAAAAGGAAAACAAACAAAGGAACAGAGAGCTTGTCTGTGCAGCCCCACCCAGTCAGCAAATAACGTGAGGCCTCAGGGTATAATTTTTGCTTTCGTTTTACAGGAACTAATAAGAATACTAAACAAACACATACACATTGGATATTTATCATACCGGAGGATATTGTGTTTTATTAAACACGCAAATGCACTTAAGAGCACTATTGTTACATGTGGGTTTGTTTCCACGTTCGCCGTGTATCTAGGCTCCGTTGGGTAATCTGAATTTCCCACAAACTTCCCTACAATAAAAGTCGAAACATTTTTCTTGAATCTTTGTGTTTTGTAATGTAAACGTGTTGAGTGTCATGAGGTTCCCTGCGGTTTCCCCACCATGCCTTTTTAATATCTCTGACTGCTCATGCGTCATTTGCCCTGTGTATTCCAGACTGCCCCCCCATCGTACCACGCTGCATGTGGGGCGCGGAGCCGTACCGAGGCACCCCCACTAACCTGACTCTGCCCCTGAGCTTCCTGTACATCCACCACACCGCCACACCCAGCCAGCCCTGTGTTACCTTCCAGCAGTGCTCTGCAGACATGAGAGCTATGCAGCGCTTCCACCAGGAGGACCGCGGCTGGGACGACATCGGATACAGGTAGCAGGCCGTGGAGAATTACTAGTGTAGATTTGATGGTGTGGTTGGATGAATATACAGTAGTATGATTATAATGGACCTTGACACACTATCAGATTTCACCATGTGAACAAAAAGCAAACTCTCTTGCTCTTACCTGAGCTTAGACGAGTTGATGCGCACCTGTCTGGTCTTTGTGCGAGCGCTCAGTCACGCAAAAAGACAAAAGATGTTGTTAGCATTTAGCCTCTCCTATAGAAGCGACCAAGCTCTTCCACGTTTTCCCTAATTAAATACGGTTACGTGAGTAGTTACACGATCCAAGTATAGTGACACAAAATTAAACATGTCGATTTTCTAAGCGGACAAAAAAGGGGTACTATATTGTACGGCGCAGTAAAGTGAAGCTATTACTGCGCGGACGTCGAAGCTTGGTCACTTCTAACTTCATCCTCGTTTGGCCCCATAGAGGAGCGGAGCAGAGGCTAAATGCTAACAACATCTTTTTGCGTGACTGAGCACACGCATAAAGAACAGACAGGTACACATAAACTTGTCTAAGCTCAGGTAAGAACATATCTCATAGAAAAAGAGTGGCCTGTTCCTTTAAACAAAAAACTATGTAGATCAGATCTTTCTTCATTGAGAATAATATTGAAGAACATGCACCTGTCTCCACAGTTTCGTTGCCGGTTCCGATGGTTACATCTATGAGGGCCGCGGCTGGCACTGGCAGGGAGCGCACACTCTAGGTCACAACACCAAAGGCTTTGGTGTCTCCATTATAGGCGATTACTCACACGTCCTGCCCTCCTCACACTCCATGGCGCTGGTGCGTGATAAGCTGACCTCCTGTGCTGTGCAGGGGGGTCGACTTGTGGATCATTTCATTCTGCAGGGTCACAGAACGGTGGTGAACACGGCCTGTCCCGGAGACGCCTTCTACAGCGAGATAAAGACATGGGAGCGCTTTGGGGTATGTGCTTTAATGTGTTCTACAGCCTTGAAAAGATGTTCTTTGTGGTTTAATTTGGTTGCATAAGCATGTTAAAACACTGTTTAGTCTGTGCATGTTTTACTCACCGTTATTGTTCTCTTCATTTCCAGGAGGTGGCAAACTGACCTATCTACAAAAGAAGAAAGCTTAAATAAAAATATGTAACAACGGATTTGTTTGCGAGTGCTCCTTATTACTAGGTTTATAAAGGTTTATCACTGTTGACTGGCTGGTCAAGTGTTTCATTTATAAATCAGTAGTGGGGCTGCATGTGATGGAACAGGCCAAAACTGTCATTGTAACATTATCATTGCAGTATATAATTTCTCTAACTATCTCCATCTGCTGGGTCCTGTTCAATGTTCCCCCAAATATCCATAGAAAAGTCAAATGACGCACTAGCAGGCCCGGATCCACGGGGGTACAAAAGGGTGCATTGCAACCTCCTTTTGAAATGTCTGCACCCTCAGTTATTGATGGCATCACAATGTATTTTAATGGTGAGAAACTCTATTTGCACCCTTTTGAAACTCGAATGCACCCTCAGTCAGTCAGGAGAGAATAATCCAATTGGGATTTGACACCCGAGATGGACTTGTTTTTATATATTTTGCCATATTTCTTAAGGTTTCTAAATCATTCAGTTTTATCCAGGATCTTTCCACACCTGCCTACATTACTTTGTATACCCAAAATAAAGCCTTTGCTTAAAAAAACAACCTTCAAATTAATGATGCAAGTTTGTTTCAACGTTTTACAACTTTTCAGTGCCATGGAATAAAATGGTTTTATCATTCATTTGCTATTTCATGCCTGCCACCAGGGGGAGCCAGCTGGATGCTAAATGAATAAACAGTAATAAAATCTGATATTTATTTGTGTGTGTGTTTTTTTTTTTTTATTAGGAGTAATGTCAAAAGTGTATTTACTTCTGATAATTAGATAATTTGGAGGTCACCACACTGTTGTTTTGTAAAAAATATCCCATTAATATACGTTACAATGTTACGCCAGGCCCTATAATTACACTTAACTGTTAAAGATATTTGCACTAGGTTTTTTTGTTTTGTTTTTTGTTTTGAAAGATCCTGCCCCAATGCCTCATACCCATTATGGCAAAAGTCCCTCACTTACATTTTTGTGTATGACTATTTATAGCACAGTTATGACTACAAACTTTGTCTGCCGCGTGCATGGTGTTGCAAACCCAAACAGCGCGTGCGAATGTGGTAAAAGTTGAACTCCCTGAACTTGCCCTCTCTGCTCTGCGTTACTCGAACCTCTCCCACCGGCCGCCCTCCTCCTCCGCATCGACGTTACGCACGCAGCCGTGGCGTGCCTCCGAGCCAAATAACATGGAGTCCACCGCCTGGCATCTCGGAGGGAGCCATGCAGGACACCGGAGCCCCGCTTAGCCGAGCCCCCCTCCGTCTCTTCGGCTGCACGCGGCGCAGCGCGGGCTCTTTACCCGCGGCGGCTCTGGGGGAAGCGCTTAGGCTCAGTCTTCAGCGATGACGAACCGAGATTAAAACAACACGCCTCTCTCTCTCTCAAAAAAAAAAATTGGTGTCCGCAACGCAGGCCAATTCCAGTGAGTACCAAAAAACTGCAGTTTCAGGGCGTTTGTGGGGGGGATAAGCGGATGCGTTGTTGGAGAAAGTCACTTGACAAGGGCAAGATCGATACGTGTGTTTCTCGCGGCGCAGCGTCAGTGGACAGTGCAGCAGCCGGCGGTGTGGACGGAGTGATGTACCCGGGAGTAGGGCTGCCTTCAGAGGGGCAGCAGCAGGCTGGGAGGAGACGGGCCGGGGCCTGGAGGAACGGAAAGGCCACTTGTTTTTATATAAGCGTTTGAGGACCAGACATTTTGAGAAAATAGGTCAGCGCTGGGATGTTGTCATGGGCTGGGGGCAGATGTGCTGGATGTCAGGAATGGACTTGTGGCGAGTTCGGCCTGGGAATAGAATAGAGGACACTCCAGAAAGTTTAGAATCAGGTGGATGTCTGTGTGTTGGTTTAGTGCAGGTAACAAAAGTGTTAAGCCCTTCATGCTGCAACTAGCATTCCAGCATGGGTTGCCTAGAGCAGTGTTTTTTGTTTTGTTTTTAAGACTTTTCACACAAACATTCACACAACTGATTTTCTAAGTATCTCCAGATCTACACCAGACTCAAAACTAGGTCTAAACCAGATTCAGAATTGGACGGAACTGCGACTGGAGTAGAGCTTAACTAGAACTAACCCAAAGGAGGGCAAAAGCATGAGTGAGATTACCCAGAATGATAATACTGAATCTCACCTCACACACCACTAGAATGGACCCTGAATCAACAACTTCCTCCGATGCAATTACAAATGTTACAAGTTTGATCTTTTGGTAGACAGTAAGACTTACACTGTCCCTTATCTCACCTACGCTACAGCCATCAATTCACTATATACAACACAATAACAAGCAGGGTCTAGTCTACAGCCAATATGTGACTATAGAGGCTAAAACGATCCACCCTCTATATCAGATAGTACTTTACTGGTCATAATTATTCATCTTATTGCTATAACTTGTTTCCTTTTCATCTATTGTTGTCTTGGGGTCAAATCTAGCTGGTTCAGTTTAGTTGTGTTTATTAGTTGATTTGACCGGGACCATGTACTGAATAATCTTAAAGAAAAGATGTTTTATACCAGATTTAGCCAATGCCAATTTGCAGTGCTTGATTTGTAAATGAGTGGTTTCAGGAACACTTTTGGTCTGATGTGATGGATTTGGGGAACAGGCCAAAACATTTGCCAGAACACCCTCATTAAACACCATTATATCACATACATTTTTTGCCGGATCCTCCTAAATATTTCCCGAATCCTGAAAATTGGAGGAATGCGGGATCAAATTAAGCACTGCCCATTTCCATCTGCAGTCCCTGGGCACACACATCAAAACACATATTACAAATAACGGTCGGTAGCACTAGTAACATTACGTACATTAACATTTGCTTAACAATAACCATTTAAAACAATGTAAACAAAGTACTACATGTAAACATCCACATTTCAACGCTGGTGTTGAAGTGACTGTTTCTTAGTTTTTGGAGTGATTATAAAGTAAATAATATGTTACTATGATTAGGCAATATGAATGACAGAGAACTAGGGATTGTTTTATCCTGCAAGTCTTGTGACTCCCTCTGAGGTTGATATCATGCGATGTTCTTGTGATTTCAGAAGTAGCCATCGCAGCACCATGTAGGCGGACTCCTTACCGGTGGGTCACCATACTGCTCTCTGGGGAACACTATGGAGCCTGAGGCCCGGCTGCCCACCCCAGGGATCAGCTATGGGCCCCTAGAACTCCACCCAGTTCAAAACTCTCCTGCCAACACTCCAGACTTCGACTGCGGCTCCACCCTGCAGGTATACAGTCGCTATACAACCACTAATGTAAGAATGCATCACATTACTTTAAATACAATAAATACCTGAGCAAATACGAGTACAAAGGCTCTAAAAAGTATAGAAATGACGATCCTTGACGGTGTTTCACATTACGTTAAGCACCAACATGTCGATAATATTTCGACTGTGTGTATCTGTGCTAGCTCTCATGTTCTCCAACTACACAAGATGGTCCTACTTCAGCCAAATGTGAGCGGACAGAAGAGCCAGAGCCAGGAGGAGGTGCACAGAGGAGAGTCCGGTCCTCAGCCTTCCCCTCCTCACTTAGCTGGGACTCCGACTCAGAGAAGGAGACGCTTGATGGTAAGACCTTTTGGTTCAACATGTGAGCGGAGAAAAAGACCTTAGCAGTTTACATATTATCCTGCACCCACATGGGCTTCTTCCAGTTTCTCCTACCACTAAAAACATGTACAACAGGCCAGGATGAATGGTGTGTGTTTGTGCAAATGTGACACAAGGGATTCAAATGAGCCCATGGTTACAATGGCCTGTTTACCTGCTTGAGTCCTAGGTGTGTTCATTCACATGCACTGCTTCAACCAATTAAACAAAATAGATTAAAATAAGTATGTGTTATTTGCAAGAAAAAGTGCTTGCAAGTTTGCATCATTTCTAGTACAGGAAGACATTTGTGCTGAACTTTGTGAAGTAGAAAAAGGTTTACAAATCATCAGCTGTTCATCTGTGATCATAAAATAAGCTTGTGATGATGTATCAGTATTTATTTCAACGATTTCTGACTATTTTCTTCCTGTAATGCGTTTAGACCAGAAAGCATGTTGTTAATATACAAGTATTACTGAAGAGCTTGTGTAGCAGAATGTAATCATACAGAGATTCTCTAACCTCAGATTCCGACACACAGAGAGGGAAAAAAACAAACTCTTATCATACTTCATCATCACATTTATCACAGCTCCATGTGCATTCACTGCCAGACGTGTTTTCCAAATGAAGTCATTAGTGAAGTGTTTCAGATGTTTTTTTATTTTGCATCCAGTGAAGTCCAAATCGAAAACCAAAAAAAACAACAACAGGCGTCTGTTACGTAATTACATGGTTATAGGTACGGGTGCACAATAAATGCATAGACTAAAAATAGCACACTTTTTGAAGGAATTCTTTTATTTCAGAGCCAGCAGTAGTACCTAGTGTTTCTTTGTAATTGCATTGTATTGTAGTCAACACCTTATAGAGGGAAAAATCACAGAGCTGATAAAAAGCTGGCACTTAATTAAAAGAACTCCTTCAAAGAGTGTGCTATTTTAGGACTCCTTTTTATAAATATTGCCACTTGTCAATTTGTCATCCTTTGTGTTAAAATCTGACTTCAAGTTAAACTGAAAAGTGTTAAAGTGGATCTATTTTTACTGGTGAAAGGATAATTTATTCTGTGAATCAAATATATGAATGTGTACACAAACTGCTTGGAAACGAAACAGCTGTAGATGCAATCGGGGGGAATTATGTACAAGTGTAATGTTGCAGGCAGCATGTGCACACATTCTTTTGGGAGGTATGTCTGACATTCATTCGGTTTGATTGTGGAGTGTGTTATTGTATATAGTGAGTTAAAGGTACACTTTTTATGCTTAAAAAAAACCCTTTGCATAGTTGACCTTTTAGTGGCCCATTGGTTGCATGGGTGGGTAGAATGGCACCTTTACTTTCCATCATGGTTGTCTCTATGACATTCGGATCAGTTGTTTTTATTGTTGCTGGTAGGTTTCATAGATGGCATGTATGTGTAACCATGGAACTGATCCTGGAGCGTCCTAGAGGCCACTTTGATGGAACGGGTCATCTCACGATCAGAAGGTCGGGGGTTTGAATCCCAGCTCCTGCAAATGCACACTGTCGTTGTTTCCTTGGGCAAGACACTTCACCCTCCTTGCCTCCAGTGTCTGCATACACCGGTGTATGAATGAGAGTGTGAATGGGTGAGGGGCCCCTTGCTGTAAAGTGCTTTGAGTGCCTAATGTAGGTGGGAAAGCGCTACATACAGATCCATTTACCATAATTCACCTTAAATATAATAAGCTTTTACTTCCTGAGGCTGTTGTCCTAATATGTGCTACTATACACCTTTTTGAGTCAACACAATCCAAGCAGGTTTTAAAACATCTCATTTTATTATAAACCTGGCTGACCAATCAACCACAAGTCAAGTCAACCACTTCAGTGCATTAAATTCAGTTGAACCCAATGTATTTTGAGTCGGATGAAGTAGCTTTGTATTTTAGGCTACACCATAGATTATTGTTGAATTATGGGTCCCAGTATTTTTGGAGGTTCCAATATTCCTTCCCTGTTCTGTCAGAGCCTTGCAGTGATGCTTTTTGTTTGTTTGTTTGTTTGTTGTTATGCAGAGGAGGAGCTGATCCACCTGTGTAACCCTCATGGTCTGGCTGCTCACAGCCCTGGATCACCCTCTGCCGGACTCAGGTGAGACAGAGCCAGGGGCATCTGAAGGTGCTCTCTGTACATATGTGGCTATACAGTCTACTATTTGTGCATTGTTTAAATGTTCCTACTTTTGTGGGATTGCAGTCTGTATATGCTCACAACATTTTTGCTGGCATGGCTTCAAATATGTTTTTTCCATAGTCACTAACTTTACAGATGCAACATCCCAGGACTGATTTGATTTATATTTCCTGAACATAAGGCAAAATTGTTGGTCTTAGTCTTGATGTGTGTGATCAGTATATACGTAATGGTGTCAAAACACACACACACACACTGGTGTAACTTCTCTTTCTTTGATATTATGCACAAAAATGTTTCTAAAAATAGCTCTTGCATGAATCCAGTGTCCTACATAGTGTCTCTTTGGCCTAATAAAAAGAAATTGCAACATTTTGATTTGCTCACAAAAACGCCGCTGCTTCCAATTGTGCCTAGACTCGAATGTGACGACAGCCAGGAAGCGGAGCAAGTGCGGCCCGTGTCCAGCCAAGAGGAGGGTCGGGAAGGAAAGACTGGCAGCACAGAGACCCAAGAGCCAAATTCTCTTCAGCCCGACCCAAACCAATGTGAGTAACACAAACCACGCACTGTAGTGCAAAGTGCTGGAGAAAAAGTCTTCCAAAAAATACTGAATTTGTATTGTTTTGTGCCAACAACTATTTGCGGTCTTGAATCATGTTACTTTATATTTTTTAGCTCTGAACATGTTGTCTGTAAAATACCTCAAAAATAAAACCATTATGAATATATGTTGGACATGAGTGAAAAATTAAAATACTGCTGAACTGTAATGATTTAGGAATGCAGGTAGTGGTTGTGCTTCGACTTCAAAACTAGCCAATAAGTGTCCAGGATGTTCCCAGATTAAGTGCCAACGTTTGTAGGATAGGCTTCAGTCAGGCACAGAGACACTATCCCAAAACTTTCTGTCCCAAAGCACGGCCAGTTCCACTATCAATGACGTTACCAGCACAAATCTTCACTATAGTCCGCTTCTTTTGATCTGCTCCTTCACGACCCTCTGTTTCTCCTCACAGCGGCTGACAGCGCGCTCTGGAATGTAAGCGAGCGATCCGAGCCGTTTGTCTCCAAATCCCAACCAAAGGAAGGCTGCCAATCGGTGCAGGAGGAGAAGGAGGAGGAGGAGGAGGAGGAGGAGGCTCACAATACGGAGAGCTCCAAAACGCACATGGGAAAAGAATTCAAGGAACCAGACAGAGACGTGTACACCTTCCCTGGAGACTCAGACCCCGAGAGCCCTCCTCCCGCTCCCTGGGCTCAATGCACATTCATCCAGCGCAGCAGGAGGAAGAGGGTGCTGCTCAGACCGTTCTCCGGCCTGGGCTCCGATTCGGGGAAGAACTCTAAAGACGGCGAACCGGAAAAGATTTATGACTTCGACGAGGACGAGTCGCTGGAGGAGCCAAACGAACACGTGGAGGAAAGCAACGCGGAGATGGACAACCAAATCTTTACATGTGTGGAATGTAGCATTTACTTCAAGAAGCAGATCCACCTACAGGAGCACATGGTGGAGCACTCTCAGACCACTTCAGAAGTCAGTGAAAAGGAAAAACTATGTGAAAACAGCGAGTATAAGTGCGCTGAATGCGGTTGGGACTTGACAAGTGAAGCTGAACTTGAGGAACACCAAAAGCAGCATCAAGAATCACGGGACAAAATCTTGAAAGAGATTGAGAAACTTAATTTAAATGATTGTAAGAAGCAAGACAGTGAGGAGGCGGTACAGCTCCATTCGCCTGTGAGAGTCACAAATACAGATTGCACCATTGTGGATTTAGATGGGCCAGATACGAGGATTCAAGCGAGAGGGCAAACTGGATACCGCCGGCATTTTATCTGCCCCGTATGTAACTTTAGCACAAGGACGCCTCAAGCGCTGGCGAATCACATCAAGACCCACAACCGGAAACCCAATTCCACTCAACTAGCCTGTATGTTTTGTGCCTTCCGGACATCAAGCAAAAAAGCGCTGAGGGACCACCTGAAGCTCACGCACCAGGGGCAGGAAGAGAACGGGCAGCGCTCTTTGAAAAGTGTTTTGAATTCGGGATACTCCATGGCTGGCAGGATCCGCAGAGGAGTCGGTGCCTCGTCGGAGGATCGCACAACGCCAGATGGAAGAATGGGGAATATGAGCAGGAGAGAGAATAGTTGGAATAAGGCGGCCAGGCTTAATCCCGGATCGGAGTATGAAAAGCTGTCGGAGAGCGAGGATGAGGTGCAAGTTCTGACCACTGAGAGTGAGCAACAGGGTAAACCCGCTCAGCGCACAAGATCTCTGTCCAACTCAGGTGAGGAGAAATGATACAAGAACATACGTACACTTACACGTGTGGCAGTTTTTATTTGCCTTTTGAATATTGAGTTTTTTGACCTGGGGGCTCGATTTTATTACTTTTTTTTAAGACAATTTCAATGTAACTCGACAGGCCAATTATTTTTGATGACATCTTTTTAGATCATGGATAATAGGCTACTGAAGAGTTCTGCAAATCTTTAACCAGTTTTGAGTACATCCCGTCTACTAAAATTTCATGAATACACAAAAATCTTGAAAAAACAGCATGAATAAGTAAATGAAACAAAACAAAAAAAAGACTTGTTTTTTTAAAGTTACCTTCTCTCTTCATCCATTTGTTACTTAGGTTGTTCTCTATGATACTCATTGCTCTGAACATGTTTTCATTGTGTTCAGATGACTCTCTTGCACAGTGCAGCAGCACAAGGACGCTTCCCCTGAGACGAAGTTCGAGGCATGAAGACAGGAATGACGCGCCCCTTGATGGAAGGGTGTTCAGTCTGAGGAGGAGCAGTCGGGTCAGTGCTGCTCCTGTGGTAGTGTCCAGTGATGATGACGAGGCTGGGGAGGAGGGTGCGCGGCGGCTGCTGTCAGAGGTGGTTCCAGATGAAGACGTAGAGGAGATTGATGAGGACACCGGTGCGGTGAAGAGTGTGGAGAGGAAGTGCCCTTACTGCCCCGATCGATTCCATAACGGCATCGGGCTGGCCAATCACGTGAGGGGACACCTGAACCGAGTGGGCGTCAGCTACAACGTTCGCCACTTCATATCCCCCGAGGAGGTCAACGCTATAGAGAGGAGGTTCTCCTATCAAAAGAAGAAGAAAAAAGGTGACACATGCATTGCTGTATGTTACATGTATGAAACTAAACCTGGGCTTCATTAAGCTGGTACTTGACCCTGTAAATCACCTGACAAAACTAATCAATGATAACATTTTTGCTACTTGTTGTATGAGACGTCTTCCTTGAGGGACAGGCACAAAATACCTCAGAGAGACATGCAGAGGCATCTACAAACAGACAACAGGCCACAACAGGCCACATCTGCTGGCTCCTCCAGATGTGGATGAGCAGCGGCTGTACTCCAAGCTCCTCCTGAGATACTTTGAATTAGGGTTGCACAATTGATTACAATTATTACAAAACGGAAAATGTAATGGTTTTAATTTGCGTAGTTGCAGTTATTTAACCATAATGTCCCCAGAAAACAACAAAAAATCTCTCCATAAAAATGCATCAACTTGAATTTGAGGCACCAATCTGAAGACGTGAAGCCATTCCTTTCCCTGTAAGAACTATTATTACTAAAACACAACATTTTGTGGTAAAAGATCCTGGTTTAATGAAGCCACCTTTATAAATCCTTTTCGTAGTCCTTCCGGGGGTAATTCTAATAATAAGTGTTAATGGGATGATTGGCCTTTCACCTCCCCCTGGTGTCTCTGGCCAGAAAACCACAGTTGCAACTTTCCTGCCTACGGGTCGGAGTCACCAAGAAGCTACCAGGTTAACGTTCAAAGCTAACTGCTTTGAAAGGATCTCCATTGTGTGATTGGATGCACAATATCCCTCTCTCCCTTTGTCTTTTCTGTCAGTTTAATGTTTACTCTCAAGGACAATTAATGAGTAAAAAAAACGCAACAAGCTACAACACCTGCAGTGGCGCTTATGGCCTCTGGGGGCATGAGTTACTTAGTACCGCTTTAAAAAGTCTTCTGGTTCCTTAACTCCAACAGGGCCAAACAAATTTCTATCCATGAAGATAATTGAATGATATAGCCTTACACTTGCCAGAGGGCATTTTCTATGCATAAACCAATGGATGTGGATAACTAATAATCATATTTACAAATGTAGCATTACTCTTCTCAAACCTCCAACATAGACATTACCTATAATATGCGCTATCCACAGTTGCCAACTTCGACCCGGGCACCTTCAGCGTGATGCGCTGTGAGTTCTGCAACGCTGGCTTTGACACACGGGCCGGTCTGTCCAGTCACGCGCGGGCACATCTCCGAGACCTGGGCATCACCAACTGGGACATCACCATCTCCCCCATCCACGTGCTGAGGGAGGTGTTCTCCAGTCGGCCCGACCTGGTCATCCCCACTGCCCCGCCTCGCAGCCTGTGTGAAGAGGACGATGAGGAAGAGGAGGATAGCGAGGAAGAGGATGACATTATTGAGGTCAAGCTGGAGGAAGACTTAAAGACTGAGATGCCAGAGTCGGCCGTGCCCTGGAAATATGAGGACCAGATTAAGGAGTGTAAAGGTAAGAACATATGTATTTTTTAAAATATTATTAGATAGTGCTCCATTTGCAAAAACATTTTGTTACAGCATTTCAGGCTTTATACGCTACGAATAATGGAAAGATAAACAGGTGTTAATAATCAACAGGTTTAAAGGCTTCAGGCCTAATTTCTGAGAAAGAAGGGAGTTAAACAGTTGAAATGAAGCAATACACAATTGGCAATAAATAGCTCTGATCACTGTTGTAGTGAAGCATGAGCATCACCTCATGACATCATTGTGTGGGGGGTCAAAGTATTTTGAGCTCCAACATGAATGAAATGAAACAACTCCCAGTAGCCTTCCTACATTGTTTTGAGACAACATCATAACATGACTAAAACTAAAAAATAAGTCATCTTAATGCTGTCCTGTTACATTGTTTATTGTGTATAATTTATTATGCAATGACGATTGACACTTATTTACTATTATTCTGTTACATCAAGGAACTGAACAAAATGAAAGATGAGTTTTGGGGATATAGAGTTTATATTTTTATGTTTGTTTACATCAGTGTGTGGCTGTGTCACTCTGTCACCAGGGTCACTGGTGCAACATCAAATGAAACAAAGCAAATATTTAAGTCTGTCCCATTGTCCTGTGGAGTGTTGTTGAAAAGTAATTGGTTGGTAAATCAGTGATTGGTGCAACCTTGGTGAAACCTTCAGAGAAGGACAGAGCCCTGTGTTGTTAAACATAATGCATGAAGATTGTCTTTAATAGCTGGATATAGATGACTGACATGAATTTTAAAGTTTCACATTCTGAAACGTTTAAAATGTTGTGTAAAATATAATCTGATAGAGTGTTACCTTTAGGACCAGGTCATGACCTGAGCTTGACTCCTGAGTCAGAATTGGGGAACCCCATTGCGCGTGGTGAGGGAAATGTGGCATTAAGTGAACTATTGTATGGCTTGTGTGACGCTACTGTGTAGCATAGCATGTTACTTTTGCTCATTGTAAGTTATAATTCATGCTGATTGATAGAGAAAAGTGGTTAAGTGGCAGCATGTGGAGATGTCAAGCTAGTCTCTTGTGCCCACCGTGTGCCACTCACTGATCTCTAATGCCAACCTCCGCCTTCCTCGATTGGTCACGCCTTAAGCTTAGCGGTGCATATGGGGGCAAAATGGCTGCTTCCACCTCCCCGCAGACCCAAACAATAGCGGAAAAGCAGTCGACTGGCTTCCACGGCAGTCGGGAGTCCGATGCACTGCGGGCTGCCGAGCGGTGAGTTCAGCTCGAGCCGTCTTCCCCTCACGAGAAGCGCGCTCGCTCTTGTCTCACCCCCTGCGCGCAGCGCCGCATCTCACTAGACAACAGCCATTAAAACTCTTTATCACACGGGAGCACATAAAGAAAATGATTGTAGAGCAGGTAGCCCACAGTGCGCCCCTGTCACGCGTGTCAGCAGCCCCCATAGACTTGCCTTTTGATTGTTTTGTGCTCGGTAATAAGTGCCGCTCCTATTGGCTCGCACATTACTGTATTTTCTTCCTGTCTGAGCTTTTCATTGAGTGCGTCTGGGATGACGTCCAGTATTTCAATGCTGCAGGATCTCTAAAATTACCTACACTTGCCCAATCCTCGCCATTTTACTTTGATTTTTGATAGAGGACGTGCTGTGCCTTTCAGTGTATGTATCCATGCATGTTTTTCTTCCCAACTCGTACGCGCATCGCTCCGTAGACACAGTTAACCTCTTTATACTGTAGTGGGTGATGTTTGGAGAACTTAGCAAAGGTGAAGTACAGTGAAAGTAACACTTTTGCTCGGGGTTAAGCAGCGGTGTTCCCAAAGTCAAGTAGGCGTCTTGGAATTTGTAAATGCTTGTCTAATGATGCTGTGCCATTGTGTGCGTTTTGATACGAGACCGTTGTAACGCTGCGCTCTGAGGTGTCACATCGCCGCTCTTTTACAGTCAGGAGATGAAGTGACAAGCGCAGAGCCGCCCACCAGACAAAAAGCATTGTCTGTCTCCGCGTCTCTTTTGATTTAGCCATTTGTCGCAGAAAATGGCACTTTTGTCCCAGGAATGCGGGGAAGAAAGACTGCCATGTTTGTTTTATACAATACTGCTATTAATGATCTACTTTAACCATATTTTATGCTTTGAATAGTTTTATGTTTATTTGTTTTCTATAAAGGGGTAATTATAAACCACACAATGATTTATTTTTTTATCTTGATTTGATCTTTAGTCTAAAATGTAATTCAAGACACTTTATATTTACATTGTTTTTCAAAAGGAGGATACTAGAGAATATCTTTCGTCAGATATTAAACTGCGTTCCTCAGCATTTCGTCAGTGTGGGTCTGAGTGAAGTGAGATGAAGTTGGTTGTGCGTCTTTGTGTGTGAACATTAGATGAGGAGGAGGAAGTGGCTGTTGAAGAGGATGGTGATGCGCTGCAGCTGGGTGCTCTGAGCTCGGTCCAGGAGTCACACAGGTCGCCCCAGGAGGATGCCCGCGCCAAGGGTGAGTGAGCCGCGGGTCGACGGGGGACGGGATTAGTGCGGGAGAAGCCTTATCGCAGCTGTCACGGGGAAAATAGCGCTGAACCTCGGGTGTTGGTGCCGAGGCGTTCTGATACTAGATCAGAGAGAGCTCTCCCCGGGGACGCCCTGAAAGCAAGACAAATGTACTTAGGGACTAAGCGGGGCGGTTCTATGTGCGGCCATTGTAAGAAGCGGACAGGGGGGTAAGTGAGGGCAGTGGTCCCATGGTGTCTGCTACCTCTTGGAACCAAAGAGCCAATTCCTTCCATTTTTATTTTTTCTCTGTAAAGAGACGGAAACATTTTGACCGTGATTGAGATGACTGAAACAGTACTAAGCCAGGATGAAAGACAAGCCAACACTTCATCAGAGGTTGCAGTGGCCTGGGACATTTTTTTTCAACCAGGGGTGAGCAAAAACTAAGCAGAGGGTTCTTAGAATTATTCGGCGAACGAAGATGATTAAAGCTGTACTAAGGAACTTGTTTACCTTAATAGATCCTTTCCGTAGTCCCTCTGGGGGTAATACAAGTGTTAAGTGGGATGATTGGGGGGTCTTTCATCTCCCCCGGTGTCTCTGGCCAGAAAACCACACTTGCAGCTTCGCTGCCTACGAGTCGGAGTCACAAATAGACACTAATGGAATCACGAAGAAGAAGCTAACAGGCTAATGTGCAAAGCTAGCTGCGGGCTAGCTCCACTTTATCAGTGTTTACAGCCAAACTTGAGTGAAAAAAATTATCTCCATTGTGTAATTGGATGTACAATATCCCTCTCTCCCTTTGTCTTTTCTGTCAGTGTAGTATTTACTCTCACAGACAATTCATGAGTAAAAAAAAATGCAACATGCTACAACACCTGCAGTGGTGCTTATGGCCTCTAGGGCCATGAGTTAGTTACTGCTTTAAGATTTCTTTGCATAATTAGTTTAACGATGATCTGACTTTACAATAAACAGGCAAGTTTGATGAGCACTTTTTAAATTATCAGTAGCACAGGAGGTAGTGGGTGAATGATATAAAACAAACAAAAAAAAGCTCCTCGGCCCGAAGACACAAAGCTGTACCTGGGTCTGTTGAGAGAGACACCTGCTGTGGAGTTAAACTCAATAATTAATTTTCATTTTGCACAACAGCTCTTCATCTGATGTTGTTGAGAGGTAGTGTTGTTGCTGTTGTAATCCACAGCTCAAATGCTTTATGTTGCATTTTTCCAGCTGATTACTTGAAGTGCGAAGTGTGCGGGGCCCAGTTTGAGACCAGACGAGGCCTCTCCAGCCACGCCCGCTCTCACTTGCGCCAGCTGGGCATCCGGGCCTCCGAGAGCAGCGGGGCGCCCATCCACTTCCTGTACCAAATCGCCAAGGAGCGCAACCTTGACAGCCAAATACGCCGTCTACACGAGCCCACTCCGGCCAAGTGCTGCTCCCCGTCTACCCCACAACGTGATGAAGTGATAGAAGTCATGGATGTAGACAAACAGCCTGTCCCGCTCTCCATCCTTGCGAAAGCAGCCAAAGCAGCATTGCCTTCCACCTCTTGCTCCACCCCCTCCCCTGGTGAATCTCCTGTCCTGGTGCCCTCCAGCTCTCCCTCTTCAGTAGTGAGGAAAGCCCCCATCTCCTCTCTGCTGCCAGTGTCTTCCCCTCTGCGCTCTCTGGAGCACAAGGCTGGGGGAATGAAGAGCCTGACCTCCAGCCTGTCCACTTTCACAGCAAGCAAACCAATGTGGGCCCCGCAGGATCACGATGCTCCGCTCAACCTCAGTAAGTTATAAATAAAGTTTACTACTTTTATTATGACTTATTACTAAAGCATAACTGTGACTGTGGTTGTAAAAGAGTCAGTAGAAGTATTTCCAGCTTTTTACATCCGCTTACATTGAGCTTCTGCTGATACCAAACAATACTGCAAACTTTTTTATTTGATTAACAAAGACCACTGAACTTTTCTACACTAAATATCTTTGACCTACATGACAAAGGTTAGAGGTTACATTCATTTTGACAACTTGTCACATAAATCATTACACACATATTATATTAGTAGTTTCATAGAATAAAACACAAATACTTTAGTGACCTGGTCATAGCTTTTGTCTTAGTCTTGATCAGTTGATGCTAAATTTAGCAATGCTGCAGCTAACCGCTGTACTTTGAGTCAAAGGAAAGTTTGCATGTGAAGTGAGTGTAAAACTAATTCAGCAACTGAATTTTACAAATGCATGTGTATGCCTATGTTCACTTAAATGTTGACAAAAGTTGTGTTTTGAAACCAATGAGAGCAAAAATATTGGATTCAAAATCCAATTCTGTATTTTTTCCTGGATTGGCACCAATATCTGCTACTATTATCGAGATCAATGTCATTGCTGATCTAGCTTTAGTATGGTAGGAAGACAGGTGATGAGGCAGTTGTGATTGAGAAGTACAAAAATGTTTGATTTGATGATCTTTAAACACAAAGAAATAAATGTTATAAATAATTGTAATGGCAGATTGTTTCTATTTTCACAACTGACACGTTTGATGTTAAATATGGCTTAAGACACTAAGACTATTCAAATTTCACTCCAAGCTTATTTAGAAGTGTGAAATCATTTGGAAAGGGCTGGAGAGCTGTACTTCCCGAGCTACAAGTTGGAGAGCCCCGCATGATCATCATTTTTCAATTTAATCTGTAAATGTTAGTTTTTTATTGCCAAATGATGTCAAAGCTAGTATTGTCCTCAATAGTGAACTCAGAATTAATTTTAAAAATGTAGTGCGTCGAGCTCAAAAATAATGTTTGTGCCGGAGACAGACGTCCCCCCAGTCCAAAACGACGTCCTCTACAAGTGAATTAAAAATAATTGCTAACAAGTATTTCTTTCAAATGAAAAGTATTTGGAATGTTTCCTGCACATCTCATCCATCCTTTGCCAATCTTTTTTGGGGGGGCTGGGGAATTTGCTTATACTATTATTGATGACTTGACCCTCTGACCAGACAAAGCACCATGAACCCTCTATAATCTGGGGAGCCGACCCCCAGGTCGCGCACCACCGGTATAACTATGTAACTATTTATTTTTTATGCCACAGCTCTTGAGGCTGATCCGAGCAAAGACATAGTGTGCCAGCTGTGCGGCGCTTGGTTCGAGACACGAAAAGGCTTGTCCAGTCACGCCCGGGCCCACCTGCGCCATTTTGGAGTGGAGTACTCGGAATCCAAGGGCTCGCCAATAGACGTCCTCTCTCAGCTCATAGAAAGTGATGAGTTTAAGCACAAGGCCAGAGAGCTGCAGCTGGACGGCCCCCCGGAAACGAGGTGCCTCAGCAGCACACTCTCTTCCCCCAAACAACACCTGTTCTCCCTCCCAGTGTCTTCTTCACCGCTGCTGTACAAGGTGACCACCTCCAAAACTACCTCCGCCTCCACTTTGCTCGGTCCACCTGCCAAACGGCACAAGCCCTCCACCATGCAGATCTTCCGGCTGAGCAGTGGGGAAATTATGAGCCTTCCTCTCAGTAAGCACGGTTACATTTTCATATTTTCATCACTATAAATGACTATCACTAGTAGTAAAGTAAAATGATATATTGTTCAAATAAAAGTCAAGGAAAAGTGTATTGATGCGTACAGACAAAATTCCTCTTGTGAGCCACTCATCCCATGAAAATACCATCTATAATTATCCTAATATTTTTTATGTGATCATTACTGTTCCTTCCAGGCGAACCTCTGAAGGAGATCGGCTGTGAGTTCTGTGGTGAATACTTCGAGAACCGCAAAGGCCTGTCCAGTCACGCCCGCTCCCACCTCAGGCAGATGGGCATCACGCAGTGGTCCGTCAACGGCTCGCCCATTGACACCTTGAGGGAGATCATTGCCAGGCGTGGTCTTCCCTCCGCCTTGCCTCTAAAGCCACTAAGGAACCCCGCACCACCCTCTCCGGCGCCTCCTCGCTCCCCTCTGTCCACCTCTTCCTCGCCTCCCGCCGCCCTGCTCAGCCGCCTGCCCTTTGCCTTCGCCCGGCGCCCGAGTCCGCCTCAGATGGTACTGTCCAAGTTGAACTCTGCTCCTCAGTCCTCTCTGAGTGGCCTCCTGAAGCCCAAAGTAGAGCCAGTGCAGCTGGAGCTGACCCAGCCCGGGACAGCGGCTCCATCTAGGGGCTTCTCATCTGGAGGCCTCAGCCCCAACATGACCGGCTCCAACAGTGTGCATCCCCTCAACCTGGGTAAATAAATATCTACAACCAGGCTTTATTACATCCATAATTTATACTTCATGAATAAAAATCCCCATGTTGTTTATGCATCTCCGCAGCGATTTCTCATGACATGGAGCCAAGTCGGGACATCCGCTGTGAGTTCTGTGGCGAATACTTCGAGAACCGCAAAGGCCTGTCCAGTCACGCCCGCTCCCACCTCAGGCAGATGGGCATCACGCAGTGGTCCGTCAACGGCTCGCCCATTGACACCTTGAGGGAAGTGATGCGTAAGAGAGGGGTTTCCTCGGCCGCCACGTTAGAGCCTGAGATTAAGAAAGAGTCCGGCGTGGAGAGCTGTAGTCCTTCCTGGGAGCGTGTAAGGGGTACTGCGGAAGGTGTATCCTCACATCAGTCTTCAAGTGTACGGAAGTCTCCTCTCACTCTGCTCCAGTCCGGGCTGATAGTTCATAAACCGGGGTTCGGCTCCCTGACCACATCTGCTGTCCCATCTGGAGGCAGGTTTTTCGGGATGTCCCCTCTGGGAAAACGTCCGCTGTCAGAGGACGGCTCCTCAGTGCACACAGCCTACTCACCACCCGGTCATCTCAAGAACTATTCACCCCTGCCACATGACTTATCCTTCAAGAGCAAGTCCCCTCCGGTCAAGCACAGGCGTATGTTTGGCTTATTCTTTCAAAACGTTACTGTCATTGTATAAGACTTGTTTTTTAAAATATTCATTGGGCACGATCCTTGCCGTCATGAACAGGAAATGGACTCTTATTCATCCTGAGTAAACTTATGAATTATGGAAACTGTAATGTGTCTGGAAAGGTGTAAAATGAATGTCTGTGCATTGATCCTTTTCTAAACATTTTTCCTCATCAGCTGATCCCAGTTGTGAGCTGTGTGGATTTTACTTTGAGAACCGTAAGGCTCTGGCCAGTCACGCCCGAGCTCACCTCAGGCAATTTGGGGTGACGGAATGGTCCGTGAATGGCTCCCCGATTGAGACGCTCAGTGCTTGGATTCGCAGCAGGCCACAGAAGGTGCTGGATATGCACCGCAGCTACATGCAGGGCAACTCTCTCTCCTCCTCCCTCAAGAAGGTAAGAAGTGTTTATGCGTTTTCCTCCCTTATCCCAGAAAATAATTCAAAGTTTCCATTTTAAAATAGAAATGCTGAAGATCATATTAACGGATTTCTAAATGCGTGCTGCAGAAGAACACTCATTTGTGCTCGAAGTCCAGGCAACATGCAACAACGTGCAAAGCTCAGAAGAGGTTTTGTCGCATTTTCCTGTAGTTGATTCCACACACCATTTATTAAATAGATAGTTGTTACACAAGAAGTTCTCATTTTGTGGATTCGTGTTTGTCTGTCACATGCATTGAGAAGCTCCTGAGACTCAGACAGGTCCAACATGCTCTAGTCTTGAGGAGGTTATGCCTTTGCAGCATGTCGGTTTGAAGTATTGCCCTGTTCTCTAGTACTTTCCGGCCTCTTTGACTGATCATTGGCCCCTTTAGGCTGTACATGCTTGTAACCTGCTGCAGTCAGAAGAAGACATCTTGCAGGGAGATCTGAGCAGCCCCGGCTGGATGCTCGACAGACATTAGCGTCTTGGAAAGCTTCAGACATGTTGTCTAACAGCTTTGAGCCTTACTGTAGATCCTGTGTCTTTACACCCAGCAAAAATCACTGCGGGGACAGATGCCAGAACAACTCAGCTATCGACTTGATAGTTGCCATAGTAACCAGGGTGCCTGGCAGCTTATGTTTCATCTTCAGATAAATTATGGCATGCTGTTGATAGAAGAAAATGTCTGTTTTTTTCTCCCCTTCTTTCTTCCCTCCTGAATTAGTTTCTGGTGCATTTGCGTCACTCTTAACACCTTTTCTCTGAGCTGATATGTGACACAAATACAGAGCAGATTGCATTTCCAATGTCCTTGTCATTCAAGTTGTAAAGATTTATTCATCCCAGAGCACCAATCCTACCTTACCTAATTGAACTCTGTACCTGTGGACGGTCTAATTATAGAACAGATTGTCAATTTAATTAACTCTATTAAAATGTTTCCATCTAATTTTGAATAAATCAAACCTTGCATGCAAATGGAATAACTAAAGTAGAGTTATGTTCTTGGATTGTAGCTTTGAAATAGTTAAATCTAGTGTCCTGAAATAAATAAGTCGTTTAGATAGTAATACTGTATATTATAATGCAGGTTTTGTTCATGTCACATCCTTTTGTTGTACATGTTGTGAGCTTTAATCTCAAACGATTGTACACACAGTTTGCGTTGAAGTCACACAGGTTCAGTCCCAAAAATCTACGGTGCCGTTATAAGAGTGTCACGTTTTACTGACTAGTTACAATGCCATGTGTTAATCTGGCTGTGTGTATTGTATTGTGTAATGTAGAGCTTATGTTTCGTCTTGCTGGATGCGGCTGATCATATTACTGCTCTTTCACCAGAAGTGCCGGTCGCCACTCTCTTTGTCAGCGGATTCTTCTCATGTCTTCTCCGCCCTGTCTCCGAAGGCACCCTCCTACTCCTCCTCTGCCTCCCAGTCGTCTTCATCTTTGGCAGTTAGCCTCGTCCCACCTGTAAACCGCCAAGTCCCCCACTGCCCCTCGAAAACCTCCGGGGATGAATCCAGTACCATCCTGGACGCCACTCCCTCCAAGCCAAGCCACTGTAGCCCAAGCCTCCAGCCCCCACGGCTCTCTGGCAGCCTCACCCTTCAAGCACAGGTTGCACGAAGCGAGCTCAACGTCCGCCTGCCCAGAGGTATGTCCGGCAAGGGCTACTGTTTCAACAGCATGCTGTATTTTCAAGTATCCAGACCGGGACATTTTAAAGCAGTACTAAGTAACTTGTTTACCTTAATAAATCCTTTCCGTAGTCCCTCTGGGGATAATACAAGTGTTAATGGGATGACTGGGGGGTCTTGGCCAGAAAACCACAATTACAACTTCGCTGCCTACGGTTCGGAGGGCCCAATACACACTAGTAGAATCATGAAGAAGAAGCTAGCAGGCTAACGGGCAAAGCTAACTGCGGGCTAGCGCCACTTAAACAGTATTTACAGCCAAAAAATGATCTCCATTGTGTACAATATCCCTCTCCCTTTGTCTTTTCAATCAGCGTAGTATTTACTCTATTTACTTATTTATGACTTCTAGGGGCATGAGTTACTTAGTACTGCTTTAAGAAGTGAAAACTTCTCAATCCTAAAACCTAGAATCTTTCATGTCAGTCTCACTGGAAAAGAAGAAATGTCTTGGCCAGCGCTGGTCACTCCGAGCTGTCATATTATGCATTGATATCTATAAATATCACACAAAAAGGAAAATGCCGTTCTGTTCTAAATGTCACCTACAGCACAAAGCACATTGAAGCACCTTAATTTAGAGTATAATCATCATCAATCTCTAATTTGCCTTTTATCCATCCTGCACTAAGTCAAATGTAAAAGGCTCTCTGTAAATTGAAACAGCCCATTCCGAAAATCAACCCAATGTATTGTCCACCCATTTCTCTCCTCAGGGTTTGAGCGGCGTCCCCTAAAGCACCCCTCCTGCCCCGATGGAGCCGAGCGGGACAGCTGCTCGCCCCGTCCCCCCCGCACGGGCACAGGCACTGGCACTGTCCCCGCCCTGGTGCCCAAGCCCCCGTCCTACCCTCTCGTCAAACTGGAGGGCAACTTCTACACCCTCAAGTGCCGGTGAGTTTTGTGTCTCCACCAACGGCGCACTCGTGTTGCACTTTTTCGAACTTCTAACCTCGCTATAATGATGTTTACACCGCTATAGTCTCTCCTTTTGAATAGATGAAAACACTCTTAAAAACAGTGCTCCTGCAGGTCTGTAAAGCCCATACACCAACACACATAGACTTGTTGTTTTGATCATTTCAGTGACTTTACTTTGAAGCACCTCTCTATTGCTAATTGCCATGCAGCTGCGACATGCTACACTCTCCGCTTTTGCCAGTAAAAGGTGATAGACAGAATCAAACTCTTCAGCAACGTGACCAGTGCTTCCCTTTGCAAACGCTTGATTTTAAGTTATAAATTGTCAAATGCGATCTAAAAGTATTTAAAAAAGAAAACAAAAAAAAAGAAAATGGCATAATGTGCGTTGAGAGTAGCGGGGTGTTTTGTATTTTCAGCAACATGAATGAGGTTTGTTTCACTGCAGCAGAAAACAGACAGCTCCCTTGGGTGGTACCTGCTCTGAGTGGATCAGCATTTTATTTCTTTATGTGAGACCACGGTTTCTGCTTAAACGTGCAATTTGCAACTTCCAGGACAAAATGACATTTAACTACCTAGGTGTAAATGAGGCATAAATTAAATGGAAGAGAAGCCAGCTCGAGCTTTTTCTGGCTGCTTGGACGAATGATAAAGTACGGCTGATTTAAAACAACCCTCGTCACAGTGTGTTACATTTCTGCATGAGTGTGTGATTGCTTGTATGAGTGGATAGGAACAAAGCCTTTTGAGTGCTTATTGAAGTGCAACGAAGACAGCCATGTTCCCTTTCTTTTGGGTTCTGCTTTCAGAGACACTTATTTCTTTTCAATATAGAAATAATTGCGTTAAAGTAAAAGAGAGTAATACAGACAGGGATTTGGGGGCCTTTCCCAAAAATCCATGTAAATAAATTGCTTTCATCATAGTCATTGGTCTTATGCTCAATACTTTTATCAACACAATTCTGCATTTTGGTTTAGGCCCACGAGCAAGCTCAAACTGTAAAATCATTTTATTTGGTTTACTACACTCCTAAAAATGAATATCCAGATTAATCTAAATGTCTCAAATTGAGTGGTTTTGACTAGTTATGGTTCAGTTGGGCATTTGACCTAGATTATTTCACTTGTTCTGAGATGTCTCTGACTTGATTTAATACAATTTGTGTCTATTCAGTTTAATTTATTTGCCAATTAGGTAAGAAAATTGCACTTGTCCCATTGGCAATTTCACTTTCTTATTTCGAGCGAGATTACCGTATTTCTTCCGGACTATAAATCGCTCTGGAGTATAAATCGCACCAGCCAAAAATATCTAATGCAGAAGCCTCGGCAACTACCTGGGCTTGGAGGCGCAACTGCTCTGTTGACAAGCCTCTCCCGGCATCACGTTGTTCAAGCACCCATTTGCGAACTCGTTCGGCCAGCTAGGTTTTAGCTCGCGATTAGCTTTATATTGTTTTCTTCATTGCAGTAAGAGTAACCTCAGCTTTTCGCCAGTCCCGCACAAGTTTCTCACTCACTCGAAACTAAATCTTCAGTGGTGCAGGAGTAGCAGATACTGCTACAGAGGCCTAGAGCGCCCTCTAGCGGCCGTCAGTCTGAAAATAACAAACATGCAAAATCATATATGTTGATATACAAGTCGCACCGCCAGCCAATCTATGAAAAACAAAGCGTGACATATAGTCCGGAACATATGGAACAGCAGAACCAGTGAGAAATGTCCTCAAACTAGCAAAGTAAACTGGATCCGATGTGGAAAAAAGTCTAAATGAGTGAATCTACTCACAACAAGATTCATATTCTCAATTCAAGTCGTTTAAACCCATGCTTGATATTTAGTTTTTGTAGTGTACACTTGTTGAGAACCACTCTTTTGAAAGACTAAGCCATCCCAGCACAATAATACCACCGAAATATTAACGCCACAGAACATCCAGCTCGTCACTAAAGGCAGCCAAAGGGAGGGATTAAATAGGTTAGGTCCTCATCCAAATCCATTCATTGATTACCCTCTGCAACAATAGCCTTTTCTGTGTTTAGCTGTTCAATGGGAGCATGCTTTGTACTGCTGGCAACAGCATAATCCAAAATATTTCACAGTGTGCCTTTAAAGCAGAACTAAGTAACTCATGCCCCTAGAGGCCATAAGCGCCACTGCAGGTGTCGCAGCATGTTGCTTTTTTTACTCACTATTTGTCCGTGAGAGTAAATACTACGCTGACAGAAAAGACAAAGGGAGAGAGGGATATTGTACATCCAATTGCATAATGGTGACATTTTTTCCTTTAATGATAATAAAAAAGGAGAAATTATGAACAGCATAATTTATGGTTCCAGAGTCAAGTTAATGATGAACAGAGGCCAGATCATTCATAAAAAGCATGACATTAGTATTATAGTGTTTATGTAGCAAAACCATTGCGCTTTAACACTGTGTTCCTACTGCAGGTTCTGTGAGGTGGAGTTCCACGGGCCCCTCTCGGTGCAGGAGGACTGGATCCGTCACCTCCAGCAGCACATTTTCAAGATGAACTACAAGCCCCCCGCTGCCCCCCGAGCTGCTGCCGCTTTACCCCACAAAGACAGTCCCCCCTCCGCCCCTGCCCACGCCTCTGCCTCTACCTCTACCTCTGCAACCCGCACCACCGCACCTGCCCTGACCTCCCGCCACTCCACTGCGCTCCCCGCGCTCCCCACACTCCCCACACTCCCCAAACTCCCCACACTCCCCACACTCCCCACACTCCCCAAACTCCCGGCAAAGTGTGCCCCCGCCAACACTGCCACTGAGCTGGACCACATCTCCACAGAGCAGTCCACGGTCGGGCCGACTCCGGTGTAGCCCATCTTCCAAAAAACCCGTGCACCTTTTTTTGACTTCCTCGTATTGTCTCGGCCTTTTATCGGTCCAGTCATTCCTCTGTGTGTCGGCCAAGTGTCGAGGAGGAGTGTTTCCCCCCTCTCTGAGCCCCAAGCACCTTTGAAGCAGCTTTTTCAGACTGTTACTTAGCCCCGTTGCCATGGGAACCCGGCGCCCTGGCTTATCCATGCACTGGGGATGCGTGAAAACTACCCAAGGTTATGAGGAGAGATGAAACAACGTTTTATTGTTTGTCTTGTTCATATTGAATGTCCATTGACTCCAGTCTTCATTGTTTCATTGGTTCAGTCAGGGGTATTGTTTTTACTTCCTTTACGTTTCTACTACAGTTCAAGTACACCTTCTGCCCTTCTATTATTATTCTAGGAGACTTTGTCCAGAAGCTAGCACTGGCCGAAGCCTTGAAAAGGAGTAAGATTTAAAAACCATAATCCTGCTAGTCTTGTGCTTTAGACTTTAAACGTGGTATAATATGGTGGAGACAAAAATAGCACTTTTATTTAATGTTAATGACACTGAGCACTTGCAGAATGAATCTTTATGAGGGTATGATTTACTTTGGGCTCTGGCTACACAGGCACAGTATTTTGGTTTATCTTATCTGGGCTGGTTTTAGTTTATTGGCCAAAGTAGGACGATCATCATCTCATGTTTGAAACCATGTATCGGCCTACAGAGCATTACAGAACAGCTTTAGCCACAATCATTTGATGGGTTTATCTGGTAACTAGATTAGCTCATGTTACTTTAGTTACCAAATAACTAAATTGGACATTTAGTCATTAACAAATTAGCAAATTATAGCTATTTCTAAATTATGGCAAAAAACTGAAATTCATCATCATCGTCATAACACATAAACTATCTGAATGGAGCAAAAAGAGGAAGCACATTGATAAAGGGAATCACCCTTTAACAACTTTGTCCCAAAATCTATATTTTTTTCTTGAATGTAGCTCAAAGCACCTCTTGAAACCTTACGCACACCTTCATAAACAATCATATTGACATGACCTTTGTGCAGTTACTGTGACAGTGACTGTATTGTGCTGTTTTGTGCCTAATGAGACCTTCCTGTCTTGACTAGGCTTCAGGCTCTCCTTTATTGAAAGAGGCCAGACACTCTTCAAGGGGGTTCACGCATTTTAATCCATTGTACCCTGTCTTTTTAATAGAATCCAAATTATTATTTATTTTTTACACATTTGAATGTCGTCTTGAATGAATTTTTTAAAAACGGTGTTAAATGTCTGTATGCCACTCAACCCAACGCATTTCCCGTTGTCAAAGATGGAGGTTCAAACCTATGGCTCGCTGGACTCCTTTCTGTACGTACCAGAACTTGCATCCGTTGTAGAGTTAGGATGTGCCAAAGAAGTCTGTTTACTCCCTCGTTTTTTGCCTCTGTACAAGCTGTTTACAACGGACCTAGCAGCGTGGGGATTTCTTTCCACTACGGTTGAGATCAGACTGCTGGACTTCACGCTACAAATCTATAGAGTCTCCCCCCCCCCCCCCATCCCTCCCCGTGACTTCAAGCTCTTGTACACCCAGCCGCGTGAACTTAATCCGGGCCGGGGTGAGCGAACCGCGCCAGTCTCCGGAGCCCTCCTTCCCTTCCCAATCCGTTTTTCTTGTACATTGCTTCAGGCGCTCCATATCAACCTCAAACTGACTGAAGCAATAGCTCGACAGGTCTGTTCCCGGTGTTTCCAAACAGGACTGTTCCACCCTTATCCTTTTATGGAGTATATACTATATAACTACATGTACCTAAGTAACTGTTGATGCTGGTAGGCTGTCAGCGGTTCTATTAGCAAAAGGTAGTTCAAATAAGTGATCTTAATTCCTATATTGTGATTTATGTATTTTTTATTGCTCTGTGCATTTCAGTAATCCCGCAAGGTAGAATATTTTTTAATTTGTATCCATTAGTCTCCGAGCTGAACCGGTGCTGGTGAGAGATTGGATCGGTGCAGAGCATTTTATTGTTGTCCTGATATCAAAGGACTCTAATAACCAGGCCTTAAGAGCGGGACAACTTCATACAATGATTGTCAGTCCCTCTCTACTTTAACTAACAGAGCCCATTGCAGGTCTGTGGCTGCTCCAGAGGCCAGTGCATTAGAGATCCCTGTCGAAAAGCCTCAGCCGGTGTAACTGGCTCGTGTACGCATGTGTGAGTGTCTGTGATTAGACGACAGAGAATAAGTAAAAAGATGGGCTGTACTCAAAAAGGTTGATCAAATCCAGAACAAAAAAAATAAATGTGATTTCAAGCAAACGCTGCCTCCTGGTCTTGTATGACAATTGGGTGAACACTAGAGGGAGCCTCAATACAAGTGTGCTTTGTAGAGCATGGCGAGAGCTTCAAGGGGGAACTTTAGGGTTAAAAGAGGATTCAACATTTTATAGGAAGCAACAGTTTTCATCCCAAACCAAGATGGTTAAGTTCTCAACTGATATTTATGTGTAAACTAATATAAGGCCTTTGTTGCTATAGTCCACAAAATAATTAATATTTGTCCTAATACCAGTATACAAGAAAATATTTAACTAAAAAATACTTTTAGTATGCATCAAGCCACTGAAATAAAAATAACAATAAAAAAAAAATGTCTCAGTGGCCGTGAACTTAAAGTGGGCATAATGCATTTCTCTTTCTATTTAAATTGTCTTTCTATTACATTGTTGGTTTAAAGGGTAATACACAACAGGAAAAGTGACAAACAAGATGCTAATATAACACCGTCTCTTCCTTGCACTTTGTTATTGGAGCTGCACATTCACACAGTGACTTCCTTGTTCCCGTTCACTTTTATCAGATTCAAAAGTTTGGGGCTTCTTTCATCACCGTCTGAAGCAGATCCTTCCTCTCAGACTTTGCGATGGCATGAAGGATGTTGGCAAGAAGAAAAGAAAACAAAGCTTTGTTATCTTTGAAGTTGGATATTTAAAGAGACACTATGCAAGTTGGTCATTTTATACCCACTACTGCCACCTCAGGTCCTACCTGTAGCTGCAGGTTCTATATTAAGCTCGTGCATGACGGCATTTCGGACCCGAATAAACAACTTTTTGAGAGACAGTGCAGGATTTTAGAGGCAGTTGTGGTGAACAGGTCTGGCCTCATTCTACATATTACGACATTACTGGGACATGTATGGGGATGATACTTAGTTTTAACATTTTTAAACTCTGTATAGTCCCTTTAAAGGAATAGGCCACCGTTTTTACATACAAAGATATGTTCTTACCTCACTTTAGACGTGTTAATATATCCCCGTCTGGTCTTTGTCCGTGCGCTCTGCCAGGCAAACGGAGCACATACGCAGCCTCTCCCACATGTCCTATAGCTCCAAAAAAGCTCACGATAGAAGCTACCAAGCTCTTCCACGTGTTCCCTATTTAAATAAAGTTACGTGAAGTGTTTTCATGCGAAGTATATTTACCCAGAAATGTAGCATGTCGATTTTATAAGCAAATAAAAAGGGGGACTATATTGTGAGGCGTAATGATACGAGGAGTAAAACGTCCGCGCAGTAACTCCTAAAGGTTATTGACGGAAGTGAGCGGGGGAAGTCTTTAGGAGTTACTACGCGGACGCTGTGCTCCTCGTATCATTACGCCTCACAATATAGTCCCCCTTTTTATTTGCTTATAAAATCGACATGCTACATTTCTGGGTAAATATACTTCGCATGAAAACACTTCACGTAACTTTATTTAAATAGGGAACACATGGAAGAGCTTGGTAGCTTCTAGCGTGAGCTTTTTCGGAGCTATGTGACATGTGGGAGAGGTTGCGTATGTGCTCCGTTTGCGTGACAGAGCGCGCGGACAAAGACCAGACGGGGATATATTAACTCGACTAAAGTGAGCTAAGAACATATCTTAGTATGTAAAAACGGTGGCCTATTCCTTTAAGTCTATCACTTTAGGAGTAACAGTGGTTCATTTTTGGCATTATCAATTTAAACTCACAACTGTTAATTTTAAGTGTTGATGGCAAGCAAATATCAGCCTTTTTCGAATAGTTTGCCAGGAGAACGAAGACTGTAGCACTGATGTCACTTAGTTTAATGGCAGTCTGCAACCTGCATGCATGTCCAGTGTTTTTCCCACAACATGAAACCATAGGAGGTCGGCAAAGTCAAGCAAGAAAGGTCATTCGTGCTGTTTAGGTTGTTGGACTAAAAGAAGAACTCCCCAAGCTGAAGTTGCTGCAGCTGCAAGTTTCCTGGACCTCCTGGTGATGCAAAAACAACTCCTGCCACAAGCACTTTATTGTTTCAAACCAATGGGCGCTTGTTGTGGCACAGTGGGAAAGTGCAAGTCGAAGAAACTACACTTTTCTTTTTTAAATCTGACCTCAAAGCTCTAAGCTACAGTCGATATCATTGCCACGTGTCCTGCTTCCCCTTGTGAACAAAGTTGCTTAATTGCATCTGATTGACTAGTGTAACTTAAAGACAATGAAGACATTTTTTGGCATTTCACGCACCCCTCTTTATCAGTGAATCTGTGAAGAGGCAACATCCACCAGGCTTATTCTTCAGCCTGTGTTTAACGTCTATGAAGTTTTTATCAGTTCATTCTTAACGCTGGTCATTGGTTCATGAGCGCTGCCGCTGTAGATAACACCGACTGAACGGAAACGCTGTAATTCATAACTGTAGATCTGGGAATGCATAAACAAGACGCTCTGATGGTTTATCTGCAGATACAAGGCCTGTGAGGTCCAAACTGTGGGATGTGAAATGAATCAAAGTTGCTGTCGGTTATTTTCCAACAGATCACAACATTCCTTGCACTGGCACCAATATGAGTCCAATACATTCAAGAGAGAAACACATTTAGCTAAAGAAACGTTTACCAAGAGGACTGTGGTGAGATCTGAGATGGAAAAACTCACAAATATCAGTCTTGTTAACAGTTTTTTTTTAAGGAACAGGCGCTAATGCAGGTCATCAATGTTTTGAACCATTTAAGAAATCTTGGCACATTTGCTTTGGCTTATACATTAAACAAACATCAAACATTTTCCCACAGGAAGTTAGAAAGGCTGGGAAGAAAAATGTATAGATACGATCCAGGTGGATGTCATTTGCAGTCAAAACAGATGAGAATTCCTCGGGATACAAAGAAGTGCACACGCAGGAAAACCCAGTGGATTCTCGGGGTGGTCCTCACAGCTGTAAAAGCACTTTCTGTTCCATCATTGTCCTCCACTTTCATCTGTCAAACTAACCCTTGTGGCTTCGTGGGTGAGGCCATAACACACTTAGCACCTTGACGGATTTCAAACACACATATGGCGGAAAAAACTAGCGGATTTCTGCTGAAAACATCTCGGAAACCTTCTTTGGGAATTTCTTTGGGACTAGTTTGGGGGCTGTCATTGTTGTGAAGCTATAGAGTTTCCGTCCCATTCAGGAGTGGTGGATGGGTTCCTGGGATTTGTTTGTGAGGCTCTTAAAACAATGGGTCCTCTATGGGATATTGATGCCGCACCTCAGTGGTCCAATCCACTTGATCTAATCTCCAAAATAACATGAGCGCTTCCTGTTTGCTTTCGCAGTCCTCTGAAGGTTTGACCCACATAGTCAGAAATATCAAACACTGGAGGTGCCCTGAAGTGTGTTGACTTTTGTAGCATTGCCTTGTCCCCCCCCCCAAAGCTTTGGGCAAATATAGCCAGATGACCAGATAATTTACTGGATGGATGGATATGTGACTCCTTTAAAAGCTAGGGTCAAAATGCATCCAGTCTTTACCGATGATGAAGTGTGGTTGAGTTCATTAGTGGAATGGCCTCACAAGTTTTAGCACTCGGCCTTTGCAGCTCGTACGTCACCGATACAGACGGGTGACTCACTGATGCGAAATGCGGATCATCGTTCAAAAACTAAGAATACTTTAACTCTGGCACGGTTCAAACTGGAATAAGCAAGACTAAAAGCTGCAGAAACAAACATGTTCAAAATAATGTGAACTAGTATGAATGGAATGGAATCGCCCATATATGGTCCTGTTTGAAGCAGTTGAGGGGGAAAACAAAGGGGAGAAAAATCTAAACTTTATGTAATTACTCCAAAACTACTTCAACAAAAGCTGAATTATGAATATAGTTTTCTACCCAATAAATATACAGAGACATGTAGAGGAGCAAAGTAGTTCAACAGTCCATAATTACAAAAATAACGGAGAATGTTTCCATAATGCTTCATGTTAGCATCACGCTACTTACCAACGCTAGCTATGACTGCCTTTTTTTTAGCAGTTTGCTGTGGAAAAACATCCATGTGGACCCGATTTAGACTTGACTTTATTGGTGCAAGATAAAAAAGTTTATATTCTGACTGAAAACGCTGTAAAATTATGAAAAATTGTGCTTCACAAAACGTTCCTTCTACTTCTAACTTCTAGAAAAACATATATACAAAAGCACCATCAATAGCTCAGCAGTTCATTAGTTCAACTTTCTTTCTGCCTTACTATTAACAGACAAAATAAATGTGTGTATTTAATTATATTCTTGTAATGTTGCAAGTACCTGCTGAACTAATCAATGAGACGAGCTGTGTGCTTTTATTTTGGTGTGTTCTGGATCGAAACAGGAAGTCATTTCTTGGTCGGCATTATGATTTGAAGTTATGCACAGTCAATTAAGAAAATTCGAAACCAGGCTGTAAAAACTCCCAGAAAGAAATAGTGTTAGCTCTGTGATAAACTGCAAACACTGTTTATTTTTCCTTTTTCAGGGAGCATATTGGCTTACAGAGTGATTTCCATAATTGCCTCACATCACTCTATACCAGGGGTGTCCAAGTGTTTCAGGGAGGGGCCGACTGGGTGATGCAGAAGTTCCCGAACCTTAAATAATATATTTCGTAGTAGGTAGGTACTTTTATGAAATTGCTTGATGACTTTAAATAGCCAAGATGCCAGGGGTCCGGGAGAGCGTGCCTGGGCCCCCTGCTGCGGGTTCAGTGGCTGTGTCCGTGAGCAAACAGAGGAAGCACTGTTTGTGTTGTGCACCTCTGGGAGTGGACATGTTTATGCTGGATGTTCGAACTCCTAAACAGAGCAGACTGAGAAAACAGACGCTAAACTTGGTCCATAATCCGGTGCGCGTCGAGCCAAGGTCAGTGCAGGTGCCTCCTTTCTGACCGTCCCAAGAGAGATATGGCGGAAATTAATTTAACAGCCATGCTTAAATTGTATGAGAAAACAGTGACATTTTACAATCTTCCGAGGACAGGATAAACAGGGAAGTTGTGATCAAAATAAACATGCTACTTTCATACACACCCACAGTGTAAAAATACAGCTCTAAAAGAAGTTACTTGAACAGTTCACACAGTGTCGTCCCTTGTTAAAAACACACAAGCTCAACTGTCATGAAAATATCACAATACATGAAACAAATCTAATAATTAAGTCAACACTGTGACTTAACAGAGTGAAGTGTGTCAAATATGTGAAACTGGTCAAAACAGTGCCTGAACCCCCGTAGCAGAGGTTTTTAAAGTCGTCAACTGGAATGTGTTGTTTGGGCGTTTTGGCGCATCCTCAAAGGAGTGATTATGCCAGCCATGAACTCACTCTGTTTCAGTTTTATTCCTAACAAATGTCCTGAGATGGAGTGTAGGTGTCTCTTACATCTCATTTGTCAAACCAAGGCCCTGTTGTTTCAGTGATCCAGATCTGAGGAGACAGAATCTGTCCTTTTCACGTTCAATTTTGGATCATGCTTTTCCACAAATACAGCCTCCTAAACCCCTCTCTCAAGCCACCGATTATCCTTGGTTTATATTCTGACCCCATCAGGTTAGCATCTTAACCCCCACCTTGGCCATACCGCCTTTGCTATGCCCAATCCCGTCAGATCTTGGAAGCTAAGCAGGGAAGGGCCTGGTCGGTACTTGGATGGGAGACCGTTTGGTAACACCAGGAAGCCTGGGGTGAATGTGGTGTGTGAGTGAGTGGTTGGTGGTGGTCGGAGGGGCCGATGGCGCAGACTGGTTGCCTCGCTTCCGTCAGTCTACCCCAGGGCAGCTGTGGCTACAACAGTAGCTTATCACCACCGAGTATGGAGTGAATGAATAATGACGACAATGTAGCGCTTTGAGAAACTTGTTAATACAGGCTTGTAAAGCGCATTACAAGTGTAAGGCATTATTATTATTCACCTTCACAGAGCGCATTTTCTCCAGTTCAGCTTTACCCAAATCTAAAACCTTGACAGCAGCTTACAGCCTTTTGGCCAGAGTAACGTCTCATTTGAAAGCTACAAAATTGATCTAAATTGATTTTTTTCCTTGCATTGTTGCCGTGTTGTCGTCACTTTTAGGACTTTTTTCATTATCACTCTTTTGTCACTTTTTGTCTCATTTTTGTTGGTCTTTTTAAAGGTTTTTTTTGGCACTTCAGGGGTTTACCAAAGCTAACCAACCAAAGGTTATATATATGAACGCCTCCACTGATTCTTTGCGTGCTTTGGACACTGTGTATCATGGAGCTTTGCGCTTTATTACAAACATGACCTCGTTGACTCATCACTGCGTCCTTTACGTCCGGGTGGGCTGGTCATCTTTGTCGTTTCGTAGATTGAAACATTGATATCTTTGTAAATGTATTGTACAGCAGCTCACTGAGCTGAGGAGCAGCCGCAGCTATAGCCTGCACCCTCAGGACCTTCTCCTCCTGTGCAGGGTGCAAACAGAACTGGGTAAAAAGGCCTTTAGATTTGCTGCTCCACACTCTTGGAATGAGCTACAGAAGGAGCTTCAGTTAAAAGAACTTTTGTCACTTCATACTTTTAAATCACTATTGACAAATCAAGAAACAAAGTCTTTTAAATGTATCTGTTTTTTCTGAGTGTATTATCTTGATTTAATTATGCAATGTTTATATGTGATTATGTGTGTAAAATTGTAGCTTGTATGTAAACCTGCTCCCCTGCAGGCCAGGACACTCTTGAAAAAAAGATCTTTGTATGTAAATATTTGTAGCATTTTTGTCAAAATGATCATCGCCTTTTGTCATATTTCTGTCACTTTTTTGTCACATTTTGTCACTTTTTTGTGGCTTTTTTGTTCGTCATGTTTTTCATTGCTTTTTTTGTCATGTTTTTGTTGCATTTTCATCACATTTTTCTCGCTCTTTTCTGTCACTTTTTTGTCTTGTTTTTGTCGCTGTCTTGACGTTTTGTTCTAGAAGCTTTTAGATTAGGGTAAAACTGAACTGGAGAAAATGCGGTCGGTTCAGGTGGGGATTAAGAGTTTAGTGGATTTTAGATGGAAATGTACCATTAACTGTGGGCCACTGCTGTTCTGTCTATGGTGTGGATAACATGTTTGACTGACCTGAAATAAAGAGAGCTGCACAATGACAGACTGCAAAAGAAGAGCATAAAATAAGATCTATCCACAGGGCAGATTTAGGAGGCACTAGGCTTCTTGGTGGCAGTATATTGATCCCACAGGGCCACTAGACCTGTTTATTTTCCTACGACAATGCAAAAAAAAAGTACATGCCAGTAAACAAACAAATGCATGAAAACACCTTAAGTCTTGGGGAAAAAGAAGTTAGAACCTCCTATAAAAGGTTGTTGTTTCGTGTTTATATATGTGGCAGTAAGACATTGGCTCTTCTCGTTTTAGTTTTTCGCCCTTCACTTTTCTGGTAACTATGACGCACTCTGTGCCCGACTGCCCATGTCACAGTGTCGGGTTTGTCGGCTAAAGTGGCAGGCCATTAGTGTCCACCCCGCCCCTCACACACTTTATGGTTTCATAATTAAAGCTTTAAATCAATGTTGCAGCTGGGCCAGTGGCATCCGCATTGCTTTTATGGGAGCTTGTAGTTTAATTAGCTTACGTAGCTACATATTTATGTTTCCGCTCATTTATTCCCTTGTCTCCTCTCATTTAGCCCTTTGTGTTTTACATGTTTTGTGCTACTGTTTTGGTGACTTTGAGACCACAATGTTTTTACAGCTTTCTGTTTACTACTAAATTTGTTCGGAGACAGGGGGGGGGATAACTGCGGCACATCTCCAGTTTTTCTTCATCAAACCAAAGTTGAACAGACTGAGTTACAAGCACAGTTAAAAACTATGAGGCCGAGCGTTAGTTGTTTGTTAGTGGAGGGGGCTCTATATGAAACTGCATTCACATATAGTGGTTTTCTATATAGTTTTCCATATTTTTTTTAAGGGAGACCTGTACGATTCTAGGACTGGAAATATCTTCAAAAACATAATATTACAAAATAAAAAAAAGTGCACTTTATTGGCGTTTTGCTTGAGATAAAGATCAATATCTAACTGCGACACATCCATGCAATATCTAACTCTTTCAAACTGTTAATCGTGGGTGTTTCTTGAAATCATGGCACACTAGACTTCCTGCCATTCATCTGTAATTAAATCTCGCTCTTTTCTTCTGCATATGGATCAGTCCAGTTTGACAACAGAACGCGAGCTTTCGTCTTTGCTCTCAGCCGAACGAGCCTGTATTGATCTGTTTGTGCGGCTGGCGCAGTCTGGAAGTGCATTAGGAAGCACTTGAGTTACCACTGTAAGCAGGAAAAGGCAAATGAATAGACCAATTAGGCAGAAAAAATGAAAAAAAAAAAAGAAAGAGAAAAAAAACTCACTACTCACATGTCTAGTATTATTGGCAAGTACCTTCAATACCTTTTCCCTACATTTCCACATTGGCAGGTTTAGGCCAGAGGCAGGGTGCGTGCATGTTGGAACAGGCAGAGAAAAGCGTCTCCTCAGTATTCCCCCGTTTCAAGACGCTTCCTATGTTCAATACAGTCAGGTAAGGTGCGCTTTATTTACCCTGTAGGGGAATCTGTGCTCAGCATTGAATGTCCAGCCATCACGTCCGCTGGCGAAACCTGCCGATCTCCAGATCTTGAGCCACAGGTTCATGGTCAGAAACATAAAACTGGATTAGCCAAGTGAGCGTGGGTTTTGGTTGATGGGAAAAAACGAAAGCACCAACAGGAAACCCACCGAGACAAGGGGAGAACATGCAACAAGCGCTTCTCAAACAGCTATGCTGGCGTTGGTGAGACAAAGGAAGGCCAAGCCCAGGGTCATTCTTAACCTCTTAACCCCCGCCGTAACCCAGTGCATTACAGCCTTTAGGCCAAGAGGAACGCCTCCTTTCAAAGACTTCAATCAAAGACTTACTTTATTGTTGCTCTTTTTTGACTTTTCCATCTCTTTTTTGGTCACTTTTTCGTGACTTTTTTGCCTCTTTTTTGTTGCCCTTTTGTGGCTTTTTCGTCACTTTTCGGACATTTTTTCGAAACTTTTTCATCATTTTTCATCACATTTTTATTGCTATTTTGTTGAATTTCCATCCTCATTTTCATCTCATTTTCATTGCTATTTTGACAATTTTCACCAAAAAGCTTTTTTTTTGGGTTAAAGCCAAACTGGAGAAAATGTGCTCAGTTCAGGTGGGGGTTAAGAGGTTAAAAACAAGTACATTGTGGTCACTTTCTTAAAATAAATAATTACTGACTGAATCCTGAAAGGTGCTGCCAACAATTTTGAAAGTGATCAACTAAACTCAGAATTATTAGTAGGCTATATCGTAGTGTGTAGAATCCATGCAATAAAAAACAAAACAGTTGCGTGGAAAATATCCTTAAACTCTACCTAATAACATGGAAAGGCCTACTATTTCGTTCCTCCAAGTGCCCCATGATAAGTGTTCCGCTCCGGCTGAGAAACACTGGCCTAAATGAACCACAATAATCACGTTTCTTACGAGGTTTAGTAACATTAGCCAAAGGCATTCAGTTCATCATTGTTTTCTTCTGACACCAAATTCCTCGACGATGTTTTACGAACATGCCACTTTTCATCATCACACTGTTGACGCAGCCGTGATTTACTGGTGTTTATTGGACTTTATTTAGAAGTAATAGGCCTATGTTTGAGTGCTTGGTCAGTGAGAGCGGCGGTGAGTCATGTATTAGCCCCCCCGGTTCCCGTACAGCGGCACTCCCAATAACATTCGCCAAAATCAGCGGGCGAAAGTATATACAAAACAATTCACTTATCACACTTCAGATAACGGCACACCAAGAATGGGGGGGTCGCAATCAGCAGCTTCCTTCAACCAAGAGCTCAGTAAATCAAGACAGGTAGCGTCGGAGTTCAAAATAAGTAAACAGCATGAACTTGACTGCGCGAATAAGCAGTATTTTTATCCTCGTGTGAACTTTCAAAGCGGAAGGGGCAGCAGCAGCACGTAGTCAGATTGAGAGGACTGCTGGAAATAAATCAGGAAAACTAATGGCCCTGTAATGGTCCATTTCGACGCAGAACCAAAAAGCGTGATGGTTTTACCCGTAACTGAGGCAGAGCAAAAGGAGTCTGTCCAAAAATGTATTTTTCCAAATTATTTTAAGTTGTAGGACGGAATGTGCCGACCTTAAAGGGGAAAAAATATAATACTGGTTCACATTTTGTGTAATATGACTGAGGCGGGTATAGCATTGACTTAAGTACAGTATGTGTTTGAGCATCGTTTTGAAGTAACTATAGTCCTCGGAAGAGTTTCAACACCATACTTTACTTCGACTTGAATAGTATTTGGTTTCCCCACCGTAACACATGGGGGGGTCATTTATCAAGACAGCGGCTCAAGTAGTGAGTACAAGGTGGAAAATATAGCTATTTGTGGACATAAAGCACCTAATTCACTAGGGCTGGATGACACACTTTTGTCACAATCCGATACGTATTGCGATCCTCAGGGGCCGATTCGATAGGTCTTGCAATTATAATAAGTAATTATTATTATTGACTTTTATTTAACCAGGATAGTCCCACTGAGATTAAGAATCTCTTTTTCAGGATAGTCCTGGCCCCAGAGGGGAATCTATTGTACATGTTTTTAGTGGTAGGGGAAACCGGAGCACCCGGAGGAAACCTACGCAGACACGGGGAGAACATGCAAACTCCACACAGAAAGGCCCGGTCCAGGTGGGAATCGAACCCTTCTAGCTGTGAGGCGTGAGCGCTAACCGCTGCGCCACCGTGCAATATGAAGTGAATATGAAGTATGAAGTAAATGTGACGTAATATGAAGTGTTAAAGGAACAGGCCACCGTTTTTCCATACTGTGATATGTTCTTACCTGAGCTTAGACGAGTTAATACGTACCTGTCTGGTCTTTGTGCGTGCCCTCAGTCACGCAAAATGACCAAAGATGTTGTTAGCATTTGGCCTCTCCCAGTATATTCCTATAGCTCCAAACGGGGGGGGAGTTAGAAGCTGCCACGCTCTTCCACGGGCACAAAGACCAGACAGGTACACATCAACTCGTCCAAGCTCAGGTAAGAACATATCTCAGCATGAAAAACAGTGGCCTGTTCCTTTAAGATTGAAAAGTGAATTAACACAAAATGCAACAGTGCTGTGTAACTGAAAACAAAGGAGTGATTATAAAAATGCCTTCAAACACAAGTATTGAAAGTAATGCGATGCTTGACAAAGTATTGATACTTAGTATTGCGATCCAAATCCGATCCGATCCCAGTTTTAGAGCCCCAAATCTGACATGTAAATGTCAGAGAATAGAGGGTGAGTAACAAAAATGAAATAAACTGCTTAAATGACTCTGCTGCTGATCCACGTTTGCATGTGCTGCTCGCTTTGCACAAGCACAAACGCTTGGTTAATGCGCCCCTAAATCTGTAAGTAACAAAAGCCTCATTTTGACATTTTGAAAGTTTCCTTTAATTTCACTTTATCTAACATGTAACTTCATGCATTTCAGGTTTTATCTTACCAATTATTTTATGGCTTATTTTTGTAAATATTTGTTCTACCAGATCAGATCACGACTGAAGGAAATCATACTTTTACTCTCAAACAGCTTACTCCGTATAAGTAGTATTTTCACAAAAAACCTTTACTTACGTGCTTTACTTAAGTACTAATTTGGTTCACTGCCCTTCTACTTGACTGATGATTTTAAGGTAACGTTACTCTTACTTGAAGCAGCAAAGTCTTTACCAACATATTTTTATTACAACAAAGTATCAGTTTCATATATCCTCTGCAGTGCATTTGTTGCAGTATGTGCTTTTACTCATGTCATTGTCCTCCACCTGAACACGGAAAGCAGCATGTTTCTCAATTACCTGATAATCCAGATTCCACATTAAACCACGATGACAAGATAAAAATCCCCAAAATGGCACAACAGGAAACAGGCCCAGTCTGTGCTGCTCTCATTTCCCCGACTATAAAAATCATCCAGAAATAAACCGTGCAGCATCTGGCCTGACTGCAGTTTGAGTCCAGGGAGCAGAGGATCCACTCCAGCTGTGATTGGGACGTGTAGTCTGACCACAAAAGGGAAAAGACAGGAGATTTCCAGAGACACCCGTGAACTGGGAGTGAGTAAGAAGGGAGTCTGTCATTGCCCTTCAGACTGACCTGTGCAGCTGCTTCACATGTGGACAATGTTTGGGCTGCAGTCTGAACCCAAGCCAGAGGAGACTTCAGAGGAAATGATCTCCACTACCACTATTCAGAGCTATGTCTATAATAAAGCTATAATATACTATCATATCGCCGCAGAGCATTTCATCTCCACCAATGAACAACAGTTGGCTTGTTGCAACACAACACATCACATGGATAGAGAAAATACCCATGTTTATTTACAGTATGTCTGTACCTGATTTTGTGTTTACAATCAATGGAAGACGGACTGTGTCAATTTTAAATTGTTATTTTTGACCCACACTTGTTCCAAACTCTTTCCAAACACATTTCTAACATCCAAATTCCTCACAAGGATGAGTTTATAAGCACAATTCACAGCTTTCAGGGAGCAAAATTGGTGCCATTTCACAGAAATAAACAATAACAGCTAGTCGGCTAGTTTACCATCGATGAAAAGACTTTATAATAAGGCACGCACAAAACACAAACTTTTTTTTTTCACAATATACTGAAAACTGAACTAACTGTGCTCCACTACAGAGGATAAAAACAGGTACAGAGCCTTTAATGTGAACTCCTAAATGGTCACCATGGAGGTCAAAGAATAACTGCCGTCATGTTTTTGGCTCCTTCTGTAACTTTCCCACTTTCCTGTGTTGCCTTTTGTTGATTCTAATCTTCTTTGGTTTTGGAGCATGTTCTCGCATCAGTAGAAGAAACAACTGCTGAGCGACTGCTTTCCACTGCAATGGTGACAGATGTCAGGAGCATTGGGCACAAGTCAGAGTTATCGTTATACAAACAAAAAGAAAGGTCATTGAGGCTATTGTTCATTGTAATGTTCCCTTTAACAGACAAGGATTTTCCTAAATGCTCCTGTTTGTAAAGTAAGACACGGTCAATGGACTCGATCTGATCATTTCACCGATCAAATTGCCTCCACTGACACAGGTATGGTCTTTTAGCCTTCACTTTCCTTATTACTTTGCACTGTTACTTCAGTTTTAGGCTATAAGTAGGGATGCACTGATCCGATACTGTAATTGGATATCGGGGCTGATACTGGAAAAAACACGACATCCGGTATCGGCTACAAATATCCGATACTGAACGATACCACTTTAAAAACACAACTTGGAAAATGTGATCGTCGAGTTAGTTTTACCCTCCGCAAATCGTTAGCAACAGCATGCTAAAGTTAGTGACAGCATGCAAAAGGTCTATTGACAGGGAAACTGCAGACCCTATTTACTTTTCTCTTTCCCGCTCTATTTTTTTTTTAATGAATGCTTGTCATTTATTTAAAAGCGTGCACATGCGCTGAACCATCGGCTAAGAAACTAAGAAACTATGATAGAAATACCTTGTGCAGCATCTCTAGCTATAAAACGGTCAATCTGATATCACCAAGTAATTAAGAGTCCAGGACCAATGTAAAGTTGTTTGCCCAGGACAAATGTTACAGCCAGCCAATCAGCCTAACCCTAACAACCCTAACACTGGTCCTGGGCAAACAACTTTGACATTGGTCCTGGACTCTGCACTGCTTGGTGATATTGGATCCACCCTATAAGACAATGTTATGGTGTCCAACACTATTTCTTAAAGCCCAGAATGAAGTGTAACATGGGAACTTGAAGTAGATCAACCCAAGTATATAGTAGAGAAAGAATTTGAGATTAAGGTTGTCAGCCCTACGACAAACTGGTGAGACTACCAGGCTTTGCCCCACACAATGTTTTTAGAAAAATGCACTTCAAAGGGACTATACGGAGTTTAAAAATGTTAAAACTAAGTATTTTCATCCCCCTACATGTTCCAGCCATGTCCTACACTGCAAAAAGTGAATATCAAGCATTGGCTTAAATGACTTGAATTGAGGAAATGTATCTTGTTTTGAGCGGTTTTCACTCATTTAGACACTTTTCCTGATCGGACCAAGTTTACTTTTCTTGTTTGAGGACATTTCAGACCAGTTCTAGGGCAAATCTCGCTTGAAATAAGAAAGTAAAATTGCCAATGAGATAAGACCAATTTTCTTACCCCATTGGCAAAGAAAATGACCTGAAATAAGGACGAAATGTATCGAAACGAGTCAGAAACATCTCAGAAGACGTGAAATAATCTAGGACAAATGCCCAAGAACTTCTTAACTAGTCAAAACAGCTAAAATTTGGATTATTGTGCTCAAATTGAGATGTTTATACTGATCTAGTTAATTACTTTTTGCAGTGTAATGTGTAGAATGAGCTCAGACCTGTCTAAAATCCTGCACTGTCACTCAAAAACGTGTCCGAAGTGGCGTCATGCACGAGCTTAATATAGAAGCTGCAGTTACGCATAAGACCTGAGGTGACAGTAGTGAGCATAAAAATGACTAACTTGCATCTAGCCCCTTTAAACCTGAACTTTGTCTGGCTATTGACATCCAGAAAGGAAGACAGACCAAGTCTATTCAGTCTCGATTCTCAGAGGTGATGCAGTCATGCTGTGTCTTCAATCCAATAAAAATAAACTGTCCCAAAACAAATCCAAAATTTCCATCTTGTATTAGCACCTCCCGACTGTGTGTTTGAATTCCATGGTGCATGGTCTTTGATGGATGGATCACTCTGTCCCGGCTGCACACGCCCCGCTGTGAGGGATTCCTTTGCACTGCGTTCTTCAAGTCCACTCATGTTTGTGATTTCACTACGAAACCAACACATTCGTTCATATTTTACCTGCCGCGTGCCTTTTATTGTGGGAAGCCATTACGTAGCTCTCACTTACTAAGATTTCAAATGGAACATCAAAGCAGCCCGATCAATGAAAAAGTAATGATCTTTTTCCTCTGAAATCCAACGAGATGGCAGAATAGTCAGGAAAACACGCGCCAACTCAACAAGCGGTAAAAGTGAGCTCATCGACGAGTGGATTTGCCTAAAAGCTGTCAGTGCAAGCCATTATATTAGAAAGCTTTAGCCTATTAGCACCCCTGGAAATGGAAGTATAGAGACTTATTCACGTTGGCTTAGCACAGGTTCACCAAAAGTCCACGCTCCGAGCTGAAATACATCTGTTAACGTAGATTTCAACCAAACGGAGCTGCACATGGCGCACACATTAAAGCCAGCTGCCGACAAACACTATTAAAAAGCATGAAGGTGTTAGGTCTGTAATGAGTAAAAGAATAGAAATGTGATGACAAATGTTGGCAGTAAAAGGGTTGCATTGAGAAAAGCCCTTTGCATATTAGGGCAATGTTGTCATTATATCTTTTCACGTCTTTTCCCGAGCACATTTTCTCCAGTTCAGCTTTACCCAAATCTAAAAACTCCTCGCCTGGAGCTGACAGCCTTTAGTCCTGTGTAATGCCTCACTTCAAAGCTACGACCTACAAAACTGATCTATGGTTTTTACTCGTGTCGTATTTATTTATTTATTTTTTGTTGCATTTTTGACGCATTTTTTTTGTCCGTTTTTTGTTGCTTTATCGTCACTTTTTTTTATCACCTGTTTTCTTGCATGTTTGTCGCCTGTTTTGTTGCTTTTTATGCTTTATTTGCTGCATATATTTTTGCTTTTTTGTTGCTTTTTCATCATTTTTTTGTCGCCAGTTTAGTTGCAATTTTGTCAACTGTTTTGTTTTTTCCTTGTGTCGTATTTTTTTTTTTCATTGCATTTTTGTCGCATTTTTTTTGTCCGTTTTTTGTTGCTTTATCATCACATTTTGTCACCTGTTTTGTTGCGTTTTTGTCGACTGTTTTGTTGCTTTTCCTGATTTTTGTTGCTTTTTTGTTGCTTTTTCATCACTTTTTTGTTGCCTGTTTTGCTGCATGTTGGTTGCCCGTTTTGTTGCGTTTTTGTCGACTGTTTTGTTGCTTTTTTATGCTTTTGCTGCTGCGTTTCTTTTGCTTTTTTGTTTGCTTTTTCATCACGTTTTTATCACCTGTTTTCCTGCGCGTTTGTCACCTGTTTTGTTGCTTTTTTTATGCTTTATTTGCTGCGTTTATTATCACTTTTTTGTTGCCTGTTTAGTTGCAATTTTGTCGACTGTTTTGTCACTTTTCTGTTGCTGTTCATCACTTTTTTGTCGCCTGTTTTGTTGCAATTTTGTCGCTCTTTTGAAGCATTTTTCAAGAAGCTTTTAGATTTGCGTAAACCCAAACTAGGGAACATGTGCTCGGTTAAGGCGGGGGTTAGCGGTAAAGGAACACACGATATTGAAATAATTCAGGCAGATTTATGCCCTCCCTGCATGGTTGACAATAAGGTTTTCCTATTCTATTCATATCATCATCCTCTCCCCAGCTTGGCCGTCCTGCATTTGACAGGATTGCTCGTCTGTCCTTTCACATTTCAACTGAATCTATGTGACACCTTTCCTAACTATGCTACGTCAAACAAAGTGCCCTCCTCTGACATAAGGCTGTACAAACAATATTAATGTTAAAATGAACTCAGGGGTTACAGCCCTTTTGGCAATAACGTGCAAACCTGCTGCCAAAATGAGACTAACCTCATTTTATCAGCTGTTATTCACAAAAAGGAATCTGCCATGTATCTGCTAATGGAGTGCATCGGGTCTGGCCAAGGGTTTGTTTAGTTCCTCCAGAGCTGTGTGGTCACCATTAATAATAGACGTGGACAGGCGCAGAGGAAAGGGCGGCACAGGCTTAGCACTGTTGTCTCAAAGCAAGAAGATCCCTGGTTCAATTCTCGAGTCAGGCCGGTTTGTTTTCTCCTTGAGTCTGCGTAGGTTTCATTCAAGTGCTCAAGTTTCCCATCCCACTAAAGAGCTGAAAAATAGGATCCAACAACAACCAAACTGTCTACGCACAGTGGGAGGAAAAAAAAGTGAGTACACCGTTGACCAAGATGGGTCAAATCAACTTCAGAATGGTTTCAGAAGAATAAAGTATGTGTTCTGGAATGGCCCAGTCAAAGTCCTGACCTAAACCCAGTTGAGATGCTGTGGCACGATCTCAAAGAATCTCGCTGAACTGCATTAGTTTTGTAAAGAGGAATGGTCCAAGATTCATCCTGATCGTTGTGCTAATCTGCAACTACAGGAAATGTCTGGATGAAGTTATTGCTGCCAAAGGAGGGTAAACCAGGTATTGAATCTAAGGGTGTACTCACTTATTCCACACTGTCCTGTGAATGTTTACATGTTATGGCCAATAAAAACATGATAAAGTGTAAATGTTTGGGTGGTATTAGTTTAAGCGGACAGTGTTTATTCATTCTTGTGATTTTAATAAAGACATTTTAACATTTTAGGAACAATTTAATCAGAAATGTAAGAAACTCCCACTGTATGTACTGCTTGTGAGGCAAAAGGGGAAAAAAGTGGATAATTGTGTACATTTTTTCCATCTTGTTGCTTGTACAAAAGTCTGGTGAACATCAGTCTGTTAAAGATTGTATGCAAATGAATCTGGGGAATAACCCAAATTGTAATCCGAAAAGAGAGTCGTTTCTTCCGTGATGTAGTTCATTATTATTGAAGGCCAAAGGAAAGGAGCCGGACAAAATCTAACAAGGAGAGCTGGGCACCAAGGACAGATAGTATCTTTCAATTGTATCATTGTTGTGCTTTGGGGAGACGCACAGAATGAGCTCGTGTCACCGGGGACTGCGCCATGCCTTTCTACATATACAATCTGCTGAATGTATGCAGCCTCATAAATGTGAGGAATGGCCCAACTCGCAAATGCGTGCGTTGCAGATAGTGCAATGCAGTCACAAGATTTATGGCCACTACACAGGCGCGTATTTGCATATCAAGATTGATGTCACATGAGTAGAGTATATATGGGCAGATCACTTACTATAGCAGAAAAAAGGCTTATTAATGAATGTTTAATATTTATTTGGGACACACTTATCTAACTGATAAAGTACACCACTTCATGTTTGAAAAATAACAAGGAGGCCTAACCCAAATCAAGAAACTAACAACAGTGTATTGTGGTTATTGAATTCTTCAGATATAGCTTCTAATTCACACAAACTAGACACTTATGATTCAGCTCAACTTTCACAGCATGGACTCGTTGTGTGTTGTACCGTCCCGATGAACGATGTCAAGCTAATTTTAGGGACTAATGGTTGTATTTGTGGCGTACACATGTTTATTTGATCAATGGCAAACATAAATTGAGAAAACAAGACACAGCTTTAGTAACTGTGTTGAATATTAAGAGTCACCAAGGGCAAGTATCAAAACAAATCTATTTATAGTGCTCCAATACATTTGCAAAATAATAACATAACATTTAAAAGACTTTCAGTCAGTATTTCCTAGAGCGTGGACTGGATTTGTATAGGTAGGGATTAGGCAAAAACCTCAAAAATGCACCAATATCTACAAAACGTTCATGCAGTATCCAGAATGGGTCCAGGAACAGCACTATGTTAAGTTTTCATCAGACCATGTTTATTACATTGAAAACCTTCAACACTTCAGGGTAATTGCAATGGATCAGATTTTGCCTTATGTATAAAGTTTACCTACACACCCAGTGGCCAGTGAGAAATGTCATTATATTAAACTTTAAATGTAAAATAAAGTGCATTTTTGGTTTATAAGGAATAGGCAAGAACAGATACTGAGTTCACTCTGTCCTATGAACTCTTCTATGTATTCTTGTGTCTATGTCAACCTTTTCTTCAGTGGCAAATAATATGTAAAATGGTATTCATAAAGTCACGGCATAAGTCTGCTCAGGACATTGTTCAAGCAAAGCTCAGACTCTCCACAGGGTATTACTATTAGCTCTTCTTATACTCAGTGGAAAATAATACAACACCAGGCCTGACACTCCTCTCCTTCTGTAAGTATATATATATATTTTGATGCAGTTTTTAGTTTTCTTTTCTTTCTGTAGTGATACAAGTATGAACCAGTGATTCTTAACCATAGGACTGCAGCCCCTGGTGCTGGCGCAAACATAACCTTCGTTTATCACAGTTTATGAAAGAGCTCCACATTGCTCTGAATGACCAAATGTTGGCCCAAAGGTAAAACAGATGAGTATTTTTATTAGATTATTGGAACACACATTTGAAGTAAACTCCAACTTCAGTTTTACATATTGGTGGCTGAGCAGGTTCAGTTCAGTATTTTACTACAGATCTATGTGTTTTAATCTTTGTTTTGCTTTTATGTGAAAGCTGATTGAATCCAAAAGAAATAAACTAAACTATTTTGCCATTTAGTTGCTTTTTAATATGATATTCATGCAACTTCTCCTTAAAAAATTATCTATAGGTTGTTCTCTCTTTCTGCTTAATCAACAAGTGAAGGAAATCAACTAAACAGTAAATGAAGAGTCACTTTGTGATGCATTTTCAGTTACAAAGTGGTTGTTTTGTCTGTTCAGAAAATGAGGACTCTGCTTCTGCTCCTCCTGGTGCTCAGTGTGGGAGCCTCAGCCCTGAAGAGGATCATACACAGATATGCTGATGAAAAGACTTGGGATGATGCTCAGGTCTACTGTCGACTGCGCCACACAGACCTGCTGACCATCAGAAACCAGGCTGAGAATGACGAGATCACTGACGACGGCTGGATTGGTTTACGCTTAAAGTATATGGGAGGTCTAATCTGGAGGTGGAAATGGTCCAATGGGGATGATAACAACTTCCAGACATGGGCCATTGGTAATCCATTTGTTTTCATTCAACACATTCATTCATTTCTTTTTATTCCCTTCATGAAAATGCATAGTTGTACAAGCCACATACAGTTCACACTTTCAGCAGATGGAAGAATTATAGTTTGATGTTTATCTGTCCCCTTTGTCTACACAAACAATATCAGATGGCTTTACAACTGTTCACTTTACCACCACAGAATTCCAACATAATTTAAAGCATAAGTTTAAGCATTTTTACAATGAACACATCCAATCACAAATGTATTTGATATTGTGTGATATTTGAAGTTGTTTCTTTTTAAATTCCAACATATTTTTGAATGCCACACTTTAACTGCTGTTGATTGATTGTTTAATGTCACACTGCCTTCTATGATTTTCATCTACAGAAATATACACAATAACCTGTTTCTGGCTTTAAACACCACCAATAGAGTTAGCAATTATACATCTTTTAGTTTGAATAATCCTAACCTAATGAAGAAATAATAATTCTAATAAGATTAAAAAAAATATTAATAATAAAAGATTCAGGTTCTGGTTTATTGCACTGAGTAAGAGATGCACTCAATGTGTCTCAATTTGGACCAAAGGCTCATACATCTTTAGCGCTAAAGGCTCATATATCTGATCTTGATGACCAGTTTTGCGTTTTTTTCTGTTTTTTTTATAGGCGAACCCAGTCTATTCCAAGCCTGTGGCTTTAAGAAGGGAAGTGACACAGGATGGCACAGCGAGAAATGTTCCAAAACCGCTCCTTTCTTCTGTTTCGATGATCCACTTGTTTTGGTGGAGGAACAGAAACCATGGGAGGAAGCTCTGGAGTACTGCAGACACTTGACCCATCATCACCCCACAGTCTACAAGAAGCACCAATACGAACTGGCCTCTCCACTCACGCTTCATAGTGTCGACACTCAATGTGTTTTTCAGGCCCGTTTGGAGAAGGTAATTTATCAGTTCACTCAGCCTGATTTGATCTTGTTTATCTTATGTTTGTTTCTACTTTGTGCCTGTCAGGTGTGGATCGGACTGCGGTACCTGGGAGGTCAGTGGTGGTGGCTCAACGGACAAAACTATGACGACCATTCTGCAAACTGTCCTGTCATCCTCCACTGTGGCACTTTGGAGCAGAACGTTACAACTGCAACTACTACAATTGAAAGAAGGAAATGTGGAGCAGAACTTTTCTTTCTGTGCTCCAGAAAATGATGTGATAAATATTCCAACAGCTATGTATACAAAAAACTAATACGTTGTCATTAGCTTTGTAAGTGTAGATGCTTAAAGTACAGTATAGACCGATTGAAGATTGAAGTAAATAAAACGTTTAATCTATTTTGATCCTTTGTCTGATTGGCTGGAGAATGTCCTGTTAAAGAGGGGGTATTATGCTTTTTTCAGCCACATAGCACCAGTCTATAGCACACTACAATGATGATGAAACCTTCTGTTGGTCTGTCAATGCATTAAATTAGAATAACTGCCTTGTATAAAATTGCTCTTTCAAAATGGTGGTAGCGAATGGCTTGAAATAGGCCCCTGTCTCTTTAAGAACCTCTGACCCTTTCCGACACGCCCCCTCCACACGCTGTCTGTGGCATCACAACACTTTCTCCACAGTATTGAAACTACGATCGGTGCATTTTAATTTTTATTGTTGGAAAGGAGCTACTGTTTATCACTTTGTGAACAATGGCCACACAGGATATTATTTGGAGACGAACCTTCCACACCGGACGCTTGGAAGGGGCTCTTGCCTGAAAAATAACTGCTGTTTGGAGGCTATCTCTTTGCTACTGCCATGCCCTATGGATCTCTAACTAAACCCCCATGGACGACACCAGGATCTGCAGGAAACCATACGATCCAAAAGACGGACATTATCTGTGCAGGTGGACAATGGTTTTTCGAGGTTACCCCGTTAGCTTGTTATAATCGACTACAGCTCATTGTTGATGAAAAGTCTGCAATAAACCACAAATGTGTAAAGCCAGGCTCATTGTGTGATCATCGTAAAGGCTGCTTCAAGTAGTTGCCTGCTTTATTGACGTTATTTGTGCATAATATGCTGCCTGTTTTCAATGAATGTTGTGAAGGTGAAGGTTGTTAGCTTGTCGCGGCTAATAGTGCCTTAGCTCCGGGAGAAACCACTCGGCTACGACTCACTGTAGATGAAATGTGAGCAATAAACTACGAAATCAACAAGCCAGGCTCCGTGTGTGATCATCATAAAGGCTGCTTCAAGCAGTTGCCTGTTTTAGTGGCGTTTTTAGTGCATAATATGCTGCTTGTATTCAGTGAATTTTCCCGTTAGCTTGTCGCGGCTAGCTTGTTAGCTCCGGGAGAAAACCACTCGTCTATGACCCATTGTAGATGAAATGTGAGCAATAAACTTCCAAATCAACAAGCCAGGCTCCGTGTGTGATCATTGTTAAACGGTTCTTTATGTGTGTGGTGGTTTTATTGACTTTATTTGTGCATATTTCTCGTTTCCACGAAACACTAATGTGTGTCTTTGTAAAAGTCTGCTGTGGCTCCGGTTCACAACACATGAAGCTAAACCTCCATGATGACTCTGTTTACATCTTAGGGCTAGACACTCCGGGGAGGGGGTTCTGCTGAGGAGCAGTGGTTGGTTACTCGGCTGGTGACGAAAGGTCGGAGGCGTATCCTGGAGGTCGAGGGCGTTCCCTAAAGGAATCAGGCGTTTTATCCCTAAAATGGCTGCCATCAGAGTTTTTACAGACTACTCGAAAATACGTGAATGTGCTAAGGCAACACTTCAGGCATGTTTTTAATGAGGGAATGACATCATAACATGATGTAAAGCTTGAAAAAGTCGATTTTGCATAATACCCCCCCTTTAAATCAACTCCTGGCTGCGACAATTTTGACAAAGCAAACAGAGGCAAAAGTGGGCGGTGCAGAGTAAGGTGAATAACAGCACGTTTATCGCCATGATTCCCCTCTTAAACCCCCTCGTTCACTGCCTTGCCCCTTTCACAGCGTGCTGCGACCCTCCTCCGCCCCTCCTCCACCTGGCCTCACCTCTACTCTGCTCGTTGTTCTGTTCTAATCCCACTTTGTTTCTGTGAGTCTTTTCAGGTTGAAATTACAGTATCTTTAATTAAACTGAATCAAGCCTAAAACTGCAGATGACCCTGAGTACCACCTGGCAGTACACTAGTGTCGCACTTACCACAGTTTGAGGACCACTGCTCTACATCATTCTTGTGTCTTTGTCTACATTTACATGAGTGGCAAATATGATGTAAATGAGTATGTTTTACCTAAATCCTGACGTCCAGAGTTTCTGCAGTAACAGCTCACTGACTTGCTTTGTCTAGCTGATTCGTCCGTCTTTCTTTTATCAAACCTGCTCGTAAAGTCTTTCAACGCCAGTTTTTCAGCTCCTCTCCCCCTGCTTTTCTTTCTAAGACTGTTTGTGTGCCTTTTCTCTCTTTTTGTATGTATGTTGTTTGTACATATAAGCCTTTGTTTTTATTTTAAACTATAAACTATAAACAGCTTTAGTTTTACATGTTACTTAAAACACAAGTCTTACTAGATAATTTTGTACACGTCTTTGTGGAGGTTCGGTGGATTTTTTTTTTTTTACTGCAGAGAGTCCAATATGGTCCTGAAGAAAGCAGCTTTTTAAAAGTAAACAGCTATCTTATCAGCTAAACCCATTTGAGACTTACAAAGTGCTTCTCCTGAGACAATGAAGAGGCACCAAGAGCTACACCTGCAGCACAGTGGAGGCGTCACAAGAAGTGCTACAGGAAACAAGGAAGGGACAAACGAGGAGATGGTGAAAGACTGTTGTGGAGCGAAGGGATCTGCGAAGGAGCAAGAAGAAGGAGGAGGTGGAGCTCACCAGTGCAGGACACCACGCTCTAGGCGCTGCATCATTTCAGAGAGTCAGAGGAGACTGAAGGCAGCCAGACAGGTTTTCTCTCCGGCGATTTGATAAATAAACATTTTGAACCAAGGCAAGTACTAACACAGGGCCTTTTGCATAGTGTATACCAAAATTGGTAAATGAGATATTGAATTCCTTTTTCACATTTGTTATTGCATAAAAGGTGGAAAAGCTAATCCCTAAACTCCGTGTACAAATGGACAGTTCCAAGGCCGCATTGGCTGCAGGAAGGTTCTGCATCTGTTCTCGATATAAAGCCGTAACCGCAGGCCGCTGAAGAGCACACGGGGTTTCACTGGCTGCAGCTGAAAGAGCTCTTTATGTGGAGTTTGGACACAACACTGTACAAATGCAGCAAACGGACAGTTAAAGTGGCACTTTTAACATTTAAACCTGGCCTGAACACCTCTCTCCCTCACAGTAACCTTTTGAGGGTGGAGGAGAAATAACATTCCAGCCAATATTCAACAGAGAAAGATGAAATGTTGGAATATGACCTGCCTCAGTTAATACACGGGGTTTACTGTACTGTAGACAAAGGTTCCTAAGGCTGGGTTGTTTCAGTGTCTAGAATAAAGAGGAGTGCTACCAACAATAAAGGTAAACCGCATTGGTAATAAATGAAGTGACAGGTGACATCCATAATCACCAAAACAACCCAGAAACTATGTGAGCATGTGAACTTTTTTTTACCATAGTGCTTTATTAAGAGTAACCTATTCACCAAAGGCCTTCTACTGTATGTTTTCCCCGTTTCCAAACCATGACAGAGGGAACTACTTAAGTTTAAACTGTTTGCAACGGTCAAATACTCCCTCCTAACATTCCTGACATCCAAATTCTTGGCGGGGATAAGTTCCTAAGCATGCTTCACAAATTGCAGGCACCAACGTGAAGCTGTAACAGCATCTGCAATGTTTACAGCACCTAAACCTACACCTGCACTGGTGCTTTTAGCTTCTGCACAAGTTCAGTTCGGCTCCCAGCTGTCTGTTTTAGAGTACAATAAACTGCGAGGAGACAACATGGATTTCACTTTACGAGGGGGAAAAAAGGTGCAGCTTCTTGAATTGCATGACATAATTGTTGACAGTGCAGTGTAAAGTTACCTCTTCTGTCAGTCTCCCTGTACTGACAAAGGAAAAGTGCGTGTTTGCAGAGTCTAGGAGTAGGTCGTGCTATTAGCAGGTGTGATATAAAAGTGAGTAGGTGTGGACGCTGACTACCTTGTAACAGGGTGATAAGTGATAATCAAACAGTGCATTCTGTCAACACTTGAAGTTTTTCTTGGGTCATAGTAACAATATATATATATATAAAAACAAAAAACACAGAACCATTGGGAGGAGACTGGAGCATGGGCAAAGTGCAGGACACGGAAGTGCATTATATTTACAGGGCAATTTGTGTTTAACAGGCAGTAAAGCACACAATCTTTAGCTCTACAGTATAAACATCTTATAGAGCACAATTACAACACCAGCAAACAGTAGTAATACAACTTTGAGATCTGAACGTTACAAAAAGAAACAACCTTCTATAAGTGCCACTAGATGCACTGTTAGATTGTGTTTCCACAAATTCAAAATACCACAACATTTCATAAACCTGAGATATTCTCATTGTGCTTATGGTCTAGGTTTTATAAGATATGCCATTTACACAGTGCCCATTGGACAACGAGCCCATACAGTGTGAGATTAGTCATCCACTTAGTCCACAGTGGGTGCTTATATAAGCTGAATGCTGGCAGGAGGCACTTCTCATTTACGGTTTCCCAGTAGTGAAACGTGTTGGTTTAAAACAAGCCTTTTAGGAGCAAACACCACGAATGTGTGCATACGGTTTACCATTTAGCATGTGGTACGTGCGACCACAGTTTAGTCCCTTCACTGGACAAGCTAAACAATAAAACATGAAAGACAGGGGTGATCTAAAGGCCAGACTTCAGCGATGGCTGTCATACGCCAATAAAATGTGATTTGAAAAACCGGGGCCGTTTTAGCATGTAGCCAACATATTACAGACGGGATGTTGAAAAGATGTCAAGCTGTATAACAGTTCACCTCTGTGGAAAAGCTGTGGGCACAGAAATTAGCAGACTGTTCAGGACAAACGTTTGAATGTGACATTCGAGTCTTTCCGTAAATTGCCAAATGTCTGTGGCTTGAGTCAAATGAGACTCAAACAGCTCAGATTTAGCAGCTTAAAAGATGCTGTGAATGGTTTTATGGAGATCAGTGTGTGATGTCTTTTGTTGTATCGTTCTGCTTTCACTAGAGTCTAGACTGTACATCAGAGCAATTTCAAACAGCAAAGTCGCAGCATCACAGTTCATTCTATGGGTTGGACTTGCCAAGTTTAAAGGGACTACACAGAGTGGGGCGACAGTGGCACAGATGGTAGAGAGGGTCGTCTCATGATCGGAAGGTCGGGGGTTCGAATCCCACCTCCTGGAAGTGCACATTGTCGTTGTGTCCTTGGGCAAGACACTTCACCCACATTGCCCCCAGTGTCTGCGTACATTGGTGTATGAATGAGAGCGTGAATGGGTGAGTGGATCCTTGCTGTAAAGTGCTTTGAGTGCCTAATGTAGGTGGAAAAGCGCTATATAAGTTGAGACCATTTACCATTTTAAAAATGTTAAAATTATGTATTTTCCTCCCCCTACATGTTCCAGCCATGTCCTAATGTGTAAAATGAGCTCAGACCTGTTCACCACAACTGCCTCTAAAATCCTGCACTGTCACTCAGAAAGGTGTTAATTCGGGACCGAAGTGCCGTCATGCATGAGCTTAATATAGAAGCTGCATAAGTATAAAATGACGAACTTGCATCTAGCCCCTTTAACTGACAGTTTTATACTTGCTATTTAAAGCAGTACTAAGTAACTTGTTAACCTTAATCAATCATTTTCTTAGTCCCTCTGGGGGTAATACAATTGTTAATGGGATGGGATGGGTGTCTCTGGCCAGAAAACCACAATTGCAACTTTCCTGCCTCTGGGTCGGAGGCCCCAACACACACTAATGGAATCACGAAGAAGAAGCAAACAGGCTAATGGGCAAAGCTAACTGCGGGCTAGCACTACTTAAACAGTATTTACAGCCAAGTTTGAGTGAAAAAAAGGTTCTCCATTGTGTAATTGGATGTCAATTAATGAGTAAAAAAAAAGCAATATGCTACAACACCTGCAGTGGCACGTATGGCCTCTAGGGGCATGAATTACTTAGTACTGCTTTAATGGCTTTGCTTCAGGAGAAACCCCAGTCTAGTTGACAACTTTGAAAAAACTTGTGTGTTGGAAAACTCCTGGACGACTTGAATAAACTATACAGCAGCTACATGATTTGTGCTCACACAACATATTGCTCATTGTTGACAATGCTTCATGCCATGTCCTGAATTAAGTGAGATTACGAGAGATTGTAGAGTGAGTGTGTGTGAGGACAAGTGTGAGCAAGAGAGTTGCCTGAAGCTGAAAGTCCAAGGGAGGAGCCTCTATAACATCAAGCTGCCGTGTCATGTCTTTAGATTGTCATACTCTAAACAAATAGGAGACAGGACCATTTTTTTTTTTAAACCAGAGTTTTGATAAAGGCCAAAACATTTTTCAGTTCCAAAATGGCTTAGTCAAAGCCTGATAACAGTGATGATGCAGAGATGTTCTTTCTTCAGGACAAATAACAGATTCCGGTTAGTAACAACCAGAAGCCACATTACGCCTAAACCGCACTGGAAGGTATTTTCTATTTCTCAGTCATTATTATATTTTTGTTTTAATACATACAATTCTCTTTCCTATTGACAACTATATTGGTCTCAAACCTTGTCCTCCGCCATAATCTCCCACTGAATACAGTAAGTTATGCATTACATCGACTTATCCGTAAAGGTCACTCGTCTCGTTTCTGCTCTCGCCTTCTTAGATTGATGCTTTTACACCGGGTGGAACCAGTTTGGACACATTGATATTCACTGACTGCAGTCTTAGATAAATTACTCGACAGCGATGCACAGTAATGCACATGAATGACCAGGGGAAGAGACCATTTATTTTCTATAGATTACACGACAAGTGTTAGACATTCAGGCATTTGCAAGTCAGCAGGCAAAGATCAAAACATAGATCCGCTTAGTCTGAATATTGAAGGGAGTACAATAGCGTCAGTGACCGGTTGATTGGCTGCTTTTAATCAAAATGGATCCAAGCTGTTTTTAGTTTCCACTCAAATTTACTCAGAAATATTTGGTAAAGTAGAGAAATATGTTGGAATTTTAAACAAATGTGTGGTTTTGTCTGGATTGCATTAGCAGCTAAATTGGTGAGAGAATGGCCGACCGGCGGTCAGTTTATTTAGGTGTTGAAGACAGCCATCATTTTTAATGTCGAAGCACTCAATTACGATTACGATTTGGGAAAGATAAATACAGGACAAGCATGCGTGGTTTGTTTTTAGTTGTAATAGTAAGTACTGTGTTTTTCTCGAGTAGTTACACAAAGAAACAACAGACAGAACAACATAGACCCTGTGAAACAATGAAAGCAGTTTCCAAAAGTTTAAAACTTCCCATTTAATAAGCTAATACAAATATCATTGAAATAATCACACAGAAATGCAGTGTTATTATGCAAATATATATGTTTTCTAACCTGGTATAATGTCTGTATCTGGTCATTTTGAACAAAAGTGGCCACAGCAACTTCTTTACAGCCAATAAACTTGTTCGCTTCAGTGTGCAAATTATGCTTAATGGTTTTTCCAGGTAAGGAAAATTCATTCTCATTTATTTGTCTAGGACTCAGCTGTAACGCTCAGAAGAAGAGCAACATGCTAATGCCACACACAGTCACTGTGTGGGATTTAACACACCGGCCTTCAAGCTGTGAGGTGAAAATGTTGACACTAAAACCACAATAAAAACAATAAAATCATCATGACATGTCTATAAGTAAAATGAAACACATTGACTATTGGGCCGTCGGTTGTACCAGTGGAGTGAATGAATAATGTAAAGCTTCTTTGAGTGTCCATAAAAGCACTGCATAAAGACGATGCATTAGTATTGTTATTCTATCAACATGCAAATGTTCTTAATTCAGGGCTATTACATGCCGACCATGTTCATGATGTTGTCTAAATGTTTAGTCGCTGTGTTTGTCACAAGGGAATCGTAATCTCTCCACTGCATTTTAACAATTGTCCCCATAGGACCACGGTAAATTGTAAGGTGAGTATATTGAGCAGAAAACAGCCCTTTGTCTTGCTGATGATCAGATTTCATTAGAAAAAAGCCTTATGCTTAATGTGGATCCTTCTATGTGGCTTGGACTGTTGGACTCACACTTCAGCCTCTGATTTCTTTGATGGCGGTTGTCCCATATTAAGTCATGTTCAAAAATAGTTGGAAAAATGTGACTCTCCTCTTCAGGGGGGAGAGAGTGGGAATTGAAAGTCTACAGTAACAAACTCCTACAAAACTCTGATAACTGACAATGCTGATGTTTTATGTTGTTTCATTTGAGCTCTGGTACGTGCACAACAGACCAACAGTGACATTCTCAAGTAATTGCTTCAGATCGTATGCAGCAATTTAGAGCAGATTTTTTTCCCCAGAAATCTCACAAGAAGCTGGCCTCAATAAATACAAGAGTCTCATTTACAGTTAATAATCCGTAAATATCAGAGAAGAGATATGCCAAAAAAGGAAAAAGCCAGCAAACTATAAACACAAATCTGTTGACGCGGACAATGCTATTTCACTCTGAAATATTACTGGGAAACTGCATCAACAAAACAAAACATTGATCAGTGTTGTTTTAGTGACTTTGCAGTAGTTGATGTTTAGTCTTTGTATTAAAGGGACTATACGGAGTTTAAAAATGTAAAAAATTATGTATTTTCCTCCCGCTACATGTTCCAACAAGGTCCTAATGTATAGAATGAGCCCAGACCTGTTCACCACAACTGTCTCTAAAATCCTGCACTGTCACTCAAAAACGGGTCCGAATTGCCATCATGCACGAGCTTAATATAGAAGGTGCTGTTACACGTATGACCTGAGGTGGCAGTAGTGAGTGTATAATGGCGAACTTGCATCCAGCCCATCATTACAGTATATAAGAAAAGAATATATGTTGTGCTAGCAGTCATAAAAGAAAACTGGCAAAGAGAGCAAAAACATTATGATGTATTCAGCTTATTCAGCTTATGTGTTCATTCTGCCTCTGCTATAAAACAAGAAGGAATGATGATGTAAGCTACTGTATATTAATATTGCTTAAAGAGACAAGTTTCTGAAACACTGTAGTATGTTTCCAAATCAGTAAAATGACAAAAATGTTACAAAAGAAGAAAAACAGCCACTGAGCGTCTGCTTCCTCACTGTGTGGTTTTGTCTTTTATAGTGAGTCCCTCGGCTGCGAATAAAAACATGCAATCAACAAGACGGCGCAATTAAGCAAATAGCATCCATGTGGGGTAAGAATACAGCAGCTAGAATATCCAAAACATGGCAAGAACCCAGTACTCTCACATTTAGACGATCGCCATGAGCGGAAAAAAACTGTTTTATCACATACAGGTCACTTTACTGTGGCTACTGACTTCTATTAACCCTCTCCTGAACTCAGTGTATCTTTTTAAGTTATGGCATTGTGGTCATCGTTCTTGAATCCTGTAAATTGTTCGTATAATGAATTTCAAAAAAGCAGACGGTCACAGTCATTACATGCTTGACGTATGCTGTTAAAGGATTCTGCTAAAAACAGCTGTGGCACCAAACAATCGCCGATGATCCTTACACTTACGCTTAGTATTGATTATTAAGCGGAATAATGGCTACAGAATCCATAAGATTTGCAAAAGACCATTGGTAACGAGTGTGTTTGTAGTATTTGGGGAAAAGAATGGGACAACAATGGGAAATTTACTAACAAGAATTTGCCAAACACGAGGGTGAAAATGGCACCATTTGATTGTATTGGTATTCTGTGGCTCAATAATGAGTCAAATGACCAAAGCATTCAGACAGACGAGTTAGTAAAGTGATTTAGACCCCCACCTCAGGGCTTCTATTATTCCCCAACAGCAGTCCTTAATTTGTAAATTTGTATTTTCAGGAACACTTTTGGTCTGATGTAATGGATTGGGAGTACAGGCCAAAACATTTGCCGGAACACTTTCATTAAACACCATTATATCAGATACATTTTTTGCCGGATCCTCCTAAATATTTCCCGGATCCTTTACCCTGAAAAAAAATTAATTGGGGGAATGCGTTCCCCCAAACGGGAGATCAAATTAAGCACTGCCCAACAGGAAGACCAAAAAAAAACACTATACTAAACTTACTACAGTAGACTAATAGAAAGGGTTGCATCAACAAGGGCACTATCCAGTATGGAAAAAATGATATGATTTAGGCCTAAAAAGTAAAGGTAAAGAAGGTCCTGACTTTAATTCCTGGACTGTGTGGACCTTCTGTATGGAGTTTGCATGTGGAGGACATGCACAGGAATGGCTGGGGACAATGAAGTACACCTTAAAGGAACACGCCACCATTTTAACATACTGAGATATGTTCTTGCCTGAGCTTAGACGAGTTGATGCGCACCTGTCTGGTCTTCGTGCATACCCTCAGTCACGCAAAACGACCAGATGTTGTTAGCATTTGGCCTCTCCCAATGTATTCCTATGGCTCCAAACGGAGGTGAAGTTGGAAGCTACTACGCTCTTCCATGGGCATGCACAAAGACCAGACAGGTACGCATCAACTCGTCTAAGCTCAGGCAAGAACATATCTCAGTATGGAAAAATGGTGGCCTGTTCCTTTAACTGTATGTAAAAAGTAAATCCTATATTGTTTGGATATTTGTTCTCCACGTATTAATACATTCATATAACGTTTCCCTTAGTCTTGTGTTTATTGTAGGGCAGGGATATTCTAAAATTACTATGCACATTCTAGACTTCTTTGCTCCAAGCTTAGAACCAGGTTTTAATAAAATAAATAAAAACAAATCATATTTCTGAGGCAAATATATGCTCATATTCATAACACAGGTTTTGCTAAAGGCCTTTTCTTTTGACAGTATTATTCATGAAAGCCACTTGTCATTCTACTTAACTACTGACCTCGTACTGCTACTTCTCATTATGCTTTGTGGATTGTGGGCGTCTGGCAACTTTACGTTTACAACATGAGTTGCACTATGTGTAATAGAATATAGCAGTTGCAAAACATTTATGCACAACCCCATACATGTTTCCACATCACAGAACATCCTTTCAACACGTCTGCTTCAAGAACAAAGTATTTTACTGTGCGCGTTTGGACAGAGGAACCATTCTGCTTTGGTGAACTCTTACCTGAGCAGGAATTCCTGACGTGAACCGGAGACACCCCAAATTCAATTTTTTTTTTCCCCAGATTATGTATCCCTGCATCTTTTCTGGCCAACCCCAAAGGTTTCCACTTATGTGAGATGAGGGTGTCTGTTTAAAAAAGAAGGTCAAGATGGAACAAAATCATTGTGGTTTCTGCAAGATTTGGTTTAAAGTAAAATGACTCCCACAGTACTCGCACTAAATGTTATGTAATACTGAGTGAAAAACACGCCACAACTAAGTGTAAATCTCTCGGACTGTTTACAGCGCTGTCTTTTCACAAAACAAACCTTGAATTTTACTTTTTTTTTTTTGCCATGTGCTTTTCCCCTTAACAACTCCTCAGAGTCTCCACATGGCCACGTCCAGGGCATTAAATCCTAATGTAGCAGTGCGGCTGGCCTTCAGGACTGACTGGAGAATTACATTTACAGTCAGAGCTTTGGATAAACCCGTGTTTGTAGTGGCAGGATTAGTACAGTTTTACTCTGCTGTGAACTCACCACAGGGCCGCTGAGGTCGTTCAGAAGGGGCTCGATGGCAGCCTGGACAAGTTTTATTTCCTTCTGCGGGACAATGGGCCAGCCTTCAAGAACAATAAAAGAACATGGGAATAAAATGTAAGGAAACACCCATTAGAAGTGCTTCATTCAGCTTAACAATGCCTCGCAGTCCAAAATAATGGCCCTTAAAATTGATTTGTAGCCTGCTATTTAAGGCTCAAGTATTTATTCAAAAAGCAAATCCTGTTCTTACAGAGCCACAAATTCAGTTCATCATTCTAATAATCTTTTTTTGTTGTTGTTGCTTTTCCAGTTTGATTTAATAATTTAGCAGTAGTATTTAGGTGATTCTTTTGTTTGTTGCTCTGTCTAGGCCTTTCTACTTTAATGGTTTTTAAGTGCCTGTACCGGGATAAGCCTGTAGTAAAGAAGTAGTATTTAAAATATTCATGTGATGGCTTGAGTATCTCTGATTGGAACTATCTGGAGCGCGTGTGCTGAAGAAATGAGGAGCTGTCTGTCACAGAGCCCCCCAGAGGCCACTTGGTTCACTGCAGGCCAGAGTATAAAAGCAGAAGGAAAGGAGAAAAGAGACAGACTTGTGCATGTGCGGGGCGAAACTCGACCAACGGACATAACCTAAGAATTACCACATAATAACCCAACAAGAAGGCCTCTCAAACCTGGACTATCTTGAACACAATGCTTGCGGTAATGGCAAACATTGCAATACATGCAATACAACTGGAATATGTTTCTCCTGTAACAGACACTGAGGTAAGTTACACGCTGTTTTTCTTTCTTTCTTTTCATTCTTATTGTTGAAAATAGTCTTACTTACACTAATGTAATCTGCTAGCTTAGAAAAAGTTATGAATACAATGATTATGAATATTGTGCAAACCAGCTGCTATATGAAGCAGGAGAACATACTTTATGCAAATACATTTTTGTCTCTTTTGCATAAATAAAGTTCTAATGCTTTACAGTTTATGTGCACCTTTATTTTTTGGTAAAAGATGCACTAACACACAGTTTGTCTTGAGCCTGTTGAAGACATGTAAAAGAGGAATGTGAATGGCACTGTCAATAGTCGGTGTCGAGACTTGTTCCGCGTGAATGACATGTTGGCCAAAGAGACAGTTTTCTCTTGTTTGGTTCTCCCTGTTCTGAAAGCTCTTTATTTGTTGTCAGACAACCAAAACACTGTCGTTTTTAATGCTCTGTATAAACAAATGTGAGTTTATATGCCTTTCTTAACTGATGAGAATAATAATAAATGCTTACTTTGGTGGTCTGTGATAAGGTTAAAGTGTGCATTATTGTCTCCGTAGGGAAATTTGTCCTCTGCATTTGACCCATCCTTCAATGCCGCTGGGGCGACCCGTCAGGGGCAGTCAGGGACTGCGAAGCAGCGCCCGAGGACCCATGTCCAGATGCTGAGCCACTGCCAGTATCTGTATATATGTAGTCTATTAACCAAAAGATTGGTGCGTGAGTGCGTCAGATCTGGCTCGAATCACGGAGTCAGGAGTATGTCCAGGACTCTTCAGAAAAGCATAAACTTCTTAGGACAGGAACCAGACTCACCTCTGTAGCAAAAATATAAAGGGGACTCATTCTGGTCTCACCAGGCTATAAACTTCTAGTCTTGCTTTGGTATTGCTCAATGCTCTTGTCTCAAAGCCAGGTAGTGGGTTTGATTCCAGAGCTTGACAATATTTTGAGATGGCTTTCATCTCAGAATATCTTATTAAGAATAAGGCATATTATTGCAGAATATTAAATAAAATGATGAGATTTGACTAAAGTGCTTGGAAACATGCACAGGCACTTGCTAATCCAGTCTCCCTTCTCCTCCAGCCATCTCTCGAGTGGAGTTTCCCGATGAACCCCAAAGCCCTGCGGTGATGTTGGCCATGCAGCACCCAAACGCCTCAGGCTCCCCAGCCACCCCCTCCACCCTCCTGGCCACTAACAACACCATGCTCCAGGAGCCAGGGGTGGAAGCTGTGGTGAAGAATGGGACACTTCCAAAAAGTCCTGTCATGGCAGGCCTTAGCATGACTTTGGGCATCCTTTTCAACATAATGGCTCTTATCATCCTTGCTAAGGCCTACAACCGCTTCCGTCGACGATCCAAGGCCACTTTCTTGCTATTTGCCAGCTCTCTGGTTGCTACAGACCTGGCGGGACATGTTATCAATGGAGCTCTAGTGATGAGGAGATACTCTGTCGATCCTATGCCGTACTCTACAATTGATACAGATGCATCCTGTTTGTTTCTAGGAGGTTGCATGGTGTTTTTTGGACTATGTCCACTTTTTATGGGTTGTGCGATGGCTGCTGAACGCTGCTTGGGTGTAACCAAACCATTGTTACATGCACAATTAGTAACAACAGCACGGACAAAGATAGCCTTGGCACTTATTTGGTTGTTAGCGTTATGTGTGGCCCTTCTGCCTTTCTTCAACCTAGGGACTTATACATACCAGCATCCTGGGACATGGTGTTTCATAAGGGTCTTGGAGGGCACAGAAGGGCTGGACCTCGCTTTTGTGATCCTCTTCTCAGGATTAGCTCTATGTTCCTTGGCCTCAGCCTTTGTCTGCAACACCATTAGTGGAATTACGTTGATAAGGGCACGGCTAAAGAAGACCAAGTGCTCCAAAAGTCGCTCCACAGCGTCCCACGACACAGAGATGGTGGTGCAGCTGGTCGGCATCATGGTCACCTCCTGCATCTGCTGGAGCCCTCTCCTGGTAAGTGATTGAAACAAATAAAAATGACACCAAATGTATTTAGTTCTCAACGGCAGTGATTCTCCCCTACCGGAGACCATTTTAACTGGATCTGGGTTTAAAATGTTTTTTTAAAACTTTTGATTGTTCGCCTTATGATCAATATTTACTGGATCAACAGAACATTGATATTTTATATAGGACCACTATAACAGGGTCAAATTATTCATGACTGAATAGAGGTGTCCCTTGAAGCTTTGTTATTTATTATTTATTTAGTTTCACATAAATAACTCGGGAAATTTTGATAAGATAAAAAATAGCGTGATGAAGTGTGACAGAAGTCCTAAAGGGCTTGTACTTAATGTCACACTCCTAAACAAGTTACATTTTTACATATCCCATGTTGAGAGAGAATGAGAACAAGAACATTTTCTTCTGCTTTACAAATTGAAAACCAATGGCGCATCTCTTTTGATAAACTGATTCAAGTTCCTTGTAATAATGAAATAACATTTAGTTTATCATTTTGCTTGAGAAATTTTGTATGTCCAAAAAATAAACATTTGCTTTATGTCACAATGATGGTCACGAAAACATGGTTATTAACATTCCTAACATACCACCTTGACAAGAAAGGGAGCACAGCCGTAAAAAAACACTGTAGAGTTTCAAGTTGCTTCATTTTAAAACAAAATGCAAATAACTGTAAAACTATATTTATTACGCTGTAAAATACGGTATATACTGAACAACTGAACACTGCCCTTTCAAGTATCTCAGAATAAGGCTAATAGAAAGAAGTGCAACTTCTAACTTTGAAATGAATGCTAATGCATTGTTTTCGATTGAGTAGTTACTAAAAGGAAAACATTTAGAAGAACATGGACAAAAGTGTCAGACAAGAATTGAAGAAGAACATGATTCTCAACATCAATAAAATAAAAGTCAGAATTTTGAATTCTTTGTTTTATGCAAAGATGTTTTTGCCTCATCTTCATGGTACCTATATTTTTGTACCGCGAGTAGTATGTGCAGTGGTAACACCTCCTCCATCTTGCACTGATTAAATCTGACTTTATGTCCCATGCCCTCTGACTGTACCAATATGACTAATCTCGGCTGTCCCTTGCAGGTCTTTGGCCTCATGTCAGCTCTGCGCTCCTACAGTGGAACCCTGGGTAGTGACAGAGCCACCTACAGGGGGCTGATGATCACTGGGGTCCGCATGGCCGCTTGTAACCAGATCTTGGACCCATGGGTGTATATCCTGCTGAGACGTGCCATCCTCCGGAGGATTTACCGCATCACCAAACGCCAGACCAGTCTAAAGGGAAGCCTTTTCCGCTCGATGCGGTGGGAAGCCGGCTCTTTCCACATAACTGAGAAAACTGCCTGTAGCAAGTTATGATGTTGGATATTGTTTTATAAAATGTAGCACTTTGAAGAAGCACTGAAAGTAGCAGCATAGTATGTGCAAAAGTAGCAGAGAAAAGCTAAATGGAATATTTTTTAAGTTGTGTTTTGTGTTAAAAGCAATCGGAGGGATCATGCTAAAACAGCATAACCTTTTAAGACCCATATGTTCCCTCTGGTCGTATCATGTAGTCATTTCAATTGAGTTACTGTTGTGAACTTTTAATTTCTAATTAAATTTAGCTGATGATACTTGGTCCGTAATAGCATTGATGACCAATAGCAGGAAATGCATATCTAAAGTTTCCAAAATTGGGGCAAACAAATGAGAAAATTAAAATTTTGTGACTGCACAGAAGTTGCGGAGAGATTAAATTATCATGGCAATTACAAACTACACCCACAAACAACACAAGAGAAAAAGCAAATGTTAAGGTCTTAGTCTTAGTTAAGCTGTACCAGCATTTGTTAAAACCAAAAATAAATGCTCTTTTTTTTTACCTCATGTTGAAGATGTGAATTGTCTATTGTGAGTTTGTCTAATTTAATGTTCATATTGTTAGTGACTGTATACGGACGAAGTGAAGCCATTGTACTTAAAAAAACAAAAAACAAAATGAATGTAATGTTCACCAAATAAATGTACAGGTTGTTAAACCATTTGTTTGACTTTTATTTTAGGTTTTATTTCTGAAATAGGTGTAAGACGATTTTATTTGTTACCACTTTTTGTTGCTGTAATATGTTTGATTATATAAGTAAGCAAATTCATCAATGAAACAAATAACCACTTTGAACAGTGATCACAGCCCAGGGGCCAAGTCCCTCAGAGCTCCGATCTGACCTCATTATAATAATGATGCTGGTCTGGAATTCCTCTTAGGTTTTGACCATCCTCGAATAAACTGAGGTTTAAAAGTAAGTAGAAAATTGAGATATAAAATAACATCAATTATTATTTTTCTTTTTCTATTTTACTGGAGCTGGAACAATAAAAAAAAAATGTGACCGTCAGGCGAATGTGATATTTGATTGGATCTGAAACGTGACAATAGCGACACATAGTGGTGGAAAGAAATAAACTAGACAGGCTCACATTTGAAGTAGATTTTCTAATCTCTTGAATACGGCTATGTTTTAAAGAATATTATCATTTAATTAAACTAACTAACGTGATAATTTTGTCTTGTAATAGATACCTAAGGCAACATATTAGAGGGGGCACATTTAGGTAGGGTCAGAGACTCACCTTGAGTTCCTGAATGCAACGCTGTGTTGCGTGATGTCTATGATCTCATCCAAATAACCAGAACCACACACGAGTAAAGAGCAGACATTAAAAAAAAACTAAACTATGAGTTTAAATGAATATACTATAAAGAGATAAAGAATAACAACTGTATTCAAAGGCACAATACGCACGATGTCATGTGACGCGTGCGTCCAATGATGTGCGGGTTTCCTGTGGGGGTGGTGCTCGGGCTGGAGCTGCTGCAGACGCGCAGACACCGACGCCGGAGGAGCTAACGTGCTGCTCGATCCGCTTATTTCAGCAACATCTCGGTAAGCCGAAATAGTTGGGAAATGTCCAAGGAACTCGGTGGGCCTTCTGTAGGGCGTAACGAATGCCCGTGGCGTTATTGGTTTTATCTGGTCGTAACATTGTGATGTCTTTGTTTACGCAGGCTAACATGCTAACTGCTAACACGGTTCACTATTGAATGGGGTCTCGTTTTTCTTGCGGCTCCTTTTCTGGCTGCTTCCTAACGTTAAACCCTGAATAAAGGATCTTCGTGCTTGCCCTTTTCACTTATGTCCCCCAGTTGTGTTTCGTGCCTTCGTGTGCGTGAACAGATTTAGCATCACCGACGGTGCTTGTTTTTTGTGTGGGGGTTTGCATGGGGCGGCTTGGACGCTGCGGTCGTCGCCATTTGGACCGAATTAAAATGGCGTCTGATTTCCGTTCCTTTGATGTAGGTGTCGCTCCAGTGTCCGAAATACAGATTCTTACCTGAGTCTTCCAATATTAATGATTCTTTAGCATGCTGGCATTGTTTGTTGGAACTGTCACAGCAAGTGGACCCAGACACTGCGCACACGTAGCTAATGAATATGTTGAACGACCTGTTGTTTATGTACATAATGTTGAAGACTTGTTGTTGCATTTATGAATTATTATTTTTATTATTTTTGGATATTTTGGTACTGTAAGTGAATACGGCGTTAAAGTGGGTGTGGTCAATTAAATGTATTGTTCTTGTATCTTAATAAACTTCAACCTACAATGCTGCTGATGCAGTCCAAAAGATATTTCTAACATTTGTGTTGTTTTCCCACCATTTTAACCTTGACTACAATCGAGTTGATATGAACATTCTTTGTATGTCGGTTTATGGCCTTGAACTAAAACTGTTCATGTGGAAATGAGCTGTGCTTTCACCCTGGGGCAAGAATTCCTTTGCCAACAATCTGGCTGTTTATACTGATGGTCTGTGTGCTGTGATGGATAAAGAGATCCAGTGTATCTTTTAACAATCTTTTGACTTTGTCAATTGTTCATATATAGTCTTTTTCCTCAAATAATTGTGTTCCTTTTCTAATGAAATCGTGATATCTCTATCTCGCCTAGAAACGGATTGTTCTCTTCACTGCTGCACAAACACTGCCATCAACTGTCTGCAGATAAATATGGTGAGTCGTCTTTCCAAAGTTAATCTAAGCATGTTTCACAAAAAAACAAAGCCAAAAGCCCGTCAGAAAAATGTGAACAGAACGTGTGACTGTGCCACCTCTAATTTAAGTCCAAGAGCTGGTGCCAGAGTGTTGTCATTCCAGTTGGCGGCTTTTGCAAACACATGCATTCATTCACACATCAGTGCTGTCCAGAAAATGGACTTTGGCTGTTGCTACACTCGTGCAATAATTAGTAAAAATGGCCTGCACAGTTAACAAGCATTTTTAAAATCTTAAATAAAAATACAACTGTTTATCCTGCTTTATGTAATATTATGTGTTTATGTTGCTCTCTGCATTAAATATAAATTCTAAGCTGGGATGCATTTCCTGTTGACATCCTCTTATTGTGCTGAGATCATTCAGAGTAAACCGTGTCTCGATTTTCGCTGTTCATATACATACTTTTTCTCTTTCCCCCTCAGCCTCCCCCAATGCGCCACCGCTTCATGCGAGTCTTCATGAATGACGACCGCCACGTGATGGCCAAACACTCTGCCATTTACCCCACACAGGAGGAGCTGGAAGGGGTCCAGAACATGATCTCTCACACAGAGCGGGCTCTCAAAGCTGTGTCCGATTGGCTGGACAAAGAAGAGAGGGGTTTCACCAAAGACTCTGATGGAGCTGATGCTGACAAGGAAAGGTACTGTATATCAAACTAGGGATAACTTAGAGTAAGTGTCATTTTTCCATAATGTGAACCCTTATTAACTCTGTGTTGTGGTTCCAGTGACTACAGAGAACAGGCCAGCCGTTCTCTGCGAGGCGTTATGCGTGTGGGCTTGGTAGCTAAAGGGCTGCTGCTAAAGGGTGATTTAGACCTGGAGCTCGTGCTGCTTTGTAAAGATAAACCCACCATCACTCTGCTTAAGAAAGTCTCCGACAACCTTCTTTCTCAGTTAAAGGTACGCACCTCTGAAATAGTTGAAAGCCATTGTTCTGTTACTCAATGTGTTTTTCCTCATTTGCAGCTGATTACGGAAGACAAATACGTGGTGAGCCCTCAGATCCGCGAGGCGAGCATTACGATTAAGAACACCAAGGAGTTGCCCCTAACCCTCACCATTCACCTGACGTCTCCGGTGGTGCGTGAGGAGATAGAGAGGCAAGCTGCAGGAGGTAAGCTTTGTACAGCACTGCCTCTGGAGTGTAGAGGCAAGCACCAGGCTACACAGCTATTGTTTATTGGGCCTTCAATGGAGCTAGAGGACCACAATGCACTCACATAATGAAACTGTGCTATGTTTGTAGCTCACTAGACTCTCATGGTTCCATGTGATGTAATTCTACATTTTTGATGGCCCAATATACAGTACAGGGCAGGTAGATAACTGACTGAAGACTTTTGGACATCTCCCTAAATGAACAAGACTCAGAACTATTGAAGGCTTACTGAGAATTTAACAAAACACAGAGACCACTTTGTTTGCATGTGTTTTATTATTGATGGTGAACGGTTTGCATTGCAGCAAAAATGAAAAGCATCACATTTAACTGCCCTTTATAACCCAGCAATGGGGCTATTGGCTGCAGAATAAAAGCTTAGGTTACAGATAACAACAAGACTGGTCTGAATCTGTTTTAAAAAACTGTCAAGAATCAGGCTCAGGTGAAGGGCTTGTCTGTAAAAAGTAGATTAGGCTTGCAACAACACACAAAGAGCGGAATGAAGAGTAGAGCAGGACTTGCAGCTTATGTCAAACCTTGGTCTTATCTGTAGCCGCGAGCGAACACCCACTTTGGGCCTTTTTAAGCGTCAGTTTTGCTGCAGTGTGGACCTGTTTAAATACCCTCTTTTATGCATCTGATAACGTTTGCCTGTGGTTCAAATTCTGATTCTCTTTGTCAAGCCTTCTAGTTTGTCGATTTTTAGGGATGCTGGACCTTTGACCAACTGGCCGCTCTCTGTCTCGGAAGGGGCAAAGTGCAGCATTCCCATATGAGTCGAAGGGGAGGGGGACTCTGAAGCCCCTTTGGTTGATCTAAATATCCGCTTCTTTACAGTCAACATCCCACCTCGTAAATGTTGTGCAGTGCATCACTGGCACCTACAAATCTGGGGGAAAAAACTTATCAAAAGTGATATAGTTCCACGTTACTCAAGTTAACCATTGAAAGGTTAACTTTGAGTTAAGCTTAACTTATTTCTAAGCCCAAAGTTAATGGTTTAGTGTAGGCTGTAAATGATCGTGTTGTCCCAAAACCTAGTGACTTTGTGGAGGGACAGCACTCGACTTTAGGTGTGTCTGATCTAGACGTTTAGTCTGAGCCGGCCTTGGAGAGCCATCCTCCCATTCCATTGTTGTAAACGCGACTTAAAAAGATCTCGCTTTGCTATTGATCGTTTTAAGCCCAACCTCGTGGGAGGTTAATTCTGCTGCTCTCCAGCAGAGGGCCCCCTCCCCCTCCTCCATGCTGCTGCCGGTGATCCCCTGGCCGTCTGACAGAACTCCCCTTGGTCAAACTGTACCTTGTCTTCTTATTCCACCTGCCAATAGAAACGCTTACAGTCAACGATGCTCCGGATGTTCTGGACAGGCACAAATGCCTGACTGCCTTGGCCTCTCTTCGCCACGCAAAGTGGTTCCAGGTTTGGATCTTGTCTTTATTTGTCTCTAAAACAAAAGTAGTTTTGAGTTTGGTTTTGAGCTCTTAATTTTTTCGTTTTTTATTTGGGCGTTCCATGTGTTTCTTCATTTGATCTTTTGAAATGTTTCTGCAGTAATAATCAGGATGTCCTTAGGACACTTTTGCCTTTACACTCTTGTAGATTCAGTAAATCATTTCAGGTTCTACCGTCAAAGACATTTTAATGTTTTTTTCCCAAGTTCACTTGCTTCACTTACCTCAATCAAGCTGCTTGACACTAAGTCTAAATCTATTTAATCAATATCCTGGTGCAATATTTCTTCACTTTCAATTTTGGTGTGATTGAGTTGTTTGGTTCATTTATGCAATCTAGTAGTTCCACACTCTGTTCTCTGAAGTACTGCAGAATCTGTCTTTTTGTACACACTGATAAATGTTCATAGTAATGTGGCCTTGGTCATATTTGGCTTTTCACTGTAACAATCTGCTCCATTTCTGCGGCTTGTTTTTGTGTAGAACTTTTCTGCTCTTCTGGCTCTTGGTGATTTATGTGTGCCGCTGCATTAACAGGAATATTGCACCTGGAGGCAACATTTGTGCTGTTGTAACAACACACACCATTAAACTTCAATTTTAAACTCACACTTGAGCCCACGTAGTGGTGGAATGAGTTTTGATGGCACGATCAAACGCTATTATGTTCGGTCTGTCATGCCAGCTTGTACTTACAAGAATATACATTTGTATTTTAACAAGAGCTTTTACATCTCATAGTGACTAAGCCAAGCTGTAGTGTGTGTGTGGCTTCATGTTTTGATTTAATTCTCTCCAGTGTGTTTCACAGAATGATTTGCTTATATTTGACTAATCTTATGTGTCGCCCCTCCTCACATGTGTCTTTAGGCCCGGGCCAATGGGCTGCGCTCATGCGTCATCGTCATCCGTATCCTGAGGGACCTGTGTGCCCGTGTCCCCACATGGGCTCCTCTGCGTGGATGGGTAAGAGATTGTTGTTGCTTTGATGAAACTCTTCACATCATGACCTCAAATCTGACCCTGCTTATTATAGCCGCCTCATCTTTGTCTCTCCTTCACAGCCACTTGAGTTGATCTGTGAGAAAGCCATTGGCACGGGGAACCGGCCGATGGGAGCAGGAGAAGCTCTGCGCAGAGTTCTTGAGTGTCTCGCATCAGGAATCCTAATGGCTGGTGTGCATTAAACATTGTTTTTTTTGTGCATTCTTTTAACTTTTGCTATTTGATTGATCAATATTTTTTTGCTTATTTTGCTATGGGTGTCAATGAAAAAAAAAACTTGTCTTGTGAATCTTTTTGTAGATGGTGCAGGAATCTCTGATCCATGTGAGAAGGAGGCCACTGACGCCATTGGTCACTTGGACTTCCAGCAGAGAGAGGACATCACACAGAGTGCTCAAGTGAGTAGCAATCGATTTGAATTTTAGTTAATCAAACAGCTCTATATGATTTTCTTGAAGAATTCCTTTTTGAAACGTTTGATTTTTTTATATCTGATTGGAATTGAAAACAGTTTAATTTTGTGTCAATGTATTGATGGATTTAAACTTTATTATTTACTACAAGATGCTGCTTTTATTTATAGCATGCCTTAAGGTTGTCCGCTTTCGGACAGCTGCACAAAGTGCTTGGGATGGACCCTCTTCCATCAAAAATGCCCAAGAAACCCCGAACTGACACTCCCATAGATTACACAGGTAACATTATTTCTGAAACACTTTTTTCTTATCTTATTCTGTGTCATAATGACATGTGTGATTTTTGGTGTAGTTCAAATCCCACCCAGCCACATTGATACCCACCAGTACACCCCACCAATGAAAAGGCCCATAGAGGAAGAGGAGGGTAATGATGACAAGAGTCCCAATAAGAAGAAGAAAAAGCTGCAAAAGAAATGTACAAAGTGCATTTTATTGTCTTAATATTTTGTGCCAACTACATATTGGTTTAAAACCTGTGCTGTCTTTTTCTCACAGCCCCAGAGGAAAAGTCTGAGCCGCCACAGGCCATGAATGCTCTGATGAGGCTGAATCAGCTGAAGCCAGGCCTAGTGTACAAACTAGTGTCTCAGACGGGACCTGTGCATGTCCCAGTCTTCACTATGGCTGTGGAGGTGGAAGGCAAGAATTATGAAGCCTCTGGTCCATCTAAACGCACTGCCAAGCTCCATGTAGCTGTGAAGGTACACATGAACACATGCCTGTACTCCTGATAATATATGGACTGTTTCATGCTGAAAATAAGAGAAACAATAGAACTGTGAGAAATGTACCTTGTTTAGCCAAAAGACAAGAAGAATTGCAGTTGCTAATACTTATGATGCAACATAGTAATGTGTACAGCCCAGTAAATTGATGCATCTGTGTGACTTGTGTGCTAATTTCTTGTTGATCAATCGTAGGTTCTACAGGACATGGGCCTGCCTACAGGAGTGGAACTGAAGGCCATTGAGCAGGTGAAATCTGAAGAAACAGATGTAGCTGTGGAAGATCTGAAACCTGTACTACACACTGCAGAAGCACCTGCTGTCACGGGATCAGCGCACACAGAGATGAATGATACTGAGGTACAGTAACCAACTGCTAATATTGTTTGTCCTGCCATTGAAACATGTACAATATGTACAACGTCCCCTCTGATGTCAGGACCCTCCCATAAAACGATTTTGAATCTCATTTGGATGTTTTTGGTTAAATAAAATAATTTTTAGAGGTACCATTTGCTGATGACACCTCAGAAAATAATATTGTGCAGACACTAAATGTTACATGTCAAATACTTTTAAGGGAATAGATGGATCACCTCAGGTCTTAAGCGTAGCTGCAGTGTCTATGTTAAGCTCGTGCTGTGGAGATAGTTGGTATTTCGGCCCGAAACAGTGCAGGCTTTTTGCGGCAGTTATGGTGAATATGTCTGGGCTCATTCTACACATTAGGACATTACTGGAGCAAGTGGGGGGTGGAAAATACATAATTTTAACATTTTTAAATTCCTTCTTGTCTCTTTAATAATCGTCAAACATTACATCTGACTTGAATTGTCTTCCAGACTGCTCGCCAACAGGGACCAATTTTGACCAAACATGGGAAGAATCCAGTGATGGAGCTCAACGAGAAGCGACGCGGTCTGAAATACGAGCTGATCTCAGAGACCGGAGGCAGCCACGACAAACGCTTCGTCATGGAGGTAGAAATCGACGGGCAGAAGTTCCAGGGAACTGGTTCCAACAAAAAGGTGGCCAAGGCCTACGCTGCACTGGCTGCTCTGGAGCAGTTGTTTCCTGAGGGCTCTTTGGCTGACGCTGCTAAAAAAAAGAAGGGCCCGCCCATGGTAAGATGAGCCTAGTGGCTTTGAATCATAAGATTAAATATTAGACATGTATTTGATTTCTGTGTACGCTCAGCACTCCGGCTTTGGTATGATGGGACAAGCAGATGGTGCCATGCCCAGAGGAAGAGGAAGGGGTCGTGGAAGAGGCCGCGGGTTCAACAATGGAGGCGGCTATAACCAAGGAGGTAAATTTGGTCAGCTGAAAGAAGCTCAAGCAGATCTGTTATTTTGCATCTCCATCCACCACCTAGTAATTGGAGTCTAAGTGCCTCTTTCTTGTGTCTTTGTTAGGTGGATTTGGAACATATGGTTATGGGAACAACTCTACCTCTGGATACAGTAAGTACTTGCTCTACTATTTGTAATCCTGTTTATTGCATTGTTCCCTTTTGGCTCTAGTTTTGTATTTTGAGTCCGTACACATATTTAACGGTGAGGTTACATTTGGAAGTGACCATCTTTACACAGCAATGGTCATTTTACATTTCTCTGCTTTATTGAGCCACAGGTGTCTTTTCCACTTTTGAGAACCACTTCACAGCATGTTCTGAGGACAGACCTACCTGAGTGTGACAGGAGCAGAGAAATCTAAAAAACCTTGATTTAAAATTCCAATTTGATCCAGGGCCAAGATATGGCACAAACAATTGTCCACTCCCACAAAGCTAATGGCCACATTTTCCCTTCTCTGCCCTGTTTCACTTTTTAGGTGACTTTGTCTCAGACTGTGACGGGTTCAACGACTTTGCAAATTAAAGCTACCCCACTCTTAGACATTTTCAAAGAAATTGCACAAGGGACAAAATTACTATACGTCACGTGCATCCTTCAAGTTCTGCTCACCACTGGAACAGTCGTCCTCATCTTTCACTTGCTCGGACACTTCAAGAAGATGTGCATGTTCTGCAGAAGCCATTAAACCACAGGACATTATCCTTGTTGAAGAACAAGACTTCTTCACTTTGTCCAGATCAAAATGAAATGTTTGTCACTGAAATCATGTGAAGCTCTTTTGTTTACTTTTAAAGTGTCTACTTGGATTTTAAAGCAGCTGCTATTTTTATAAGGAATCATGTAGTACTGGTGTAATCAACGTATCAACTAAGTGATGATTATCAACTTAACTCTGTTATTCCGTTTGTCAGTGCTACTATACTATGCATACTAAATACTTCATACACAAGACATAATTCATTTTTAGACAGTTTAGAGTACCTGAGATCGGCCTTGAAATATTCGCATAGCCTAAATGAGATACATGTGGCTCTGTTTGCCTGCTGTTTTAAAAAACTGTTGTATGGATTATTTTAATTTTTTTTTCATGCCATTTTAATGTGGAGCTTTGCTCTTTATTAACATAATACTCCTTCCATATCATATAAGGTGGCTAAAATGATTCAAATAGGCTCTGCATATCTGCCGCAAAAGAGCAGAGCAAAGGATGCTCTGAATTCTAATTATTGGAACACATTTGTTATCAGTCTATTGCATACAATACCAAAGCTTGATTAAATAATAACAAACAGCTTGTTTAGCTGTAATACAGTACTAACACTGACAGATGGACTATAATATTAATTTTGAACAAAGAATAAATGCTAATGGATATATGGCAAGGATTTGAGTTGTATTCAAGCCTCAAACTGCGAAAGTCAGATTTTGGAACCCTGTTTTGCTTTGCTCTAAAATTTAGGAATGGTTTCACTTAAACAGTCATGTTTTTTTTTATATAATAAATGTGATTACAATTGTACTGCTTCCAGTTCCTCTCTTCAGTTATTTGTTTTAAGAAACGTACAAATCCGTTTATGCATGTTACAAACATTTAAATCCACAATGAGATGGAAAACTTAAGATTTTATTGCATTACATAGAAAATACCAAAACATTTTGACTTGAGGCACTTTCATACCGTTAATAATGTAATACTATTTTTTTTATAAAATAGGATATTGTGGATGGACTATTTTATTTAGGAGAAGCATTTCATGTTATCAATTCAGATAATAGATACATTTTAATATGTTATTTCATGTGAATGAATTGGTGCGGTCAGTGGTGTATCTCAAAAAGTTTTTTTTTTCTACTTGACCAGATTACTACAACAATGGTGGTACAAATGGAGGAAATGGATCTTCCAGCAGTCCCTCTGGTGCAACTCCAGTGAGCTCATCCCCATCCCCGGCTCAGAGCTCCTACAACTCATTCTACTCCAACGACGGAAGCTACAATGCAGGCGCTGCCAACAAGACACAAAAGAAGAAGCCCCTGATGCACAAGGGAGCAAAGGGCCCCTATCAGGGCCTCAACACGAACACTGGCTCTTCACCAGGATATCAGCCCACCAATGCTTCAGGCCAGAGCTCTTATAATCAGTACAGCCAGGGCTATGGGCAATCAAAGAAGAACTTCAACCAGAGCCAAGGAGGCACTGGAGGATACTCGTATAGCACTGCTTATCCAAGTCAGGTGACTGGAGGAACGGGGAGCAACCAGGACTACAGTTATGAAGGTAAGAGAAGGAAATAAACAAGATGATTCAGTGCTATCAATGTGGACACCAACACAGATAACCATCAAGAATAAAACCATTTCGCTGGAGGGAGTCACAATGAGCACAGCCAGTAGTGTTATTCTTATCACAGTTCACAATTCTGTTCACTTTTTGTCTTCTCAGTGAGGTGAAAGAGTAGAGATATGCAATAACAGTGTAAGGATAATGTTTGGTTGTGTCTTGTAAATTTAGTTGCCAACTGTGTTGTTTTTCCTCCGTAGGTTTCAACAACCAGTCCAGTTACAACTCCCAAGGAGGGGGAGGAGGAGGAGGAGGAGGAGGGAGCAGCCAGGGCTTCAGCAACAGCCATTCTCAGTATCAGTCTGGCTATGGCCGAGGAGAAGGAAGCATGAACTACCAGTACAGATAAACTGTCTTCACTCGTTGACTCAAGCGCCTGCATTAGTGTCTCCACCTCCTTCAGATAGATGATCAACAGCTTTCCAGTGCTCTCTGCCTTTTCCATGTTCGCTTCTCGTGCTTTGGGTATAAATGTAGCACACATGGGCACAATAGTTGTCTGGACATTTGAGTTGGAGTTGAGTTGTGGTTGAATGTGGTGACCTGTTGTTGTGATCTGGTCAGTGCATTGTGTTTTGTTTATTTTCTTTTTTTTCTTTTGGTGTTAAGAACCTACAGGTAAATGCTGCCTAATGTCCTAGCTTTTGCTAGCTGACTCAGTCTGTGTCCTTGGGTTAAGTTGTAAATCTATTAAACCTGTATTGTAATTTTTATAACAATCAATAGCGTAAGAGCTTTTTATTTTCCGTGCGCCTTTTATGTTGTATTTTTATATATAATTTAGTCTTGTTTTAGTATTAAAAGCTAATTATTGGACTAATGTTACCCATTTTGTTCAGTCGTCATGGGCTGGGTTAGGATGTTTCTGTGTGATTGTAGTAATAAACGTTTTTACTTTGAAATGATTTTGATTGTAAATATTGTGGAGTTTCTGCACTATTACATTAAAATAAAGGCCCGTGTTTTCACATAGAAAATGAACATACCATAATGGCTATGGTAGTGTCAATCTGATGGATGTCGGGTCGGGACTAACAAACGTTTGCCAACTTCAAAATGGGCATTTGACGATCACAAAAATCAACATCAGTCCATATTTTTATGGAAGCTGACTGAAGTAGAGATGTTGTTTTGGTTCAGTTTTTACCGCTGGCCCAAGTCACTGTGCGCCTCGTGCGCCTCTACTACAGCGCTTTCGGCTTCGCGAGCTCCGTCACTTCCGCTCCTGTCGGTCTTTGCGGGGCAGCAGCATGGCTGACACCGGGGTGCTGGAGCTTCTACGGCTGATAGAGAAGGCGGACAATGGCGTGGACAGCGTGGACGCCGCGTCCAGCCTCGGGGTGGACCACCAGGTTGTGGTCGGGGCCGTGAAGAGTCTACAGTCCCTGGGAGACGTGAGTTTATCGACCCGAGCAGCACCGGAAGTCCCAGTGGCAACTGTTCATTTACTGTGTCAGTCTCTGACTGATGCAACTTTAACCAGATCACATCAACTAGAGTAACGAGAAAGTCGTTTTGCTCCTTAAATTATGTTTAACATTGAAATAGAATCGCTCCCCAAAATATGCTGCATGTGACTTGGTGAGCTCCAGCCATAGACTGGAGCAAAGATAAACTCAATAGTAAAAGCCAGGGGACTAAACATCCACATGGCTAAAACGCTGTGCATTTTCAATGGTGTAAACGTGTGTAAATCATATAAACGCAAATTATAACTACCAAATATATTAAAAGTTGCCAACAGAAACATTCAATACCACTCTTGTAATGCGTATTTTGCTTTGAGAAAAATAAACTGTGACATGTTTCAGTAAAGTCACTTGATATTAAGTTAATCCATCAATCTTTCTTAAAGTGTTGTATAGGTCAAAGTGCTTCACAGGTTAAAATCACCCCAACTCCCCCAAATATATAGGACACCATCCCCTCGGCTCACTGACCTACACATTATAACAATGGACCAAAATAAAGGACGTATGGCTAAGTGCAGATAAACTGAATGAGGAAGCGCCAGAGGAGCTGTGTGCACCAGAGACACCCAACCTCCATCTACTCAGCCAGCCAATCACCACTCCCGAGAGAGGGCTCAGGCTCAGAGAGAGTCCTAAAAATAGGGGGAAAGGCAAAACTGCAAAAATAAGCATCAAATAAATATATTAAACTAAAGAATAAATTATTACCAAAACAAATAAATCGCATTTAAACAAATAAACATTATTTATAAGCCTAATTAGAAAGGTAAGTCTTGCCTGCTCTTGAAAAAAAAGTACATTCTCTGCGCCCCGTGCTCCTCCGATAGGCTGTTCCAGAGTTTAGAAATAGTTTATTTAAGCATTTTACATTCTTAATTTAAAATCACATCATTACATAGTAATGACACTCAAAAGGACTAGGCCGAAGCAAGAAAGATGAAGGTTTTATAAGGTAAACAGTTAAAAAAAAAGACAGTAAAAGAAAGACCCAAACCATTAAGACATTTAAAAAACAAGAACTTCAAACTCCTGAAACTCACGAGGAGCCAATGCAGTGACCGGTGTACTTCTGGTCTTTCGTCAGGACACGAGCTGCTGGAAGTTTTAAACGTGATATGGTCTTTTTGTGAAAACAGGGCATTACGGTGATTAAAGCATGGATCAGTGTCTCCGTGTTGGCCCGATAGAGAAAGTGGCAATATTTCTCAGGTGATAAATATCCTATTTTAGTGATTATTTTAATTTATTTTTTATTTTTGGGTGTGTGGAATAAAAATAAGCTCAATACAACTGTGTATCATCAGCATCACTGTTAAAGTTCACTCCATGTCTCCTGATGAAATCACTAAGAGGGAGCTACAGGTTAAAAAGCACTGGGCCTAAAATCAAATTGATATGATATTGTATAATAATTATAGCATCACTTCAAGTTGGCAGCATTTCTTAAAATTGATGCAGTGCTTCTTCTTTTGTTCATATAAATAATGCTTAACTTATCTTTGTACCAATTTTTCTAAAATATTAATGCATCTAGTGCATTGCACTGCAATACAACAGTGGGAAGAAAAGGTAGGTGTTGGAATTTCTCACATTTTTTCCTAAATTGGTCATAAAATGTGGTCTGATCTTCATCAAAATCATAACAATGAATAAACAGTGTGTGCCTGAACTAGTACCACCCACACATTTACATTTCATCATATTTTTATTGGCCATAACATGTAAACATTCACAGGAGAGTGTGCAATAAGTAAGTACACCGCCGGAATCTCACTGAACTGCAGCAGTTTTGTCAAGAGGAATGGTCCAAGATTGATCCTGATCGTTTTGAGCGTCTAATCTGCAACTACAAAAAAAGCAGTTATTGCTGCAAAAAAAGGATCAGCCAGATATTTAAAGGGGGAGTATTATGCAAAATGGACTTTTTCAAGCTTTACATCATGTTATTAAGTAATTCCCTCATTAAAAACATGCCTGAAGTGTTGCCTTAGCACATTCACGTATTTTCGAGTAATCTGTAGAAACTCTGATGGCGGCCATTTTAGGGATAAAACGCCTGATTCCTTCAGGAAACGCCCTCGACCTCCAGGATACGCCTCCGACCTTTCGTCACCAGCCGAGTAACCAACCACTGCCCCTCAGCAGAACCCCCTCCCTGCAGTGTCTAGCCCTAAGATGTAAACAGAGTCATCATGGAGGATTAGCTTCATGTGTTGTGAACCGGAGTTACAGCAGCTCTGAAACTTTTACAAAGACACACATCAGTGTTTCTGTTACCGAAACACCCAGGATTAAAACCGGTGACAAGAACACTTATTTCAGTGTCTGGTTCTGCGCTGGGCCTTGATGATGCACAGAGCCTCCGGAGAAAGCTAATGCTAAGCTAAACCTCGAGTCATCACGTGAAAACGAGAAATATGCACACATAAAGTCAATAAAACCACCACACACATGAAGAACCGTTTAACAATGATCACACACGGAGCCTGGCTTGTTGATTTGGAAGTTTATTGCTCACATTTCATCTACAAGGGGTCATAGCCGAGTGGTTTTCTCCCGGAGCTAACAAGCTAGCCGCGACAAGCTAACGGGAAAATTCACTGAATACAAGCAGCATATTATGCATTGAAAACGTCACTAAACAGGCAACTGCTTGAAGCAGCCTTTATGACGATCACACACGGAGCCTGGCTTGTTGATTTCGTAGTTTATTGCTCACATTTCATCTACAGTGAGTCGTAGCCGAGTGGTTTTCTCCCGGAGCTAACAAGCTAGCCGCGATAAGCTAACGGGAAAATTCACTGAATACAAGCAGCATTTTATGCATTGAAAACGTCACTAAACAGGCAACTGCTTGAAGCAGCCTTTATGATGATCACACACGGAGCCTGGCTTGTTGATTTCGTAGTTTATTGCTCACATTTCATCTACAGTGAGTCGTAGCCGAGTGTTTTCTCCCGGAGCTAAGGCACTATTAGCCGCGACAAGCTAACAACCTTCACCTTCACAACATTCATTGAAAACAGGCAGCATATTATGCACAAATAACATCAATAAAGCAGCAACTACTCGAAGAAGCCTTTACGATGATCACACAATGAGCCTGGCTTTACACATTTGTGGTTTATTGCAGACTTTTCATCAACAATGAGCTGTAGTCGATTATAACAAGCTAACGGGGTAACCTCGAAAAACCATTGTCCACCTGCACAGATAATGTCCGTCTTTTGAATCGTATGGGCTCCTGCAGATCCTGGTGTCGTCCATGGGGGTATAGTTAGAGATCCATAGGGCATGGCAGATGCAAAGAGATAGCCTCCAAACAGCAGTTATTTTTCAGGCAAAAGCCCCTTCCAAGCGTCCGGTGTGGAAGGTTCGTCTCCAAATAATATCCTGTGTGGCCATTGTTCACAAAGTGATAAACAGTAGCTCCTTTCCAACAATAAAAATTAAAATGCACCGATTGTAGTTTCAATACTGTTGAGACAAGCGGAGTGTTGTTGTGATGCCACAGACAGCGTGTGGAGGGGGCGTGTCGGAAAGGGTCAGAGGTTCTTAAAGAGATAGGGGCCTATTTCAAGTCATTTGCTACCGCCATTTTGAAAAAGCAATTTTATACAAGGCAGTTTTTCTAATTTACTGCATTTACAGACCAACAGAAGGTTTGGTCATCATTGTAGTGTGCTATAGACTGGTGCTATGTGGCTGAAAAAAGCATAATACCCCCTCTTTAATACAAGGGTTCACTTACTTATTCCATGCATGTTGTGAATGTGTTTTTTCTGCAAAATATCTTGATAAACTTGTGAATTATTTTTTCTATTGATGATAGCACGTTGTCGAGGCCCTGAGGAACAAAACAGCCCCACACCATGATTCTCCTGCACCGTACATCACAGTGGGGATAGGGTTTTGATGTTGGTGCTGTTGTTCCATTTTTCCTCCACACATGACGTTGTATGTTCAATTCAACAATCCACAGTATACTTTTCCAATAGTGCTGTGGAGCATCCAACAGCTCTTTCGCGAACCAAAGCTGAATAGTTCAGTGTTTATTCCACGCTGTCCTGTGAATGCTTACATGTCATGGCCAATAAAAATGTGATAAAATGTAATTGTTTGGGTGGTATTAGTTTAAGCAGATGTAACAGACCCAGGTTTTGGGCCTGTTGAGCAGATTATATTTGTTCCTGGAAAACAGGAAAATTAATGAGACAGGAGACGAGTGAAGTTTCTCAATGCCTCGCTTCTGCCATTTTGACGAAGGAGGGCCTATGACCTCTCAATACCGTCTCACGAAGTAATGCGCCACCTTCTGGCGTGGGTGTGTAACTACAACTAAAACAAAGTTATTACACAAAATCAGCGTCCTAAAACTAAACAAATAATAATGTGTATACACATTAGTGTGTCACACGCTCCCTGACAATTAAAAATGGCTCCTGACATTCAAAAATACCAAAGTTCACAAACTTTACCAAAAATGAAATATTCAACAAGGCATATGTGTAGGGTAACTGTATGGCATAACAGGGTAAGGCATATAAGGCGCAAACCCTGGACCATATGGGATGAAAGGTGTGTGTACCCATGGCGGATATTGCATATATGGTGTGGCTAGTGTGGATACCATAGCCAGTGGCTGTAGCGAAGGTTCACCTAGTGACTCATAGGTTAACATTTGTCTAGGTCTCCTTTCTCGGTTTGACCTTCTCAACTCAGTCTCTGGGTCAACTACTGGTATCTGAGGAGGCGGGGCAAGTCCTTGAGGAGTGAGCACTTCACCCCTTTCACTTTCTTCTTCAGAATGGGTAGGCGATGCCTGTACCACAGGAGTAGGAGGCATCTGTGGCACAGGATGATTGTCTCTGTCAGTCTGGTTATGTCGACTCTGCACATTAACCCTTGCATTGTCTCTAGCAGGCAACAGGAAGTGGTCACTTGTATCCCCAGGGACCTGGCTTGTCTGGGGTATGTCAGGTTGACTATAGTCAGTGTCCCTCCCCACTTGTCCAGTCTCTCTGGGGAACCTAAACCAGTACCCTCCTGTATTTTCATCAGAGTCTGAGTCACTTGAGTCACTTTTCTGTCTGTTTTGATCACTTAACCGAGCCCTTCTCAGTCTCTTGGGTGCTTGCTCAGGTCTGGGAGGTGGAACTTCAACTGGGAGATCATTAACCAGTAGTAAGAGATTACGGTGTAAAACCCTAGTCTTACTCCCGTCACTGTTCTCTGGGTAAACTGCATAAACTGGATTACCGCCTACTTGCTCTTTAACCAGATAGATGTTTTTTTCCCAGTAAGAACGTAGCTTCCCTGGTCCCCCACGTTCACTCAAGTTTCTTACGAGGACCCTATCTCCGGGCTGCAAAACTACACCCTTAAGCTTTCTGTCATAGTAGGACTTGCCTCTTGCACTGGACAACCTACTTTTCTCACTTGCTATCTTGTACGCTTCTGTCATCCTTTTTGCCCACTTGTCTGCATAGCTTTTGTGTGACACTGTCTGTTTCTCCCCAACTAAACCAAATAAGATGTCTACAGGAAGTCGCGGGTGGTGTCCAAACAGTAAAAAGTAGGGGGAATACCCTGTGGACTCATGACGCGTACAATTGTAAGCGTGAATTATGTGTGGCAAGTAATCTTTCCAGTGTTCTTTTTCTTTCTCCCCTAGCGTTCTTAGCATCTGCAAAAGTGTCCTATTGAACCTCTCAGCGGGATTACCTTGAGGATGATACGGCGACGTTCTCGAATGTCCCGTACCTGACTTCTCTCTCAAGGTCTTGAAAAGCTCATTTTCAAATTCGCGACCTTGATCGTGATGAAGTCGTGCTGGGTATCCGAAGCGTGGGATGAACTCTCCGTAGATCCGGTCAGCTGCAGTCTTTCCAGATTTGTTTTTGGTCGGATACGCCTGGGCAAACCTGGTGAAGTGGTCTACGACGACGAGGATGTACTCATATCCCCCTCTGCTGGGCTCCAGATGAAGGTAGTCGATGCAGACCAGGTCCAACGGCGAACTGGATGTGATGGCGCCCATAGGAGCACGTACATGGGTTGTCGGTTTCTTGTTGATTATGCATGGGCATTTTCTGGTAACATAGTCCTCTACGTCCTTTTTCATGTACGGCCAGTAAAACCTCTCCCTCACCAGCGCAAGTACTCTCTCTGTGCCAACATGTCCCATGTTGTCATGTAGATGTTTTAACACAGTCTCTTTGTATTTGGCCGGAAGGACAAGCTGTTTTCTGTCATTTGTTTGTCTGTACATGAGTCCATTTTCAAAATGCAGTTTGTTCCATTCCTGCAACATCTTTCTTGTCGTCTTACTCACTGTGTTTCTGATGTCATTTGTTAAGACAGTCGTTTTCTCTTTTAGTCTTATTATTTCACCCACAGTTTTGTCCTCTTTTTGTGCTTTCGCGAGCTCATCTTGGTTTATCGCAGGAACAAGGGACGGTGGTTCTTGAGTTGCATTTGCGGCAAGGGCTAGGGCAGCAACCCATGCAACATCACCTTCTTGGGCTGCTCTAGCACCATTCCATGTCGCTTGAATCACTTCAGGTGATAGTTCCTCAGTGCACTCGTTGACATACTTGTCGATATTGAGGGGCAGCCGTGAAAGTGTATCGGCGTCAACATTTGTCTTGCCGGGCCGGTACTTGATCTCAAAGCGAAAGTCTGACAGTTCCCCGACCCAGCGATGCCCCACAGCATTGAGCTTGGCGGTACTCATTACATAAGTTAACGGGTTGTTGTCAGTATAGATGGTGAAGTATGGTGCGTAATACAGGTAGTCTCTAAAACGCTCGCACACTGCCCATTTGAGTGCAAGAAATTCCAACTTGCCGCTGTGGAGACGATAATTCCTTTCGGCTGGTGACAGTGTCCTTGAGCCATACCCCAGCACCCTTAGCTTCCCGTCCTGGCGCTGATAAAGAACAGCACCAAGGCCTTGCTCTGAGGCGTCTGTATGGAGGCAGAATGGTGAGTTGAAATCCGGGTAGGCCAAAATAGGAGGGCTTGTGAGCTTGTCAATGAGCTGTTCTAGTACTTGCTGGTGTTCATTAGTCCACTCGACAGGGGCCCTGGATGACAACTGGGGACCTTTGTTCTTTTGCTGCCGGGACGGCTGGATTGACATGCCTGGTTTGACTTTCAACAGTTCATAAACAGGCTTTGCAATACGCGAAAAGTCCTGTATGTAGCTCCTATAATAACTCAAGAAGCCAAGTAGACGCCTTACATCGCCGACTGTCTGGGGTGTCTTTGCCTTTAGAGATTGCACCGCGTCCAAGTCTTTTGGGTCGATTCTCACACCCTCAGCAGATACAAGGCGGCCTACATACCTTACTTCACTGCGAAACAGTTCACATTTTTCAGGCCTCAGTTTAACACCATGTCGTTTTAGTGCTCTCAAAACTTGTCTAACACCTTCAACGTGCTCTTCGAATGTTGGAGCGTAGCACAAAATGTCGTCTAAATATGGGATACAGCAATTGTCTCTGAGTGAACTTAACATCTCCTCCATACTTCTTTGGAAGGCAGCAGGCGCGTTTGAAAGGCCGAAGGGTATCCGTACCCACTCGTAGAGCCCCCAGGGAGTGACGAAGGCTGTGAGGTGACGTGAGCCTTCAGCCATGAATCCCTGGTGGTACGCCTTGCCCTGATCGAGAATACTGAACCACGAGTGCCCCCCCAGAGTGTCGGTCAGGTCTTGGATCCGAGGGAGAGGGTGCTTATCTGGGACAGTCTTCTGATTCAGCAGACGGTAGTCTATACAAAGGCGTAACGAGCCGTCCTTTTTGCGGACGCAGACAACAGGAGCAGCATACGGTGATTTTGATTTAACAATCCACCCTTTTGCGAAGAGGTCTTGTATGTACTCTTTCACTTCAGAAAACAACGGCTTTGGGACAGAGGAGTAAGCTTTCTGTACAGGGATGTCATCTTTGAGGTTAAGTGACATTTGCAAGCTAGGAATGCAGCCAATATCATTAGCGTCCTTTGCAAAAGCTGCTGACTCCTCATACAGCATTTTCTCCACAGTCTCTTGTTGCCGTTTCTCAAGATGGCTTAGGTCTACGGGTGGCAGCCACAAGTTTTGTGTAGGGTCTGCCTCAGCCTGAGCAACAGTAACAGCCTCTGTTTTAGTGTCTATTTCAAAGGATGAATCCGTCTCTATCACTTTCTTAATTGCCTGTATGCTACCAATAGCAGTCTTTCTGGTCAAAACAATGTCATGTTTAGTGTGGTTTTCTAGTGGCACAGTCACGTAAGGCACTTTACCGGGCTGGATTTCGAGGAGTCCTTCCCCAAGTCCTAGCTGTGATAACTGGGCACAACTCTCTTCAGGCTCGAACAAAACTAAAGGTTCACTTGGGTCGAGCTGAGGTGGGACTTTACACTTTAGCCAAGTAGTACTGCCTGCAGGGAGTATAGTGTCTTTGTAACCCACTCTTAAGCGTCCCTGAGCTGTGTTCTCTTGGCGTGACTGGATGAAGTGTACTATGCCCTGTGCGTCGTCGACTGGAATAGACAGTGCACCCCCAAGTAGCTTAGCTAAGTTAGAAGCAGCCTGCTCTGGACTTCCTTGAATAAGCACTTCCACTACATTAAAGCCTATGAGCGGTGTGTCTAAGGGCACTGAGCTAACTAGAAATGGCACGTTCATAGAAAGCTCTGGATCTTCGTTGCCTGGTAAATTTACAGTTAATATTACCCACCCATCAAAAGGTAGACATTCACCATTAACTGCATAGATCTTTGGCACTTTCCCACAGTCCATTAACTCCATAAGCTCTAATATCGGGCGGACATTCACATCTGGCATGTACCTATTTCTCCAAGCCCTGTCTATCAAGCTAACCTGAGCCCCAGTATCTACAAGAGCAGTAACAGTTAAACCGTTAAGGAGACATTTGGTCGTCGCTTTCTTCCCTATTAGTCTCACTATGGGCTCTTTGTTACCTACTGTGGCGTTGGTTGTCTCATTTCTGTTATTTTTGAGTCTCTGTTTCTTGACTTTGGCTTGGTTCACTTTTGTCTTGTGTACTGATGCAGTCTCTGTATGTAAGTAGGACTCGGAGGCTGTCCCGGTTACTGCTTGTCCCTCCGCAGCAACCGGCTCTCGTTTCCCTGCTGCTTTGGACGCTTCAGGCAGCCAATCGCTCTATGACCTTCCTCGCCGCATGAGAAGCAGTGGTTGCAGCTTTTGGAGCCCTCCTGTACACACTTAGAACATGCATAAAGTCTCTCCGTTTTAGATGCAGATGGTCTAGTTGCACTGTGAAAACGCTCTTTTTGCACTTTCTCTGCCAGCGAATCTACTACTTTAGTGAGCGCATCAATCTTCTCTTCTAGCTGTTTTACTGTGTCAACTTTTGGTTTTTGGTCTACAGTCTCTTTCTTTGTCTGTTTTGCTTTTCCCTCGTCTGCTTGGGCGACATGGGCACTGGCTTGTTTTCCTCGTTGTGTTGAGCCTAGTCTACGATGTCGCTCAGATTCTTCACTGGTCACTTTCATTACATGTTTCAAGATTATTTCATCTGTAACTGACTGATCTGCAAGCAAAGGCTTAAGTTCTCTTCTAATGTCATTGTCCTTGTGTCCTATCCCCTGATAAACTGTATGCAGGAAGACACCTTGAACTGTTTCTGGTGTATACTTAATCTCAGATTCAGACCTTTTGGACTCGAAAAGGATTCTTTGTTTCAAGCCAATCACACGGTAGAGGAACTTTTGTGTTGTCTCATTGTCTTTCTGTTTTGCGCAGATCAATTCCTGGAACAACTCAGTGCTATTTCTCTCTCCCAGATGTGACTGTAAGAGTCCCTTTAATTCTGAAACTGTCATGTCATCTTTGTTAACTAACATATCCTTGAAATCTCCCGGTTTGATAATCTTCAGCACACCCCGAACAATCTCAGTCTCTGTGAAATTGTCCTTTATGCCTTCCTCTATCTGTCTGCACACACTGTTGTAACTGATATCAGATGAGTGATCCCCCACTTGGCCTCCCTGAACCTTAAACTCACGTCTTGGGAGGTAAGGCAGGTCTTTGAGGGAAACAACAGGGCTAGGAGGAGTTCTGCGATCATTGTGTGGTATTTGGAGTACTTGAGCTTGTTGCATTGTGGAAGTTTTCAAAAAATCTTGCAATGTCTTACTAACCCTCTCGTAGTCTGAAATCATTTTGCGAACTTCTTCTTGCGAAATGTTCGGGCTAGTGTTACTAATGTCCATAGGCGTTTTAACTGCATTGGACAGGCTTGTCTCTGAGGAAGGAGGTTGGGCATAGGCTAGTGTCGACATTTCCACATTCATTTCCCCAACATCTGTCGGCTTGTTGACGGAGGGTAGCAACTCATCTACTATGTCCTTTAGTGCCAACAACTCTCCCATCCCACTGTCCTCAGCTTCCAACATCGCTTCACTGTACATGAAGGAGTTGATGTACTCGAAGCTTCCTTCTGCGTCCCCACTTGACAGCATTGAAGGATCCTTGCTTGGTACTGGACCCACATTTGAAGCAACCTCGAAGAGTTGATCATGCGTCAAGGCAAGCAGGCTCTTCCTGATGTCCCACACCAGGCTCTTCCTCTCGCTGTCGGCCATGATGCTCTCTTGGTTGTTCTGCGATGGGTGATTCTCAGCTAGATCTCTTCCGGCGGTGGGTGGCAACTGCTCCGTTTTACATCATCTCTCCTTGGACAATCAGCTCCGCAGCAGGTTTTAAAGATGAGTGAGGATCAGCTCCATTGGCGATGTGGAACCAATCCCCGTACGGGCCACCAAGAATCTGTAACAGACCCAGGTTTTGGGCCTGTTGAGCAGATTATATTTGTTCCTGGAAAACAGGAAAATTAATGAGACAGGAGACGAGTGAAGTTTCTCAATGCCTCGCTTCTGCCATTTTTTATTAATACATTCACATGTATAATAAACTGTTTCACAACAACTGTATGCAAAAAAATATGCAATAAAACTGTCTTTCATGTACAGTACTTTTAAATTACTTTCAACACAATGACATTTTTACCTTTTTACTGTTCACAATATATGAATTACTGTTTTTACCTTTTAGCTATTTATCTGTCTTATTTATTCCTTTTTTTAACCAAAATAGTTTTAATATTCGCAGCTGGACTGCTTTTTAACATATTGTTAGCTTTGCTATCTTCTAGCTGAACTCCGTCTAGCACGGCTCATGAATTACATGGTAGGCATGTATGCCGGCAGGCTTAGCTTTAACTTCGAACTTTCAATATGCTTTTTCAACTAACATCTATCTGCCAACGGCATTACAACACATTACACATTGTCAGGATACCAACAGGAGCTTATTTGATCCAAATAGAGAGCTTTAAAATAAAATAAAATAAAATGTACGCACACAAAATGGCGCCGGCGGCATCGCCTTGACTTAGCTTTTTCACGTCTTTTCACATACGCAAAACTTAACAAAAATGCAGTGTTTACCGACTGATTTATAAAGTTACATTTAGCTATGTTTCTTATAATTAGTTTCCGACCCATTCAATGTGGTTTATACTGTTACTAACCTGGAAAACAGGAAAATTAATGAGACAGGAGACGAGTGAAGTTTCTCAATGCCTCGCTTCTGCCATTTTGACGAAGGAGGGCCTATGACCTCTCAATACCGTCTCACGAAGTAATGCGCCACCTTCTGGCGTGGGTGTGTAACTACAACTAAAACAAAGTTATTACACAAAATCAGCGTCCTAAAACTAAACAAATAATAATGTGTATACACATTAGTGTGTCACACAGACACTGTTTATTCATAAAATGTGGTCTGATCATCATCAAAGTAAGAATGACACATTTTGGCAGAAATGTGAGAAATTCCAAACGGTGTGCAGGACTCACTGTTTCTTCCCACTGGATTTCAACAAATAAATATTGATTTAAATTTGTTTTGGGTCTTATCTATTTGATTTAATATATAATTACATTTTTAGTAGCATGCTCAGTTCATCTTTTTCTTTTCTGTTTGTCCACAAGATGATTTCAGCAGAGCAGCGCTCGTCAAAGCACTGGGAGCTGACAGAGGAGGGCAGTGAGATTGCTAAACAAGGAAGCTATGAAGCCCGTGTGTTCATTTCTGTCCCAACGGAGGGACTGGCGCAGAGCGATCTCATGGTACACATTCACAAACAGGTAATCTAACGCTCTTGAAATGAATATCACTGAATCCAATTTTTTTTCAACATCTTTTAGAAACTGCCCTTTGGGAAGATCGGCTTCAGCAAAGCCATGTCCAACAAGTGGATCAAGGTGGACAAGGCGCACGAAGGCGGTCCCAGGGTTTACAGAGCAGTACGTATCATGTTGCAGTTTTGATTTGTGTTTTGTTTATGGTTCAGATTCCTAAACTGACTTTTCCCTGTTGTGTAGGTGGACTGTGTGGTGGACCAGGTCAGAGAAAGGTTGTTGCTATTACAAAAGGGCAGCGGTTCTCAACTGGACGACAAAGAAAAAAATGAGCTGAAAAAGCGGAAACTGCTCTCAGAAGTGTGAGTAGTTGTGCCTGAAGTAGCCTGAGGTTTTATTTTTGGAAAGCAAGTGTGGATATTAGTCATTAGATGGCAGTGTTACTTTTGATTTAACTTTATATTCTCGTTAGAGTGCTTTTTTTTTTTAACCAGGGCTCCTTAAAAGCTATTAAAAAAAAAGTCAATTCTGGAACAATTTTTGTATCTTTTTGTACATTTCATTATTGTTGATTTTGACAATTAATAATAATCTGTGTGCTTGTGTAGCTGCTATAAACCTGGTTGTTCTGACTATCCAAGTTGTATTTTGTGACATGTCTTTAGGACAGTGAAGTCTTACTGGATCAGTAAGGGAAACTCCTTTAGCACCACCATCACCAAACAGGAGACCGAGCTGACACCGGAGATGATCGCCTCGTGAGTTCTTCTTCCACTGTTCCTTCAATGGTTTGTCATAGAGATGGAAAAGAGCTCTAGAGTGGACTTGAGGAATTAATTTGCTGTCCAGTCTGCCCTCATCTGTTCAGGAATAACAGAACAGAGGGTCTCAGGCAGTGGACACAGAGGATCACTGCCCAAAACAGGGGGCCAGTCCACAGATCTGGGCTGTGTCCTAAAGGCAGGGCAGCACATTTACATTTACATTACATGTCGTCAAACTGTCCTCACTGAAACATTTCACTGAGGGATTTGGCCAAAAGCAAGCATGATTAGTCAAATTATAATTTAGTTTTGTTCAGTTATGTTGAGTTTGATATTACTTACATTTTTACAAAAAGTATATTTCTCTATGCACTATTCATCTATTTCTAAGTTTTCAGTTATCAAAATTTCACATTTCTACATTGTCATCATTCATTATCAGTAATAAGTGTTTTTGCACTTGAGTAGCGCAATATTTTATTAATACGCCAAAATTAGCCAATGGCTACTTTCCATCTGTAGTCCCTGGCAGAGCAAGAAAATACAAAGACCAGTGTACAACATTAAAGACAATAGATCATGTCATCACACGGATCATCCACACAATTAACCTTGAGACATATAACATAAGGATAATGGTCAGTGGTCACATGTCTGATTTTGGTTAAATGGCCTATTAGTATATTCTATTCTAGAGCCAATATAAAAGCTTAGTGTTTTGCTGTGGGTTAATTACTCTTGCCTACTCAATGCCTGTGCTGCTGTGTTGTAGAGGTAACTGGAAGGAGAAGAAATTTAAGCCATACAACTTTGAAGCCATGGGGGTCGCCCCCGACTGTGGCCACCTACATCCACTCATGAAGGTGCGAACGCAGTTCAGACAGATCTTTCTGGAAATGGGGTGAGTTTGAGTCTCAAAGATTTAATATTCTCAAAGAAAGACACTTGGCCCCTCAGCACTTACATGCATACGTGCAAAATATTGATCTATTGCTTTTTTAGTTTCACAGAGATGCCCACCAATAACTTCATCGAGAGCTCCTTCTGGAACTTTGACTCTCTGTTCCAGCCCCAGCAGCACCCGGCCCGAGACCAGCACGACACCTTCTTCCTGTCTGGTGAGCATTAATGTAGGACAGCTGTCCTCAAACCTTCCTCACCATGAACCCACATCAAATCTGGATAGAATGGGGACTTAATAGACTTAAATTTAGACTCAAAACTTGGTGTAATACCACCATAACCAAGTGCATAAAAATAAATGAAATCTTAAATTGCAGATGACCCCGAGTACCACTAGGACTGAGCATTGTAACTTTGAATCGCTCATGGCTACAATCTGTAGTTAAATAAATAAATAAGACGGTAAGAGTGGAGCCTTTTTGCTGCTATTCTTACTATAAACTACATGTGTCATTTCAGACCCAGCTCTTGCCCATGAGTTCCCACAGGACTATCTGGAGAGGGTGAAGAGGGTCCACTCCGAAGGAGGCTATGGTTCCCAGGGGTAAGATAACAAACTAATCCACAGTGAACAGTACTATTATTGACCATTTTCACATCATCATGGAGCATCCTGTGTGACTTTTGTAATTAATTGCTCTTGTCACCAAACTTGTCTCCTAACTGTGCTGTGTTTTAGGTACATGTACGACTGGAAGATTGAGGAGGCTCAGAAGAACATCCTCCGCACTCACACCACAGCTGTCAGCGCACGCATGCTGTATAAACTCGCACAGCAGGTGACTGTGAACACTGTATTTTATAGGATTCTTATAGGCAACAGAAAACAACTCGTAAAGCACAACTCATTTGTTTTACAGTTATTTCATTATTTATTATTTCACATCTGTCGTATGGCTCCATCTGACCGCATAACTGTGCATCAACATGGACAGCGTGTTGACTTCTGCTGTATTACTTGAATTTACCAAACAGCAATCATGTGTAGTTTGCCGACCACTCGCTCTGACGACATACTTTGAAAGCCTCTTTAAAAGAACAAGAGGGATTATGATAGAGACAGCCTCTTCTGACCCGACTGTGTATGAAGCAGTTTCTGCACATTATCTAGTACATCCACTCACTACTATCCGTTCAATTTTACACAAACACCACTCCCTCAGACATGAAGGGGATGTGTACGTACAAATCAAAGATATCCCTTACAGATACTGATTGCAAAGTCGATGTACATGTTTTGTTTTGGTTCCTAATTGTTTGGCCTCGTGCTTTGGGTTGCCAGATTTTACACGTGGAACCAGATGCCTATTAACTTAAAAGCATAAGCATTTGACATACCAGCTTGCCCATATTTTTGCAGCACCATTTTAAGACGGTTAAAGGGCATGTCCTACTTTCAACTCCATGCAAGGGCTGCACACAGTATTTTAACTTTATAAATGTCACACTTTCATATGATCGGCATAATTGGCATGTCCTTTTCAGTGAGACATTCTGTTGACTGTTATACGCAGAAATCAATAGGCGTTTTCATTAAGAACTCCGTCAAAATTAAACAAAGATGGAGGAGTTGTTTAGGTTTTCTTTTTAAATTCTTGCGTCTTCTTTTGATACAATTTGATATCATTTTGAATCTCGCCGTCTTGCACATCAGGAAAAGTTCACTCCAGTGAAGTACTTCTCCATCGACCGGGTGTTCAGGAACGAGACCCTGGACGCCACACATCTGGCAGAGTTCCACCAGATCGAAGGCGTGGTGGCGGACTACGGCCTCACACTTGGGGACCTCATGGGCATCCTGCACCAGTTCTTCACCAAACTGGGTGAGGATCTCCGATAGACCTACAGTACTTCTTGTGTGACAATTATTGGTGTTGCACAATGTATCACCAAATGATTGTTTATCATTGTCGCAAGCCACGATATATATTGCAAACTCACTCAGGTCTTTCATATGACATAGGTTTTTCAAAGAACTTGCTAACACAGCCTAAAACAAAGTCTCTTAACTCCCACCTTAACCAAGCGCATTTTCTCTAGTTCAGCTTTACCCAAATCTTAAAGCTTCTCAACTGCAGCTTAAAGCCTATAGGCCATTTGAATGCTAAGACCTACAAAACCTACATGACTTTTTTGTTGCGTTGTCACATTTTTGTCGCGTTTTTGTCTCTTTTTGTCTGGTTTTTGTCTTCCTTTTTTATCTTTCTTCAACGCTTTTTATCCCTGCTTTTTGAGGCTTTTTTGTCATGTTTTTGTCACTTTTTAGTCGTGTTATTGTTGCTTTTCTGGCATGTTTTTGTTGCTTCTTTGTTGCATGTCACTTTTTGACGCTCTTTTTTTGCTTTTTCATCCTTTTTTTTTAACCGTGTTTTTTGCTGCTTGTTTGTTGTGTTTTTGTCGCTCTTTTGTCAATTTTTTGTTGTATTTTCATCCTCGTTTGACGGTTTGTCCAATAAGCTTTTAGATTTGGGTAAAGCCAAACTGGAGAAAATGTGCTCGGTTCAGGTGGGGGTTAAGAGGGTTCGGTTTTAGTCATGATTTCCCACATTTTAGTTTGATTTTACCCTTGCTTGTTTGTTCTCTTCCATAGGAATTACTAAACTGCGCTTCAAACCAGCTTACAATCCTTACACAGAACCCAGCATGGAAGTGTTCAGCTATCATGAAGGTCAGACTCTCTTTTCAGCGATTCTTGACTTACCGAAGATGTCTATTCTACTCTATGTAATGCTGAATTACTGCTGTCGTAGGTCTGAAAAAGTGGGTGGAGGTGGGTAACTCCGGCGTCTTCAGACCGGAGATGCTGCTGCCCATGGGACTCCCAGAGGACGTGTCAGTGATCGCTTGGGGCCTGTCTCTAGAAAGGTGAACACTGTACTCTCAATATTACAGATAGCACAAACGTGAAAACTCATTGGACCTGCGTTTAGTTCCCTCCACGTGAGCTTATCGTCCACGGCAACGATGCCTTCAGGATAAATCCCTTTATTTTCTATCAAGGATTATGATTCCAATTTTGCGTTATTCGGAAATGACATTTTCATGGTATGTCTTAAGTTCAAATGTTCCAAATATAGAGCGACTAATTTGGGTTAAAAGAGCTAAGACTTTAGTACACACACACACACACACACTTGTCATGGCTAATAAGTACATGTCAAATCAACAGGGGAAAATCTCTATAATCCGTGCTGACTAATCCTCTTCACAGCCGAGCTTTCGTTTTGCGCGATGGCCTCTCGGAGCATTAGCCGACGCTGCTTTGCCTGAACTCCCTAAGAGCCGTAACACTCGCTCACCTGAGTTTTTTTTTCCTTTTCATCCTCCAGGCCCACGATGATTAAGTACGGCATCAACAACATCAGAGAGCTGGTGGGACACAAGGTCAACCTGCAGATGGTCTACGACGGCCCCATTTGCAGGCTAGACTCATGATTTTTGCCCTTTACAACCAATCCCGGGACGTCCAAAGCATTACAAGTGCTGCCTCGTTTAGCATATGAAATAAAGTCATTGTACAGCAAAAAACTAAACCATTGAATAAACCAACCTTTGTAAATTTATACTGTAATTAACCTGTTGTGTACTTAATCATGAAGAAACAAAAAGACACATCAATGCAACCTACACTACTGCTTTTGTGCCATTGGTATATCATATAGTCTACATTGCAACACATCTTTATTCTTTTTTCCCCTCTTATTACGCCAGGCAGGTCACCCGAAGTTCAGAGCCTTAGTCAATGCCGTCTCTTGGCAAGCCTTGGCTGGCTGTGCTCTCTGGCTGGCAACAACAAATCTAGCCTAAAATACCTATACGTTTTGCTGAGGATAGAAAGTTGACCGTTACTACTTCCCTCCTATCTAAGCACAAGACATACATCTGTCTCCACCCATTTGAGTTGTGGTGTTTGAAGAATGAATCAATGGGACACATTTTCCCTAAAGAGTCAAGTTTTAAAATAAGATAGAAATCAGAGCTAGTGTTTAAGGCTGGATATAACTTTACCCATATGCATAATATTTGCATCTAACGGGCTGTGTTGTGCAGTCCAAGAGGGAATCCCTTTGCCACCTGTGACAAAAGCGGCTGGATTATGGACGAGGAGAATTGCAGGAACTCTGTAAGTCTTTCTTGTAAGCCTAAGCTATGAGTCTTGAAATAACACTTGGCCTAAGTCAGGTAATGTTTGCATATTGTAGACACACTTCATATCACCGTAGAGCTGATAAGTCTTTGGCAAATCACTACAAGCAGAAAAAAAAGAATAAAGCAAATATAGATTACATTAAAAGCATTTATTTATTGATAAAAAAAACACAAAATCATATAAAACAAGTTGTTTCGAAAGAACGCGACCATATTTAGTTCAACCTTAGGCACAAAAATACAATTTGAATGACCTTCAGTAACCCTCTCTCACCTTCAGTGTCTCTAGAAAGGTGAACAGGGCTGAAGGGAAGTCGCACAGTCACAAAGTTGATGTGAGATGAAATGTTTTAGAGAATCAACAAGTCCAATTCTTGGCAAAGCAATCCTCCACACTAGGTCATACCTCCTTGGGTATGCTGCTGCTGACCTCACTCGGGCTCCCAGTCAGTGCCATGGAGCTGGTGGGGCTGTGTGTGTGAGGGAAGAAGTGTGGCATGTAGGGTATAGCAGCCAGCAGCAGCGGGCTGATCTGAGGGCTCTCCTCGGACCTGTGGGGCAGGGGCACCACCACTTCCTCCGGGTCCCACACATGGAAGGCATTGTGTGCAAACGGGTGGACGGGCGGGTGACTGGAGGGGTGCGGGTGAGGGCTCTCCTTTTCCTCATCCCCGTGAGGACCCAAGACGCACTCTGAGAGCAGAGAGGGCGAAGTGTAAAAGTGTCAGTGTGCATGCCAGGACAAACAATGGAATAGACAGAGACTGGGCCTGAATGAAGCCTGCGTGATTGGATTGGCAGGTTTTCAATTGTTCTAGGAATTCCCTGAGAAGCTTCCCTCGGTTCATCTGGCTGGGTCAAGTAGGCTATACATTACACTTTCTAGGAATTCTAATGCATTTTTATGTGTAGAAAATGTACATTAAAAGTATATTTGGGCAACCGTACTCCAGTGCTTCAGAAAATACTGAACTGAGCATATAACCCATGACATGCCTGCATTTTTTTTTTTTTTTTTTTTTTTACAATAAAACATGGCATATAAGAAACAAATAAAACAAACTTATACCTGCTATGTCGATGGCCAAATCCTTGATAAGATGTCCAACAATGGCATAGGCGACTCCGACCACCACGAGCGCCGCCATGAGCAGGTATAGGACACCCTTGGGCAGCGCGATGAGCTCCTTCGATGCGGGCTTGTACTGTTTGTACAGCGGCTCCTCAAGGAAGTACGAGTGCGCTCCTCCGGTCGAGTTTAAACCGGTGAAATTATACGCATTCATAATAGCTCTGTTAAAGGTTCATTCAGTAGATATCCTTCAAATGAGTGGCAGACTCCATTTAGCATTGCGCACAGAATAGTATTTGTTAAATTCCTCCACTGCAGAAAGTATTGTCAAGGAAAAAGTCCTCGAAAAGTGATGAAGAACAACGACAAAACAAACTGTCAGAACGATCTCTGGGAGCTTTTCCAGACTGCTCTTGAGGTTCTTCGCGTGTTGTGAACTATTGAAGTCTAGTCTCTGTCCGAGGTGCTGAAGCGCGCGTTAGGCCCCTCCCACACGACTACTTGATCGTCACCTCCGATTTATGACTGCCCATTATTATGGGCCCATCCATGTGACTGCCTGGCTGTTGCTCAACTAGACAGCCATCATGTCATCATAAAGCCATACTACCTTCTTGGAGTTACACAGTTTTAAAGAGTCATAATAACAATAATACATATTATTTGTATTGCACTTTACACATGAAAACACATTTCAAAGTGCTATAGTCGCTACAGATAAAAACACAAAACATCAACAGTAAAAAGTCCTTCAGTTCTTTTAGGAATACAATAAAAGCTTAGGCTTAGTATCACCAAATTTACAATTGTGTACAAAACATTTCGCCATAGTAATTTGATTATTGATTGTGAACAGTTTTTTCTTCTTAAATATTTCTATATGTGACCTGACGGGGGCGCAGGGGGGGTGCATTATCTTACCATGATGTTACCATTTAAAACCAACAACGCCAGCCCAGCGTTATACTGGGCAAATGAAAATATCCCCACGCTTAAGGCACCACAGGTTCGTATTAACTTGGGACAGAGACAATAATACAGTCGGTTAATTTATTAACGTTTCGTTGCTTTGCCTTTAAAACATAGTTCGTTCATAGACAGGTTCACAGTTCCTTGAGTTACTGACAGGTATCATTTCATGTAGCTGTCAGTCAGTCCAATGCACAATGTCCATGTTACCAGTCCGATACGGGTCTCGACCACCACGAGACGCCGTGTGGCGGAGGAAGGACCAGGTGACAGACACGAGACAGAAAGGGAGGCTCTCCCGCCGACCAGCAGCCTAGGAGGTTACAATATAATTAGTCTAACAGTATAAATCTACGTACATAACAGGGACACTAACGTGCACATACCGGGTGGCTGTGACACATCCAGACATGCACACACGCGAGGGCTACAGCCGCGACGCCGACCTCGCACAGCCGAGAAGCTACAAACAATGCTAGTGTTAGCTCAGCGCACAACTGATAGTTATTAGTTCCGAACAATAATGATCTCATTGCCACTCACCGAGAGCACATGCTACACCGCATGCTCCGAACACTGGGCTTGACGCCTTGAGACAGTGACATTTCCTCTTTCTTAGCGACAATCTTCATACATGTTACACGAAGCTCTCACAGCCATGCTAGCTCCTGGTCGGCGGGTGACGTCACGGAGGGGAGAGGTCAGGTGGGACGAACAAAGGGGAATGCTGCCCTATTTATACCCCGCAGGCAACCACGCATCATTCATACTGCCACATTTCACCCCCCCAAAGGTATCGGCGTCCCGACGATAAAGTTTCCTAAACCATCCATACTACATACGTGCAGAGTGGGAACGACACAGTGAGGCACTCCTCTTACAGGATGATCAAACCTCGACCACGCCCTGACGAACAAACATAAAATCCGTGCATGCAGCTGCCTCATCTAAACACAAGATTCAATGCTGACGAAGGGCCCTTAAGGCTATAAGCTGAGCCATGCAAATGAACCACACCAAAATTCGCACCCTTATGATTCCTGCTTGGACTACACGGTGCAGTAATAACGGCCGCGTATGATACGCTGTCAGTAGTTGAGGAACAAGCGGGCCCTGCTGCTACAGCAGTCCCTACATCTCACCCTACCTACCGCTACCTGGATGGGTTTGAGCCATCCACTTTGAGGCAACCACTTGGCACTCACGTCACAGTTTAAAAACATTTCAAAGAGTAGCTGACCAAGTCACGCTTCAGACTGTCAGTGTCCTCGCGGTCCCATCCGTTCACCTGGGATACGCGAGATGCCCTTAAGGCCAATAACACGCCACACGGTTCCACGTACGACCAACTACTCTACCTCAGGACTCCCAACCTGGAACTAGTAGCGGCATCAACAGTACGCTGCGTTGAAGCTTGAAACCGGAGGCACGGACGCTGCCAACCCAACAGCGGCCCAACTGCCACACCCGACATTCCCACCCTGACGTCCAAGTTCTACAGAGCCTCCCTTTCTGCAAACAGACATTTGTTGCAACCAAAAAGTCAGTACAAATTTGAGGTATACAATACAATGCAGTTGTCTTGGTATTATTACGTGCCACAAGGTTAATTGTTACAGAAATAAAAACAGCACCTTCCATAATTCAAGTGCAGGGCCCACAAAAGCAAAATAAAACACAGCAAAACATGCACTGCAAAGAAAAGAAAATGCACACCGTAGGCCTACAACCAAATCACAGGTCAGAAAACCATTTTCTTCACACAATTTAGCCTTAGCTGCACAGTAACGAAGTACAATACATTTTCTCTTTACATGCTATAATACCTCAAAAAAAAAAGAAAAATACCAACTGATCAAGTCTCTGTCCGGATAAAGTTAATCCTGCCATACAAACGCCAAATGTGACCTGACGGGGGCGCAGGGGGGGTGCATTATCTTACCATGATGTTACCATTTAAAACCAACAACGCCAGCCCAGCGTTATACTGGGCAAATGAAAATATCCCCACGCTTAAGGCACCACAGGTTCGTATTAACTTGGGACAGAGACAATAATACAGTCGGTTAATTTATTAACGTTTCGTTGCTTTGCCTTTAAAACATAGTTCGTTCATAGACAGGTTCACAGTTCCTTGAGTTACTGACAGGTATCATTTCATGTAGCTGTCAGTCAGTCCAATGCACAATGTCCATGTTACCAGTCCGATACGGGTCTCGACCACCACGAGACGCCGTGTGGCGGAGGAAGGACCAGGTGACAGACACGAGACAGAAAGGGAGGCTCTCCCGCCGACCAGCAGCCTAGGAGGTTATGTTGCCCCCTCGAAATCACCAGGGAGAATCAGTTGGCTTTTCAAAGTTTATTTCGAGCTCAAATATTACAGAAAAGAAAAGGGTAAACATAGGTCCCCTGTGAACAAAGAATAAAATAGTTTTTAGCGTACTATGGATTAAGTTAAAATGGATACACAGATAAAACGACACTTACACGTCCCAGATGTACCAAGGCTTAGGCCACGGCCCGACTACTGCGCCACAGCTTCTGCCCTGAGGCTGTGGGCCTAGCTCTTTTAAACTAGCATAACCAGGTCACGTGATGGACGCGCTTCCGGTTTCAATTATAAAAAGACAGTGTTTAACTTAGCGAAAAGATGAATAACTACTGTTATTTACAGTGCACCATTTACCAACAATAAGAAAGAGCTAAAATACTTTGTCGAAAATGGGCTGACAACACCCTCCCCCACTAAAAATAATGTTAAACCAACATTCCCTTAATCCTACTGGGGGGGTCTTACCATAAACTGTAGCAAATAAACACCTTGAACCACAACAATACTTCACAAAAGAGTCCAGGCTAAAATAATGTCCGTTATCCAAGAGTCCTTTGGCACGGCGGTACGCGCAGGTTTAAAGGTCCATTTCCGTATTTGGGTAGATAGTCCGTTGAAGCATTGGTGGGCCCCAGAATCTTCAGAATTGACTCAAGGAAAATACCTTCGACCCAAGATTTTGTAGCAGCATAGCAAACCAACTTAACAAATAGCATGTACTACTTAAACAATAATTAATGTACATTTACTACTATTGCACATATCTCTATTGCACACAAGCCACATACTTTAAAGTGCCAAGTGCAAAGTGCAACTCAATTAGCAGGTACATAAAGTGCATGTTACTACTGCATTACGACTGGGAATTAAAAAGGATATAGGTTGGCCGAGGTGCTGAAGAAGCCGTCTCGGACCCTCGCTGGTTTGGACACACCGACAGGACAGGTCTGCACTTCCCGGACCGTGGGCTCACCAAGCTGGTCGTAGGTGTACCAGCGCCTGGGCCGTCTGGTTCTGACAGGTCTTGCAGGTCCCTCCGAGGAGTCTGAGGAGGATGCCTCTCGCTCAGATGAATCCGCTTCCTGCACTGGCTCTGGCTCCGGCTCAGGGTCAACCTCTGGGATCAGGATCACCACTTCAGCTCTCTCCTCAGCAGGTGCAGCTCCCTGTTCCGGCTGTCTTGGAGTGGGGACTCTAGGTTGGAACTCTCTGGCAGTTGGATTGAGCGGCTGAAGAGCGGGTTGGGGTGGCAGGACGAGATGGTAGTCTTCCTCACTAGAGCTCTCTGTACCTGCAGGCTGGATGTTGCACTTAACACTTGTCCCTCTTCTTGGCGACGTTCTGGTTCTCCTTTTAGGGTTGGGGACGACAGGCGCTGGTTCAACCAGGTAAGGACAAGGTAAGAGCAAGTTTCTGTGCAGCACACGTCTTCTCCCTACAGCATTCAGAGGCTCAACCACATAGACAGGGCTTCCAGGGCCTTTGCTCTCCCTCACCACATGGACAGTGTCCTCCCAGTGACTGCGGAGCTTCCCCGGACCACCTCGAGGCGTGAGATTCCTCACCAATACATGGTCACCCGGGTTCAGCGTGGAGCTCCAGGCGCGCTGATTGTAATAATCTTGGCCCTTTTTTGCAGACTTCCTCATGTTCGTCAGGGCAATGGCATAGGCTTCCTGCATTGCCTCTCTCCACTTCTCCGCATAGCCAGCAGGGGTCTGTTTCTCTGCGTCACCGAGCTTCTTGGGAAACAAGAGGTCAACTGGGAGGGTTGGCTCACGTCCAAAAAGCAAGAAGAAAGGGGAGTACCCTGTCGCCTCGTGGATGGTGGAGTTGTAGGCATGAACTACTTTGTTGAGGTGCTCCTTCCATCTGGCCTTTTGTGTCTCCTCCAGTGTCCGCAGCATACTCAACAGAGTCCTGTTAAAACGTTCGGCAGGGTTAGCTTGGGGGTGGTAAGGTGTAGTGCGAGAGTGTTGAATACCACCATATTCCTGGAGCTTCCGAAACAGCTGGTTCTCAAACTCTCTCCCTTGGTCGTGGTGGATCCTGGATGGAAACCCAAAGCGTGGGATAAATTCGTCAAACAGCTTTCTGGCAGCAGTTTTCCCAGCCTTGTCTTTGGTTGCGTAGGCCTGAGCGTATTTAGTGAAATGGTCCACTAAAACCAGGATATACTCTTCCCCTCCGTTGCTTTTCTCCAGATGTAAAAAGTCTATTGAGACCATCTCGAATGGTGCAGAAGTTTCAATGCTTTGAAGTGGTGTCCTTGTGACTCTGTTGGGCCTTTTGTTTTTGATGCAGCTGCAGACACGTGTGACATAGTGCTCCATCTCCTGCCTCATTTTTGGCCAAAAGAAGCGCTCTCGGGCCAGGGCCACCATCCGGTCAGCACCCAAGTGTCCCATCTCCTCATGGAGGTACTTGTACACCAGGGGCTTCAAGGGCTCTGGCACCACCAGTTGCAGCCTGTTGTTGGTCTTCCTCCACAGGAGTCCATCTTCACCCAGCTGCAGCTTTGGCCATTCTCTCAGGAGAACCCGGACTTGTTCACTCTCTGCAGCTTTGTCTCTGTACTTCAGGTAAGTGTTTTCTCTTTTCAGGTTGGAGACCCTCTGGATGGCTGGATCTGCATTCTGCTGGGCCTGGATGTCTTGGATGGAGAAGGGCTGAAGGGGTGGTACAGCACTGCCATCTGGTGGTAGGACATCCACATTACAGGTGACAGCAGAAATCCAGTTGATCTCACCCGTTTGGCTGCTTTTGACTGCTTTACAGATGCTGTCCATGACCTCCGGCTCACACTCTTCCGTGCACTCCTGCATGATGGTTTTGATGGGCTTAGGTCTGCGAGAGAGAAAGTCAGCATCTGTGTTAGCTGTTCCAGGTCTGTACTTGAGTGTAAATCTATAGTCTGCCAGCTCTGCAACCCAGCGGTGACCAGTGGCGTTGAGTTTTGCCGACTTGGTAACGTAAGTGAGTGGGTTATTGTCACTGTAGACTGTGAAGTGTGGCGCGTGGAACAGGTAGTCACGGAAACGCTCTGTGATGGCCCATTTCAGTGCGAGGAATTCCAGTTTTCCTGAGTGCAGCTTGTAGTTCTTCTCTGCAGGCGTCAGGGTTCTGGATCCGTAGCCAATCACTCTCAGTGCGCCATCTTGTCGCTGGTACAGCACAGCACCGAGCCCTTGCTCGGAGGCGTCAACATGGAGAATGAAAGGCTGCTCGAGGTCTGGATATGCCATAACAGGTGGATTTGTAAGTTGGTTCACAAGCGTCTCTAAAACTGCTCTGTGTATTTCTGTCCACTGAACCGGAGAGGAGGGTGGGAGCTGAGCACCTGAATGTTTTGTCCCCTTTTTGTGGCAGTGTTTTGGCTCACCTTTGGGCTTTGCCAGCAGCTCATACAGTGGCTTGGCAGTCCTGGAGAAGTCCTGGATGTAAGCTCTGTAGTAGCTCAAGAATCCCAGGAGCTTCCTCACCTCTCTCACTGTAGCTGGGGTCTGGTACGTGAGCGCCTTTACTGCCTCCACCTCTCTTGGGTTCATCCTGTATCCTTCTGCAGAGATCACACGACCAACATACGTTACTTGTGGCTTAAACAACTCACATTTTTCGGCTCTCAGCTTCATCCCACAGGCTCTCTGTCGCCGCAGGACTTGTCTGACGTTTTCCACATGTTGGTCAAATGTGCGGCTGAAAACAAGGACATCATCCAGATAGGGCACACAGACTTCATCCCTCAGATCTCCCAGGCATCCCTCCATGTGGCGTTGAAAAGCAGCCGGGGCATTTGAGAGGCCAAATGGGATCCTGGTCCACTCATAGAGTCCCCATGGTGTAATAAAGGCTGTGTATGGTCTGCTCTTCTCGCTCATGACGCCTTGGTGGTATGCTTTGCCCTGGTCCAGGACGGTGAACCAGGAGTTTCCACCCAAGTTTTCCAGGATTTCTTGGATCCTGGGGATGGGATGACGGTCTGGCCAGGTCTTCTCATTCAGCAGCCTGTAATCAATGCATAACCGGAGAGTGCCGTCCTTTTTCCTGACGCAGACTACCGGTGAAGAGTAAGAGGAATAGGACTTTTGAACCCAACCTCTACTCAACAAATCCTGAATGTGAGCCTTGACTTCCTGATACAGGTGTCGGGGTATGGCATTGTATGTTCTCTGGACAGGAACAGAGTCTTTCAAATTAATGTCCATTTGCAAACCAGTGATACAACCTGCATCCCACTCATCTCTGGCAAACACGTCACCCTCCTCCACCAGCATCTGACGAACTCTGTGCTGCTGCTCTGCCGAGAGGTGACTCAGATCTACAGGCGGGACCCAGGGCTCCCTCTGTGGTGCTTGACTGGGCTGCTCCGGTGAGGATGTGGCACTGCCCTCTGGTGACTTTGGCTCTAGTGGATAAACAGCATCAACACTGTGTAACCAGCCAAGCGTTGTGCGGCCACAAAGTTTAATATCATAGTCTGTTGTGTTTTCAACAGTTACCTTAATCCTTGTATTCTCTTGATGTTGAATGAGCTGCTCTCTTACTTTGAGTCCTGTGGGCCACGGTGTCTCCGGGTTAGGCTCCAAGACGACGCGAGTTCCACAGAGCAACCCTTGCTGTAGATAGTTGCATTGCACTTGGATGGCGTTCCTCTTTGGGACAGTAACTGGCATTCTTCCCAGACGAGCAATGTGGGGGTTGTTTGCAGGTGACGGCTTCTGTAAAACAGTTAGAACAGCCCTCGCAGTTTCCTGACCAACATCAAGTGCTGAACAAAATCTCCTTACCATGTGACCAGAAGGAAAACAGCTTCCAAGACCCTCATTTGCCAAAGCCAGCTCCTCAATTACATTAAATCCAATAATAGGACGTTCCAGATCTGTAGAGGCAACTAAGATGGGAACAACTACTGGTTCATCACTCATCCCAGCAACAGCATCTTGTGACAGTGCAAACTTCACTTCAATCCAGCCCTGGTATGGAATCTTTGTCCCATTTGCTGCGGACAGATCCAGCCCTCCTTCTTCCAGTAACTCTTCCACAGGCCTCACAGTAACATGGGGTAAGTGTCTCTGCTTCCACTCATCTCCAATAATGGACACTTGTGAGCCAGTGTCCCACAGCACTTTGGTGTCAACATTGTTCATTGTGGCTCGAACAAGGCACCTCCTCCCCACCAGCTTAGCAGTTTGATGTTGTTTGCCAGTGAGGGGCGCTGTGGTGCAGAATATGTCTGTGTTCTTACCAAGATGTACGCTGGTTTCGATCTTGTTGGTGGAGGCTGTGGTGTTCCTAGGCGCTCTGCGGCAACCAACGGCCCAGTGGTCTATGCTCCCACACTTGTAGCAGTGGTCGCATTTCCCCCCTGGATTGGTCCGCTGGCACTGGTGACACTGCCGGTTGGGGCGTGTCCTTGGTGGTGGTCTGTTGTAGCTGTGGCTGGCTTGTCCCCATGGTGGTGGTTGTCCGGGTGGCTGGTGTAGGCTTGACAGCTGAGTGGTGAGATTCTGAATGGCTTCACAGATTGCTTTGTTCCCCTGGTCTACTTTCTCCATCAATGTGTCACGTTTTTCAAACTTTTGCTTTTTATAACTGGTAGAGTTACTGTCATAACTGCTGCTCTCTGAATCAGTTAAATGTGGATCATTACTCACCGCTAACACCTTGGCTCTGGATTTGCTTGACAGCTTGCCCTTCCTCTCCATCTCCAGGTTGTAGGCGGCGGTCATTTTCTCCAGCAGAACTTCATCAGTTACTCTCGGTGTTTGCAAATATGGCTTTAAGTCAATACGGATGGTGTTATCTTGAAGTCCGGTAAGTATGGTTTGCAAAAACTGATTTTGGATGAGCTCTGGGCTGTACTTCAAGCCAGTGTCTGCTCTCTCTGAAGCAAAGAGTATCTGTTGCCTCAAGTCCATAGCTCGAACTAAAAACTGGACTGGAGTCTCTCCGTGATCTTGTGCAGCACGAGTTAAGGAGTGGTACAGCTCATTAGCATCTTTTTCAACAAAATGAGTCCGCAATATTTGTTTCAGGGCTTTCAATGACAAATCATCTCTACTTTCCAGATAACTTCGCAGTTTTGTTCCTGGAATCATAGCTTGAAGGACTGCATCAATAATTTCGCATTCATCATATCCCTTCTTTAATGCTTTTGTAATTTGTCTTTCTAAACTTGCATATCCCAGCTTATCCGTTTGATTATGTTCACCAATTTGTCCATTAATTTTCAAGTCTTTTCTATACATTGGGTGAACAACAGTTTGAGTTCTTTCAGACAAATTATTAACGGCAGTAAGCGTGGTGGCAGACGTGCGTGGTCTTACCACAGGTTCCGTGTTGCTGGGCGCAGTACCAGCTGTGTCCGCCAGAGGGCGGCGTGGCGACGTGGGACCAAACGTAGACAGCGTTTTTCTCAGTTCATCAATTCTGTCATTTATTTTCAATAACAATGACATTCCCCCATCTTCAAGCGACGTGACATCCTCACACTCCAAATGCTGCAGAATTAACCTTCTCAATTTGCGAGGTGAGTTTTTTTCTTGATCTTCAACATTGATTTCAAGTGTAGTGCATATTTTAAGAAGTTCCGAAGCAGGTAAGGCAATTAGCTTTCCCTCGATTTCTTCCAGAATATTTTCCCATTCAGACACTTGTTCGTTAAAGTCTGGCATGATTGGAAAGTCTTTTACCTTGGCTTTGATCGTGACTTAGGGTGGGTTGTGTCGTCTTCCTTGACCTCGCTCCCGTTAGCATTAGCTCCGTGATAGCTCCGTGTTGGCGTCTCTCGTAGCGTATTCCACTCACGAATATAGTCCACACACGCGCTCCGGTAGCCACAATCCACGGTTGCGATCCAGGTCATCCACAAACTTAATCCGACCAGGCAGAAACACCAAGATTTTGTTGCCCCCTCGAAATCACCAGGGAGAATCAGTTGGCTTTTCAAAGTTTATTTCGAGCTCAAATATTACAGAAAAGAAAAGGGTAAACATAGGTCCCCTGTGAACAAAGAATAAAATAGTTTTTAGCGTACTATGGATTAAGTTAAAATGGATACACAGATAAAACGACACTTACACGTCCCAGATGTACCAAGGCTTAGGCCACGGCCCGACTACTGCGCCACAGCTTCTGCCCTGAGGCTGTGGGCCTAGCTCTTTTAAACTAGCATAACCAGGTCACGTGATGGACGCGCTTCCGGTTTCAATTATAAAAAGACAGTGTTTAACTTAGCGAAAAGATGAATAACTACTGTTATTTACAGTGCACCATTTACCAACAATAAGAAAGAGCTAAAATACTTTGTCGAAAATGGGCTGACAACACCTACAATATAATTAGTCTAACAGTATAAATCTACGTACATAACAGGGACACTAACGTGCACATACCGGGTGGCTGTGACACATCCAGACATGCACACACGCGAGGGCTACAGCCGCGACGCCGACCTCGCACAGCCGAGAAGCTACAAACAATGCTAGTGTTAGCTCAGCGCACAACTGATAGTTATTAGTTCCGAACAATAATGATCTCATTGCCACTCACCGAGAGCACATGCTACACCGCATGCTCCGAACACTGGGCTTGACGCCTTGAGACAGTGACATTTCCTCTTTCTTAGCGACAATCTTCATACATGTTACACGAAGCTCTCACAGCCATGCTAGCTCCTGGTCGGCGGGTGACGTCACGGAGGGGAGAGGTCAGGTGGGACGAACAAAGGGGAATGCTGCCCTATTTATACCCCGCAGGCAACCACGCATCATTCATACTGCCACATATAGTAGTAATAGTTTTACATCAGTATAAGACAGGATATTCAAATTAAGCCCATAGTATAAACTGCCCAAGAAAATATTTGTACAAATGCAAGTAAATACAGCTGACCTGACCCTCTGACCAGACAAAGCTCTGGGCCCCCCTACAATCCCAGGCGCCGTCCCCCAGGTTGGGACCATGGGTCTAGACTGCTCGTCGTCTTGATAGTGTGTGTAATTTGTACAATATAGATCAGTTGTGCTGCTATTAAACTGTGACCACGTCACCTACTGACTACAGGTGAGCCGACACACGGCTGTCCCTCACACCTCTGCCTTTAATGCAAGTTCGTGTCACTCGGTCTCTGATTAGTTCAAGGGAATTATAAACCTGCATACTGGTATATCTAACCACACCAGCAGGCTCTGGTATTTTCTACACATTTGATTGATGGCATAACCTAAATAATTTGAGCATTATTTGTTTTCTTGTATTGTTTTTAACAGCACAGTGACACCTTGCTAAGTTTGCGGTTATAAAATTCAAAGTATGTCAAATATAGTTGATCATTTGAATTCTGTGTGTTTTTGCTCTCAGCGTTAAACTTTTGGCATCTTTACAGAATCTATCGCAGTCAATAAGAAGCACACAGAGCAGAACTATAGACAATGCTGTTAAAGTAAGGCAGTTTTATTTGCAGAGTAACAGCAAACAACAAAAGGGACCAACGAGGAGATGGTGATAGACTGTGGAGGGAGCTGTGCAGGAGGAAGAGGAAGGACGAGGTGGAGCTGACCAGTGCAGGACACCACGCTCTGAGACGGGGACAAGCCCAGGAGGCGGTGCACCGTTTCAGATGATCAGAGGAGACCGAGGGCAGCCACAGTTTCTCCATCCTCCAAGGTCATGCGGGTGGAGTGGCTGAAGGACAACGAGATCATCGACCCGGCCGAGGACAGGAAATCTAAGTTACCTATGTAACTATAGTTCTACGAAATGTGTGCGCCGCCCTTAGGCTGCGCTATTGCATATCTCTCGGAAGCGCCAGCTTCCCGCCCTGAGAGGATCAAAGAACTGACCGCTCCAATCATACTTGGGGTCCACTCACCCCTGACCCCTATAAAAGGGGGACTCTCCCTTCAATCGTCTCCTTTGAACTCAGCCATCGAAGAGAGGTCGTGCCTGCTGGGCCCGTAGCTAAGGGCGGCGCACACATTTCGTAGAACTATAGTTACATAGGTAACTTAGATTTCTACTTCAATTGTGTGCTTGCCCTTAGGCTGCGCTATTGCATAAAGCAACGCGCAGCCGTGGCCGACCAATGTACTCCCAGCAGGCATGGTCTCGCATGATTGGAGCAGGCCCGTGGCAACTCTATGCATCCCAGGGAGCGGCTCAACGCTCTCTAGATAGCAGGGGCTCACGGGCAGGGTGAGGGGCAGCCGATAGCCGTTAACAACGCCAGAGCGCCTCACCCCGGAAAAAGACAATCGGGGGACGCCTGCACGAGCCGCCTCTCCCAAGAGCGCTAGTGCAGACTCACCCCTGATAACAAGGGTGTCCGAAGCCGCCTCTCCCAAGAGCGCTGGCACCCGAGGAAAAGATATGGTCCAGTTCGGCCAGGCCGCCTCTCCCAAGAGCGCCTGAGGCACCGAACCGACCATGCAGGAAAAACAGGAGCTCAGAAGCGTCTCTCCCAAGAGCGCAAGAGCACCAAGAAGGCCAAACCAATCCAGGTCATTCCCTCCCAAACCACCATAGGGTTGAGGGGGGGAATTCATGACCGTCCATCACCCAAAACTGCGTGGGCAACTGAACCAGTAGCAACGTCCTGCAGATATGACTGCACAAACGTTGAAGAGGACGACCAAGAGGCTGCCATGCAGACCTCCTCAATCGAAGCGCCATGGAGCAGTGCCGTAGAAGCTGCAACCCCACGTGTGGAGTGTGCTCTGACCACTGCTGGCGGAGGGAGTCCTTGTGCCTTATATGCAGCGCGGATGGCAAGGCATATCCAGTGGGCCAATCTTTGGGAGGACAGCGGAGCACCCTTGTTCCTGACCCCAAAGCCCACGAACAATTGATCTGAGCGTCTGAAGCTGGCAGTCCGCTCAAGATAGTGGCGTACCGCTCTGATCGGGCAAAGGCGGTTTCGCCGCACACCCTCCGCCGACGCGTGCGGAGGGGGAAGAAGGGCCTAATTCTGATCACCCTGGACCTGAAGGCGGACGTAATGACCTTCGGTTGAAAAGCCGGGTTGGGCCAGAGTTCCATCAACCCATCACCCTCAGGGAGTGACATGCAGGAAGAGTGCACAGAGAGTGCACAGAGATCACCCATCCTCTTAGTCGACGTTAGCGCTAAGAGGATCGCAGTCTTGTAGGACAGACAGTCCATCCCTGCCTGGCGAATGGGTTCAAACGGGGGCCCCGAGAGGCCCTCCAGTACTGTCTGAAGGTCCCAGGTCGGAACCGACCGGCGCACGGGCGGTCTAAGCCTACGAACGCCCTGAAGAAACCGCTTCACCAAGGGGTGACTGCGAGCAGTGTGGACTCCGAACCCCACATGCCCGGTAACAATGGCCGCCGCAAAAACCCCTAGGGTTGAGGCGGCCCTGCCTCTCTCCAGCAGACCCTGGAGAAAACTCAGTACATCCTGTATAGAACAGGATGTAGGGTCCAGGTCCCTCTCTGAGCACCAATCAGAGAAAAGACGCCAACGGACCCTGTAAGCCCTGGTCGTAGACGGGGCCCGAGCACCCTGAATTGTGGCAACAACTGAAGAGGGGAGGCCAAGGTTTAGCAACTTCCCCCGTTCAGCCTCCAGACCATCAGTCTGCGCCCCAGTACCGGACGGGACAGGAGGGCCCCCCCTGCCTGAGTCAGAGCGTCCGGTCTGTCTGGGAGGGGCCACGGATCCCCTTGTGCCATTGATACCACGTCGGGGTACCACCTGGCACTCGGACTGTCTGGGGCTATTAGCAGGATGAATGTGCCCTCTGTCCTCACTCTGTGAAGAAGAGGTGCAATGAGGCGCAGGGGCGGAAACGCGTAAAGCAGGCCGGACGGCCGTGGTCGATGGGCCATGGCATCCACGCCGAGAGGAGGCCCGTCTGTTGACCTGAGCGAGAACCAGAGTGGGCACTGTGCGTTCTCTGCATTGGCGAAAAGGTCGGCCACTGGTCTGCCGAACCGGAGCCACACCTCCGCCGCGACCTCCGGTGCCAGGCCCCATTCGTCCCGTAGGGCGCCCCCTCTGGACATCCTGTCCGCGCCGACATTGCGAGATCCGGGAATGTGGCGCGCTTTCCGAGAGGCCAGGCGGATGCTCGCCCAGTTGAGCACCTCCGCTGCCAGCCTGTGGAGAGCGGGGGACCTGGTCCCCCCCTACCTGTTCAGGTAGGCCACCACTGTGGTGTTGTCCGACCGAACTAACACGTGGCGACCCTGCAGATGAGTGGCAAAGTGTAGGAGGACTTTCTGCACTGCCTCCATCTCTAGGAGGTTGATGTGTCTCGGAGACGGGGGCCAAACACCGCTCGCCGTGAGATGGCCCAGTACTCCGCCCCAGCCGGTCAGGGAGGCGTCTGTGAACACCTCCGTGTAATGGAGCACGTAGCCCATTTGGACCCCCCGATGGAGGCGCTCGGGGTCCAACCAGAATTCTACGTCGGACCTTGCGGCGGGGGACAACCGCACCCGCGTCAAGTCCCTCACACGGCGGGACTCGAGGCGTGAAAACCAGCATTGAAGGCCTCTCATATGCAGCAGACCCAGTTGAACCACCGGGTGGGCTGATGCCATCATGCCGAGCAGGGAGCGGATTTGCCGTGGTACAATCCGCGGACCATCCAACACCCGTAGACCCAGATCCAGAATCACCGACTGCCTTTCCAGGGAGAGGGAGGCCCTCATGCCCTTGGAATCCAAGCGCAAACCCAGATAGACCAATTCCTGGGTCGGAGCCAGTCGACTTTTCTCCCGATTGACAACCAGCCCCAGCCGAGAAATGTGCCTCAGCACAGCGGCCGTGTGGGCTTCGGCCTCCTGTGGGGAGGAGGCCAAAATAAGCCAATCGTCGATGTAAGTCAGGATTCTGAGACCCTGACGGCGAAGCGGCTCCAGCGCTACCTCCACACACTTCGAGAAGGTGCGTGGGGCGATGGAGTAGCCAAATGGGAGGCGGCAATACTCGTAGCATTTGTCCCCGACTGCGCACCGGAGAAACTTCCTGTGCGCTGGGACAATGGGGATGTGGAAGTATGCGTCCATTAGGTCCACTGAAGTCATCCAATCTCCGGGCCTGACGCATTGCAGCAGCTGCTGCACCGTGAGCATGCGGAAAGGCCTCTTCACAATGTAGTGATTGAGAACCCGTAGGTCCAGAATGGGCCGCACACCGCCGCTCTTTTTGGGAACGAGGAAATACGGGGAATAAAACCCCATCCTCGCTCTGAGCGGCTCCACCTCTGCTATGGCGCCGCGCCGTAGCAGAGAAACCACTTCTCTTGTGAGCGCCGCTGTCTCGGCTGCGCTGCGTAACCTTGTCTTGAGGATACCGCGAAAGCCTGGAGGTCTCCGAGAGAATTGTAGAGCGTATCCCCTTCTGAGCGTTCTGTCCAGCCAGGGCGCTCTGAGGAGCCCTGTGTCTTTCCAGACCTGGTAAAACTCTGTCAGGGGCCGTACCACGACACTGAGTGAGAGTGGGTAAACGGGCCCGCCCACAGGCTCCGCTCTCGGCGGTGAGCCGCAGCGTGGGGGGCCCTGCCCGAAAGGGCTGACGCTCCCGGGAGAGAACAGACTCATCGGCCGAGAAAAGAGCGCGCTCAGATCTACGCTTCTTAGCGGGGATTTGAGAGCGCGTGGGGAGTGTAAGGGAAGAGGGTCTACACATAGACTTACACCGCTGCCCCGAGGCTTTTAGAGAAGCATGCTGACGAGCTGCAACATCATGGGGAGCTAACGTGCCTGACATGTCATACCGCCTTTTTCCTCTCCCGCTCCTCAGCGGCAGAGAGCGGGAGCGCGGAGACGAGCACTGAGCAGAAGTATGAGAGCCAATCACAGGCCTTATTGTGCTCGAGCCCCCTCTTTCTTCCACGTTCGCTGTCTTATGTACAGTCGACCAATCACTGTCGAGGAACAGCGCATCACAGCTGGGTCTCGCTGTCAGAGCAACAGTATGCCCACATTCACTCATGTGAGACAGTGCGCTCGCGGTAGCGAAAGCCGCGGTGACACGAGGGCTAGCTCCATCCGCAGCCCGAGTGCAAGAGTCAGAGCGCGTTACACACGCGTCCTTGACAGGCAGCGGAGCTGAGCGGCAAGGAGCGTTCAGCGGGGCCCCCTGAGCCCTGCTGTAACGGGCCGAGCGGCCTATATTCACGTCTTTAAATCCCCCTCTTCCTCCCCTGAAGCCCGGAGCTGGACGGCGGTCACGCCTCGGGCTGGGATCATCGCTGCGCCGACGATCCGGAACCTGGGGGCGTCGAGGAGCTGCACGTGAGGAGGACGCGGGGCCTCGACGAGGGGGAGACCTGCCGCTTCTTCCTCCTCGTTCGGAGCGCCGGCGTGAAACAGAGCCATGGTCACGCTGGGGACGGAAATGATGGGCCAGTTGAGCGGAGGCTTTAGCGGCGGTCTCCAGTCGGTCCACCATAGCCTGGATGCCAGGACCGAAGAGGGAGGACTGGTCGAGCGGCAAGCTCAGGAGACTGCGTTTGTCTGCCTCCTTCAGCGTGGACAAGCCCAGCCAAAGATGGCGGCAACCGACCTGCGCTGCGCACATGGTCCGTCCACCGTCGAGGGCAAGAGCCTGTGACATGCGGGCGAAGGCCGCCATGGTGGTCTCCGTCTCCTCGAACTCTTCGCGGGACAGCTGGTCACGACCGCGGATGAGCTTGTCCAGAGAGGCGGTGAGCAAGGCCATATTGTTAGCTAACGCCACGACCTGTGCAGCGTTAGCGTAACAGCGGTTAAGGATGGAAGCTGTGAACCTATCCCGCTCTGAGGGAAGGTCCACTCTACCGCCGGGCCAGAGAGAAGAGGACGGGAGAAGGGACATTCTAATCCCGTCCTCGATGGCGGGGACGCTCTTCAATTGGCCCCATCCTTCCACAGTGGCGTACACACCGTACGCTAGTGCCGGAGTGCGGGCAGAGTACGGACTGCCCCAGTCACGCGTAGCGTAGTGGAGGAGGGAATCCACGCGAGGGGCAATGACCACCGGTCGCTGCCTGTCGCGGGTGTTGCCAAACAGGACGCGGAACCGATCCGCCGCTGGAGCTGGGGGCTGCGGAGGCATCGTCAGCTCCATTCGAGCCGCAGCTGAAGTGATGAGGCCCGGGAGACGATCCATGGGGTAACGCTCCCGCGGCTGCATCTCCTCGGAGAAAAGAGAGAGTGCGTCTTCATCAAAGAAGCGCTGCTCATCATCTTCATCGTCCGCAGCCCAGTCCCTTCTCGGGACAGGCGGAGGCGGCGGGCTCCGCTCCCGCGCCGGGGAGACCGGCGGCGGGCTCCGCTCCCGCGCCGGGGAGGCTGGAGCCGGGGAATCCCCGCTCGAAGTATCCGATTCCTGATCGGATAACTTTTGAGAGGCAGGGGCCAAAAAGGCGCGGCGACGCTCGCGCTCCTCCCGAGGGAGCGCGAGGCAAGCGGCACAGGAACCGTCATCTGCAGAGTGGCGCCGGCCCAGGCAGAGGAAGCAGCTACCGTGCTGATCCCCCGCGAGGAGCAGCGCCGTGCAGGACCCGCAAACCCGCTGCTTGACGCCGGAGGGCGACGGGGGTTCAAGCGAAGGTATGCGGTGAGTCATCTTCGTCAATTCTTGAAGTCTTCGTCAATTCTAGAAGTCGAGAATCCAATTCAGAGCAAAGCTGAGAGAAAAAGGAGACGATTGAAGGGAGAGTCCCCCTTTTATAGGGGTCAGGGGTGAGTGGACCCCAAGTATGATTGGAGCGGTCAGTTCTTTGATCCTCTCAGGGCGGGAAGCTGGCGCTTCCGAGAGATATGCAATAGCGCAGCCTAAGGGCAAGCACACAATTGAAGTAGAACTTCTACATCACCGTGGACACAACCTGATCATCAAGCAGGCGCGTCTGTCCCACACGGCCAACTACACCTGTGTGGCCAAGAACATCGTGGCCAAGCGCAAGAGCTCCACCGCCGTGGTCATCGTCTACGGATTTCCCATCAACCAGTGCTCCTCCTGTGACCAAAACAGTGAAGATGGCGGCCGCGACACAACGATCTTTCACCAAAGAGAAAAAAAAAAGACTGGTGCGCACTGAATGGGTGCTGCTGCCGGATGCTCTCTCATCGAATGCAATTTCTCCATCTGTGAGATCAATAAAGTACCATCTTATCTTATCTTAAATCACTTCCAAAACAGCATGTAGTATTTTATAACATCAAGTGATTTATTTACCTTTATTTAACCAGGAAAGAGTTTTATTTATGGCTGGTCCTAAGTGTGAAACCGTCCCTTCTTATTTTTATCAGCCATTAAGCGCAATTCAGGATCTTTGGGAAAGCAGTGGAAACTTAGCATTTTGTTGAATCTCCCCCCAGCAGTACACAGCGGGGCGTGGCAATATTGTTTTCTTCCCACCTTTTGCTCTTTGTACAGCGATCTTTCCCTTTTTGTGTTTTGAAGTACATCTTCGCATTAGCAATTGGCTGTAAAATAAAGCTGCCGGAAAAGAGCAACTCCCCATCCAGTCTCACACCAGGAAGTAAGCAATTTTTCGTGCTCAGGGTCAATTTCTTTCGTTTTTTCGTTTCTTTCGTTAAATTGCTTTATTTGGAATTCATGGTTCTTTTTTTTTTTTCATGGAAAAAACATTTGTGATGTAAGTACACACACATTTCCACAAACTTTCTCACAAGAAGAGACTCCATGAACAACAATCCCCCCCAAAGCACATATTGCCCCTTTTTAAATGTTTTTGGGTGAGTTCAGCTCAATAACGGCTATAGGCACAAAACTCCATCTCATTTTTAAATTGATTACAGGTCATTAAAGACGCTACAGACTCTTGAGCGTCCGACTCTGGAGTGGTCCAGCTGTGACGATAGCAACAGTTTGAATCACTGCAGCAGTAGAAGACGACAAAATTCACCTGTCCCTTTCTTGTCATTTGCTCAGGCACTTAACTGTAACAATAACAATAAACTGCCCATTCGTCCTCAGCGTTTGGTTCATTATAGCTGAGAGAAGAGCTGAGCCTTGTCCACATTCACAGCCTCTCTTTGGGGTTCTCCAACAACCTGGCAGAAACAATAATACAAAAATAATACATGAACTTTTGTTCACAGTCATTTTCAGCCCTAAGACACATTTAATGATGTATTTTATTCAATAACAGCCCAACACTAAAATCCTAAACTTTCTGTAATACCTCATTGGCCTTTAATACATTCAGAGTACACTTTTGTCTTCAAGATCACAGTTTTGAACATATATCTCACCTTGGTAAATTCCATTTATTGCCGCATTCTTGCGTGACTGTTTCCCAGCTCCGTTTGTACCAGGACATTCATCAGTCTCCCTGCATAATTACCAAAGTCCGTTTTTGGCCAAATTCATATACACTGCTCACAAAAACTTAGGGCACACTCAAAAAACACATCCTAGATGTCAATCAATTCGATTTTTCGGATGAAAATCTTTATTCATAGTGTAGGGCAATGTGTTGAGAACAAGATAACATAAAAATGATAAATGGAAATCAAATTCTCAGCCCCTGGAGGTCTGGATCCAAAATTATAGCCAAAATCAAAGTGACAAATCAGGTCACTGGTTGATCCAAATTCTGCAGAAATTCCTCCAAACGAGTCTGTATCATCCTCAGTAGTGTGTGTGGCCTCCACGTGCCTGAATGCACTCCCTACAACGCCTGGGCATGCTCCTGATGAGACCACGGATGTCCTCCTGAGGGATCTCCTCCCAGACCTGGATTAGAGCATCAGTCAGCTCCTGGACAGTCTGTGGTGCGACGTGACGTTGATGGATGGACCGAGACATGATGTCCCAGATGTGCTCTATTGGATTTAAGTCTGGGGAACGGGCAGGCCAGTTCATAACATCAATACCTTCATCATGCAGGAGCTGCTGACACACTCTTGCCACATGTGGCCTGGCATTATCAGGCATCAGAAGGAACTCAGGGCCCACAGCACCAGCATATGGTCTTACAATAGGTCTGAGGATCTCATCCCGGTCCCCAATGCCAGTCAGGGAACCTCTGGCTCGCACATGGAGGGCTGTGTGGCCCTCCAATGAAATGCCTCCCCAGACCATCACTGACCCACCACCAAACCGGTCATGCTGGATGATGTTGCAGCAGCAGAACGTTCTCCAGGGCGTCTCCAGACTCTGTCACGTCTGTCACATGTGCTCAGGGTGAACCTGCTCTCATCCGTGAAGAGCACAGGGCACCATTGGCCAATCTGCCAATCGCTGTGTTCTCGGGCAAATGCCAATCGGGCTGCACGGTGTTGGGCATTAAGCACCGGCCCAACTTGTGGACGTCGGGCCCTCATACCACCCTCATGGAGTCGGTTTCTGACCGTTTGAGGACCAACATGCATATTTGTGGCCCTCTGGAGGTCATTTTGTAGGGCTCGGGCAGTGCTTCTCCTGTTTCACAGGTGCACAAATGAGCAGATAGCGGTCCTGCTGCTGGGTTGTTGACCTCAGTCGGGCCCCCCCAGGTCTCCTGGTGTACTGGCCTGTCTCCTGGTATCTCCTCCATGCTCTGGACACTGCGCTGGGAGACACAGCAAACCTTCTTGCCACAGCACGAATGGACGACCATTTTGGATGAGCATCACTCCCTGAGCAACTTCTGTGGGTTGTAGATGCTCCTCATGATACCTCTAGTGGTGAGAACACTGGACAAATGCAAAAGTGTTTCAAAAATATGGTACAAAGGATGAAGACAGGGAAATGGGCTGTGGTCACCACCTGCTAAACCATTCCTCTTTTGGAGTGATCTTGCTAATTGCCTCTCATTTCCACCTGTTGTCTGTGTGCCCTAAGTTTTTGTGAGCAGTGTATTTCATTCAATCTATTTTCCAAATGCTGCTGCAGCAGAAAAACCTGCTCACAGAGTCCCAAAACAGTTCAGTCCAAACATGACACAACTGTAAAATGTCAAGTGACAAACCTAGAAGGAGACTGCTTTGAACATGGACGTTAAGTTCTTCTTGCTGCCAGTTCAACATCTGAGGTGTTCTCCACAAACACCGTTGTGTTTGGGCCGCTGTCTTCGTCTTTGGCTCTCACGGATTGTAGTACTTTCTCAGGACAGGGAGGTCGGCTGACCACCGGTACGGAGGACACCATGACGCCCATATGAGCAGGGATCATTGGAGCTCCTGGAACAGAAATATATTCAATTGCGTTTACAAGGAGAACACTTTACGTTATTTTCCTAATGTTAAATTTGATGCCTGGAAGAAAGCCAGGATACTGTGAGGGTCTGTGCCTGGAGGGGGAAAGAGTGGAAGGTTGAAATGAGGAATGAAAGACACGCTAGGCATAAAGGTTGACCTAAAACAGAGGAGAAAAACATGTTACTTTAGTCATTAGTGGATACACAGACACATACAGAGAGCATTTTATCCGATACATTTCTCTAGGAGGCATCCATATTCCATCTGTCACAGAGAAACCTGTGAGGAGCCTTGGAAAAATATTCGATTGCTCCCTAAAGGACGCCGCTTCCATCAGGGCAACCAACGAGCAACTGGACAGCTCGCTGACTACAGTGGACAAGTCAGTGCAGCTTCCCTACCCACTCGACCAAGGTGTCACCGTGATATCATTTGAATCGGGGAATTATTTAATGATGATGTCGCGCAAATTGATGTCATTAGACATGGATTTAGCGATTGCTTAACTAAAAGAATAAAAGCAAAATAAACCACTTTCTTCTTTAATCGTTCTTGTTTCTTGGTTATTATCTAACATTTACCTCTGAATGTTTGAAGACTGGCAGTACACTTTCGTAGCAAGGTTTGGCTAAGTACTAAATCAACTAGGGTCTGGCGGAACCTCCTATAAAACAATTGTTCCGCCTTACTTATATATATGTCTTTATACAACAGAATATGAACAAATAAAATAATATTATGTTGCCCCCTCGAAATCACCAGGGAGAATCAGTTGGCTTTTCAGAGTTTATTTCGAGCTCAAATATTACAGAAAAGAAAAAGGGTAAACATAGGTCCCCTGTGAATAAAGAATAAAATAGTTTAGCGTACTATGGATTAAGTTAAAATGGATAAACAGATAAAACGACACTTACACGTCCCAGATGTAACAAGGCTTAGGCCACGGCCCGACTACTGCGCCACAGCTTCTGCCCTGAGGCTGTGGGCCTAGCTCTTTTAAACTAGCATCAAAAGGTCACGTGATGGACGCGCTTCCGGTTTCAATTATAAAAAGACAGTGTTTAACTTAGCGAAAAGATGAATAAATACTGTTATTTACAGTGAACCATTTACCAACAATAAGAAAGCGCTTAAATACTTTGTCGAAAATGGGCTGACAACAATTACACTTGAATGCGACCTTGCTCTTGACTCCATCTTGCGTTTTTCTTTGTCCGTGCTAAGCTAACTAGCTAAATCAAGTCAACAACAACTAGAAAGCATAGGAAGGGAAAAAACAACACACAATTGAAAGCTTGGGATTCTTCTTACAAAACTCGATCAAATCGATGCATGGAAACATACTTTACATATAATAAAAACCTCATGCAAATCGATGTGCCATTTTGTGCGTATTTTAGCATTGACTTTTCGAAAAAGTCTTAACAGCTAGCATAATATAACGTAAGCATATTAGTAAAGAACAAAACATGACACAACTCGCTCCGTCAATCCACGTCATTGCGAGAAGTCAAACACATTTAAAGTGTACTTTCGAAGCATTATTTGTTTTTCCACAATTCGAGCGAACTCGCTCTGTCAATCCACATCATTGCGAGTACTCGAGCCCCAACGGGACTCGAACCGGCGACCTTCAAGTCCCACTATCAGGGCTGCTTCGCTAACCGCTCAACCAAAACGTCGCCGGTAGTTACGACAGGGCCGAGGCGATATTTAAAGTTCATATGACACATCAGACTACATTTTCATGATACGTAGTTAACACAATTCTGCAGAATGAAATCACACGTGAATCTGTGCCATAAACGGCACGATTTGTCACTGGAAGTAAAAACACCGTTAGCATGCGTTAGCATGCGTTAGCATGCGTTAGCATGCGGCCGCACACGTCTGTAGTCTTATATTGATAAACATTGGTCGTGACCACAATTCTCTCTCTGACCATTGCTCACTGGAGACAGAGCAGCTCACGATTTTACAAACCCCATGTCAGGCAACGTGACATCTAAAAATCTCAGACAAATCGCTCAGTGAACACCAGCCCTCACAAGCTAAGAAGCTAACCTTCACAAAGCAGCAGTATCATATACTTGTGCCACTCGTTGGTTCACTAAACATGCAGAAAAACAAAAACTAACAGTACTCAAAGTATCCCATAAATAATGTCCAAGTTTTGGAAAACATCGCCTCTTTAGCCACAGGTTAGCCTCTGCTCCACACGCAGCTAAAGCATCCATCCTGATGCACTCAATTGACATTAAAACTTGTATTTAGCGATGAATTAACTACATTCATAGAAGCAAAACAAACCACCTTCTTCTTTCATCGTTCTCGTTTCTTTATTATTATGTTAATCTTGCATTTAAGCAACTAAATGCTGTTTTGCTGGTGTCTCTTCTGTTTTTTGGCCTGGCTGTTCTCATTGCCGTGTGTAGAGTTTGACGCTGACTGTGTAAAGTAAAATACTGAAATTATCATTCACAAAAAAAATCGTTTTAGAGACTTGTTATTTTGTTTTTTAACTAATCTGGGAACCATGTTTGCTCATTCCCCTCAAAATTGAATATTTCTATGGACATGTTCAATTGACAACATTCAAGCCTTAAAGGTACACTGCGTAACATTTTGGACTAGACTGTTGCCGGCAAAACAAAACATGCTCCTAATGACCAGTTCAACACAGACAATGCTCTTACTGCAGTGGGTAATCAAAGAATGGATTTGGATGAGAAACTAACCTGTTTAAATCTCAAATCCTACTGATTTTAGTCACATCTCCATGGAAAGGAGCTGGAGACGTACCCACTCCTGGTCAAATGTACAGTCATATTTTAGGAGCGGTGAGCCTCATAAATGTTTGTTTGTACATTTATGAGATATTTTTCAATCCTGAAAATATCTGTCCTAAAATAAATGCTTGTATTTCAATTTTATCACAAGGCTCTGCACTTAAAGGCACGCTGTGTAACATTTTGGACTATATTGTTGTGGCAAAACAAAACATGCTCCTAAAGACCAGCTCGAACACAGAAAGTGCTGTTGCTGCTGTGTGTAATAAAAGAATGGATTTGGATGTGAAACTAACCTGTCTAAATCTCAAATTCTACTGCCTTTAGTCACATCTCCATGAAGACGAGCTGGAGACGTCCCCACTCCCATTAAAGTTTACAACCATATCTTAGGCGGGGTTAGCCTCATAGATGTTTGTTATTTTCACTCCACACTTCTCTAACTCCGTGGTGAGTTTGACCATTTCATCTTCAATCGACAGTGGGATCATTTGGTTGGTTTGGAGAAGTTTATTTGTGTCACAGTCGCGAGAGGAACTTCATTAACGGAACGCACATTTTAAGATTGTTAAGTCATTTTACGAAAGTTCCATCAAGTTGTAATTGACAAGATTAAAGTGTTGTGTGCAATGAGATGCTTCGGCAGAAACCACATTGTCCTCGATTCGTAGCTTATACTGTTTTAGTTCAAGCCAAGGGCCTATTGTTTTGCTCATCACCTCGACTGTTGCATTGAAGGCCGATTTTTTCTGCCAGTCCAACCCTGGCCATGGGTCTCCAAACTTTTTAGAGGACTCCTTCAAAAGGCTTAAAAATAATATCCCAAAGACTTAAACTGTTTCATTGTTGATTATAAGGAATATGACAAATTCATGCTCTTAACCTCCGCCACTTCTGCTAAAGATTCTTGAAAGTCCAGATGAGTATCTAGAGTTTTGATGCTGGTGAAAGGATCTGGATACATTGATTATTTTGATGTTCGGGACAAGTGTCTAACCGTGAAGTGTGAAGCTATAGCTGCTCTGAAGCTCTTTAGAATCATGCACCGGCTCATGTTGTTTTCATTGGTTTTTTGTGTCGTTTTTGCCATGTTTTGTTGCTTTCTTTTCGCTTTTTCTTCTTCGTTTTTTATGCTTTTTTGTCATGTTTTTGTCACTTTTAAGTTGTGGTTTTGTCGCTTTTTTAATTGTGCTATTGTTGCCTTTCCTGCACGTTTTTGTTTCTTTTTTTTTTTTTTTTTTACAAAGCTTTTAGATTTGGGTAATGTCAAACTGGAGAACATGTACTCGGCTCACGTGGGGGTTAAGAGGTTAAACCTTGGACTAAACATTATCCTCCATTATTGTCAGTGAAAAGTTGATAGTATAATGTGTTAAATATTGTGTGATCATTTAAATAATATCAATCACGTCATCACTTAGAACTCTGAGGTTTCCATGGACACCGTAGTGTTTTGATGCGTTAATGATAAAAGGACTCGTGGTCCTGGATTCTCTTGGCTGGGCGATGGCCGAGCGGAGAGCGCGCTCCGAGGCCACATGCGCAACGTCCGCCCGGGCGGAGCCCTGCACACCTCGGTGACGCCGGCACTCCGGCTTCGTGTGCGCGCTCACGCGAACCGTGGTAATCGGAGGGAAAGTGGGTCTCTGCCGCGAATAGCCGTAGAGTGGCTAAAGATTTTGAGGATTTTTTAGGAAACACGCCGACTTCAAGGTCACGGGTTCGAGCCCGGCAGGGTCACAATAACACGAGACTGATTCAATAAAAATATTTCTAACATAGGTCAGGGCGAGGGGCAGGGCTGTACTGGCCATTGGGAGAACCGGGAGTTTTCACTCAGTTTACTTTACTCCGCGTCTCACAGAAATGGGCTGTACCATCTTCTCACACAGGGGAAACACGGGGACAGCGCAGCTGCCCTTTATTGATCAGGAGCGTCAGCGCCGCCGCGGCTCAGAGGCAGAGGAGGAAGCGCGATTTGAAGTTGCTGAACATTAAAACTGTATTTTCAGCACATGTTGGCTTAATAGGGCAAATATCTAAGAACAATAAAATAAATAATATAAATTAAATTAATATTGGGGGAGAAAAAAAAAAACAGGTCTTGAGAAGGGCACTTAAAGGGCACAGGGCAGAGGGGGCAGGTGCTTGAGCACCACCTGGGCTCTATCTGTGCACGTCCCTGCTGCATGCCATGAGTCTATATCATATACAGTGGGGGAAAAAAGTATTTGGCCAAAATCCAATAGAATGTCTATGTGAAACTGACCAAATACTTTTTTCCCCACTGTATTAGCTTCACATTTTAAGTTGTATTACAGAAATTAATGAACTTTTGAACGATATTCTAATTGTCACCTGCAGAAATGTAGTCTCTGTCCAAGGTGCTGAAGAGAGCACCATTATAAGCCAGATATCCGCTTCAGGCCCCGCTCACACAACCACACAACTATATAATCAGATTGTCAGTCAGGACAGCAAGCTAACGTGTAACTAGAGCTTATTAGTTATTGCTTCTGCTTTGAGCAGAGGTTAATAATGCTTTGAGTATTAAAGTATTATTTCCCCAAATTTTAATGTCTGTCAGATTTGTTTGACTAATGATTGAATACTGCACTTTGTTTTATTCTACCTTATTGAATGTACGCCAACAAGAACAAACCCAGTTACATCACATGCCCAAATGATCAAAAACGGCTGGTTAAAAAAAAAAGCTGGAACATTTTCCTTATCTAAGCACAATTGTATATAGTTCTATGAACACAACTTAGAAAAGACATGCCATCATGTAAAGGGCGTGGCATTTGCAGATTTGATAGTTCTGTCTATTTCAAAGATCCAGAGTCCGTCTCAATATTGACAGCAAATGAACAAGAAAACCAGCACTTGTTTCAATGTGGCTCTAATCTCTGTGCCCAAGGAAGTAAACGCTGCATACAGCAACTACAACTTGGTAAAGAGTTTGTGGTGATGTAAAGTTTGAATCTCCAAGATTCAACTTATTTGTTGTTGTTGTTCAGGAGTAATTGATACAAATTTACAGAACACAGGAAACATTCTGACAATCGATTAAGCACAAGAAACACGGTTGTCCTTCTACAGTTAAAATTGGAGTCCTTTGTAAAGCCTGACATTCTGCTCTTGTGTAGGTGTTGAAAAACAAAATGCATCAACTGAATGATTTGCAGTGATATTAGTTGTGGCAAACCCCCGATTGCTCAGAAAGTGAAAAACATTCTAAAATACAAACAATCAGAACATTAGGATGAGGGACAACATTTTGCAGTAGTGTTTATCCAACTTTAATTTACTTTAAAATGACACAGTCATTAAATATGTTGCTTACGCTGTTCCAGTTATTCACAGCACACCATTGACTAAAAGATGACCTTTTGTGATTGACACTGCACACTTAAGAGGATTGGATAAGGACTCCTTCAGACAATGTATAGCAATCTGGTGTCCCCCTGTATCAAAAAAAACAGTAGCGGTGGAAAAATCAGTAACGTAGACCCCACAGCTTAGCATACCATATCCAAACATGACTGGAATTCCTTCACTAAGCAAAAAGCACTTTCTTTGCCATGAAGGCTGGCTGAAAAGAAGGTAAGTACAAAATGTGTATCACAAATAACAGGTCAAAATGCTATAATAGGTCTGAAGGAGGTCTAATACTTGTCAATTTCAAGTTGAAAAAACGTTATTACCGGTATGCTGTTTCCACACAGGTGCTGTGCATACTATTGACAAACAATAGAAAAATATCCCTCTTTATAATGCAAAGTCTGCATTGCATTTGATGATTCAGTGTTACATTGGACATTTGAAAAAACAACAAACCCAAATCACTTTCTCCAATGCCATTGCGCTGCTCACATTCACACTTGCTTTTATAAGTGAGTTACAGATTGGATCTATTTGTCCACAGTGAAGGACTGCAAACCAGTGATGGCTCTGCCCAGGATTAGAGCGTGGATGTCATGGGTACCTGTCACAAGAGAAGAGGGAGATTAAGCTATTGGAACAAGTGCATTAAGGGCGCAGATGGCGATTGGATTAATACATTTTAGCAATTTAGTTCACATAGATAGGAAACTGGTCATTATAATGTTAGGTGTAAGTAAATGGTTCACCTTCATAAGTGTTGACGGCCTCCAAGTTCATGACGTGGCGAATGATGTGGTACTCGTCTGCAATGCCGTTTCCCCCCAGCATGTCTCTGGCCTGTCGGGCGATGTCTAAAGCTTTACCACAACTGTTTCTTTTCAACATGGAGATCATTTCAGGGGCAGACCTGGAAAAAAAGAGCTACATCAGATAGAAAAACAAGAAAAAGAATGAAATCCCCTAAACTGGATTTAGAAATGGCATCAGGAGGGTTCGAAAAACAATTTTCACACAGGAAAAATATGAACTAAAGAAGTTTCTGAAACGTCCTCCCTACTAAACAACCCAGTCCCAGTGTTTGCACATAGAACAGCCTTTTCTGATCATGGCCTCAATTGATATAAAGGCAAGGCTGTCTGAGCAGACGTCCCTATTTATTTGATCGGAACAGTGCGTGTCAATGTACACATATGGGACTCATGCCTGTTAATGCACAACACCAGATTGTGGCAATGGGCTAATTTCCGTACGTCGTCCCCGAACTGGCACGCTCAAACACATGTGCATGTTTTGTACTCTATTATTATTATTTGTTTATTTGATATGGACATAACAAATGCATTGGACAAACCAGATACATTGTTTTTAGTGTTATAGCAAAATTGCAAATTGGCAACACATGTCCTTTCGCCATGACCAAGATGATATCTCATGACCACAGGTGTGAGAAACATAGATCAACCGGTAAATTGAGAGCTTTGCACTCCGACTCAACTCCTCCTTCACTACTGAGATAGTTGAACTCCTCCACTTGAAGCATGGACTCCACTTCACACTCTGCTGCAAACCGCCCCAGTGCACGCTGAATGTCCAGGTTTGATGAAGCCAACAGAAAAAAGATAATTTGCAGAGATGAGATCCTGAGGATCCCAAACCAGACATCCTCCAACCTCTGGCTGCACCAAAAAAGTCTGTCCATAAAAGTATCGAACAGAGCCCTGGCAGACACCAACATGCACTGGAAACAGGTCTAACTACCTGTTGCAATGCAAACCAAGCTCCTGCTGCCGTCATACAGGGAATGGACCCGAATCCCCACACTCCCCACAGAACACAACACAAGGGACACGATCAAATGATTTCTCCAGAACTACAAAGCACATGTGGACTGGTTGGGCAAACCTCTATGAACCCTCAATCACCTAATGGAGGGCAGAGCTGGTCCAATGTACAATAACTCCTCCATGTTAGCTTAGAACAAACTGTCGCACAGAAGTGCAATATCACCACTCTGATTGAGATTAGGGAGGCCATTCTTCCCGATTACCCCGTCCAGGTCTTGCTATTGTTGCCGACATGGGCGTTGAAGTCCTTCAGTAGAAAAATGAAGTACCCAGTTGGTGCACCATCTAGTACCCCTTCTAGGGACTCCAAGAAGTCAGGGTACTCTGCACTGGTGTTGGGCTCTCAGGCCGAAAGACAATGTGAGACACCAGCCCAACACGAAGGCGTAAGTACGCGACCTTCTCAATCACTGGGGTAAACTCTAACACATAGCGGCTGAGCTGTCTCTCCAGAGAAGTGGAGCGTCCAACTTCTCTCCACAAGTTAGGTTCCAGAGCTCAAGCTGTGCGTGGAGGTGGGCCCGACAATATCTAGCTAGTACCTCTCAACCTCCTACTAAAGCTTAGGCTCTTTCCCCCCAGCGAGGGCTATCCACGTCTCGATAGCCAGATGGCTCTGAGCATGGACCAGACCTTTGAGGCACTTGCCTTCAAGAGCCATCCAGTCCTCTCTGCACCTTACTCCTCAAACTGCAGGTGGTGAGCCCATAGGAGGTGGGCCCACATCGTCAAAAAATCCCGACCACCAAGCGCCCGCACACAAGGCCCAACTCCTGGCCTGGCTCTGGGTTGGGGCCCCGGCTACGACAGCCCGGGTGACATTACAATCCTTGATACAACACTGTCTAAACTCGAACAGTAGCAACCTTCTACTCCTATACTCTATTCAATATTAAATTGTGTACAAATCCTCTCAACCTGGCTTCTCTGAGTTTACCTCTTAAACATCAACAAAAGCTGTGTACTCAAGCTACTATGACCAGATCATGCTGTTTCCTTTAAAGAAAGATAAGTTTGCATTACTTTTTATCATCAATAAGTCTTCCGAGCTGCAGACAGGACTGTAGGCCAATAGAGATCTCTGTGAGCATGTCGGCCATCTTTTTTTGCATTAGCTGATTCCTCGCCAGTGGTACGCCAAACTGGATTCTGTTGAGAGTAATTACAGAAAAGGAATTCAATTATTGCTATGAATGATTACACACATATGCACAAAATAAAGTAACACCTGTCCAGTGTGTACTGCCGAGCAGCATGGAAGCAAAACTCTGCTGCGCCCAGTGCACCCCAAGCAATTCCATAACGGGCATTGTTCAGACAGCCAAATGGACCCTGAATAAAAAGTGACATTTGGCAACCTTTCACTGTTAAATAATTATCAATATTCCGCTAGTGTATCTTACCCCCAAACCCGAAATTTTTGGGAGCAGGTTTTCCTCAGGCACCTCCACCTCGTCCATAAGGATCATCCCTGTGGCCGATGCTCTCAACGAAAACTTCCCTTCAATCTTTGGAGTAGACAGACCCTTCATCCCTCTCTCCAGGATGAACCCTCGAACCTTTCCATCTTCACACTTGGCCCAGACAACCGCAATGTCTGCCACAGGGGAGTTGGTGATCCTGATGTTTAAAATACAGTATTTATAGCGAACTGGCCTTATTTAAAAGGAGTGTATTGAACTATTCACATTGTCAGAAGAAGCTAAAATCTGGAAAGCATGTTACTTCAAGCTAATTCTTATAATAACCATGTGAAAATGTAAAATATATTTAATGAATTCAACCCACCATGTTGCTTAGTAATGTATAATAAAATGCAAATGTATATTTTAGTTCACATTTTCAAATAAAATGGCATGAAAGCAATTACATTCACAGTAATGTCTCATTGAGCAAATCCAATTAGATGGACATAAGGCGGGTAATTCTGGTTCTTCTTGTGAATTGCTCCACCCTGTGGCCATTCAAAGCCATAGCAATTACAACCTGTGACCTAAATAAACAAGTCTTTTTCACAATAAGGACAACTATTTATATCATCAAACAACTATCAAGGAATCGCACTTACAGTGTTAGTACTATTTAAAAAAAGGCATATAAAATATAAAAATATTTTAAATATAATTTCTTTGTACCCACCAGGTCTTGGAGCCGGTGAGAGTATAGGTCCGACTGGATGGGTTGTATTTAGCTTTCGTTTCCATGCCACTGGGATCACTACCATGGTTGGGCTCTGTCAAACCAAAACAGCCCAGAATCTCTCCTGAAGCTGGTAGTGACAGACAAATGTTAATACTGTATAAATAAATAACACAATTTAGATTTTTCTCTGTGTTGGTCATTTTACCAAGTTTGGGAAGATATTTCTGCTTCTGTTCTTCTGTGCCATAGGCGTAAATGGGATACATGACGAGTGAGGACTGAACACTCATTACTGAGCGATAGCCACTGTCAACCCTTTCCACTTCTCTGGCTATCAGACCATAGGCCACATAACTGGTGCCAGCACATCCATAACCTGTTATAATAACACAAAATAATACAGTAACATTTGGGTAAAACATGTCAAAGAATGAGATGTGTCATTTAAAAGAACATTTTACATAATCAGTAATTAGAAATGTATCCGTTTGTGGGAACTTCACCCAGATAGTGCCAAAATAAATATTTGTTACAACTGACCTTTAATAGTTGGACCAAGGACGCCCATCTCTCCCATTTCTGACACAATGTCTCTATGAAACACTGAAAATAAACAAAGTAGATGTGACACATACTACACATAAATTTTACCTGACAACTCCTTTTTTTGTTTTTTACTGTTTTTCAACTTTGTTACGGACAATGCCATGCACGTATACTGTATACTACAAAAACAAACGCACATAATATATAATAAAGTAATCTGGGAATGTTGAATTATTCACCTTCATTTCTGTTTGCCATTAAGATGCGGGGCATAAGTTTCTCTTGGCAATATGTGCGAAAAGAGTCCCGGATCATGACCTCCTCCTCCGTCAGCTGACCATCCAGGTCGAGTGGATCTCTCCAGTTAAACTGGACTTTGGCTGATGAATGTAAATATTAATTATTCAATAGAACTAAGAACCAGGTGATTGTGTGCAATATAGATAGGAGAGAGAAGCACATACGTGGTTTGGAGTGGGTCTGAGATTCTGTGAACAAAGACAAAAGTAAAATGAGCAACAAAAAACAATATCAACAAATGTGACGAACCCCTCCCAGCTGGTTTAATAAAAATAAAATAAAAATGCACTCTACACTCACCCTTTACGGCAGGTGCTGCTGTTCCTAGTGCTCTGGAGGCTGAGACCAACGCACATCTCTGAGGATTTAGCAGGAAGCGAGACATGCCCCTCAAAGCCATGATGATAGTTTGACTGAAATGCACAAAACAATAATTACAGACCATGAATGCAGTAATGTGCACGTAACAATATGACTCATTTTCAAGATACTGCTGTTTTAAATCTATAAAAAGGGATTATGTGAGCATTAGCAAGTCAACAACTGTATACGCAATACGCTCAATAAATATCAAAAATACCCAAAAAACCTTGTACCTTCGCTGTGGAAATATGCTAAGCTAGCACAGCTAAGTTGTGTAACACCAGTCCTTCTAGTCAGTATTAGCTCGTTTAAGTCGGCTTTACGTTCACTGACGGTTCGACCATACATATGAAAATGCCGGAAAAAATGAAAAGCATAACTTTTACTGACGGTTATGATAAGTGCGTACTTACTGCGTATCGTTTCACAAGTCCTTGATCAGAGTCCAGAGCAGAGTCGTCTCAGGTGACGGAGCAGTAGCGACAGTAGACGTCAAAACACCGACTGACGTCATCACGTACATGCCCCTGGTGCGCTCATAGACTGAGGTCTGTGGGAGGGAGCGCATGGAGTGGGGGTGCCCGGGGCTATTGACGATCAATGAAAAGGAATTATACAATAAGAGGTATGCTTTGGATGACCCCTCCCCAAAACCAATACTTAGTTATATAGTTCCGGCTGCGTGACTTGTGGAGTCTAACTGAACAGCGTGGCTGCAGATGCTGATAGCCTAAGACACCCTATTGACTGGATCTCACGGGCCCCCCTGCAATGAGAATTCACTCCGTTCAACACAATAGGTCAGATAACAATATATTTCTACTCATACATTCAAAAATTAAATTACGGTCTAGTTCATCATTATAACAATTGCAAAAGATTAAGAAAACTCGACAACCTTTGGAAACGGGTCCCATCACCATTTTGAGGCGTTTGTTTTTGTGAATGTGTGCACTTTTTGTGAATGTGTGCACTATGCTTTAATAAACTAATACAAAGAATTGCTTTGGTAACAGCTCTATTAGCCTACAGAGTAAAGTTAACGGTACTCAACAAACTCCCACCCCCAGTCACCCATTTGCACAGTCTACTGTCAATCAAATCTCTTTGCGCGTTGATTGGTCCCATTTCTCCCAGAAGTTATCTCTCTGTAATGTTACCAGGGCAGTCAAAGATTTTGGAGCGACTTCTTCGGAGTGATAAAAACTGCCACAGGCGACGCTCCACGGACGCTCCAGGACGAGAAATGGTGTACAGCCGTGACATATGAGCAGCTTTGGAGAAGAAGAAGAAGCATTCCCTAACAATGGAACTGGAGGAGAAACCGAAATATGGTAATTATTTAAACCCCCACAGCATGCCTCATTTGTCCTGGGATAGCGGCACTCTGCGACTCAACACAAAACAAAACCACGAATAACTACATTTTACGCAGTGTATTGCAATCTTGTTCGTCTGTATTGTACTATAAAGACATCGGGCGCACGTTTTACGCGACATTTACGTTCATTGTGTTCTAAAAACGGACCACATACCCTCCGCGAGCAAGTGTAGTTTCCATGCTGTACAACTGGGGGTTCCCTTTCGTGGGAACAGGCATGATTTGCTGTGTTAAGATCAGTTTGTGTCGTTACAATGTAAAGGTCCTGTTATTGTCCCCGGGTACAATGTACCAATGTGTGTCGCGCTTGTGCAGTTGCTGCTACATTCCTCAGTGTGGTATTGAAGGCAACAGGAGCTCACTCCCAGCTGCTATGTTTAGGTTTCAGCTTATTAAGAATACCTCCCACAGTTGTTTTACTTATGGTGCTATGCGATGTATGTTTTTGTCTCATTCTGATCATGATTTGAGAACGTGCCTTTACAAACTAGGACTTTGGTCGTAATGCAGAGTTTAAGAATGGCTCAGATAATAATGGCTATTGATTTAAGTGTGTTTACTCTTTTCAGCTCATCAAATCAATTATCTTACAGCTATAAGTTTGTTTGGGTGTTTTTGTCACCGTTTGTTTTATTAGTATAGTTCAACCAAAGAAGCTTTATAGGAGCATTTCATTTGTGTTATTAAAAAGGGGGAGGGGTCATAAAAAAACAATAAGTATAGGGGGATTTTTGAACAAATTACTAATCTTACTATTTGTGTGCTTAGTTGCAATTTACAGTAAACATTTTCATTTAGGACACACCCACCACCACAACGCATCAGCACTTAAGACTAAGTAGTGTCTTACTAATTCTGCGAGGGAGTCAAAAGCATTGCAGCATAAGCAAGTAAACAAATGGGAGTGAGAAAGGAAGCTTCATATTTTTAGTCTGAGAGATATAGCCTCAGGAAGTGTGGGATTTCAGATTGCATTTTTAAAATAAAAGTACTGGCAGTTCTGCTTCAAGAGATATGGGTTTTGGTATTGCATATTATCACCAACTTTCTTTCCTCTATATGCTGAGAGATGGGCGTCACATGTTGAAGTCATTTTCTCTGGATCCCTCAATGACAGGACAAGAGGCAGTAAAGTATGGCCATGCCCGGTGCACATCAGATGTAATTAGAAGCTGCATTTAGACATGGTTTGAAACTCCTCTCGTTCTATTCTTGCCTTCCTGTTCAGCGTGTGCTTTTCTGTGCAGGTTTTTCCCCAGCCACCCATTTCGACTTAAAAGAGCCAGATCAAAACACGGTCATGTGACTGAGCTAACTGTCAAGAGCGTGCCAGCGTCTCAGAGTGCAGGGTGTGTGGTGAGGTTGTTTAATAAGCAAAGGAAATGCGCTTCTGACAAGAGGAGATATGCAGAGCATTTCGATTGTCAAAGCAGGACGACTTCAGAGTTGTCAGCGTCATGCTCTGTTAGTTGCAGACAGTTGAAATTAATGAAGCAGTGGACAAGAAGCTGACAGGGAAAGGGTCTACAAAAAAACCCAGGCACATTGACACTCATTCATTCACAAACATAATGTGCAAAATGCTATATTTTGACCTTGGACATTGGTTTACCCCAACTGTTGCAGATTTCTCAGGATCTGCACCATAGTGTTGTGGAATTGTAGTGGTTGTTTACATAGAGACATTGGCCATACTGTACAAACCATGTTGTGCTCTACCATGGAAGATCGCATTTTACAGGCTAGCAATAGCAGGGGGCACTACATCCTATCTTTTTCCTTTAAAAAAAAAAAGGGTTATAGTTAGGCATGCACATTATTGTATTTTCATGTTATCGTTAGGACAATATTAGATGACACAATATCCATACTGTCAAGCCATAATATGTTGGATAAAAAAAAAAGAATATCTTTGAAATGTCATGACAAAAGGGAACAGAATTATTCCTGTACTGAGTGAGTAGGCGAGATGGTTCAGCTCCCTAATATTCAAGAAAGCTATTTAACATATTTTTTTCTCATATCGTCTTAGTTTTAGTGTTGCGATATAAGATGAGTGCATACCTTGCGAAATGAACTCGATTCATTTGTTGCCATTGTTGTTAAATGGTGCAGTGTCTCTTTGAGATCACCTGCAGCTGTCGAAGTTGGCGGTTTCATTTCAGAGAAAGTGGAACCAGTAATTCTTCAGAACCACCCTATCTAAATTTGACATCTGAGCCCATACATTACAGATGTTGATTGTTGATAATGTTCAAGTGCGTGAACAGCAGGTCTAATCCGGACACGTTTTTCTACAGATTAGGCTGGGTTTGGGACCATGCTGCTGCTTCCGTTTACTTAAAATAAACACGAAGCTGGATTTGAACACTGACTCCACACCCTGTTACTGTAATGAAAGACATGTGGGCAGCAGGCGGGGAGGTCACCACTACAGTCTGCATGCCCAAATTGCCCAACCGTCTAAAGTGTCTTCATTATATAGCAGCCTTTTGTTTATCGATTTTAATAAAAGTTGATATAGTTGCTAAACATTGATTTCCCTGTTGCTCTAGTGACATTTTGGGGGTCGGCAAGACAATAATGCAAGGAAATCAAGGAATGTCAGGATGTGAGACTCAACATCCATAATAATTAAGCCCTACTCCCAAGGAAGAATGAAGCTGTCTAGGCTTTTGGACCAGTTTTGCTTTCTCGATAGAGACTGTGGGTGGGTATTTTAAGATCAATTGTTATTGTTTTTTTGTCTGATGTTGCTTTGCTACTTCATGTTTTGCGCCTTTTCTAACTCCTGGTTTATGCGCCTATGTGGAGTGTTTCTTCATCCTGACATAGGAGACGAAGCTGAATGGATTACATATGTGGGAATTAAAGGGGGAAAAACCCATCTGGACATGTTTCTCATGTGTGCGCGGTTAATCAACTGACTTTTTGCCAGTGGAAATCATTTACCACAGAAATCAACAATGTTTCATCCGTGATTGCAGAGGCAGCAGTTGTTGTGATGGATCATTATTTTCAGAGTTTCAAGTCAAATTCCCCCTGAAGCTTCCCTTTAACAGAAACTCTGTGTTTGGAGCGTGACTTGTGTGTGAGAGAGAAAGAGAGAGAGAGAGAGAACGCTGATGCTCTTCATTCAGTGCCAAGATGACAGAAAAAAGAAAGAAATGGGATGGAAAGTTTCAGTCATTCCATCTGAATTTGAACCATCTGGAAAACACTGGTGATTTTTTTTTTTCTATTCCGTCCATGTTAACAGAGCAAAGGGTTGTTGTTTAATAGACTTGCATGACAAAAGTGTCACTCACGTCTATGTGACAAAGCGCTGACATCACCGCAGCTCAACTGTATTTGTATATGGCAACCCTAAGTGTGAGGCTCAATCTGCTCTTTGACTGGATTATTGTCTTGTGAATGAAAAATGATCAACCTAAACAAATTTAAATCATCAAGTTTGTACAATGTTTTTGTAATTAATAAAACGCAGTTACATTTGTGATCGGTGAAAACTATTTTCATTTGTAGCGCATGTTTTCAGATACATATTTTTATCAATTGTTTCCTAAAATTCTTACATAACCGACTTTTCGTAACAACTTGCATCCATCCACATGTTTCCAATCAACACTAACAGATAACAACCTCTTTCTTCTCTACAGGGGGCGACACTGTGAGAAAATTCCTTCTTGTTTTTCCTAAGCACATAAACATCCTTCCACTATAAACTGCCCCCCCTCCCCACAACTCCACTGCCTTTACAAACACATATCTGCTGTTCACGGGATGGTCATTTTTAGTTAAAAGTGTGTTCAGTGATTTGATAGTAGCTCAGACTGGGAGCAGCAGCAGGTTGTTTCAGACCAAACAGAGGGGGAGGTGCGGAGGGTGGAGCTTGAAGTTGCCCATGTAGAGCGTTGTAGGCACAGACAGGTTGGACTGGTTCTTGCCTTCACAATACCAGAGTCTCTCCCGCTCTCCTTCGGCTCCCACAAATTCAAGGGAAGAAGTGGGTATCTATCCTCACCTAACCTTCAAAATGCCAGAGGAAGGGGAGTTCTATGGAAAGCATGGTAACTACTCACTGTTTTGGTGTCTGGAGTTTATAGTCTTTGCTTTGCTGTTCCTCACTGAAGTTGTTTACGTGCAGTTCAGTAGGTGCGATACTGTGATATGGGTGTGTTGCATTGAGCCTGCTGCCTGTGCGGCTGATTATACAGGTGTGTGTGGTACATGTGTGCTCTCTCTATCTTATGGAGAGATTAGTGAAAGGTACAACTGTTGCTTTCACTGTAAACTCTTGGTCTTTGTGAAGTTAGCAAGGGCTTGGTTTATGATGGACATTTAAACAGTAAGCGAACTGAACTTCCTATGATTGAATTAGAACAGATAAACAAAACGCTGACAACACTCGACTGATGCGGTATTGTTTCAGGAAGAGGTTGTCTAGTGTGCTTGCTGCTGCATTTTCACTAGAGGTTGATTCATAATTCATATGCAAAAGATGCCACAAAGATGAACCTGTGTTTTGACTCGAGGGACTATAGCGGGATGGGTTGGTTCACATAAGACAAGACATTTCTTACTTCTTTCTTCTTTTACTGCCAAGGCTTTCAATATTTTGCCAAGATAGCAAGGTTATGCACACTCTCCAGAACATTGAGTAGATGCCTCTGAATCAGGAGGCTTGAATAATCAATAGAATCAGAATTATACCAATTTGAACCCCCAGTTCACATTTATCCATGACTGAATTATATCTGATATAATTTTTATTGTTTATTTGGTAAGAGTTAGAATGTTGAAACATGAAACTGGTCCATAACATTTAAACAACAACATTACTGAACTTGAAAGAACTTGATAACCACTAACATCTACAGGAAACATAATAGGTGGGGCAGAACTGTCAGTACCTCCAACAGATAAAGGGGAATCTACCTAACATGAGAACAACAGTCTCTGGATTAATAAGTTCTAATATTGTCATCAAAACAGAAGACCCTCTATAACAGACCATCCACCACTTCTCCCATCTTGAGTGGCTTGTTACAAGTCTGTTTGTCATATAATGCAAGAATCTTCACCTATCTGTAACTGGAGTTAACAGCAGACATCCACCCCTTTCCAAGAATCTCTCCAAATATGTTTTTTATTTTTTTATTTTGTCATGAGCTTGATGAGTCATATTCACAGTGATTCAGTCATTTTTGTTGAAGCATTTGTGCCCCACACAACAAACTTGGGAACACATTAAGCACAATCTACCAACATTTTGGAAGATACAGTAAAGATTTTTAGAAAAGCTAGATTTCTTCTGTGTGTTGAAATATATTTACTGATGACCCAGTTTTTTTTTCCCATTATGTCCCATAGTTACTCAAGTATCCTCGAGACATGACTAGCTCCTATATTTCCGAAAAATTATGTCGGGAGAGTGTGGGAGTGTTGAAGACTCCCGCTTGAACAGTACAATGAAGAGAAGTCGACCCAGTGAGCAGGGTATTCCCTGTTGTCCTCTTGCGACCTAATTACTTTGATATTGACATGGAGAGAAACAGTGTTGCATTAAAAGTATAAAGAACACACTTTCCTGAAAAAGAAACAGTAGAATGCATGCAAATCCACCAGTATTTGCATAAACAGCAGCCACCGCCTCTGTCCTACTGGCCTCAGATGTCCCGCAGGAAGTTCTGCACAGACTAGAGCTAACCCAAAACATGGGCACAGACCGCCCCTTTAGACTAAACGTCTCGTATAAGGCATGTTGACCCAGCATCGGCTTACTGCACTTTAAATGTCACTGTTGTGCTTGTACAAATTAAAAAAAAGCCTATAAATAGTATTGATACTGTCTCCTAACCTCACATCTCACTGCTCGAAAAATGTAAAGTAAATAAATATATGGCCCTACGCACTTAGCATGCTACTTCCCAAGACTTTGCGTGTGGAGTCACTAGGGAGGAATTTGCGGGGTTGCCAGGCGTGTCGGCCTTCGGGGAACAGGCATCTGACAGAAGAATGGGAGGAAGAGGGGACTGCTGTATTTTGAAAGTGCTAAATGCCATTTGTACAAATTGAAGAATCTGTTTTTGGTTAACTTTCTCATGTGATATATGAATTAAAGTTCATACAAGCGCCTCACTGTGAAGAGTCTGATTTTGGGACATATTGGGACTTATAATCTTCTCTTTTGTTTTATAGGTGAGCCCAGAAAGTATGACCCCACATTCAAGGGCCCGCTCCACAACAGGTGAGAGGCCAGCATGTGACTCTACCGCATAAAGACAGTAGGCATTAAGCGCCTGTCCACACAAGTGAATCACAGCGGAGGAACTGTCAGGGGAGTGGTGACAGATACCCACAGAGGTTTATCTCATTCATTTTTACTAAGAAGAAACCCAATATCTAATCTCTGAGGTAGCCAGTGATTACGTCTGGCTATGTGCTACATTTGTCACACTGCCAGGATAGTGGTGACAGACTTATAAACATCTGATCACATAAATTATGTGGTTAAATATTAACTAAATTCTCTACTTTTCATAGTCCATTTACTATATAGCCATTTGATTTTAATGGCTATATAGTAAATTCAGGAGGGTAAGTGTTCTGCAGTGTAGTTCAGTTAGTCACTATACAGCTTGGGTCAGCAGAGAGATGGTTCAGTCCAATGATCATGATGTTGTTTCTCTTTTGCTCAGGGGCTGCACAGACATTGTGTGCTGCATCTTCTTTATTTTGGCCATTCTGGCTTATTTTGCGGTGGGAATACTGGGTAAGACAGCGCACTCAAAGTTCATCTGTAAATCAAATGGTCCAATATTTAGTGTATTATTCTGTGATGATTGACAGCATGGTCCCAGGGTGACCCCAGGAAGGTGATCTATCCCACAGACAGCAGAGGCCAATTCTGTGGGCACGCGGGCACTCCACTCGAGTGAGTTTGAGCTAAATATAACGTCCCGTCTTGAAACTGCCACCATTTTCTTAACTCAACTCTTTATTTCTCCACTTTCCTCCACCCCCGTTTTGCAACAGAAAGAAGCCATTTTTATTCTACTTCAACATCATGAAGTGTGCCAGCCCCATGGTGCTGCTGGAGTTCCAGTGTCCCACTACACAGGTCCAACATTTTCCATTACCTTTTATTTTTTACAGCAATGAGAAAGAAAGACCTGTGTATGAAGCTTTGTGCTGCTGCTTCACTTTTACATATTGGTGTTGCTTAATTCGGATCACATTTTAGTTCAAACATTTAAAGAATCATCCTGAAAGTCTCTTCACATCAGTAAACCATGGACCTAAACCTAATTCAGCGTATTGTTTCGTTTTCTAGATGTGTGTAGACAAGTGTCCAGACAAATTTATGACCCTGGCCAAAGCCTACTACAGCCAGAAAGACTTCGACTACTACAAGAACTTCTGCAAAGAGGGTGTGACCAACAAAATGGTGAGTGTGACACGGCTGCACGGAAACCGCTATTTCTGACAGTTTGTTTAACCCTTCCCACATCAAAGACTTCTACAATAACTTTTTTATAACTTTGAACATTTTAGGGTGTACCAGAGATCCTAAAGCAGGGTCTATGTCCTGCCATGCTGACCCCGAGCGTGCCCTGTGAGCTCTTTTATTCAACAAAATGACCATATGTTCCAACTACAAGCTACATTGTCCTGTGTATTTTTTTTTTTTTTTTTTTACAGTCACCCGAAGGTGCTTCCCCGCTCTGGGCAAGAAGGGAGGGGTGATCACTGTGGGCAACATTTCCCACTTTGATGATGGCAGTGGGAAGATCAGAGAGGCTAAGGATCTTGTAGACGGCGTCAAGTGAGTCAAATGGTGTCATAATATTCATAAGCTTTTAAAAGTCTGGATTAAGGATTTGCTTGGCCTACATTCATATGGGCTATCTAACCTACAGTGGGAGGAAAATCTATGTGAACGCTTTGGAATTTCTCACATTTCTGCTTAAGTTGGTCATAAAATGTGGTCTGATTCTTCATCAAAATCATAAGAATGCATAAACAGTGTCTGCTTTAAAGGAATAGGCCACCGTTTTTACATACTAAAATATGTTCTTACCTCACTTTAGTCGAGTTAATATATCCCCATCTGGTCTTTGTCCGCGCGCTCTGTCACGCAAACGGAGCACATACGCAGCCTCTCCCACATGTCACATAGCTCCGAAAAAGCTCACGATAGAAGCTACCAAGCTCTTCCACGTGTTTCCTATTTAAATAAAGTTACGTGAAGTGTTTTCATGCGAAGTATATTTACACAGAAATGTAGCATGTCGATTTTATAAGCAAATAAAAAGGGGGACTATATTGTGAGGCGTAATGATACGAGGAGTAAAACGTCCGCGCAGTAACTCCTAAAGGTTATTGACGGAAGTGAGCGGGGGAAGTCTTTAGGAGTTACTACGCGGACGCTGTGCTCCTCGTATCATTACGCCTCACAATATAGTCCCCCTTTTTATTTGCTTATAAAATCGACATGTTACATTTCTGTGTAAATATACTTCGCATGAAAACACTTCACGTAACTTTATTTAAATAGGGAACACGTGGAAGAGCTTGGTAGCTTCTATCGTGAGCTTCTTTGGAGCTATGTGACATGTGGGAGAGGCTGCGTATGTGCTCCGTTTGCGTGACAGAGCGCACGGACAAAGACCAGACGGGGATATATTAACACGTCTAAAGTGAGGTAAGAACATATCTTAGTATGTAAAAACGGTGGCCTATTCCTTTAACTAATACCACACAAACAATTACATGTTGTCATATTTTTGAATAGCCATAACATGTAAACATTCACAGGACAGGGAGCAAAAACGTAAGTGAACCCAGGAATATTGCTGAACTGCAGCGGTTTTGTCAAGAGGAATGGTCCAAGATTCATCCTGATCGTTGTGAGCGTCTAATCTGCAACTACAGAAAAGCGGTTACTGCTGCTGCAAAAGAAGGATCAGCCATCTATTTAATACAGGGGCTCACTTATTTATTCCACGCTGTTGTGAATGTCTCAGGTTTTACCGCAAAATATCTCGATAAACTTGTGAACATCAAAACCCTATCCCACTGTGAGATATGGTGCAGGGAAAATCATGGTGTGGGGCTGTTTTGTTGCTTCAGGGCCTGGACAACGTGCTATCATCAATGGAAAAATTAATTCACAAGTTTGTAAAAATATTTTGCAGAAAAACCTGAGACATTCACAACCGTGTGGATTAAGTAAGTGAACCCCTGTATTATATCCTTCTTTTGCAGTAACTAAGAGTAACTGCTTTCCTGTAGTGACAGATTAGACGCTCACAACGATCAGGATGAATCTTGGACCATTCCTCTTTACAAAACTGCTGCAGTTCAGTGAGATTCCTGGGTTCACTTACTTTTTTCTCCCTGTCCTGTGAATGTTTACATGTTATGGCCAATAAAAATATCATAACATGTAATTGTTTGGGTGGTATTAGTTTAAGCAGAAACTGTAAACCCTATAAATTGCCCTAGAAATGGCAGATTTAGTCACTTTGTTGAGTAATCTAATATTATTCAGTTAGAAATAGGCATTTGTGTGCAGCCTAATAATGTAGCCCATGAGTGTATAATGAGCACACCTGATTTCCTGCTGTCCCAACATGCCATAGCACGTCTTGCATAGTTCCAAGCAGAATTTCCAGTGTGTAAATGACTTGTGATTCCCACAGAAATGCCACAGTTGTCATCGAGGCTCGTCAAGTTGTGATGAAAATCTTTGAGGACTACACCCAGTCCTGGTACTGGATTCTGCTGTAAGTCTCCTGAAAATAACAAGCACATTGTCATTAAAGATTGGAAAAGCTATAACTCCAATATTTCCCCTTTTTTTTTTTTGTCCGGGTGTGAACCCTCCTGTAGAGGTTTGGTCATTGCTATGCTCACCAGCCTGCTCTTCATCGTGCTGCTGCGGTTCCTCGCCGGCATCATGGTGTGGGTCATGATTGTCTTAGTCATACTGGTCATCGGATACGGTAAGACTTACGTATAGGTCAATAAACGTACAATATTCTGCTTAAACAAGCCACCCGACCACCCGTCCAATATTCTCTGTAGTAAGGCAAGTTTGTAGTGCTGCATGTTGGGACAAAGATGGCCTTACTGTTCGATATAGTTAAGCATTTTGTTCGAAGTTTTTTTCCCCCTCATTTGTTTTCAAAGTGGGAAACTAGATTCCCATTTTAAGTACTTTCACCCCCACCTAAACCGGGCACATTTTTGCCAGTTTGGCTTTTCCCAAATCTAAAAGTGTCAAAATAGTGTCAAAAATACGCCAAAAAATTAGGATCAAAACGCAACACAAAAACATGACCAAAACAGTGATGAAAAAGTGACAAAAATGTGACGAAAAAGAGATAAAAACGCAACGACAGAAAAGTGACCAAAAGTGATGGAAAAAGGGGCAAAAATGTGTGTAGACAACGCAACCAAAAAGCTGATCAGAGAGAAAATGCACTTGGTGAAGGCGGGAGTTAAGAGGTTAATGAGCCTGATTGCAGAGTTACTCTTGGGTTCAGAAAGTTTTCAAATTTACAACAGATCTGAGCAGGATGTGCATAGCAAGTGACATCTACTCGGTAACCCAGCATTAGCTTTGTTTTTCCTGCCGCGGCGCTATATTCTCCATATTGTCTCCAACTTGCTTTTTACTTTATCACTTTCAATGTGTTCATCAATGCACGTGTGGTTGGCTGTTAGGCATCTTCCACTGCTACATGGAGTACGCAGCGTTGAAAGGAGAGCCGGGCGCCAATGTGACGCTTCAGGAGTTGGGCTTCCAGACAGACTTCTCCGTCTACCTCCAGATCAGACAGACCTGGCTGGCCTTCAGTCAGTTCCCACGATAAGAAATGACTTTAATTATGAATGCATTTGTTTGTATTACATTTAAAAATACTGCTTTTGTCTCACAGTGATCATTCTGGCCATTGTGGACGTGATAATCATCCTGCTGCTCATCTTTCTCAGGAAAAGGATCCTCATCGCCATCGCGCTCATCAAAGAGGCCAGCAAGTTAGTCAATGAAATTACCAGAGGCCAGCTAAGGGTTGGAATAATTTAAACAAAATGGTTATTCAAACTTCCCTATCAATTCAATTATCACTAGATATCACTGATGGCAAGATTGAGAGATAAGAGAGATGTTCAGTAGCTATACATGCATACAAGGACACACATAGAAAGAGATAAAGAACTTTTTTTTTTTGTAGAAATAGAAATAAGAAAGTGCATATATTCAAACTGTTGCAGTCTTGCAGCATAGAATCCAATGTACAGAACAGAAGTGTGATTGGAAAGCCTGTGCATACATAACCTTTTTCAGCTCATTTTATGTCTTGGAAATGTTCATTTACATTATATTACCTGAATATTTAGAACTTTTGACTGGCTGCGATGACATATACCTGACCCCTTTGTCTCACTGATAGATATGCTTGGCTTTCCTGTAACTGTACTACTTGGATTGAATGTTTAGTCATTAAATATTATCATTTAGAAATCATTCACATACTAAGCACGTCAAACAGCACTGGATAACCCTAGTTTTCCCTCCCTTTTGGCTTATTCTTATGAACCCTCATTATTCCAGTGGAAAAGAACAAACTTGGCCACTCTGCGCCATCAAGTAAAAGTGGAAAATCTCAAAAACCCAGCAAAAAAGGTCAATAATTGTGCTGTGGAAAAAATAATCAAGATGTACTGATGTTGTGCCGGAAAACAAATGATAAAATCCAGCATTTTCTCTTATGAGTGACAAAACACTGGTGATGAATGAAGCATTTTGAAACATTAAATCTCATTGTTTTCTTGGCAGGGCCATTGGTCACGTGATGAGCTCCCTCTTCTACCCACTCTTCACCTTCTTCCTGCTGGCTGTGGTCATCGCTTACTGGGCAGTCACCGCTGTGTATCCTCTGAGCAAGTTAAAACCAAACCAAACGTGTTCTTTAAGTGTTGCAGTATAATCAAGTCATTCATCCTTGACCGAATCAACCAGTTTCCTGTCGACTTCCAATCAGCCTGTGTACAAAGTTTTCAACGAGTCTGTCTGTTCACACTCGAGAGCGACTTGTGAACCGGCGGTGAGTGTAGACAAGGAGATATTGGGAGCATTAATCTGACAAAAAAGTGACATTTTGTTTGTTGTTCCAGAATTACTCGACGAGTCTCATGAAAGTGGAGTGCCCGGACTCGGAGTGCCTTTTTGCTTTCTACGGCGGGGAGACGGTTTACCACAAGTACCTTATCGGGCTGCAGTTCTACAATGTCTTCCTATTCTTCTGGTGCGCCAACTTCGTCACAGCGCTGGGGCAGATGACACTGGCCGGGGCGTTCGCTTCGTATTACTGGGCCTTCGTCAAACCGGACGATATGCCCAAGTGCCCCGTGTTCTCCTCTCTGGGACGATCGCTCAGGTGGGTACAGAGTTAGAAAGTTTACTGGGCTCTTTTGATTATTTGTATTTTGCTTTACATTGGTAAACATTCTACACCGATTTAAACTTCAATATTCCCACAGCACAAGGGACAAAAGATTTCTTAACCTCTTAACCGAGCGCATTTTCTCCAGTTCAGCTTCACCCAAATCCATGAGGTCGCATCCTGTAGGCCAGTGTAATGCCTCATTTGAAAGCTAAGACCTATAAAATGGATCTTTATCCTCACGCTGTTGTCACGTTTTTGACATGTTTTTCCCCATTGCTTTGTTGTTGGATTTTCGTCACATTTTTGCCACTTTTTCATCACTTTTCTGTTGCTCTTATTTGGCTTTTTTCTTATGTTTTTGTCGCTCTTTTGTTGCGTTTTCGTCACTTTTCTGTCACTTTTTCATCGCTTTTTTGTCACGTTTTTTGTTGCATTTTCGTCACACATTTTCATCAGTTTTTGATCACGTTTATTGTTGCTCTTTTGCTGCATTTTCATCCACGTTTTCATCTCAAGCCTTTAGATTTGGGTAATGCTAAACTTGAGAAAATGGGCTTGATTCAGGTGGGGGTTAAAACTCCTAGAGTTTAGAAGTTCAAACTGAGGGTTCAGATGCAATAGCTCGAGCTTTAGTCAGTGTCCTCTCTTTGTACAGCTCACTCATAGGTCTCTGAGGTCATCACACAATCTTAGAGCCCAGTGACACCACCGTGTTGTTTTTATTAGTGAAGTGACTGCCCAATGCCTATAACCCATAAACAAAACATGATTTTAATTCCGCTTAAATAAGGAAGTCAAAAATGGTACCAATAACAGTTACTGTGGGTTACCTTTGTACATTTGTTAGAGCGACTGGTCTTCTATATTTAGCGCCATAATTACCGCTACAAACTCGTTGTCTTGACAATAAATATGCTCATTGTCAAGACGACGGCACCCTAAAAATAGCAGAAGTTGGCAAAATGTGTCTATTCAGATATGATGCTTAAGATTCAGAACAGACCTGTGATATTTAAACATAAAGTTATAAATACATAGTCATAAAATGTTTGTTTGTTTCTTTGCAGGTACCACACGGGCACCCTGGCGTTTGGCTCTCTCATCCTCTCCATCATTCAGATCATCAGAGTGCTGCTTGAGTACCTGGACCACAAGCTCAAAGGTATGTGATGAACTTATAAAACAAAAGGAAGTATTCTGCCTCTCATGCTGTTCGTGGTTTTTCTTTCATGTTTTGCTCACAGGAGCCCATAACAAGTGTACAAAGTTCATGTTGTGCTGCCTAAAGTGCTGCTTCTGGTGCTTGGAGAAATTTGTCAAGTTCCTCAATAGAAACGCGTACATCATGGTAGGTGACCCGAGAACCTGCCTTGTGAATACTTTGCTGCCTTTAGGAAAATCACATTAAGTGTAATGACCATATTTGTCCACTAGACGGCCATCTACGGTAAGAACTTCTGCTCCTCAGCCAGAGATGCCTTCCTCCTCCTCATGAGAAATATGATCCGGTAGGTAGTAGTTCATTTTCTATGTAAGAATAGTGTAACAATTTAAATTCTTAAACGACATGCTTGATTGCAGAGTGGCTGTGCTGGATAAAGTGACCGATTTCCTGCTTTTCTTGGGAAAGCTGTTAATTGTCGGGCTTGTTGGTGAGTTCAGTCAACCATCTATTTTGGACTTGAAATGTATAGATATGAAAAAAAAGAATAATGATTGTGTTGCAGCGGTCTTTGCCTTTTTCTTCTTCTCCGGGAGAGTCAAGGCCTTTGAGAACACAGCCCCCAATTTGCACTATTACTGGGTACCCATAATAGTAAGTCACCATCTTCCATAAAGCGTGATGCGAACTCGAGTTGCCCACCCAACGTTTATTGTTTTTAGGCTTTAAATGAATAAGTAATTTCAGTAGAAACCTTTGCTGCTGATTCACACTCTCGTATGTGTTCCTCTACAGACAGTGGCGATTGGCTCCTACCTGATTGCCCATGGTTTCTTCAGCGTGTACTCGATGTGTGTGGACACTCTGTTCCTGTGCTTCTGTAAGTACTGCCTCATACAAGTACTACTAAACAGCATTTCAATTACTTTGATATTGAAACAACACACCGAGACTCCTTATAACCGTTAAAAGATTCCTCACTTTGCTTGTGGTGTTGGGCTGTCTCTCATTCTAATCCGCATGGGGATTTCCTGCCACATATGTCGGTAACAGACAATAGCATGGGGTATATTAAAGGTGCATAATGCAACTTTTTATGTGGAAAACTAAACTTGATATTTGTGCATATTTCACCTTGTAGTGACCAAGCGGCTGTATGAGTGGTCAACATGGCGCCTTTACTTTCCAACACAGTGGTCTTTAAGACGCTCCAGGAGCAGTTTGGAAGGTTTTCACTGCTGATGGAACCTCCCAGCAGAAAACCTACAAAACAATTGATCCTGGAGCGTTGTGGAGACCACTGTGATGGAAAGTAAAGGCGCCATGTTGACCACTCGTACAGCTGCTTGGTCACTGCACGGTCAAATACGCACAAATATCAAGTTTATTTTTCGCTTAAAGGAATAGGCCACCGTTTTTACATACTGAGATATGATCTTACCTTAGCTTTGACGAGTTCTTTAGGACCTGTCTGGTCTTCACCCGTGCCTTCAGTCACGTAAACACAGCGCAGACGGCGTTAGCATTTAGCCTCTCCCCCTCTCCACTATAGCTCCAAAACAGGTCAAGATAGAAGCTACCAAGCTCTTCCACGTTTTCCCTATTTAAATATGGTTACGTGAAGTGTTCCACTACAAAGTATAATTACACAAAATTAAACAATGTGGATTTTCTAAGCGGATAAAAGGGGGAACTATAATGTAAGGTGCAATAATACCAGGAGTAGTTTGGCATCCGCACAGTAATCTTCACTTTAGTGCGCAGTAATCTTCACTTTACTGCACAGTAAAGTGAAGAAGAAAAACGTGGAAGAGCTTGGTAGCTTCTATCTTGACCTGTTTTGGAGCTATAGAGGAGAGAGGGAGAGGCTAAATGCTAACGCCGTCTGCGCTGTGTTTACGTGACTGAAGGCACGGGGGAAGATCAGACAGGTCCTAAAGAACTTGTCAAAGCTAAGGTAAGAACATATCTCAGTATGTAAAAACGGTGGCCTATTCCTTTAAACAGTTGCATAGTGCAGCTTTAAGTGTGAATAACTGTTCAAATGCTTATGGGTGCCTTGGCTCTGCTTGCTATTTGACTTTCTCTTTTTTTGTTTCTCCTTTCTCTCTGTCCTCTTTTGCTCTTCCCACTGATCCTGTAACGTCCATAACTTTCCATTCACTTCCAAACTCGCACACACTTCACCCCAATGCTCCGCTCCAAAAGGCGAAGACTTGGAGCGCAACGACGGCTCAGCTGCCAGGCCGTATTACATGTCACCCTCTCTGCGCGAGATCCTATGGAAGAATCAGGCGGAGGACAGCGAGGGAGACCAAGCCAAACCTCAGGATTAAGGGTTCAGAGACAAAAACTCTTTGACGGACTGGATTTATTGATTTATACTTTTTTAAGTGCATGGAGTTACTGAAGCGTGAATGGAAAGAAATGACCCTGATGCCTTAAGGTGGTACTAGAACTTTGAATTTGATTTTTTTTGTTCTTTTTTTTTTTGCCTAAGCACTGTCTATACACTCCCAATTTGTGTGATGGAGGTTGTTTCCTAATGGGTGAAACCGTGAACAAAGAATGATGCTGTAAAAACTCATTAAGACACAATTTTCTGTATGACTGACTCTCCCATTATGAAAACCTGCTCATCATACATGTAGTGGTGACTGAACTGAATGTGCAATGGCTAAACTCTGCCTTTGAATACTTCTGTTTATGAAACTTGAAGCCTCTTTTGTGCCTACTCCATTTCTGTCTGCACTTTTTAATGGGTCGAATAGGTCTTGAAGGTGTTATAGTATGTCGACCACTTTTTGACTCATTATTCTGTATACCACATGTTGTTAGAATGGACAAACTGACTGCTGGCATAGAAGCACACATTATTACATAAAGATATTTTTTTTATTTTCATAAGAAATGCCAAATTCAGCCATGTCGAGGTATATTATCCTTTTGTGTAGCCCATTTGTTTGTTCAATAAAGTGGTCTATGAATCAGAACGTGTTCCAAACGTTTTATATTTAATGTAATAATTGTACAAGCAAAAGCAAACAAGGAGTTGAGTAGTGATTTCCACCTTTTTCAATCTTTACAGTGGAGGACCTGGAGAGGAACGACGGCAGTGCAGAGCGGCCATATTTGATGCCAGAGAGTCTCCAGAAAGTCCTTAAAAAGAAGAACAAGAATGAACCGGCTCAATAGAACCCAAGGACTTGACTAATTTTAAAGACTATGCAGTTGACAACCATTGTAACAACCTAAAGTGACCTTTCCGTTCATTGGATACTAGCCTATGTGCCTTTTTTTATTTATACAACCGTTAAGATACCGGCCTGTATTTAGTTGTACATTTTTCACAAATGTTTTTGTGTTACATGAAGGTTTCTTGTGTATAAATATGCTTGTTTGTTTTTTTTATTGGTCAAATTATTGTATTATATCCATGTTGCATGCTGTTACCAAAGCTATTCTATTTGCAATGCATTAAGAGCATAGACACAAAAGGGAAAGTTTTGTTTTAAAGGTTTAAAAATGAATGAATAAATGATTTTGTACAGATTTTGTGTGTGTGCAGGCTTAAATGTTGTGTGAAAATGAAGTGGGTCATATAGACAATAGAAGAGATGCACATAAAGTTTTGACCTACTTTAATATGTGATATTTGTGTCAGATGAGAAGTAAGGATAGCTTGGTTCACAGAAACCAAATTAATGGTTGCAGGCAGAAAGGAAAATCAAACCAACTGAATTAACAGAAACCATTCATCCAGTGCTTGATTTGCTCCCCCGCATTCCCCCAATTTTTCAGGGTAAAGGATCCGGGAAATGTTTAGGAGGATCCGGCAAAGATTTGATCTGATATAATGGTGTTTAATGACAGTATTCCAGCAATTGCTTTGGTCTGTTCCCCGAATCCATCACATCAGACCAAAAGTTTTCCTGAAACTACTACTTTACAAATGAAGCACTGCGTTCATCTCTCACCTCTCCATCCATAGTAACGTGTACTGCACTACTGCTTTTCACCACAAGAGGGAGAGCCTGCAGAAGTGTCAGCTTGCGTCAAAGTGCTGTGCTCCTGTCTTTGAGTGTGAGACCGACATAATTGACTACTGAAGGCTTTATATAAGTGTCTTCTGACTGACTCCATACTGACAATGATCTAAAGTATGTCACATCAGAGGTTGCCATCTCACATCAATGATAAACTGCACACACCGCTGCTGCCATGTCCTCAGAGACTGGTTTGTATGATGCAGATTTTAGGATTTGTATTTTATTTGAGCATTTTGCATTCTTAGCTTACATGAACATGATCACTCAACTCAGAAGGAGCAGGCTGAAGCAAGAAAGCTAATGTGCCAATTCAATGTGATTAACTTTCATGCATTTTCAGGACCAATTTAAAACATAAGAGTCTGTTACATAAAAGGCGTCCACGGCATTGAAAATGTACATGACTGAAACACATGTGTGCAGCTGCAGGCATTACCCAATGGGAGTAACAATATTATACAGTTTGACAATACATGATCAATTCCTGAGTTCTCCATGGTACAACACACTGTTCTCCACTCTGCATTGTATAATGACTGTCATAAGCACAGGCTGTACCTGTTTATGAATTACAATTAGGTCAGATTGCTAATATTAACCATATGATTACATTGACAATGAAAACGCCTTTAAATCTCAAGATGAAAATCTACTTACAGGTATAGTATGCCATACTAGAACAAATGTACACACAAGCAAAAGGTGCAGCAGAAAGGACGTATCAGGGCAGTTGCAATTATTCTTTCAGATTTATAGGAATATAGTCTTTTGTCACTTAAAAAGCATCTGTGTTGAGGTACCAAAACAAAAAAGCAGACACACAAAAACCAAGCCCCAATTTCTTTTACAAATGCATATTTGGATCTGGATGGAGGTAGATAAATAATATGATAAAAGATGATGTGTATGAAAAATATGTATTTTTTTCCTCCTCCTTCATTTAGACAATGACCTATTAAAATGATAAAGATGCTTTTAAGTTTGGTTGTAGTTTTTAATTGTACGGGAGACCGGGCCTGTTATTGGGTTGGTTTTCACTATATACGTGCGGTGACTTGATATACAGTTATTGAATATCATTCACTTAAAAAACTCTGACATGAGAGAGGATTTGTCATGTTTAGGGTGTTTGGCTAATTTTTCAACTGTCTGATGTTAACGAATTCACGTTAACACCAAAAATACCATAAATTACAACAGGGACAACCAACCTCACTCACTGTGACAACCTCCCCCACACACGGGACACATTGTCACAGTCGATATTCCTGTCTTTGATGGTTAATACGTAACCTATTTAATGCAACAAGATATAATGAAGGAAGCAAGACGTACTTCAATGGTTTGGGCTTTCATTTAATGTAAGTGTGACTCTTGTTGTACAAAATAGTGCGACAACCAGCCCCAGTCTCCTCTAAGCATCTGACTTGCTAATGTTTTCTACCTCGTCACTGACAATCAGGGCTGGACTGGCAGAAGAAAGGTCCTGTTGTTGAGCATAAGAGATTGCTGGTTCATTCTCAGCTTTTCTCTTGTTGACTCTAAGTTGGCCTTCTGAAGTCAAGTTGCCCTTCAGCTCTGAAACGACGAAAGGACACTGCTTTATTTGCGTCATACAGTGTTTCTTTAAGTGTTTATTGCCCTGGCTGACGTTTCCATGGAGAACAACTTGGTAGCGGGAAGCTGTGTCACCATGCAGTCCACAGAACAGTCCTTGACAGTGAAACGTGCACTTGATCTGGGCAACCAAGACCAAGGCAACACTCAAAAATCCTGTCCAACATTTCTGCTATTTCTTGTAGAAAGGATGAGTTTTATTTTGTACATATTTTATTAGGTTTGAATAGACTTTACACCAAATGCCTCACATTGATAGCCTTGGTCGAGCTGTTTTCCCAAGGTCAGGCTTAACAATGTCATACCTGTGGTGGTTCAGAGCAATGTATTAGGGACAGTTCTACGTGTCTGCGCAAAATAGTGGTATGATGCGCATCAGTGTTAATTTTGACATACATATATACAGCGCATTTTAATTTAGTTTTAGTCTTAGTCTTTTGACGAAAATGTAATTCGATTTTAGTCTAGTTTTAGTCAAAAAAAATCTTCAATTTTAGTCTAGTTTTAGTCGACTAAAATTGCAAGTAATTTTAGTCGACTAAATTTAAGACTAATTTAGTCGACTTTGCATTGATAATATTAATTATAATCATATTTAATCTAGTTCCTCTGCTTCATGGAGCTGCTCCACATGAACAAAGCTCAGAGCTGATCCTTGGCAGTGAATTTACATGATCTGAGGCTCTTTCAGACGGTCAATAGAAGTTTGGATGATTTTAGTCTCTCCCTTTGATTTTTATTTAGTCTCATTTTAGTCGACTAAAATATCTGGACATTTTAGTCATAGTTTTAGTCTCATGAAAAACTTTTAATTTAGTTTTAGTCCAATTTTAGTCGTCAAAAATAACACTTTGACTAAAATTAAGACTAAATATTTTAGTCGACGAAATTAACACTGATGCGCATCCTGATCTTTTCCGAGATATATTACTACAGGTATAAAAACAAAGAAAGAACGTACAGAAAAAACAGTGTATGTTTAGAGCCCAAGTTTTGATGGTGTTGGTCCTAGTACAGCATAAAGGAAGTCACATGATTGTTTCAGCTCAAATCAACTATACATTTTTTTTTAAATAATAGTTTTATGCAATAAATTAACATTATTGTTCTAGATGACAACTACTTATGGTTCTAGATGACAATTATTTTAGTATAGGTATCAAAAAAAGTATTGTTCATGTATTGGTTTTGTAAACTGGTGTCGGAAACAATGAAACAGAGGAACACATGCAGCCAGGCCCGCCTTAATGTACCCATAAGCCCCGGGGTTTAAACAGAATTGTAGGCCCCCACCCCTCTCAGCGCAGCAAACCCTAACCTATAACCATAACCCTAAATCCCACAAAAACACTAACCCTGCTACTCCTACATGTATCCCTCTGGGCCAGGTACTCCAGGTACACACATAGGAGCGCAGCGCAATCATCGCATACAGTCATGCCGCAAAGTGAAGCTGTTGACATGAAAATCAATTAGTGCATTTATAATATCCAAATTCTTCAGGTTATAACTTAGAAGCATAGAAGCAATAATGTCACAATAATGTAAATAACCGTTCACTGTTGATAACTTTCATGATTAGATGTTCTTCTGTTCACATTTGTCTGCTTTTGCAATATACCAAAGAACAAAACACATTCCACTACTAATAAATAATAAATAAATCTGTTGTGGGTTCATGTAAGATGTGTGCTCCCTCCTGTATGTCGGAGCTGGCGGGTATGGCTGATGAGCGACGTGTATTTGTTGTACTTTGTCGATAAAGAACTGTCAGTCCACATTCCATGTCGCGGCTGTGACCTCTCACAGTCAGGCCTCTTCTGGAGCCTTCGAATTCCTCTGCTCAACACATCACTGGGATTCTCAACACCTCAAGGACTTTAGACATGCATTTATGAGGATGCAACTACTCTATGCAACTAGATAATTAGGCAGAATACCATGTTCCAACAGTTCATAGTAAGAAACCATCTAACTTTCTTTGCCTACTGCTCAAGACAGGTTAACCAGCAGAAATTAATTAACATCAAAAGTTACTATTTAGCATAGAATTATTAAGAATGTGTCACCGCCATCTGAGCAAGATGAGCATAACGCCTGCAGCTGTAACACTGCATGCTTGGAAACAACATGAATTACTACTAACTCACTAACTGCAACGAACAGTCCGACTAAATATTGCTGACCACGGACTAAGTAAACTTGTTTTAAAGCTACAGGATGTCCCGTGTCTCCATTTAAACCGAGCTGACCTTATATAAGTGTCATGTCAAATGTTAAAAATGATATGCACTATAACACCAGTATGTACAGCATCATAAATCGCACATAAAAGCAAAACATTCCCAGACAATACCCAGTGACATGTTGACTGTAGAGGCTCATATTTACAGCGAGGGCTATATGATACATGACACCATTTCTATTGACAACATCTAAAGGAATAACCGCACCTTTGTATGCTGTATGCTCCTCAGGGTTCAATCTGATCCACAAGTGTAATACAGTATTAGGCAACCTCGAAACATAACAAACATCATGAGTTGTGCAGTGAAAGTCGACGTGTGGGGGCTGGACTGTTCACACGAGAAGACAAAGACAATGTTTTATGAACTGTGGATGAGTCAAATAAACGGCAATAGGTGAGCTCTTTTATGGGAAATGTTTTGTGCCACATCAAATCACTGGAAACATAAACAGCGGATTTTGCACTTTGTGAGAATGTGGGAAAATGACTTTGTCAGCTTGAGGTAAACAGAAATTAGATAAATTACACAATGTGGAAGCACATAAATAATACAGATGAAACCCAGTTTTATACAGCTGACTGGTTTGTTTGCGTTTAGTGCCCGCTTTGTTCCTATGCTGGGCATGCATGACAAGTGCACTGGAATGCCCTTCCCATGATCCAGTATCTGTGCAGAAACATTTAATCACATGAGTCACATGAACACTTGTCACTTTGGCCACGTTTTCTGCCACCTTTTAAAAGTGTGTTTTCTTTATCCTGATACAGTCTGTCAATGGCTCTCTGTGCATTTGTGTTTGAGCACAGGCTGGTGTGGATGTTGTGACCTTTCCATATCTAAACTCAGTATAATCTATATATACACTTTATTTGTGTACAATCCTCTGACTCCCTGATTGTGGAGAGCTTTCCCCCCAGGCTGTGGTGTTGTTGTGGTGTTGTTGTGCTGCACTTTGGCGGATACTGAACAGAATGGCAAGGCCTGGCCAATGACCCATTTGTTTATCTCGATCCAACCATCTTCAGTAAGCACTAATGAGAACACCTTATAATAACTGTGTCAGATTCCCACTGACTCGTTTTGGTTCACATTCATAATTATAATAGTCGAGACAATGATGATGGATTGGAACATTCACTGTTGGGTTACAGTGAGAGCAGCAGCCGCCGCCTTGTCCTGCTCAGCCTAGTCCAGTGTCTCATATAAGTTACATAAGTGTCTCATCATTCTCTCCCATGATGGCCATAGACAAAAGTTAATCAATTACACAAAGAAGCACGAAACTGCCCAGTCAATCAAAAATCAGAGAATAAAAATCTGTAAAAATCTTGATGCAGCAGGTTGTGCTTCTTCTGACATATTACCTGAAAATATAACTAGTGTAAGGAGAGAAGTTTGAAAAACAGAATTTAAAATATCAATGAAACTGTTGAACCTATAATGCTATTTTATTTTTTACTTTATATGAAAGCCTAAAACAGACCTCTTCCTACAAAAACAGCTATATTAAACATAGAGCCCAGGAAAAAAGGGGGGAAAAAAGCGTAGACTAATATTTCATTGGCTTAGGCTTAGTCCCCCACTGTGCCAAAGTATCCGAGGTTAGGTCACCTCACTTATTCCCTTTGCCACGTCTGTTATAAACCATTGTGAAACTATATACAGTAGAAACGTGTCAAAAGCTGAATTTACCTCCTCCATAACACAATATGCTTCTCTCCTCCATTTCAATAATCACCGTTTGATTCGTGCCTGTGTCCTCCTCCTCCTCCTCCTCCTCCTCCTCCTCCTCCTCCTCCTCCTCCTCCTCCTCCTCCTCCTCCTCCTCCTCCCCCCAGTGCGCAGCGCGTCCCTCCCACTCCATAAAACGCGCAGTGTCGCCGTCTCCTGCGCCGCGTCCGTGGGGGAAACTTCTCCGCGGGTATCCACACTTTTTCCATCAAGTCAGCACGGCCACAGCAAGTTCACATGCGGACATCCGAGCCCCGGAACCAGCGCTTTGTTTTTGTTAACGGGGAGCAAATGTAGCTGAGCGCGATTTCCTAAACACTTTTCTAACTTCAGGCGCGTGCATGTAGCCAGCTCAGAAATATACAGAGAAAACTTTATATAGTTAAGATGCAGCCTTAAATTAAAAGTTCGGAGCTTCTTCTTTTTTTTTAAAGTGTATTTTTTCGGCTAAACATTCTCGACGAGATGGAAAGAACTCCATAAGCCGCAATGGGGAAATGGGAGCTGACTATGGTGAGTCGCACATGAGGATCTGTGGCTTTTATGAGGCGCTTGGTGTCAATTAAGTTATTGCCTAAGTATCATTTAAAACTGTTCAGGCTTTGTACTAGATTCTCTAAACAAGTCAACGAAGAGAAGTAGACAAGAGTGTTAAGAACAATTTCTGTTACGATCTGCAGTGTTGGGGAGTAACTAAATACATGTAGGATGCTGCATTTTGAGTGACTGTATTCTGGTAAAGTTATACTTTCATTTGAGAGTATTTAGAATGCAGTTACTTTCCAAATATGAAGCTCCATATTGCACAACATTGTGCAAAAAAATAAAACATGTACTATAGGTTTCCCTCTGGGGCCAGGACTCCCTGAAAAAGAGATTCTAATTTAATTTCAGTGGGACTTTCCTGGTGAAATAAAGGTCAAATAAAAATAAAAAAATAATATAATTGTTACATACAAACATGTGATACGTGTCACATGATGCTGTATCTGCTGCTCCATTTGCCAACAGAGTTAAAGAGTTCTTAATTAATGGTAAGGTAGTTTATAACAAGTGTTTCAACAATCGTAGTCTTCATTTTTGTAGTTATACACCATGTTATAATAATTATAAGCTATATAATGGCAATCACTGTGAACGTATTCTAAAAGTATTCAGAATGCAGTACTCTGATTAGACAAAGTAACGGAACATGTTACAAAATAAATTTTAAGGCAAGTATTCGGTATTCAGTAACTAGATACAATTTCAAAGTATTATGCCCAACACTGATGATATGATGCTATTTGCAAGTAGATACGTGTAAAAATCCGCTGTAAAAACATTAACTTATTGTAGGCTATGTATATTTTTGACTATTTTTGGGGGAGATGGATGAGCTTTGAAGGGCCAGTGGTCATCCATGGATCAGTAGTGACTATCATGGGTCATTTTGCACTATGTGGCTTACTGGGTATTGGGTAAAAAAAAAAAAAAAATCACTTTAATAAAACTGTGTTTTTACATACAGCCAGTGAAAAAGCAAATGGGAATACAATGATCTTACCGACACAGACAGTAAAGCCACACATATCTCAATCACATTTAAACACAGCTTGGTACAACAAGAGAAAGTGGGACACAATGAACAGAGTCTTCCCGCAGTGTTGTTGAACACTTGGACAATGGGGCTTGTGTGATTCAGACTGTCACTAGATGCTGCAAAAATGCATGGACTTGAAGCTGATGCAAGTGGCTACAGATCAAGACAAGTGTAAAAGGAGTCGCTGTGTGTCTGTGTGTAGGTGTGTGTGCGTGTGTACACTTACATTCACAGCTGATGAATGAGCACTTCGAGAGCTGTAGCAGTCACCACCAAGGTCATAAGGAGTTACCAGGGCAAAGTGACATATTTGTAATTACTTCTACAGATCTAAAAACTAATACAGTTTCCAGTGGTTTAGTGAAAGGCTTTTACTTACTGGCTCGTTTATGTATGTTTAAGTGTTCATTTTTTTTTTTTGATTTCCTTCACAGCCAAAGGATTATCCCCATTTGTCATAATTTATTTTGCCATATAATATAATGGTTAAATGTACTGTTGCCCTTTCCAAAAAATGTGACTCTAAATCCCAGAACCTCTGCAACTTGTTCCAAAGGAAACATCTGTTCAATAATTTAACTTCACTTATTGGGATTAGATTTGCGCTTCATCAAAGTGAGTGTTCATGAGCGTTAACACTTGTGGAAAAGATTGAAAGATCGAAAGGTCTAAAACCACAGGGCTGGCAGGTTTGAAATACAAGAAGACCCCATGAAGGCTGGATATTTTCAATTTGATTAGATTGTGCCTAATAGCTCTAACGTTGCAAACATACTGTGAGCAGCCTGGGTCTTTCTCCGTACTCATTTGCATGTCCCCTAAGCATGAACTTGATTTTCCATTCACTCGTCCTCTGCTGATTGTTTGTGCTATTGAATATTCCAGACACCGATGATCATGACAGTGAAGTGACATCAAACAGCTCGGCCGCTGAGCACAATAGAAAAGTGCATGAATTTCAGCTATGATTTCCATTTGTAAAATGCAGCTTGTTAGAGACTCTTTGAAGCTTCTGATGAGGCTTTTCATCTGGACAATGGCCAAAATTAATTCTTAGAAATCTATGTCTTCGTGCAAAACAAAAAGATACCGGCCGTGTGCGTCATGATACTTGGCCGTGCTATCTCTTAATGCAAACCTGTTTGTGCACACCTGAGATAAGGCTCCAGTTGAAGCCATGCTGGAAAAATATACAGTGACAGTAATTAACTGTTTTAACCTCCTCCAGAACCCAGTGCAGGAGTGGGGCGAGGAGATGGAGGACGGTGCGGTCTACGGGGTGACTCTGCGTCGAGAGCCTGTTCCCTCCTCTTCCCCGTGCACAGCCTTTGTCCAGTACCGGACCTGTAGAGTGCGTCGCCTGAAGGCTGCCACGTTAAACCAGCTGATCCACCACCTCCTGGACCCCAAAAACCAGGACCAGGACTATGGGAAGATCCTGCTGTCCACCTACCGCACCTTCACCTCCGCATCCGCCGTCATAGAGCTGCTGTTCCTCAGGTACAAGCGCACACCAGAGGACAGAGGCTGGAGAGGAGTGCAGATCGATTATGTTGATTTTGGATAGTTTTCGGTTCAGTAGTTTGACGGGGACATGCAGCAATGGTTTAATCTGCCTCTCAATGGAGTGGCTCTTGAACTGATCAGGACAACTACACCTTCACCTTACTGACCATCATCTAATACAAAAACAACTTAGATAATATATTTACTCTGAGCTTTCACCACATACAGCTCAAACTAGCAACTGCCTGTTTTGCAGCTTGAAATAGTCTCTCCTAATACAGCGTCCCTGTCAGTGCACCGTGCCCTCCAACTTTAATGTGATCATAATTACACTTCAGTGGGTGCTTGTTACCAGGCCATTGCCACAACAACCATTATCTTCTGTGTGAGTCAGACTGTGGGCACCTCACAATAACGCCAGTCAGGTCATACAAATAATAATTAAAGCCAAGCACCCATAGCTGGATCAGTGTGTTTATGTTTCTTTTTCTCATTTCTGCCTGGTTTTCACTTGGTTTCATTGCAGAGACAGTGCAGCTGCAGATCTGGACGATCCAAACCACTACAACAGGTAAGACACTGTGAAGACCTTGTGAGTTTGTAAGAAGAGAAGAATCCACACAGCCTGTTAGCTCCCAGGAAAAATGTGTACGTATTGCGTCAAATGGGACGTTTCAGGCCTTGCCCTTCATCTGACAGAAAGCTACATTTAGCAGTGTGAGTAGGTTTTTTCTGTGATCTTAACAAACATGGTTAAAGTTGCTGAAGAAGACACAGTTGCCGAAATGATACGCTTGCACGAAAATAAATCAATAAAGGAAAATGCAGTGATTTAGATCATTTGAAAGCCTGCATTTTTGGGTTAGTTTTCGATCACCACCAGCTCTATGTTCCCATTAAACATCACTGAACTCACAGTGGGTCCACGTGCCACCGGAAGTCTCGCGCTGAACATGTTTTCAAAAGAGTTAAAGTGTGATTAATCTTGTGCAGGCCTCTGTTAAACCTGCTGCAGACCTGGCTGGACGACTACAGCGATGACTTCCGGGACGCCCCTCTGCACCCCGCGCTCAGGCTTCTGCTGGACCACCTGAACATCAGCTCAGCCATGCACTCGCGCGTGCGCACACAGCCCAACTTCTGCTCTCTGGCCGGGCAGGCGGACGAGCTGCTCAGGAGGTTCCAAAGAGAAGGTGATCGGCGCTAACAATATCATCAACAGAATACTAAAATGATCAAAAATAAGATGACTTTGCAAAGTATCAGATTTCTTATAGGTTGCTACTTTTTCTGCATTCTTTAGATGCCGAGGCCAACGTGAGTCCAGCCCGACTAGAGCTGGCCCAGGCTGAGTACTGCTCCACTGATGAGGATTCCGGATGCGAAAGCTCTCTGGACCTCAGCGACGTCATGGATTTCGCAACCATCGCCATCGCCGAACAACTCACTCGACTAGACGCCGTACGTGCCATTCCACCTTTCCTCCATAAGCGCCTTAAATGAATATATTCATTTAATAATTCATTTAACTTTGATTCCCGCAGGCGTTGTTCGTCAAAGTGGTGCCGTACCAGTGTCTTGGCTGTGTGTGGTCGCAGCGAGACAAGAAGGAGAACATGTCTCCCACCATCCGGGCCACCATAGCCCAGTTCAACGCCGTCACCAACCAGGTCATGCTGTCGCTGCTCTGCCCGTTTACAGACGCCAACTCCAGCCCCTCATGCCCACGCCGACCCCCCACCACGCCCACACAGAGGGCCAGGATCATCGAGAAGTGGGTCCGAGTGGCACAGGTTGGCACAGATAGTCAATTGTACTTTTATTTACCTGTAAGCTCTATATAAGCACTGTCTGTCCATCATTTTGTTCAAGCTCACAGTAGAATATTTTTGATTGGTTAGTGGTAACATGTGCACAGCTAATAATGCAAATCCCGTTTCTTAGGAATGCCGACGCTTGAAAAACTTCTCTTCCCTCAAGGCTATCCTCTCCGCGCTCCAATCCAATGCTGTTTACAGGCTGCGAAAGTCCTGGGCTGCAGTGAACCGGTGAGTGTAGGTCATAGCGCTTTAACAGCTTTATTGTCGTGCCACATAAACTGTTTTTAATGGAGGTGCTGAACTCTGATCGTTTAGTGGCCCCCAAACAGTAGCTGTAAAGCTGGAGTGTCTGCCTCCCTTGTGACCTACTGTGTTTGGAGTCAGGTCATGGTCAGGGAAACAAGGTGAAGACCTCTCAGAAGCTATAAAGACCAGACCGTAAAGCATGTGACCAAATGTATCAGTTAAACCTGTGTTATTATCATGTAAAACCACCACCCTAACAGAGTGTTTTTTTTTCGAGCTCTGCTTTATCCAAATCTAAAATCTTCTCGAATGGAGCTTACAGCCTCTAGGCAAGGGTAGCACCTCATTTGAAAGCCAAGCAAAAACTGATTTAAGCATTTTCCTCACATTGTTGCTTTTTTTGTCACTTTTTTGTCGATTTTTTGTCACTTTTTCGTCACTTTTTCGGCGCTATTTTGTCGAGTTTTCTGTCACCTGTTTGGCTGCATTCATGTCACTTTTTTAAAGTTTTTCCAAGGCGCTAAAACTGGTGAAAGGTCAAATGCTGAATAAGTAACAACTTTATTTATTAATAATAAGGCTAAATGTATGATTAATTCCTTGGCGCGCTCCTCCTTTCTCTACGGACTGTACTTGACATATTATTTTGTTGTTTGTGTCTCCAGGGACAGCATGGCCTCATTTGAAAACCTCTGCGAAACCTTCCCCGACGAAAACTGTGTTATGAGCAAAGGCGAGCTTCTAGAAGTGGTGAGTGACTTATAAACGTGCACACTATTGACTGCCATTGTCCGAGATGCTACAAATTAACCTCCCACCAGCGAGTAGGAACTTACTTACTTGTTACAGAAAATCGGGTTGCAGTTTGCAGTGACATGCATTCAAGAGACTCCTAATAGGAAACTAAAGGCCTCAGGCACAGCGTGTTCTCTTTCATTCAGTCACCTTCAGGCGTCTGCGTCACAAGCATACTCTAGAGCCGCACTAAATCAACAATACATCTCAGCTCATATTTTTAAGTTTTCTTCACAAACTCAATCTTACAAATCACAGCGCTAACTCCCAGCCAGATTTCTTTTTTTTGCTTTTTTATCATTGTGTAACGTAGGCGTGTCCCACAAGGGCTTGTTTTTGGCTGTTCAAATACAATTACTCACTTATCCAGGTGTAGTTTAAGGCTTATCCCCGTGGTTCTCAACTGGAGCAGTTTTGGGATTCATGTTTCAATATCAAATCCAGGACAAAAAAAAAGCCGTGACCCAAATAAAGGAGTGTGTGTGTGTGTTTTTTTCCGTTTTCCATTTTAGTGGCGTAGAGTCCTCACACACGCTTCATTAGAACATGCACTGACACATCCCTTTACTTTTTAACAAGAAAACCTATAAACCGGACACTCAGGTTAATGTGTGCTGTGTTTCGCAAGTCTCTCCCCGACATGCTTTTGTAATCCGTTTTCTCCAACAACACGGGCTTCTCATAAACAAACCGTGGAGTTAATGTGCAATAGAGACGCTGTGAAGTGTGCTGACTCTGGCTCTGTGTGGCAGGAGGGAAGTCCGGCCAGCGTGGATAGCGTGTCTCCAAAGATATCCAAGAGGTGTCCGATCTCCCGGCAGATGGTGAGGCATGCTTCGGGGGTAAAATTCAACCCAGTTTGACTCACCGAGCGAGAGCTTGAGACGCTGCCAGGACACATTCATAAATACAGCTGGAATATGATCCAATGTGATGTGGCACAGTTGACGGTCTGAGTGAAAGACTGGTGCACGTCCGTTTATTAGCACTACTAAACAAAAAAAAATGTACATATTCACATCCTTCAAAGGTTACATGTCAAACTCACTACACTCTCATCAAATGTATTCCTCGGTTGCATTGTAATTGTAAGGACTGGCAATAAGTCCAAAAGTGGATCAGCAGCCGAGTCATTTATACATTATTTGCTGGTGCATCATTCTCTCATTTCCCATGCCCACAAACTAGCACATTTTATTTTTCAGCTTGCACCCGCTATTTACCCCCTGTCCTGAAAAATGCCCCCTTCTGTGTGAAGTTTCCATGTTCTCTCCATGTTTCCTTCAGTCACCCGTATCACTAAAAACATGCACACCAGCGGCCACTCTGGGACTGCCCTGTAAAGGAGCTTATAAAATGTCAAGTAGACTTTCCATGTTAAGAGGGGAAAATAAGCCATTGAGAGGAAATTAATTAAAGAGATAGTCTGTACATTTAAAGCAGTAGTCTACTAAGTAACTTGTTTACTTTAATAAATCCTTTTCGTTGTCTCTCTGGGGGTAATACAAGTGTTAATGGGATGATTGGGGGGGGTCTTTCATCTCCCCCTGGTGTCTCTGGCCCGAAAACCACAATTGCAACTTCGCTGCCTCTGGGTAGGAATCACCATTACACACTAATAGAATCACAGAAGAAGCTAACAGGCTCACGGGCAACGCTAACTGCGGGCTTGGGTCTTCCTGTGAAACGGCCTGTCAGTCCTGTGTACAGGAACGAAGAGATTCTTTCAGTTCCAATAAGGAGGAAAAGTTTGCAATTACACAGACTATCCCTTTATCTATAGCTATATTGTGCAACACATTGCTATTCTTGAAGCTGTGTTTGTGCTTCAGATATATAAAAACAAAGCATTATTGAATCCTTAATTAACTGGTTGTACACGGTCACCTATAGGCCTAGTCGATTGCTTTTGTACAGCTCTATGTTGAATGTTTGTGCTTTAACTTATTACTTGATATAGAATTAAAATGGGTTCATTATTTTTAAACCTATTATTTGTATCTTAGCAGCTGAAAACATGGTGACTGTATGTATTTATTGACTACATTTTGGTAACATGTAAATATATTGACCAAAGAAGACGACCTCGGCTTGTTGCCATGACAAATTGTGAAACACATTTGCAATACGATCTTGTGTCGTACCAAAGGGAGCTTTTAGAGAAAGCATATTGAAGAAAGAAAAAAGTGCCACATGAATGCTAAAAAGGCCACATGAGAGCTGTATTCACAAAGCGAGGGAGGAGGATCTGTGGCCCAGCAAACCTATCTTTAGCTCCACACGTCTCCAATGATCCCCGGGATTATATGGGTCGGTAATAATAGCCCCGACCACTGTCTTTTATGACTCATCTGCTCATTCTCTGGGGACAGAACATGAAGCCACCACAGTCAGGCTAATGGGGACTTGTGATTCACCCTGAACAGTACAAAACATTGTTATTTAGGACACGCTTGACACACCTGTGAGTAACATGTGCTGATGTGGCCTGTTTTGGCAGAGCACGTCCTCTGGAGTGGTGCCGTACCTGGGCACGTACCTGACAATCCTGACCATGCTGGACACGGCGCTGCCCGACACTGTGGAGGTATTACAAAGCACTATTTACGCAGAGCTGGGGGAACTTATAGGAGTTGCTAAAATTTATGAGATGATGCTTGAATCAGCAGCATTATTTTGGATCATTTTGATGTGACTCCCACATACTGTCACATACAGTACCTTTCCAGGATACACTTCACTTATTGTTGCGTAGTTACACTTAACTAATGAATTGCTCATAATTAATTAAGTGTTAACTCATTTATTATGGCTAAATAAGGTGTTACCGAAATTGTAATCAAACATAAAACATATAACTGCTTGTTAGCATTTGTATCCAGGTTTTACAATATTTTGTGCTTTGTTTGGTTTCACAGGGCGGTCTCATAAACTTTGAGAAGCGAAGACGGGTAAGAGTGTTTTTGCACATTTTAACCATTTGTTTGTACGACATGTCCAAACCGTACTCTGTGTTCTAAACTCTTATTGACTTGCATGCGACCACACGTCTGTCTCATTATAATAAGCTAACAAGCTGCGTTTGATCTTTGTGCAGGAGTTTGAGGTCCTGTCTCAGATTCGGCAGCTGCAGGCGTCTTGTTCTCTGTACAACCTCCACCAGCATCCCCAGATCACAGCGTGGATAGAGGGACGCAAGCTGCTGTCTGATCAGGAGAGGTGTGCAAACAAACGCACGTCACATAGCTCCAAGTGTGGGTTACGCAATCTGATGTTCACAAGATCAGAATTCCATACAGTTACTGACTCAGGGTGTGTTGACTCGGTTTCGCTCCTTCAAGTATGTGTCCAAGTAAGATGCTGCAAGATGATCATACGTGCACATTCTTGGCCTCGACAAAATTACATTTCTTGACCCCAAGTACGTTTACAAATTTTAATCCCTAACACAAATACGCAACTAAAATTTTGTACCCAACATCGATTGGATTGTGTCATTACACTGCTTCATATTTTATTTGTATGTTTAATTAAAGCAGCACCAATCAACTTGTTTACTTTAATACATCCTTTTCATTGTCCTTCTGGGGGTAATACAAGTGTTAATGGGATGATTGGGGGGTCTCCCCCTGGTGTCTCTGTCCAGAAAACCACAATTGCAACTTTCCCTGTTCCGACCCGGAGGCGCAATACACACTCATGCAATCACGAAGAAGAAGCTAACAAGCTAATGGGCAAAGCTAACTGCGAGCTAGCACCACTGTAGCAGTATTTACGGCCAAGTTTGAGTGAGAAAAAATGTCTCCATTGTGTTATTGGATGAACAATATCCCTCTCTCTCTTTGTATTTTCTGTCAGTGTAGTATTTACTCTCACAGACAATTACTGAGTAAAAAACTGCAAAACACCTGCAGTGGTGCTTATGGCCTCTAGGGGCATGAGTTACTTTGTTCTGCTTTAAACAAATGGAGAATACTCAGTATGTTAGGTATTTACCAGTAGTGACACAGCAGCTATGGGAGTTGTTTCACAGCTCTTTTCTCTACTTTTTTAATTGTTTTGGCTATTGTTGCCCTATGGCCGTTCTATGGCTTTCAATGTATAACATTCAATCACAAACTCCTACCTTTTACCCTCATTAAATCTGCAGGCCTGGAGTCGTGCTCACTTCATGAACAGTGCCCCTGTGTTTCTCTATTGTGTTGATAATCATGTGTGTTGTGCTGCAGCTATGAACTGTCCAGACAACTGGAGCCACCGGTGGACCTCAGTTCACCAAACGCCTGGAGCCACCGCTCCATCACAAAGAAACTCTCTTTGTAAGGATTGTTTGCCTGCTTAACACGACTTACATAATGTACAACCCCGGGGACATTTTTTTTGTTCATAGTAAAAATGTTGTTGTATTGTCAAGACAAAAACAGAACTTGGGAGGACTGCAATTCTGTTGATTTAGCAATGATTGATCAAATCGTATCTCTAACTGATCATATAATAGGGATATTCTGTAATATGTATCATGCAAAAGCATTTTATTCTTCACATTCTGGATTAAAAATGTGGAGAGTAAATGTCTGCCAACACTCTACACACTTTACACCAAAGATTGACATTGCTGCATTTTGACTCATCATGTCCACTTTTGTCTGCAGTCTCCGTACAATGAGTGACGGGTCTAAAAAGCTGCCTCCAGACCAGATCAGTGTGTCCTCCTCTGGCTCCAGTGGATCTGAAATGGAGGATCTATCCTCTCCAAACTCCATCCAGCTCCAGGTAACAGTTTCACTGGACGTGTTGTTATTGTTAGCCCTCATCTCCGCTCCACTGTGTTTCGCCTGCATCAGCACAAGAATAGTGAACTTTGAAGTGATTCTCAGAAGCACGCTGACGTCCATAAAAGTCAGCAGATTCAGTTAATGGAATCAGAAACCTTCATAATGTGTACTAAAGGTTGATCAATTAAAGCCGTTTGCTTACAAGGAGGATAGTAGACTTGCTAGTTATGTACTTTAGAAATAAATATTATGATTTACTCTAACAATAAATCTTGATATTAAAGTTTTGGCTTAACGTAACTTTGATTTCATAATGTGTTTGTGTTTCCTGCAGCCGTATCCCAGCTCGTGCAGCAGTGAATCAGACTTTTCCTGCGATATGCCTTCTCACACACCACTGCCCTCCTGCTCCTCCTCAGACACCCAGTTGGACTCCCTATGTTCCCCTGCCTCAGAATGTGGAGGGGCGCGTCCTAAAACTCCTTTGGGATCACACAAGCGCTCTGTGTCCATGACGTCGTTGCCCGTCTACAATCGCCAAGTGGCCGACTCCTGCATCATAAGGATCAGTGTGGACTTGGGCCACAACAATGGGAACATGTACAAAAGTATACTGGTAAGAATGCCACAGTTAAAGTTAAAGCCTTAAGGTGTTCTTTGTTGCCCCCTGTGGGGCATTTGTCCATTTCAACTTGTCAGGAGCAGTGGCCGACCACAGAGCAAATCCATCTCCAGATCTTGAGCCAGGTTCATTGTCAGAAGAACAGAGCAGGAGGAATAGTCTATTGTAGTGTTTGCATTATTTTAGAATATACTGCAAGCAGAAATCTAGGCCCAGGGCACCATCTACTGGAAGGGGCACCAAATTGCATGTTTTCAGTTCAACTATATTGTATCATAGTACAGTATTTGTTTGCATACTTTATTGTCCCCGTAGGGAAATTTGTCCTCTGCATTTAACCCATCCTTCGATGCCGCTGGGGCAACCAATAAGAAGCAGTGGTCGACGGCAATGCCGCGCCCGGGAATCCATCTCCATGATGTGGAGCCAGGCTGATGGTCAGAATCACCTGGCTGGAGGATTCACCTATTGCACATGTTTTTAGTGGTAGGGGAAACCGGAGGAAACCTACGCAGACTCGGGGAGAACATACAAACTCCACACAGAAAGGCCCCATCCTGGTGGGAATCGAACCCGGGACCTTCTAGCTGTGAAGCAGAGGCGCTAACCGCTGCGCTACCGTGCAGTTATATTAGAACAAGGGAGGGTATCAATCAAATCCCAGTTCTGCCAAAGACACCAAAGTGGCTGGAGCCAGCTCTGTTCTGATACAATGTTTAGAGATGAAATTCAGTGTATAGAAGTACTAATTGCAGGATAGTGCGGGTCTTGACTCCATCTAGTGTTCACTTTAGATACCTGCACCTTATTAAAAAAACAACAAAAACAGTTGATATTTATCATAATAATAACTTGATTTTTTTGCAGTTGACCAGCCAAGACAAGACTGCCCAAGTGATTGGAAGAGCACTGGAGAAACATCATCTTGAGCACATGAACTGCGCTGATTTCACGTTAACACAGGTTATCTCCTCGGAAAGAGGTTAGCATCTATTCACTATGTTCATTGATACAAGCCAAATACATGTGTAAAACCATAACTAAGTCATGTTTCTCTGCTGTATTCCCAGAGCTGCACATACCGGACAAAGCTAATGTCTTCTATGCAATGTCCACAACTGCCAACTTTGATTTTGTTCTACGTAAATATGAACAAGATCAGAAGAAACCGCTAAGTGCAACTCGGAGCCTGGGAAGATGTACAAAGTAGCAACTCAGACAGATTACACATACTAAATGCAGAAGCACTTTATAATACTTTTGATTGAAAAACTAAGAGTTTGCACTCAAGACTGTGGTTTTGATCCAAGATGGACGCCCCAAAATATTGAAGGCAGCACGTGCTGCCTTCACTGACCTCCTTCTTGCAGAAGATGGAAACCTGAGAAGCCATTTCAACATTGCCGGTGGCTAACTGAGTTAAAAAGAGAAGTGGGTCAGAGGAGGATATATATCCTTGAACTTGAAGTGAAAGGTGCCAATGTAACGTGAGAAACTATGAAAATGCCTTCAACAGCAATCACTGGCTTAATGAAAAAAAACATCTCTTTCTCTTTAACTTTTACAATGAATTCTGTGGGATGCATTTATTATAGTGATTATGTCATTTGGACGACAGGAGCTGATCACTATTTTTAAAGGAATCTTCAAACAGAAAACACACAAATGTTGAAAAAAATAAATGCATATTTATTTGATTAAATAATGTTTATGTCACCAATTTTAATTGAATATTAATTATTATTATTATTATTTAAAAAACACCTTTGTTCATTTTTCTGACAGAGTATGATAATAATAATAAATTATACTTGTATTGCGCTTTACAAGCCTACATTACCAAGTTTTTCAAAGTGCCACACTGTCGTCATTATTCATTGTAGCCACAGCTGCCCTGGCATAGACTGATGGAAGTGAGGCAACCAATTTGTGCCATTGGCCCCTCCGACCACCACTAACCACTCACCACATTCACCCAGGGTTCCTGGTGTTACCAAACAGTCTCCCATCCAAGCACCGACCAGGCCCTTCCTGCTTAGCTTCCAAGATCTGACGGGATAGATCTGACGGCAGAGCGAAGACTTTGACATTCTACCAGTTTCTGTTTGATAAAAATATTTGAGAAATCTCACGAACCATGAACCAGGTACACATGATCATTTTAAAGGCATTTGTTACAATGCTGCGTGTGTAAAATATAAAAAAAATAGAACAGTTGTATACTATTTTTGTGTGAATTGTTAATACCTACATTTTAAATGATTGCTGCACAGATATACTGTCTGCATTGTTATTTTCACACACAGCACAAGATAAAACATTGCAGTTTTCTCTTGCGTTGCACACTACTGTCATACTTGTTGCATACCTGTTGACTTGCACCAACAGGAGGGATGGCATTCCACTCTACATGACGAAAACAGATGGGGGCAAAACAAAGCTGTGTTTATTATTTGTGACACTTATTTGTACACTATGTTGTGAAGCCTCGTACACTTTAATCCCCGTGTTTGCCGCTTAGAAGGAGTGCTACTGTAATGTAAATGGATGTAAATATGTACAATGTTCTGATACAGATTTAATATAAAGCTTACTTTTGAAATTTCTTTACAATGGCGTTTAATTGTTCTGCTGCTAACTTATCAGATCAGTCATTTCACAAGTGTTGTGATGTAAAAAGTCCAGTTCGTCCGTAAGATTGTTTTATTGCCCGGTGTAATATCTAATCGTCTTAAGGAAATAGCTAATGTATGTTAAATTACAGTAGTTAGATTTAACATGTAAATTGTTTTAACACTTTTCAACTCTTGTCTTCGGCCACATGATGGCTGGCCCTTTGTTCACCATGATACTGTGTAAATACAATGTACAAAGATAGGAAAAATAAAAAAACAACAACAAGTACAAATCAATATCCAGACGACCTGTTATTGACCACCACATCTTAGCCGGGAGAAACTTTCTGTTTGGTTTGTTTTTTGACACTCCCTGGCTAAAATGTTTACATCTAGCCACGAGAGGTCACTAGATAGCTGCAGTTCAGTTTTTTCCAGACTGTAATCCTGTGCATGAGGCAGCAATGGCAGAATGACCACAGTGAGGCGTTATAGTATCAACTTTGTGCGTCATTCACCACCATTCAGACCGTGTGCGGACCCACCTCTAATCCAACACAAATGTTTTATGAATTCAAGCACTCGATCAGTTGATTTATCTGTGTATTTCAAACTAAAAACAAAATAATATATATATAATTAAACATAACTAATAGAAGATGCACACGCTTATTCTTCACCCCGTCCGAGAAGTACTTTTTTCCCCCTGTCCCCAAGAAGATTAAATCCAAATCAAAAAATGTCCTGCCACAGACATGTAGGCCATTCTCTGCTCTGTGCACTTGGCTGCAGCAGACGCTCACTCAGCAGAAGGCTTTGATTCACTCCGTGTGTAGCCTGTGTGTGTGAGAGAAAGAGAGAGACAGAGAAAGTGCACGTGCCGAGCGTGCACCAGTCAGCACTTCTGGAGGAGAAACAGGACACTGCTCTTCATGGCCTCCTCCCATGCATTATGGATACTACAGCCTTGTCCGTTCCAGAGAGGGAATATAGAGCAGCAGAGAAACGGACGCACGCTCTTTACCCAGTTGGAACCATAGGGACGGGGCCTTAAAGGTTTTCGATTGTGCCTGTGGTCCAAATTACGCTGTGACGTGTATTTGTCCATAGAACTGAACCGATCCCAGACCTGTCATAGCAGATCTTTGTGTGACAGATATTTCAAGGTCAATGATGCGTATGTTAGTAACAGATTTTACTTGTGTAGCTACATTCACCACCTCCAGGACAGCATTTAGACACACTAGTTTGATGTGGCTCTGGTGATGACTTACCGATCCACACACACACCTCCTCCAGCTGTTCTGAGGGGACCCGGAGGCGACACCAGGCCAGCTCAGAGAGATAGCTCCTCCAGCGTGTCCTGGGTCTTCCACAAGGCTTCCTCCCAATCGAACATGCCTGTAACACTTCCCAAGAGAGCCACTTCAGCTGGCTCCTGATGGAACAGGGACTATACTCCGAGCTCCTCCGGGGTAACTCGGCTCCTCACCCTATCTCGAAGGGTGCGCCCAGACACCCTGGAGGAAACTCATTGCTTGGATCCGCGATCTTGTCCTTTCAGTCATTACCCAGATGTCATGACCATAGGTGAGGGTAGGAACATAGATCAGTAAATCGAAAGCTTTGCCCCCCGGCTTAGCTCCCTCTTCACATCAAGTCCTAGGTCACAAAATGGCCACAGCTGCCTTGGGGTAGACTGACAGTGATGAAGTCTGCCGACCCTCTGACCACCACTTACACTCCACATACAAACATTAAAAAAAGTGGGTGTTCTACCAAAGCACACAACATAAGCCGCAGGAAAGGAGGACATGCTGATGCAAAGACAAATGTGCAGTTTAAATCCTTTTGACCTTGACAATGGAACACAGAAATAATCCAAATAGATATGACTATTCTTGATTATGAATTGCTTTTGTGGTGCTCTTTTATTGAATGCAGAATAGTCAACATGTATTCTGTGTTGATGTGAAGACAAAATCAACAATACTATGTTTACAAGATACTAAAACACACGCTCTCAAAGCATACAATTTACTGAAAAAAACAAGTCACTCCCAGCTTTGGTTTGCCACCAGCAGTTACACAACATCTGCTTGTTGAGTTTTTCCCCCGGCTCCAGGCCCCTGTGAATGTGTGGAAACAGTCCCCCTGCTAACAGTGTGAATTCTTCTGGTAAACCTTGAGTGGCAGCTGGCCCCTCAGCACCTGAGCACGGCAGCAAAGCTGCTCTATATACCAACAAGCATGTGCGGGTCATGACCCTATCTCGCAATCACTGTTACATGCTAATAACCTCAACAAAGAGCAATGTCCATGTGCTGGGGCCTGTACACTGTGAATGAACAACAGCCAGCTTCTCTATTTCTCCACAGAGGAAGTTTGGGGCCGTGACCCGTGACCTGCACACTGAAGAACAGAATTTGACACTCCCATAGAAGCTAACAAGGGAGTATGATTGACAGGTAGGTCTGTCTGCACTCAAATGGCCTCCATGGGGACCTGAGGTGCTAAAGAGCCAATAGATTGTGTCCACTAACATTATGTTGCATATATAGTCAAAATTGTCCTGCACATTTTTCATCACTGGTCCTATTTCGTCACTGAACCTTTTCTCAAACAGTATATCACGGCTCCAATACTTACATACTATACTTACTACTATACTTACAATATCACTGTTGAAGAAGCAGGTCACAATTATGCAGCGATGATGTGCCATTTTAATATTTCGGAGGAAAACAGGCCAGTTTTCAGTAACAGAATGCCACAATGCTGATGTTTGGGCATCTCTGAAATGACTGCACCAACCCACATGAAATAAAAAGTGGCAAAAGATTTAAGCGTCAGCACAAACAAACTAAGGTTGAATACGTCCATATTCACTACAGACTGCATTACTAAAGATCGCTTGCATTATTCAGCCACTAGATATGATGGTTGTCTGTAGAAAGAATTATAAATCGCAAGGTTAATATGGCATTTGTTGATACACTTCCAGGTTTAAAATTGCAAACTTCAACATATTATCTGTTGTGAATTAGCCATTTTAAAGGCCACTTCTTGCTGAAATTATGACATAAAGTAGAAGATTTCTGGGGATTTCTACAGATATGAAACTTGTTTTGATGGAGATTGATTCTATTCCATTTTGTACTTTCCGTCACGTATGTTGGAAGCTGCTCAAATAAGTTGTGTTTTCGGGGCTATGCAGGCACATATTTTTTCCAATTGGCTGTGGTAGATGAATGTCTAATCTATCGCTTAATTTCCCAAATATACCTCCCTGAACAAGACAGTGCCATTCCTGTGGGAGTCACATAGACTTAAAATGCTATGTCAAAACCAAAATGTCTCACAATAAGCAGCTGATAAAAAGTCAGTGCTGTCAAGGGGAAACATTGCCTGATATAAATTCTGTTAAAATGACAAGCCTTTTTTAATAATGCATCCACATTTTCTGGGCCCCTTCCGGTTGGGGTCCTAGGCAGTTGCTCTGTTTATCCACCCCATTCCAGCGTTAATATTAGTTTTACTGTCACACCGTGCTCTTCTTTGAGAATTTCAAGGAAGAAAGTGCTATCTGCACACTCTGTTCCGCCATGTGCTGGTGACATTGTGGAGCTTTGTGTGACCCACTTCTTTGAGTTCCCCTTGTCTGTGCTCGCCCAAATATATTCCTATCTCCACTGCTTGAACGAGGTCAGTCCCGGCGTGTGTTTTCTCCGGATAAACGCTTGTTAGGAGTTTCGTTTATCTTGTGTGTGCGGCAGAGAAGTGCAGCTTTCCTGTCTATTCTTAGATACGAGGCTGTTGTGTGCATCTCTCTGGCGTTTTGTATATGAATGAGTGAGTCACCTGCTGACGTGTGGGGCTGGCTGCACACGCCTGCCTGCAGCACATGGCTCGGAGACAACACACTCCCAGCCTTCACGTGCACTCCTTCTCTCTTCCTCCCCTTCCCCCCCCCTCCTTTTACCGAGAACCCACCCATTTCCACAGCTCTGCCTGTTGCTTCATGGACAATGCCCTCCATTATTCTTGCTTTATTTAAGCCATAACCCAGCTTCCCCAGAGGCACAAGTCGAACAGGCCAAATTATGGTTTTCTGTTCATATTTCAAAGAACATCTTTGTTATTTTAAGGTCAGACCACACTTTGAGTGTGGAGCAAAGAGAAAATCTATACTTTGTAGTTAATTGCAAACATATGTCAACCATTGATGCATGATGTCATGAGATATTGTTTGTTGAAGTTGCCCAAAGACCTCATGGCCTTTGCCCTTTTCTGGTGAGCTTTTTTAGAAAAGGAGCTGGGATTCTAAGAAGTGCACTGTACATGTTATGAAAGATGATACATGTTGCAGTTTACTGGCAAAATAACTTGTTCAGGTCGTATATCTGCATGTTTGATTACGTTTGTTTTCACAATTTACACAAAAAAGGCAATTTGTATTTATTTATTTATTTATTTGATTGGGACCATGCGTATTATTGAACAAACATGGAATACATTGTAGTCAAAGGCTAATTTCCATCCGTAGTCCCCCAGGCTTGGGTCACACAGGGGTCACAAAACAATGCAGAATAAAATCGACAGTAAGTACATCGTTATCAATGAATTATCAAAAGTCCGATATGCATTAATCACATTAGACTTACAAATTCATTCAGCTTCACAAACACTCATCCATATTCACTTATCTTAATGTACATTACAATACAATTCAACTTTATTACGGACTCGAGGTCCAAAGAGACGACATTACAGAATAAAGACATTTACAATAAAATACAACATACCCCCCAATGTGTGCAGCTAACCATTTTTTCAACCGCACTTTAAACAAGCTATATGTTGGGCATATGTGTGTGTTAGAGGAAGACAGTTCCACAGTTTCCCACCTCGGACAGACAGGACCGTCTGACCGAAGGTGGTCCGCCTGTGGTGTAGCATCAAGTCTCCTCTGGTGGAGGCTCGTGTGGTCCTCTGTGAATTATCTTTACATTTGATAAAGTCCTTCAGTGGTGGACGAGCGAGCGAGTGTAGAACCTTGTATATCAGACAGGCCATTTTTCAAATTGATCATGTTTTGAAAATAGTCTAGAGACTTTCTATGGTTTTAAGCGTTGTGGGGCAAGCAAGAGACCAGGTAGTCAAGCAATAGTCAAAATGAGAAATAATCATTGAATAAAAATATGTTTTAGCAGGACTCAGGGTTAAATTATTTTGAATATGCTGGAAATGTGTCATATTAAATTTGACGTCCTGTGCCACTTTTGTTTTACATGACTTTTGAAGCAAAGCAATGACTACATGGCGTGTGCAGTTATAACCCAGGTGTTGGGGATGTTTGTAATGAGAGGAAATGTGGCCAAAGCAGGTCCACGCTCTGAAGCAAGTGAGCAGAATTATTATGCATGCGTGTCACACAAAACGGGAAAGGAAAAACATTAAACTCAAAGTCCCAAATTGTTAAAAGCTTATCAAAGGGATGCAGCACTCTTGAAATTTTAATTTGTTTAGTTTAGTTTATTGAAAGGACAGAGTGCAGCTACAATAAAAAGATGGCTGCACCAGATATAGCACTATGCTAATTTCCATCTGTAGTCCTACACAATTAAAATTACATAACAATATTAAGAATGACGTATTACAGGCAATTTACAACTACAGGTGCAATGTACAAATACAAAGTGCAAGTTACAAGGTGCAATATTGGCCAGTTAAAAAAAAGTGCAGAATTATAAAGTGTAACAGTTTTTTCAAGTCCATACAACACATACACAAGATAAGGGGATCATCTGATGGCCAAATACCCGTCTGGTGCTTTTTGTGTGGGCAGGACTGGTGGTCTAGAAGCCAGTCTTTGAGCCTGTGAGAAGGTGTGAAAATCTGTGTTGTTCTTTAGATTATCTGGGAGCCCATTCCGTTCTTTGATAGCTTTATAGGAAAAGGCTGATTGAGAGAAGAAAGGCTTTCTTTTAGGAACATTGCAGTCACCCCTGGATCCAGACCTTAACGCTCTGCTTGTTAGTCAGATGACAAGAAAAGTAACGTAAAGTAACGGTCAAAGTCTGAAGAATAATCAAGCATAAAGCCATCATGAATTGTAGTAGTAATGTAGTAGTGCTGTCATTATTCAGCAGCTGTAACTGACCTGAAGTGTCCAGAAGTACAAGGTGTCCAGTGCTCAGAGACATCGCCAATGTGAGAAAAGCCAACCAAACTGATCAAGACACATAAGCGCAAATGTTTAGACTTGATCTAAACATTTGAATGATCTAAAGATAAAGTTTTCGAAAGTTTTATGTTTTTGGCATCAAGTCCAAGCCATGTCCCGAGTCCTTTGCTTTGAATCTTTCCGCATCACATGAATGCAGTCATTCTGGGATCTTATTTTTCCACCTGTTGTTTTGACTGCCTTGGTAGTTCTTTTGTTTAAATGGTGAGTCGGTAACACAGGAGGGATTGTTCATCTGAGGACAGTTACATGAACTGTGTTTCCTGAACTTGTTTTAAACTTCTGTAGAAGCATCATGTCTTCTTGAGGCATTGGCTCAAATCTAATTCCATGTCACGACTCGCACCTCTGGTAATTTGCTTTCCGGATGTGCTTTGTTCTACATACTGTGTTAAACCCCAACAGTTTGGCATAGACTCACCTGAAACTGATTTTCAAATACAGGTTAAGATTAAAAAGTCAGGTCGTCAATATAAAGTAATTTGTGTAGAACGGAAACACTTTTATGTGTCTTTATTTATTAATTATTTATAACAAGCATCATCCCGAATAGTCAATGATTATCTACATTTCTGTTTTTCCACCACCCCCTGATTACAGAGCTTCAGTTATCTGGCTCTCTTTATACTTTGAACCACATAGATTGTTTAAGTTCTTGCATCACCTGCACCACTTGCTGAAAGTCTATTACTCCATATATTATTGGCTTACATTTGCACATTATGCTTGCACAGTTTCAGGGCACGTCCATCTTTCAATACCACCCTCCCCGTCAGCTTGTTTACATTCAGCCATTTGCTTGGCTTTTGATACTTGCTTTTATGGCACGCCTTTTACATAACCGCTTGGCTGTGGAGTAAAGGTGTTACTGTAACACGTTGCTCTGCCACTGCATGTGAGCGCGCAGTCACATGGGACGCTCTAACCCGGACCTGCCCCCCCCCCCCCCACCTTCACCCCCCTCCAGGTGTTTGGATTAGGGGCAGTGTAAGGGGGAGGTCCTTATGGTAAGCTGACACCTCGCTTGACTGTCACTCACTTCTCACGGTGCGCTTCCTGGACAGTATCTGAAGTTGATCAACTAAGCTTGAGTTGCTTCTAAACAAAGATATTTTTCTCCGTCTTAAGTTATCAGAAGCTATCAGGTGGTTCTAGGATTTAACATGTACAAGCTTTATACATGTAAAGTTTTATTATATTTATCATTTATAATATTTGCTAGGACAGATATGATCAGATTTATTGACTAATGGGACCCCCACCATTGCACACATAAGAACACATTTATATTTTGGCGGCGTAAATGAGGAGCGATGGCACCGGGAATTAAGCTCAAACCTACAAGCTTATTACAATTCAAGCAATTTTCATGGATGTTCTTTACTCTCCCTATTTGCCAGAGAGTTTTCCAGTATAATACAGAATATATATCGCACAGCTCATAATGGGCCGGCCGCATTACGTTATAGTTGGATGAAGTTATCATGTGGTTTTAAAGTGAGCCAATCTTTCCCAACCTCCCATCACCTGCCTGATCTTTACTGCCCCATTTCCACCGCAGCAGTAAAACCATTACCCACCTCAACCTTCCCGTCTCCTTTTCATCTTTACCATGACTAAAGTCTTTGGGAGGAGATTTCCCATTTTCCCTGACAAATCTATTGTAGCGCTGATATCTTTACCTGAGTGTATTATTTATTTATCTATCACATTGCACTTGTTTGTCTTTCTGAGACTCTAATACGTGAAGTTATTGCCAATTTCCCAACTTCCTGCTCTACATCTTTATCAAGAAACTGTTCCTGAACACAATCATGTTGTTGACACATGGTCTCTCAGTTCATGGTTTTGCAACAGGAAAGGCTGTGTTGATCAGTCCACCTCATTTCTTCAACATAACCGTGACCAACCTGCCTTTGTAAGTCACCTAACTAACACAAAATACAATGTTAATAATATCAATTCTAAAATACAACACTTTCCCATTGCACTACATAGCAAATTGTCCAAAAGGTTTTTTGTAGACTAAGTCAGTTTCACTTATTAAACTAACTATGTTTTGTCTTGTCTTTTGTCATTTAGATTAAATTCTTAGTGTATGTGGTTTCTTATTGTATAATGTCTAAGATCTTTGGAAAACATGTGACATGTGATTTAAATGTTCATAATGACCGAAGAAAATAAATCAACTAACTAACTAACTAACTAACTAACTAACTAACTAACTAACTAACTAACTAACTAACTAACTAACTAACTAACTAACTAACTAACTAACTAACTAACTAACTAACTAACTAACTAACTAACCAACTAACTAACTAACTAACTAACTAACTAACTAACAATGGAATACTCCAGACGACTGGGAGCTTATACAAACATTACATGACAAAGTTATGTGGTTATGGTTCTGCAATCAAACTATTTGGCACAATTCTTCGCAGCGGCAGCAGCATCTAACCCGATGCTAGACAGATGGATGGCCCCGCTGACACTAATCTACTGCATGAGGTAATGGAGTTATATGGTGTTTGTGCGCTCCAACCCGCCACTCCTGACTTACTGACTGACCTACTTTACCCAGGGCTCACGTGGCACAGGAACACACAGTCTTTTGAGTGCGTTCCTTTCCCAGGCTCGGTGTGTGTAAGCTGTTCTTAGTGTACACACAGAGGGTTGAGTCGATAGAGTGCAGGTCATTCATCATAAAGCCACAGCTAATGCAGTCTGTGTTTAATCAAAGCCTGCACCATATGAGAAAGGAGGTGATGTACAGTTCGTGTAATCAATGCCATTAAATGGTTCGACAGTGGTTCGACGTATGGAAAAAATGTGTTGTGCAGATATAATGGGCCGTAAATCACCAGTGATATCCATGCAACTGCAGTTATGAACGTGAACATTCAGAGCAAAAGGAAAACTCTATTGTTTTATTGTTATGTGATAGTCTATCCATCCATTTTCTTCTGCTTTTTCCGGGGCCGGGTTATGTGATAGGTCAAGAACAAATGTTTATGAGTTGCTGTGCACAGAATGTTGCAGAGCAGCATACTGCTAAACTGTTTTCTATGGGGAGTTACACAGAACCTAAATACTTCATCGGAGGAGACCCCTGTGAGATAAATATAGCGGTTTTAGCCTCAAAGCTGAAGGCCAATGTTAAATTAATGCACATTTTTACAATAGAAATAGACATGAATGACTGACGCATTAAAACATGTTTAATGACACTGGGATTTAACATTATCTCTGTGAATTCTGAAGGCCATTATTGTTGTTTTAACCAATCAGAGAAACGCATGGTCCGTCCAATATGGCAGCCCACCTAACAAAACTAACAAAAACGATATGGTACAGGGCCTTTAAAGCAATGCTGAGCAGAGGAGAAAGGTGCATAGAGTCTTTCGTTATAAGAGTTCCTCACGACAATAGGTCTCAGTTTTTTCGGGACTCTGTGTGACATCTGTGTTAGTGGAATTTGCATGTTCTCAATATGTTTGGATGTGCTCCATCAACCATTACTACTGAATAAGCAGATAAGTTCAATACCTGCGTGGTGCTCTCCATATGAAGACTTTGGACCATGACTATGAAATATAAGGTTAAAGAGATCAACTCCCATGATAGGTCACATTTAGAGGACTTCGTGAACCATAAACAGTGTGAGAAATGTCAAAATCCTCTCTCTCTCTTTTGGATTTGTGTGCCTTTTGTATTTTCAAGTTATGCAAACATAATTAGAGCAACAACTTCAACTTAGGTTAAAACCCGACTAATATATGAATCCCAGTAGTTCAGGTTGAACACAGCAGACCAGTGGAATGTGCACCTTGAGGACTGTCACGCTCTTTGACCCAAACTGGATTGAACTGGATGAGAAACTGTGCTTTGTTCTGGGGGAGTATCTGTTACACTGTGGGGGCGGGCCTTGTCTGTGATTGACATTTACCCGAGACAAGAAGACTATAGGTGTGAGTGATGTGTGTCATGGAGTGCACTTGTCTCCAAATGCTGTTATGTGCAAATAATTGGCCAGCAAGTTAGTGCTCGAATTTCTTACATTTTTGACGTCTTTTTCCCTGAGGTAAAGATTGTATGTTGCATAACTGACCTGGTTGTTGCATGCATCTCTCTTCATGAATTACTTATGAGTGTGCATGTTGTAAATACATTTTTGATAAGAGCAAACAAACACAGTTACTCATATTTTCAATTCACATGTAAATGATACACGCATAAACTCCTGATAAAAACACAATTATTCAACAGTTCAATACTGAATATGATCTCAATTGGGGCCAATAGAGGAAGGGAAGAGTTCAGCTTCCTCGCAGCCTGATGGATAAGCGGTCTTTAAGTAAGTTGGACCTGTCTCAAATATTTTACCCCTCCTCCTTTATGACAGGACTAAAGATGGGTGCTTGGTAGATTCCCCTGTCCGCTCTGCCACAGGAAAGCTCTCCAGATCATTGTTGTTGAACGAAAACACAACAGTCAGAGCAGAGCTTACAAGAGTGCACAATGGCCTCTGCAAGTAAAGGCATGCTGCTTGGATGGATTAACCACTGTTGGGTTATCACCTCTGTTTACTCACCTCCATTTTGCTTGTAGTTGTAAAGAGTATACCATATCCATAACAATACGAGTACTGTATTTGGGAAATTGAGACAGTTCTTCATTTCAATCATTTGAACCCACATGAAAATGACTCTAAAAGCAGATTTTGCACAAGAGTAGAGGGGATTTAACCTCCTCCATAAGAATTTTGTGATGGTGGCCAAATTACAGCATAATATGTGCAGCAGATCCAGGTTGACTCAGACGTGGATGATTTCACTGGGCTGCAATGCTGTGGCTGTGAAGTGTCTTTCACAGCAGAATGTGACATAGTGAACCCCATCAGCTGCTGCAGGGCCCCTCCGCACACACATCTCACTGGCAACGCTTATATCTTACCTATTTCCGCGTGCGAAAATGCACAGCAATTCAAAGGTTGGCCGCTACATTGGACTTACATCATCCCTCACATAACCAAGATGTTTTTGCATTGTACCTCATTATTAAAATCTTAAAAATAAGCTTAATACAAGAACCTCCCCTACACTAAGAAAGATGAAAAGCAAAATATAATAAAGTAAGATATCTCAAATCAAATGTTTAGTTTCTCACACTCACAAATCTTGTTCAAACTAAGGCTTATTGGTTTGGTCCAAATGAGATTGAGAAATATAAAACTATCCCCAGGACTGAAGGCCAGCGTCACACATCTAGCATTTGCGTCACATTCGTTGAATCCCCTGCTCATGCCTAATTAATTGCATTATATCCAATTGACCGTGCACAATTGTTGGCCACTTGATCTTCAATACTTTTTCGAAAAAGCGATTTCCAAAAGCATGGACTGTACCCCAGGCAGAATTTTGTTCCGATTAAGCCGTTGAAAGGAACAAATACAGTAAAAAGAAGAAAAAAAATACTGGTCATTTTACATGTGATTGCGTGACAATGCAATGCACATCAGAGAAAGGTCAACTTTTTTTTGTTTACACTACACAGAAATCTGATAGATGGTAAGAGTAACTCCTTGAGACATTCCTTGAGTCAAAGTCAGCCGTGCCACGTGACTGCAGTTTGGTCTGACCCCACCGGCGGCTGGATATGGTCCGGATTCCTGGAAGCCAAGAGCTTTCCCCTGAGGCACAGTTGGGAAAGATCAAGGCACACACCTCCAAACAGCCTAAATGTGTTTAAGTCTTTAGCAGTGTACGGACTGAAGCTATATGTTGAAGTCTACTGGGGCACTGCGGGTGATGTTTGGCCCTTTAAAGGCTCTGTATTCTGAATTCAGGGCGGGGACTTAAAATGACTTGACCTACATAAAACCTACACATGGCAGAATGACTATTTTTGGAGTTGGATTTAAGTGTCACATTGATGAAAAGACAAGACTTTACCATGTTCATTGTAATATAAATATGTCAGCCACTTTATTCATGATAACTGTTGCCCAAGAATGTAACTATTCTGAAGTTCATGGCCGTGCGGTTTACAACACTCGTACTGTAAGTAGGTCAGGGAAACGAATGGGTGCCAATCAAATATTTCCTCAGACTCACTTGAGCAGGATGCTACACGGCTTTGCTTTTGTTCTTTGTTGAATCTCCACCCACTTCCTGTCCGCCCTCCTATGAGCAGCTGGACACGCACCTGTGACTTTCTTTACACAAGGTCACCGTTGGAGGCTGGAGCGCTTCCAAAGTCAACACGCTGGCCAACTGCCACTCTGGCCTTATTAGCGGCACACATAGCAAAACTTCTGCCTCGAACCTTTCGCTTTAAAACATGCAGCTGTTGTATAACATTTCATTTACCGGTTGGTTGTGTGTATGACGTTGCCCCACATGTGACTGCTGACCTAACTTTCAGCCAAGCGCAGATGAGAAACCGAACAAAACACAAGCGCAGATGAGAAACTGAACAAAACACAAGCGCAGATGAGAAACTGAACAAAACACAAGCGCAGATGAGAAACTGAACAAAACACAAGCGCAGATGAGAAACTGAACAAAACACAAGCGCAGATGAGAAACTGAACAAAACACAAGCGCAGATGAGAAACTGAACAAAACACAAGCGCAGATGAGAAACTGAACAAAACACAAGCGCAGATGAGAAACTGAACAAAACACAAGCGCAGATGAGAAACTGAACGAAACACAAGCGCAGATGAGAAACTGAACGAAACACAAGCACAGATGAGAAACTGAACAAAACACAAGCGCACATGAGAAACTGAACAAAACACAAGCGCAGATGAGAAACTGAACGAAACACAAGCACAGATGAGAAACTGAACAAAACACAAGCGCACATGAGAAACTGAACAAAACACAAGCGCACATGAGAAACTGAACAAAACACAAGCACAGATGAGAAACTGAACAAAACACAAGCGCAGATGAGAAACTGAACGAAACACAAGCGCAGATGAGAAACTGAACAAAACACAAGCGCAGATGAGAAACTGAACAAAACACAAGCGCGCATGAGAAACTGAACAAAACAGAGCTGAAGCAAGTGAGACTGATTTGCTGTTAGCGATCCCTCCTCTTGCCAACTCTCTCACACACACACACATACTCAGGCCTAACTTGGGCCCCTGCTCTCTGGCCCAAAGCAAAACAAACATTTCACAGTCCCCTAGCTAGCCTGCTTCTAAGGAAACAGACAGGCACATGTGTTACTCAACTTGTGGGGGCGGCCAGTCACTACCTGTTATTGTGTAATGCCCTACACAGAGCTTTCTGACCTGACACACAGGTTTTCAGATAAATGAAGGCCAAGTTGAATAGCGGGTAGAGATTTTATACCAAAACAAGACAATGTGTCACTGGATTATCGTTACCACAAAATTAGGCAACACTTTTTTTTCAACACTTTTGAATCCTTATACACAAATAACTCATTAGACAGTGAGTGGCTTTTGTTCACAATTTGAACATGATGATAGCAGCAAATTACACGGTCTTAAATGAGCATATTCCATGTAAAGTTTAGACCTAATAATTGATCATAAACCAGATATGATGTGTGAGTGTACAGATGATAAAGACTCATTTACAACAGTAAAAGGCCAGACAAACCTGCAAACTCATTCTGACTCCAAGCTAACTCCATCGTCAGTACCCTGCGTGGGTTTTTGATAGTAATCTGGGTACTGTCGAGGTTTCCTCACCAGCGATTGCAAACTGGGACAGGAAGTAACCTGATAGGAGAAAACTAGTTCACCTTAACTGAACCAATTAGTCGAGTGAGCGAGCAGACGGCAGTATTGTAGCATATCGGGGTGCGGCTCTCAAACACTATTTGTGGTATTTGTGTTACACCAGAGGCCCACACCCCTTCAACCAAGCTCTGACTTCACCTCTGTGTTAGCTCACTGAAAGGAGCTGCAGGCCCTCTGCCATGGTCTTAAAGTGTACACCTTTATGTATCAATTGTTACAAACTGTTCCTGTTTGTAAATCATTAATATCAGTACGGCCCTGCAAGGCAATGAATAAAAATGAATTCATAAAAATCAATACCCTGTGTTAAAGGGATATTTCAAGATTTTTGACATAGGGCCTCATTTCCTAGTTATCCACAGTGTTGTTGATTCTGAAGTTGTTTTTCTGACTCATGCATGAATGCAGTCAGTTCAATATTTGAAGAGTTTAGTGGTGCTAGGCTAGTGCATGTCTATGGTAACTAGTAGCCTGCATTAAAAAACAGTCTGACCCAAGCACAGCGCACCTGAAGCAAATCACTTATAACACCAGACTACCCATATAAATGTCTCTGTGGCTGAACAATTTTTGAAATATAACCATTTTGCATTTAAAAGAACTTGAGCAGCATCCGTTTTTTAATGAGGTTTTTATGCAGGCTACTAGTTACCATAGACATGTGCTAGCCTAGCACTAGCCTAGCACCTCTAAACTCTTCAAATATAAGGACTGCATGAATAAAAAACAACAACACTCTGGATAACTAGGAAATGAAAAATCTGCCGTCTTATTCATTTCCAGTAAACACAACTCACCTGGGCCAGACGTCTCATATGAGTCAGCTACGGTTAATGTGATTTGCCTTTTTGCCTCAGAGGGAGCGGCTCCGGGGATTTAAGCACGGTATTCTGATTTGAGTATTTCATAATTTGTTTATTTGATGTGGACAGTGTATGTCATTGAACTTTCACAAAACACAGGCACGTGAACACATCAACCTGCAATCACTCAATTCACTTTAAAAATGTAATTATGATCAAATTAAACACAACAAACATTATTAGATAAAAAGAAAAAAAAAAGATTTGATTTCAGCTTTTGATAACCCATATTTTCAGCAATGGCCAGGTTGAATGACCAACACACACCGCAGGTATCTTAGCAACCAAATTTTCCAAATGATTGACCAGAAAAGCAAAGTCTTTTGTTTTTGCCCCTTTATTTCACTGACTTGAATATGAAACACAACGATGTATTTTTGATAGTATAACAGCGAAGTAATACTAGTTTGTACTTAGCTCCAAGTATCTGTTTTTAGCCTTGTTTACTTTTCCATAATTAGAAAAACACAGCCTGTTGAATATGTAATGTGGGCCTCCTCATTTACGGATACAGTTGCAGGTCACTGAGGTCCTGCATGTACTGTGTGCATAACAAAGGGCAGACAATGGAGCTTGGACTGGACTAAAGCTGGAGGTGCATGTGATAAGTTCATGGGGAAAACCTCCACACATAAAGGACATGAGCTCTGCATGACCTAGAAAATTTACAGACCACATTTTTTTTGCTTTTGAAATTTGTATTTGAATAACTTATTTTAATGCCCAGTTATAAAACCCACCCAGTGAAAATACTGTATGAACTGGTCAGAGCTAGGATCGGACTGCCAACCGTCGGCGTCGCCTCCATGGTAAAGCGCTCTTTATGAGGCACGGCCACGCCTTCATTTTGGTTTATCTTAATGCTGATTTCAGCTGGACATAACTTGATTTAAGAAATCATCCACAAAATGTGCACTCAAAACTACTTGAGACAACTGGAAACTGTATTAATGGAAATTATTCTACAACAAGCTAATGTTTATTTGACAATCATTCAGCCCCGTTCCTCAGTCAGTGCCATAGAATGTAAACTACGTGACTAATTTTCTGCTGCCTTTAACCCACGTCAGACTTCTCCAGGCCATGGTGATTGACGCAGATTTACCCTCATTGAGCTCACTCTTCTCTTCTCTTCTCTTCTCTTCTCTTCTCTTCTCTTCTCTTCTCTTCTCTTCTCTTCTCTTCTCTTCTCTTCTCTTCTCTTCTCTTCTCTTCTCTTCTCTTCTCTTCTCTTCTCTTCTCTTCTCTTCTCTTCTCCTCTCCTCTCCTCTCCTCTCCTCTCCTCTCCTCTCCTCTCCTCTCCTCTCCTCTCCTCTTCTCTTCTCCTCTCCTCTCCTCTCCTCTCCTCTCCTCTCCTCTCCTCTCCTCTCCTCTCCTCTCCTCTCCTCTCCTCTCCTCTCCTCTCCTCTCCTCTCCTCTCCTCTCTTCTCTTCTCTCCTTGAGCTGCTCCAGTCTTTTGCCTATTCGCTCACTGACCTCATTATTTTCTGACCTGCTTATGCACGCTGCGCTGTTCAGAATCAGAGAAAGTGAAGATGCAGCAGAATGTGGTTATGCAGTCAATGTCACCTTGAACTGGCTCCACGGATGTTTAGGCCCGAGCACGGATGATCTAACAGACCAATAACCTGCCCAAGGTCTATGTCAGAGGGTGGTTTTGCAAAAAAAATTTATGAACAAAAGTAAAGTACATTTTGAAGGGCATATTTGTCAGAACATGGGAAAAGGGAATAGTGTATAAAGATTCTTTTGCATATCTTTTTGCATATTTTGCTTCACATTTTTGGACAACCAATCGTTTCCTTCTTTGTTCCATCGAAAAGATTTGTCTTCTTTCCACGAACACTGGTAGGCAGCCTAGGTCAAGGTCAAGGTCAAGGTCAAGTTTATTTCTATAGCACATTTACAACAACCACGGCTGTCCAAAGTGCTTCACAACACAAACAAATGATAAAAACTAGGAATACAAATAGCCTACATGAGCAGTGAACGACCGCAGACCCAAAGAGAACATGCAAACTCCACACAGAAAAGGCCTCACGTCAGCCAATTACAAAACCTTGTCTAACATCAGTCTGCCATTTGACATGACAGAGCAATTAGCGTCTCTCTTCGTCAGTGCAGCTCTTTTTGGGCTTGAGGAGGTTACGTGCCTGACCTGGATCTGCTGTAAAGGCCAGTAAGACATAAGCCACGATGGTAATTGAGAGCGACCCTGCAGCGCCACTGGTAACGCACTTATAAAACTCTGATTCACAGGCTTAAAGGGACTATACGGAGTTTAAAAAATCTTAAAACTCAGTATTTTCCTCCCCCTACATGTTCCAGCCATGTCCTAATGTGTGAAAATTCTTGAAAATGACAAATCCTGAATAAACAGTTGTGTCTAATGTCCAACACTGTTTGTCTTGCTGTATGTTCATGCATTGTCTTTGTCATGTACAATGTAAACATCAAGGCGTGAAAGGGTTGCTCATTTAAATCATTTTTCTGGATTGTCCGCTGCATATAGTAATATACCAGTAATGTATAGGATGAGCCCCGTAGCAAAATCATAGCAGTGAGGAGCACTGTTCATTGTTTTGTGTAGATGTGTTCAAACCACTATTTTAAATACTAGCCAGAAATATTGACTCTCATATTAATGTAAATAAAGCAAAACTTTGTACTTTTTCCTTGTTCTCTACTTTTCACTGAATATTTTAGTCGATTGTCTTATACTGTGCGGTTAATGTACTGTAGAGGAGCAGTGAGTAAACACATACTCCACATCAGACGAGTACCAAGCTTCAGGGCGTGCTTGTGACTACTGAAAGAAAGCCAAGGCAAGTCTTTTATCATGTGATATGTTCAACATTCTTTTTATTTGTATTTTCAATCTTGAAATGCTCCTTCTTCCACAATGAACTTTAGTGTTACATACATGACAAAAGGAAGTGATGGCAATGACTCGTCAGACCACCACCATCGTGAAACACCACTAACTTTGCCTGTTTTAGTCTGCTCACTGATCCCATTAAAAACATCGGCAAAAGCACAAACTGATTATTAATACACACTTGAAAGGGGGCGGGGATGAGGCAAATACATGTCAGCACACTCAAAAGACACAGTAGAGGAACAACACTTTGAAAAGATAGAAAATCAAATTAAAAACATTACAGTGTTGCTCAAGAGCAGGGGTTTGTACATTTATACACAAAAGCCAAACATGGTACATAGACTTTAAATTCCAGTGCAGGACTTCCTGTATACTGCCAGGTGTACAAATACATAGTACAGGCTTTAACAATAGAGGCACATGGGGCTGGATCCAAGCCTTTCTTTAAAATGTAATACTCCGAGATTGTCAGAGGGAAATGTTGCTGCATACTCCGTTCTTTGACTCGTTCATGCTGCAAAGAATGAGGTGATTTTTTCAAGTGAGAGTTTAAACAATGATTGGCAATTTATTTGACTAATTGCTGTAGTGTAATTTTAGATGAATAAATCGTCATCGTTACAGTGTAGTATGTTTCCTGGGTGATTTTGCAACAGACTCCAGAGTATAATTTATTTCCAAAGCTCTTTACACATTCAGGTCTATGTCCTGTGGGCTTTTCTACAGCGATGGGCATGTACAAAAGGGAAATAAATATAATGGGTGAATGAAGTCAACAAAAAATTCTGATAAAGCTCAAATAAGGGGAGGCTTGAAGCCTGCAGCAGGTGTTTCCACCAAATAGTTAAAGGCTGGTTAAAGATCAAGAAAATTCAAACATTTAATGAGGTCTTTAACCTCAAAACACCATGTTTTCCATTCAGTGCTGTGCCAGTCCCAACAGGACAGCCATGTTTGTGTAAACAGGGCATTAACAAGTGATTAATGCTAAAGCTTAACAATCAAAGAGGCATTTTCTTAAAAATGGGCCCACCGTTATGGCTGTACAGTAAGTGGGATCCTTGTGACCAATACACACTTATTTTAGTATTTTTGTTGAATTTGTATTCAAATTTTGTTGCAAAATATACATTTCTAACATATCCATACATTTTAGAAATACAAAACCAAGTGCTTAAAAATAAAGATGATGGTGATCTTTTCTGATATGGAGATGCTGGGGTGAGCAGGGCAGGTAGAGGTAGCGTCTGGGAAGAGGGATGGAACCTGTAGTGTTCATCGTGTGTGTTTCTTTGGTCATGGGAACACGCCCAACACATTTTGCATTCGATTCTCATTAAGGCAGAGAGCCATACATGTACACTTTGTCAGACACGTCTCAGATTGGTTTAGCTCAAAGCTCGTGTTAACATTCTTTACTGACCACAAATATGTTTTTTGGAGCATACTGTATCTGATGAAAAATTAGGCAGTTCCATTCCTCTTTCCGTCACAAACAAAAGTGCTTTTATTAGAATGGGAAAAATTAAGAAATTACACATCTGTACAATATATACACCTATGTACAACCATACATGTGCAGCCTTTTAAGTGACAATAAGGGAAAGTTCATTCATTGTCTGAGTGGCCACAGATGTAACCAAAAGTAAAGGCATGATGGCAAAGGGTCAAGGTCCAAGTGCTTGTCATTTAGTCATGCCTCTTTTGTCATTGCCCACCTCCATCCTTTTTCCCACAGTTCCTCCCATCAGAGAGTGTACATGCCTGGGCTGTGCCCTGGCCCTCTAGCTTAATGTTGGGCTGGGGAGAGAGTGATAAATAGGGGTGCTGGGGCAGGGGAGGCGGTGTGGCAGAGGGGGGACTTGTCGGTGACTCTTGGCCACAGCTGCCACTGCTTCCTGTACTCACGGCGCGATGCTTCAGTCTGAGCTTGTGCGGCAATGCTGTGCCCTTCACATCGCCTTGAACATCCCGTGTGTGTGAGGAACTTTGTAAAGGGTAAGATGAGGCAGGATGGTGACCACCAGAAAGGCGGTGATCTGAGCAGGATGACAAAGGGGACTCATCATCAGTAGAGGCCTCTTTATCAGAGCTACGAGGGTCTAAATCACTGGAGGTGGAGCCGGGCTGGCCTTGGTAATAGCCTACAGTCTCTGGGCTGCCCTCATAAGTTAGCTCAGGGGGGTCGTCCTCTTCTGGGGCACTAAGGTATGGGTGGTGAGGCTGCTGAAGATGTTGGTATAGTTGTGAGAGGCCCTGGACATGGAGGAGCTGAGCGCTTAACTCTTGGTGGTCCTGTATGTGCTTTGGAGGACGTTGGCACGCCTGGTACACCAGTCCATCACCAGCTTCATCGTGGCGGTCTGAAAGTTCGTATGAAAGGGAGTCTACAAGCTTCTGTTCCAGCTGTTTTGTCGCCTCAGGCAGTGCGTCTGGGATCCTGTCCGTGGTCTTTGGGGGCAGGTTTACACTGAGCTGGCTGCTGTGCTTCAGGACTGCCTGGAGCTCCACATCCTGGGAGCGGGACATACTGTCCACAGCATACGAGCTATTGCTGGAGGAGCCATAAAGAATGACACTGCGCTGGGCTGCAGGGGGATGATGGGCTGCCTGGCTCACAGTGGGGACTGGAGAGACAGGCTCTGGTTGTGCTGGTGTCTGTTGGGGAAAGTGATGCTGCTGAGTTTGGTAGGCCATCTCCAGGTCCTGAGAGTGCTGCTGGATTTGGTGGTGGGTAGGTACAGAGGACAGACCTCTGTGGATGTTGAACATGATCTGAGTTGTAGTGCCATTAGCAATGTCCATCTCTAGTCTGTCGCCTTCCTGTTTGATCTCAAAGGAAATGGGCTCAGGACTGTCTCTGGAGGAGCCATCCGACATGTCGGAAAGCGAACCACGTGGAGAGTATTTGACCAGCTGCCTGTGGCTCTCATTGCGTCCAGACTGCTCAGTCTCAGAGGAGTCTGAGTTGATAATGACCTGAGAGCTGGAGTATCCGTTGGTGTAGTATTGACTGGAGGGTGTGGATGAGGCAGAAGAGTTGCTACCATTCACAGAATTGGCCACTGTGATTTGCTGGCTCTTTTCAATGTAGGAGGCAGTGTTGATCAGACCAAAGCGCAGCTTCAACTGGAGCAGCTCAGTCTTCAGTCTAACGTTTTCATCATTCAGTGCTAAAACGCGGTTTTCAAGAACCATGTCATTGAGGCGCCTCTTCTCCCGGGAGCGCTTTGCTGCCTCGTTGTTCTTGCGACGCTTTTCCCAGTAGGAGGCGTCTTTCTTCTCATCAGAAATAAACTCCCTCTTTCGTCTGCATGAGGAATTAGGTTTGGGTTTAACCAGGCGTCCAATGCGGGCCGCTGGCAAGGGGGAAAGGGAGTCATCGAAGCCTGAGAAGGTCTCCAGACTGCTCATGTTATTCCCTGAGCCTTTGTTTAATGTTTTTAGAGCAGAAGTCAGATTTTCCGTTCCTACCAAGCAGCAGCCAGATGTGTGTCACAGTGCTGGTGCAGATATCAGCGCGAGCAAGTCTATTGAGCTAAGTGTCCAAGTTTGCCAAGAATATCAAAAACAGCTGGAGTTCAGCAATAGTGGCCCTCATTTATCCACTTAAACTGTTTCGCATCAGTGGCCAGACTTTGTGAAGTATTAGTCTTCAAAGTGAATACAAGCCACTCTTCTTAGATGTCGTATCTTTGTGTGTTGCTAGCTGTCAAGCATTTAACATCAGAAGAGCGCATAGAGCCAAGCTGGCGGTGTCCTCGATCCAGTTGGAATCAGCAGGATGTAGGTCAGCGGTCTCCCTCTACACATCAGTCGCACTGGGACCCTGGCTTCTTCCACGTGCCTCTCTCTCCTCTCTCTGTAGCGCAGATGAAAGGCTGTCGAGACAAAAACAGAAAAGATATGTTAATCATTAAGCAGAAATATTTCCAATTCAAGGCCTCAAAGCATTTCCTTTATGAAGAGTTATTAGTCAGAGTTTCAGTCTTTTCCTGCTGCTCGGACATTTTTGGCTTTGCCTTCCCTTACTCTTGGTAACCAATGAAAGGGCTGTCTGACCTTATGGCCTTACCATTGATCTGCTCTGTCTGCGGCTTATGACCCCTGCACTTTGACCTTGCAAGTTGATGTTGTCTCTTGTGATGTAACGCCGCCAATGGGTTCATTCTAAGTGGGTGATCCTATTTTATCTTCCTCCATTTTTCTATTTGGGTGAACCAGCATTGTAGGGTAAACAGATTCGGAGTCCCCTGAGTATCAAAATATAGGAGGCAGACAACCCACTGCTTAGCCCCCCTTGCCCTGCCCCCAGCCTTTCATCCCCAGAGGAATGTAGCGGCATTCTCGGCCAACACAAGTCAATGCCAAATCGATGATGTGGAGTGAGCAGATAAGACAGACAAAGGCAAAAGCAATAGCAGCCAGTGCCGGTCAAGGATAAAGCAGCTGCGTCTCGAGCAGTGAGAAAAATGTGGAAGGGTTATGGCAGCTGGAAGCATTAAATATATATATATATTTTAAATATAGGTCATGGGGCGCACAGAGGGGAAGGGGGCGGGGCTTGGGTTGGAAAAACACGACCCACTAACATTTAGACACAACACACAGAAAATGTGCTTAGCCAAATTCAACAGCACTTTCAGGCCAACCTGTAATGTGTGCATGCTGGAGCTCTGCCAATCACTATCCAACCTCAATATGTAAATACGCACACACTAGATATCAAATTTGGCCCAAAAACCAAAACTAGGCCATGGAGCTGCCGGAAAAATTACCAGTTTTTTTTTCAGACCAAACCACACCCTAAATTGCCTTTCTCACATTCACATGTTGCTGCTGGGCACGGGAGCGAACAAAATGAGGGTAAAGCCTTTTTTTTTTTTTTCATTGTGTCCCACTGACCCAGTAACGCCGGCCCGACCCAACCCAACATAGTAGGCACGTGTCTGGATTGCCTCTACTGTACAGTGCGTTGGGAAAAAAAGTAGGCCAGTGCAGAGAGATCGGGGGAAAAAATGACACAAAAGAAACAACAATCGCATTACACAGAGAAGTGAGGCATGCTTAAGTATAGAGTGAGGTCCGAGCACGACTAGTGAGGCATGGACAATAAAATGGAAGGAAAACAAAGAAGAGGAGATGTGATTATTGCCGGGGGAAGGGACGGTTGGAGTCGGAGGGATGGGTGTGGGGGGGGGGCACCGGTTGTGACTTTGTTGCTATTGCTCCAATAGAAAGAACATGTCACCCATAGCAACAAAAAGAAGGAAAAACAGAAGGGGCAGCCAATCGTTTCATGCATCTTCTGTCTTCCCCTGAAGCGGTGCTCACGTATGGACTCGAGCAGAGGGACTGACGTCAAGAGGCATGATTCTAATGCATTCATCCAACAAGTCATATATAGAAATTACACCAATAAACACTCATCATAGTTGGTCACTCTTATATTGGACCTTTTGCATCATGAATCACTGATTATTGGGGCTATTTTAGTTTAAATTTGACTCCCTGAACCAAAAGCGTGTTTCTAAGTGAATATCACAGAGCTCCATTGCCGTGGGGCTTCATGACATCACATCCAAGTGGTGTCAGTGGGGAAATGGCTCATTCTCACTCAGAGTAACCGCGGAGTAGATTTAGAATTACATACATTACATGCATGACCCTAAGGACAACATCCATTCTTTTCATGTTATATTTACTTTGCTTGACCTCGATCATGCCCTATATTTGTTATATATCCTCACGTGTCATCGCCGGGCCTCCGTGGCACTTGTGGAATGATAGCACAGTGAAAGAATCCAAGCTGCACTCGCTCACACACAAACCACAGGTCTAAATCTGGCAATGGGCTTTGGAAACCAGACTTGTTCAACCAGACACGTGTTGCTGCGAAGCGTTTCAGGAAATGGGAGCAGGGGCTGAAACAAAATCAAGACGGGAGCACCACTTCAGAGAAAGGGGGGAAAAAAATACCCCGCCCCCCCTGGGAAGAATGTGATGCAAGGCACGTGGAGCAGGGTATAGGGGGGTCAGCAGTAAGAGGGTGGGTCTGCCTGAATTCCAAGTCTGGGGGCTTCTTTTTTTTTTTTTTTCTCTTCCCAGGAAACAAAACGGAGGAGACGTTAAGGGAGGCCGAGTGCAAAGGCAACAGGCCAATAAGGCGGAGTCCAGTCTGACCTGTTTATGAAGAGCGCATGGTCATATCGGCCGCCTACATGGGGAAAACAGCAGTAACACAGTCCATGTGTTGCGCCAGTCACGTGTGCTCCCTTGACCTACTAAATGCTGTAATTCACCTCCCTCTCCCAAACCACAGCACAATAACAAAGCGCATCCATCATCTTTTATCAACGCATGTGTAACAGAGTGCAAAAAGAGTTCTTGTGCATTAGCCCCAAAACATCCCCCACTTTTAAATTCTGAACGGACACAACATCTTGCCCTCATTTGCTTTTGGATACCATTTACTGTGCGTGTCTCCTCTCTTTGTTATGGCGGGGTGAGGATTTATTTTGGTGGGGTTTGGATTCTGCGCTGGCAGCCAGGGGCGTCTCTGCGCCTCTACCCCTCCCACTAGACGAATGTGACCTACATTTATAGCTGGCATAGAGACCCACTGTTACTTCAACCAATTGGCACACACTGCATGGGGCGGCGCAGCATTGCCGTCGACAACGGGTTTCCATCTATTGCATAATCTGCTATAGTCTTCAGCGTATATAATCTTTTTTCAATCATATCTTATGCAATGCAGTCTTTAGCATGTAATGTATGTAATGAAATATTATACAGTAATATTGCAAAAAAAGAGAGGAATGTAATAGAAACGTCATTGTATTATTGATCAAATTACAATTTACTAACATAAATTCAGCCTGAGCCCAAGAGCTTTTGAACAAAAATAAGATTCCCATGATTATTTAGACAATGTTTATATTCAAAGTCAGTCCAATGGTGGATATGTTCAAATATGTAGGCCATTTTTGCATAAATACATCTATATCTTTTTTTTAAATTCAGTTTTTAGTTATATCTTTACAGGTCCCTGACATTTTGCATCATTATATTGATAAACAAATGTGCTTTAAATACACTCCACTTGGCCATTACATGGCAACAGTTCACCTCAGCACGTGTGGACCCCTGCTATAGGCTACAGCATCACAAGAGTCCTATTATCTTAGGTTCCTGTAAAGGGCACACAACAATGTTTGATCCTTTTTGTTGTTTTGTTTTTTGCCCAGTGCAGAGACACTCTTGTTAAAGCTTGCACAATATTGGGGGAAATATGTTACCCGGCATGCCTCCTTTGTTGCAGTCTGACAAATCGTCTTCCTGCATATTTAATCCTAACCACAGTCATCCAAGGCAATCGTGTAAATCCAGCGTAGATCGAACAATGCTAAGAATAGACTATTCTGAACTAAATACACTTTAATATCCTTTAACAATTAATCACATGGAAATGAATCCAGGTAGTCACACAAGGAACACGCAGTACACCCTTGACCCACATTTTCTCCAGATGTTTGGAATATACAACAGAGAACCTCACCTTATGAGTGCCAAAGCCTATCAGCTTCTGCCATTCTTCTCCTTTGTATATCCCCAGCCTTTATCCAAATTTGATATAAGCGTGAACGCGTGGAAATAGTATCTGTGAGCGAGTGCTAAGTAGTAGTTTCTGCAGCATGCCGCTGTGTGTCCTGGCTCGCGTTGTTGTGCGTCAGACTGCCGCTAAAGGGTTAATAAGCTCAGAGAGAGGGAGAGAGAGAGGCGCACGGCACCAGCACAGCCGCGTTAACCTTTACAAAGAACTGCTACACGTGACACGCAGAAGTGTGTCCTCAGTGCCTGCATGGGATTTTTTCCCCCAGTTGTCTGCCTCTCCTAGCCTACTAACCCTAAAAGGAGCTCAGTCCTACTTAGTGCGACCTGTTATGCGTGTTACGACTAGTTTACTGCACAAGCGTGTAATAATCATATAACAAATGCAATCAGATGTATAGCTCGAAAACATAATATTGATAACTATTGGAAAAATGTGAAATACACCTCTTTGAAGAAAAAAAAAAAAAAACAATTTCTATGATGTCTGTGTGCTCCAGGAAAGAGTGTAAATAAGTGTACGGTAAATATAGTAGATGGCAAATAAACTGCTAAAGGTGATTTTATAGCTATAGTCTTGGCAAGTCCTAAAAGTAGCCTAAAACGGCAATAATAGTGATATTAAAGTTCGTTCATACATCACAACAGAGAAGAGGAGTAATGACATTTATGTCACTTGCATCACTGAAAACTTTGCATATAATGCAATAATAGCTTATAGGGCGCGTTCACGCCTTCTAGAGCACTACAACAAACTGTAAAAGGGGGTAGAAGCAATTGACCTCATTTCGTTGCTTTGACACACATCTGTCACATCGACCCACATCCTTACTCTTCCCTCTTTCTGCTTTAGGACCAATTCAGTACATTTTAACACCATTTTAAAGATACAATCACCTTGACTTTGAGCCACCCCCCAAACAAACACTGTGTCCAGTGCCAAGCCCTACAGCTATGCGCAGCGCACCAGCAGCTTGTAACACTCAACACATCACCAGACTCACCTTCTCTGCCTTAAATCCTCTGACTTGAATCCAAAGAAGAATCCTTCCGCACTGTCCAGTTTGCAGTGACCATACGTGACTTTGAAAAGATGTCGTATTAGCGCAGGTGCACGCACGAGTAGAGCTTGTTTTCAACGCACCTCACACGTCACGTTACGGAGTCACTCAGTTTCCCTCTCTCTCTTTTTCTAGTTCCTCCTTTCTCTCGCGCGCAGCGCCGCTCTCCGACTCTCCCAATGTATGTTAGTAGGTCAGTTGTTGCATAACAGGACGCTTTGGGTGCCTAGTCACGTTTTTGTTTCTCTCCGCACTCTGTCCCTCCTTCTGTGTCTGCCATCAAATCCTGTCACAGGAAAGTACGCTGGAGGAGGAGTTAGGGCCAAAGGGGCGTGGTTAGAGTCACAACCAAACATTTAGCAAGTGTGAAAGTTTCCTCCTCTAAATAAACCTATAATGTTCTTTAGCTGGGCTTAATGTACAAATCTGGACTCTACATGACGTTTGAATATTTCTGGATTGATGTGTGGGTTAGTATGACTTTTCCCCACATATGTCGATTATAAGGAGGCTTTATTGAATTATATAGTTAAGTAATGCCAGCCTCGGTGTTTAATGTTTGGATCAACATCTGGGGAAATGCTGTATCTTCTTGTTTAAGCTGAATGTGTGACTGCAATGGTTCTGCAACCCATTTTGGATCCCAACCCACCTGTTGAAAACCACCGACACAGACCTTTCTCTTAATTAAAATGTTTTTAGGAAGAGTTCTAGGTCATTTTTTAGAGGTATCAAAGTACAGGACATTGAAAGCAAACTTGTTTCCCAATGTGCAACATGAAACATAAAACTTGGAATAAATAGAAAACAAATAATGTGCAGGTGCATTAAGTGTTAGCAGCAGGTATGAGTGTGGACTGACATGGTGCAATAGAGCAGTGCCAATGGCTGGAACAGGTTATAATGTGTTGATGAGTCAGATACAGAGTTATTGGGTGCTTTTTTGGTGTACATAAGTCTGATGGCGGAGGGGAGAAAAGCTGTTTTGGCATAAGGTATGGGTCCGGATCGACCATAGCCCCCTGCCTGGGGATGGGGTGAATAGTCCGTGTCCAAGGTGAGAAGAGTCAGCTGTGATCCGACCTACACGCCTCCGGGTCCTGGAGTTACAGGTCCTCGAGAGATGGGGCCTTCTCAGCAGAACACACAACAGGGATTTTTGTAGAGCAAAATTAATACAAAAGGCCGTTTCAAAATGCTTCACAGTTGCATAAAATTACAAAAAAGCAGATAAAATCAATCCATAAAACATAAAGGTATGGCTTTAGATTAAGGTGTGCTCCTTAAGTATTAATAAGTAATAGTAATCATTTTAGGGTTAGGGTATGACTATGAATAAGCGTATTATTAATGGCCTATTAGTATGTTAACAGATAAAAGTATAATAAGCAGTATGTTAAAGCTTTACGAGAAGATTGTTAATGCTTTTTAATACCTTATTAATAGTTAATGAGCACACCTTAATATAAAGCGTTACCAACATAAACTTAAAAAAAGAAGTAATTACTGTAAAAAGCAAGAGTGCAGATAAGATGTTTTCAGGTGTCATATGCATGGGTTAAAACAAAAACTGCTCTTGCATGGAGTGGATCAAGGAAGTAAGGATGGACTGGATGATGGCCATGCAGAACTGCACCAACATCTATAGTCGTCAGCTTCAGTTTCCTCAGCTGCCGCTGAAGAGCATTCTCTGCTGGGCCTTCTTGATGAGGGAGCTGATGCTTGGCTTCATGTGAGGTGATGGTGGTGGTGCCCAGGAAACGGTGACACAGAGAGAGGATCATAGAGGACCACCCAGCTCACTCCCTGTTCTCACACATACACACTGCACTTACAATCTGTGACGCAGATGAGCTTACAATATCACCACTAGAACTATTTTGTGTGACTGTGATTTCCTATCACACTGAACAAAAATAAACGGTATATTTAGAATAACTACACACTATTAAGCATTTCTAACAGATGTCATTCTTTGTCAATCATGACATAGTGATATGTGCTGCCATAACACTTCCATACCTGTGTCTAAGGTTAAGGCATACGTTTGGTTAATATTAATTAATTTCATTTATTTTTAGCTTTATTTAACCAGGATAGTCCCACTGAGATCAAGAATCTCTTTTTCAGGGGAGTCCTGGCCCCAGGGGAATCTATTGTACATGTTTTAGTGGTAGGGGAAACCGGAGTACCCGGAGGGAACTTACGCAGACACGGGGAGCACGAGCGCTGACCGCTGTGCCACCGTGCACATTAAGAAGCGAGATTAGTTCTCTTTGAGGATCGATCAAAGTCTACTCTAAACGGCACGATGGTGCAGCAATTAACGCTTGTGCCTCATAAGGTCCCGGGTTCGATTCCTTTCTGTGTGGAGCTTGCATGCTTTCCCCGTGTCTAGGTTTTCTCCGGGTACTCCGGTTTCCCCTAGAAACTAAAATGAATGAGAGTGTGTTTACATGCATGTATACATGTATGTTCATTAACATACGTTGTCCCGCCCAAATAAACAAAACAAAAACAAAAATTAGATAAATAACAGGAATCACTATTTTGGGGCTGATCAATGATTAACAAACATGGTGCTTCTTGAGTAATGCCTTTTCTTTATACGCTTAAAACTATTTAACTTGATACTTTAGAACCGGGCCGTGCAGAGAGCTACAGAGGGGCAGGGGCTCAAAACACAGTTATTTCAATTGAATTCATTTTTAAAACATATTTTTAAATAGTGATTCAGACCTGCAAGACCTAAATATAGGCTATTGTTTTGTGTTTTTTATTTTATATTTGTCAGTATTTTATATCTGCTGCCCAGGACACACGTCTCTTTGCAGCGCTACTGCAGAAACAGTGACTTTCAATCAGAAGCAGACTTTCACAACTCAACTGTCTCCCTCACTTCACACTCTTCACTGGGCGGTGGCTGAAAAGTGGGACCTTGCACAAGAACAATGTGTATGGCCTCACTTTGCACAAATGAATAACTTTACTTTAGAATCTCCATTGGCTTTTCATTATACTGAGTGGTGGTTTGAATTTGCAATTCTAAGGCCCAATCTCTGTGTACCACAAAGAACATCCCTCTGAAATCAGTTAGTAGTTGTAGCTTTTCATAGGTCATCCCCAGAGGAGGATAGTACTCAGTTACATCTACTTGTAACTTTTTGAGTAAATATTTCAGCGGAAAATGCTTCATTTTGGTCTATGAAATAGATGTAGATCATCTCTTGCACCTTGCTTTTTTTTAAATTTTGTTTTCATGGAATTTTACTGGAATTTTCTTAGAATTCCACACGATTTTATGTTTTGTTTTGCACAATTTAAGGCATCGCTGAAAATAAATCAGAGTGTTTTTTGCTTAAAAAGTTACTCAGTACTTTTCTTTTACTTGAGTATTTGTTTGGGTCATTACTTTGGCTACTCTACCCACCTCTGGTCACCCCAGAGAAACAAATTCTAAAATGAAAGTTTTCCTGCTTGTATGCGATGTAGGCTCCTTTTTGTGGTCTCTTATCTTATAGTCACCATGGTTTTGATTCCATTTCTTTTTTTTTTAACAGCATTAGTCCTTCCCGTCGTCAGTAGCAACAGCCATATTCAGATCGTATAGGGCCTATGTGCTCTGACTGCTCCAAACTGAATTAACCCATCTCTGGTATATGCCAGTGAAATTGTGAGGGAGCCAAACTGCCAGATCTCCCACGTTTTACCCTAAAGCCAAATGATGTTGTGTGCGTAATGTTGTGATGTTATCACAGTCGTCTTTATGGTGGCACTGTCACTTTACATGAATGGGATAATGGCTATAAAAGGGTATGTGACTTCATTGTTGAGTTACTGTAATTCATTGGTTTGATGTGCAATAAATTTGTTTGTAATGTTGTAAAATGTCACATTGATTTTTATAGCCAAATTTATGTTTACCTTTTTTTCTTTCTGTTTTTTGTGTATGGTTATGACAATGCAGGTGAAACGAGATGAAGGGCGGGGGGATATCAGCAGCTGTCAGAACCGGGACTCGAAACCCACTACACCACAAGACTGTCCAGCATCCTTACCAGCTGGCACACGTCTTGTCAAAGTGGAATTTGATTTTTCTCTCAAACATTTATGTTGCATTTTTGATTGTAAGTAGTTTTAATTGCTGAAATACTATGTTTGTTGATCAAATCTAAAATACTGTCAAATTTAAAATATTGTTGATGGTTTTATTCAAACTGCACTTTTTTGTTTTGTTTTTTTCGTTTTTGTTTCTAGACCCACAAATTCCTTCTTCTGAAACACTGAATAGGCACCAAGAGCCCCCCACAGCGGCAGCACAGTGGAGGCGTCACGAGAGGAGCTACAGGAAACAAGGAAGGGACAAACGATGGTGAAAGACTGTCGTGGAGCGAAGGGATCTGCAGGAGGAAGAGGAAGGAGGAGGTGGAGCTAACCAGTGCAGGACACCACGCTTCCAAAAATATGCTGGTCAGGTTGGCCCACAGTGGCGACGCGGCTCAGTTGCAGCGGCTCAGGACTAACACCTGAACACAATTTTGTTGTTCACTTGTGCACTTACTTACTTACTTCAGGGATCTCGGGACAAAGGACCAAACTTGCCCTATGTTGACTTTGCATGATTTGGGGAAATTGACCGGACCACTGTAGGGAAGAAGGTGCTGAGTTGAAAGACAAAGCTCTTAATTTACCGATCGATCTACAGTATGTTCCTACACGCCCCTATGGTCATGATATACTGTGTGGGTAATACAAACGACAAGATCAAGGATACAACCGGTTGTTAAGGGTTTCCTTTGCAGGGTGGCTTGGCACACCCCTAGAGATGGGGTGAGGAGCTCAGTCATCAGGGAGGAGCTCAGAGTAGAGTAACTGCTCCTTCACATCGAGAGGGACCAGCTGAGGTGCTCGGCCATCTATTTAGTCAGAGGAGGCCATGGGAAGACACAATGGAGGGACTATGTGTCTAAGCTGGTCTAGAAACTCCTTGGGATCCCTCCTGAACAGCCTGAGGAAGGGAAGTCTGGGCAGCTCTGCTCAGACTGTTTCCTCCGCGACCCCGGATAAAGTGGAAGAAAATGGATGTATGAATTTGGGGAAAGGAATTCAATTTAGATAAACTGATTTACACCAAGGGTTTCACATGTAGCTGCTTTAAATTATAAATGAACCATTGAACAACTATGAATGGACTCTCCCTAATTGACAGTTTCATTTTCTTTTCATTCACACACACACACACACACACACACACACACACACACACGCACACGCACACGCACACGCACACGCACACGCACACGCACACGCACACGCACACGCACACACACGCACACGCACACACACATACACACACGTACACAAAGGGAGTTCATTCCTATGCACGCGTGTCCCGTTTTGTCTTTGTTCCTTCTTGAGGCTGGAGACACACGCCGCTGGGGGAGCCCTCTGATTGGCTGCGCAGTCCGGGCCCCACCCCCCCTCACTGTCTACCCCTTATCTTTTTGCACCCCATCCTCATCCCCAGCACCGATGTTTTGCCCCCTTCCAGCTACGTCTGTGAGCGTTCCCATGGCAACTGTCGCACTGCCTGCCTAGCAACAGGCTTCATCCTTTCAGTGATAAACAGGGGTAGACCTGTAGAAGAGGGAGGGGGCTGTACAGGATGCTGGTACAGGAACAGTGTGTAGCTTTTAATAAGAGTAGTAGCTATGGATGCGGAAAATGTGTTTTTTCTTATTGCCGTAAGAGTTACTAGAAACATGTGTGCACTTTTCTTTTTATCTCCTAGCATTTGACTATTCATGTAAAATAATACAAAGTGTAAAACTATATTGAGAAGGGGTTCCCAAAGTTCTCTGGTTGCAACTGCCAAAATATCGATGCAAGCAACTGGGGACCCCAACAAACTATTGTGTGTAAGACGAGGTAAGCATCATGCTGTGGGGTTGTCTTGCTGCTGGGGGGACTGGTGCACTTCACAAAATAGATGACATCATGAAGAAAGAACAAGATATGGGGAAATATTGGAGCAACATCTCCAGACATCAGCCAGGAAGATAAAGCTTGGGCACAGATGGGTCTTCCAAATGGACAATTCCTAAAGCAAACTGCTGATACTGGCCTCAGGATAACAAAGTCAATGTTTTGAAGTGGCCGTCACAAAGTCCTCGATCTCAATCTCAATCCAGTTGAGAATGCCCCATACATTTAGCTGAAAAGGCATAGGCACGCAAGGTGGCCTACAAATGTGTCTCAGTTACACCAGTTCTGTTTGGAGGAATGGACCAAAACTCCTGCCAACTATTGTGAGAAGCTTGTGGAAGGAAATACAAAACGTTTGACCCACAATTTACATTTTAAAGGCAATGCTACCAAATATTAATGAAATGTATGTCAACTTTTGGTTTTGCAGAAAGTAATAGGCCTAAACAGTGTGCAAAATTCAATCTCTCATTCTTCTGGAATTTGATAAATAGATTTAGATTTCATTTTATTTTTGGTGAATGTCTGCTGAAGGACAGAGATGTTATTGCACTGAAAAAACAAGATCTAATTCAGGTGCTTTGATAAAAAACAAAACAAATTCAAGAACCTACTGCGCAGCTGCCCCCTTTTACACACCAGATCTATTTTTGTCCCTTTGCTGTAGCTGTCTTTTTAATATGCAGCGCTAGTGACACACCCAAACTGGGCAGATGAGATGAAGAGAACATATTCAAGTTCCATAAGTCAGTGGTGTTATTATTATTATGGAGATTATGATGATTGAATTTTTGTGTGTGTGTAATTATCACACGTATACACCCAAACAGCAAACTCTGGTAGTATAACTGTCAAGCTTCATTTAATCAGACACTAGATATGTTGAAATCTTTTACCTTTACATGTTTCAACTTCAGAAGTGTGGCAGCTGAAAGGGAAAAGATTTGACCATCTTTAATCCTAGTGTCTGATTAACCTTTTAACTCCCGCCTGAACCGAGAGCATTTTCTCCAGTTCAGCCTGTAGGCCAATGTAACACCTTATTTGAAAGCTAAGACCTACAATACTAAATTGATCTTTTTCCTCACATCATCAGATTATTTTCATCACTTTTTCAATTTTTTTGGGTCCATTTTTTTGTCACTTTTTTGTCACTTTTTTGTCAAATTATTTGCATTTTTTGTCAAATTCTTATCACTTTTTTGTCCATTTTTGTCACTTTTTCGTCAAATTTTTCTCACTTTTTTGTCAATTTTTTGTCAATTTTTGTCATTTTTTTGTATATTTTTTGTAAATTTTTTGTCACTTTTTCGTCACTTTTTTTCACATTTTCATCATTGTTTTCGTCTCAGTTTTGTTGCTATTTTCACAACTTTTTTCCAGAAGCTTTTGAATTGGGGTAAAGCTGGAGAAAATGTGCTCGGTTCAGGTGTGAGTTAAGGGGTTAAGTGAACGTTGAAAGTTATACCAGTTCACACAAGTAGACGCAATAAACGTAACGAAGCAAAATCCGGTCTCTGCTTCCCCCTGCTGGTTTGTAGTCACAACATCCACGCCATTATTTCAGTTCATTTATGCAACAAATTCACCTGTTGTTGTAATGACTGTGTTTCGAAAGACTCAATGACACGTCCCGTCTAAGTGTATGTACAAGGTGTGGTCTGGGATGGTTTACATTCTGCGCTGTTATTAAACTGTTCTGAGAGGGGTATGTCTTGTGTAACTGTCGTAGACGCCCTCACATTGGGTAATACTTTTATTGCATAAGTTCTTACTGAGAAAAATGTAATTAAAATCTTGCTCTATGCAAACCTCATGGGAATATTTGCCTTTCGTGTCTTTTTATGATGACCTGACAAACTTTCAGTCAGAAAAAATAGGTCATACTATCTTTCTGTCTGCTTTACTTAACCCCTTTATGGTGCAACGACAGACAGGCAAAACAAGTTGGCAAAGTAGTTACCAGTAGCTTTTTTGTAGTTTGTATGTATTTTCAAAGGAGCTCTGTCGACGATAGAGTGGGAAAGAAACAAACATGAAAATGCCTGAATACGTCAAGGATTTGTTTTAATAAATAAAAAAGAAATCTGGTAGTGAATATACTACTGCACTAACTAAAGTTGTGTGAAACAAACATGATTCAGTGTAAATGATAAAAAACAATAAGTATTTATTTTCAAATATATAGTTGTACAGACAGCAGACCCACCCATGCATAGACATAAATAGTATTTTACTGTAAATACAGCGCCTGAATGGTAATGTGAGTCCCGCAATTCAGATTATGTCACAACGATGTCACAACCAGTGAATGTGTTTTTTTGTATCCACAGTAACTTCAACAAACCAGTGATAGGAACGTGGTGCTTCAGGAAACTACATTGCACACTCTCCATGTTGCTGCTGAAGTGGTCACAGTGTTGGCAAATAAATTATACACAAAATATATTACACACAAGGATCCATGCGTCTGAAGCCATTGTTCAAACCCTCAGACAACAGTTATGAGATGAACCTCACATACTGTACATACAGTACAATTTTATCTATGAAAAATACAACACAGTAAAAGGTGCATTTGCCAGTCTCTGCTCAGACAAGTATTGGATTTCACCTGGAGATGTTAAATAGGCCAACATGCATAATAATTGTGATTTCAATTGCTAACCAATTTAGTGCAAAATGTGTATTTGAAACTGTTGGATTCAAATGTTTCCATATTATTATGTTTTCACTAGCGTTTTTCCATTAGCCTGATATTACGGCAGAATTGTGAAAATATCACATTTTTTGTATCTGAAAGATATGTACAGCTGTGGAGCCATTCGATGACAGTGTTGTGTACATTCTTAGTTAACTGTAACATAAATATTGTTGCTGCTCATTTTCCTTTTTAAAAAGTATTTAGAGTCTGACTTAGTCAGACAAAAACACATAAAGACAAAACAAACAAACTGTCCTGACTCAGTCTTCACTGGACTTTGGCCATGAGCTGTTCAGTGAAGAGCCTCTTGAGTTGGGCCACCTCCTCTGTCAGAGAGGAGATCTGGGACTTGAGTGTGTGGTTTTCCTGGCGGTAAACGTCACTGTGACCGTGCACGGGGGACTGGCTGCTGTAGGCGGCTGGAAGAATGTTCTCAGGGGATCGCCTGGCTCTATCCTCTGCCTCTCCATGGTGCACCCACTGTCCATTGTCCAAGTGTCCCTTACTCAGCGAGTCCCCTGTATACTCAATCCCCTCTCCATTCTTGAAGCGTAGTTTGTGGGGCAGGTTTATGATCGAGTCTGCATGGTCCACTTTACTCACTGCCATGACAGCGCTGTGGTGGAGCTCACTGGGAGAGTGGTGCAGCTCATAGCCCACCTCTTCCCCTCGACGTGGGGATAGTTTCTCGTGATCACTCAGCCGGTCATCAAAGAAAACCGGACTGCCGACACTTGACCCACCAGGTGTGGAGAACCCTGAATCTTCTGACAAGGTCCCTGTCTCCCTGATGACCCTGGAAGCTAGTGCACCTCCCTGGACATTGTTATGAATGGAATTTGGAATATTGGCATCTCCCCTTTGAAGGTAATATTGGGAATTTGCCTGTGAAGCCTGAGTTAGAGGCAATATTGTAGCGTTAGACGGGTCTTTAACAAGCCCAAATCGGAATTTCAAGGCCAACAGCTCAGCTCTAAGTCGAGCATTCTCCTCCAAAAGTCCCAGAACTCTGGTCTCCAAGACCATATCGTTCATTCTGCGCTTTTCTCTGGAACGTTTGGCCGCCTCGTTGTTCTTCTTTCTCTTGTCCCAGTACCCGTCGTCCTTTTTGTCCTGTGGGATGAACTCTCGCTTGCGCCTCAGGCTGCTGGACGGGCTCTCTTTGCGTTTGATGGGAGCTGGACGGCCCAGTAGTGATCGGGCCAGGAGGCTGCTGGATGTCAGCATGGATACAGTTTCATCACTGAAGGACACTGCTGGAGTCTCCAAGGGCTGAAGCGTGCTTGTTTCCTGTTGGCCCCTCATAGTTTCTTTTTCAAACATTTTGTTAGAAAGTCAAGGGCCCACCCTGTAAACAAGCAGATGTCAAAAATTAGTTAGCCAATTCTTGTTCAACATGGACAACAAGTCAATAATGCATTGTGCTTAGTTTGCCAATGTGCATCTGTGTATATGTCTGTCTATCTCTTATTGCCAAGTGAGACACTACAGAAAATACTGAATGATGAATACTAAGGGTTTACCTGTAGACGTTCTTGTGCTTGAGCACTGTTGACCCTGATCCACTGGAAGACGAAGCAACAGCACCACCTAGTGGAAAAAAAGCGTACATTAAAAAACAGAGCAAAGGGATTTGGAGCTTACGTAAGCGCTATTACAACACAATATTATGTAACCCTATTACATCTGTCCAATAAACGGGAGCGACTTGTACCATAACCTCGGATGCCTTGGCACAGCGAAATGTAGGACAATGGCCGCTGTTAATACGGCAATCCAGCCACGTCCTTTGCGATAACTCATAATCTATAAAACCGATCTGAATAACACACCCACTGACCTACAGGTTATGCGAAGCTTTATAATAAGCATAACATGACGCAATTTAAAATATGACCTCACAAAGAGTTTTCTAGAGACATTTCCATCTTTCTGTTCCAAACATTAATAAGGTTGTACATAGGCTACACTATAACAATTATTGTCCTTTTTCCTCATTAAAAAAAAGCCCAAATGCACTATTTAAATGCATGTGTGCTTTATGTGTAACAATAACTATACCATATCGCGTGATAAAATGGTTTGAAGGATAAACTCTTTAACGTTGGTAAAAATGTTGCCAAAACGCAGTATTCCTTTTTTGTTGTTGATGTTGTTTTGTAAATGTTTGCGTGATGAAATGTTTCAAAAATGTTCAGAAAGTTTCTAATGTCATGCCATGTCAGTAGTTAAAAGTGTTAAATAAAGTTGGAAAGTGGTCTCACCTGTCGTAAATAGTCCTCTCCGGCAGCTCCCGTCACAATGATTTTTTTTTTCTCCGTAAAACGTGCGCGTTGTTCCGTCCGCTCGTTGTTTCTGTTCGCCGTGGCTGCGCTGCCTCCCGTTCCTCTCTCTTACTTAATATTACCGCGAGTGAGACGCGCCTCCCTCTGCTCTGCTCCACTTGGACTGCCGCAGCTCCTATTTGTAACATCGAGTTCAGCCCAGGACGGAGGCTATCCTCAGCTGAACCGCGCTGGCCCCGCTCCCTGCCATGTGGACGTGATGTACGCCTGATGTGAGCGCCCGGGCCCGCCTTCCTCGATGACTTTTGGTCCCGTTCAGACTTGAGAGAGAGAGAGACGCGCGCGCTTATGATGGGCCAAAGCTGCCAGGCACAATAATAAAGAGTCCGACAAGCAACACAAGCTTGCCTATATAAAAGCTTACATAACGACCAGTATGTTTAATCGACTGATGTTGTATTCGATCACGATCAACTGAATGTCAATGATTTATTTGATATTTCCTATTCATGTTATCCAGTTCAAACACATGATTTTGGTCTTGGTTATGGTTATTTTGCATGCACATCATATTTACGGCTTTCTCAAGTTCAGCCTTACCCATATGGAAAAGATTACAGTCAATTGGGTCAGTGTAACACCTCATTTGAAAACTAAGACCTTCAAAACTCATCAAAATGGATCTTGTTTCCATTTTTTTGTGCCTTTTTCGTCTTTTATCACATATTCAACGCCTTGTGTCACTTTTTTTCATCTTTCGTCTTCTCTGTTGCTCTTTTTTGGCTCTTTGTTGCGTTTTCGTCACACGTTTTTGTCACTTTGTCATCGTCTTTTTGTTGCTCTTTTGTTGTGCATTTTCATCCGTGTTTTCGTCTCCTTTTTGTTGCCACGTTTGTAGATTCGGGTAATGCCAAACTGGTGAAAATGTGCTTGGTTCAGGTGGGGGTTAAGAGGTTTATAATGAGGTTAATGAGTGTTCCTTGCACTGTCCAATTCTTTTGTTTTTTTTAGCCTTCGCTCCATGATTCTCAGTGAGTGTTATACGGCACAAGCAAAGGATTACAACAATGTATTCTATTAATTATGAACGCATTAATACCAGCTTTGTTTTTGTTGCAGGTTTCCTTCACGTGAATTCTCAAGTTGCCACAGACCACCAGCATCGAGCGACTCCATGATCTCGACTTAGAAGGTATGGGCGGAAATTCAATGTTATTTTTACAACTAAGACTAGCACAACATCCCTTCACTCAAACATAGGCCTAATATTTGTCACTATTATTTACGCCATGCAAAAAAAGCCGCTTTAAAAAAACCATTCACCCCGTTGACCCTATCGTGTAAACTACTGCTGCTTCATGTAGAAGTGCTTTACAACAATTACTGCTAAAACCTTTGCAATCCACAAAACCTCAGCCAAAACCACATCTGCTATTCCTGCAAGTGTTGGTGCTACTTCCAGTCATATAGTTATTTTTACTACTTTTAGCACATGACAACTTACAAGATGCGTTTCTCCCACGACTACATTCAGAAACGTTAGGCGTCTGACACTTTTGCTTCAGCTCGTCACCTCGGGAAGATCTACTGCCTGACACATCCTGCAATAATTCATGCCTGCATTGTGTTCCTATGGCATGCTGTGGTTGCGTAACACGTGCTTTAGGGTTGCAGCCTGTGCGGTAATTGCAGAGTGCTGAATGTGAGTGACATGTACCTATGCAGCCAGAAGCATGTGACTATCTAGCATCTACTGTCCTCAGATAACTGCACTGTTCCAACATAAGAGGCGGTGAATGCATGTTACGGTGTCTGGGTTTACCGACAGAGTTCTGACACGTTGAAGTAATAAGCTCTTCTGTGATGATGATTAAAAAGTCAACTCATCAAAACTGGGCTGAATGAATAATGTAATTAGCAAATGCTGCATTTATTTAGGTATTTCAATGTTCTTTGCAAACAACAAAATACACTATTTATTGTGGTCATACCGCCTTTGCGATGCCCAATCCCGTCAGACCTTGGAAGCTCAGCAGGGAAGGGCCTGGTTGGTACTTGGATGGGAGACCGTTTAGTAACACTAGGAAGCCTAGCGAATATAGTGTGTGAGTGGTGGTGGTCGGAGGGGCCGATGGCGCAGACTGGTTGCCTCGCTTCTGTCAGTCTATCCCAGGGCAGCTGTGGCTACAATAGTAGCTTACCACCACCGGGTATGGATTGAATGAATAATGCAATGTAAAGCGTCTTTGAGTGTCCAGAAAAGCAGTTTAGTCATAACATAATATGGGAGATTCAATATTCGATTTTACTATTTGTTTTCCTCGTCAATCAAATAATGTTCAAAGCAGTACGTTTTAAACATTTGAACTTTTTAAATAAATGCTCATATATTGTCATTCAAAATCAATGCAGATGCAGGTAATACACAGATTTTCTATACAGTAATTTGCACCTTTTGTGGTCAACATAGCGTAACAACAACAGCTGGATGTGAGTGACCTGACCTGCAGAGCCCAGATGTCACGCTCTTAATCCTCGTGAGTCAAAGTAGAACATAATAGAGCTGTTATCAGTGTTTATTTGCAGAGTTCAGTGCAGGACACACGCTGTACTCACACTCAGATCCTGGCACGGACCCCAGAGCGTAATGAGGGTAATAACATTTCACCAACTCTCACTTCCTCCATACAAGCAGCTGCTATTCCTATCTGTATGTATTGGTTGAACAAACATGCGGGTTTACACTGGGTCAAAGTGTTGTCATATGTAAGTAAGTAAGTAAGTAAGTAAGTAAGTAAGTAAGTAAGTAAGTAAGTCAGTAAGTCAGTAAGTCAGTAAGTCAGTAAGTCAGTGTTTTATTGTCATTGTAATGTTCAGGTGTCAGTCCTGAGCTGCTGTGGCTGCGATGTGTTCAGTTTTGTCAGTCCAGTTAGGCTTGATCTGCTGGGACATGTTTGTCATCACGCACAAATTGTAAAAAGATCTTTAAAACCTCAGATCCCATAAGATATTATCTACACACCCACTCTGTCGGACAAACCGGGACGAAGTTATTTAAACCATTCGTCTTGATGACAATCCATAATAATCTTCTTACTGTTCAGCCCATTTTTAACAGCAGAAAACATAAACCGTCCTCTCTGTGTACTGTGTCGATGAAATTCCAGCGTCTTCAGAGTTAACGCAACAGGAAGCGAGTTACACCACAGTTCTGGTAAACGCTTGTGCAATGAATGTATGTGAGCCCGGCCCGCTTCATGAGAAGTGCCTCTGTGATGACACACCATTTAAGTAAACACGGTTACAGATGAGGGCAGAGCTGTGTCTAATGTAACATGAGCTCCTCCTGTTCTTCTGCACAATGGATTTAAGACTATGGGCCTAAGGTAAAGAGTTTACGACCTTCTAAATCATGCCACAGGAATTTCTGTAAAATGCAGAGAGTATGCAGTGTGCAGGCAAGAAATGTGTCACAATCGAATCAAATCGAATCAATGAAGCAAAATGCAACTCAATATTTTATGTCCATGGTGTATTGTCGAGTGTTGAATCAGTGAAACCTACAAGCATGGTCTGAAATGAAGTGAGTCATATTGCAGTGTTCTTTCTCAATCGTTAATGCTTGTGAAATGATTTTGATAAGAAAAGAAATGATTGATTGTTTATGTTCCAAGGAAATGCCATTACATTCCCTCAAAAACTTGTCGATACTAATGTTAAGATTCCCGACAAATGAAACTCTTAACCTCCACTTTACACATTTTCTCCAGTTCGACTTGACCCAAATCTAAAAGCTTCTTGGAAAATAAGCGGGGAAGTGACAAAAACGAGACGTAAATGAGGATGAAACGCAGCAAAACAGGCGACAAAGACGCAATGAAAACGTGGCAAAAAAGTGATGGAAAAAGCAACAAAACAGCGACAAAAAGACACAAAAACGAGACGCAAGTGAGAATGAGAACGCAGCAAAAAAGCATTAGAAAAAGCAACAAAACAGCGACAAAAAAAGCAACTTTGAGTTTTGAAAGTCAATGAGGCTGGCAGCTCTAGTTGAGAAGCTTTTAGATTTGGGTAAAACTGAACTGGGGCAAATGTGGTTGGTTAAAGTGGGAGTTAATAGCCTGGGAATACCCATGCTGCTGTGTGCGCTCGAATCATTTCAAACAGCCTGGGGACCATGGCCAAAATTTTCGCATGGATTTGGGGACCAATCACAGAACGAGGAGGGACGGCAAGACGATGACACACTATTTCACATACGTAAGCTTGTAGTTTGTATACGGATAAAAAAAATAAAAAAAAGTCTATTTACAGATCCAACAAGACAGCAGCGACGGCATATTTTGATCAAGCTTTTGACCGTGTTCTAAATAGTTTAGCTCGAAAGTTTACCGCGGGTGCGTCATACGTCATCTGATACGATTGGCTATGGCTACGTGCAGACGCATGATAGACATTCGTAGCGCCTAATAAAGGGCTATGGACAATCGTAAATCACACCTTTCCTATGAGGAAATGAATTGGTGGTCCCCAGACTATATAACTTGTGATATTTTGTTTGGCGATAGCCAGGCTAGGGAGTCAAAGCAGTACTAAGGAACTCATGCCACTAGAGTCCATAAGCACCACTGCAGGTGTCATTAGCCTGGCATCCAGACTAATCTCCGATGTTTATTAATTAATAAACAGGAGACTAGTCTGGCGACCCTGTCGTAGAAAAGCTACTGCTTGAGGCGGGACTAATGTGGGACAACCGAAGCGCACAGCAGCCAATGAGAACATAGCAGATGTGACGACAGAAACAGCGACAAGAAAGTTGTCGTCATTCAGACATTAACAATGGCGCTCCTGCCACACGGAGTTCAGTAAATGAGTTCTGTCGTTTATGTCAGAAAAACTTAAGAATGCAAGCATACCGGAGCATTACTTGAAGTGGTTGCTTGTGTTGAAAAACTACAAAACAAAGGCGCAACAACGTGACGCCCGTTCAGGGAGCTGCTCTGATTGGTCGGTAGGCTCCATATCGCTGCGTCACTTCCTTTGAAATGGCGCAATGGAGTGTTGCCAGACCCTCTTCTGTAAAGAAGCGGAGTCTGGTTGGCGAGACTAAGGTGTCATAGCATGTTGCAGTTTTTTACTCATTAATTGTCCGTGAGAGTAAATGCTACGCTGACAGAAAAGACAAAGGGAGACATCCAAATACATCCAATTACACAATGGAGATCATTTTTTCCACTCCAAACTTGGCTGTAAATACTGTTTGTGGCGCTAGCCCACAGTTAGCTTTGCCCTATTAGCTTCTTCGTCGTGATTCCATTAGTGTGTATTGGTGGCTCCGACCTGGAGGCAGTGAAGTTGCAATTGGGGTTTTGGGGCCAGAGACAGTTGGGGGAGATGAAAGACCCCTCAATCATCTAATCTAATCAAATATATCTCAGTGAGTAAAAGTCACAGTTTGGCCAGTTGCACTTTGCTGATTTTTTTGTTTTATAAAATCAAATCAGCTCCATAAATCCCTATGTATGTGAACCTAGTGTTAGTTTATGCTTCTTAACCCAAATGTTAATGCAACTGGACATATTGTGAATCTCGCAAATCTTGTCACAAGTGCAATTTTCATCAGAGAAATTGCAATAAGATATATATTCTCCCAAACTTGTTGAAAGCCTTGGAATTAGAGCTTACAAACACGAGTCATTACAGCTTCAAACTGTTGGTCTCTCATCCTCCACGCCCCGAAAACACTCTCTTTCTTCACTAGCGGGCAGTGGAAGGTAGGGCACGTAGATTTACATTATAAACTATCCCTGTTTTTCTCTTTGCCAAGTGGGAGGTGCAGACAAGACTGACCTAGACTGTGTACAACGGCTCACCGGCTTAGAGGGAGAGTGACGGGTTATGTAAAAGCAACCAGCAGGCGGCCATTCAGGATGAGGCTTAAAATACACTCGAAACTAGTCCAAGGGGAATTCGCTCAGCTTGACACACATAACTGCTGGAAACAAGGTCACACGGTGCCCCCGCCCCCAGAGCTCAGTGGGGTTAACTCTGCTGAAATGCCTGGGCGGAAAGCTTTCGAGAACGTTACAAAACAAGAGTGTTATAACATTGTTGATCTGCTCAGCCCTCCATAACATTATCTAATGAGTTACGAAACAACATGTACGTAACGCAACTGAGTGCATGTTATCCCTGAAGCATATTAATGTTCGACAAGCAGAAGAAATGCTTGCTTTGTATTGAACTAACCATTATACTTCACTTGACCCAATTCATTTTGGATGTAAACGAAGTCTATGAGATAATAACATTACATTACAATTGATGATGATTTTTCATGCACATTCACCTTTGAACTCAAATCATGCTCAACCATGTTTCTGCACTCGTACTTACATACTTACTTACAATATCGTATCTTCTGCCACTCTATGTCACTGTGCTGCTTCAACCTCATTTGGTTCCAAAGGGTATTTTTCTTAGATTTATGGAAAAATTGTGTTTAACCTAACTGTGTGATCTGTGGAGGAGGGTTTCCTTTGTTGCCACGGGTGACTCAAGTCTGATTATCTAAAAACAGTCATGTTAAAAAAAAAAAAGAAAAGAAAAAACTTAGTACGTTTCCAGAGCTTGGAGAAGAAAAGATGAACTATCATGCATAAAATATCACCAAATTTATAAGTTTTACAAACTAGTTTTTGAACTCTGAATCATGGTGTCATAGATGATCTGGTTTGCCTGCCCCGAACCTCTACACCAGGGGTCACCAACTTGGTGCCCGCGGGCACCCAGGGGCACTTTGGGGCATGTCCAGTAGCCCTTGGGACTTTTTCTAAAGTGTAAAACGCTTCATTTTCTTGAATCTAATTCTTAAAATTACAGTTATTTCGGTTCTTGTGACTGAGTATGAGTTTAGAATAAAGCTATTTTAACATAATATGGGGTCAATATCCTATAAGTGAACAGTGTACGTTTAAGTCTTTAGGATTTGTTTTTAACTGGTAGCCCTCGAACAACTTAATGCTCTTAAAGTAGCCCTCAGCTGAAATAAGGTTGGTGACCCCTGCTCTACACGATCAAGACTAATCATAAGTCGTCCAGTCATCAGGTTCAGATTCTTGCCATTTACTGTAAGTGCGTGCATTGACCTTTAATGTTTGGCGCAGCCTTATCAAGGCACAGTGTAGAAATAATAAAAGATAAAAGAGTACATTTACTCAAGTTAAAGTAAGTGCGGTAATATTGTAAGCCTTTGCTAAGGTCACAAAAAGCTACTGACAGTGGGTTGCATAAGTATAAGTATTAACTTTTTGACATTTTACCACGCTATGAATCAGAATCAGAATAGTTTTTATTGCCATTGTTTGTAAACAGGTTCACAAACTAGACATTTTTCTTGGTGAGACGTGAAACATTAAACATAAATACAAATTTTATGTAAAAGACACAATATTGCAGTGAAATTTCTACATTATTTTTTACTTTTTTTCATAAATAAAAACTGAAGAGTGGGGTTTGCAAAAGTATCAACCCCCCTGAGTTAATACTTTGTGAAACCACCTTTTGCTGCAATTACAGCTGCCGATCTGTTGGGGTTTGTCTGTACCAGTCCTGCACATCTTGAGACTACCCATTCTTCTGCTCAAGCTCAGTTAGATTAGATGCGCTTGTGAACCACAGTTTTCAGATCTTTCCACAGCTTCTCGATTGGATTTAGGTCTGGACTTTGACTTGGCCATTCTAACACATGGATTTTTTGTTTTCAACCATTCCATTGTTGGTCTGGATTTATGTTTAGGGTCGATGTCTTGCTGGAAGGTGAACCTCCGCCCCAGTTTCAAGTCTTTTGCAGACTCTTAACAGGTTTTCATCCAATCGCTGTATTTGGCCCCATCCATGTTCCCATCAACTGGAACCATCTTCCCTGTCCCTACTAAAGAAAAGCGGCCCGAGAGCATGATGCCACCACCATGTTTGACAGGGGGGAGGGTGTTTCCTCTTATTGTTTTCTTTTAAAAACGGCTTGTTCTAGCCACTCTTCCATAAAAGCCAGATTTGTGCAGTGTACGACTAATAGTTGTTCTGTGTACAGTTTCCCCCACCTGAGCTGTTACTCTCTGCAGTTCATCCGGGGTCATCATTGGCTTCTTGGTAACAGCTTTGGTCAGTGCTGTCCTTGTTCGGTCAGTAAATTGAGGAGGAAGGCCGGGTCTTGGTAGGTTTGCAGTGTATTTAACTGTACTTTGAGAGATGTTCAAAGCTTTGGAAATCTTTTCATAAACTAACCTAGTTTTAAACTTCTCAATAACTTTATCCACGACCTGTCTGGTGTGTTCTTGGACTTCATGATGCTTCTGCTCCACAATAGTCTCTGAACAGACCACTGAGACCATCACAGAGCAGCTGTATTTGAACTGACATTATATTACACACAGGTAGACTCTATTTAGTCATTAGGGCAACATGTGATCATTCAGAAATCATCAGGCAACTTCTCAAGGCAATTGGTTGCACTAAAAGTTAAAGGGGGCGGATACTTATGCAACTCACTGTAATGAGAGAGAAAATACACTTTGAAACCTTAAAAAAACCTTTTAGTCTTTTTAAATTTTATTTTAGAGAACACTTTTTGCCCACTTACTCGTGTCTCACCAGACTTGATCTTCCCTTGTAACTTTGTTTCTCCACAATATCTGCTGCAATGTTGGTTGTTTTCACCAAAAGTGATGATTGTTGGCATTAACAAATATCAATTGTGTGATGAAATATTAAAAGAAGCACCATAAATGTTCGATCTGATTTTGGACGGAAACTGACAGACTACACTACTAAAAATCTGTTGCATATTGGCGGCCCCGTCTCGATTTAGCGCATCATGGCTGTTGAATGTCGTGATGTAAGTCGACACCTATTGCTCACTGAAATACCTCAAGAGTGCATAGCTTAGAACTGACACAATGCTTCGCTGCCCAGACGCTCGTGTTGTTTACTTAACGTCTGAAAACCGTGTAACATCGACAGAACTGTGGATGCTTTGGCTATTCCCTGGACACTCGCACAAAAACGTTTATGTAAGAGTGTGTCTATAGCATACACAGACCAGAATGTATCTCCGGAGCTAAAAATAAGCGATGACTCAGTTTGGTCGTCTTGGGGGCTGTTTCATAACTCCGAGTGTTTGTGAGCGAGTGTTTCTCTAGCTCGGTACTTAACCCTTGTGTTTCATGGGTGTCACTGAATTTGTTGTTCAAACTTTTCTTTCTTTTGTACTCTTCTTACCTCACGTAACCTCTTGCAGTGGTTTACCTGAAGTTCACTGAATTTCATCAAGAATGCATGTTTACCCTCTGAACCCAGTACATTTTCTACAGTTTTGCTTTACCCAAATCCAAAAGCTTCTAGAAGTCACCTGTCAAAATAGCAACAAAAACGAGGATAAAGAAGTAGCAAAAATGTGATAAAAAGCAACAAACATGCGCTAAAAACATGACAAAAATGCAACGAATAAGCAATACAAGTGCGACTAAAACGTAATGCAATAAAAGGAACAAAAATACTACAAAAAACGCACATTAACACATTTTAAATTGCTTTTAGTACAATATAGTACATTTTGAGCTGCTGCCCCCCTTGTGTCTCTCGAGTCATTTTGGCAAAAGAAATTGATTACCACTGGATCCACCTGATTCTAAAGCAATGTGCAAATATCATTATGCCATTTTAAACTGTAACTGGTCCACATGGTGAGGTTAAATCAAACCAAAGTGACTGATTTACTCCTATAGCTTCACATAAAACAATCCTTTCTCTATATATTTATATGTAAAATAAATGAAGATCCATTCATGTTTTTTACTTGAAGAATATTCAAGGAAAAAGCATAGTCAACATATTATTGAATTTGCTACTTTTAATACAAGAGGTGAAGTAATATATCTGACCTCTACTGAGTGCGGCCCAGTCGAAAAAAGACTAGACACCCCGGTATAAGGACTTACTGTACCATGACTCAACATGATCCTGGTCAGGACCTATGTGCATAATCCCTAAGCGCTGACTCAGGGTTAACTTGCGTAACAATCCGTTCAGCATCAACAGGAACAGCATTAGCTTTTCATGACGTGATGTAACAGTGAACTGGCCTTTATCGTGTGATAAGTGACCCGTGGTCGTTGTTGTATACATGGCAATTCTTACACGGCCCTGTAGTTCTTCAATTAAAGCAATCAGTCAGACGCTAAAAGAAACCACTGTGGCTTATATGCTGCAGCGCTGGCAAAGTAGGATGACATGGCATTTTACAATAAGATAAATTGAATACTTTCTGCAGCATTACTCTGCAGTCAATCGCAATGGCAAAAGTAAATATTGCAGTTAATGAATTTCTATTTCAAGCAGTTTGTGATTGACAGTTGTGGCCAGGATTCGTCAAAAGTTATCCAACCTCCAAGCATCTTCTCTGTTTACACACACAGCACAGACTCTCTCCCAGTCCTCTTGTAGGTGCCAGGTAAAGCTTTATCCGGGAAACCACCAGGCTTCCTGTTACCTCCTGTCGGCGCTGAAAACATCCGCGTCACTTCAGCCTCTGACACACTTGGGGAGAACACACTGGAACTGCCCCAGACCTGCCCCCCTTCAAGTGCCGCTATATTTAGACCCTATGTGCGTCAATGCGTCTCCAGAGCAACCACTTCTGATGGTTTGGGGTGAGGGGCGGATTATGAAACACTCTTAAAAGACATGATACGCAGGAAAGGGGTACGTCTGAGGAGGATTATTCAAAAGATCCTGAAAGGCGTTATGTAAAAACGATTCTAAAACAGCTTTATACAGACAACACTTGAAGTTTGTTTTGAAACATAAAGCAAACTTTTGTGGTGAGCAAGACTTCCTACAAGGTAACATCCATTAAAGCTGTGGTAATCGTGACATTTGCAACAGATAAACAGACTGTGTCTAAATACAGCAAATTTCCCCCCAGCGCAAACCAGGAAGTCAGAGGCTAAGATAAGCACAGTGTTAGCATTGGCGGTCCGCCCTGTTCACGTTTGAACTTCTCATTAACTCAGGTCAACAGGAGGGATGTGCAGGAGGGTCTGTGAGAGCTGGAAACGTGTTTTACTCAACTACCTATAAACTTTCACAAATTTGATTCAGGTAGTAGTAGCTTTAATGCAGTCTTAATTGTTGTTTAGAAATATCAAGTAATCCTTATGCACCAACTTGGACACAACAACAAAGGGCTGCAAAAACAGCTGGTTTGTGCTCAAACAACACACATCGCGATGTGAATCTTGACCTAAATGATGCCCCGTGCAACCATCCATCTGTGACTGAGTAAAGGTTCTGCACTTTTGAGGTTTACTTTCCTCAGTTCTCTTTTGTCCTCATTTGTTGCAGAAACAAACAGAAGCAAAGACTCTAACTCGTAGCTTCTTGAAAAATGCCCGCCAAATGATCTGGTCTGTACACTGGCAAATTCCCATAACAAATAAATGATAATGCTCTGCCATTGCTAAAATCCACAGCGTCTTTTTAATCCAAAAAAGTTCATTTGGTCGTGTGTTAACTGTGTTAATCGTCACAATAGCTTATGCTCTCACTGAGGAGGCTCCTCACCTGCTAAAGTGTTGGGCAAGTTACTCTATATTAGTGATTATAGCTCTAAAAATGTAATATATTTGTATTACATGTATTACACTACTTTGAGTTAGCCTGGCATCCAGACTAATCTCTGATGTTTATTAATTAATAAACAGGAGACTAGTCTGGCGACCCTGTCGTAGAAAAGCTACTGCTTGAGGCGGGACTAATGTGGGACAACCGAAGCGCAGAGCAGCCAATGAGAACATAGCGGCTGTGACGACAGAAACAGCTACAAGAAAGTTGTCGTCATTCGGACATTAACAATGGCGCTCCTGTCACACGGAGTTCAGTAAATGACTTCTGTCGTTTATGTCAGAAAAACTTAAGAATACAAGCATACCGGAGCATTACGGGAAGTGGTTGCTTGTGTTGAAAAACTACAAAACAAAGGCGCAACAACGTGACGCCCGTTCAGGGAGCTGCTCTGATTGGTCGGTAGGCTCCATATCGCTGCGTCACTTCCTTTGAAAGTGAGTCTGGTTGGCGAGACTAACTTTGAGTTACTTTTCAAAATACAAACTGAATAAAGTAATGATGCCACTGAGCAAAAGTGCAGTCAGAGATTTCCTTTTCCTTCACTTTCCCCATTCTCTTGTGTTTTGTGCAGATCTTATACACCAGTGTCCAACTTCATTTGTTATGCTGCATTTTATTTGGGGGGAGTTTGGCATTTTTTCAATCATGCATTTAAATGCTCTTGTAACTCGAGTTACTGAATTGTAATGACTAATATATTCCTGTATTCTGTGCAAGTAATATGTGATATTCATTAGTTACTGAAAAAAGTTATATATTTTTGTGACTTTTGTAATACTTTACCCCCAACACTGGCTTGTCTATGCATATTAAGTAGAGGTGTGCCTCTGGTGTATGCTTGGCATCAGGCTAATAGAGCTGGAATGACCTTTAGATGCCAATAGGGCTGAAATGACAAGTGCCAGTCACATGTATTATGATGCACTATTATAATACTTTATCTGCTGCTGTGGTTTTTCAATGGGCTTCATCTTAAGGAATATAATTACACTTTTTAGAATTCTACTTGAGCAATGATGGTTCTGAATTTGTCATTTATCCCAAAAATATGAATATGTTTGGCCTGCCAAATGACTGGCCCAGTGAAATCAGAATAATCGAAGAAGGAATGTTAATTGAATCCTGTGTAAGTCGTCTCTTCAAGGAGTTCAGTGCTTTGTGTATTTTCCCGAACATCCATATATGACTCAGCCCAGTCGTATTACATCAACTACCACCTCATGAAATATCTGACCTTCCAAGTACCACCAGGTTCAGATGGAGATGGATCAAATCTGGACTGAACTGAGCCAAAAAAGAGCCCAAGACAAAACATATTCTTTTTGGATTGAAAACATATTGTGAGAATATATTTATTGATTCACCCCTAAAATTTTGAGACATGAACCTTGTTTAGACCTCTGCTGTATGTTGCAACCATTAGAGTGAGCATATTCTCCTTGTTGTGGTTGTTTTTTGTTGAGGTGCCCCAATCTGCTTACAACATTCACAGTAGGTTAATCCTTCAGCTCCAGATCTGGGTCAAAACCTATAGGCCCTTGGGCACACGCCAAGAGGAGCAGTGGTCTGAAAGTGATTGAATTTCCACTTTACTGTCCAGTTAGTACGGCAAAAATAGAACTTATCGTAGTCAGACGCGAATTCGCTCAAGCACATTCGACAAGTGCATGTTATCAGTGACCCACTTAGACGGGTGGGGATTATTAGGCAGAAGCACTGTGCCTCAGCGGGTTATATAAAGCGGCTGTGATGTTACATAATGTGTTCATAACGAGAGGGAGGACGGATATAGATGGCCCACTTTCCAGATGATTCACGTCAACATGACAGTGGCGCAATATGTCCCGGGCGCTCAGCATCACCACAACACTGATGCCACAAAGCACTTAGTCTCAGCGTTACCTTCAGCGCTCCGAGATCTCCCTGACCACTGAATCACAAGGAGGTCTCTGAGAGCGTGGACCAGTCGACTCTCCTGGAAATCAAGCTTGTTTGCATAAAGGGACAGATCGAATGGAGTGCAAAACATTAAAAGAATCAGAATCACACAGTGTTGTGCAGTATATCCTGGAGGTCTTATAAGGGAAGCAACTACCGACATAAACAAGTGCGAAAAAGCTATTAAAGGGACTATACGGAGTTTGAAAATGTTAAAACTAAGTATTTTCATTCCCCTACATGTTCCAGCCATGTCCTAATGTGTAAAATGAGCCCAGACCTGTTGACCACAACTGCCTCTAAAATCCTGCACTGTCACTCAGAAAGGTGCTTTTCGGGTCCGAATTGCCGTCATGCACGAGCTTAATATAGAAGCTGCAGTTACGCATAAGACCTGAGGTGGCAGTAGTGAGCATAAAGATGACTAACTTGCATCTTGCCCCTTTAAAAACACTTTTTTACAGTGATTCCCTTTGTTTTTGGGGGGTTGTTGATGCCCTTTAATTGTATCAAATTGACTTTCCATCACAGTGCTCTCACAGGATCAATTGTTTGGAAGGTTTTCGTTCTGACTTGCACCTTTGCTAAAATTTGGCCAATTTCCTGTACGGCAAAGGATGGCACGGTGAGCAGAGGTTTGTGCTCCTGCCTCATAGCAAAGGTGGGGTCTTTCTGTTTGGAGTTTGCATGTTCTTCCTGTGCCTGTGTTGGTTTCCCTTAGCACTAAAACATGTACAATAGGCCAGGTTGACTGAGCGTGAGAAAGTGAAACATTATGGCTACAGTCAGGTATGGCAATTGACAAAAGGTTTTATACAAGCCACCTCTAATGTATCGTGTACAAGCAGCAGCATTCTGAAAAGTACTGAGCGGATATGTTTCAGTGCAAAAGCATTTAAATCCAGAGAGCAGAGTGGAAGTATTTGTTTGTGTGACTGGGACACGTTATTCTGTGCTTTAATGCTGCGTCGGCCTCACCAGTCGTGCGTGCAGAACCAACTGATGAGGGAAACACAATGTACTTTAAACAAAGAGCACAGAGTAAATAGTCACGTACCGTCACGGGGAATTGTCACTCAAGAAATCTGGTAAAGCTAAATCAAATGTACTAGCTTTTGTAATTATTCTAGTAATTTAAAACATCTGACCCAGTTCTGGAAGCCGGGACACTCTGTGCCAGTTTTCTAATTTCATATAATCGTAATGATTATTCCCCTTAGCATGTTTTACAGGTTTGGATACTGTATATAAGAGTTTATTATTATTTTGGATTGTGCCTCCACTAAAACATGATGTCAATGTCAATGTCATTTTATTTTATTTGTAAAGCACATTTAAAAACAAGCTTAGTCGATCCAAAGTGCTGCACAACTACAGTAACAATATGTACAATAAACACAATAAAACTTAAACGCAGGTAATATAAAGGCACAAACTACATGGTCTACATAGAACCGAAGGCCAAAGCAAAAAGGTGAGTTTTTAATTTGGTTTTGAACTCCTCTATAGACTGAGCTGAGGGTACATGTAGAAAAAGGCTATTCCAAAGTTTCGAGGCCGCTACTGAGAAGGCTCGGTCACCTCCGGACACGTGCTTGGATTTAGGAACAGACAAAAGGAGCTGGTCTGCAGACCTCAGAGCTCTGGAAGGACAGTAGAGCTGCAGCAGCTCTGACAAACACTTAGGTGCCAGCAAATTTGAAAGGCAGGCGGGCTGCGGCATTTTGGACTCCCTACAGGAGCTGGAGGGATTTCAGGTCCAGCCCTGTGTAAAGGGAGTTACAATAATCCAACCTTGAAGTGATGAAGGCGTGGATCGCTTTCTCTAAATCTTTATGTGGCAAGTAGGCCTTGATTTTCGCAAGGAGTCTCAGTTGGAAGTAGCTAGCTTTTACAACAGATCCAATGTGTTTATCAAATTTGAAACAAGTATCAAAAGTCACTCCAAGACTTATGAATCAGTCTTTTATCTAGTCAAACAGTTAGTCATAGTATTCTACTTAAGTAAATATTGTGTCTGAATAGTCACATTATCTCAATTTTTTTTTTTGGCAAAAAAGTTCTATAGTTGTTTTGATCTGTCTCTTAAATGTTAGTCCAAAACATGTGGAATTTTGTTAGATTTCTGCCGTGTCCCTGTAAAGTCTCAAACATCTGATCATTTTAGAGTTGCGTAAAATGTTTCATCCGTTTCATCAGATGTAGCTTCCTGCTGCTTGTGTGCTTGACTCTTGCTATGGAGCAGATGAGAATATTCTAGGGTCAGATCAGGCCGTGTTTGTGTGGAAATCTGTGGGTTTTCCAACAACATTCCTGCTCTGAACATTCAAGTTGGGCCTGTGCTCCAGTGAAAAGGAACACTGACAGATTTTAATGCAGAACTTGGACACGCGCCATGTTACTAAACAAACGAGTTACGACTCAGTCTTAATAACTCGCATTATATTTGGGTTCATCTGATTCCACTGTCTGTCCTAACATTACCTCATATTAAGGTGATTGCGTAAGAGCCTTGCGTAAGAAAAAACATCAAATGAAAGAAAGTTTAGCTTCATAAACTTGACATGACCCATTCTTATTCCACATCTCTTTATGTTTTAAACATACTTGAATGAAATCAAGTTACAGCATAAACAGTCCTAGCGCTGCACAATTGATAACAATGTATATTGTTTCAATCTCTGTCTTCTTCTGTGTGGAGTTTACAGGTACTCTCTGTGTCTGCGTTGGTTTCCTCTGGGCACTCCGGTTTCCCCTACCTCTAAAAACTTGTACAATAGGTTAATCCTCCGGCCAGATGTTTCTGACCATTAGCCTGGCTTCACGGGACGGGTCAAATACACAGAACGAATTTCCCTACGGGGATTAATAAAGAATAACTTAACTTAGTATCACGTCTGCATGTGTTAGATAATGCATTACAAACGCTGGTGTTAGGTTTATATGAGCTTATTATTGTTAGAGTAATGTGAAAATTATATCATTTGCTAAAGTTTACTCACATCATCTTACTCAACAATGTTTAATATGTGTTTAGTTAAACACTACAATATCCCTCTCTTCCTGTTGTTGTAACTTATCTGTGTTATCTTCAGTTGTGAAATCAAATTCCCGGTCCTCTCGTCACTTTACCCTCCTGTATGACCAACACTTGAGGGTAAAGCAACGAGAGGTGTGGGAATTGCTGTAATGTGAGCTCATAGAGTCGGACAAATTGAGTTTTGATTGTGCAACAGGGACATTGTGGAGAAGCCAAGTGAAGGGTCTGTCCGGGACAATAGTTGTATTCACAAAGCCAGAGTGCGCTGTGTGCGGCTGTCATTACTTCATACTGCAGCCTGTGTTTGGGAGAATACACAGGCAGAATACCGGCCTTTGTGTGGGGGGAACGGGATAATGGTGGAATCTAGAGCTTTTGTCGTCGTGCAGTGCTGGATAGACAGGTTTCCAAATAAACCTGTATACAGTAGATTTGTAAAGTTGTCAAAACAATTGCTGGATTGAGGGAAAACCTGTGTGTAGTACTCCATTTATGAGTGGACATGTATTTGAGTAACTGAACTCATCTGGAAACACGGATCAATACAGGGGCTGTTGATATCTACACAAAAGAGAACATGTGGGGTGATTTAGATCAGTTTGAAATATGCGCATCTGTCAACAGGAGCTGAAAGTGGAAAGAATGAGTCATTAGGCACGTGTTACTGAGGGGCGCTGATGTCAGACAGGCTGGATCGCTCTCATCACCACCACCATCACTACATAAAGCCTTGTGTGGACGTGAGTTCAACAGCGGCATCAACACGCTCCAAACCACCTCATGTTTACTCCAGCCACATCCAGTGACCTATATAGTGGTTGTTTTCGTCTTCTTCCGTTAACCAACATTAAGGATATTTCACAGAAGAGTGCTTCCAAGAATAGAGGCTTTTGGTATTACAAAGTGTTCTCTTCTCTGATTGTTTGTGAAAAAGATATCCTATTCCAAAAAGGTGGTATGAGGTGCTGGAGTAGCTTGTTTATGTCGAATGTAATGTTCAATGGCATCAAGCTGCTGTTAAGCACTAAATCAATAATTGTTGGATGAAGACGCCACCTTTTTATGGTTTGTTATAGTCGACTTTACATTGTCCAAATTGAGTTTCGACAACGTATTGAATTATAATATAAAGGACTTATTTTTTAAAACTATGGTTGGACAACTCGCACAACTCGCAATTAAAATATTGCTATTACTGCAAATATCTCAGTAAAAGACAAGACAATGAGGAGGAGGATTCATCGTTGAAAGCTGCTTACCTTGTACCTCTGCAGGTGATGTTGTTTTAGTTCAGCAGTTCATGTGGCAGTCTTTTCTCAGAAGTGAATGCTTCCAATTATTCAGTGTACAGCTCAGATTGATGTTAAAGGAACAGGCCACCGTGTTTCCATATTGAGATACGTTCTTACCTGACGATTTGATGTGTACCTGTCTGGTCTTTGTGCGTGTGCTCAGTCATGCAAAAAGACCAAAGGTGTTGTTAGCATGTAGCCTCTCCTCCTCTCCCCGATGGGCCCAAACGTGTACCTAGGAGCACATTGACATTGACAGTAAAGTGAAGATATTACTGCGTGGACGTCGAAGTGCTCCTAAGGTGTTATTACGCCTCACAATATAGTACCCCTTTTTATCCGCTTTGAACATGTTACATTTTCTGTAACTATACGTGGATCGTATATCTACTCACGTAGCCGTATTTAAATTGAGAAAATGTGGAAAAGCTTGGTTCTAACTTCACCCTCGTTTGGCCCATTGAGGAGAGGAGGAGAGGCTAAATGCTAACAAGAGATGCACCAATCCAGCTTTACCGATACTGGGGTTTGAGTATCTGCCGATATCTGATATTTACCGATACCAAGAGACTTTCTTAAACGTGGCTTTCTCTGAGTGAAAAATTGAATTGACTCTTTTGTCCATTTTAAGATTAATTTTATAGATCAATTATCAATTATATCCATTGATAAACTCATGAATAAACATTTAATAAGGATCACTGGACTTTTCTACTAGTTTTCCTTGGTTATATGACAGGCTACATCAATATAAAAAAAAAAAAACTCACATGAAGTGATCTGATCATTACAAATATGTTAGATCAGTAATTTCTTAAACTAAAATACAAACACTTGGCTTCAGCAGTGGCTATTTCCAGCCTGTATTAGTTTTCGTTAGCATTAGCATGCACCTGCTAGCTTTAGCATGCTATTGCTAGCGCCGCGATCAAGAATACATTTGTGGAGGTTAAAACTAATTCAGCAATTGAATTTTCCAGGTTAGCTTAGCTTTAAAATGATATACAGCATGCCCATATTCACTTTAGGTGGTAAATACCTAAATCGAGGTTCAGTATCAGATATTTGTAGCCGATACCCGATATCGTATTTTTTCCAATATCGGCTTGGGTATACGATACCAGTATTAGATCGGTGCTTCCCTAATGCTAACATCTTCGGCCTTTTTGCGTGACTGAGCGCAGGTAAGAACATATCTCAGTATGGATAAAACGGTGGCCTGTTCCTTTAATGCTTGTGAACCCAGACAAATACAGTGTCAGATTCATTACTTTAATATATAATATACTTTTATTACATTATTTTACTATAATTTATGTCCCGTGTCCTGACTTCACCTGCCATCATGCGCAAACAGAACGTAAATAAACATGAAGGCGCAATTGTGCATTGATTTATTATCCTTGAACTGAAAACACCGTCGTCAGCCTAAATGATAGTGTTAAATCTCTCGCACTTACAATGTTCTCTACATGTCAGAGCTTAAATAATAGTCAACTGGAGTTTCATCAAGCCTAAGCTATACTGTGATATGTTGCAGGTCCTGTTGAGGATGGGTGGCTTGATACAGGTCTGTTCAGGACACATGAATTCCTATGAAACTCAGTTGCCCTCGTCAAAGAGAGTAACTAAACCTTTCAGGTGAGGTTACTGGCTGGGGATCAGAATGGGCGTATGCAATGTTTTTCTTTATGTATGAATTCAGCCTTCCCTCTCGGGCGGGATGATTATTTGGCACAGCGACTACACAATTATGTTTTATGCGAGTGTTTATGTAATTTCAGCACACCATTTTGCAACAGCACAAGTCCCATTGTCAAGTATAATGTTGTACTGCATGTCACCCATTTAACAGAAAACAGTAATGCGACTAGTAGATTAACAATAATGTGGTGTAACTCATGTAGAATTGTCCTTAATTTATATCTTACACTGTCTTATTTTGACAAGCAGAAGTTTTGTGAATTCACACAAAAATCTATCTTGTGTCGCTTGTGCTGATCTTTTCGAGTCTGTATTACCATGAGCTCAACAATAACAACGATCTTTATTTATAGATATACTTGTTAACCATAACCACAAGAAACGCAATATCTACTTCTGCACATAAACAAAGCAAAAATAATGATTGTTTTTACCTTTAGTATATGTTCTTGTGATTGTAGCATTTTGCTGTGCCTGTGATTGGATCAAGCTCTTGTTCAATCAGCAGCAAATGCACGATATCAACAGAGCCACCCTGATATAAAGGTCTGTAATATCAATCAGGGATTTCTTTTCTAGTCCACAAGAGACAAAATCTACCTTAAAGTTAATGTTCCTGTCTGTATAAAATAGATATGTTTCACTGTAGCGTTAACATGTAATGGCATTATTTAATTGCACAATTGTATCACTTGAAAGGTCATTAAGCTAAAAAACTAAATATCCATAAGATATGTGTCAAAGATTCAACATTTGTGGATTCTCTATTTGATCATCTCTTATAAAAAAAAAGGAAAAAAAAGAAAAGAATTGCCCATAGAGTGAGAGGCCCCTGCTGCCCTCTATCTAAATGATGACATCCAGAAAGTCGTGAGCACATATTGTCCATGAACCGAACTTCTCATCCCGCCCACCCTTCACTCTTTTGAAATGCCCTTTCTCTGTCATATTTTGCAGGAACAGACCTTTTTTTTTTTCATCATGAATGAGTCAGTGTTAGCCAAGCATTTAAAGAAGTACCACCCACGTTCTTCTGCAGTAAGTGACGCACTTTTACCCCTGCCATTGTGCAACATTGTCCTGTATTATGCACATACGAAAATGCTGGCAAGCTGCCATTTCATTTTGTACAGGCGATGAGTCACAGCCACATCAATGACCACAGTTACATAAGAAGCCTCCTTGGTGTACCCTTAGTCTCTGATGAATTCTTCCTATTGTTATGTTGTTGGGAAGGAGAATATGGTCCATGACGCTAATAGTTATTCATTGACTCCGTAGTTAATCTTTAGTTTGTTAGTTAAGCTTAAGGTCATTTTTTGAATGCATTATAGCATTGGTTGTTAAAGTGGGGTGCGGAGACGACTGGGGAGCCTCAGAGACACTACAAGGGGCCTACAAAAGTTGATCACTCATTCACTTAAAAATGTATTGAATTTTAAAGGTCGCATTTGTTTAGCCTGTAATTGCTATTATTTGCAAAGAGTTATGTAAATATTATGCTAAGATTAATGAACATTACACACTCTTTAAAAAGAGTATTTTGAAATGACTTGAGGGCCTTGTGGGATCTTTGGATCTACAAGGGGGCTGTGACCTGCGGGGGTTCAGGGAGGGCTGCATTACAGCATTCCTAGAACTGTGTCTTGTAAACAACACGTCTGAATCGTGGAAGAATGGCAGGATTGAGACAATACTGCCCTCTAGAGGCAGCAGGTATGTACTGGTGGTGGAAGAAGAACGTGGGACCTATGTAGTCACACACACAAAATTATATTTCTATGAATTTGACATAAAGGAACAAGATGTGTTTACAGGACTAAATTAAAATAATACTAAAATAAGAGAGTTTTAAACTATTTCAATAATACTTGGTCACTGTTCCTGTAAGTGATTATGGTGCCTCTAGTGAATGGTGCTGTGACTGTTATCATAGAAAATACAATATGTTTCTTATTGAATGTATGTTTTGTTTTTAAACAGAAGATTTGTTCTACACTTGTTTGAAAAAGCTGAGAAAGTGCCCTGTTAGGTGGTGCAGGTTGATTATCCTACTAAACAAAGAGGTTGTATCACATTTACCCTTTCCTGTAATTGACTTTAGTCGCTCTAATGAAAGCCCATGTGTTGGGTTTGAAGTGTGGCCATTGCGCACAGTGCTATGATGACCAGGGTGAGTTGGCAGAGGCTGGACTCTGACAGATGGTACTTAGAGACTCTAAGCTGTTTGGCCCGATCTAAAACGGAACTCTCTCGAGTAAATGTGCCGCCAGGTCCGACAGGGAAAGTCTTCTCCATTTTTCACTGCTCATCCTTGCTTTTTACTGTTATTATTGTTAAGCTTTGTTGGCAACTGATGTCGTTTTAAGATTTCAAACCGCCTAAGATAAAATATATACTGCAAAATAACAAAATAATCATTTCCAACAGTTTTTATTTTCTTCCAAAGGTCAAAAGGCAAATTCACATTTCACTTTGGGAAAAATGCAACACAGATGACTCGCGTTATAATACATTTTGCAACCCTATTGTCAATACATACAACTTGGTCTTAAGCCGATACAGTAATTATTAGGCCATTCTGAGCACTGCTGGAGCTGCATCCTATACTCAAGATGTCAAACTGAATTGTTATAATCTTTCAGTGAACATTTACATCCCTCTGGCTGTGGACTGAAGTATGAATTCATCATGATTTTATTTTGTACACACTTCCACATATCTATCTGTCACTTGTGTCTTTGAGATCGTTTCCTACAAATCTATCATACCCCTCCTTGCGTTGCCCAGTTGCTAACTGTTCTAGGTCAAAGCCTCAAAGTTTATCTGGTCAATATAGTCGAGCTGGGAGGTGGAACAAAGGAGAACATTGTTTGTCCTCATATTGATCATGATCAATCACACAATTCTATTCAACTGTGTTGTTTTTTTGCAAAAAACAAAACAAAACCAATAAAAATCCCACACATATTTTTTGAGTCTAGTGCCATTCAAAACAACACAATGTATTCATTATATTTGTAGTAATTTATTCATTCATTGTCGAACTCCTTGCCAAACCACATGCTTTTACTGCCACAGGATTGGCTGCTATAGACCGGTCGATTAAAAAGCTCCAAGATAATTGCAAACTGCAATTTTGCATATACCATGTACAAGGAGTCTCCAACCTTTTTTACACAGTGAGCTACTTTCATATACCAAAACCATCCGAGAGCTACGTTTGCTTCGAAGACACTTGTGTAACTATGAGACTTGTTGCCAAGATATTCCCACAAAATTAAAGAATATGACTTGAATTTTGTCCCTGTCCTTTACTTATTACTTATTATTACCTATTTGGTGCAAATTCTGTTCAAAATGTTCAGAACAAAAAGAAAATACATCTAAAATGTGACTCAAATGTAGGAAGTCTTTGGCAACCTACCAAAAAAGGGCAGCTCCCAAGCTACTGGGTGGAGATCCCTGCGATACATTTGTGTGTCTGCTTCTCTACTGGTTAAAATACTCTTAGTCGTTGTTGCTGCTGCTTGGCGTCTGTCCGTTGATTAAGCCCGACTCCCAGCGCTGCCACAGAGCCGCTCTGTGCCCTGGCGCTCGCTGAAGTCTTGCCTCCTGCTGCGACACAAACAGTTAAAGACATTGAGATTATCTTGACTCTTAGATTACACACAGATTATAGCCGTGATTATAGCTGCATGTACATGGAGAAAAGCATGAAACAAATGGTTTTAGGTTTAGTTTTAATCCATGCTACCTTTAGTGCTTTGAGAAACCTGTCAACACTGGGTTATAAAGTGCAATACAAAATTATTATTACCTGCTCTGCTTTGGTCAGGTCTTTCTTGGAGGGTGGAGGCCACATGCGCTCCAGTTTCCCTGTGGTTTTCTGCTTTGAATCTAAATGACACGTGAGACAATTAGCACATTTTAAAGACGCTCATTCAGTTGTTGTGAAGTGACACAACATAACTTCCTGTTTATCAGTCAGTGTCTCAAATAGTAACTAGATGCACACAGTCATGAATAAAATAATTTATCACAGCTCAGATCCACTCAGTGACGCTAATTTTCCCTTCATGAGTTACTGACAGCTCATGCCCTCGCAGTCACACATCGCTAGTCTACTTCAATATAACGCACATTAACCTTTATAATTTCATTTGAGATTTGTAAGAGTTCACTTGGCAGAGCGACGCCCTAGACCTGTCCGAGTGAGTGAAGTGTCCCCTGACAGTGACAGGCTCAGATGTCTGTTAGTCTGGCAGGAGCCCAGCTTGATGCTGACGCAGAGAGACGTTCTGGGTTCTTTGTGCACAGAGGTGTACGGCCTGGGACTGGCTCAGAATATAGTGCTTGGGAACTGACTGTCAAGTAATTTTTCTTTTATGAACAGTTTCAGGAGCAAAAACTTGTGAGAGGAAAGGGACGAAAGGCCCTCTTACATTTGTGAATGTTAAGAGACACTGTTAATGCAGGAAGAAAGCCTTGTTTTTTTTTTCTTTTCTCCAAGAATCTGCAAATGTAACATTTTCTGCCAAAGCAAAGTACAGGCTCACTTCGTAAATACATTGACATTGTGGTTTTTGCATCTTAATAAACACGCCAAAATCTACTTTGAAGTATCTGTTGTGAAGTTGGATGTGTTCATGTGAAATTGCAAACGTGTGTTTTGGGGCTACTCGGGTGAAACATGGGGTAAAGATGCGTTGTTTTGTATTGGATGTTACCTGTTTTAAGTTGGGCTGAGTTCTTCCCGTCTTCCTTGCTGACCTGTGTTGTCTCTCCGTACAAACTGGACCTCTGCTTGCGTAGCTCTTCCTCTCGTTTTTTTGCTTCCCTGATGTCCTTCTCCACCTCCGGCTGTAGAGACAGCGCTGGCCGCAGCTTAAAGAACGGATTTTCCCTCAGGAGTGGTGAACCTTCTCTAGCTGGTTCCGCCTTGGAGTTTCTCACTCTATCTACAGATGTTGTCGAAGCCATCATGCTGAGCGAGTCCATGCTTTTGTGCTTACGTGGAAGTTTTTCATGTTTCGGGTAAGGGCTTAAGCGTGCTTTGTCTCTTAAGGATGGACTGAGTGACCTGAACGGCTCCAGATGTTTTTCCTTCTCAGAAGGCGACACATGACGGAACGAATGCGTTCTCAACATGGGAGACAGTTTATGTGAAAACATCTCGAGGCTCCGTGTGCGCTCCAACACAGACGGGTAGATCGGACTTTTTAACGTTGAGGTCTGAGGTTTCCTGATCCTCGTTGGACCCTCTGGTCTGTCTTGTTGGAATTCTTCAAACAGCAGCTTGGTGTCCTTCATCTGCCGACTCTCCCCTTTGCTGTACCCTCCTGGGATCTTCCCCAAATTGACCAGCACAAGCTCTCTCTGCATTTCCTGACTGATCTCCTTTTGCATCTTCTGCTCTGAGAAGTGCCTTTCGCCACTCAGAACAGGGTCATCTCTTGTTGGGAGTTGTTCGAGAGAGACACTACTTTTAAAGGGAATCTCTAGCACGTCTGGATTATCAGAGAGGTCGAAGACACCATCAGCTCTCAGTAGATCTCGCCTTATTTGAGAAGCGTGCTGTAACTGTTTCTCCATGTGCGTTTCAGCAGTAGAAAGTCTGTGACTGGAGGGAAAGGGAATTGTGTTTTCATTCATCCATGAGTGCGTTTCCTCATTGTCACTTGCCTTACTGTCTCTCTTTTGAGGAGACAATGGAGGCGAAGATGTCCTTACCTGGGCTTCTTGGTTTTCATCCTCATTATCGCTATCATTGTTTTCTTCTGCACCAATTTGTTCTTCCTCAACTGCTGCTTCAGCCTCACAACACTCATCTTCTAAACCCCTGTCTCCAGTCGGTTGATCTTTTCCGACAATCTGTTTTGCTGTAGACTCACTTTCTGGTTTGTCTTGTTCTAAATGCTTGCAAACATCTTCATCTGCACTAGTTACTGCTAGATCTACGCAATTTCTGGCATCACTTTCCTCATTGCAACGAATTACTTCTGCCCTATGAATTACCCAATGCTCAGAATGTTCTGTTTCAAGTTCTGTTTCTTGATCTGTTTGCTCTTGTTCGTGAGTTTCTTGAACGAGTTCTTGATCTTCCCTGGCTACATTATCTTTACTCACCAAACACTCGTCCGTTTTTGAGTTCGGCTGGCAAATCTCAGACAAATCTTGTCGCTGTTGAACCAGTTGCAAGCGCTGAAGTAGGTCTTGGCCGTGTAATATTTCAGTCGCTATCCTGCCATCTTTATTAGTTTCTGTTGCTTTCTCCTCTTGGGTGTCTAGATCCTTGTGTTCAATGGAGACAGCCTCTTCTACATCTTCCACACTTGTTCTCTTTACCCAGTCGTACCCTTTGAGCTCACTGTCCAAAGATCTGACACCCACAGGTTCACTGTCAATGCCTTCCTCTCCCGAACTGTCTGGACTTTGGATTATGGTGGCATCAGAATTGCTTTCCGAATTCCGGCCGGCATTGGTTAATCCAGTCTCCTCAAGAAGGTCCACGTCCACTACTGGTTTCAATTCCTCCGTTTGACCTTCTGGTTTCTCACTTCTTTCTTCAACTTTCTCCTCACGGTCTCGAATTACACTGTCCTCCATTAATTTCAGTTCTTGTCCAGTGCATTGTATCACACCTGAAGAGCTTCTCCTTACTGCTTCCCCAAAATCTGTTAGTGCGTTTTCCATCTCCTCATTCACCTGGCTGTGAATTGCCATTAGCTGCCTCTCTCCATGGTGCCCGTCTAAGCACTGGGGATTAGTCTTAGCCGCTGTGGCGTCAGATGACCTCAGGCTGACACTTGTGTAGGCGGCTGGTGCTTGACATGTGCTGCCCCCTTCTGGGTCCGAGCGAGATGGAAGGAAAGGTGGTTGTATGAAGACCTCATCCAGACCCTCGTCGTCCATGACACTGTAGTACTGGGGAGGGACAGTGGGGCAATGCGGAGCAGGGTCTGTGTTGTCCTGGGACTGTTCTTCAGAAGTTACTGATTGGCTTTTGTTCATCCTCACTGGTTCCTCACAGTCATCCTGGGGCTCAGGGTTTTGAGCTTCTGGTAAAGTGCATGGATCCATACGGGTACTCTCTTTTGACAACCCAAGTCTTTAGTAGAAACAGTCTTTGAATCAAACTGAAATTAATAAAGGAAGAAAGGCAAATTTACTAGTGGAACAAACACTGGAGCAAATTAGGATTACGCAGTGGCCTATACAAATGTCCAGCCTAGAGCAGTGACTCTGTGGTAACCATACACATAGCTACATTAATGTGAATAATAGAAGAAGAAGAAGTTGGGTCATTTATCCAAGCTGTTCTATATATTGTATGTATGTATCAGCCTTGAAATTTTACAAGTACACAACTGATTATTTGCGGCCTGGTCTGTTGTGTATATGCTGAATCCCTAAAATATTACTATACATCTAAATGCTCAGCTTGTGTATTGCTGCTGTGTTGCTTTGGGAACTTTCTCTGTCTGACCTCGCACTGTGTGTTGTGCTGACAAAGAGAAACACTAATCGGCTTTCCTCTGTTTTGGCTCACTCACAGCACTATGTACTGCTCAGCTGCTCAGCACTGGACAGCTCCAAAGGGAGTTCTGCAATACAAGGCACATTCTGGCGAGACGGGCCCATGCTTCTTATCATTCTCAAAGACTGTATGAGAAAAATAAACGACTTGAATCCATATATTACCAGTTCAGAAGCTTTTCTACGTTGCTAATGCTAGTTTTGTGAAACTGTCTGAATTCTTATGCAACAGTAGGTTAACGTTTCTGTAATGAAATATTGTAGGGGTATAATCTGCTTTATTTCTACCATTATTCAAAGCCTGATCCCACCTCTACTGCTGCTAAGGATTAGCCGCTCCATACGCTCCCACAATAGGACATATTAACACATCAGATGAGATTAAGCTCTTTATTCCATTCGCTTTGGTTACTACGCATTGTAAACACTGCATTACGTTTACATTGAAGATCCACTACAAGAACATTTTGTGTAATACCTGCTCAATGTAATGTTTTTGATGGGCTTGTATTCCGCCACATCTGAGTATTTGCAAGAAGTGTATGAAATGTTACTTTTGTAGCATGCAAATTTATACTACAAACAAAGATGCCCCAATGTAATTTCTAAACACTTTGTAGTTGCATGCTAAATGTACAAGATTTGTAAATATATATAAGAGATTTCAAAACAACAACTCATAATTAATAAATCATAAATAATTTATCATCGTTTTTCCTTTTTTTTTCTTCTCAATTGACACAAGCCTAACTCAAACGTATAAAGCATACAATACCTAAATGTAAAAATAGAAGCAGATTTTTGGAGAAATGGGACGTACCTGTCACAGATTGTGCTGAGTGTATTGTGTGGCTGTCATGTCCAGAGTGCGATGGGAACAGGCTGAAATCTGAAATGATGATCTGCTCATGGACTTATCAGCTGTCCCCATGTGCCAGGTGAGTCACGCTAACCAAATCCACACGCACAACTGGAACTACGTATCGCAGCGTGCATTTCCTGATAATTAGTAGTAGTAGTAGTAGTAGTAGTAGTAGTAGTAGTAGTAGTTTTATTTAAGAACCGAGAGGAGCCTTATTGTGTACAATGCGTCATTACTGATAGAAACTGCTATGGTGATGATTTACTTTAAGCAGGTGCATATTTTTCTAAGCACACTGTGAATTATGTAGTATCATGTTTTGTTTTGTAGTATGGAGTGTGTTTTCACAATGAAGACCTTTATGATGTCCCATTGCAGTCAAGAACAAGCTTTCCTGTGTCAAAATAACGGTGCTCGTCATAAAATTAGAATATCTTGAAAAAGTGCATTTACTTCTGTTATTCAACTTAAAATGTGAAACTTGTATATGGTATAGACTCATTACACATTCAAATTTTCTGAGATTTTTTATTTGGGTTTTTTACAAGCTGAGCCGTAATAATCAAAATGACAACACATAAAGGCTATACATATCTCACTGTGCATGCAATGAGTCTATCGTATGTTAGTTTCTCAGTTTAAGTTGAATAACAGAAGTGAATGCATTTTTTCATGATATGATAGTTATATGATGAGCACCTGTATAATGATGTTGTGACTGTGGCTAAGGTGTGAAAGTGGCTCAGTAGGTTACAGTGTTTCAAAGGTCAGCTGTTTGAATTACAGCTCTGACCGGTGCATAGTGTTGTGTCCTTTTGGCATCTTCCTTACTAGCAGAGAGAGTGGTGCAGGTGCAGGTGTAGGAAGCCTTTTTTCCACCACTGAGTATGGTGAACTGATGATGACAACACTGCAGCCACTTTGGAGCTTGATTAGCTTGTATAGCCCAATACAAATCTAAACTACTATTATTGTTTAAAAAAAAAAGAAAACAAACATACATTTTTAAACTAATCATTTTCATTAGGGTAAAACTTAATTGAGGTTTATCCAATATTTCCATCAAATCTGCATATTACTGTATGCGTAAATATTTTGTCCACACTCCATCCTACATTTCAAAAGCACAAGTTGAAGTTCCGTCATATCTCCACCAGAGGGTGTTATTGAATTGTCCTCCAGACCGACCAGTGGGAAACATGTTTACATGGCATTTTGTTGTTACATTTAGACCAACATTAAAAAGTGCTTTACATTTACACATTGTCATACGGGAAATCATTTGTGCATTTTCTCTTAAAAATACGTTTTGATTCAAAGAAATTGATTAACCCTCTTGTATGCATTTCTGATGGCCGACCTTATCTAAAACAGACAATTATCACAAGATATGCACAATGATGAATGAATGTATGCTCATATGTTACTATTTCATGTGTATCTCTCCTTCACAAGCCTAAAGCCAGTGCACTTTAACACCAACAAAATGTTTAACTAAAAACAAAACTGCCCAACTTAATTTACTGCCAAGTGACTGTAAAATAATGATATATGTCAGCCATTCATGTTTCAGTATCCTCATATTTGATCGTGAAAATAAGGCACAATGAGGCACAGAATACAACAGTCTAAGTATTAGTCCATAAATGAGTCCATATTTGTTTTATTTTCACATAACTGTGCAACACTGACAGGTCTTACGTTTGGGCTTCCCCTGCCCCTCTGCTATATTGTCAGACTTTTGCTGTCCTTTCCCCCCGTCCTCTGCTTCTTCTGGAGCCCGCTCGCTCTTCCCCTCCAAAGGTACATCCTGAAATACTTGCTTGTCCTGGGACTCTTTGGCTGGCTTCTGGACGGCCACTTTCTCTGGAGCTTTCTGAGGCGGAGAGGCTGAATCTTGTCCCAGCACCAGTTCCTCTCCTTCGTCAGTGATGATGACTCTTTCTGCCGTGAGCATCCCTTGGGGCTCCCCTGCTTCCAAAGCTTCCTCTTCGGAGCGGCCGTCTGTATATCCCATGAACACGAGGGTGACAGGGCCTTCACAAAGCATTTCACTCTCTGCCACCTCCACGTTTGGTGAGCTGTCAGCCACCGGTGTCTTTTGTCTAACCTCAGAAGGGTCTACTGTCTTTGTCATGCTTACAAATCCACCCTTTTCCTTCAGATCGCCCCCTTTAGAGCTGTTTCCACTGGACATGACCTGATTGACGGACAGAACCTTCCCTTGACCTCGTTGGGCATCATCTTCTAGCTCGGTTGTGGTTTGCTTTGGTGTTTTTATGGTAACGTCGTCCAGCAGCGCAGTCATGCCAACTCCGTCGATTGCGCTCAAGATCTGTCCGAGTTCTTCGCTGGATGGCTGCGCCGCAGACGCCCCAACAGCATGGATGCTTTTGCGGCCGTCGTCGAAGATGGTGGGTGCCGTTTGGGGGTCAGCCGGAGCGGACACAGGGGTCACTGACCGGACAATGGTAGCCCCTGTCTTTGGATCTTTCTCCACTTGAACTGCAAGCATTCCCAGGACTATGAAACAGAAGAGAGAAACGTGGGTCAGAAAAAGGTTGTATCCCAAATCTAATAATGGTTAAGTGATGATTATTCCATATTTAATATCAAAGAGAAAACAAATAACAACCCCTCCCTCCCTCTTTAACTGAGCATATTTTCTCCAGTTCAGCTTTACCCAAATCCTACACATTTTGGTTACATTTGTGGCTGCGTCACAGTTACATTACACAAAAACAAAGCAATGAAAACATGACAAAAATGTGGCAAAAAATGCAGCAAAAATGACTAAAACCGGACCATAAAAAGTAGGAAGAAGCTTAGATCAGTTTGGTAAGTCTTTCAAATGAGGTGATAACACTGGTCTAGAGGCTGTGAGCTCCAGACAATAAGCTTTTAGATTTGGGTAAAGCTCAACCGGAGAAAAACATCTTGGTTAAATTATATTAAGACAAACATTACATACCTATCCTATGCACTTGTCTTGAACCATAATGATTAATGTATAATCCAAACGTTTAAAGCTGCTTTACAGTTTTGTGCATCAGTAATTCATTCTTTACTCTGTGGTGGTCTGAAACTGTATATGCATAGCCACAGCTGCCCTGGGGCGGACTCAGACAGTCAATCTGTGCCGTTGGCCCACCAACAACAACGTTCACTCACACTCCTCCTCACCCTGCACTTTGATGCAAAGTTCGTAATTTATTGCGCAGTTTATGAAATAATGTGGGAAACGTAGTGTGTGTATTTTGCTCCAAAATTTGTATAATTCAATTTGCAGAACTACAGCATTTGTCCATAATACACAAACTCATATTGCATTGCTTTGTGCTCAGTCTGGTTGCTTAAACGGTATTTTGCTACGGCTGTATTGTTGCACATAATGACTTCTTCTTGTTTTCCTTCATGTTCTGTGGGGTGAGCCCTGAGAAGTCCTGAGGCGAAGTGTTTAACATGCTTGCATCTAAACACAGTCTTCCCTCTAGAATGGTGACATTGTGAGCATGTGATTCAGAGGGAGGCTGACTTTGAATATAAAAGTAACTTGCAGCACTGTGAATGATGCGCTCTAATGCTGCAGTACAGTCTCCCACTCACTACTCTACATCAAACACACCCCAGTGCTAATAAAAATATTGAGAAATAGGTTGACATCATACTTAGCCCTGATGTTAAGGGCGTAAAAAATGTAGAAGCAGAGAACAGTTTTGAATTATGCATTTGGCTATTGATTTGCATGCGTGTGTCCTACTATCTTTGCTCATGGTCACACACAGACGTTTAACTTTATTCGAGTTGCCATGAAGGAAAGAAGACAAACTCAGTCTATCCCATTTTAATTAATGTTGGAACTTGCCAAAAATGCAAGATGTTTCGAGTTGAGATGGTGAGCTCTGCCAATTATGCCACACAAAACTCAACACTTTTTCTTTCACTAAAGGAAATACCTCGGAAAAGGAGCTAAGCACATTTTCAAAGTGCTTGACTCAGATATGGGGACAGTCTGTTGCCCTGTGTCATTTTGGTTTGAGCTCAGGTATGTCTGTAATGTCAATGTCATGGTGTGTAGTCCACATGAGCTGTGAGATCAGATGACAGCGCTGCTAAGCCTGGACTTGACATTTTGCCATACACACAGACGCACTTTGTTTTTGCATGATAGCGTTGAGAATTAAGACTGGAGAGGAATATGTTCTTACCCGAGCGTCCATCTTGTCCACTCTCATGGTATATCCTTTGTGCCATGGTTAGGCCACCGTGAGCCACTGAGGTACCTGCGGATAAAACAGCATGTTAACTTTGTGTCGTTTAAAACAGAATTCGATGGGATGGACGGGCTGAGGTGGCTGATGGTTCTGCTGCTGCATCGCAATTCACTAAAATGTTAACTTTTGACCTACAGAGTGTAAAAGTAGCAATAGATAAAGTTACATATCTGCACTTTTTTAGTTTATGTCAAGTCAGTTTTCTCCCTGAGCAAAGCAGCCTTGACTTGAACTTAGATGTTTAGGTGCACATTTCCGCTGACTTGGGAAAATGTTGCGCGCTTATCATTATCGAAGATGTTTGGCACGGCTTGAGAGCGTTATTAGCTCTTATGTTGCCACTCTATGAACTCAAACATGGGCACAATTAGAAACAGAGTATGGCCACGGCTCCATTCTGTCAGCGCGGTTTAAAGAAGCATTCTTCAGCCCCAGACTTAGTTATGGTGCATTATCATCTGCTCGAACTGAACGGAGTCTGGGCAGCTCAGAGTGTCTTCAAGCCACAGATAAGCTAACAAGGCCGGCCGTGCGCTGGGGCTGCGCTTACCTACAGGCTGCACTTTCAGCCACTGGGCACAAAACTATTTCTGGACCATCCAATTGTAGGGGGATTAGAGCCGACTGAGATTCCGCCTATGAGCTGTTCCTAATGTCGAGTTTAGGCGGAATAATAGGAGTGTTTTCATTATTTTGCCAAATTTGACAGATCATTTTGAAAAACATCATGTGCCCCTTCTCGTCTGCCTAAGGAATATCATGGATAGTACTTTATAGTCAGGGAAGTGTACTTAGATTAAAGGGGGGGTATTATGCAAAGTGGACTTTTTCAAGCTTTACATCATGTTATTATGTCATTCCCTCATTAAAAACATGCCTGAAGTGTTGCCTTGGCACATTCACGTATTTTTGAGTAATCTTTAAAAACTCTGATGGCAGCCATTTTAGGGATAGGTTTGCCTGAGTCCTCCTAGGAACGCCCCCACCTCCTGGAGACGCCTCCGAGCTTTCGTCACCAGCCGAGTAACCAATCACTGCTCCTCAGCAGAACCCCCTCCCCACTGATGCCACAGACAGCGTGTGGAGGGGGCGTGTCAGAAAGGCTCAGAGGTTCTTAAAGAGACAGAGGCCTATTTCAAGACATTCGCTACAGCCATTTTGAGAGAGCAATTTTATACAAGGCAGTTATTTTAATTTACTGCATTTACAGACCAACAGAAAGTTTCGTCATCATAGTGTGATATAGATTGGTACTATGTGATTGAAAAAAGCATAATACCCCCTCGTTAATAGGATATACTGCAGTCATCGTCAAAGTGAAATGGATTTAATATTTCAAGTAAAAGCAAAGAACTCCTGTCTGTCCCTCTTTGCCTTTTTCTCATCATACTAAGTTCGCACCTGCTAATTTCTCACCCTCCGATCGCGTTGACGCTTCCCCCCGAAAGCGTCAAAGTGGTTTCGGTCCATCTTCTTGGCTTTACACTAAGATGGTGAAAGTTACATGCACCATTTAACCTTGGACTTGCTATTCTCATGTTCTCTTTCTCTTTTCCATTATTCATTGATCTCCATGCGGCCTGTTTACTCGTGTACGTTCAGTGTTGTGTGATTTTTATTCTCGGTGCATAATTCACAGCGGTGAAACATGCGGTGGCTTCAGAAGGAGGCCGAGGACAAACAGGAAACATGAATAATGTTCTCCGGTAGTTTTGCATGTTTGTCATTGTTAGTGTGAAAGGTGGAATGTTGAGCAAAGCCGATTACTATATGAATGCTTTACCTTTTGTTGCTCACTCACTACCTCGAACCAACCATATAAAGGGCAAAGCTGATTGCCCAAAAGCACAGCAACACTTTAATCTTGACTTCATAAGACAACTCTCTGTCATGAGTTGTCCTTGGTAAGACAGGTCTGTTGAGTCATGTACATGCTGAAGGCACATAATGAAGTGTTAGGGAGAAAGACCAAGGGCATGTACACAAGTGCAGGACTCTTGGAACGACCACTGAGTCAAGGAGTACTTTGAACAAACATACATGTATGACAGGCCTTCTTAAACACCGGACTCAGGTCCGGATGGGGACCTCGAGGTGATTTGGTTTGGATCTTTATTGCCATAGCAGAGATTGTTGCATTCCCATAAGTGCAGTCCAGCTTTGGCCTGTAGGGGAACTCTCAGCTGAGTGATGAACATTAGATCAGTCCCTTCGTCTTCATCATACTTTACATGTCAGTCATTAGAACTGTGTGTCCCATCACAAGCTGCTCTTAACTCTTGATATATGTATATATACTTTTGATAAATTACAATATTATAATTTTTTTGCTAATGATTCTGATGATTAAATAATGTTGTTTACAAATTCATTTCATTTTACATTATACTATTTAAATGCTTACAGTTTTTGTACAATGAGCACAGAATACATTTTTCTGACATTTGACCTCTGTGAATTTTATCTTTTCAGACCTTTTGATTTAAAGTTTGAAAAACTTGTTCTGAGTCTCTGTTCTGAGCAGAAAAACCATCAGGCCTAACTATATCGGTGTATAAAAAGATAATTTACTGTGAACTAAAAGAAGGTGCCAATACTGTAGCTGTACAAAATACAATACTTAAACGATATGCTGGCAACACAAGAAACAATACTAAATGGCCTAAAAACACATTATGGACTGGGATATGAATAATACAACTATGCACAATGTCTGATTATATTTATTGGTATTTTTCCCCCTAAAGCGTACTATACAAAATAAAAAAAAGATTTCCTCCTCTGCATTTCCTCTGTCATATGACGCTGTGCACTGATGTCTTCTCGGTCTCTATTTTAGCCTGCCTGTGAAAACTGCTCTGAAGCCTGTCTTCACGCTGAATCCTTTCATCTTCTCCCTCCGTGCACCAGTACGTGCAGAACTTTAAAAGCACGGGTCGAGCATTTCCCTGCACAAACCTCACTTAGGCGTATTGTCAGGGCTAAATGCGATTATGGCTTTTGGAATATGGCACACGTCCTGTATGCAGCTCTGAGGTCAGCCTCTTCCCTGTGAAGGATGGAGGAGAAAGAGCTTTTCAAAGTACATAATCCGGTAGACTCACATTTTCGAAAAATGATATCATTAAGGCAACGCTGCATGTCTAGTTTTTCTATTAAATGTTTCTAGAGATTTTTTTTTCAAAACACCAGGAGTGAAGTGTAGTGTTATAGAGCAGCTGTGTTAAGTGGGTGAATGCAAACATAAGTACATACATATACGTCCACTCTAACCATCTTCATTCCATCAGTGTGTGAAGAACAAGAAAGCAGCCAAAACAAATCATGTCAGTTCAACAGACATGGCCATGACGGAGCGGAGTCCACCTGGGAGCTGCCCCGTCCAAAGACTGGCCTGCTGGCGGCCATGCTGGAGAGGGCAGACTGTTTGTGTCTGGCAGTGACAGAGCAAAGGTGTCATCGCCTCAGACAAGATTCGGTCTGTCAGCGCCAGACGACTTCCAGCCCGAGCAGAGCAGACCAACCCGCCGCTCCTTTTGGTCCGTGTAATTCAAACCTGCTGAGCGATTCAATGCTCCAGGGCTGAGATTGAGCGGGGAAAGAGAAAAGGAGGCAGGCTTTGGAGTTTACTCGCCCGCCTGCTCTTTGTGCTGTGATCAGGGAGGGATGTGTAACACTATATTTAGCTGTGGAAAAAACACAAATGCACAATGCAGACCCCAGAAAGCACCAGTTGAAATGCAAAACCCTGGATCATAGTGCTGAATATTTTGGTGATTGTTTGAACATGATGTAAAATCACTGACACTGTAGAGCACCGTGACATCCAGCCTTTTCTCCAAGTTCTTTACGGGTTTACAGATTTTACTAAGAATTCTTGCTGCTGCCCACCCACGCATGGACACATGCACGACTGATAAGTGGGAAATTCACCATCTGGGCAACTTGACTTGGAAAAACATCATCATATATGTGGCCTATAAATCAAACAGTGAATATTAGATTTGAACACAATAAGGCAAGACATGTTATTCATCACTGTTGACAAAATAATAAATAAACAAAATACTACTGTTAGCCCCCCGCCTTAACAGAGTGCATTTCTCCAGTTCGGCTTTACCTAAATCTAAAAGCTTCTGGACTGGAGCTTACAGCCATGACGCCTCATTTGAAAGCTAAGGCCTACTCTTTTGCCCCTTTTATTTAATAGACTTGGGTAAATGTGCTCGGTTCATGTGGGGGTTAAGAGGTTAAACAGATTTTGATTCCTAGACCTGGTATTTTTGTGTTATTTCTTAAAATAACGTTAAAGCAAATCAAATTCAGCGATGCACTCTCAACATACAAGTTCTTGGACTCATTCTTGATTTTGTTTTGGGAGCAGTTTTAGTGTTGAAAGGCTCTTGAGAAGGATACGAGGTGAATAATGCAGGATTGCTCAAATGCATCCATTCTCGGTGTCGTTGCTATGTGAGTACAGCGTTTGAAAGTGTGCCTGCGGTAGATCTCCCTGTAATGAGTGTTTGTAACTGGGAGTGACCAGCAGTGAGGTCACAGCAGCAGTGAGCTCAGAGGGTGGGTCTAAAGCTGCACTTATGGGAAAGCAGACAAAATAAACACATATCTTTCTGGTGATGGTAACTCCTAATCAAGAGGAACTGGACTTAAGTGTCATTGTGTAGTCGGTTTAAAGTCATTTATTATAGATTATAGTCAACACAAGCAGTGGAATGTCTCTGAGGGGTTATCAGTGCGCCACGTGTGACAGAGAGATACCAGCCTTTGCCGTGTTGCCACCCCCTGTAACTACTCTCACACAGCAAACAGTTCACTTCTTCTGGAAACAAGTAGTACATGTTTGAAAGGGCGTGTTCTGGAGGGAATACGAGCTGACCACTATCTCCACACTCTTTTCTGAGCAGCTGCCGCAGATAGTGTCAAAGTATAAAAACAGGCTGCCGGGGCAATGTGACTAAAGGTATCCAATGACTGTTCAAGTTTATGTCACTTGTTGGTAATGGTCCACTCTTAACATAGTCTGGAAAGGTAAACGTACAAGCTACTAGCTGAATTTTAAACTGCGTGTGACAAAGTTATGACTTGTTGGCATGTGGGGAACAATAGGTATTGTTTTTAAAGTTGACAGGGCAAAAGGAACAGGACATCCTTTGGTGATACCGTTCTCTTGGAGGAGATGTTGCAACATTGTTAAAGCTGCACTATGCAACTTTTTATGTGACAAAAGAAGTTGATATTTGTGTGTATTTGACCTTGTAGTGACCCAGCAGCTGTATGAGTTGTCAGCATAGCACCTTTGCATTCCATCACAGTGATCTCTACAACGCTCCAGGATCAATTGTTTTGTAGGTTTTCCGGTGAGAGGGTCCGTCGGCAGTGAAAACTTTCCGAAGAGTTGATCCTGGAGCGTCCTAGAGACGCTGTGAGGGAAAGTAAAGGCGCCATGCTGACCACTCATGCACCTGCTGGGTCACTACACACAAATATCAACTTTTTTTTCTCCATAAAAAGTTGCATAATACACCTTTAAGAAAGGGTTTGTAAAATGCTTATTAGTGACAATTGAGAAAAGTCATGTTGAAAATATGCCAAAGAGCAGACAAAAAAACTAAGAAAAGACTGAATGTTCTGATTGAAAACAGTGAGAAGATTGTTTAGAAGTACTGCAGTATAAGTATGTTTACTCGGTTCAGAATGTGTCATGAATGAAAGACCTTTTTCTATTTCTAGTGCAGTAAGTTCTGGGCTGTCAAACCACAAACATCAGCTGAGGCCCCATGGTCTAAACCCACAAACCCTCTTGTTTACCACTGTGAACTGAAAAAGACTGTAAACAATGCCAAAGCATTCTTCCTGTTAGGATTGAATAGCTCAATGATTTTCAAGCGCATTGTTCTTATAGCGGTTTCTTGGCTGAGGTATTTCATTTGTGGCAACAGTGATTATGTCTTTCTTAGAACAAAGTCTGGCTCTGGTTTCCAAAGCTGGCACGACGTCAGTGTCTTGTTCAACATCTAATTTCTGACTGTACAACACACAGTGACAGATGAGTTTGACAAACCAATGAAATTGAATGTCTTACCTTGTTTGTGTCAAGACTTATAATTATCCCAAAGTTGTGAATTCCACCTGAAAAATCTTACAAGTGTCCCCTTTTTCTGTGACTTGAGACATGGTCAAAGAGCAGAGCAGTTATCCCGGGGGGCACTGGGTTCCGCCCTCCTCCGTGCTCTGGCCCCTCCCATTTAAAGTGTCCCACAGCGAGATGTGTGGTTGTGTGCGGGGATGAACTGGGTATTTTTGGACACAGCTGGCGGGGGCCGAGGATGCCAGGGGAAATGTTTTGAGTGACACAGCGCGTTGTGGGCATTCGGACAGCAGTATTAATGTGGTCATGGGGGGGGGCAATGAGATGATCTCAGGACTCTGCTGGCTCAGGGCACGGGAGGGGGAGGTGAGGTCAGAAGGGCAGAAATTCGCACATTGCTGGCCATTTCAGAGATTGTTTTTTACGGGAGTTGCTGCAGAGGGAGAGACTGACTCCATTTACATTACACATGTGCTTATTGTATTATCCATAAACCAGATCTCAATTGGATTGAGCATGCGCCTCGTGCCGTCAAGTGCAATAATTAGTTTGTCTACTGACGCGTGCATGTGTACAGACATTATGTTTCTGCTCGAAAAGTGGGTAGAAGATGTGTCCTCCTGCAGCCCCTCGCAGCGAAGCGTCTTTGAAATAAGAAAGCACGCCGTGTTATCATTTTTCATTAATGACTGTTTGATCATTTATAGAGGAATTAAAAATCCGCCTGGAGCTTGACTGTAGCAGAGAGACAGACAACCAAAAGCTTTCACTAAACATGGCAGCTCAACTGGTGTGTTCAATGTGAGCTTGAACAGAATGTCTATGTGCTTTGGGTGTGATTTGAACCGGTTACAGGGTGATGAAAAGTGCACCTTAAAGGGGCTAGATGCAAGTTAGCCATTGTATACTCACTACTGTCACCTCAGGTCATGCATGTAACTGCACCTTCTATATTAAACTCGTGCATGACGGCACTTCGGACCCGAAGTAACACCTTTTTGAGTGACAGGGCAGGATTTTAGGGGCAGTTATGGTGAATATGTCTGGGCTCATTCTACACATTAGGACATTGTTGGAACATGTAGAGGGAGGAAAATACATCATTTAAACATTTTTTAAACTCAGTATATCCCTTTTTTAAAGCTTTTAATCATGTTATATCGTCAAAAACACATCCTTTGGCTTCAATCACACAGTCTTTGGCCTTACTATTACTATTACTAAAATAAATATATTAAAAGTATGTAATGGTTTGTTCTTCCCTGGTAAAAGTTGGACTATAATTGCTTAAATGAAGTACACATAATATGACAGTATATTTTTTTTGTACTGAACTTCAAGCAACTATTAATAAATATGACATATTTTTGCTATGATGAAAAACCGTAAGAAGAAAAAAAGCATCGCTCTCTGTTGCTCTCTGTTGTGATGGACTAGACATTGATGGTTCTAGTCTCCAAAAGTCTGGATACAGCAGAAGAAAGTTGGCCTGCTGGACATGAATCATGTTTACTGCAATGCCAGAGTGTACTATATGTTTTTCCACTGCTAAGCTTTTGCTGTATACTTTGACCGGTATCACTGCAGTATTATACTCTGTGATTGTGTATCATAACAGTGTACATTCTCGCCATGAGACTTCAAGTCAAAAGTCGTGAGTTAACGTGATCTATTTGAAGAAAGGCATCATAAAGAACTAAAGCCTTTTAGTGATCACATGATCAACCCTATAGACAGTGTTGGGGAGTAACTGGATACATGTATTTGGAATACGTATTTAGAATACTCATTTTGAGTAACTGTATTCTGGTAAAGTTACTCTCTCATTTGAGGGTATTTAGAATACAGTAAAGTTACACTTTCCTAGTATCAAAGGGACACATTGCAGTTGAAAAATAATTACATTTCAGTTTCATATTCATAAGTATAGTCATAGCTCTATGCTATTTGGGCCTATGGGCATTTGTAAAGTGCTTTCATGTATTCTGAATTAGTGGCAAATAGGTTCGTAACAGGCGGTGTAACAAGTGTAGCTGCACATTTTTAATCAAATGCCGCATGAATGATATGCATGAATATTGTGCAGATCAACGTGAAAGTATTCTATGTATTCAGAATACAGTACTCTGATTGGAGAACGTAACGGAATATACAAAATAATACATTTTGAGGCAAGTATTCGGTATTCTGTAACTAAACACAATTCACATTTCAAAGTATTCTCCCCAACACTGCCTACAGATGACAAGTTACAGGTGTATTTGTGTCACAAATACAGTCTTTAATGTCTTCTGTTGTTAAACTAGCTTCCGTATTAGAGCTTGCTCAAAAGCTACAGTGTGACTGCTAACCCTGAGGGGACGTGCAAGTTCATTTTCACAGCAACCCCAACCCACGCACGCAGCACAAGTACAATCACACTGCCGGGGGATCCTAAACATGAGATGCTACATGCTTAAGTCACCGCAAGTTAACGACATGAGACACTGGCGTTGGCAGTGAAGCTAGTTTCAGAGATACCGTTATTTGCACGCTAACAACTCCAACTCTGTGTACACGGGGCACGGGAAGAATTCGACCCACATACTTGAACTCGGACAGATGGGCACTTGAAGACGGCGTTATAGAAAAAATAGGGCAGGAATGATGATGGCTGGAGCATAGAAATGAAGTGAGGGAGGACAAATGCGGATTGAATTACCGTGAGGTTTGTGTCGCTTGGGAAACTCCCCAGAGAAGAAAAAGTGAAGAAAGTCATGCACATTCCACATGACTGATATTAAGACCTACTTTTTTACTTTTTTGCAAAACATGAGTGAAAAATGTTTAAAGGCATGTTGAATCAATTGACTGTGCTGCTTATAGATCACGGTGGGACAGAAGCTAAAAGAGACTGTCTGTAAAGAATGATATGTATATCACATGTATATGCTGAACACTGTTCCAACTTTCATGTATGACGATTTGTTAATTGTTCCTGCCTTGCCCTTAATGATGTGACTTGTACATTCTTATTTCCTTATTTGGGCAAAAGGGCTTTGATTGTGACAAATGCGTTGCTGTTTAACCCAAATATGGTGGCGATAAGATATTATAACTGCCCCTCTGAGCTACTGGAAGCTCCTGGGTGTGACAGCAGCGTATGTGCACAGGCAGAATGGATATAGCAGACATGGTTATAAGCCTGCGTCGTCTCTTTTCTCTTGAGGGCTTCAAAATGGCCTCTTACGGATGTCACTTCTCTTTAAGGCTCCAGAACGTTTCCGGCCGAGAGAGATCTGACAGCACGATGATGAGAAGCTGCATATGGATGGGCCCTCAGTTTAAGGTATAATTTCAATGCAGCATTTTCTCTCTGTCATTTGAACATCAAACTATGTACAGTACATTGACTTTAGGACTTAGCAAAGTAAATATTGTCAGTACTCCCCCCCCCCCTCCCCTAAGATGTTTATCCTCTCCCCATCCTCCACCCGGCCTCCTCTCCGCTGTCGTCGGGGTTTGTCTATGCAGAGCTGTCATCTTGCAGCACAGATTGTGGGGCTGTGGCGTGTGCGCCTCCTTCAAAGGCCCGGCGTCAGCGCGAGTTAGTTCATCATTGTCTCAGATCAGCTTCAAAGACACACCATTGGCCTGCAGATGGCCGCTGTGTGCTCCGTGGCTCCGCTTGTCCAGTACGTGTTAATGGCAGAGCGTGCTGAGCTCCCCAGCAGGGACAGCTCTGAACTGCGTGACTCCACTGCTTAACCCAGCGTTCTACTCACATCTACCAACAGATCAGTGCAAGCGCGTCGTAATGGATGCATGAGATGAATACACTGCCAATAGGAAGACTTTACACTGAAGGGGCAATAATGTTTCTACAGACCGTTTCTTCTTCTGCAGCATGAAGTTTTTTTGCATAATAGATAGTCTTTAAATCGTCACCAAACTCGTAAGCAGTTCTGAGTTCAAAGTGTTTGAGCTGGGGCACCATTGATTTGCTTTACTTAAAAGGATATTTCATATTCCTAGGTTCCTGGTTGTCAAGAGCAGTGTTTTTCAACCACTGTGCCGTGGCACACTAGTGTGCCGTGGGAAATTATCCAATTTCACCTAATTGGTATAAAACGATATTTTTTGAAAACAAATTAATTATCATCTTCAAATAATGTGCTGTTATTGAGTCTCTGAGCTGTCTAGTGATCGACAGAGTAACCATGTTATATGTTATGGCCGCAGGTAGCTCATTTCTTTGAGACAAGAGAATTAGTGATGCATGGATGCGACAGGTGTGACAGAGGCATTGTGGCTGGCAAGACTACACGGTGTTCCTATTCAAAACACTTTGATGAGAACGACTTTATATTGTGAATATAGGCAACAGAGTAATTTTTTTTTACATTTTCTGCTGGTGGTGTGCCTCGTAATTTTTGAAAAGTGAAAAACACTGGTCAAGAGTGTTGTTGATTATTTTATTTTTTTAAATTCATGCAGTCCTTATATTTGAAGCATTTAGTGGTGCTAGGCTAGCGCATGTCTATGGTAGCTAGTTGCCTGCATTAAAAACAGTCTGACCCAAGCACAGTGCAACTGAGGCAAACCACTTAAAACACTTAAAACACCAGACTACCCATATAAATGTCTGTGTTGAATATTTTTTGAAATATAATAATTTTTGAAATATAACCCCAATGCAGGCTACTAGTTACCATAGACATGCGCTAGCCTAGCACTAGCCTAGCACCACTAAACTCTTCAAATATAAGGAATGCATGAATTAAGAAATATATATCTCCAGAAAACACTCGGGATAACTGAAATGAGGTCCTATGTCGAAAATCCTGAAATATCCCTTAAAATGAAACCTATATTTTCTGCTTTTTGTTTTGTTTGTTTTTTTGGTTCCCATTGCCACTACTGCTTGCAGAGGGCACTCAAGGCTAATTCGAAATCGCAGCTAATACAGTCCTCAGGGACAGAGCCGGTGCTGGCCCTTCTGGGGCCCTTAACAAAAATCCACACGGGGGCCCTACAGTTCGCATCCCATGGTTATTCGACGAAGAGCGAACCCATTTACGGTCAAAAACAGTTCCACTGTGCAGTCGTGCAGGGCAGAAGGAGAACAAAAGGACCTCGATTCAGGCCCTGTCTCTCTGTGTGAGAACCACTAACCACTAAGCCACTGTGAGACTGGGATTTAGGACAACTTCTAGTCTATTTCCCAACTTTTTAAAAGGGTAAACGGCAAATGGTCACATTCTCTCACCTCTGGTTCCTGACCCACAGTTTGGGAACCGCTGATTTAAAACAAACTGACACCTGCACCTGACGGTTATTTCTGTCTGACCACTGAGAATTAGTCTGCGAGTAGCGTTTTAGACTGTGCACATTCAGAGAACCAGAGTTACTGTAAGTAACTGTGTGCATGAGAACCGTGTGGATTCAACTCAGCATTGAGACAAATAGGCCCGTAACAACACGTTGATCAATCAGTGAAACAACACAGTAGTTTGACTGAGATGCGGGGCCCTTGTGGCTGCGGGGGCCTAGTTTGCCGATGGGAAAAAACGGCTCTGCTCAGGGAAGTGCTCAAAAGAAGAATAAAAAGTTGACATACATTGGTTATAGTTTGACCATCTTCTCGGTAAGTTTGTCCAGTGGTCGATATAATCCACTTTGCAAACTGTCATATATTTTTATTACGTGAAGAAATGGTTTTCCATACCTGCTTTTAACATCTAAAATCTCCCACCCACCTGCCTCAGAAATACATCCGTATTTTTGGCCCACATCTGAGAGTAAGTGGGCAGCGGTGCCGCAGAGTAGCTCAGAGCAGAACATGCAGTGTGCTGTGGAGCTGATAAGCACATCACACACAGAGAGGAGGCAGAGGAGAGGGTCGACTCCCACTCTCACTCCCAAGGATGTTCTGTGCATCTGCAGAAGAGTCTCACTCCTTCTTTCCTGATGTGGGATTTGTAAGAAGCAGTTTGATAAGTTTCATATGAGAACTGTTTGATCACAGCTAATTACTGATGGGAGATCCTATTGGAGGAAAAAGGTGTCTACTCTTGACATCAAGAATAAAGAAAGTGGTCTCATCGGATCCAGGGTTTTTCAAAAGTTTTCAGAAACAATGACAGAAATAATTAAAAATAAGACACATATTTTTTACATATACTTTGCAAAATGGGATGCATAAAATATGCTAAAATGCGTTTAATTTGTAAAGGAAAATAATGCTATTTCAAAGATTAAGATAAAATATTATGATGCATTAAGTGATTTTGATTTTGAATTTGGGATTTTTACTGTAAGATCTTGCCGTTGAACCATATTACAACGGTGAAAAAATATTATTTATTTGAACTAAATACCAAGCACACATGCATATTTGAATATTTAAGAGTCTGCACAACCCAGATTTATATATTTTATCTGAAATAATTAAGAAGAAGAAGAATCATGGTTTAATGTCATTTCAAATGTCCCTTCACAGTGATGTCACTCCCAGAGAGCGGACACTTTGGGGGTATATTCACAGCTCCACCGTCACGCATAATGGCTTCAAATGGCGTGAAACAGGATTAGTGCTAATTCAAGGTCAATATGTGGTGCTAATAGAGCCTAAACGCCTGGATGATATGAGAAGTTTAGTATGTTACACTCACTGTATGCTGCCATTCCTGACCATTTCAAGCTTCCTATTCAAAGTATTGCGCATGTTATAGATTATCACATGTGTAGCCTCCTGACTCAACTTATCTGTGTAATACACCAAATAAATCGACATGTTTGGGCCTATTTATACCTTTTTTAATGGTGGGAAAGTTTGATTCTGGTATTGACTGACTGGAGTCCATCCACGTCATGGTTGGTGTAGATTCATTGGCAGAGGAGTTGGTTGTCAGTCATCTAGACAAACATCACAGATAAGTGATCATATGTATGCAGAACAGAGAGACAATTGACAGGATGACACATTATCTCCAGTTTCGCATTACCCATAATAGTGACGAAGACGAGGATGAAAAGGCCACCCAAAAGTGAGAAAAACATGACTAAAAAGTGATGAATTAAAGCAGTAACTTGTTTACCTTAATAAATCTTTTTGGTAGGAGACTGCGGAGTCAACGAGCCAGGTCAGCTGCCTGAAAGAGAACTGCATCCACAAGCTGAACTCGCTTCCGTCTTCCCTGCCCACCCTCAGACACTGAACTCTAGGTATATATTATGGTTTATATTATGTATATCTTCAGATTCTATAGACTCCATGAGTAAGGTTTCCAGCGAGGTTTGACTGGCTCTACAGATGCTTGCTGTCGTGCTGCTGTGATGAAATATCAGCTCAGGGGAAAACACTAATTTATCCAAAGCCACAGTTGTGCTCTTTGGATCTACACTGTCAGACCAGATTGATCCTATTCCCACAAACACTAATGAGCATCGAAGACGTTAGAGCTGCATGTTGCATGATTATCAGGATGCTTTGATATTATTTTTGTGCTAAACTTGTATCTATTTGCCATGTGCTGTCATGCACGCAGAGCACCTCAAACATCAGGTCCTCCTCAAGATGCTTTGGTCTCCTTTGGCCATCTTAAAACTCATTATCTTCTGTATGTGTGTGATTGTGAGAAATCTCAGTTGCCTGATTCAATGCAAGTAAGTGCCCTAACGAAGCCTTTTGGATGAGAGGCGAAACGTTTGACACTTCAACGACAGAGTACATAGGTTAACTCAAGAACCTTCATTGAAGACGGACAACTCCTGTACGACTGAGAGCCTGCACCGACATCTCAGTTGCCTGATGTTTATGTGAATTTCATTGAATAGAATCATGTTTGGTAATTCATCTTTTAACTCTTGTTTGAATAACCCACTTTCTCTGGAGACATGCACTGGCCATATTCGCACAGTGCGGCTATTTGAAGTGGGTCAGCTGATGTGGAGAGCGAGAGAGACCCTCATGCATTATACAGACAATGCATTATACAGACAAAATGTGTTGGAAACAAAACAACGGAACAGCTTGATACACTCTTTCTTTGATTGATAATTTATTGAAATACTGCAATTGCAATTAGATTTGCCTTTTTTCCACACAAATGCCTGCGATTTTTGTGTAATTAACATTTTCGGACACACAACTGGGTGTATGACTGAAATTGTTTATTACACAATAATGACATGCATTTTCAGAACATGTTTGTTGAAGTTAACTACAATCTTTTACACACACAAGACTCTATGGAAAAGGAATGTTTTCTGTTCTGCAGAGGACATAACAGCTGTTTTTCTATGAGAGCTGTTAGGCTACTCAAGAGCAGTTTAATTTGGTGAGGGCCAGTCCTGTTAGTTTCAGAAACCGTCCCAGATCGCTGGGACTGACCAAACAGTCTTATGGCACCGTGGGGCTGAGGGTAAGTTAAATTGTTGGAAACTCCCTTTTTTTTTTTTTTTTTTTTAACTGTTTTTGTTTTTTCAATTGATTTTGAATGCATTTATGTTTTGTTTTTTATCACACTGTGCATCTAATTATAAAGCATTTGTAGCTAGTTTTCTAGTATTAATGTAAAACTGACCCGGGTAAGTGGCCCTGCAAATTGTGCAATGTGCTGTTAAAATTGCGATGCTACAAATATGTTAGTAACACAGCAGGCATTTGCTGTTGATAACCATTCCAACATGTATCCAACATGATTACACAAACTAGCATGAATCAACCAAACATACTATAATATCTGTTGACATGTTTAGACACCAGACCAAAATGCTCTCTATATGATAAATGTTTTCAAGTACATTCTGATGCAGGTTTGGTACCTGTCACTACATTTCTCCACACCCCTCTGGCTCTGCTCCTATGTCATAGCTCTGACCTGCAGTCTCTTCCATTTACATATCATTACCAGGCCATCTCCCCCTAACCGTCTCCCCTTTACCTCTGCGTTCCTGCGCTGTGGGCCCCATCTGCTGTGTTCACAATGACACGCATCATTTCTTCACGCGCCTCTGGGAATTTAGCGTTTGCCGGCACGAGCGCTGGATCATGGGAGAGGGGGGGGGACAGCAACTCGACAAATCAAATCACATGAGATGGAATTTAGATCCAAATCAGGGTGGAAGAGGGGCGCACCTGCTCTAGACTGCGCCAGGCTGCATCCACCTCTGTATTTACATGACCTTGTGCACCATATGCTCGGTCTGTGCCAGTTTGATCACAAAACTTCATGCATGTTTACATTGTTGTTTCTACGTTCCCTCACACACTAGGAGACTTGTGTGGCAAAGATGAAAGATTTCCGAGGAGCTCAAATTGGCTACACACAACAGAGTAAAAATAGCGTTCAGTGGGTCGCTTTTCACAATATAAACAGCGGTGAGTTTTTATTATTTTGAACATTTTGTTAAAAAATGTCTAGCATCCATCGGCCGGAGGAGACAAAGGAGGCAGTGCAGGAATGTGTGTCTTTGTTGTGGTGGGCTGATTAATGAAGGGCCCGGTAGACCACAGCTGGAGCCCCCGGCATAACCACACCACCATGCATCATTGGGTGTGTGTGAGAGAGAGAGAGGGAGGGAGAGAAAGAGGGGAGGGGTTTGTGGGCTTCTCAATATCAAAGCGAATGCGTTTGCAATGTGTGTTTAGATAATAGGCTTGAATTCATTTTGGCAGGCCATTGATGTTAAGATGAATACAATTAACTGTATCCCTTTAACAATTAGCGTGCTTGGGTGGCAACCATGGTTGTATCTGTAAGGGCATGTGGTGCAAAATGCAGGGGCATTACAAGACATGCATGATTCACAATGTAAACAAATAGGCTATTATAAATACATGTGTGTGATCGATGGGTTTTAAATCCATGGGAATGCACAGAATGAGGAATGGGCAACTATGGTTCTGATACACTATTGCTCCTAACAGTGGTTCGTCATACTTTAGCCCTTCCAAGTGACGTTTGACTGGCTTCTGATAGATCGGGTGAATTATTTAAATGAGGCATGATTAATAGCCATAAAGGAAAAGTTTTTCACCAGGCTTTTGCTGTTTCAGGCTTTCCGCTCTAGTGCTCCCATGCATACATGAGTACACACTCTGTATGTAAGTATTTGTGCATGGGTGACTATGTATGTTAATGCACGTTTGAGTCAGTTCCGATTATTCTAACCTGTTCAGTGTCTGATTAGGATTTATTAATAACCGTGCACGGCAAGTTAGATTTGGGGAAAATAAGAAATGCCATTGGGACCAAATTTGCAATTAAGATTAGATTCAATTTAGTTCAGTTCAGTTCAGTTCAAGTTTTTTATTCAGCCATGGTGTTATTACAGACACAATAATAACAACAACAACAACAACAGCAAAAGCTAAATATTCAATGCTGAATAGGAGCATGAGGAAGACATTGTCTTATAAATTTCATGCCCCTTTTTTTTTTCTCCAAAATCTGAGCTGGCTCTGAACAGATGGCTCACCGGTTTTTGATGTGTGTTAGCCTATATCAAGGTACAAATAATACTTTACATCTAAATCAATAACTGTTTCAAATTCAACATTGGTTCTTATGTTTCGTTGCTTTCGTATTTTCCAAGTACTTTTTTTTTATACATTTGATTGAATTGAGTGATTGTGTTACATGATTTTTGAACAATGTCCAAAGAATTCCATAAACTGATCCCTTTTACAAGAAACCCCTTTTGTTTTTGTGAAGTGTGTGAAAATGGAACCCAGAAATTGCCCTTTCTTCTGTTGTTACTATCTGTAATTAACACAAATTTGTTTTGAATATGTATTGGCACCAACTTATTTTTTACTCTCCACATAATTTGTAGTATTTTAAATTTGACCAATTCATTAAATTTCAAGGTCTGCAGTTTTATAAACAGTTTGTTTGTGTGATCTCGTGGACCTTTGAGAGTCACAATTCTTATAGCTTTCTTCTGGAGTAAGAACAACCTTTCTGTATAACTGGTGCATGCATTTCCCCACACTTCAATACAGTATGTTATATAAGGAACTATTAAGGCTGAGTATAAAAGCTGTAATGAAGCCTCATCCAACGTGTGTTTAACCTTATATAGGATACCAATATTTTTACTAACTTTACCTTTGATGTGGTCGATATGAGGCTTCCAGCTAAGTTTGCTGTCTAGGATAACCCCCAAAAATTTGATTTCTGAGACACATTCAATATTTACATCTTCAATAACTAGTTTTGTACATGCATTTTTCTTATTTCCAAACACCATATAATTTGTCTTATCCCAGTTTAAGAACAATTTATTATAATCAAACCATGTCTTTAATACTGTCATTTCCCTTTCGATATTGGCCATTAATTCATTTAAATCTGTTCCAGACTTGAACACAGTTGTGTCATCAGCAAACAACAAAAAATTAATGTCCTTGGAAGCCTCAAAGATATCATTAATAAATAATATAAAAAGTTTAGGGCCAATTACTGAACCCTGGGGTATTCCACATACAACAGTTCTACAGTCTGAGTTATAGTGTTTAAATTGAACATATTGGTTTCTGTTACTTAAGTAGCTTTCAATCCATTTGTATATCTGACCCCTTAGTCCGTAGTGTTGTAGTTTTTTCAACAATAGGTTGTGGTTGACAGTGTCAAACGCTTTCTGTAAGTCCAGAAATATGCTGACCAGGTACTGCTTCTTGTCTATTGCAGCAAGAATTTCTTCAGTCAAGTGAATTAGTGCAACAGAGGTTGATCTATTGGATCGGAATCCATATTGGTAATCAAAAAGTAAATCATTTTTTTCCAAAAATAAATCTAATTTATGCGTAAACCATTTTTCAGCAATTTTAGAAAACTGTGAGAGTATTGAAACAGGTCGATAATTATTAAACTCATGTTTATCTCCTTTTTTAAAAATAGGTATTATTTTCGCCGTCTTCATTTTTTGAGGGAAAACCCCTGAACTAAAAGAAAGATTGAAAATATAAGTTAGAGGTTGAAGGATACAATCAATCGTTTTTTTTAAAATGATCATGTCTATTCCATCACCATCACAAGAAGTCTTCGTTTTGCACTTTCTCACAATATCTAAAATTTCTGATTCAGTGATGTCATTGATAAACATTGACTGTAGGATTCTACTGCCTCCTGTTGCACTATTACACCACGCCGCATGATTGGATTTTTCAAGTCTTTTCGCAATATTAGGTCCGACATTGACAAAGAAGGAATTAAACTCATTTGCGATATCTGTTCCATTATTAATAACCTTTCCGTTGTGTTCAAAATACTCAGGTAGATTTTTGCTCTGAGAATTTGGTTTCATAACCTTGTTTAGGATTTTCCAAGTTTCTTTAATATTAGTCTTATATTCATATAATTTGTTTTTATAGTAGTCTTTTTTGGCCTGTCTCATTATAGTTGTTAACTTATTCTTATATCTTTTGTATTTAATTTCATGATTTTTGGACTTGTATTTAATAAAGTCTCGGTATAGTTTGTTTTTCTTTTTACAGGCCTTTTGTAACCCACTGGTTATCCATGGTTTTTTACACATTATTTACTTGACAAAAGACTGAAATATGAACTGAAGAAGCACATAGGCTTTTAACCACTTAAGACTTGCATTGCACATTGCATTACCTCAATAATTGCAAATTTCGAGATTGTGATTTATTGTCCCCAAAGCAAGATTGTAAAAAATAGAAATGAAATAAAATGTGGGCGGTGTCCCATTGCATTCTGAAGGGGGGTGCGAGTGCGACCCTGATCGACCATGGTATAGCCAAAGGAGAGTGCACCCTTGGGATCGCCCTCCAGTGCGCTGGAAACCGTAACGCCCTTATAACAGCCACATTTCTCATTTCCACCAAGCAAGTGCCATATCTCATCCGCCCTGACAGCCCCTTCGAGACCCATATACCACAAACCAGGTCGACGTGCCGAAGCTGCAGACTCAGCACTGGAGAAATAGGAGGGAAGGTGGTTTTAAGACAATGGATTTGTCCATTACGCTCCCGATAGCGGTTACTATTGACGTTCTTAATCATTTATTTAATATGGGCCATGCGAGAGAGCACAGGCGAGGAGCTGGTGGCCCTTTCCGTCACCGTGGGCATGCCATATTCATGAAGAAGGGGAAAGTGGCTGAGAAAAAGGCCTTAGGTTAGCATGTCGATTTGTTCACCTGCTTATGTGTGCGCTTGAGCCAATAAAATTAGATCAAAGCTAGGAAGACAGTGTATTTTATCATCGGGGTTAAAAATGTGTGACATCAATAAAAGCATTAAAGAATCACCCTCTTTAAATGTCTGAGCAAATCTGTCAAAAAAACAAAAGGAATATGAACATTGTAACTATTTCTAATTTCAAATGTTGAAATGAAAACCGTGGCTATTTTCTCATTCAAAGCAATAGTTGATATTAGAACTATTGCGGTCACTAAAGCTGTCTCAGTCACCAGCTCTGACCTGTGATGTTCTTTGCATCAGGATCAATAGACGTGTGGTTCACCCCATACATACCACTGAATGAACTAGAGGTTGGAGGCGACATAGTCCTCTATGATAATGCATTTGTTGAACTGCGCAGTGTTGTATTTACTCATTGGTAATGTTTGATGGTGTAAGATACTCATTAGGGCTGCCCAATATTGATACACCTTATGATGTATGATACAGATTTGGAATAATATTATTATTATTAACAATATTATTGCGATATTTTATGTTTCAATATGGCATGTATTGAAACACAAATTGTGAATAATTTGATTTTAATCAAACTGTGTCAAAACAAGACTTCAAAAGCACCAGACAATTATAATGAAAACTGCTTTTGTTTTGAGAGAGTTTGCTAAAGATGGAATGTGTTTTTGGTACATTTTATTTTTGTTTTTTGCGATAGGCTATATTGTGCTTCTTACGATAGGGATACTGCATCGCCTAATATTGCGATATATTTTTTGCGATATGTTGTGCAGCTCCAATACTAAGCCAATTCATTTCACGACAATGAATGGCATACATTTCAAAATGTTCATAATTTTTTCATGATTGTAAAATATGCACCAGGAGAAGCTTCTATTTTCTATCAGAAACTGGTCCATTCCCAAATGCGGTCACTGACTCTCTCCTCGTGTCTGGTGCGCAGCCAATAGCCAACCTGACGCTCGTCTATGGAGAATATACAGGCTGTGAATAGCGAATACAGATGAGCAACTTGACACACATACTGCACACTCTTCCTCTGCCACTATCCCGCGCGCACACGCACACGTTCGCCCTCACGCACACACGTGTTGTTCCCGCTCGCCTCTCCATGCGTCCGCCTGGTGCTCCGGAGCTGCATCGGTGCTCGGCTTGCGCTGCACACGAGCTAACTCACGCCGCTCCATTTATCAGTCACCGGGAGCACGCTTAACAACGCGGAGAAATCTGGATCCTGCTACGGCGTCTGCGAGGACTGATCGTTGCCCCCCCATCGTGTGACCGTGCGGGAGACAGGACGGAGTGAAGGAGCGCACCGTGGGACAAGACGGGGAAGAAGGACATTTCGACACCGAAGGAGCTTTAAATTTGCGAAATGGGGAAGGAATAGGCGCCACGCAGCCTCATATTTGCGACAAGGTGTCCGAGGTAAGAAAAGAGGAGAAGCCAGTGGGTCTTTGGAGCATCTTTGGAGCACGTTTGCGGTGTCACCTGAGCTGCGCTGAGGCAGGGGGGGAGTAGCCTTTCTCCTGCTGCCTGTGGTATTTCCCCAAACTGTGCCCTAACTCTTAGCTCCGGGCAAATCATGTAAGTTAACGACCTCATCCCAGAGCCAGATCGTGCTATTTAAGCAGTCTTCCGTTTATACTCGTCTTTGTCAGTTTAGATTAGGCCAAAGACGCGCCATAACCCGTGTACGTGCTGTGATAGTAGTCGGCTAAAGTGAATTTGTCTGGGGAAAAAGCGTGAGTCAGCACAAGTAGAGTGTGTAGCCTAAATGTAAGGCTGCAAATTCCATTGGTGCAATCTGTGGGTATCCATGGGCCGATGGGGCAGGTGTCACTGAAAGTATCCACCTTTGCCTGTCACTTACAAATGAGAAAACTCCCGTGTCTTATGCAGCTGCACAGGGGGCTGGTGATGTTTTCTCTCATGATGATGAATAAATGACTGTTCATCAGGGGTAAATTGGCAAAATCGTGAACAGTAAAGCCAATGAATAGGAAGCTGTTCACAACAACAGTGCCAGCAGATGTGGTGTGGTCTGGACAATGGGGCTGGAGGTGCTATGTTGACGTTGTGTTTTTTTAATGCTGCTTTTCGGTTTCAACCGTCTATATTTTCCAGGAAACTGTTGTGTCAACACCACATAGTAACTACTTGATCTACATGCAAACTACCATGAAATTAACCCTTCATATTTGTCAGGCTAAAGCGTTCCACTGTGTTCCCGGGGGCAGGCTCCAGACATGGCACCTTGCATCTCTACTTTGGAACAGGAATCCACTGACGGCACCTATAACTATGGCGCACGTATTCTCATAAATGTACAATTACTCTCTATCCTCCGTTCATAAATTACCCCCTTTAAGGCCTGTTTGAATCCTAATTGAATTCGGCCTCTGTTGACAGATTGGCCGGTTGCTGGTGATTGATGGCCCATTATCAGATTTACTTGCTTTTCACTGCAAACCCCTAATCAGATCACATGCAGATGGACTAGCTCTTTTTACTTTGCTAATTAAATATGGCCCAACAAAGGATTTGTGGACATCCATATGGGTCAGTAAGAGCAGAGAGGTGGACAGTGTGAAGCATTGTATACTTGAAGACATTTTAGCTGCTATAGTTATCTTGAGCTTTCGTCAGATTCCGGTGCTTTAGCTACAGTATCTTCTTTGATGATGCCATGTATAATTGCGGCACGGCACAGCAGTTAGCGCCCTTGCTTCATAATAGCCTTTCTGTGTGGGTTATGTTATCCCCGTGCTTGCATTTAGGTTTCCTCCTGGTGCTTTGAGTTACCCTACCAGAAAAAACATGCTCAATAGGTTAATCATTAGCCTGGCTCCACATCTGGAGATGGTCCCCGGGCGCTATGGTCTGTACGGGTTGGCCCAGCGGCATGGAATGATGGGTCAAATGCAGAGGACACATTTCCCTACAGGAATCAAGTGTAGTGTGCTGTTCTTGTAAAGTCGATTATCGTGCAAAAGTACTATCATTATGTCTAGACCAGATCTTCAGGTGTTACTCAGGGTCATCTGATATTTTAGACTTACAACTTGACCGTGGCGGTGAATGAACTGGTACTTACTGATAACCACTGTATTTATTAAAGGCGTATTACTGTAAATTGCAAAACCTATCTTCTTTATACATGACATCTCCATCCATATTATTCCTGTTGGATCATTGTCCCACTTATCTCTTATTAATCATCAAAAGCTTTTCAGATCTCTCCCATGATTTCATCTTGAGATGTGCCACCAACACAACATCTCCCTCGGTGGGCCCTCGAGTGGGTGAGAGACTCCCACCAACATAAGAAACCAAAATCCACTGGGTGAACTTTTCTTGTTGGTGTGTGTTACCTTACAGCGGCTACTGTGAGACAAGTCTTCTAAGTTGGTGCAACTTGGCTGTCTTAGTTGGCCCATTGCATTGTCCTCAGGGCTGCAGAGAGCTCTCCTTCATATCTTATTCATCCTCAGGCCTATTCTTTGCAACGGAGAAGGAGGAATTAGATGGGAAAGCACACAAACGCAAGAGAAGAATGACAGGTGAAGCAGGGCCCGCAATATCCCTGCAGAAGAATGCAGCTTTTTAAACGTTTTTGCGGGTGAAAAGAAAACTGCATGGGTTTTGGCAGAAATGTTTACCATATAGCATGTAATAATTCAATCAATCAAAGCTTATTTCACTTAACAACAGCACTTGTGAGACCAAAGTGTATAGAAAACATCCATCCATCCATTTTCTTTCACTTTCTTTCTTCCACTCGTGGGGGCAGCTGTTGGAGCTGCCCAAATCACATTGCACTAGCCCCTTATGGCTCCTTCTGCAGGTGGTGGGTCCACAGAAGGACGGCCTCATGGTTCTATCCGGGCCTGTTGGTCTGTCATAAGGGGCTTCATAGAAAACACAAAACACAAAAGCACTAGTTGTTATTAAAGGTCAGTCTTCAATAGGAAAACCCTCTTTTCTGATTGACAAAACCTAAAATCTGAGGCCATTACAGCTGCTTTTTCGTTGTGGGAGAGAGGCTGTCCCACTTCATTGCGGGAGCGTGGTGACTCTGTAAACGAGTAAAATACATTGGAAATTCCATCTTCGTTGTATTAGTCTGGTCCATACCAGACCCTCGTACTCATTTTGCACAAGGGTCTGGATCTTCACAATTGAGCTCCGTTATCAGGTGGGAGGGGTGAACTCCTTTGAAATGATTGGATCTGGTTTTCCTTAGCGTTTGGTCATGACGTATGTAATGCGCCCGAGTGAGTGAAGCGAGCCATCATAACTCTTGGGGGCATTCCTTGCGCATTCCAAGGCATCAGTTTTAATTTCTGGATATTTGGGAGCCGAGCCAGAACTTCCATTACTTTCGTGTCCGCCGCCATTGCCAAACCAGCAAATGCTTGACGTCACCTACAACACCGGCCTCCCCCGCTCGCTGAATGGTAGGTTGAAATTCAACCGATGTAAAGCGGCCTCTGAGGTCAAACCCAGACGTACATGTAGGGAAATTATAATTGAACAGAGTTTACAGATGGCTACGGCCAGGCTAACGTTGTATGTCTTGTCAACGGGTTTTGGACAGATGTTTTTGCCCAGGTGTGATGGCTGATACGTGGCAAGTCTAGGGTGAAGGACCCAATCAAACAAACAATCTACTATTTGCTTTGGTCATCATACCAACATGATGTCTTTTTCTTGCAGGAAACCAGCAGGAAAGAGCGACCCAAAAGACCAAAGAGAGCACAAGATGGCCGCTGAGGAGAAGCCTGGTGTGAAGAGCAGCAGCTCCATAGTGCCCTGCTTCTTGTTTGTGGAGGTAAGAAGTACTGAATGACATATATTAGCTACATTTAATCCATGGACAGAGCAGTGCCATAATTGTAATATAATGCGTTTATATGTGTGTGTGTGTTTACAAAGCGGCATCAGATGTGGCACACATAATGGCGGCGGTTTCAAAGTGATGGTGTGATAATAATGAGTGTACACGTCAATCGATTAATCAAATCAAATCAATCAAACTTTATTTATAAAGCGCTTTTCATACCGAAAGGTATCACAAAGTGCTTTACAGATTACAACATTCTAAACAATGCGCCTGGGACAACCTCCCATATATATACATTTTATATATTAGTATTAAATAAATAGAGCCAGTGCCTCTGGGTCACAGACAGTGTGTGTTTCAGATGATCCTTCTTCTTTCTGACTGAGAGGAAATACGTTAATGTCACTGTAATGGAAAATGAGGATTGTATCTCGTCACTTTTGCTCCCTGGGCCCAAGTTAGGCTTGACATGTCCTGGAAGAGGGTGACTGAAAATATTGTCCAGACTTACAAATATGGTTATTTTTGCTTTACTGAGGGTGTTGGAGAAAGTTTCTTTTCCAAAGAATTCACAATTCCATAAGTTTCCACTATGGTTCCACATATAGAGATAGGAGGATATATCCACAAATCACAGAAATCATTTTTCGCAACGCAGTTATAGTACCACATCAATCTGCTGACTCACTTGTGTTGAAGTGTACTTGAAAAGGCACTGCGCTGTCTGAATGGGGCCTGTAGTGTGCAGTGATCATATCTCCCCTGGCTATTTCTACTTCGCCTCTGCCCCGACAAGGATTTATCTCTACTGTTTTCTATTTTGTCACCACGCTGCAACCGTTGTGATTTTATACACTGACACACAATCCAACCTCATAGCTGGATGTGTTTTTCCCTCCACTTGCATCTGTGCTATCTCTGCCTCCAGTAGTAAATATTGCAAGCTTAAGTGTAGCGTTCGGGACAGCTCAGCCACCACGGTGACAAGTGTGCTCTGTGTCACACCGTCCACAGCACCAGCGGCGTCTGCGGCATGTACACTAACTGCAAATGATCCGCGCCATACGGAGCTTATTTGTGCAAGTGTATGATTCATTGAGGTGAGTTTAGCTGGAGCAGAGCCATAGGTCGCACCGGTGGAAGCAGAACTCACTTGTGCTGTAAGTCAGTGGGAGAGGAGCAGAGAGGGCCAGTCCGTGAGTCACAGAGGAGCACGGGAAAAAGGGCCACATAAGGGAGTGAGTGAAGTGTTAAAATGCTGCTGAGGTCACGACGCTGTCTCTAATCCAATTAGACTAACCGACATCGAGCCAACGCTGGCTAAGCTCTGCCTTCATACTACGCTTCAGTCACATTACTGACGGATACACCTGATGTGCAGGGAGTTAATTTAAGCTTTGACATTGTGAAGCTTCATGCATTAGTTCTCAAAATATCAAACGTCTCTTTAGTTTATATATTTTTTACTTTTGTCATAGTAATATACTCCGCAGGTTTGATGAATATTAGTTAAAGTTGATGTTTCTACTTTGTGACAGAGTTGTTATTATCGGCTTATTTTTACTGTTTAATTATGCCTTCCGTATCTACTGACGCCTGATATGATCCCTTTCATTATTGCTAAAAAGGCTTATATTCCTTGTTGCAAAGGCTTTCTAATTAAGTCAATCTGATGTTATATGGGTCACAATCTTAGGAGCAGCATCTTCAAAAAGGTCTGATCTACTGACTCTAAGTATATAGAATGTTCACACACTGGGCACACACAGTTTGAAATATATGCTAAAAGAAGGAAAGGGAACAAACTGTTCTTTGAGCAGTTTGAGTTGAACAATCACATGCAGTCTCAGCTTCTGACTGAGCTCGAATACATATGCATGCATCTTTAGCATATGTATGAACTGGATCAGCAATGCTTCAGGATGCAGGAGTAGGGTTAAAATTATCTTTTTTTCCTCCTCCTGATATTAATTGTGTATCTTTATGACATTAGGGGACATTTGTTGGAACAAAAATGGACAAATATGATGTAAATAGGACGACCAATCTCTCAAAAAACTACTCACATTCTTGTCTTCTTTGCTTGTTTCTTTTTTGTCAATGTAGCGTGCTCCCGAAGACCCACAGGAGCTTTTGTACATTAGACAACTATCATTGCACCTGCTGGAGTGGACCACTGTCTTTCTCTGTAAAAGCTCTCCATTAGGCTTCACTGCCACCTGCCGCTCACTGCTGCTGCCCATGGGATCCCCCGGCTATTCCCTGGTCTGCAGCTCTGTACAGCAGACGCTGCACTCCCACTTGTTTGTACTAGTAAAGAGAAAATATAGGCCAACAACATTGTTGCAAAAAAATAAATACATCTGTGCTTTGTTCAGAGTGATGAAACTAAAGCAGATAATGAGCTTTCATCATTAGCAATTCAAATGTAATGCAACGTGCCAGTCAATCGGCAATCAATATTATAGCGTATACAATATTGATGTGAAGATTACACAAATGAGCTCGCAAAGAGCATATATGCACTCTCAGTGCATTTTTATATGATTATTTGACAAAACTGGCACTACGCGTTTTTGTGCCATCGTAGATGATACAGTGGGAGAGTAGAGTGTATTAAATATTCTGTAAATACACTGGCTATTCTAGTTATAATCAGATTTTCAAAAATTAAAGTTAAGTGAAATCATTGTCACACTTAATTGCAGACACGAAGACACCAGTGGCGCCACAGTTCAGACTGTAATAATCATATCCTCACAGTGGCTGAGCACGGATGGATAAATGTAAATATATAAACTGCATGAAATGTATGGATCCCTGCAGAAACAAAAGTGGATGGCACTCGGATGTCTTTTCAACAGAATTCCTAAACAGTCATTGTAAGCCACATTGAAGGCCTGATCTTGTGTTTCTTAACACAGGCTGTTGGTTAGATTCATACCTGGCATAGTGAGTGGGTTGAACAACTCCCATGGTGATCTCATGCACTGCAGTGGTCCCTCCCCAAGCCTTTCCTTCTACAGACCATACCAGACTGGAAGACTGGAAACATTTTCCGAAACTGTGGGTGGCGGTGGGTGTGTGTTTGGTGGTGTTTTGATCCTGTTTCTGTGACGTGCAGAGCCCCACGCTCTTTAATACTAATATATTCTCTCTCTCGGGACATGGACAGTGTTTAACCCACAGTGGGACAAATAGTTTGTCCTGCACGCAGTGGTTATGTGAAGAACAGGAGAGCGAAGGGGAAGCAGCAAGCCCTGCGCTTGCAGCACACCACGCCTTTTTTTTCCTAAGCAATGCCCTCGGGCTACTGGCGAAAGCACTGGCTTGTTTGTCGGCAAGATACCAACTTGGCCTTGAGCAACGCATGGAGAAGATCTGGCCGTGAGTCTCACAAATAAAGTGAACGACTTTACTCAATGGGCTGGTATGAGTAAGCAGGGTTGCTTGATCATTTGTAGTTGGACCACAGATGTGCTGAGTTATTGGTTTGGGAAAATGTTTTCAGCATTGTAAAAGCATACGGAGCTCTAATCACCTGACTTCAAAGACAACATACGAGCTGTTTTAGAAAAATCTTCCACTTAGGGCTAGCCATAGCTCTTCTTGCCCTTGCTTTGGCACTGCATTTGGATGGAATATCTTCTTGAGTCATGTCATGAAGTTTGTAAGCAGGGCACTGCGTCACACTGCAAAATTGGTTTGAAGCAGTTAATGTGATGCTGTTGCTAAGCAGATTTCTCTCTCCCTCAATATTTTTTCCCACCTTAACACTAGTTTCTCCATTCCCTTGTGTGTGTGTTTTTTTTTTACTCTTTTATCCTCTGATAATCTTTGATCGATCCTCACGTGGCATCCCCTCACTGATGGACTTCTACGCCTCCTAATTATCCTGAAAAGCAGGCATCTGAATGCTTGTCACGGCTCTGGCTTGGCGGGAGGGTGCAGTGGCTGAAAGGCGTGATGCTCCTATTTTTAAGCATGCGGCGTTAACAGAATCAACACTGAACGGGATAGGTGTAAACGACATTCTGGCTTCTGTGGCGTCAAGGCAGTGTGAACTAAGGCGCTGACACCCTTTCAGCTTCTCAGAATCTTCTCGAGAAAAAAATCTGCCACACGTTTTTCACGTGTATCAAAGTGCAGGAGGAGAATTGACAGTGATAACCAATTAGCACGAACGGGATTGCATTATTGACTGCGAGGGCCTTTAGTGGTAAGCGCTGTTGACGCTACAGTGGGAAAGAAGTGACAGATGAGGTCAACTCTAGTCTCAACCTCAGACCTTGTGGGCCATTTCTGTTTTTGCTTCCCGTGTGGTGGCGGTTTTCGTCTGAGTGCTTCAGTTTACCCCCATCAACGCAAAACATGCACAATAGGCAAGTTCTCCAGCTAGGTCTTGATTTTAGGTACGCAAAGACCTAGGTGTGATTGGGTTAACATTTCAGTCACTGGATTTATGAACAAAGCTTAATTTTCACCTTAACAAATCAGAATCACAATTTGAGTGATTCCAATTAGCAAAGACTGCAGTTAATTAGGTAGAAAAAACATACTTTGCAAACAAAATAGCCTGTACGATGTGTTCCAGGCAACTGGTAACTGGGATTTTTCCCACTTGCGAACTTGCGACCTCAGAGCGTTCCAGCTGAATAAACATGTATGTAAACAAAACGGCTAATGCTACAATAGTTAGCTCACACGATGCTAACGTTATATGAAAGTTTCTCCAAACCAGATGTAATTCAAAACATGTGACATAACGTTATGTTGAAAGCTGTGATACAGTTACAACATTCCTTGCACTCCTCCACTGGGGGCCACCATTACTGTCTTTATCTTGTATCCACACTCGTAGCAGTCTGGACATCTTACAAGTTGTAATTACCACATCGAGGGGCGTTCCAAGCCATTGTATTGTTCCAAGTGGGAGGTGGCAAATTTACCAGTTACTTGTTGCCTGGAACGCACAACGAGTATGTATAGAAGCTGCTAGCCCTGTTTTAGATCGAAATGCATGTGATTCTTTTATTAGTTAAGCAGCTCATAGTCCAACCTTCTCTCAAATACTCCTGTTCAGACTGTGCAGTGACCTGAATCGTGAGTTGGAAAAGTAAATCGCAAACCATGTCTCCCTTACGATACTTGTCAGAAAGATCCATATTAGCCCTAGTCGTGCCCGTGTCCAAGATGGTTCTTTGGGTGCGGTTCTGCCTCATTTGACTGCGGCAGGACACGAGCCGGTGTGTCATGTTGCTTTGAGCGGCGATGAACTGGGACGTGCTCAGTCGGAGATGGAGAGAGCTATACCCTCGACCTCTGCTTTTGTTTATTTGTGATCCACACCAAGGCCCCGGCTCGCACCTCATCACGCGTTACCATGGAAACCAATCAGTCCGCCTCATTCCTCTGCCTCCTTTCATCTTCGCTGCCCTAATCACGAGTCACAGCCGCCCAGCCTGCCATCTTGTTCTGTTGTCTCTTCGATTCCCTCACAATTAAACTCTGTCGTCTGTGATTTATCCTTCTTTAAACAGGAGACCCGCTTACATACACAACACACACAGGCTTTGTTACTGATCTCTCAGGGCTATTCAATCAGGCCATTTTTACACCACACTTTTGTACTTACTGATAATGCAGCATCATTTCTGCATATCTTAATTGTGCATCGAATACGCAAAGGGCTTTGAGAGACTAACTTTATTTGCCCCCTTACTTGTAATTTGATAATAATAATAATGCTTGTGTGCTTGTGGGTGAAAGATTGCCATAATATTCGATTACTAGTCAGTATTTAGTTTACTGAAATCCAACATGAGCCCTGTCCCATCTCAGTAAATCCATTTTACTGCCCGCAGTAAACACTGGTGTCCACATGACGGGCTCAAGGCACTTCAATTTGACCTCGGATCTTTGTCACACCATTTCCTCTGGGGCTCTTTCACATCTGATCAAAATCTGTTTCCCAGTTCATAGAGAACTGCAGCAGCAGTATTGTTTATTGTATTCATATTCTATTTCAAATGGCTTCTACTCGCTATTCTATCACATTATATTGTTGCTCTTCATCATAGGAAACATGCGTGGAGTTTCATTAATGCACGTTTGTGTGTATATTTATGTAATACTGAGAAACTTGTCTCCAATATTTGACTCATCCTCTGTTATATTCTCACGCTCAATTCTGTCACACTTTTATTTAATGTGACTTTTTACATTTGTGTGAATACAGTAGCCATATTAACACTCATGTGCGAGCTCAGAATCCTCCTGACATATGGCTTGGATGGATATTACAAACAGTATCACACCGACTATCTGAAACAAACTGAACCTGCACTCCAAAGCATGAGGGAGCATATTCATAGACAGTTGCATGTGACTTATTTGGAGTGCTAGAGTATGTCCAGCAGGGGGCAGTGCAGTAACACAAGACAGAAGAGACTATTGTTCAAATGTATTGAGCAAAAATATAATGGGACATTTTGAGTGTTATTGTGGCCAGACAACTTTGCTCATTTACTATAATGCACCAACATCAACTAACTTCCAATGTTTAGTGTAAATGATTCTCAATAGATTGATGTTTGGAAGAACTAGTGCACTGAAAGAGCATTATATTCATTTTTGTACAAGTTGTCTCAAGATTACTAACAATTTTATTGAAATGACCATACAGATTATCACACATAGCAAATTGCAAAGGCAACGTTTTTTTTTGTAACAACAAAATATCCTGTTGCCTAATGTATAAAAGCTCCTGTTACACCTCAACAAACATGTTTGAAGTGCACATGATTCTTCTCTAAAATGTTGCTTAAATGCTTAAATGTGCACTTGAACTGAACCTGCACCACATTAAATCATAATATCTCTCAGCAAGAAAATCGCAGGCGCTAACTCCAAGGAGCTATAAAACAGTTTGAACTAAATTGACTAATTGAAAAAACATTTTAACAGTTTTTCAGCGCCAACTTTTCCCATCTCTTGTGAATGTGCCTGAGTTCCCCAGTAAATAAATAAAAATAAATACAAAAGTATTGTTTTGCTGTGTGCTGCTGTGGTTATTTATTCATGAGCACTGAGTAATGCACAGATTGCAAGCTGTGTGAGTTGGCAGACGGGGCTCTGAGCTGGAGGCAGGTAGCGGGGCCAGTAATAGCTGTTTTGCTGCAGCGTAATCTCCATTATGGGCATGCACAGGGTTTCCCTACTGAGAGTGTAACAGCAGGGGCGTGTGTACGAGGTGGAGTCCCAGCCGTGTACAGTTGTATTAATGCAGTTTGTTATCTCGGCTTTGGAGAATTGGAGTTCCTCGCCTGAGCTGGCTGGACCATATGCTGTAATAAAAGCCATTTTCCTATTATTCCTTAGTCCCCTGCGGGCCACTGCTTCACATTGGATTTTTATAAACCACACACAAAAAAAGGCTCCCACAAGTTTTATTGCATCTGCGTACATTATGCATTAGAAAGTCTCCAAGCACCAATTTTATTTGTTGGTTCGTCAAACTTGTTCCATTTCCCACAACACTCTTTATAAAATGCAGGGGCTTATCAGCATTTTCCCTTTTGCTTGGTTCAAATTTAGTTTAAGTGAGCATTGTATTATTTGTAATTACCAGTCGCTTTATTACATTATTGCCTTTGTCTTAAAGCAGAACTACTCATGCCCCTAGAGGCCATAAGCACAACTGCAGGTGTCGTAGCATGTTGCGGCTTCTACTCATTAATTGTCTGTGAGAGTAAATACTACATTGACAGAAAAGACAAAGGGAGAGAGGGATATTGTACATTCAATTACACAATGGAAATGATTTTTTTCACTCAAACTTGGCTACTGTTTAAAGGAATAGGCCACCGTTACATACTGAGATATGTTCTTACCTGAGCTTAGACGAGTTCTTTAGGACCTGTCTGATCTTCACCCGTGCCTTCAATCACGTAAACACAGCGGAGACGGCGTTAGCATTTAGCCTCTCCCTCTCTCCACTATAGCTCCAAACGAGGTCAAGATAGAAGCTACCAAGCTCTTCCACGTTTTTCCTATTTAAATATGGTTACGTGAAGTGTTCCACTACAAAGTATAATTACACAAAATTAAACAATGTGGATTTTCTAAGCGGATAAAAGGGGGAATTATATTGTAAGGCGCAATAATACCAGGAGTAGTTCGAAATCCGCGCAGTAATATCTTCTCTTTACTGTGCGGACGCCGAACTACTCCTGGTATTATTACGCCTTACAATATAGTTCCCCCTTTTTATCTTAGAAAATCCACATTGTTTTTTGCGTGATAGAAGGCACGGGTGAAGACCAGACAGGTCCTAAAGAACTCGTCTAAGCTAAGGTAAGAACATATCTCAGTATGCAAAAACGGTGGCCTATTCCTCTAAGTGGCGCTATAGGCCACAGTTAGCTTTGACTGCTAGCCTCTTCTTCGTGATTCCATTAGTGTGTATTGGGGCATCCGACCTGGTACAGGGAAAGCTGCAAGTGTAGTTTTCTGGCCAGAGACACCAGGGAGAGATGAAAGACCCCCCAGTCATCCCATTAACACAATTCAAATCAAGCAAAGCGCTAACTTCATATTTTGCCATTGCTGCCTCAGGTAAATTTCTTGTTAAAGTTTCCTGCTATTTTGTTTTGCCGGTGCCGTCTGGTAGATTAATGAGCATAGTGCGATAAAGCAAAGTGTGACTGAATCCAACAATGTGTTTTGAATAATTGGAACTTACTTCAGTATCATCTTGACATCTTAACAATTGGTGACTACGGCTGTGCACTTTTGCATTTGAATGTTACGTCTTTTGCAGCTTTTGTTTCCAAAACCTCCCCATTTTAAAACCTCACGTGCAGCTCTAGCACCATAGAGATATCTGAACCTTCACAAGGAACTTCATCTATTTAATTCTCTCGTCTTTGAAAAGCATTATGAATGACGCATCACTGCTTCACCTTTTTCAAACTATTCGCAGCTTTTCTGTCTGCTCTATTTGAATGTTCCCAGAAGATAAACATCCCCCTACTCTGTCAAAACCACAGTGAAAACAACAGCAGATTCTGCAAACTTATTTGAATTTTAAACCATTTGTTCAACTCCCCAAACTCATTTATCATGTGCTATACTGTAATGCTGCACTATACAGTAGGTATTATCCTGGACTGGTATATTTTCTTTGATAAAATACACACGTGAAAAGTAAGAGGGATCTGACACACAAAACATTCCTTCATAATTCCGTGTCTTGTTCATTCTGGGCACTGCTGACTGGTCTGGCTGTACTGTGTGGTTAATGCATTGGCCTGGTCACTTTGCTCGTGGCCGTTCCTCAAAGCAACACTTTTCTTTTGGAGCTCATTCCCTTGTGGTTCCCTTGTGCGTCAGCAGGGGGCCTCTTGTCTTCTGGATGACAGATTAGAGATCAGTACAGACCAGCGGGCCAGTCCGGTCCCGCTGTGAGGCCGTAATTAGCCCTGGCCACCTCCCGCTAAATCAGACAGGTTTGGATGATGGAGCTTCACTGTGTGGTGGGGCACGAAGTGAAAATCCTTTTTGTTGTTGAATGCAATTAGTAAAAATAAAAGCTATAAGCGACGCTAATAATGGTTAAAATGTTGGCAGTGACTATATACTGCTGCTCAAAAGTGTGACATCCACCCTTTTTGTATTTCACTGTATTGTTACAACATTGACTTGACTTTTCCCTGAGGAAAAAAAAAAAATCCCTGATCCCTTTTCATGGTGTGTCCAAGTTTTTTTTTGCTACCAGATTCATCACACAAACATCACATTTGCTTTAGAGCAGGGGTCGGCAACATCAGGCCCGGGGGCCAAATCCGGCCCTCCAGCATTGAACCTCTGGCCCCCAAAATTTTGATAAATATTATAACACAAATAAGAGCTCAAATACCTCTTTAAGTCCAAGAGAGAGTGGGGGAAGATAAGCCCTGTAAATACAATATAAGATAATAGTAGTATGTGGAGTATGTGTTTTTTAAGATGTTGATTTTCCCCCCAAACATCTAAGCATCATGAAATCTCATATTCTACATGTTAGTGTTCACCCCATTAGCCATTTTATGCAAAAAAAAATTAAAAACATAATATAAGTTTGTCTTTTCTTACAGATCTGCAGATTTTGGCACGTTTTTTTTTTTCTTTTTCTTTTTTTCCCCACCTTTTTTGTCTGGCAAGTTTAAATCATGTGAAGATCAAATCTACATTCTCACATAAAATTAAAAATGCTTTATTTTCAAAATATAATGGGTGGATCAACTTACCCACTGGCTCCACTTACCAACCTACTGTGAAAATTTGGAAAATACTATCTTGCTGTCTGTGCCACTGTACTACACAAAAAACAAACACACAAAAAAAACTATTTTTAATAACAATTGATGTGAAACTCCACCCGAGCACCACATACTGTTTATCCTAATTGGATCAATGAGTCTAATGTTCTCATTGATCCATACTTTGCAGATATGAAGTAAACAGATAAAACAGCTAGACTAGTTATTAAAATCATATCAGATAATTTAGACTATTAATCAATTTCGCCTTCTTTTTAAATCTAAAATATGCTCAGTGTCCGGACTCATGGGACACACTGCTTTGCTCATCGTGTTAACGTGTTTTGTCTCATGTAAAATCTACCCTTCAGACGAGATCAGTTTAGAAAATCATTTGCATCCCTCCCTCCTCTTCCACTCCTCTCCACCCCTCCCACTGCTCAGTCCTCTCCCCCTTCTCTCCCGTCCTGACCGGGGGGCGCTGTAGCGTGAGTTACGGCTGCACTCCTAATGGACTCCCTGGGTTTTGTCTGCAGAACCCTGTGCCTGTCCATCCATCTTCTGCCTGAAAAACCCCGGCCTTTACAACACCAAACTGCTCTTTAAGGAAACATGCCTTTAACTGGCTCAAGAGGCCTGACTGACACTCCTGAGGATACACTCTATGTCCTGACCTCGCTTTGAGGGCCACGTCCCCCCCGTACATTGTTCTTGCAGGTTCAGAAAAAAGGCAACTGAAGTGCTGTGCAAGACAAGAGTCCAACTGCTGTGTTCTGTTAACATTTTTGCATCAGCCCCTGTTTGTCGTCATTTTTATCTTTGAAACTACACATTACTCCGGCATGTAGCGCAAATCTAGCTTTAGTTTTCCTTTAAAAAAAAAAAGTTTCTATTTGCTTAAGCAAGATGTCCTGAAAGTCAGATCCCAAACACCCGAACTTTCATTGACAAAGCAGAGATATTCTTGTGAGTTGCTGGGAGATAAAGAAGTTTTCATTTAACTTCTGCTTTCTTTTTCCTGATTATTGAATATGTAACATGTCCTGCAGCTCCTTTGATGTGAACAATAAAACTTAACTTCACATTGACCGTGTGAGGAATTTGACTTGTTTCCAGTGCTTCATTTGTTTTGGACTGAAGGACTGGTAAAACAGACCACCGCTATATCAACTACAATCTTTACCAGATCCTCCCTCCCCCCCCCCTTATATTTGAAGAGTTTAGTGGTGCTAGGCTAGTGCTAGGCTAGCGCATGTCTATGGTAACTAGTAGCCTGCTTTAAAAACAGTCTGACCCAAACACAGTGCACCTGAGGCAAATCACTTATAACACCAGACTACCCATATAAATGTCTGTCTTGACTGAATAATTTTTGAAATATAACCATTTTGCATTTAAAAGAACTTGAGCGGCATCAGCTTCCTGGTTGTAAGCTACGCAGCAGCGGAGTGATCTGCTCGGTTACCGGATCTACATTAGTTTGTTTACCTGCGGCCGGCATTACTACACCTGGAATTCACAAAGGAGCTTTCTACAAATCAGATATGGCAACATTTGGAGGACTACCTGCTGATTTTTATAGAGGTTTTTAATGCAGGCTACTAGTTACCATAGACATGCACTAGCCTAGCACTAGCCTAGCACCACTAAACTCTTCAAATATAAGGACTGCATGAATAAAAAAATATATCCCCAGAAATCAACAACACTCTGGATAACTAGGAAATGAGGCCCTATGTCAAAAATCCTGATCCCTTTAATTTAGCACAGGCTGTCTACTTTTATAGTCAAATGAATGTTGCCATAGAGTGTTCTTACAATGTATTATGTTAACCCTAAAATATAAACAAATTGATATGCATGATCCAAGATAGTATCATGAGTGTTGCCATGACGTCACTGTGTCGTTCTGTGTGTTACTTGGACCAGGTAACAGCATGGATCGAGGTTACCAGGGGTAGTGAGTGTATTTTAAGCGTGGCACATTTGCTCTCCACATGAGGGTCCTGTACGTGCCACGGGCTCTTTCTGTTCCACGGGAACATGCCCAAACTGTTCCCAACACAATCTCCATCTCGGTACCTACTTTAGCCGCTGTCTCAGTGTTGTCGCTACATTTGTACTGCCTCGCGCTAACACGGCCCTGTGGTACATTCAGCTCTCGCTTGGAAAGTTTAGAGCTATGAAATATTTAGCTGAGCGCAGGGGAAGTGAAGTGTTGACGGTCTAAGTAAGTAGGCAGTGAAAAAGTGGAAGATCAGCCTTTTTGCACGAGAGCTCTTAAATCTTCCCTTCGAATTTATAAAGAGTGACAAGTGTAATGTATACATCTCTGACTATATACATTTTTGAGGAGCCTTTGGTTTTTGTTTGGCCTGCTGTGTCATGGAGTGAATGAAGTATAAATTCTCCCACCCTCATAGATCTTTTGCTTGAGGAGGCTCCGAAGGTTCTCAATAGGGTTGAGGTCAGGGGAAGATGGGGGCCACAACCAGTGTTTCTGATGATGAGGAGGTATTCTTTACAGCATGACATGGTGCGTTGTCATGCATGAAGATAATTTTGTTAGGGAAAGCATGGCCATATACCAACCATCCACTCATCCATCCATTTGACCATCCAGGGTTACACGGCACTCATCAGTGAACAAGACTGTTTGAAAGTGAGTCTGCATGTATTTCTGGGCCCACTGCAGCTGTTTCTGTTCATGAGCATTGAATTAACAATTTAGGGATGGCCGGATAGACGGTTTATGGACAACTGCAAGGCTCTTAAGGGTCCTACACCTTAATGTTCGGGAGACGCCATAGGCACCAACAGCTTCATATACCAGTTTGTTGTTTTGTAGCAGCTGTTCTCGTAATCTGATGTACGATGATTACGCTTGATCTTTCATGAAATATTGAAGGTTTTCATATCTAGTCCAAGGCATTCAACTATTTCGCGCTTTTCATCAGCAGAGAGATCCTTTTTCTTTCCCTTATTGCTTGAAAATGGTGGTCTGCTTAATAATGTGGAACGTCCTTTTTCAGTAGTTTTTCCCTTCAATCAATCAATCAATGAAACTTTATTTATAAAGCGCTTTTCATACCGAAAGGTATCACAAAGTGATAAAGCGCTTTTCATACCGAAAGGTATCACAAAGTGCTTTACAGGTTACAACATTTAAAACAATACGCCTGGCACACCCTCCCATATATATTATATATATACTAAATAGATGTCAGTTAAAAGCTAAGCTTAAAAGGTGGGTCTTGAGCCTGCTCTTAAAAACATGAATGTTCTCTGCCGCCCTGAGCTCCTCCGGCAGGTCGTTCCAGAGGCGAGGGCCATAATATTGGAAAGACGCCTCGCCGTGAGTCTTTTTGTTGACTTTAGGAATAACTAGGAGGAGGAAGGAGCGAAGGGGCCATGAAGGTTCATAAAGTAAAAGTAATTCTGAAAGATCAGAAGGACCAAGACCATTAAGACATTTAAAAACTATTAAAAGAACTTTAAAGGTGATCCTGAAACACACGGGGAGCTAATACAGCGATTCTACAGCCCTTAACTGGGCTTACCTGACAACTAATCATCCCAGGCGTCCCAGATTGATGTCAGTGATTCAAAGAGCCCTGCGACACAATACCATCCATGAGTTTTATTGATTTTTTATCTTTTTTTACCTTTATGACACTGAAATACAATTTGCATAATCATTTGGAATGCAGTGTGCAAATAAGCGTCCATTCATTCCTGTGACTCAGGTGGCAATTCTGTCCAACCAGAGCATAACATTGTTGTGTCCTTGGTCAAGACACTTCACTTAGTGCGTGTGTGTGTGTGAGTGTTTAAGCGTGTATGAGCGATTATATGATTGTACGGTGGTGGCCAAAGAGCCACAGATTAGAACTAAGAGGTTAACTAATAATGAGAAAAATAACCCCTTTTCCTATAAAGAAATTGCATTTTGTTGAATTAATGTGTGAAGGCTACATGGGCGGTGCTTTTTTCCCCCTTTTACACTGTAGAGTCACTATATAGGCACGCCAGTATGGGACCAAAAATTCTGCTGAAGTACGAGAGTGGTGCTTTGAAAAGGTGGAGAAACACTGCAGTCGGCTCATAGAATATTTATGTGCAATAAATGGGGATTGAAAGTAAAAAACAAAAGAGCATTTACGTTTTTCTCAAACCAGGCTCGTTGTTTTGACTGCAGGGACAACCCCCCTGCTACAAACATAGACATAAGCCTTTTTTCGGTTCAGGGCTTGTTTGCAGTAATGGTATGCCCCTCGCGTTTGTTTTGGTAAATGTTAGAGACAAGGTTTTGACTTCTACTTGTTAGCGCTTGAGGCAGCATTGTACCTCTGCCCTGATGTTGGTCAGTGTCAGCGACTGAACCTTTCCGGCACATTGAGTTATGGTTGTTTTGCTGTTTCTCTTTACATTCGAAATGGGAGGTGTTGGTACTTTGCTTTCACTGCAGATATAGCCATACATTAACTTTACATTTTTTGATAAGCAAAAATAGAGTGTAATATAGAAAACAACTCATTAGGGAGCAGGTTTGACGCAGTGTTTTCTGCAAGTTGCTCTTGTGATGTAAAAAACAAAACTGTAATGCTCGTCAGTGTAGCTTTAAAGAGAGACAAGAAGAAGCTGTTTGCTAACTCGCAACACAGAATTACAGACCTCTTTTTTAGGTTGTGTAACACTTGCACCACCTTTATTTCCTAAAGTGTGTCACTATATTTGCTCCCCCCTGCCAAGCCTCTATTAATATGATTTAATCCACAGCTAAATCCTCTGTTCGACTCTCACCATGAAACAAACAAAAACATGCAGCCCTCGGGGTAAAAAATACAAAAAAAGAGAATATATTAAAACAGCAGTTCTCCTGAGTGTATTTTGTATGTGAGAGAAAAGATTATATGGGGGCATGATACAAGAGTGGGAACACTTTTTTCCTCTGTAAAGCACTAGTATAGCATTGTACTGGCCCACTCTTCACCCACACACTCTTTATTGTTTTGCTCACAAACATTCATTCTCAGGGGGGGGATTATAAGTGGGTAGTAATTTTGACTGTAGCCTGATGTACATGAAATCGCTGTATTTGCTGTTAATAAGGCTGTTTCACAAATACCAAGGACATTTCAAAGACTGCAGTTATATACAGTATAGGCCGTGAACAATCCTTTGCAAACAACTGAATATCTGTAAACTGTTCGCCCCGCGCTGGTTTGATATCCGAAAATATCACTCAACGTTATATTTACCGACCAACTCCAGCCTCTTTCTTTCCATAAATATGGCTGCTCGGCTTTCGCCCATTTACTCCATTATATCAGCAGGGCAGAATACGAAGTGCCCCAAACTGACAGCCCTAATTACGTTGCTTCACTGCCTGCTGCATGTGAGCTCTGTCATGCACATGCACTAAGTGTGGGGCAGATAGACGTTTCGCACAAGCACAAAGCAGACAAACTTGTTCATATGGCATCAATTGACCACCATTCATATTTCATCCTGTAGTGGGCTTTCCGTGTGATCCCTCTGAAAGGGGTGTGTCCTCTCCCCGCGCCTCGCTCGCTCCACTCTGTAGTAGATGCAGAGTGGCAGCGAGGACGGCGGCTGCACCCCTTTCTCCTCCCCTCCCTCACTCTTTCGCTCCTCTTCTTCTCCTTCTTTTTTTTTTCATATCAGCGCTCATATCTCTCTCTGTGCGATTTTTGAGCGCATGCTTTTTTTATTTTGCATCTCGAATCTCCTATGCATCTCCCGAAACAACTTAGGGGGTCTTGCCGGCTCTCCCTCGCTCCGCAACCCGCCCGTCTCATTCCAGGCGTCCTAACCCACGGGGATAATGTTCTATTTCCAGTTGGTGATCATGGCTGGGACGGTTCTGTTGGCTTACTACTTTGAGTACACCGACACCTTCCCCGTGCACGTCCAGGGATTTTTCTGCTACGACAAGAGCTTCTCCAAGCCCTACCCCGGTCCGGACCACGCCAGCAAGATCCCCCCCGTGCTCATCTATTCCCTGGTCACGGCCGTACCCACGCTCACGGTAAGACGCTCTCTGCTTTTGAGTGTTGTCAGCGTTCTGCGATTCGGGATTTCTGACTTTTCAGCAATTTTAGAGGACTTGAGGGTGCTGGAGATCCCCCTTTGCATTCAGATAGGACAGTTTATGTTGTGAGTGTGCGGAGAGTAGTCTTGCACTGGAAAAAGTTCAGGGTGGAAATGAGTTAAAACTTGCATGACTGGCCTGTTTGGGAAAAGTTTGCTGAGTATATAAAATGGATAAAGTTATTATAGTGCTTGCTACATGCTGGGAGCTAGGGCTGCACCTCAGTTGATGTTGTAAAAATGGAGCACGTTCAAACTATAAATAAAAAAATGTGGCAGCAAAGTTGAATGAATGAATGAATGAATGAATGAATGAATGAATGAATGAATGAAAGTAAGAAACTCCCGACAATTCTGCATGTAGAAAATGATTCAAAGTGAGACTGCCACGACAGATAAGAGGAAAGAGCAGGCAGGTCATTAGAGACTCATGTGGAGAGAGGGAAGAGCCAAACAGAACAATGAGCTAAAGTTAGAGCTGAGGCAGAGCGATAATGACAGCAGCAGATGCCAGCTGAGAATGAAAAACTCCAGATGAGAGGTGAGAACGAGGCACGGTGCAACACAAAAGCGAGACAGAACAGAGATGAGGGCATGAACATGTGCTGGTGTCTGTGAGAGATGGGGGGGGGGGCTGCCAAACCCCCAGTGAGGCGGGGAGCAGTGAGCGTGAAATGCACAACACCTGCCGTTGATTCTACGCACAGACATCCTGCACAGCTTACATCCCCAACAGAGCACAAAAACAGGACAAAACCAGCCTACAAGCAAAAGCCCTGTGCTCATCTGTGCTGCAGTTTCTGGCCAGTGTGAAGACAGCAAATGTATTCACAGAAACAGGCTGATTCACAGGCTAGCAGCAATAATGGAGTATCCTGTTCTCAATCAGCTCAAAAGTTACATATTCAAGTGTGTACATGGCCTCGCTCCTGAGTCTTGAGATGACAGGGGCAGTAACATACTGAAGGTGACGGTCAGTAGGACCACACTTGATGATGTGTAGAGGTTATTGAAATGCTCCTCAGATCCAGACAGCATCACCACGCGGGCTCATGAGCAGTGCGAGCTCTGCCGTTGGTGTATTACACACGCCTATTGTGGCTCACAGCACATTAGTGCAGTGTGGTCTGCTTTAACCTGACAGAGGCCCAGTGGAGAGAGGAGTTGCTGTGAATGGGCCTGTGATGCTCAAAACTCAGCCCCTGTGTTTGTGGTGGTGTCTGTGGATCTCAAAGATGAAAAACAGTCCTGACCTTTACATTTACGTCCATCATTGACTTCTGTTGCTAAGCAACGCACAATATTCATCTGTCGTTTTATTTGAAGATGGTAATTACATATGCACAGCCATCAATAGCAACAAATAGATGGTACAGAGGGATCTCCCGGCTGAGTCACTGAATCTAATAAGTCACAGACAGAATATTGGTCTGATGCTTTGTCCTGATAGTCCAAAAGAGGGCACTTCAGACACTGTCAGCTTCCAAGGGGGGCCAGAAATCTAATTAAAAACATCAATCACTCTTCCCATTTCAGCAGGAGCTGTCCACTGACACAGACAGGTCCATTTGCCCATTCTATTATCTTTCATGTTAACTAGATACTGCTACTGTATATTTCAAACACAATGTATGTGCCACTGAATCATGACAATAATGCAGTGACCAGAAGGGCAAACAGTTGTATGTATTATATATATATATATAAGTTGTGCTCTTTCCAAGCAGATTATACTAAAAACTTGTCATTTTTCTCAAATATCACTAATGAAAACACCCCAAAACCGTACTTTTTTGATAGAAATGTTGAACACTCAAATTAAAACATTTTCTTAAAATGCCCCATAAAAAAACATAAAAAACTGCATACTGTGCACTTCTTGTGGGTCAGAACAAAAGTTTATAAAAGTCACTTGCCTGAAACAGCTGACGCAAGTTTTTGACACCCCCTGGTGGACAGAGTTGGCCTCGTTATGGCGAACAACTTGAACAACTTTACAGCGTTGCCCTGAGCACTGACCTCAAGGTTTCTCTTTGAATCTTGCCTTGGGGAAAAAACAGATAACATTGTATAGAAAAGTTGACCTAGTTTTTATGCCATGTCTAATTTCTAATTATTCTAAACATTCAAGAAGATTGAAATTATCCCCTCACTGCTTCATTTATGACTTAAATTAACACTAGTATTATAAGAACAACTTTGATCTATTTCTTGTACGTTTTCATGGACCTTTGTCTCTGTAACATTTGTCTCCATTTTTGTCTGTTAAAGATTGGTTCTTGTATGACCTCAATACTGTGGTGTATGCTTTCAATCCAATTAACACTTTTCATAAACACGATTTGATCAATGGGAGTGGTATCAACAAGTCAGTATGTACTTGAACCATCCAGATAAAAATAAGTCATTATTTCAAATAAACAGATCAAATTCACTCCTGGCATTTGCAAGTGCACATCTTCAGCAAAGTCAATGATCAAGCCTTAGATCCACATGTCCTATTTCATCTAATGAGTCAAAAACTCAGGGTTTGGATTATCCTTCAGGAAAGTCCTTAATATTCTTCTGATGAAGTGAAATTAAACATCTTAAAGTGACAGTCTGTAAGTTAACAAAGTGAGGATAGATAGAGGGAAATTTGAGTGAACAACCAAATTCCTCTTCTTAGTTTGCAAAATGAGGAGAGCAGGAACAGAATTCTCAAAAGTAAATGATGAAGCTCCCCCCCCCCTCCTGATTGGACCTGACAGGCTGGTTCACAGGAAAAGGTCGTCTCATTGGTCACGGGAGGATACTGGACTCTGACTAGTTGCTGCGATCCAGGAAGAAGGGAGTTAACAAAAAATATATATATATATATTATTACTTACTTTACATGAAAATGTAAGACCAGGCGGTCGATTTTGCACATTTTATAACATTTGTAAAACATTTAGACTGCCAGACTATCACTTGAATGAATGCCTCTTTTTTTACTAAACCTGTTGCTTTATGCTATAGTTTGCTACGGTAAGGTTGAATCTTAAAATGACAATTTCCATAGAATTAGCTATGAAAACATAACATTCCGAAAACATGTTTATTAAAAACAAAAACAAGCTTGTTTTAGCAAAAGATTGAAATTCAATGGTTAATCTGAATTATTGTGGTCAAGTCACTTAAAATTCCCATGTCAGTGTATGGTGGTTCCATACTTTAAACCACCAGGCCATATGGCCCTCACTGTGTTAAAGTGCTCTTGTATGTCTGTGCTTGTGCTCTGCTAATGCCTGCTGTCAGGGTGCTCTCAGTCATAACGTCGATGCCAGCCGAGCCGTTTGACGTTTGCACAGTGACGCCAGGACTCTCCGAGCAGCCCCAGAAGAAAAGTCTCACCTTCATGCTCAACTGCCCTCTGTCGGTCTGTGTTAGACGTCTTTCTTTTATACTTCACTTCACCTCAAGGCCCCCAAACTCTGAGCTCTACACAGGTAAACAGTTTGGGCCCTGCGCTGTTAACTCTGCCTAATGAGGCGGATGACAGGAAGTGCTCAGGGGCCTTGAGATACGATCAAATACTGGATTTATCTTTTTACATCAATTCTGCTCAATCTATTGCCCAAAGCATAATTCAGTAACTTATATTGATAAAACTGTATTATTGGGAACTGCCCAATTTTAGAAAAAAGAAATTAATAAATTAATTGCTATTGCAATATAATTTGTATTTTTTGTTTGAAAAACAGTTCACTATGTACTAGGGGTGGGATTTAACGCGTTAATTTTTTTAGCGCAATTAATCGTATTTCCCTCAGGAACATTCCTATTTGCGTGTTTCTGGTACGTCCGTATATCTTACACACATCCGCCCACAACAGCAATGGATGGAAACGCTTCACTCGGCCGGTTGGGGATTCAGTTTTGTTTTCAAAAACGTCCTGATGGGACAATAGATAAACGTACTGCTGTATGCAGGTTGTGCAAAAAAGAGTTTGCCTTCCACCGTAGTTACTCAAGTTTAAAATACCTTTTCAATGCAAAACATGTTGGGGCAAACACAGAGACGTCCTCGATGCTAATGTTAGCATTTAGCCTCAAACAGACCTCCAGCCACGCCCACTCTGAGCCAAAATTACCCTACCCCTTGTCAGTATAAGAAATGGCACTATGATTTCTGTTTACAGCAGCTGTCAAACACTTAAAGGCGCTGTTTTATGGCCCTTTTGCTTTATTTATTTTTTACTTTCATTTAAATGTGGCATTATTATTACTGTAATGTTCTCTACAAGTTACATGAGTGACCGGAGTTCCTAAAACACTTGAAAGCTAAATAGATAGTATAAATGAACTTTTGCCTCTGTTACTTGAATAACTATACAGATGAACAATAATTAATACATTTGTTGATGAACTCATGTTTTTTTTTTCATTTAATAATATAGGTGCAAAAATGTTGTTTTAAAATGCGTTTAATTGCAATTAATTAATTACAGACTTGTAATTAACTCGATTAAGAAGTTTGAATCGAGTCCCACCACTACTATGCTCCTTTGAAACGTGTCCAATTCGCGCATTTCGTACACAAGGCAACTCAATGCGCTCAAGGCGGGACCCGGCTCAGGAACACATGCGTGTGATGTCACTCATTAACTAGCATATGATATGAATAGGGCATCTGGGTAATTAGAGGCGCAGTAAGGCAGGAGAGGTCGGCTGAGAGTAAAAGGGAGTGGTCCTGCTCCTGAACAAATGAAATATTTACACCATGTCTAAACAACTGTGCTAGCAGAAGATTGATCTTTTTTGTTGGGGTAATACATTATCATTTGGACTTGACAATACACTTGGCAAATCCAGCATCTAAATGAATCTACTTTTTTTTTTTCAATTGACATATAAAATTTGAATTGGTTTACTCTCAAATCCTTGGTGCAAATGGAGGGAGGGGGAGGGGACTCTAAATTGAGGCATTACTTGTAATTTCATGTGTAGAAGAAAACACAAAGTTATATCTGGAAGATTGTGGTGGTGGTTACGTTTGGGTGTCAGTGGGACAACATGTTCACCTTTAGTTTGCAGGTTTGAACCAGAGCTGTTGTTTTGGGCAGACTCCGTCAGCGACACTGAGAGAGATTATGTACAATAGACCTTAAGATGTAATCTGTCTCATGCTGTGACTCAGCCATTAGAAACTGATAGGAATCTTTGGTAAATCGTAAAAGAACATGCTGGTTTTAAAGGTTTGCACAGCCTTTTTCTAATTATTTGCGTATTGAGACCCATTCAAGTATGAACATATTTCCGAGCAGCATCATATCCAGTCTCATCTTTTACATAAAGATGACCTCACTTTTATACTTCTCTAATGAAAACACAACTTTGTTTCTTTTGCAATTTGTATTTCTCTTAAAAAATAATAACTGAAACCATATCCTCGAGCTATGTCTGTCACTCTGTGCGCACATCAATTTGTATTGCAGCTGTCAGAACTTGAAATGAAAAGTTTGGAGTCAAATTCTCTGAGACAAAAGACTTTGACAGTGGAACAGTGACGAGAAGTACTGTCTGCAGTGAACAGCTTGTGCTTGAAAGCAACAAAAATGATGACCATGTGCAGCTGTGCTCAAAATGTGCTCTTTTATTTTTATGGGAATGATAACTCCATCCATCCATCCATTTTCTTCCGCTTTATCCGGGGCCGGGTCGCGGGGGCAGCAGTCTCAGCAGAGATGCCCAAACTTCCCGATCCACACACACCTCCTCCAGCTGTTTTGGGGGGACCCCGAGGCGACACCAGGCCAGCTCGGAGACATAGTCCCACCACCGTGTCCTGCGTCTTCCACGAGGCCTTGTCCCACTAGGACATGCCTGGAACACCTCCCGCAGGAGGCGACCAGGAGGCATCCGGAACAGATGCCCTAGCCACCTCAGCTGGCTCCTTTCGACGTGAAGGAGCAGCGACTCTACTCCGAGCTCCTCCCGGATAACTGAGCTCCTCACCCGATCTCGGAGGGTGCGCCCAGCCACCCTGCGAAGGAAACTAATTTCGGCCGCTTGTATTCGCGATCTTGTCCTTTCGGTCATTACCCAAATCTCATGACCATAGGTGAGGGTGGGAACGTAGATCGATCGGTAAATCGAGAGCTTTGCCCTCCGACTCAGCTCCCTCTTCACCACGACAGACCGATACAGCGACCGCATCACTGCTGACGCCGCACCGATCCGTCTGTCGATCTCACGCTCCATCCGTCCCTCACTCGTGAACAAGACCCCGAGATACTTGAACTCCTCCACTTGAGGTAAGGACTCCCCACCGACCTGTAGAGGGGAAGCCACCTTTTTCCGTTGGAGAACCATGGCCTCAGATTTGGAGGTGCTGATCCCCATCCCGGCCGCTACACACTCGGCTCCAAACCGCCCCAGAGCAGCTGAAGGTCCTGATTTGTTGAAGCCATCAGAACAACATCATCCGCAAACAGCAGAGATGAGATCCCTGAGGCTCCCAAACCGGACACCCTCCGGCCCCTGGCTGCGCCTAGAAATTCTGTCCATAAAAGTAATAATAATAATAATAATAATAATAATAATAATAATAATAATAATAATAATACCTTTAATTTGTAAAGCACTTTACATGGAATCTCAAAGTGCTACGAAATGAACAGTAATGAACAGAACCGGTGACAAAGGGCAGCCCTGGCGGAGACCAACACGCACCGGGAACAGGTCTGACTTACTGCCGGCAATGCGAACCAAGCTCCTGCTGCGGTCATACAGGGAACGGACAGCCCTTAACAGAGGGCCCCGGACCCCATACTCCCGGAGCACCCCCCACAGGGCACCACGAGGGACGCGGTCGAACGCTTTCTCCAGATCCACAAAACACATGTGGACTGGTTGGGTTGGGTGAATGATAACTCATACAGTTTTATTTCACTCATAGCAATTGTGTGAAGCCATTTATGGTGAAACAACTGAGTTTACTCTTTTTTAAATCATAATGAAAATGAAAACTACCAAAATGACCCTGATCAAAAGTTTACATACCCCAGTTCTTTATACTGTGTATTGTCCCCTTTAACATCACTGATAGCTTGGATTATTTTGTGGTAGTTGTGGATGGGCCTCTTCATTTCCTGGGATGGTAAAATTGGCCATTCAAAAAGCCTCCAGTTGCTGTCCCGCATGAACTGCACGTTTGAGATATCCCCAGAGTGGCTCAATGATACTGAGGTCAGGAGATTGATATTGCCACTCCAGAAACTTCACTTTATTCTGCTGTAGCCAATAAGATGTCGACATGGTCTTGTGCTTTGGATCGTTGTCATGTTTGTTTGTTCGAGTGCATCCCATGTGCATCTTCCAGGCTGATGAGTGATGCTTTTCCTCCAGTAATCTTTAATAACATGCTGCATTCATCCTGAAATGAATTTTGACCAAATTCCCTGTAGCTCACAAATCCCCAAAACATCAGTGATCCACCTCCATGTTTCACTGTAGGAATGGTGCACCGTTCACAAATTGTTGACAACTTGTTGACTCCCCTCCAAATGTAACGGTTATGGTTGTGGCCAAAAAATCCCATTTTGGTTTCATCATAAATTGTTTTAGATATGTTGAGGCTTGTCTCTGTGCTGTTTGGCATATTGTAAGCTGATACTTTGTGGCATTTGTGAAGTAATAGCTTTTTTCTGGCAACTTGGCCATGCAGCCCATTTTTCATCAAGTGCCTCCTTACTGTGCATCTTGAAGCAGCTACACAACTTTTTTTCTATAGAGTATTGTATTTCAGTACTTGTATTTCAGATGAAGTTATCTATTAGTTGGTGGTTGTTACTGAAATGTGTGTTGATGACCTGATCGTGGTTTGGTTTTATCAGAATCCTGGATTATCCACCTAGAGTTTGAACGCTGCTGATTGATACTCTCAGTACCTTGGATATCTTTTTATATCCCTTTCCTATTTTATATTGTTCAGCTACCTTTTACTTGCCTTTCCTTTGACAATTATTTTGCTTTCCTTCATGACTCAGAAACCAGAAACTCCAGTGCAGCTCTGGATGAAATATGCAAGCGTCTGTCAGGAGCCCAAAAACTCACGCACTTTTATACACACACAATAATTACACAGGTCACAGGTGAGGATGCTTACCTTTAGTAGCCATTCGAACCCTTTTGTGTCGACTTGTGTGCATATTGTCAGGTCAAGATCACCAGGGTATGTAAACTCTGATCAGCGTCATTTTGGTACTTTATTTTTATTTAAATGGAGCAAACTCAAATGTGTGACCATAAATGGCTTCACAAAACCACTAACTATGAGTAGGAAAAAAAATGTTTTGTGTTATCTCTGGAAAATTGTAAAAAATAAATAAATAAATTCCGCCAGGGTATGTGAACTTTTGAGCACAACTGTATATGCTCAGTGTATCCACAAGTTGCACTTTTTGTTGTTTAAATTCATATTTTATCTTTGCAGTTGGAACACTGTAGTATATTTTCATGTAATTATGGCCAAATGGAAAGAAAACATGACATGGTCAAACTTGTTGGTATTTTTTCTGGTTATTTATGCACTGACATTGATTCAGTTTTCAGTTTCATTGGGAGGCTTCTGTATCTCATTATCTCGGAAAGGAGGATTTATTTGTAGAGCACTGTCTGTATCCAAACATATTCAAAGGGTTTAACCGAATAGGAAATGCTACATAGAAATACACTCAAACCAAAATCAATAAAACACAAGTATATATCACAATATGTGATTAATTTAAAGGGAAGAGTGATGAAATGCTTTCAGCTGTGAAATGCACGCAACTAAATAGAACTGCTTTCCAACTTTAACCCAGTTATTATAATATGTGCTCATCAAAACATACCTGACACTCAGTAATCCTATATACTCAGACGGTCTCCCTATCCGCTCTCAAAATGCCAGCCCACACTCTGGTAGATGTCACTCAAAGATTCCTGTGATCCCGTCTATGGTTGAACTCTTTTCCTTTGCATATATTTTATTTTACATTTTTTGCACTGATGCACAGAAGAAAATGATAATTCCCTATCGCAGTTACAGAATCAAGTAAATTTGTCTATTTGTGCTTACCAAAATGCATTCTTGTTCAAAGTTCTGGTTCCCATGCAAAGTTAGACTGTGCAAAATACATGAGGTCAAGGTGTAAAATTATTGACAGGCCCGCAGCGTGAGGGAATAACCGAGCAGGAGCTGGCTGTCCCACTGATTCCAGCTTCTAAGGATTTGAAACATGGCAGGTCCACAACAAAATGGGAGCGTGAAATTGTGCTGGATGCATTTGGAAGCGGCCAGACAAAGACTGTCTAACCTACTTTGCGGTTTAGTCAAGAAAACAAAAAGAGTGAATGAGAAACAACAACAAAAAAGAGTTGAGATAAGTGTTTGTTACAAAATAAGATAATGTTCTAAAAGCAGCCCAATCTAAGGTCTGCAATAAGACGACACAATGAGCAATAACAAGAGACAAACAATGAGCGAGGCTGCAGGTCAGCAGGCTGATTTGTTGAGGCTTCAAACGACGAATTTAGAATTAAAGGCAGACTTAATAGCAATGCTTTTGGAGATTTCTCTTTACCCAGTTATTGTTCAATTTGAGTCAGCAGTAACATCATGACAGGCTACAATTAACGCGCCAGAGCAGGTGCTGGGACTTTATCTTCCCTTTGGTGCCAGCCTCTGTTCCGTGCAGTGCAGAGACGGATAGAGCGCTCAGTGTTGACTTGACGTCTAATTGGACGCCACTGACAGCTCCACACTTTGTTACTAACACATGGAGAAGTGCTCACGTCTCAGCTCTGATGTGACGGCTCACGGAGAGGAGCCGCAGTTGTTACTTTCTAGATCTGAGGTATGAAGTTTAGAAGATTTTCAACATTTACAAATTGACCCTGTTTATGATATAAAAACCAAAAGAACACAAGAGTCCAATAGCTTCATTTGATCATTTTTAGATCGCTAATGTAAACAATTTTAATAGTATTCTCTAATTGTATGAGCCATAATGCTTTGCGCCTTGGGGGGTAGCTACGAGCTGGAGGCCTTTGAGTGCGAGTGAAGCTACAGCCAAACAATGGGGAAAAACGACTTAATGCTGTGCTCTTTATTGCGCCAACAACAATCGAAATCCGGAATCCGGTTTTGTTGAATTTGAAATTTCTTTGAAGGTATTTAGAAGCTTAATATTAGTCTCTTCGATGACAGCTCGCAACGCCATATGGTGTACATTAGCGACCCCCCAAGGCGCAATGCATTATGGTATTGCGCAAGTAGAGAATTGTAATAATGAAATAATAAATCACACATCTTATTTATGTACCGTATTTTCCGGAGTAGTCGCACCAGCCTTGGCAACTGCCTGGGCACGGAGGCGTAACTGCACCGTTGACAAGCCTCTCCCGGCAGCACGTTCTTCAAGCACCCATTTGCGACCATTTCCCTTTGACCATCTAGCTTTTATCTCGCGATTAGCTTTTTTTGTTTTCCTCATTGCAATAAGAGTAACCTCCGCTTTATGCCAGTCCCTCACAAGTTTCTCGCTCACTCCACACTTTTTATCTGCTGCTCAGTTACTGTTTTTTAAATCTTCAGTGGCACATGAGGAGATACTGGTACACAATCCGAGAGCGCCCTCTAGCCGCTGTCAGTGTGAAAATAACAAACAATGTGGGATTATATATTGTGATATATAAGCCGCACCTTGAGTATAAGTCGCACCCCAAGCCTAACTATGAAAAAAAAGTGTGACAAAAAGGAAAACAGGTGCAGGCAAAGAACAGTTATGACAAAAATAACTTTATAGGTTACTTTCCCCAAAGCTCCAAAGCCACTTTTGTGTTGCGCCTCACCCAGTGCAACCTATTCAAGAGCACTTGCCCAAAAACTGACAGCGCCACCACCATTATCCCCCCCTCACTGTGCTTCATCGCTCCATCGCTCTACACATCACGTCTCCATGGAAACTGCCGCCATAAGCTCATCTAATTGCCCGCTAAATGTTTGTCCACAGTTTTAACAGGCCCTACACCGCCTCTGATTAAAGTGGTTGGGATTTCATGCCGTTTTTTTGGCCCCCGAGATGGCTGCTCCTGATGCTCAGTAGGGAAGTGTGCTGCTAATGGAGGGAAGCGGCGGAGCGGGCACGCACTTCACAGAACCACGGTGCTGACTGGCCCCTCGTCTCGTATTAAAGCTTTTAAGTACCTGGACCTGTCTACAGTACACACGCCTAAATGCGCCTCAGGCTGAGTTTGGGCGAAAGTCAAATGTGGAACTATATGCGTGCGCTGTGGGTAAAGGGATCAGCGAGGCATTTGACGGTTTTTGATTTTTTTGATTTTTGAGAAATGTTCTGGCACACATCGAAATATCAAATAGCTGCTAAGGTACAGTGAGTTCCTTTTTCCCCCCAAACCTCCTGTTAGGACATATTGAGCAACACTTGGGAAGTTTGGCCCCTTCCATAATGTGTGCTTTCTACTACAAGAACTTAAAATTCCCCTATTTGTCTGACGGCTGCTTTAGGGATTACTTTGTAGTCATCACACTTTTGTCTCTAAGTCTCGTCATGTGTTGAGCTAAGCAATTTAAAATTCTACAGGATTAGTGGATTATGCTTTTTTTGTGTGTCAAATTGACGCCTGTTGTAATGAGATGACTACAGCTGATCAAATCTTTGCAAGAAGTACCCCACAAAGCATTGTCGGGCCTATTCAGACAATGCCTTTCAAGCCTTTTGCATAATGGGGAGTTATTAACTTGATACACATCAAAACAGTACAGGGGGTATTCACAGAATTTTGGGGGGCAAACTCCCATTTTCACACCATGTGCAGCTGCATTTGTGTCGCAGTAAAAAACAAAGTGAAACTGTGTGAGGCAGTGCATGGAAATCAACGATAGGTTCATTTGTTTAGGAACTCTTTTGTAATTATAGTGATTCATGAGACATAGATCTGAGTATTATCTTTTGAAACATTCACACCAATTTGCTTCCTTTAGAGAGGGCAAATATCAATACTTTTACCTGTTAATTACTTTAAAATCGTAATTGTATTTATTTGTTTATTTTTGCCAGGATACAAGCATAAGATAAAAGATAACTTTGGCTGAAAGTTCAATAGGTTTCCAATCACAGCAATCCTTAAATTAATAAAAGAATGTACATATAATATCTTTGTGAAGACAGTGCTGTAAAGATTTCGAGAAATATTTTCTTCCTTAATTTTGATAATCGTGAATAATCGTACAACCGCAATATTTTTACTTACAATAATCCTGATTTAGAAATGTAGAATCGTGACATCCCTACTGCTGACACTACCTTTGTGTCATTGGGCATATTATTCTATGTCGAGTTAAATCTTTTTTGCCCTAGTGAACATATTAAAAGCAGTACTTTGTGAAGTCCACCTTGTGTGAGGTTTTTGAACCAATACTGGGAAATTTGTTATTGTCAATGGTCAACCTTATTTATCAGTTTGTGACAAAAACGGTTGCACCTATTTTTTCCCAGATTTTGATGCCATCAGACAGGCGTGATGGTAAAAACTTGGTACAGTGGTAATGCGTGAGTGCTGCAAGCGATTGGGTGAAATGTCCCTGTGAATTGGACGACATACTGTATATATAGCACCAGTCAGTATGACATTGTTCATCTGCCGTTCTTTTCCAAGTCTTTAAAATATAAGTTTAAATGTAAGTTTTACTCACTATTCGCTCCTGCTTTCGTGGTGTGTGCAGATTCTGGCTGGGGAACTCTGTGCCTTCTTCACTAAGGCAGAAGGGACTCAGGAGAAGATCATCGTGACAGCGGACTGCTGCTACTTCAACCCTCTGCTCAGACGCGTCATTCGCTTCCTCGGTAAACTTTAATTTCATTCATTCGTTTCACAGGAACAGTTCATTTTGATGAACATCTGCAACAGCTGCAGTGTTAACAAGCCAGATTGTAGCAAACGTGCCAGTTTCCATCTGCTCTAAAGCTGTTCACATAGACTGATACATTACAAATAATAAGACACACATAAAAACAACTTGTTATTCTTTCCTCCATTGTTTTAAAGAGTGCTTTTTAAGATGGCAAGTTTTGGAGATGATTAATTAGAAGGCTTCTTCACATTTATAATTGTGTTATTTGCAAAAACAATGACAGCTATTCAGGGTCATCAAAGCTCTCAAGCATTTCAAAGTATTTTTTTCTTTTTTTTTCTAAGTTTGGCCGTGAGTGTGACCGCTTTGAAAGCACTGTCGATTCGATGCCAACTATACAATAATCTGAGAGCGAGGAGATTGTCTTGAGAAAATTAAAACGCTCACAAATTTGCATAGTGGCAAAATGCGAAGGTGCCATGTCACACTTGAGCTGATAATAATGTGTGAGGCTATTTCAAGTGGCGTCACTAAAAACATTTCCACTTGTTACACAACACGTCTCATTCCAGGCGTCTACGCGTTTGGCCTCTTCACCACCACCATCTTCGCCAACGCCGGTCAGGTGGTCACGGGAAACCAGACGCCTCACTTCCTGTCTGCGTGCAGGCCCAACTACACCGCGCTAGGTTGCCAGTCCACGCTCCAGTACATCACGGAGCGCCGCGCCTGCACTGGCAACCCGCTCATCGTCATGGCAGCCAGGAAGTCCTTCCCATCGAAGGACGCGGCGCTCAGTGTGTACTCAGCGGTGTACACAGTGGTGAGTGAATGTGGGCTGTTAACGCCGCAGGACTGAGTTTGAGTCATGATTTCACTTAGTATTTTTAATTGTTGATGGATTTGGAAAAAAATACAGATAATCATTTCCATACATATACATTGCATAACCTCCACCTGAACCGAGCACATTTTATTCCAGTTTGGCTTTACCCAAATCTAAAAGCTTCTTGAATAAAAAGTGTCAATATAGTGACAAAAAGAGGATGAAAATGCCATAAAAAAGCGAGAAAAAAGCGAGAAAAAAAATTGATGAAAAGTGACAAAAGTGTGTGACGAAAATGTAACAAAAAGGCCACAAAAGAAAAGTGATAAATGTTTGACGAAAAAAAGCAATGAAGAACAAAAACCCTTAAAAAAAGCGGAAGCAACTATGCGAGCAAAAAGATGAGTTAGAGGAATATATATATAATTCCTTTGTCTTTTCTGTCAGTGTAGTATTTACTCTCACGGACAATTAATGAGTAAAAAAACGCAACATTCTACGACACCTGCAGTGGCGCTTATGGCCTCTAGGTGCAAGAGTTACTTAGTTCTGCTTTAAGTTATAGAACATGAAATATTAAATGCCCAAGTGCCAGGAGGTACTTAGTGATGCCCCACACTGTCTGTAGTTCTACTTTTATCAAAAGCTACAACAAAATAATAATGTTTCTGGATTGTAATCGCTCTAATGTTGTGTCTCTCCTGCAGATGTACGTGACTCTGGTGTTTAAGACCAAAGGCACCAGACTTACCAAGCCCACCATCAGCCTGACCCTGCTGTGCTTGGCCATGCTGGTGGGGGTGGTCCGAGTGGCCGAGTACCGCAACCACTGGGCAGACGTGCTGGCTGGATTCTTCACAGGGGCTGCCATCGCCGTTTTCCTGGTACTTTTTTGTTTTCGTGAATAAGCCACATCAGTTTCTGTGTGGAGCTGGTTGAATCAAATACTCTGCTTCTTTAGTTTAATAAGATGATTCCGATGCTCGCTTTATGTCTAAACATCACTGAGACTTTATGAACCTGTAAAACACAGATTGGAACAGTAGCGTTCACTTCCAAATGGCCCTGTGGCTCATTATTTTTATCTCCCCTATTCTCTCACGCATATGCTCACAGGTATCGCCATCTGCTTTAGCAAAACGTTTAGGCATTTTGGTCGGAATTTACGGCAGTGTACATTTATGGCTGTCAAAATGCAACGTAAATCATCTAACTCGAGCGGTTTTATTGTACAAAAAATGTTTGCTATCATTTTGATATTCTAACATTGTGGAATCGCCACAATGTTAGAATATCATGTCATGTTCTGAGAAGCTTCATACTCACTGCAAGTGTTTAAGCTACTTACGAATCAAATAGAGTGAAACATAAACGTAGCTGTTTGCTTAAAGTGATAGTCTGTAAGTTTAAATGTTTTACAAATTTGACAGATTGCATTTAATTGATCGCCTGGGTCTGCAAGTTAATGTAAGTAATATTTAATCATTTAATAATTATGCATATTTTTAAAGTCCCTCCCAACCAATCAGAATTCCCAGAGCAATGAGACGAGCTTTCTTGTGTCAGGTCCAATCAGAAGGAAACTAGAAGTGGATTTCAGGTCCAATCTTTCTTTCTCTCTCCCCATTTCTGCAATCTTACAGACCATCATTTTCAAATATATTCTACACATAAACCGTGTACAGTACATAGATGCATACTGTGCTGTACACGGTTATGTTACTTGTCCTCTCTTGGCTCTCCTTGTGTAGGTGACTTGTGTGATCAACAACTTCCAGCGGCTGCAAGGCAGTAGGCCTCCTGCTCGATCCCAGCGACCTGACTCCATGCTGGGGGTTCCTATGGTGACGCTGCCCTGTGTGGAGAGCCCATTGGAAAAGTTAAGCGTTCCCCAGGTAAGGGCCAGACTAGGTAAGGCAGAACTCTATCTACAGCACCGTTCACGAGACAATGTTTTAGTCCGACACTGTTGCCCCCTAAGCACCCGTCTCTCCTCCGCCCTCAACAACGAATCCCAAACTAAAAATGTTGTCTCAAATTGTTCTTGGTCTTTATTTACACAGAATGAGGACATAAGATCCTGATTAGGTATCATGCAGAAGTCAGGACAGTTGGTTTCTGTCAGAATAAACTGCCCCTTCCGAAGCCTGATTCCCCTGAATGTTCCTTGAGGAGAAGTAAGAGTCTAAATCAATGCAATCTACCTCTTTGGCGGTCTGCCCTGCTTCACGTTGTCTTCTAACACTGCTGTTTACATGCCCCGAAATGTGGATTTTTTTAGTTCTTGTAAACAATTGGGATGAGCTGTAGGTAGTATTGCGAGAACTACAAAATACCTCGGACTTTCATGGCTTGAAAAAAGGATAAAAACTGTAGTGCAGCAGCGTTAATGCCTTGATCACATTAAAGTTGATTTTGTCCAAGGAACTGGGCAACAATGTCCCTCAGTGTTATTTGTCAAAGAGCTCAACATACTTACTTCTCTCACCAATATACTGACACGAGTTGTGGTGTTTACTTGTGAGGTTTGTTGTTGCAGTGTCCTGTGGTGTCTGTCGCTAACCCTCTCCTGACTACCTCTCTCCTCTGTCTCACTCCCTCTCTCCTCTCTGCAGCATCCCGCCCTGTCCACCTCCTCCCCCGCTTACAACACCTACGTGCAGCCATTCTAACCTCTGCCTCCGCCCCTCACCTCTCGCCCTCTGTTGCCTTATTTCTGTTCCGTCCCGTTTGGTTCTTTTCTCTCTGTTCCCGCCTCATTCCAGTGCATTGCTCTTGATTATTCTTTTCTTTACTTCTCTTCTCTCTCCCTCGCCACCTGCTGTCTCTCCCTGCAGACTCCGCGGGGCTCCCCGTTCGGCGAGATCACATGACCATCAGCCCTATCGGTTCCCCGACCGCCTGGGTGTCTGCACACGGGCTCGCTCCGTCTCCAGCGCAGTCTAGACCAGCCGGAGCAGCACTCAGCGCAGTGTGCGGCTCGCGCAGCGCACGGCACGCTGCACCGCTCCTACTCCACTCAGGTCTAGAGCCGGCTGCACCCGGGGAACCGATAGGACAACTGTGGACTCTCTTTACTGGACGTCCAGTGAAGGAATATGAACATGAGCAATTTGTTTCGTTATAAGTTATTTTTATACAAACTTAGCAGTGAAACAATCACTGGACATTGTGCAACACAGTGAAAGTGTTGCTTGAAGCGCACAGGGAAAGCGGACTTTATGGACTTTGAGATTTCAAGTTTGGATGATCGGCGGCACAGGGACCAAAAAGACCCGACTGCACGAGAGTGAATTGTGCACAAACCCATGTATGTGTCCACTGTAACACTGTTCTTTTTCCACTTTTGTTCAAGACAATGCACAATTCACCTATGGCACCGGAACAAAATATTGTTTTTTAATTGTTACACCTTAACATCATTATTATTTGTAAGCCAGGTTGGGCAATCATTGATTATGGAAAAGCACATTACTATACAAGCCAACAAGCTTTCACAGCTCCTTCACTGAAAGCACAGTTCTCTGCAAGTCATCCTCAAACCAAAAGGGCACAAAATACTTTTACTTGACTTTGTTTAATAGGCCTGCATAAAAATGAATAAAAAAGGCTGCGGCGGTCGATGTTGATCTGTTTTATTTCCAAATTAGGTCAAGGAGGTTATTGTTATTGACCTTTGCATTTGACCCATTCTTTTAGGCTATGACTGGAATTATTCTCCTGACTGTGTGTAAGGACTGGCCAGGCACAAATGATTTTTGTTTTTTCATCCAATTTTCTATTTTTGATGAAATAATCTCCAAGAGGCATGAAGTTACAGATGAGACATTCCCATAACATAAAAAAGAGAAGAAAAACATAACAACGTAGCCAATCTGTGAAAAAGCTGAAGTTAAACAGCGAATGGCTTTTACAAATGGGTAAGGATCCTAAACACTCCTATAACCCAAGGTTTTGCCGTGGCCTTCACAGTCTCCTGACCCAAACAGCATTGAAGATCTGTGGATAAACCTCCAAATAGCAGTACGTGCAAGACAGCCCAGAAATCTCCTAGCTCTAGAAGAGTTTTGTCGGGAAGAAAGGGCAACAATCCCTCAAACTACAGTAGAATTAAATGACTCTTAGCTTCCTTGAAAAGTGTCCAAAGCTGTGGTACTGGCCATATCAGGGGTCTACAAGGTAACTCCTCAAAGCCAAAATGTTGCTGTGGCTTTGTTTCCGTTTATGTTGTTTTGAAAATGTAAAAGATGAAAACAAAACCAGACTTTTTATCAAATGTTATGGGAATGTCTCATCATCATTTCATCTCCCACTTCACTTTTATCCTTTTATCTAAACATACTCCACACAGCTGAACACAGTCAAACCCCAGCTTGAGCTTTTGAACCAGACTTGGATTCTCCTGAACATGTTGAGAAGATCCCCCTGAGGACCACTGCCTGTTTATGGACATGTACATATGGTGCAGATGCTGGGAGCCGCTCCATGTGGCGTGACAGTTTTGCTGATTTTGATTTGCACACTCCCCTGTCCCTGACTCACTCCTCTCGACCTGACGTGTTAAACTCCGTGTTGTTGTGTGTGAACGGTGGCGCCGGGATGTCGCCGTTAACTTCACGGTGCTCAGAGTTTGCTTGACGCACTCACACACGGGAACGATAAAGAGCACATTTGAAACGAAATGGAGGCACACGTACACAATCACTGCGTTTTCCCCCCCTCGCTTTCTCCTATTTTTAACCTGTGTGTTGTACATAGTCGACTACTGTAAATCTTTTTGCATTCATTTGTGTGTGTTTTTACACCAATACCACCAATGATCAATCCTGATGTTTCTATTTGTTCATGCAAACGTCTCGACATCTCGCTCTGTGGCCTTGTTCAGACCCAAAGGAAACAGGCATTTTGGTGTTCTAATGTTCAAATGTTTTTTATATATTTATTATTTATTTGTTTTGGATTGTAAAAATTATTACAATCGACAAGATCAATGCTTATTGTCATGGCCATTTACTTTAAGGACTGCCGTCATCCGAGGTTGAGCGATGAGCCATCAAGAGTCATTTTAAATTCAAGTCTGAACAAAGTTAAGTCTTTCACATTTGCACGTGTCCAAGTTGGTAAAAGAAAAAGGGTAACGGTTTGAAATGACAAACATTTCATGTACAATTTTCTCTGGGCTTAAAGCAGTACTAAGTAACTTGTTTACCTGAATAAATCCTCTTTCGTAGTCCCTCTGGGGGTAATACAAGTGTTAATGGGATGATTGGGGGGTCTTTCATCTCCCCCTGGTGTCTCTGGCCAGAAAACCACAATTGCACCGGGTCAGAGCCACCAATTCACACTAATGGAATCACGCAGAAGAAGCTAACAGGCTAACGGGCAAAGCTAACTGCGGGCTAGCGCCACTTAAACAGTATTTACAGCCAAGTTTGAGTGAAAAACATTATCTCCATTGTGTCATTGGATGTACAATATCCCTCTCTCCCCTTGTCTTTTCTGTCAGCGTAGTATTTACTCTCACAGGCAATTAATGAGTAAAAAAGGTAACATGCTACGACACCTGCAGTGGCGGTTATGGCCTCCAGGGGCGTGAGTTACTTAGTACTGCTTTAAACCTTTTGATCTCAGTCACAATCCTCCTGCTTTAGCCATAGCATTTTGCCATTGATGACTTTGGTGGTTTGTCGTTAAGGATTTGGAAATTGTGGCCAAAAGCACAAGCATTTGTTTTTTCTGGGAAAACAAACTTGAACCTTGAATGAGTCGCTATAGTTTTCAATGATTATGCAACATTTGATAATTTTCTTGTTTTTGATTTCACCTGACTGGAACACAACTACTTTTTATAACAGTATCCCAAAAAGCTTCAAAAAGTAGCCGTTTCACCTCCCGTCCAGATTGGGGTGTCAGACTGAGGGAGTGAAGAATACTGTTTGTCCAGGGCCCAGAGCAGGAGGGGGCGCTCAAAAGCAGGTTCATTATTTTAAATCAAACTAAAAACTTGTAGTATGGCCAAGAATTTCATCCGGGCAAGAAGCTGCGTCAGCTCAGACGTAGCCCCTCGTAAGTCCTCGCCTGTTGTTCACACACATCCAGTTTACAGACCAAGATAACGTCAGAACAGAAAAGAGGTGAAACATCCTTTTGAAAACTATTTCTACAAAGGTCTGAGCAACTGAGAGTTTACTCAAAACACATTTCCCGAATCTGATAGGAGTATACTGTTTGACATCAAGCAAATAAGGACTTTTTATACTGCCTATTTGCATAAAGTCACTTCTAAACTTTAAAATACAAAATAGAAAACTTTCATGCATCAGAATCCAACAAAAAATTTCCCTTTTTTTTTTAGCGTATTCAAAACAGCAGCGATGCCAATATTTATTCCACCAGTTCTCTATTGTTAGATCTTCACGGAGTCGTTCACAGCAGGACTCCCGTGTTAATGGGCTAAAACCACTTCAGAGCAGCAGCAGTAGGGGCTTTGTCGAGGTTGGGGTACGCTCAGTGGTACTAGCAGCACCTCGGTTGCGACGTTCCCTGTTTTAACTGAGAACAAACGCACTGCGGCTGACTGACGTGAGAGTACAAAGCAGTGCGCTGCCTCAGATCTCCACTCCGAGGAGAAACACGATTCCTTTGATCGGCGCCAAGCAAAATCCCTCTGTTTTGTAAAAAAAAAAAAAAAATGTGTGATGAAAACAATAAATGGATTCTGCAATAAGAAAAGAGAGGTGTCGCCGAGCTGTTTATTTTGTCAAAATGTGTGCTGTGACTGTGTTGGCATCTTTGTCCTTTGTTTATCAAATAGACATGAAATTTCCCACTTCCCAAAATTGAGTTGAATAATGTTTCACAATTTGTTCTAAATAAAAAGGCACTGAATGCTGGTATTGTGTCTCCTGACCTCTGTCTGACCCTTACATCCACAAAACATCTCCAGATCTTGAGTTAAGATCTTGATCTTGGCTGGAGAACTAACCTTTGGTACATAAAGTTCACTGACTTTTCACATCAAGTCCCACATTTTCAGCTTTTCCATTATCACTAATTAATCTAGTCTATAGTTTCATAGTAGGTAGTAGTTTAGTAGGACCAAACCATCCCTAAAAAGGTCTATACCAGGAACCTCTTCCCATGATGCTCCACAAAGGTTACACAAAGATAAAGATACACATTTTATTTGCAGTACTAACTTGTTTAACTTAATAAATCCTTTTCACTTTCCTGCCTACGGGTCGGAGCCACCAATACACACTAATGGAATCACGAAGAAGAAGCTAACAGGCGAACAGGCAAAGCTAACTGCGGCCTAGCGCCACATAAACAGCATTTACAGCCAAGTTGGAGTGAAAAACATTATCTCCATTGTGTCATTGGATGTACAATATCCCTCTCTCTCTTTGTCTTTTCTGTCAGCGTAGTATTTACTCTCACAAACAATTAATGAGTAAAAAAGCAAAACGTGCTACGACACCTGCAGTGGCGCTTATGGCCTCTAGAGGCATGAGTTTCTTAGTACTGCTTTAACTCTCCAGGGTGAAATCAAACATACTGTTGTAGTTCTACAAGTGTATTCCAAGCCCAAGTAGCTCTCTGCCATTTTTGTAATTTGAGCCTAAACAGGGAAAATATATTTTGAACTTTCTGATCTTTAAAAATGGGATGCAAAAGAGTGAAAGAGACCAAAACATACTGTAATTAAAGGCACACTGCAGAACATTTTGGAGAATAGTATACTGTTGCCGGTAAAACAGCATTTTGGCCAGCATATAAAATGCATTTTTGGAGAGGGTATTCAAAGAACAGATCTCAGTTTTGGCGGCTTTTTAAGGTATTTTTTGATAATAGAAACACCAGTATTTCATTCTATTTACTAGGTGAAACGTTTTTTATTTTATTTATTTATTTATTTTCATCTCTGTTCAGTGCTATACACTTTATGTTGCTCAAGTGTACCAAGAAAAAATCCTAGTCTGTGAACCTGTTCTCAAACAATGGCAATAAACTCAATTCTGATTCTTATTTCCATTATGTGGTGTGGCTTGAAAAGATTTTCAAATGAAACAAGCCTGCAGAGACATTAACTGTTTAAGGCCAGTAGTTCCCAAAGTGTCGCGGGACACTGCAGTCGCAAGATGATTTTGAGTCAACATTTTTTACATTTCTGACTTTGAATTTGATGTATTTTTGATTGAAAATAGCTAGTGAAATAAAGCCAAATATCAAAATACAGTATCCCAACTGATATAATGAAACCAGGTTTTAAATGTGTTGCGCCTTAAAAATGGTTATATATACTTATTGCATCTTACTCAGGGGGTCCCGAGTTGTTGGTTAAGTGATTTTTTTTATTATTATTTTTATTTTTATTTTTTTTTGGGGGGGGGGGGGGGTTTGGGAGCCCCTGTTGTAGGCTGATGGAGGAAAAGGCAGTCGGAACTTAAAAACTTCATACAAATGAATGTGTTTTACAATCTCTCTATGGACTCCTCACGAATCAGATCCTTTCTCATCGGAACAGATCATTTCAATGTGCCACGCTTCACCAGTCTATGTTTTAATCAGAATCATTTTAAATCCTCTCAAATGATTTCCTGTTGTCTGAGTCCGTACACGCCACTCTTACGGCTCGGTAATGCCATCGTGTGGATGACCTGGGCAGCGCACCTCACATCATGAATCAGACCCTTTTCTAGACTTGAAAAGGAAGTATTACCCCACATAATGCGTTTTTAATAAGCTCCACAACCCTATTCACAAAAGGTTTTTATTTCAACTTTGGCAGCATCCAAAATACATCTCACTTTGGAAATAAACTAGATTTACCTTTATGGCATTTCATTCCCTTATAATAAAGCCTTCCGTTTATATTCCAGCTGCTGTTGGTTTTATTTCGTCTGCTTCACCTAGTATGCAGTTGCAGGTGTATTCCACACGGTGTCACTGTGCATCCTGGTCACTCGGAGGAAAGAAAGGGGCCTTGGCCTTGGATTTCTCCTTTGCGCCGTCTCTCGCGAAGACATCTCCGGCGCGTATTAAAAATGAATACAACAATCAGGCAAACTAACGAGCTCTTCTTCACCTGTGTCTGCTAACGAGCCCTAATAAGATTTTATTAGCTAAGTCCCAACTCGACACTCAATCTTCCCCCGACTGCTCCTCGGTGTTGGGTTTCTGGGGGAATTTGCACTCGGAATTACACCCAAAAGAACTGATCAAAGAAGTTGCGCGCAAAGACTGACTTCTAATTGCAACCGGCTCGCTTCTCTCTCTAGCATTTTATTATGTTATTGCCTACCTGTGATTACTGGGGGGGAGGGGGATATGTGGTAACGAATAGGATTTTAAATGGTCTGCAAACATCCCGGGGAGAAAAGTTCAAAGGATGATGGTGTTTCCGATGCCACCTGCGGAGAGATTTCTGCGCGCTCCTCGTTAAAGCGAATGCACGAGCCACGCCCCCCGTTAGTTGACTGGAAATGTGAAATGTTCAGTGTGCTCAGGGCAGTGATCCAAGCATGTGGAAAAGATGATGAAGAAGAAGAAAATAAGCTATCTATGGTTGATACTGTAACCAGAACATAGCCACGGATTTAAAAATACACCAAAGAAAGGAGCCGAGGAGTTTACGTAACGTGGAGGCAATTGAAGAGAGTGAGTGAGGACTGGCAAAGAAATGTGTTAAGATTTGAACGTTAACAGGAGGTGCTCTTTGTAGGCTATGTCTTCATGTACAGATTAAACCAGACTGTCATGCATCACATACTGGCCTATCCACAGGTTTACGCACTTTTTTGTAAGACAGCCTTTTTCCCCCCTCAGATTATTAATTGTAATTATAACATAAAGGCCTTCTGTCTGTTTTTTTGTCTGGAATGAATTTGTTTTGCATAGGCCTATTCAACATTTGAAGAGATTAGATGGTGAAAGACTATCGTGGAGCGGAGGGAGCTGCGCTTGAGGAAAGAGGAGGTGGAGGAGCTGACCAGTGCAGGACGCCATGCTCTGAAACAGGGACAAACCCAGGAGGCGCTGCACCGTTTCAGACGAGCGTTGAAGGGAGTACTCCGGTTTCCCCTACCTTCAAAATCATGCTGGTCAGGTTGGCCCACAATAGCGGCGCGATCAGTCATAGCAGCTCAGGACAAACCCAACACCTGAACGCAATTTCTTTGTACAATTGAACAATGACAAATAAAGCACTTTCTTAAAAACGCGCCGTGCTTGAAGGCAGTAGTTATGAAGCCTTTTTATTGTCATGTATTGTCAATTGCTGAACATGTTTATTAACTCACCCGGCAAAGATGTTAGGAATGGAAAGGGATATACAATAAACCTATTAGCCAAATGTCTATATCGGGTCGCCCGTTGCATTATGGGCAAGGGCATTTTTTGTGCTACCAATAAATAGCAACAAAGAAAGCTTTGATTTGGACCATTTTAACTGATGGAAAGGTGATGATTTAAAGTGTTGTTGTAGTTGCTGTGGAGCTTGTTACAATATTAGCTTTAAGTCTATTTTTACAACCAGGGCTGCATACGGAGATAGACAGACTTGGAAAGAACTGAACGGCTGCTGTCGAAAGTGACGACCAGTCCTTGTTCACAGTTGGAGACAAACATTTCTGACCCTTAAAGGCAACTGAGGGTCTAAAATTGTGGCCTCGTGTCGCCGATGTTCAGAACATTTAAACAGGGATGAAAATAAAGACAACATACAGTAGAATCCTTTTTTTGTCAAGAAGGAGGTGGACAGTAAACAAAATCTTGTTTTTTTTTGTGGCCAGAGAGATCCACATGTACATGTATGCCATTTAAACGTATTTTATTTTTTTTTATTTTTTTTGGAGTGATCTGATGGTGTAAAACCAAGCGAATCGATCGCTAATTTGACAGATGGAAATTTTTCCCACTGATTCCAAGACAAATTAAAATGATTTAAAAAGCGATGGTGTCAGTGTCGGGTTGATCCCAGGTCCCGTCTCTACTTGTTCCCCTGTCCGCTATGGTCCGCTCCTGCCTACTGCCGCTGTCCTGACTCTTCCCTCGCTGTCAAGATACTGACAACATAAATATTTGCGAGAAATGTCACTTGAGACTTAACGTCTTTAAACCAATGCCCATAAGCCTTACGGTTTACGGTCATGGCTCAATTCACTTCAGTGTTCACTCTCCACTACCTGAACTGTGTGCTTTACTCAGTAGCCGAAATCTAGGAACCTGATTGACCCACACATGCGCAGTTGAAATGGGCATTCGGCTTATTTAGAATGTACACAGTCCTTGTTTCTTGGTTTGTAACTAAAAAAAAAATCAGGGATGGACCCTTTAATTATTGAGCTGTGAACTTTTTTGGATACCTAACACAGGATTTCAAGTGTTGATGAGTGATGGATTTAGTCTGACGAACAATAGAGATTATATGTGTGATGTCATAACATAGCAACATCATGGCGGACGTCATTCCAACAGCATCAAATTGAGTGGACAGTCTGCATTGTTATTCATTGATTTTCCACTCAATTTACAACGTTGAATGTTCTATTACAATTTAAAATGTGCACACCCTCCATGGTCATGTTGTAGACTTTGATGATGTCAAAATCTCAGATGGAGGACAGGGGTCAATACCCCTCAGAGGGGGTTATTGGCCCCTGTCCCCCAAATAGAAAATGCACTTATGTCTAATCATTTTCTTGCTAGGCATTAGACGTCCAAAACCTTCCGTGATAATCTTTTGGCTGAGTGGTCTTTTCACTGACCAAGATCACACCCATGTTTAAGAATATGGATCCCACTTTTGATTTGAGTTCATTTGTGCTAAGACGACTTTGTACCAGTTTTATTCATTCATTTCATATTTAAATCGATCTTTGTGCATAAACAAGATCTTTAATAGGCTCCTTATTTCGAGAGTTAACTGCTCCAGTTAACTGGTTAACTGCTCGTAGCTATTTCGGTGTACACTATGATTAGTAGTTGTTGTTTTGTTTCTTGCTGTAGTCCATAGCATGCCACAACATACAACATTTTGTGCATATCTTGTTTTTCACCCGCGGTGCCCTCCCACACATTCCCATGGCGACCAGTTGGCTTCCAGGCTACACCAAACTATGTTATGGAGTAATGAGTTGGACATTTGGAAACTAGACAGTCCATCGTGTTCCAGTTATTTTCTGTTAAACCAGCTCACAGATTTCTGTAATAAACTGATACTTACAAAGACAAGTTTACAGATCACTTCCATTTTTTAATCTTTTGGTTGCTGCCTTTGCTTTGCTGTTGCTTTGCATCCTTTTTTGTTGTATCCAACCCCACACTGAGGCCAAGCAGATAGGATGTTTTGCTCAGGAACACAACAATATACAGCATGTTTGAATGGGCAACTTTTGAACCGGAAACCAGAATTGGATATATTACTCCTTAAAAGTAATTAGGCTTTGTTTAAAGCAAACTGCACATCACTCTACACTGCCCACCTGTGGTGCTGCTACACAAAAGTACAACGATGCTCTTAGGATTCTTTTGGAATCATTCGCTGGGCAAGTGCCAGTCTGCTGTTTGTGCAGAATAATGTGACATTAAATGCTGTAATAAGAAATGTTTATACATTTATGTTGAGACTCATGGGCTCATGGACAAAATTAAATCATAATTGTCCTTAAAAGACCTGACCAGATCAGTATCAGGCACAGCTCGGTGCTTTGGAGGCACTGGAGAAACGGTTTACATGGACTATCATAGTGATAGTCTATGTTCTGTCCGTTACGTGTTTTTATGGAACTCTTTGAGTCTGAAATAATTACTCCTTCCATAAGTACTGTTGTTACATATTTGATTACTTTATCACAAAACTAAACTGAATACTGACTATGAGTTACTTTAGTTTTAAAAAAGGATCAAGTAAGTAATGTGTCATGTTTGAGCATGATGTGCAACCTGTTTCCTGCACATCATAACAGTTTTAGATAATGTCTATATTTCCAGCCAGAAGACGTTTTCAGCTGTCAAAGTATTTTGAAAAAGTAATCGGTAGTTACTTGATAAAGACATTTTAATCCACAATAATAACCAGTTTTGCATTTGTAATTCGTAATTTCAAAACATTTTTTGGGGCACCATATCTATAAAACACATTTATGTTTACGGTTTAATACATTTAAGCTATATTTATATGTAAATGTGGGCTATGTTTAAAAATGAGTCCTCTTTAGAAAGCGGCAGGAATGAGAAAAAAGTTTACATTTTTAGCTAAGGGCATGATGAAAAATAATGCAATAATGAACCCACTCAGTGAACTGCTCACAATGGGTTCAGTGATGATTTGAACATCACATTGACTTTCAACATGTTCAGGGCTCTGTCTCTTACATAATGAAATGCAGGACATTCTGCTGAGAAAATGGCCAAAATAAACAGCTTACTCAATAATACGTGAGTGGGGGGAATTATTACTCCAGGTATGTTTTTGATGAGGGAATGCGTTGGTAAAAAGTATTTTGCATATGTCTCCTTTAAATAAAAATGTTTGAGTTTTGCTATACTCGAGAAAGTTAGAGTAATTTATTCACACAAACAGAAGGTCAGCCTTCTGTGCCTGTCAAATGCATAAACACACCGTCTTTTAATTAGATGAAATGGAATTTTCAGATTTGATTCTTTTACTTCTGCATTGTTCTGTTCAAAGCTGGCAGCTGGCAGATGAGAAGGGGCGGGAGAGAGAAAATCTATAGCTAGGCAGACGACCGGGCAGCCCCAGCAGAGTGTCGTGTTGCAGCCAGCGAGGGGTGTCTTCCGTCTGGAGGAGCTGAGGAGGTGTCTGGGGAGAGGGAGAGCAGGAGAAGAGGGAGAGCGTTTGGAAAATGCCGGTGCTGCACTCCCCCTGGACAGTTTGGAGATGTGCCAGTCAGCTGGAAGTCACAGGTCAAAACACTGACAAAAGTTGGCATTTCATCCATAAACATTCTTTTGGGTTCCGCTGCAGTGAATACAAGCTTTCATTTTTACTGCATGCGGGCAAATCAATGGCACCCTGATTTACAGACCTTGGGCGCAGAACTGTTCAGAGCCGGTGTGAGTGAAATATGTATGTTTGGGTAAACATTATGACGTGTTTCAAAGCTAATGGGGTTCAATAATCTTTATATACTAGTAGTGATCTGAACAAACTGTAGCATTGGTCTTCACTAGAGCTACTGATTACATTGTACTGTAGAGGTAACATGGTAATGCAGGTAGCTGAATACATTTAAAACAGAACGTTGCCTTCATGTGGATTTTACAGCTGAAATATGTACAATTTACGCTTTAATCAGACTGTCTGTTCTTGTTGAGTTGCGAAGTCAGAGTCTGGCTGTGGCCGGTGCTGTCCATGGTGCTAATTGCTCCCACATGCAGATATATGCTATTGAATTGAGACAAGCCGCTGACTGGTTCAACCTACTGTGTGAAATACAGAATCAACAACAAGAAAGCCCGGGTACAAGTTTCCGTGATGTGAATCTGTGGAACAGCTTGATTGAAAGTCACATTAAAGTCGTATGATAAAGTCTTTAACCCGTGTGTCCTTACAGAAAAGCCAGACTAATGTGTGGATTCGTGTTTTTGTTGAAGAAAACCCCTGTTTGTATATAGCAGTATAACAGTTCAATGTTAGCAACTTTCTCTAGGCGTGCAGTGCTTAATAAGATCACTGGTTTATAGGATTTTATTTAACTCAACAGATTAAAGATGCATTGTGCCATGCTAGTGTAGTGGTTCAGTTGCACTCTGACCAGGGAGCAAATGTTATCTGTCTGCTGAACGGCGATGGAAGAGCAGGAGTCACTGCAGCACGTTTGTATCTTTGTCAAAGGCTATTCACCAAGTTTAAAGTATTTTAAATTGACCAATTAAAGCTACTTGATAAAAGACCTGAAATCATCTCCTAACTGACTTCATGTTTTCATCTGGTGCTGGAGAAGGACTGGGATGTGAAGAGACTGTGAATGAAAGACACTTTCCTGTTTTGTGAGCTGACTCTGAAGCACACGCCTGACAGTTTGTGATTTGACAGCGTTTAAAATTACACCCTTGACGTAAGATTACTTTAATGTCGGAGATTCTTTCTGTTCTTTCAGATGTCGTTTCCTGGATTTATCCTTGACAGTTGGACACAGATATGTATTTTGGTGTAGCCCAGAATCTTCAGTGCTGAAAGTGTTTCTTCCTTTGATACAAAAAATACTGTGGATTAAACTGGAAAAGAAAAGTCACTGGATTTGTAGAGTCCAGAATCCTAATTGTAGTATACACTGTAGTTTGAGATGAAGTGTGAGATTTAAGATCCAGTATGATCAATATTCAGGCTTCTAGAGGACAACATGAAACACACTTCTTCTCACCAGGGCACAGCGCTCGAGTCAGAGTGTTGTGAGAAAATCACAGCAGGCTAAAAACAATAGCTCATTAAGCCTATGTAGCCCATCTATTTTATCTATTGGTAAAACAAATGTAATTTCATTGTTATTTATTATTGGTAGAAAGTGTAAATTATTCACTATACGATCACATGTACCGCAATGGGTGGAGTCCAGGAGTGGGGCTCATTCACAAAAGTGGGTTGCCCACGCCCACTCGGAGTAGTGAGTGATGCCTGGTGTGTGCGCTATGGTGACGCTGGTCCAAGCGTGCCTCAATATGTACAACGAACTGGACTAAATAAAGTTGCAAACCATCCAAGTTTACGCCTGTTCTGTTGGAGAGTGCAACATAAATCTTGGCGCCGTGACCCGGATTGGAGATCGCAAATGGACAGCGGCTATTTGACCAACAGCTGATCGGAGTTGTAGCTACAAGCCAACAGCTGATAGCCCACTACGGCGGCGCACGGCTACCTACTCACAAACTGTACTCTTTCACCAAACGAGCTAAGGTAAAAGCATTAACGGTGAATCGTGACTATTGCCATTTGGAAAATGTCTGTCATCTGGGAAAGTACGCTGGAACAGATCGAGGGGAAACTATTGACTTTACCTGCTACGGAGCTGTCTAATTTATGCACAATGCTGGAGTTACCTGTAAGCGAAGAGGACAAAACCCTACCTCGCAAAATGAGACGGATTATCCTACAACATTTGGAAGGAGAAGACGTGATCTCGCTGGAGGACGAAGGAATGTCTCTGTTGCTGAAGGTCGGAGATCGCATTGATGAATTGACGCGTTCTATAACACCAGACCTCCATCTGCTGGAAAGATCAGGTACTGCACCCAGCAATGAAAATGTGCCCAACGCACCCGTGTCTGCTGCTAATATTCCTGTCTATAATGCCAGTCCTGCATTTGTTCATCAGTTATATCGAAAAGACTTTAAAATTGTTGGACAAATTGGTGAACCACAGCAAAAAGACAAACTTGGATATACAAGCTTAGAGAGACAGATTGAAAAAGCCCTGAAGAAAGGATACAGTGAAGCTGATATTGTGGAGGCTGTAATCCAAGCTATTGTTCCGGGAATAAAATTAAAAAGTTACCTTGAGAGCAGACTGGACCTTTCTCTTCAGGCATTGAGGCAAATTTTGAGAACCCATTTTATTGAGAAGGATGCAACAGAACTGTACTACTGTCTCACTAGAGCAGCACAAGACTCAAGGGAGACACCCATACAGTTTGTAATGAGAGCTATGGACTTGAGACAGCAAATTTTGTTTGCATCTGAAAGGGCTGAGTTTGGATTAAAGTATAGCTCTGAACTGATCCAAAACCAGTTTCTTCAGACAGTGCTTACTGGTTTGATTGATGACACTGTCCGGGCTGATTTAAAGCCATACTTACGTGACCCAAAGGTGGCGGATGAGGTTCTCCTGGAGAAAGTCACTGATGCATATACTCTAGAAGTGGAAAGGAAAAACAAGTTTGCCTCCATGTCAAAATCAAGGGGGGCGAGAGTAGCAGCAGTGGGGGAGGATTATACTTACAGCAGAGAGAGCAACACCCTGATGTCCACCACCGATGCCACCAAGCCCAGCGAACCACCCAAACGTGAGACGCTCCTGGATAAAGTGGACCAGGGCAATAAAGCCATCTGTGAGGCTATACAACACCTTACAAACCAGCTCTCTACCCTCCATCAAGCTCCAGCTCCGGGACCACCACGTCTTGAGGGACCTAGCAGACATTTCAACAGGAGGTTCAGGCCACAACAGCGACCGCATACGACCGGGAGGTGTCAACGCTGCCAGGACACCAACCCCCACGGCAAGTGTGACCACTGTTATAAATGTGGGAGTGCTGACCACTGGGCCATTGGCTGTCGCAAGGGCACCAATGTCTCAGCCTCGTCAAATAAGATTGAGACTAAGGTACATCTTGGTAAGACCGACGCCCAGTTCAGCCAGACAACACCTCTCACTAGTAAGCAAAGACAGACAGCTAAACTAGTGGGGCGAAGATGCCTGGTTCGAGCCTTCCTCAATAATGTGGATACAACTGTATTATGGGACAGTGGCTCACAGGTGTCGATTGTTGGAGTGGACTGGAAAAATAAATACTTACCAGATGTCCTGGTGAGGCCTGTAGCAGAGCTCCTAGAGGATGGGGAATTTAGCCTGTCTGCAGCTAATGGAACAGAGATTCCCTACAAAGGATGGATGGAGGTGGAGTTCACTCTCTCTCACGAGGCTGTCCCAGGGATGAGTGAGCAGTCCGTGCTTGTACCTGTCCTGGTGGCCAGCAGTGAATTGGAGCGTCCAATTATAGGCTTCAATGTCATAGAGGAACTCGCCCTGACCAGTGACAATTCAGAGAACTGCAATCCAGTTGGTCGCATGGCCCAGAGACTTTCCTCAGCGCTAGAGGTGGGCCGCAGAACGGCTCATGCTGTCCTGTCTGTGTTGAAGCAGCATAAGCCTGAGGACAGCCCTCACATCGCTCGCCTTAGCCGACGCCCGGTGACAATCCCCAAAAATAGTATCATGAACGTGTCTTGTGGACTGGTCCATGGGGGTGGATCCTATGCTGTGCTGGAACCAAACCCGGAGTTTCCATGGCCAAATGGATTAAAAGTGAGAGAGCAGCTCGTAGTTATCCCCCAAGGCAATGCACGTGTCACTGTGGCTGTGGAGAATAATACTGACAGAGACATTACATTGTGTGGCCGCACCACCCTTGGTTGGCTGCATAGTGTTAATAGTGTGTGTCCCCTGGAGCCTAAGCAATCACTATCTCCAGAAGAGGGCAGCACCACACATGAAGAAGAGCAGTCGACTCAAGTGCTGCTGAATGAGCTGTGGGATCCTCCTGTGGACCTGAGCCATCTCTCTCCAGAACAACAACAGAAGGTACGCCAAATGCTGAGGGAAGAGAGTCAAGTATTTGCTAAGGATGAGTGGGATACAGGATGTATTAAAGGACTGGAAATGAATATTCAGCTCAAAGATGATATCCCAGTGCAAAGGACTTACAATTCAATCCCACGTCATCTTTATCAGGAAGTGAAAACACACATCCAAGATCTGCTGAGTAGGGGATGGATCCAGAAATCCTACTCCTCATATTCCTCACCTATTGTCTGCGTCAGGAAAAAAGATGGGAGCCTTCGTCTTTGTGTGGACTACCGACTGTTGAACCAAAAGACTTTGCCCGATCGCCACCCCATCCCTCGTATTCAGGAAATTCTGGAGAATCTGGGAGGCAACGCGTGGTTCACGGTCCTGGATCAAGGAAAGGCATACCATCAGGGCTTTGTGAGTGAGAGGAGTCGCCCATCTACAGCCTTCATTACACCCTGGGGCCTGTATGAATGGGTACGGATCCCATTTGGACTTGCAAATGCTCCTGCTACATTCCAGCGCTACATGGAGAGCTGTCTTGGGGATTTAAGAGATGAAGTGTGCGTCCCTTACCTTGACGATGTCCTGGTCTTCAGCAAAAGTTTTGATCAGCATGTACAAAATGTGAGGCAAGTGCTGCAAAGACAAAAACAAGCTGGTATTAAACTGAGACCAACGAAGTGTGACTTCTTCAAACCGGAGGTGTGTTATGTGGGGCGGATCATCTCAGCTGAGGGCTACAAGATGAATCCCAAGGAAATGGAAGCGGTCCAAGCCCTCCAACATGAGACTCCCTCTACTGTCAGAGAAGTGAGGAAGTTGATGGGATTCCTGACCTACTACAGGTCCTACATTCAAGACTTCTCGAGGACAGCAAAACCCCTGTACGACCTGCTCTCCAAGCCCAAAGTTGCAGAGAAAAGCCCGCCGAAGAAGGTCTCAAGTCGTCAGTCAGCTCAGCTTGCTCCATCTCACCCAGTGCAATGGACTGTGATTCACCAAGAGGCACTGCAGAAGTTGGTACATCAGCTGACTAACCCTCCGGTGATGGCCTATCCCGACCTAGAGAAGCCCTTCATTCTGCACGTGGATGCTTCAGAAGAGGGACTGGGTGCTGTCCTCTATCAAAGGCAAGAGGGAGCCCTCAGAGTTATTGGGTATGGCTCCAGGACCCTTTCCGCCACTGAGAAGAACTACAAACTCCACTCTGGAAAACTGGAGTTTTTGGCTCTAAAATGGGCAATTACAGAGCGTTTTCGGGACTATCTCTTCCATGCACCCCACTTTACAGTGTACAGTGACAACAATCCACTGACCTATGTCACAAAATCTGCCAAGCTGAATGCGACGGGACACCGGTGGATAGCAGAGTTGGCTGATTACCGGTTTACCATCAAGTACCGGCCCGGGACTGCTAATAGGGATGCCGATTTCCTGTCAAGACACAAGCCTATTCACAACATCATCAGGGAGTGCACTGAAGAGTTCCATCAAGAGGATATTGAAGGCATTGGCATGGGCATGCGGGAGGAAAGCAGAGGAGAAATCAATTGGATCTCAGCAGTTACCTGTAACATTGATGCTCTTCCACAAGAGGTCAGCGTTGCTCCATCTGTACAGCCCTTAGCAGCCAAAGACATCAGTGCAGCTCAAGGAGCAGATCCAGCCATCTCCAGAGTCCTGTTCCTGAAACAAAAATATACTCACCTGAAGTACAAAGAAAGAGTGACAGAGAGTGCACCAGTGCGGAGGCTCCTCAGAGAGTGGTCTCGCTTGCAGACGGATGAAGATGGGATCCTCTGGAGGGAAACATCCTGTAGAACACAGTTGGTCGTCCCAGAGCCCATGAAAGCTCTCATCTACAAGCATCTTCATGAAGATATGGGACACTTGGGAACAGAGCGAGTCATAGCTCTGGCACGTGAGCGCTTTTTCTGGCCCAAGATGAGACAAGAAATTGAGCATTATGTCACTTCTGTCTGCAGCTGCCTCAAGAGGAAGAAGCCAAATAGAGTCACTCGAACGCCAATTCAGAGTATTAAGACATCAGCTCCGTTTGAGTTGATCTCTATTGACTTTGTGCACCTGGAGAAGAGCAGTGGAGGAGAAGAGTACATCCTTGTGTTGGTGGATCACTTCACCAAATATGCACAGGCATATGCCACAAGGGATAAGTCTGGGAAGACGGTGGCCAGAAAACTATTTGATGATTTCATTCTGCGTTTTGGCTTCCCTGCCAGAATCCATCATGACCAGGGACGGGAGTTTGAAAATCAGCTCTTCCGCAAACTAGAGAGCTATTCTGGTGTACGACACTCCCGCACTTCACCCTACCATCCACAGTCAAACCCTGCAGAGCGCTTCAACCGGACTTTGCTCGGGATGCTGAGGACTCTGGCAGAAACTGAGAAGTCACGCTGGAAGGAACATCTCGGTAAAGTGATCCATGCCTATAACTCCACAGTCCATGAAGCTACAGGGTATTCTCCGTTTTTCCTCCTCTTCGGCCGTGAACCTACTTTACCCGTTGATCTGCTCATCCCTCGAAAAAAACATGAAGAAGAGCGCCAGTCTCTAGCAGGTTATGCAGAGAAATGGAGAGAAGCTATGCAGCAGGCCTATGCTATAGCCATGGAGAACATGTGGAAGTCGGCCAGAAGAGGGCAGAAGTGCTACAACCAACGTGCATGGAGCTCAACGCTACAACCTGGTGACCACGTCCTGGTACGGAATCTAACCCCCAGAGGTGGTCCAGGGAAGCTGCGGAGCTATTGGGAGGAAACCATCTATGTGGTGAGAGAGAGGAGAGGCCCTGACAGTCCAGTGTACACAGTGGAGCCACTGCAAGGTACAGGGAGGAGAAGAGTGTTACACCGCAACCTGTTGTTGCCCTGCCCTTACCTGGTAGAAGAGCCCCCCAGGGACATTCCTCAGTCCGGTTTAAACCACCCCCCACCTCAGACCAGGGGAAGGCACCAAAGAGGTCGGCGAGAGCTGCAACCAGTGGAGACAGAAAGTTCCAGTGAGGAGGAGTTTGGCCTCTGGACAGCTGGGAAGCCACTGCATCCACTCACCACAGCACCTGTCAGAAGGCCCATGCAAGTGGAGAGACGGGAAGAGAATGCGGTGCAGCCTCAAGTGGTAGCTCCTGGGAGTCCTGAAGGCGAGCCTGAAAATCAAGAGGGTTCACCAGCCTCCGCCAGTGAGTCGGAAGAGGAACAGAGGGAAGCTGCAGTTCCACCACGGAGGCCAGTCAGAGCAAAACAGCCTCGTCGTCTGTACACCTATGACCAGCTGGGTGAACCAACAGTGAGAGAGCTGCAGACCTGTCCCATACGTGCGAGCGGTGCAGATGAGGTCCACACCGACGACGGACCCATTATGTATCCTTTTTCGCATTATTAGTCTTATAGGCTATTGTAAATAGTGAAAGATGGGTTATTTGACTCCTAAAACGTTATGTTGTGGGTAGAGTAATTGGTTTAAGTGGCACACAAATTTGATACTATTCTAAAGAGTATTAGTTGTAACGTATCTGATCTAAAGTTAACCTAAGTGAAATGGTATAGTCATGTGATAACATGCTTTGGGGTGAAACAAGTATTTTCCTTGTCCCATGATGGAAGATTGGGGGGCCCACCGATACTTCCCTGGACGATGCACCCGCTGATGCATATGGACTTAATGAGGAGTCGTGTGTTGTTGCCATAAAAAAAAATGGACTTTGATAAAAAGACGTTTTATAACAAGTTAAAATCGTAAACAATGTGAAATGCCAAACCTGCTACTCTTGAAATGTAATGCCTAATTTGTATAGTCTTTTACACGTGGGTATAAAAGGGAAAATGGAAAAAAAGAGACTATGGGGAGCACTTCTCTTTTCAGTGGGGAAGGGTGTAGCCCATCTATTTTATCTATTGGTAAAACAAATGTAATTTCATTGTTATTTATTATTGGTAGAAAGTGTAAATTATTCACTATACGATCACATGTACCGCAATGGGTGGAGTCCAGGAGTGGGGCTCATTCACAAAAGTGGGTTGCCCACGCCCACTCGGAGTAGTGAGTGATGCCTGGTGTGTGCGCTATGGTGACGCTGGTCCAAGCGTGCCTCAATATGTACAACGAACTGGACTAAATAAAGTTGCAAACCATCCAAGTTTACGCCTGTTCTGTTGGAGAGTGCAACACCTACGCAAGCATGTTGTGTTATCAAAGGTACAAAAAAACTGCCATGTTTCAGCCCATGGAATCACAAAGCAAGTTCAACCACACTGATATGTCTACGATGAACATCCGCATCCATGAACATGTCACATGTTTGGAGGATGAAACAAGCTCACTGACTAAAAGGTGTTTTTTAAATTTAAGATGGTTCACCTCTGATCAGTCGAGGAAACACAAGGGAGTGGTTCCATGTTTTTTAAAGGTCAATTGTCTTCTGCTGGAGAAGAGCAGGCCCTGGATACCACCAGTTGCATTTTGTCATCTGTATTCTCTGACGTTCTGAGGCATCAGTGCCGCAATCTCCTGTGTGCTCTTATCCATTTCTTTACTTCCAAAATATGTACAACTATGTTACGACTGCTTTAGGATGGCCTCAGCCAAAAAGCATATCAAGTTGAGAGAAGATTTTCCAATCTCCGCTCAAAGATGTTCTAGGTGATTGTGATTTCAAAGGATAAATAAAATCAAGGCTCTTAAAAACCATTCTGTTACTGTTGCCATGACAACTGATGTATAGACGTGTATGAGGTGAGCGGTCACCCCGATGGTAACAGACTTTTAAAAGCGGGCGACACAAATACATATTTACTCTAAACATTTCCCCTGACCTCTCTGAAATGGGGAGATTAATAGTTTATGAGGCCCTAGATTGCTTTCCTTTAAAAGGAACTGTCACTTTAAATAGTTGGCAAACAGCTTTATGTATTGAATTGACATCTACAACAGGATTGTGCCATGTTTCTATATGATCGCAAACTATCACCTCTAACCAAGCGTAATGATCGCTTTGCTGTAGCTGTTAAGCAGGTGCAGAGTCGTGTGTGTGTGTGTGTGTGTGTGTGTGTGTGTGTGTGTGTGTGTGTGTGTGTGTGTGTGTGTGTGTGTGTGTGTGTGTTGTTGCACATATGTAATGGTGCACATGCATTCTCACACATGCACAGACACCAGATGTCAGCTCAATATTAATTTAGTTAAATTATAATTGTTCAGGCAGAACTGCAGGCTGACACAACCAAATTACACATAAGCGTGCCTTATTGATTTTGTGTTCTGTGCACAGGGTGTGAAATAAAGTCAAAGTATTACCCAGGCATCAGGAGAAAGTGTGCGGCGCGACAAGGACATAATGTATACCGTTAAAGCGGCTTCTCCGACATGACTAGCAATTACAGATGGCCATTGAAGACGCGCTGAGATTCAATCAGCCAGAGTTGAGCCTGGTAGCCAGCGCCGGAGCGGGGTTAATGACTAGATTTGGCTGTAACCAAGCATGCAGCGCCGTGAAGGGGTGAAGGATAATGTTTGTTTAGATACACGGCTGCAGCGTCCGCGGATAATGTCTTCATTAAGTATTGATGCGCTCGCACACGCCGCCTGATTGTATCTCCTCCAGCGACTCTCAGCACCTCCACACCTCCTGTGTCTGCACTTCATCACAGAGCCCCGAGCCCCTCCTCAGCTCAGCTCCTTGACACCTCCTTCGCCGCGGCCCCCTCCCCTCCACCGCACATCTCTGTCTTCATTGGCTTTCTTTTCTTCTTCTTCACTTGAACATAGCTGCCCCCTCCCTCTGATACCACTACCCCCATCTCTCTACACACACAGCCCTTGCATTATCTTTCCCGGAAATTGCATTTCCAGCACAGCCAGGGCCCCATTATGAAGAGGGAGCGACATGCTGTAACCTTTTTAAAAAGCCATTAGTGATGCACCTGCCCCTCCCTTCCTTTCTTCACACAAACCCCCCTCCCCTCCCTTTCTCCCCCCCAGTGCCTGATCCGAGCCTGTGTACACACCAGCCCCCCCCCCCCCCCCCCCCCCCCCCCCCCCCCCCCCCTCCTCCCCCACGTGCGCTGTCCCCTCCGGTTCACCCTTGCTGACCCCTCCCTGGCCATGTGGCAGCAGTAATGTTATTAAGAGCCATTATAGGCCAGCTCATGCTCCCGGGGCAGAGCACGGGCCAGATGTAGTGGGGGCCGCGGGTGCTGGGGGGGTCAGGTGTAAAGTACCATTTGTACAGGCACTGACAGAGAAAAGAAGGGGATTGGATTGGGCTGGGCTGGGTTTGGTGCAGATTGGAAGCTTGTACAAAAATAAGTTCATTTACCATGCGCTACATATGGTGGTGATTTGAAATAGCGGCGATTTTAGTTCAAATCTGATATCGCAACGAGCCGACACCGAAACCAGCGGCTTGAAAACCGAAAAAAGGCAGAATCTCGCATGTTTTCATCTATCGAAACAGAGACACGAACATGGTCCTTCTAAACACTGGTCTACGGTGTTGGGGGTAATTAAAGAATAGAACATATTACTAACTCGAGTTACAAGTGCATTTAGATGTATCAACGAAAAAGGCCGTCTCCCCCCAAATAATAATAATAATAATAATAATAATAATAATAATAATAATAATAACTAGAAATTGCGCAGTAACTCCTAAAGGTTATTGACGGAAGTGAGCGGGGGGAAGTCTTTCGGAGTTACTGCGCGGACGTTTTGCTCCTCGTATCATTACGCCTCACAATATAGTCCCCCTTTTATCTGCTTATAAAATCGACATGCTACATTTCTGTGTAAATATACTTCGCATGAAAACACTTCACGTAACTTTATTTAAATAGGGAACACGTGGAAGAGCTTGGTAGCTTCTATCGTGAGCTTTTTTGGAGCTATGTGACATGTGGGAGAGGCTGCGTATGTGCTCCGTTTGCCTGGCAGAGCGCACGGACAAAGACCAGACGGGGATATATTAACTCGGCTAAAGTGAGGTAAGAGCATATCTCAGTATGTAAAAACGGTGGCCTATTCCTTTAAGATATTATATCTTAAGGTAAAGGATCAATGCAATGACGGCGTTGCAGAAGTTTATTGATGGTCCAGTGAAATGTTAGTTTGTGACCTATTCTTGTGTGTGTGCGATCGTTGTGAAATTAGACGTGAGGATCTGGGTCTATCAAAATATCAATATGTTTGAATTTACCCATCATTTTTCTTTAGGTGTTTTTTACTTTCTGAAAATCATAAAGTTAAGTAATTTTTAAGCCTTTCCTTCCCTCATAAACTTCTGGCGAGATTAAAGTGAATGAGATGGATTTGCATTGGTACCAGTCCAGTGCAGTAAATGTATTCTGTAATCTCTGATTCATTTCCAAGATAAGAAAAAACAGTTAGAATGCCATTAAGAGGAGGACCTCCATAGTTTGTCTTGTTTATTTATCGTTGTTCTAATTATTCCCCAGCGTTTCGGAGTAAAGCCCCATTGCAAATAAATCGTGTTTTTCCAGTCTTCTGTATCACTCCTGCCTCTGCTTTGTGTTCATTTGCAAGCAACAAACGGTTGAAGCTACCTGATTGCAAGAATGCACTCCCCCCCCCCTCCTCCATATCCACCTATGTGTACACCAATCTGCATATGTTTCCCTATGTGCTCTATAGGTGCTATTGATTCGTGAGACTACAGTGAATGTATATGAATGACTGGATGCATATGGCAGAAATGCGTGGTGTAGAAAAGGCAGGAATGCGAGAAGGGAGCCCGATCGATAAGCGTAAACAATGAAGTGTCTATCTCTCCAGCCCCCGCCGAGGCTCCCTTATCGAAACGCAAACAGCGGGCCCGGCTATCGTACTCACCAATGTAAACACGTACAGTACACACAAGCAGACACAGCGCCAAATCAGAGCATCTGCGTAACGTCGCCGTTCAAAGTACCGCCGCACTATCCGCCACATGTTCAATATGAGAGGCTATAAACAGGCTCGGGGCCCGGGGGTTTGCTTCTTTAAAGAGACCCAACATAAAGGTTCTTTAGGCAGAAAAAAGGGTGCAAACCCCTGTATCTGAACTTGGGTGTGGGATATTTTGCCCCTTCTGACTACCTCTTCGTTGACGTCAAACCCACTTCAGATATTTATCGCCATCAATGTCTATCATCGCTCATCAGACCGCGGCACGAATTTCAGATCAGTCTTGACACATCGATTTGTGTTTTGGGTGAGATTGGGCTCCTTCTGCCGGCAATTCCAAATAAATCGTGGTGAATGATGAAGGTGACAATTGGTTGTACTTTCTAACTTTCTGATGCCAAGACCCCCCCAAAAACGTGCAATCTTTGAAGAGTTTTAAGAGTTCAGGATCCCAGGCCAAATGGCTCATGTGAAGAAACTCTCCGAAACCACATAATTGTGACAGCGAAAAAAAAGTAGTGATTGAAACCTGTTCTTGCTCTCGAACTTTAAAGGAATAGTTTACCGTTTTTCCATACTGAGCTTAGACAAGTTGATACGTACCTGTCTGGTCTTTGTGCCCGTGGAAGAGCTTGGTCGCTTCTAACTTCACCCCCGTTTGGAGCTATAGGAATATACTGGGAGAGGCCAAATGCTAACAACACCTTTGGTCGTTGTGCGTGACTGAGCACACTAACAAAGTCCAGACAGGTACGCATCAACTCGTCTAAGCTCAGGTAAGAACATATCTCAGTTTGGAAAAACAGTGGCCTGTTCCTTTAAAGGGGTAAACTGTGAAGGCACATTTCCAACCAAAACATGACTGTTACAATGCTTTGTGATCAGGTTGAAAATGCCAAATGTGTTTCTTGCACTTAGCGAACAACATGCCCAAACGGTCCGCCACGAGACCGCACTCAAACAACCACTTTCCCTCCCATGAACCGCCACAAATGAGCGTCGTCTGTGTTTCCACTTTGACAAACACAAGCCCCGTCGTTCGATATCGAGTGAATTACATTTTTGTATGATTACATTAGATTGTCAGAGATAGTTCGCTGTTTCTTTGCTTGAACACAAACCAAACCCAGTCTCACTTTCATCGGTCACAATCCTTCTATTCTCGTGAAATAGACTTCTTAAACCTGGGTCAGTGATGTTCTTGCATGCAGCGTCGTCCATTTGTTCTGTGGCAAGACACGAAAGATTGTCTTTAAGATTTGAAGATATCTCTTTGTTTCAGCCTTCATTTTCTTTGTCTGACCTGCTTTGCTTTCTCACTGCTCGGACCACACCGTGCAGTCCAGGGCTCGGTTAAATGTTAAAAGCCGCCCTCGATGCTTTGTGACCGAATACTGCTGTCTCAAATAGTATGACTGATGTGCCAGGAGCATTTTCTCAACAACAAAATCAATTCCTTCATCTTTCTGCGACCATGGCCTTCTTCGACGCTACTTTTTGGCCAATTGAATCCCGGGCCACTCTATTTACCTGTGTATATACTCAATCAATCAAAAGCACTGCGAACGCTCGGCTTTTATGCTGCTACAACCTCCCGCTGCAAACTGCCTTTAGCTGACAGAGAGACTCCAGATCTGGCCGAGTATACGAAGCCATTTCTGTATTCATTTTTGAATGTCGATAAAAATGCATTTTGCGAGGTAATCAATATTAGCCTGTGCGCAAGGAACCACTTGTAACCGTAACAACAACACACACACACACAAAAACGGCTCCAGAGATTGGCGAGCACAGGCAGCAGCTGAGCCTATTGTTGTTGCACTGTCATGTAGCGTTGTGGACCACACAGGCTCGCATTATTGTCCAATTAGAATGCAGAGTGGAGCCAAGAAGGCCAACGGAGAGGAGAGTGGCACAGAGCTCAGAGAGAGAGAGGGTGGGAGAGAGAGAGAGAGAGAGAGAGAGGAAGCTTGAGAGAAGCCAGGCACGCAGACAGACAGTAAATCCAATTGCATGGGCAGCATCCAGGAAGCGGATAGTGAGAGATATCCAGGAGGAGTGAGGAGGAGGAGGCGTATGTGTGAGGGGGGCTTAACTCTACTATCCCTGACCCGACTGCACTTGCACACAATAGGCCTGATCCCAGCGGCAAACTGTAAGATTGAAAGGACTGTGCAAGATATCACAATTCTAAAATAGCAAAAATGATTTCATAAGCATTTATTCAATTCGCTTTGTTGTCAGTTGTATCTCATGTAAAGCAAACGCAGACGATCGAAACATCCACACTCTCAAACCCTTGGTGCAAAGAGCAACATCAAATACATACCCACACGATAGGGGACAGTAAAGGAAGGGAAGGGGAGAGTTCAGCTTCCTGATGGCACTGGTGGATGAAGCTGTCCTTCAGTCAGTTGGACCTGTCACTGATTGAGACGTCGCATGATTGGAGAGGCTATGGCGTAGGTTGCACACCGACAAAACGGCGGTACGTTGGTACGGGATGCACGTTTCTTTTACACGGCGGACAGCGTATCGCCTGACACCCGGCATCACTGAAAACTCTGGAGGAGGTAGTCTCAGCGGGAGGCCGTTCTCAGCCGCTCTGCCTCATGTGAACCTGCGAAAAACGACGACGAACTCAGAACGGTCACGTCACAGCCCTGCCTGAATCTCACGATCGCATTACATTGTGAAACTTCTCACATTGGTATTTAGTCAGAAGACGGCCTGTCAGTAATTTGCAGTGACTTTTGCTTTCGAAAGCTCCAGAGTTGCCTTAAAGCTACTGTATATCCATCCCAGGAAGTACAAACAGACAAACCGTCTTCTTCAGTGGTTTTATTGACACATAGTCATTTTCGTATACAGTAAAAGAAAAGAGAGAGGACGAGACGTTTACGTTTGATACGTTTTCCTTGAGACTATTGCCGTTTAAACGTGGCCTATGACATCAGTGGTTCGGGGTCTCCCTCTGAGATAACCCTGTTCGCCGCAGGAAAGCGGTCAAACGGGCCCTGTCCAGATCATTGTCAAGCGAAAAACACAACAGTCTTACGCAGTCGACCAAGATTGATTTCAGCTTGTGTCGTCTCTAGCGCCACCTGCTGCTGTTGTAGAGCCTCATATAAGCATCACATAAGAAATGAGGGGGGGACAGAATGTCGCCCCACCCCCCAGACAGCGATGGGGTGCTCGGTTGGTGTGGATAAGGGCTACATTTTAATTGCTCTCTTGGAAAATGCTGTCAAGTGTAGACCTCTGATTTCGTATTCAATTGTCCTCTTGATTATAATTGGTTTACTCCCATGTGCAACACTTCTGACCCTTGCGGCAAAGTACACTGGATCTCACAGCAATAGCAGTGATAGCAAAAGTTGTACAGCTGCAGCAGTTGTTTTCATTTATTTGGTTGAGAGAGTGCTACATTCAGTAATGCTGCATATACGTAAATGCTAGATTAGCTCAACGCCGGAGGCAGGGCACAACAGCACTTGTCAGACCAGGGATTGAACAGCAATACAAGCAGATTAGAGAGGGAACACGTCGTACACAAACTTGGAAGAAATGGTTGTGTCCTAACAACACATTGGGGTGTTTTTTTTCCCGTGGAATAGTGAAGAAATTTACGCGGGCACTTGTTCTTTTGAAAATGGAACAAAACTATTTGGAATTGACAGCTTGTCATCTTTGCACCCCAGTTTTGGGTGACGAGAAAACAAATATGCAAAGGTCAAGGCAGTGTTTTTTTTCCCCATTTCTGCCTGTGCTGTGCTAAGTGGTTTGATTCACATAATTAGAAATGAGATTGAGGGAAGAAATAAAATCTTTCTGCATGGTTGACAATTGCAGAATTCAATAACATCGACCTACTGAAAGTTACTCTAACTGGAGGGAAAATATTTATATATTCCAACACCATGAACAGTAAAACATGAGCTTTGGGAGTAAAAGCCTTTATTCAAAAATGAGTGCAGTTTTCCTTTTGGTCCCTATTTTGTTATATTCATTCCATGGCATCCTTATTCATCTTTTGAATTGAGTATAAAATATCTCACATGAACAGGAAATTGACTGGTAATCTATTTATAGTATTATTCATATCATACAATATAATATTTGCTTCTCTGAATATTTTAATTTAAAACTTAACCTGGCCTTTAAATAAGCATGAGCAACTTGTTTACCTTAATAAATCCTTTTCGTAGTCCCTCTGGATGTAATAGTGTTTCATGGGATGATTGGGGGTCTTTCCTCTCACCCTGGTGTCTCTGTCCAGAAAGCCACAATTGCAACTTCCCTGCCTCCGGGTTGGAGGCGCAATACACACTAATGTAGTGCGTGACTGAGTGTTGGTGGTGGTCGGAGGGGACGATGGCACAGACTGGTTGCCTCGCTTCCGTCAGTCTACTCAAGGGCAGCTGTGGCTACAATGGTAGGTCCCCACCACCAAGTATGGAGTGAATGAATAATGCAATGTAAAGCGTCTTTGAGTGTCCAGAAAAGCGATATGTAAAACCGATGCATTATCATTAATAGAATCACGAAGAAGAAGCTAACAGGCTAACAGGCAAAGCTAACTGCGGGCTAGCGCCACTTTAGCAGTACTTATAGCCAAGTTTGAGTGACAAAAATTATCTCCATTGCGTAATTGGATGTACAATATCCCTCTCTCCCTTTGTCTTTTCTGTCAGCGTAGTATTTACTCTCACGGACAATTAATGAGTAAAAAAAAACGCAACATTCTACGACACCTGCAGTGGTGCTTATGGCCTCCAGGGGCAAGAGTCACTTAGTTCTACTTTACGATATATGTAGACTGTGAATATGGACGACAGCGAGTTACGTTTAAGCAAAAACAAATCGTCTGTCTTCTGCTTGGATTCTGTTCTTGAGCACATTTCAGTCGAGCCCAACAACGCACTGGCCATTCGTCATATCAGTGCCGTAGCTGATAATTATATAAGACACGTAGTAATTGCATCAGATTAGAAAATGGCAGTGTTCTGGGGACGTAATGGACAGTATTCACCTTTGAACATTGCTCTGACGCTCGTGATCGTATCCCAGCATTGATTTTTAGATCCCAATGTTGATCTTTAATCTCTTTATGGCGCCATAAAGAAATTGCTTTGTACGGCCCCTGCCTATTCATCTGCGCAGCCATCTATCGGGCCACTACCTGGCTATCTGCCGTGTCCTTTCAGCGTGTTCTTTTATCTGTGATCTGCAGCCAGCCCCGTGGCACCCCTCCTCACTCCTGAGCTGCTCCCTCCTAACGCGCTGACACCCAATCCCCCCCATACTGGTCGATACATGACATCATCAGGAGTGGACATGAGCGAGCTGTGGGCGGGGTGCCGAGAAAAAAAAAAAACACTCACAGAGACTCACAAAACATGAGAGAACTGGTCGAGATTTTAGTTTGTTAGTTTTTAGCTTGAAATTAATCACAATAACAAGCTAGAGGTGATTGTTGTGTTATTGTTTTGGCAGTCCTGGTCCTCCATACATTACAATTTGTTTTCAATTAACACAACACAATTAGGTTGGCGTGACGATGACTATATATTTGATTAAAGTCAACATGCCATCTCCTCTCCCCCCCTCCCCGTCTGTCCTCACGGAGTCGACCGATGAGTGATGGACCTCTGCAGTGTAAGTACAAGCGCAGGAGAGCCTCGGCCAGCTGTCACACATGCACCGCTTCACCCCACTTAGCACGGCAAATCAAAGCTCCTTCATCTCAACGCTGTGTGATCAAGCCTTAAACACGCGGGAACCTGACAGTCTGATGGCTCTCATCCTGATTGACGGACAGAGTGGGAAAAGACAGTCGCAAATTACACCTACTAAAAAATGATATTTCAGAAAAGAGTGCAACAGATTCAGGGGTAGGGTTTAACTTTAAGCATGACTAAAATTAGGACGATTCCAATAGTATTTGTGAAAGTACAAATTTAGTTTAGACACATTACAGACAATATGAAAATAGAGAGACACATTTTCTACTGGTGGATAACACCATCAACCTGATTCAATTCAATGCTGCGGCTTCGGAGCAACTTTCCAAACATAGTGCCTTCCAGTTAATTTCCTCATTCCAGCCAGAAATGTCCTGACCTTCCTCTGTGCTATTAGCTGGAACAGTCTGCTTTAATCACAGGCCAATTCAAATACCAAGAGGACTATGAATAATAGCTTTAGTGAATCATATCTTTAAACAGAAGGGTTCTCGCGATGCCAAAGAGGAGATACAACAAGTGCTTTTAAGGTGTTGAAAAAAAGTCAGTCAACAGTCTCTACTGAGTGGCCATGCAATCTGCACTTAACACTGTGGGTTTGCAAACATTCACAATCCAGCACAATGTTTGCCTGGTACAACCGCACAACCTGTGCATCCTTCTGCATAGTAAAGGACGTGTTTTATAAGGGAGTACCATTGGCAGGGGCCCTCATCAGTTGAAAGTGAGATCAGAGTTTTCACTAAGGAGAAAAGATGCCTTCAGAGCGGCCTTAATCATTACAACATAATCCTTCACTGAACAGAAACAGGGCTATAAAATTCAATCTAACTCCTATTTACTCTAGTCTCCTCTAGTGTCACAATTGAGCTTTCCAAAGTGGGCAGGCAAGGCTGTAACAACTATAGCGTTCTCCCCCTCGACGTGATAGGAGTGTGTCGAGTAATGGAAATAAGAGGAAGTCAGATTGCAACAACAACAATGCCTTGGCCATGCTAATCCGCCGTTCGTGACGACAACTATCGTTTTCACTCAGGCTCGAAACTCGCTGAGGAGAAACAACAGAGTAGGGCTTTGGCAGATCTCTCTCCACACCTCAGGAGGAGTATTCAGGGTACGGATCTGTGTAATCACTGAGGAAGTCTCTTGGATGAGAGACAAAATGTCCTCAACTGCCAAAACTGCCAAACCTTTGCAACAAGAGCACCCATAGGAGTTTTTCTCTCTGTCCATTACTTGTTTTTAATAATACAACACATACGAGCAGGCCAAACTAAAATAAGAAAGGAGTAGAGAAGGTGTCAGTGATTTAGAATCGTATTTCTTTCACTTTTGGTCGCAGTCTGAGGTGGGCATTTGGCTCAAAATGGACACACACTGACAGACAATCCCTCACAATCAACAATTCATTTACTAATAATAGTGGAGCCATAGTTGACCAATGGTGGGAACAAGTTGTACAGATCCAATTGCTGCAAAACGATGGGAGACCAGGCTTTTGCGTCTGCTGCACCAAGATTGAGGCACACTCTCCCGAGGTACGGACTGATGAGTCCACTGACGATCCCTAAAAGTGCCTGATGCCTCACATATTAAAGCGTTTTTTTTTTACAGTCTGTTCCTTGTCATATAGAGACAATTTTTTTTACGATGCATAAAACTATTTATGTGCAGGTTGCACCATATTTACGATTTGAAATAGCCTTCATTACAGTTTTAGGGCTCCAAATTTATTTTCTAAATGTGAAAATGCTGCGTGACACCAATGACTTTGCTGCGTATCCACTTTTGCACGTGATATTCATTTTGCATTAAAGCAAACGCTTAAATGACCCCCTCAGTGATTTAAAAAAACAAGGTGCTACAATGGAGCCTTGGTTGCCTTAGGCTGCATATGAGGACACAAACACTATGTGTGAACATGCCATTTCTCATTTGAAAGCTAAGAACCTCCGGAATCCACTAGCATTTGACTACTGGACACATACACTAGCAGTAAATAAGTCGTTGTTGTGGAGAGGTGCTTGTGGAAATAGTCCATTTGTTCATTTTCAAACTGGTTTTAGCCTTATCATCCCAGCAACCCACGGTGCAGGCCTCTTTCTGCTTTCTGATTGGATAAACACAACACAAATTCTATCATGCAAAGCTTTGTTTGTTTGTAATATTCATTAGAATTGGCTGTAACACTGTATTTTACACTACCCTTTGTACATTGTACCTGGTAAATGAAGTACAATGTAATGTGCTATGTAACAATATGTAATAACTTGTACCTACAGGATGGAATAATGTGTATTAGTATTTTGTTAGTACATAATGTAATAAGACCCAAGCCCTAACCTTAAAGGAATAGGCCACCGTTTTTACATACTAAGACGTGTTAATATATCCCCGTCTGGTCTTTGTCCGTGCGCTCTGTCACGCAAACGGAGCACAATGATACGAGGAGTAAAACGTCCGCGCAGTAACTCCTAAAGGTTATTGACGGAAGTGAGCGGGGGAAGTCTTTAGGAGTTACTACGCGGACGCTGTGCTCCTCGTATCATTACGCCTCACAATATAGTCCCCCTTTTTATTTGCTTATAAAATCGACATGCTACATTTCTGTGTAAATATACTTCGCATGAAAACACTTCACGTAACTTTATTTAAATAGGGAACACGTGGAAGAGCTTGGTAGCTTCTATCGTGAGCTTTTTCGGAGCTATATGACATGTGGGAGAGGCTGCGTATGTGCTCCGTTTGCGTGACAGAGCGCACGGACAAAGACCAGACGGGGATATATTAACTCGGCTAAAGTGAGGTAAGAACATATCTCAGTATGTAAAAACGGTGGCCTATTCCTTTAAGCCCTAACCCTAAGGGTCTTATGTCTTATTACATTATGTACCTCCAAAGTACTAATACACATTATTCCACTGTGTATGTACTGCATATGTACAAGTTAACACATTGCTACAGAGCACATTATATTGTGCTATATTTATTTGGGAACAATGTATCAAGATAGTATAAAATAAAATGTTACCGAATTGTCTTCGTGCTTACCTCATATCACATAAAGTCTTACACACCTTACCTTTGCCTGACCTTACCTACTCTACTTACCAAAACAACTTCCTTATTTAAGATAGATACGAATAAATTATAGATAAAGCAAAAAGCAGTTCTCTTGATGCCGTCTTTGTGTTTCCGCCAGTTTCGGAGGGCCATGTCGTCTGGTGAGTGTGTGACGTGCGTGTTCCTGTCACCTCTCTCCCTCTGCCAGCTGGATCCTCGCTGTAGCGCCCGGACAGCGCGATCAAAGAGCAGAGGAGGAGAGGAGATCTATACCACCTCCGCCTGCGCACGGCCAGGAGGAAGCTCGATGTTTATGGCCGGCAGTCTGCGAGAGCAACTCACACACACCCGGAGACAAAACGCGGGGAGGAGAGAAGAGTTTGTGAGCTACGGCTTGTAATATCTTGGAGGGCGGAGAGGCATTTGTAAATATGTCTGACACTATAAGCTGCCCGTGGCGTTGTGGGGTTTGCACAAGCTTACACTGTAACTTCTGCGGATCACGATAAAGTCTGCCAGAGTGCTCTCACTTTCGGTCTGTGTTTTTAGTGCAGAAGAAGCACGAAGGGTAGCAGGAAGATACAGGGCTGATTCTTTCTTTAAACGTTTTTCCAGCCAGACTTACAGCATTTAGATTCTGATCTTTCTGTATCATGGGCAATGACTGGACAGTGGTTATTTCACAGACCTGAACAAGTGTGAATTTTAGGAATGTTCAAAAACAGCCCGGCAATGCTTTTGTTTTGGATGAGCTTTGTTTTGTCTTATTCTCTTAACCGCCACCTGAATCGAGCACATTTTCACAAAACGTGCAGCAATAACACAGTGTCAAAAAGCGAGAGGGAAAAGAGATGAAAAAAGCAACAACAAAAAAAAGAGAAAATCGTGGCAGTTTTGTCGGTCTTAGCTTTCAAATGGGACCAATAGGCTGTAAGCTCCAGTCGAGAAGCTCCAGGTAAAACCGAACCGAGAAAATGTGCTTTGTTAAAGGAACAGGCCACTATTTTCCCATAATGAGATATGTTCTTACTTGAGCTTAAACGAATTGATGCGTACTGGTCTTTGTGCGTGCACTCAGTCACGCAAAAAGACCAAAGCTGTTGTTAGCATTTAACCTCTCTTCCTCTCCTCTACAGGGCCAAACGGGGTGAAGTTAGAAGCGCCGAAGCTCTTCCACGTTTTTTTCCTATTTAAATACAGTTTACATGAGTAGTTGCGCGATCCAAGTAGAGTTACACAAAATTAAACACGTCGATTTTCCAAGTGGATTAAAAGGGGAACTATTTTGTAAGGCGTAATAACATCTTAAGAGCACTTCGATGCAGCACTACTTGGATCGAGTAACTACTCACGTAGCCGTTTTTTAAATAGGGGAAACATGGAAGAGCTTGGTCGCTTCTAACTTCACCCTTGTTTGGCCCCATAGAGGAGAAGAAAAACAGTGGCCTGTTCATTTAAGGCGAGGTTATCTCACTGGTGCTGCCAGTTATATAGAATATGATCAACTAAACTCAGATTTATGAGGATTTTCGCAATGTTTTGGGTTCAGATATGAGGCCAGAACACTCTTAAATGCAAACCTTTTACAAGAGCATATCATATTGAAATACAATTCAGTTTCATCATCTTTTTGATCTGAAATAATTCCAATGACCCGCTGCACCCCTGGTTTGGAAACACTTGGCTAGAGCGCTGCTTCCCAAAGTGGGAGGCCTCAGAGGCACTGCAGGTGTACATGAAAAAAGAAAAAAAGTTACATCACCGCTTCCTTTTGAATAGGACAAACTATTGCTGTTGGGGGGGCCCCCGTTTGATCTTCGGATCGATAAAGGGTCCATGTACTCCAACATCTGAATAGGGTCGCAGTGCACACGCGTCATTGAGCACGGCATAATGAAATCAATGTATGCTTGACCCTTGAGTGTTGGGCCAGAGTCTATAGCAGTTTAGAGCCTTTTTTTTCTTCATTATACCACATACTCCTGACTGTGCCCTGCTTTACCCTTGAGAGGAGGATGTGCCTCAAGTGGTCTGAAACAAAATGAACTTATTTTTTCCCCCGCCTCCATCTTGTTTGTAGAAAATTGCCTATGTTTATTTTCTTGCCAATTTTATAGCTATTTCGCTTCATATCTATATACTGCACCTCGACTTATTTGAAATTATGTTGAAATGTGTTCCCCCCAAAGCCAGGAAATATATTCATTACATGCTTGTTTTTTTTTTTTTGTTTTTCCCCCGACTGGTGAGAGAGCGGGGATGCTACACTCGGATGTAATGGACAATTTGCCGAGTGTTCCACCGAGATTGTTTATTCGTTTTGTTTGTTTTTTGATTGGATAAGTCTGTGTTTGAAGCGTGCAATCATTGGTCGTTTTTCGGGCGACACAGCAGACCGGACACCAACTGTTACTGTTTGGCTTCAAAATATTTAACGGCACATGCTTGTAAATGCTGCCATCGGAGAGACTGCGCTTTTACCATGCCGTTTATGTATAGATGCAGTTTTTTTTGTTTTTTTTTTGTTTTCATGATCATCACCGCGCATCATGATCTTAAATGAGCGATACGGGAAATGCATGCAGTTGCGAAAAGTTAGCTTTTTTTCCTCTCTTCCACTTCCAACGCATATAGAGGCAGCTGCAAGCTTTGGCTGAGTAACTTTTATTGTGCGACTTCTTGGGAATAGCTTGGCCATTTTCGGAAAAGATCATGCACAAATTTGGCCTAGAGAATAAACAAAAAATAACTTGCATAAATCTGGATTGTGCCCCCTCGGTGGCGTTAACATTTCTACCAGAAGCTACTCCATGTTCAGTGTTTTCCCCATAGAGACGAGCGAGCCGAAACTGCCAACAGGCATGTTTGAACAAATGGGGGGATATTGTCTGATAAACTTGGACAATTTGTCAGCCAACTTATTGGGTAAACATTTTTGTCTTTTCAGACGGTGAAATATTAACACAGTCTGTAATGCCATTCGGATACAATTTCAAAAGAGAAGACGTAAATAAAGCATGGTGATATTGCTGAGGTGGAGGTGACAATGGAGAGGTATCCTAGTGATGGAGAGATCATGTAGTATATTAACAATAACTTTCTGTCTTATACTGCGCTTTCCCAAGACGCTTCGCAATTCCATGCATTATTGGTGGTGGTGGTAAGCTACAAATACGATCACTTCTGCCCTGGGACTGTGTGAAAGAAGCATGGCAGCAAATCTGTGCCAATGCCCTCTCCAGCCAACCACCAGTCTCTCACTCAAGCACCAAATTGATACAGCAGTTGGGTGAGATCTTGATCAAGAGATTTCATTTACGAATCAGCCCCCGAATCAGTTTTGAACACGATCTTAAAGGAACAGGCCACCATTTTTACACACTTGAGATATGTTCTTACCTGAGCTTAGACGAGTTGATACGTACCTGTCTGGTCTTTGAGCGTAGTAGCTTCCAACTTCACCCCCGTTTGGAGCTATAGGAGTACATTGGGAGAGGTCAAATCCTAACAACATCTGTGGCCGTTTTGCGTGACTGAGGACAGGTACGCATCAACTCGTCTATGCTCAGGTAAGAACATATCTCAGTATGTAAAAACGGTGGCCTGTTCCTTTAAACCATTAGATACATTGTGAATGATTATTGTCAAGCTACTGACGGTTATTTGTAATGTGTATTTTGTTCAACAACACTCTACAGCCCCATAGATGTAGCAGTGTCACAGCTACAGTCTTAAATCCTGCTTATTATGATACTGTACATAAAACTATTGTAGTCTGTTGAAAATGCTGACCCGCAGTCTTTAAATGATATCATCCTCCTGTATCTGAAATCCTCTGCACTTCATACCCTCGAGCTGTGGGTTTCGAAACGAGGCAAGGCTGCGGAGGATTGAAACACGCGTATCCTTGGTTTTTCAGCCAAATGGAGGACTCCCAAGAAAGGATTCTTGGATCTTACTTAAACTTACATCAAGATGACTTTTTAGCACCAACTTCCTTCATACTTTAAAGCTAACTTAAAGTTGCCGGCACAATAAATATTACTCTTCAGAAATCAAGCAATGTTAACAAAAAATGCATTATTTATACATTTGTGAAACATATTTCTTTCCCCATCTGCTCTCACTAACGTAGCATCTCCAAAGCATTTGAAAGTGTATATATAGCGGACATTACTCAGCAATCACTGTCTGCTCATGTTGTGTTGGGTTCTGGCAAACTGTGAGTCAAAGATGTCACCGTCAAAGTTTGTTCATTTCCCAACATATTCTACATGTTTGTGTGAGCTCTCAGTCATAGCAGTCACAGCAGTTGTCCATCATAGGCAAAGGTTCTTGAGTCATCATCTGTTCTCTGAACATCGACTAAAGAGTACAGACGATGACTCAAGAAACTTCGTCTGCCATTGTTTAAGATGAACAGCTGCAAACGTATGAGGATGTTGATATTATGTAGAGTACAAATTGGTTTTAAATGTGTCGTATTGGTCACACCGTCCCCACATTAATAATGAAAATTCACAGACAAAACCGAAAGGGAACGATCAATGTAGTTGAAAAATATAAAGACTGAACCTGCCAGAAACACAAAAACATGGGGGGTAATTTATCAAATAGGTGCTAAATAGCAAGTGCAACCAGGAAGCTAAACATGAACTATAAGTTGCTCTGGAATATAAGTCGCACCAGCCTTGGCGACTACCTGGGCACGGAGGCGTAACGGCACCGTTGACAAGCCTTTCCCGGCAGCACGTTGTCCAAGCTCGTTCCTCTAACTGTGGCCATCTATGTTTTAGCCCATGATTAGCTTTTTTTTTGTTTGCTTCATTGCAGTAAGAGTAACCTCCGCTTTTCACCAGTCCCTCACAAGTCACTCCAAACTGTCTTTCTGCTGCTCGATTACCACTTTTGTTCAATCTTCAGTGGTACAGGAGCAGCAGATACTGGCCTCTTGCGGCTGTCAGTGTGAAAATAACAAGCACTGTGGGATTATATATTGTGATATATAAGTCGCACCTGAGTATAAATAGCACCCTAAGCCAAACTATGAAAAGAAAGCGTGATTTATAGTCCGGAAATGACACGGTAGTAAGTAAATGAAAGCTTAGTAAATGACCCCCAAAGTGCGCACAACCTCAAAAATAAAATGATCTGCAGTGTCAAAGTTTAAGTTCACCATGATCCGCTATCGTTCTAAATACCATTATATATACTATACTATACTATACTATACTATACTATACTATACTATACTATACTATACTATACTATACTATACTATACTACTATAACTCTAAACCTCTTACACTTAAATAAAAAAGAATAAAAAAAAAACATTCCCTCCATCCTCTTAATTTCTGCTTCCTCTTCAAACGTCCACACCCTGACGACGCCGGTGAAGTACTAAGTGTCTGTGGACAAAGTAGGGGACTGTATGTGTTGATGTCGTGGGGTGCCATTTGCCACTGTCACCCCCACCCCCCCAGCGCCCCGCGCCGGACCAGATGAGACCAGGCAGGGAGCAGCGGGGGGGGCATCGCACCTCTCCCACCCTGCGCGTCCTTAAACGTACAGTAGCGTGTAATGTATGTGCCTTTGACTGTAATCTCCTGTGTCAGTGCAGCCCGAGGCCAGCTCACTTCTATTCTGGAAGTGTCCGCCACATGTGAGGGCTGGATTTTCTGCTCTCCTGTGCTGCTGCTGCCCCCCCCCACACACACACCCCTCCTCCCCAACCTTTCTACCACCTCCACCCCGCTGCCATGCTGTGTTCCTGTTGCCTGGAGAAGAGAGCCGCGTTATCCAACCGACATACCGGCAAACCTTCAGAGTTCATTCCCAGACGTCAAAGCAGCAGGTTTTTTTCTTCTTCCACACGTGACAGTACGTGACGGCGCTAAGCAACTGTAGCTGCAATTATGAGATGAAAGTGCTGTATTTAAGTTGTTAAAAAGTGAGTCGAACACTAATTACAAGGAAAGAAAGAAAAAAAAAATCTGACTGCATCGAAGAAAGAAATGAAACCCGATTGCTCTGTGAAATCTCGCAGGTTGTACGGAAGTGGAAGATTACGATTATCAGAACAAATTGCTCACACGAGGCAGATGAAAAGCAGGTGGAAAACCAAAGAGAGACGGATCACATGAGCATTTATTGCGCTTTTCTCAAACTGTTGTACGTGTAGGATCAGTTAAGGTAGTTTGGGACAGTTTTTTGTTATTTTTGCATGCGTGACTTCGCTCTTGTCCACAATGAAGACTGTCCCAGGGTGTGGTAGGCCTACATCTCTGAAATCCTCAGGGAGTCTTCTTTCTATATGTCAAATTTGGAGTTTGTGTGATGTTTTTACAAAATGTGACTCACAGTTTTGTTGGGGTTGACAGAGAACAAGTTTTTGGGGTTGTGTTTGGTCGTTTGGGACACTGTTGTTTCCTATGGGTGTTTGACTTTTTCATGCAGTCCAGTTCCACTAAATTGCTGTTTTAGACTCTCCAAAAAGGAACCAGAACTCAACTGGAAATAAACCTTGTCTATAACTTTACCATGAACAAAATATAGCCTATCAATCAGAACAAAAGTCAGTCTGAATAAGAAATTAACAAAGTAAAGTATTTTCAAATGTTTTGTGAAACATAATCAACAAATAAATGTAATTTTTTTTTATTTTGACTCTTTTAAAGGCAGACCTTGCATGGTTTAAAGTTAATATTGCCACTACAATATCCTCCCTGCATGGCTGATTCAAAGCACATTTCCAAACACTTTGCAAATTCCACTGCACAATTACTGTTCAGATTGATAAAATGACTGTCGTGATCATGAATTTATAAAATGATACGAATATCCACGTGAAAAATATAATTCCATTGCTATTTAACACTATCCCAAATTACCAAACTATTAAAAAGTGTTACAAGTAAAAATATCCAAGTAATTTTGAAATAATTGGCATATAATTTTATATAATAACGCATGATTGTATATAAATACCCTTATATAGGGCATAGGCAGATGACCACGTGTTTTTTAGACTAAACTTCCTTTTTGATGCTGGCCACACACACTATATACTTCATGTCACAGAGTTAAACTTTATTGATCCCTACAATAGACCCCCAGAGCAAGAATTCAAGGTTATTGATGTAAGGTTACTCTTTTTAGAACTGAAGTAATGGGCCATTTGGTCATGCCGTCCCAAATGACCTGATCCCCAAATTATCATATACTTGGTGGTACTCGCAAGGTCTTTTTTTGTTTTGTTGGTGCACAGTTGGGAAATGCTGCTCTAAAACATATAGCCTAGAAGAGCAGCGTTTCCCAACTGCTGAAGTCTTAATTATTAAGCCTTTGTTAGTCCCTGGACATTTTCTGTGAAGGCATTTGTTTTAGGGCCGACTCTTGCACCAAATACTTCTGATCACTTTGGTGCATATTCGCAATGCAAAGTCTGATCATGCTATACGCTAGTCGCTAATGAGCCTATAAGAGCAACAGGTTTGAGAGACAAAGACATGCAGCAAGCCGCAGCAGTAGCAGTGCGGCCACCATTGTGCTATAGCTCCACAGGAATAATAGAACAGATATTTTCAGCTTTAGTCTATAATGAGAAAACTCAGGTTGTCAAGGATATTGCATTTATTTATTTTTTCTCTCTCCAAACAAGCGAACAATACGACAAAGAAGCACAGGTGCTTGCACTGTCACTCAAGTGTCATCTTTTCATTCTGCAACAATGCCACACAACCTTGGAGATTTGAAGCTAAACATGTTCAGAGTTTTAAAAAAAATATATCTTTTTGATAAATCAGGCTGAACAGTGGTATGAAGTTTTACTACCACCCAAAGAAGATCTAGACCTGAAGAGTCCAAACACATCAGTCAAAATTAACGTCAAATGAAACAAAAAAAAACTACAACTGCAGAGACTGGTTGAGGAGACAAAGGGATGAATACTCTTCACATTAGGATACAGCCATAGCAACAGACTCTGCAGCGCATCATTGCATTTCGAACTATTTTAGATAACATTCTTTATAAGGCTCTGCGTTTGAGTGAGGAGGACACCAACACTTCCCTTTAAATTCTTACAATATTTACTGGTTCATTCTATTTCTTGGGGCTTTTTTATGAAACTATATCGTGTAAGGCAGTAACAGTGAGGGAGAAATTAAACTTACTGCGGACGGGGCCTTTCTGTGTGGAGTTTGCATGTCCTCCCCGTGTCTGCGTAGGTTTCCTCCGGGTACTCCAGTTTCCCCTACCACTAAAAACATGTACAATAGGCCAGGATGTATGAGAGTGTGTTTGAGAGTGCGCATGGGGGACGACGGATGGAAATTAGCCCAAGGCTACAATCCGGTGTGGCTTGTTCATTAACTTGCACTGTCCCTACCAAATAAACCAATAAATAAAACATTAGAGCCTGTAGGAATAACGGTATCTTTTACCTCACAAATCATTCAGAAGTCGCTATTTTAACGATGTGATGCATTAACAATATTTCTATCTCTCTTATATTAAAGCATGAAGATCCTGGTTTTCATTTCATTCAAATCTTACGCTTTACGACTTGCCCAGAAGCTCCCTACTCCCTGTGGGCCGGTGCGCACTTCCTGATTTGGGATCGATGAAAATGGTTAATTATGCAACGCGGGCTTCCAACCTGCTGCAAATCCCTCCTATATTAAAGCATGAAGATCCTGTTTGAACAGTTCAAAAGAAAAAAACTTGTGTGAGTGAATGGTGTTCAACTTAACCGCTGCCACCTCCACCAGCTCACCCTTGTGTGGGGGCAGAGCAGGTGGCCCACTGGCAGCAGGGCAGGGGGCAGAGGGAGGCACAGAAGGGTGGGGGGTCTTTGAGAGCTAAGCCAGGCTGTGTGCATAATCAGAGCAGGCCTTTGTTTGTGTGGCCCGTCGGAGGCGCGTGCACCGAATACAAATGAGAGCGTGACAGGAGCAGTTAACCTGCAGCTATATATAGACGACAGAGAGGGCCCAGGACCGGAGCCAGCAGGACCTTCTAAAGACTTCATATGTCCCCGTTCAACTTTGTCTTGTTTTGGCACATAGGTTTGTCTTTCAAATTCAGCCTTTAAGAAATGAGATGAGCCTTTTTCCCCCGCCGCCTTTACGGAGCAGGTTTTCTCCAGTTCGACTTTACCCAAATCAACAAAAACGAGACGTAAAGATCAGTCAGGTCAGTTTTAAAAGTCAATGAGGCTGTAAGAGAAGCTTTTAGATTCGGGTTAAGCCGAACAGGAGAAAATGTCCTTGATTTAAGGCGGAGGTTCAGAGGTTAAATGAGATGGAAGATTCAAAATAAAAGTTCTCTTATATGGTTTAACAACTTTCCAATTGTTAACCTGTTTTCTGCCGTCTTAGGGTTAGCAATTAAAGCTAAATCTCAAAGCGTATTGACAGTGTGATACCTCATTTACATCCCGTTTGCAGTTCTTAACCCTAATCATTATCCTAATTTTAACATCAGTATAATAAATGTTAGTTAAGGCAACACAAGTGAAGGCTTTTTGTACCAAACCTCTTTTTTTTTTCAGTAACTGTGGCACAATTTTTCATTTAGAAACACTTTTTTTTTAAAGGGTGAAAAGCTGTGCCCCTCAGCATAAAGTTATCGCCTTTGAAAATCATAAAACGAGGCAGTTTATTTTTTACAGCTCCTTTTTTTTTTTTTTTTACAAACAAATAAAGATTCAACTCTGCTCTGTTCCACATCCAGTGGAGTTCATTCATTCTTCCTTGGTATTTATCTGACATTTCAAAGCGTACTCAAAATCATTGTGTACTACATTTGTGTTTTCTTTCAAATATTCAATAGGGAACATCTTTTCCTCCCAACAGGTGCGTAAGAGAGGCTGTGCGTAAAATCAAATCCGCCTGAGAATCAAACCCAGGACCTTCTTGCTGTGCGGTGAGAGTTTTAACCACTTTGCCACCGCGCCGCTTCTTTTCCACTGTAAGCACTCGTGAATGTAACCAGATTTCGCCCCTGTTGGTCCCAGCCTTTGCATATCTTTTAATTACACTCCCTCTCCGCCAGTTTCCATCTCAACCAAAGCAAACCAGTGCAAAGCTTTGACACAACACGGAGCCAGCTGAACTGCACTGACGTTTGCTCTGGCACCGAGATGAACTCAGACAGGGCCAAAAGTGAGCGAATAAATAAAAAGCACATAGTCGCATGGAGGAAGCGGGGGGGGGAAACGAGGGGGGGTGCGGTGGTGGTGGTGGGGTTGAGAGTGGCAAATGAAAGATAGGGCGAGGGTGTTTAATAAAGCAGCAATCCGGAGCGGGGGCGTTGGAAGGGGGTGTGTGGGGGGGGGGATGAGAAATGTGCTCATACCGGGGCGCTCTGAGCCGACTACCAAACAGCCGAGACACGCCGGGACAGGGAGAGGATGAGGGGCTAAGGCGGTTCAACCTGCCATTCACAAACAGACAGACTGAGAACGGAGTGGACTGGGTATGAAGTACACGGAGTGAAAGCAATTGAAGATATATTTTTAAGGCGCCTAAAGGCTACAGTATGCATTGTTGGGGTCTATTTAGACATTTGGACACCTTCGCCTTGGTATTTCAACGCCATAAACTCACAAAGGGGGGGGGGGGGGGGGGGCATAAGCTAGAAATCAAGCTAAAAACAAAAGCCCCCAGCTATGACCAAGAGATATTTTGTACAAAAAGGCCCTTTGAGCACTAAATGATCAAAATCAGTTTACTGACTTCTCTTTCGAAACAAAGACGATCTCTACCTCCTGTGTGCACACGCATACACCTGTTTGAGTGTGCACTCCAGTTTCCTCTTTAAACTCAGAACATGCAGAGTAGACTATAGATCTTTCTGACCAAGATCGTTGCTTAAATCTGGAGATGGAAACTGCACATCCATCATCCACAGCTTGTGACAAGTTTCCTTAAAGCAGTATAAGTAACTTGTTTACCTTTAAAAAAAAATCCTTTCCGTAGTCCCTCTGGAGGTAATACAAGTGTTAATGGTATGATTTGGGGGTCTTTCATCTCCCCCTGGTGTCTCTGGCCAGAAAACCACAATTGCAACTTCGCTGCCTACGGGTCGGAGGCCCCAATACACACTAATGGAATCACGAAGAAGAAGCTAACAGGCTAACGGGCAAAGCTAACTTCAGGCTAGCTCCACTCAAACAGTATTTACAGCCAAGTTTGAGTGAAAAACTTAACCTGGCTGTAGTTAAGTTTTCTCTCCCTTCGCCTTTTCTGTCAGTGTAGTATTCACTCTCACGGACAATTAATGAGTAAAAAAACGTAACATGCTACGACACCTGCAGTGGAACTTATAGCCTCGAGGGGCATGAGCTACTTAGTACTGCTTTAAGGATGGGTCAAATGCAGAGGACCAAACAGACTACAATTGGAGAAGGTAGACGGAAATGTGCCCAAAGAAAGCACATCCTGAATCCATCAATGGGTTTCTTCTTCTGCACCGGCATATTCCCCAACGACACAGCCAGGATTCATCGGGCTCACATTGTGAAAGGGTGGTTCATCACATCATTTTCATAGTCCATTCAGTCCATATCTAACCGGGTCTAACTGGGTTTGCGCAGTGATCACACTCTCCCACAAGATGTTGGAGAAAAGTGAATGCCACAGCGAATACGCGCATGCTTTGTTTGTGGTGACTTTTCTTTTGCTCAGACAGTGCAGTTGTTTTGCCTTGCTTTATAAAGCTGCCACGACAAACCAAAAATGTGCCACAGCAGACCCCTCAAAGCTCCGTGAGTGTACCCAGCCCTGCATAAAAACTGTACCTTACCCGCGATTGACATAGTAACTTACCTTCGATCCGAGCAGAAACATCCCAGTCTTGTCACCAAAGTCTCTGATCTTTTGTTTTACTTATAGCATCACATATCAACAGTTTGACACACATTCACCCACACCATTATAAATCCCGACACATTTTGACAGATGTCTGGGCCCAACCTGTGTCCAGGCAAACCCCCGGTCCCCAAAGCCTCTGTGCAGCCCAGGCCTTCCCCGCCGCTCTCCTCCCACCTGCTCCGTGTGATAGATGTGAGGTCAGCGCTCTCCCCCATCCTCCATAAAACCTCCCTGTGTCAGCAGCGTAAAGGCCCTATCGTGATGGACTTTGACAAATAATAAAAACGTGATGTATGGCGTCGCAGTCCCCCGCTCCGTGCCCACCTCGTCAGCACCTATTATGCAATGACGGAGCAACAGCCCATGCTAACCCCACTGCTACTGCATTTTACTCCTTCTCCCCTGCACTGCCCAGGGAGCTGAGCTGTGTAATCCCCCCAGGATAAGGCCAGCTTTTGGGGCAGATTTGGGGAGCGGAGATCCCTTCTGAAGCCGGCAGTCTTCAGCTGTGGAAATTCAATGCCTCGGAAGTCCCGCGGGATCGGATTAGGCGGGATATATAGCCAGTCACTCTAGTCTATCCACTCCACACACCATTCTAGAGCCGCTGTATACATTATACATAGGGGAGAGGCGTATGTCCATCAATTGCAAATGGCAGTGCAATTTCTGAAAAGCAGAAATGTGGTTAAAATGGCCACGACAAACGGCTTATGGTAATCTCTAGAACTAAAGGCATAAACTGCAGTGGAAGAGGACGATTGAAAGGGAATTATTCATAGTCCGAGGCAAAAATCTCTCGATAGAAAGACTCAAAACCAAGGTTAAACCAGGATTATTTCAAAGGCCAGATCCAGGACTAAACTCAGGTAAAACGGGTGAGATCTGAGGCCTGATTTAGCACTGACATAGGGGGTAATGAATGCCATCCAAGGCAGGTCTGTTTTACACGGTGGGTGAATTCTTGAGCTAAAGCAAACCTTGGATTTAACCAGAGTCAAAGCGAGTGCTAAACCACAAGAAAACACCCAAGTTAAGATGCAAGTCGCGATTGCCAAGAGGACATACATGTCAAACTCCGGCCCAGGTGCCAAATCCAGCCCGCAAGATTATTTTTGTTGGCCCTCAGAATTATTACTAACTTAAATTATAACTGGCCCACCGATGAATTGAAATACATGTCCCATCAGCTGATAATACCCACTCTGATACAGGTCACTGTGTCATTAGTTAGTGATATTCACCTTATTCCGGAGCCTCGCGTGGGCGCCGCCATTAATTATGCCCGTCCCTTTTCTCCTATCTGTTAATATGGGACTGGAGAAGTCCACAAAAAATCAGTCACTACACGAAAACAAAGCCGTTTTTCGGTGCAGTGTCGACATGTTGCAAACATTGGCCATTTTACACAAATCAATCTACTTAACATCAGATTTGAGCGGATAATATTTTCCCTCGTTCTCCGTTAAAATGAACGGGCTTCGCGCTCGACCGGAAGTGTCAGGACAACGGAAGTGCCGAGACAAAGCAAAAAGTGGCAAAAGTGGGCGGGGCGGAATAAGATGAATATGGATCATTCATTGACTTAAGTTTATTACAGTTTGTGGCAAAATATTTCTAGCAAAATACAACAAATAGTTTGATTGATGATGATGATGATGATGATGATGATGATGATGATGATGATGATGATGATGATTTAGTTATGAAGCCCCGGAAGCTTAAAAATTGGGGATAGGCAGTCTGTTTAAAAAAAAATACTTATATTAATATTTATTCTATCAAAACAGACTTTCTGTTTCGGCCCTCGACCAATACTATTGTTCACATTTTTGGCCCCGCTCCAAATGAGCTTGACACCCCTGTGTTAGGAGATAGTCAGTAAATGTCTTAAAGGGACTATACGAAGTTAAAAATGTCAAAATTAAGCATTTTCCTCCCCCTACATGTTCCAACAATGTCCTAATGTGTAGAATGAGCCCAGACTTGTTCACCACAACTGCCTCTAAAATCCTGCCCTGTCAATCAGAAAAGGTGTTAATTCGGTCCAAAGTGCCGTCATGCACGAGCTTAATATAGAAGGTGCAGTTACACGTATGACCTGAGGTGGCAGTAGTGAGTATACAATGGCTAACTTGCATCGAGCCCCTTTAATGAGAAATGTCAGAGAACCACTTTCCACTGCAGTCAACCAAACCAGTGTTTCAGCAAGTCAATTCTAGGACTAAAAAAAACAGGATTAATAAACGGCTCTGTCAAGGCTAGAACTTGGCTTTGGAACTTGGACTAAAGCCAAATGAAATCCCTGACGAAATCACGTTTTTGTATGAAACAGATGTTGAACAAGAGTAAACCAGGACATTTACTTAGGGCTTATGACAAATTGCAATGGCTACGGAAGTATTGTTGATTCATGTGTCCCTCGCTCAACTTGTCTGATTCTTTCCCCCCTGTTTATTTCCTAAATACTTTTTTTTCCAGATATTAAAAAAGCTATTAAGCCATAATGAACAGTTGCACCAAACTCTGCCATGACTGTGTGGTGGCATAGTGGTCAGTGCTGTTTGCATTGATACCCAGTTGTTACATGTTCTCCCCATAGTCCGTGTATTTCTTCGTGTTTCAAACCATCAAGGTGCAACACTCTTTTATTATCGTGATAGAAGAACAATGTTGGGAGGCTTTTTTTCCTTCTTTTTTTCATAACAACACATTCTGATTGGCCGCCTTCCTCGTGCAGCGTGTAGGTGGACTGCTGTGCGTAATTTGGGAAAAAGTTAATTAGTCTGCTGCGGTCACATTCGGGGCAAGGCGGCTTTCAGAGTGCACCTCTCTAAAGGCTCCGGGAACACATCCCATAATAAGCCCCCCCCCCCACCTCCCCCCCTTCCTTCACTTAAACCAAGGTTACATACGAATAAGCCGCGCAATTTAGACCCGTTTGTAAAGTAGAATTAAGACAAAAGGCGCATGGAGAAGTGAGGAGCGCGTCCCATTGGCTGCTTTCAGTTAGTTAAAGGGTGACGTGGCCAAGAGTGTGGAAGGAGAGAGAGGAGGGAAAAAAAAAAAAAAAGGGAAAAAAAAGAGGAAGAAGAAGAAGAAGAGAGAAACCTCGCGGATTTGGTGATTCGGGAGTCCAGTCTATCGGAGCTGTCACTACGTCTTGATCACCGAGACCGCGTTGGCTCGCCTCGCCCCTTTGCCACGCTGGATTCGCACAATGAGAGGGAGGGGGGCAGGCGCGGGAGAGAGGAGAGCGGAGAGAGGGAGGGAGGGGTGGGATAGCGGAGGAGAGAGTGCTGGTGAGGCTATAGCAGTAGAATCTGGGATTTGAGTGAGGAAAAGAGTACGAGACAGGTGTGCGCTCTGGCATGGTGTCTCCCCCGGATCTTGAATCTCGCTCTGTTTTTTTTTTCTTTTTTCTTTTTTCTTTCTTTCTTTCTTTTTTTTTTTTTTTTTTACCCCACGTATCTCCCTTTACAGCTGCAGAGTTAAAGAGGGGGGCGTTTCCCGTGTCTTTCCGTGCGCACACCGCTCTCCGCGTAACCCGCCGAACATCCTTTGGGGGTGCCCAGACTTCCAACAATGGGTAAGTATTGATAGATGGATAAATCGAGACATGTTTCACGCCATGGTTGTATCACTGCTTCTTTACTCTACGTTTGGCCATAGACGTGTATACGGACAATGTGGCTCGTAATGCGCTTCGGGCAGCTGTCAGTGTGGTCAGGTGGATTTTTTTTTTCTTTCGTTCTTTCTTTCTTTCTTTCTTTCTCCCCCTTTTCCCCCTCCTTCTCCAATGTTTGAGCTGCTAAAAAAAAAAAAACGATCATAAGGCGCGCGCGTGTACAATGGCAGCTCTGTTGTCACGCCTTGTCAGTCATTCATTTTTACGCACGGTGCATATAGGCTTGGAGTTGCTTGTTGCTTTGCCACTTTCTCTGTACAATGTGTCTCTCGTGTAGAATCGCTCAAATCGAGTGCAAAGTGAAGCGGTGAGGGGTAACTTCTCTGTTCACTCATTTTTTTTTAAAGCTTGTTATGTGTTTCATCATTTTAAATACGCCGTGATGTGATGATGCAAGAGCAGAGTTAAATATATATATTTTTTATTTTTTTCCCGACATCCCGAATTCTCTTTTAAGTGTTTCGCTGAAGATTTTGCAAAGCTGGATGTGGTGTATCTCTTTGCATGGACCCTTCACCACAGTCTCCCTCTCCTTTCTCTCCTGAATGCAATCCAATAAACAACAGCGAGTGATATCCCCCCCACCCCCCTCCACCCCTTCCAAACAAACTGGACACATACACGCCCAAAGCCCCATTCCGATCGATTGAATTTTACACCATTTGCAAGTCCGCGCAAAGGCAGATTTTTTTTTTCTTTGCCTCCCCTCGCTGCGCGGTGTGTGCTGCTGCTGCTGCTGCTGCTGCTGCTGCTGCGCCGCGCCGCTGAGCCCCCGAGGCACATTGGCAAAGCATGAACTCCGTGAACTCAATCCTTGTCCATTAAATTCCTATTGATCAAGCAGCGGAGAGAGACATAAAGTTCCATCTCGCTGGGTTCCATGCGGGCTTCTCGCCTCGCTACAGCGGGCTCCGAAGGCGACGGAGGGAGGCGAGGAGGAGGAGGAGGAGGAGGAGGAGGAGGAGGAGAAGAGAGGAGAGAGAGTAGAGGGGAGAGATTGGGCTGAAGCGCGGGGAATGCATTAGCGGAGATGGATGGGTGGATGCTGGGGAGGAGAGGAGAGGACCGAGCGGGGTCTGGATTTTTAAACACTGGTGATATTGGGCAATGTGGTTTTATGTGCTTTTTTGTGCATACAAGTAGAAGTAGAAAAGAAAACGAAATCGCTGTTTGTTTCGGCATGTGACTTCAAAAATGCCTCTTAAAAGTACAAAATATGAAAACGAGAAAATGCATCACTTTATTACAGATGTGTTTTATTCAAAGTAGAAATGCATTGGAGAACAAAGAGCTTTCACAAAGCCTTTTCTATCCATAAGTGAATATAAGACATCCTGTGGCTTTCCATTTTATTTTTTTAAGCAAAGGTGCCTTAAACTAATCTGTCATTATAGTCGCTCTATAGTTTTGGTGGGCATATATATAAATATTCACTGCTTATACCTTCTAAACACAGTCATACACACATATGTAATGAGTCTACTCTTTGGTTTTCCAACCGTTTTTGTGTCAAATTCAGAGCATCCTCGAATTGTCTTCTTTTTCAATTTGCCTAATCACCAATTTAATACCTCTGTTCCTTTTTTTAAGTCTCTCACCAAAGCTCAGAACAGCTTTTGAAACTGAATGGGGACTAATGAAGTCACACCCATCCCGCCTGTCCATTCTCCATAAAAGACAGCCAACCGACCAGGAAGTAGCTCTAAATTCAAGACGCCAATCAATCCTTCCCCTCCCCTTCTTACGGCTCTCTCTGTGGCCATGGATTTATTGATTTGGGTGTGTGGGAGTGGCCATTCGGAGCACATCTAAATACGGGAGTGACGCATAACATATTCGACTGCTGATTCGGTTCGATTAATTGCTTGTTGCATCACCGCCGCGCGGCTCATGGGCCTCTCATTTACCGTACAGCTTAAGCCCCGAGTCATGGGATGATGGTAATACGCCCAAAGCAGCCGGTATGAAAAGAAATGGAAGATCTCTCTGTACTCAACACATTAGTATCGTATTATCCAAAATGTCCTTATGCCTTGGGGGGGACAGAGGCTATGGGGAGGCACGGGGCTTGTGCACGGACGCAGCTGGAAACACCCATGCTGCTTCAACATTCATAAAGAGGTCAGACTGACAGCCTTATACGTCCACACCCCACAGAGAGTCCATCGTACAGGTGTAATTCAATAAGCCTTCATTTCAGCTCTGCAACATTAAAAAGGGAACACAGAGAATCAACGTTACTCCCAAAGCCTCGGTGTAAAAAACGAAACTAAAAGAAACAACAAGGAAGACAATAGTTAACAATAAACACTGTGTGCTCACAATAAGGGGTAGCAGAAGGAGGGGAAGGGGAGAATTCAGCTGGTGGATGAAGCTGCGTGCCTTTCAGTCACTTGGCACTGGCACCAATCAAGACTTTGCTGTTTTCTAGCTGATCTTGAAGAGAGAAAACAATCTATAACAAATGCTCTACAACCAACACCTCTTGGATATTCAACATTTTTATACGACTTCAGGATATGGATCTACTTCCTGCGTTAAAATTGTGTGTGTGCTGCCCGATGATGACTCCTTGCAGGCATCATATCGGCTTTTGAAACAAACAAGGCAGACAATTACAAGCGAAATGGAGTCGCAGTGTTTTTGCATTCACATTTTTTCTTTTTTCTTTTTTTTACATCTTTATTGTGATCAGTCCATCGATTGAATGAACAAGCTCGTTCTGCTCCTTCACCTTGTTGCCCAGAGAAAAAATGATTGGTGTACAGTTCATAAAGGGGGCTTTTGTTCCTAACAGCCCACTGTTTGGTCAGCTCCCTCATTAAGGCTCCATTCCATTAAACCTTTTCTTTTCCCTTTTGCTGCTTTGCCTTTTGTAAAAGCAGAAGAAAAGGGAGGGGGGGAAATCCATGCATTTTTTTTTTGTCACTTTCTTTTCATGACTTCTGAGCTTCCTTCAGATCTCGCCCTTTGTGTAAAAAAAATAAAGAAACTGGTGTCATTTGCGCATGCTTTTTCTCTTTGGCGCAGTGTGTGTTGCCTTTACTATGCATGCGGCTCAGTGTGTGATCGACATGAAGCCAAACGGGGGGAGACGACCGTTTAGCAGCGCGGCAAAGCGGCACAGGGGCGTCCACTGGGAGCTGTCCTTGGTTCTGATCCATGGCCCTACACCATCTCCTCTCCCTCCTTTCCCTTCCTCCCTTACCTTGACTCCTTCGCGGTTGATGGACGTGTGCATGCTAACCTTTATGTTAAACATACCAGCGCCGCCTAATTGTGTTTTAATATATTCAATATTTGCAGGGCTTCACACGGGGCAACTAACAAAACACTATTTGGCTACTTTCCACAAGCCACTTTGCCCAGTGAAGTTTAACAATACCTAGATCTCATTTCATATACAAAATAAACATGGCATATTAATTCTCCTAAGCCTAGTCATACATGCTTTTGTTGCAGTAGATAAATCAACATATAACCATCAGTAGACTTTTAGCTAAACACGTTATAACAATTCAATTGCTGCTATATCGTAAAACCATTATGTGACTTTTAACATTTGAAAAAGTTGATGACAAGCCCTCAAAACCTGTGCTTCTGTTAAAGGAAAAAAAAAAGGAAGGCTATAACTCAGAAGAGTAAAAGCATTCGCAGGCCCTGTAATGATCCCCCTGGCTCCAAGCCTGTTGATTGACGTCCATTTTGGTTGGCTAATGGCTGCATAAATGTATGTGTGAGTGCGCGTTTTGGGGAGGCGGCGCGGGAGGTGGGACCTGCCCATCCTCTGAGGGCCCTGAAGGGGGGGGGGGGGGGGGGGGGGGGGGGGGGGGGAGAGAGAGCAAAAAAAACAAAACATCTGTGCGCTCGCGTGCGGTAATTGCGCTCCCTTTAGAATTGTAAGGCATACATTGACATCTGTTTGATAATTGGCTACCATGGCTCGGCAGCGCGTGTCATGCTAAATGCCGGTTTGGTGGAAAAGCATGAGGAGAAAGGAAAGATCCGAATAGGGGGGGGGGGGGGGGGGGAGTGTGTGCATGCGTGGAGCTTATGTAGGGGGTGATGTTTGGATTTATTTGGGGGAGCGCTCCACAGGTCTCCCGCGAGCGCACACACTTCCTGTCATTGTCTTTTTGCTATGAAAGAAAAACTACTACCTGAAGTGTTGCCGCAGCCTGCATTTAGCCTGACAGATCACAAAAATATAAGTGCTAAGTGTCAAGCGATTGTTTACAACTCTTCTCCCTCTCTACCCCTCCTCTCTCTCTCTCCAGAGCCTTCGGGGGGGGAGGTTTCAGCACTGATTTGGAGCCACTGAGCCAGAAGCCATATTAGCTGCTTCCGCAATTTGTTCGGGGCTTTAGATGGGGGGAGAGGCCGTCAAATTGCATAGATAAATATGTTGAATAATTGATGCGGCGCGTAGTGGGGAGCAGACAGGCTGTGGTGTATTCTCCCTGGGAGTGAATGGTACAAGGCGGGCTCTCATCCGCGCACTTCAGATCTATCCTCCATGTGTGGCTCCCCAGACTTAGACTTCTCTTGTCTGCGCTCGAACGGTTCAATCAAATCCATTATCAAACAAAAAGAGGAATTCCTTTGACAGCGACGCTCAAGTTGACTCGCACATTTGTAACGCAGCAGTTGCGCGCAAATATTTGCAGTGGAAGAATTAAGCACATGAGTTTCAGACTCGTTATTGTTTTATGAATGACTAAACTCACACGAAGATCACTCTTTGGATCAAACCATAGTAACAAATAATGGTGCTATTACAATTGGTGCTATCACAATTTACACTTCCATCCAACCATTTCCTTTTCTCGTGGGGGCAGCTGTTGGAGCTGCCCAAATCACACTGCACCAGCCCCTTATGGCTCCTCCTGCAGGTGGTGGGTCCACAGAAGGACGGCCTCATGGCTCTAAACGGGCCTGTTGGTCTCTCATAAGGGGCTTCTCAACCGCTCTTTGTCTGACCCGTCACCTAGGGCCAGTTTGCCAGGGGCGACCCTACCAGGGGCACGGAGTCCCCGACAACAGAGCTCTCAGGATCATTCAGGTGTTCAAACCCCTCCACCACGTTAAGGCGGCAGTTCCAGGAGGGGACAATTTGCACTTCTGAGCTTTAAATCATGTTGTAATATTATTCCCTCCACTTTATGCTGCTTTGAGTAATCCTGTTTGCGTTGGTCATTTCCTCTTCTACTGCTGAAGCGCTCCAATCTGTACACCCTGAATTAATATAGCATCATGAATGAAACACAAATTGCACTTCCACCTTGCACCCCACAATCTTTCACTCCATTCTGAGAAGTTCTGCGCTCAAAGTGTGTTCATCGCTGTGCCATAAATTTGCTAGCATGCCACATGGTGAAAATGAAAGCTTGTACTTACGGTGTCTTTCCCACTGCTGGCCACGCAGGGAGCTCCAGCCTGGCTCCGTTTCTTGGTCCTTTCTGTATTATCCGTAGACATCATTCCCAAGAGTCAAAGACATTTTAATGCACTGACTTTAAGTCGCGCTCTACGGCAAACCTGGAGATTGTTGGCTCAATCCCAGAGCAAGGGAGTTCATCCATGTTGTCTGTGTGTGAATGTGTTGACTGAGTGGTCGACAGTAAAAAAAAAAAAAAAAAAGATAGTCATTCACTCATGTTCACTCACAGTAGGACAATCACCAACTATTTTTGGACAGTGGACGGGAAAAGAACCACCGTAACATGGGAGGATACTACACAGGCCCCATCCACACACCCAGAAACACTAGCCTCCGTCAAATATTCCTCGACAAAGTGCTCCAGCTTCACTAACCAGATTGCGAATATCATTTTACTGTGTTATGGTATACTGTATTTGTCTGATCCATACCGGGCTAATAGTAATGCTCTCGTTTGGAGAATCGTGCTGTATTGGATGACTGTTGGGAAGTGCAGGCCGGGTTACGGGGTTAGATGCTAAGTCCCCCGGGATCCCGGCAGTGTGTGTGTGTGTTGGGGGGGGGGGGGCTGCTTACCCCCATCTCCTCACTTCCCTAATGCTGTCTAATGTGAGAGCTTATGGCGAGCAGGGAAAGATAGACAAGACTAGTAAAGACACGGGGATTGGGGATTTCTTGGCTTTTCGAAGCGCGCCGTATACTGTCAGGATACACCCTCCCATCAAGAAGGCGGTTTATCCTTTTCTCTCTATATCCTTTTGTGGAGAAAAAAAAACATGGCTTTATACAAGGAATTGAACTACCGGGACAGGCCAACCATTGAAATGCAATCATGTCTGGAACTTAATCAATTGAATGCCTTTTCTGGCTCTTTACTCCGGCTTTTATGTATGGGTCAATGGTAAGTCAATCATAGGGAAGACTTGATGAAACTCATGAATTTAGGCAGTTGAAATGTTTGGGATAGTAGCTGAATGAAGAAATCCAAGCCTTTATTTCATTAGGGATGTCTTTTTTATTTTTTTATTGCCGAATAATACCAGGTTCGCCTCTCCTCAGACCTGATCTGTAGCTTTGCTGGGACATGACTCGTCTCCATGGAGATGTGACTATATGTAGCCACTGGTTAATGCGGCATCTTCTTGATAAGCCATTGCAGAAAGGGCACTGTCTGATTATTAGGAGCACGCTTGTCATCGAACGGCTTTAGTGTTTGTTTGGAGTTCAGCAACAGACCTAGTGTAACCTGTAGATGTTCAGTGTGGCTTCAAGACAGTAACAGTGATGATAAGTTGGTGGTCGAAATTCTGTGGCGTCAGACTTCTCCTTTGACTATATACTGTGTGATAATAAATTGTTGGCAGGGAGAACAGCTGTGGGCACTTGCCTATGTACGCCAGCATTACAGTCCAGATTTGCTTCTTTCAAAACCTGTGTTTAAAATGTCCATTTTACTCCCGGGTAAGGAAGAAAAAAAGAATAATTGAAAACACGTGTACGGTGACTCCTGCGCCAGAGCGTATACTATCAGGCGGCAGCGTCCCTTTTCAAGCAGGAACCGTTTTATCCCAGCCTCCGCCAGACTCGCCTTTGAAACCTAAATAAAAAAAAATGTAAAAAAAAGAGTGGTATTTCACACGCAGAGGTGTTTCGAATAATAGCGGGAATCACGTCTTTCATGTAGTGTCTTTTGCAGAGCGGAGGAGCGCGGGGCCGTGAGCGTTTGATGGGTTATAGGGAGAGGAGGGGTGAAGGCGGCTTATCTCTGCCTGACACGGCTAATCATCAAGCGGTGGTGGAAGACAGTCCGGTCCGAGCCCATGCGTACACATGCCCCACACCCCATCTCCACCCCCGTCGTGTGCACATTTACCTCCATTTCAACTCGGAGATGCCGCATTCACTCCACAAACATGTTCTGATAAAGTGTTCTCGCATTAGCCCAGGAGCTCATACTTCGGTCTCAAGGTGCACGGTGAAATGAAGAGCGATTTTAAAACCGCAAATCGCAAAATCGAATCATCATTTCCAACTACTTTTCTGTCCCAAAAACTATCCCGCCCTTGTTGTAATTGCTCATTATCCATTATCCAAACGCTGTGGAGACCCTATGTGCAGCCAAAGCATTGTGGAGAGTGTTAATGCAAAAAAAAAAAGAAGAAGAAGAAAAAAAAAAAAGCATGAACCTGCATTTATTGTTCAGCTTTAAAGAACATTATGGGTACTGCATTGTGCATCTTCCCCTCATTATCCCCTCCTTTCCGCGGACAACCGCGCGGTAGCCGTGGCAACCCCCTAATGAGCTCTGTCCGGTTGTAACGACGTTAGCTATAGGGCTGTGGGCGGAGTCGGCTTTCAATCAATCGTATTGTTTTTTTTTTCTTTTTTGCGAGGCGTTCAGGACAAATTGGGCTGCGACGGACGCTATGATTGAATGACTTTATTGTACATCCATCCACAGCCACGGACATGTACATCCTTAGCATAGTTTATCAGTATGGTAACCGTAGCAACCCCCTGATGAGCTTCGTCCAGTGGGAGCGACCACAGTGAGGCTGGTCACTTTATAATTGACAAAACAATGCAATTGGGCCTGGCAAGTGTAAAAGAAAAAAAAAAAACTCAATATGGCCCTTGCCTTACTGTCATTGAAGCAATGTGAACCATTAGATGAGATGGTGATTCATGCATTACCGTCAACCTTTCAGTTTGGGTGTATGATGTTTACTTCTGTGGTTGCTGCGGAGAAAATGTAGGCAAGCACGCGGCGTCGCTAAAGTGGTGCCCTGTAGTCTGACGAGGAAGCGGAAACGGGCAAAGGTTTTGGTAAAAATCGAGGAATCATTGCACAGATATGGAATCATCACAGTAGGGGTGAAACAGGAGTCACGTATCCTAAAAGCTCAACTCAACTTTATTTATAGAGCACCTTTCATGCGCAAGTACAACTCAAAGGGCTCCATTTGTAGCTTTCTAGGATGCATTTGATCGTCTTTTGTATGGTAGTGTGAATGCATAGGCCTGGGTACCGTTAAACGATACCAGTCTGGTATTGGGGAAAAAAGGTTTAGGTACTACGGGTATCGAACAAATCATCAAAGTTTAAAAGAAAAATAAGTGAAACACAAGTTGAAAAGAATTGGAAAAAAATGGGGGAAAAAATATATACAATTTGGGAAAAAATACTTGGAAATAATGTATTTAAAGATGGGGGGAAATAATAAGAAAACCTTGGAAAACGTTTTCCCGTCCTTTTGTAGTTAAAGCCACACAGTGTAGAATTTTACCCAATAAATGACATTTAAATATAAGCCTTTATTTATTTTATGATACATATTTTCATAGTTGAAAAAAAAAAAAAAAAAAAAAAATATATATATATATATATATATATATATATATATATATATATATATAAAGTGAGTATATGTGAGTGGCTCAGCTCTCCTAAGAAATGACAACTTTACAGAGAGTGGGTACGTCTCCAGCTCGTCGCCATGGAGATGAGACTAAAGTCAGCAGAATTTGAGATTTAAACAGGTTAGATCCTCATCCAAATCCATTATTTGATTACCCACTGCAGTAACAGCATTTTCTGTTGTCAAGCTGGTCATTCGGAGCATGTTTCTTATTGATGGCAACTGTATTGCCCAAAATGTTACGCACTGTACCTTTAAAAGAAGTTTTTTGGTTGTTTCACGTCAAACAACTGATGCAAATGCGAAAGAAATTAAATGGAAGGAAAAGGAATAAATTAACATATTCATCTGTTTTATGGTTCTATGTGACAAATATTTTAGTATAGGTATCGAAAAAGGTATTGTTCTGGTATTAGTATCGAAAACCAAGTATCGTTAACGTATACCGGCACGCAGCCCTAGGAGCATACAAATCTTACTTTTCCAAAAGGTAAAATGTGTCTGAGTTCAAAGTGACTCCTCTTTTGTCCACTGATAGAGTTGCACTGTAGTGTGGCCGGTGCTTGTCTCTCCGTTTCCATGTGGCGATGTGCCTCCTCTGTGATGTATACCCACCACTGTGCTGTTCGCAGATAACCACACAGACAGACAGACAGGCAGCTCACACGCTCACTCACTCACGGTTCCACGTATTAGGTGTGAAGAAAAAAAAATAAAAACTCTTAAAAGCTCCAACTTTATTGCACCCCGGTGAGCGACGGCACAGTGACTATTCATGTGAGCGCAGCGGTCCATCACGGCTTGCCGGAGATTTTTTCTTTTTTTTTTCCTTTTTTTTTCCTTTCTCTCATTCTGTTTGTTGGATGCTGCCGGAGCTGCAAGTGCAGACCGACTCTCCCAGTTTTATTAATATCTTTTGGTCTTCCCCAGGACATAATAATAACTATCGCAAGACAAAAAGTACCGTGGAGGCTATTTTTCTGATTCATGTGAGCAACAAGGAGACGACTGTTTTCAATGATTGGATAAAATGACGCAAATCTGCCAAATGTCCCAAACTTTAAACACTCTATATCATGTTTAATTTACTTCAACAGCTTCAAATAATGTATGCAGAAGGAGAAAAAGAGGCCAGTATTGTGCATGGTGTAAAATGTTGTACAGAACTGGCCAAATTAGCAGTTAGAAAGTTTTCAGTATTGACACTTTCGGCTTTTTTGAAAGTGTGTGGGTGGTTTTTAGTGCTTTTCACCATTTTGCAAATTTGTTCTCTCATCAAAAACACATGGAGTTGCGTTTTGAGCCGCATCTTTGAGAAAGCCTTGAATCTTCACCGGTGACAATTCTCCCAAAAGCTCCTCCTGAGGTCTTATTTCCTCTCGGCCTCTTGCTAAGCTTAATCCTTTCATTGCAAAGTAAAAACACTCGCCATCGCTTCACTACAGCCACACGGGCCGCGCAGCCTTTTTTTTTATATGTTGAAACAGCTGCACAGCAAAGGGGAGCTATAGGGGGAGGCATGGGAGGGGCTGATTGGTAGATTGTATGAAAATCAGAAGGTAAAACTACTGGGTGTTTTGTTTTAGCTGTTTCAGATCAATATGGGATTTCAAACCAATGTAAGATAGTGGAAAAAGATGTGTTCGAGATTAATAGCAAATACCTGCAAAGAAGCATAATACGCCCTCTTTAAAGGATCTATACCTGACATTCTTTCTTTTTGATGGATAAAATTATTTTTGCCCCATAAGAGTATGTTGTAAAAGGTCATTTGTGGAAAAAAAAAAAGTCAGAGTTTGCACCGTATTATGATTTGTTGATGTCAACCCAAATAGTCAATATGTGCTGAAGAGGGTGATGAAAATACCCATTTCGTCACATTTTGATCAAAAAGGTTCAAAATTAGGTATAGTCCCTTTAAGACAATGCTATATGTTGGATTGTTGCTTTAAAGGAGCACTATGCTTTTGATATTCATACGTATTTGACCTTTCAGTGACCCAGCTGATGCTTGGTTGGCTAGCATAGCGCCTTTACTTACTGTCCCGATGGCCTGTAGGATCAATTGTTTTTTTAGCTTTTCACTGCTGATTGAACCGTATCCATGGTTACATGTGCATTCCATATTGAAAACCTACCAGAAATCCTAGCAAAAAACTGAATCATAGGAGGGAAGTAAAGGCGCTAAGCTAACCACCATTACAGCCACTGGGTCACTGACAGGTCAGATACGCACCAATATTGACTTAAATATTAACTAAAAAGTTGCATAGTGCACCTTTAAGCTTTATGGAAACAAAAAGCCTTATAAATGACTTATCTTAAAGAGGCGTTTTGCATTGGGGGCAATACGTAAAGCTAAAAGTCATTTGAAATTTGAAAAGTTACGTGAAACAAGCACTTGGTAGATCTTCTGCGTGCATTTTTTGACGGTTTTTGCCTGTTAAATACAGAAAGAACATCATCCGGACATTTAGCTCAGCACACATACAGTAGGTTGTTTGTGGGAAAGTCAGCCTTTTTATTTCCTGTTCTTTTTTTTTTTCCCAGTTTCAACCATTTGTCTCTTGAGACCCATCCAGCCCCATGGACCTACTCCTATACAAAGTAAAGAGTGGCCAATGAAGTGAACCTCCAGATCGGTGTGTGCTCTTTCTGTGTGGGTAGCAGATATGAGTAACAGGCAGAATATTCTGATCCAATTATTAGCTTAATTGAGAAGCCTAGCCAAGCGTGCTTAATCATCCATTCCTATTCCAAAGTATCCTTCACTCATGCAGCCTGGTGTCTTACCTCTCATATCCATTTGCAACAACCAATCATTTTACTCTCGGTGAGACAACAGCACGTCCCTGCAGGGCCGCCGTATATGTCTGCATAATGAAAGATGATGTTTTTGCACAAAATCATATGCTGCATGTGGATCAGTAATGTTCTTAAATGTCTCACATGGCTTTATATAAGGTCCATAAATCATGCACACACGTTGAATGTGAACGTTTTTCTGCTTGAATGGGTGATATTAAATTCATAAATACTGCATAGAGGAAAAACCATTCCTGAGGTCGGAGAGGAGTGGGAATGTTTTTTTCTTCTTCTTCTGACATTGACTCCAGTTTTATGTTCGGTAAAAGTCACATTTTGCTCGTGGTTCATCCCTGCAGTTCATACAAGTTTCTGATTCAGTCCTGGGTCAGTCCTAGTTTGACTTAGTCCACTGAAGTTTGGTACTTCGGAGAGAGATACTTAGAACTGCTATATAATGCAACATATTTGATCATTTGGCACAGATTATGCCTGTGTGATATAAGAAATACCACTAATGCTTTGAGAATTCACCAAACCATTATCCACACAGTGCGTTCCATTCAAGTTACGCAAAAATCTTCAGCGATTTGTTTTGTTTTTATCAAATTGTATCAAAGCAAGACTTCAAAAAATTCTTGATGTGGAAAAAAAAAACAAAGCTAAGGTGGAGCTGAATTAGGAAAACGACCAGTAAAAGTTACAATGTTGTTTTTTGTTGACCTCTGTTATTCTTCTTCTGACTTCTTGCGATATATGGTGGCGACAAATCCATGTTGCTCTATATATTTCTGTCAGTATGAAAGGTAACAGTTATTTGCCGGGTAGAGTAAATTCTATCATAGACGTGGTCGGCTTTTTAAACTTAAATGCGATCATTTATAGGTTACAATTAGAAAACCGCAGAGACAGCACTTGTTTCGACAGTACTGTATCCTAAACTACTGTATCCCAAAACAACTATCTGTTTCCATAGGGCCTCGTTTAAAAACCTGCTAACCCAGACTTCAAGCTGCATGTTCTTCTTGTGTTGTTAGCTTAGCAGTTCATATATCAGTCTTCTCTCAAATGTCAATGCTCCTGGGCATGTTTAAAATGTGCACAGAGAACTGAATCTCCATTGTGCAGCCCCAGCTAAAAGCGCTCCACGTTTCCCCCTACCTACATTGACCCTTTTTTTTTTTCTTCTTCTTCCAGGACACGGACTCCGACTGACAGTTCTTCCTCCACGAGCCCCACCCTTCCCTCCATCTCTGCTGCCTCCACCCTTATGGACAGCTACCACAACAGCGACACCTCATCTCCCGGTGCAGGGCAAGGTGGAGGGAAGCCAGGTGGTCGCGCCCCCGTATGCTCCCGTCTCGACCACGGGTATTCTTGGGTTGATAATACAGATGTCGATGTTATTGCTTGAGAATACGCGTAGCTGAGCGGAAGCCATGGTCTCCGATGATGTGGGGGGGGGGAGAACAAAACAAACAAGCAAAAAAAAAAGAAAACGCCGCCATCTTCCAGAGCAGATCTCCTCACGTAAGCTCCTCCCTTGCGTGCATCACTTACCTTTTTAGCTTCCGATTGCTCATCCGCTTGACAGGTGCCCTTATCAGTGCGCGCCTTGGCGGAAGAGCGGGGAATCCAATAACGTGGCATGGGGCTGTACGCGGGAAGGGCTGCACTTGCACTTGCTCCCCCATGGCTCGCCGCGCATAAGGTCATAGTCAAAGAGCAAATTCAATATGGAGGTATAGGCCGGTGCCGGTGAGTATGAAGGCGGGGGGCTGTGGGTGGACATAGGAGGCGCGGAAGATTCAAAAGTCAGGACTTGAATGCTGGGGCCGGCTGTTTGCAGAGCTGCCTCGGGGATGGAGACCGGGAGACAATGTAGACTATGTAATGGAGTGTGTAAGAGAAAGAGAAGGTGGAATAGCAATGTGGTCTGCCAGGCTCCTTCACCAACTGGCAAGATGGTGGAAGGAACACTGCACACTAGATGATTATTAAACTCATAATTGACATTGTTGGAAAAGTATGGTAAAAGTAGAAAAAGTCAATAGTTAATTTGTAGCAAATTTGTTTATGTAGCTTAAAATGTCTGATCATGCAGGTCAGATATTCCTCCGTTACAAGTAAAGGTTACTCGGTCAAACTCAGTATTTGCCGTGGAAAATATTTTAAAAAATTAAAAGTGAAAAGAAGAGATGATTCAGGAGAGGCCAAGTGTTGCAACTTTGCTGCTTCAAAAATGTGAAGACGCTGTCCAAATTACGGCAAAATGGAGGGTTCAAACCTTTTTCTCTGTTGGGTGTAGCGTTGCACATCTGCACAGCGCCACCTACTGTTCTGGAGTGTTCATCATGAGACTTTTAAGCTCTTAACCTCTGCCTGAACCAAATGCATTTTCTTCAGTTCGGCTTTACCCAAATCTAAAAGCTTCTCGTCTGGTGAGCAACAGAGTAATGCCTCATTTGAAAGCTAAGACCGAGTTGTTTTGGTTTGTTTCGTTTTGCTTTTTTGTAAAAAAAAAGAAAGTGCCGCTATATTGTACTTTTTTGTTGTTTTTCCATTGTTTTTTTCATTGCCCTTTTGACGCTATTTGGTCACATTTTTGTTGCATTTTCATCCTCGTTTTCGGCACTATTTTGACACTTTCTTCAATAAACTTTTAGATTTGGGTAAAGCCAAACTGGAGAGAATGTGCTCGGTTCAGATGGGGGTAAAGCGGTTAGTGAACAAAACACACAGTCAACTGTATTTCTTTTACCTTTAAGCCTTTATAGAAATGTAGTGGAGTAGAAAGTACTATAATTGTCTTTCGAGTGGAGTATAAGTAAAAAAAACTCTCAACAAAATACTACTATAGTAGATATATTATAATCCTCAAAAATGCTAAGTACATTTACTTCATTGCTGAACGCCCGTTTATATATACCGATCCATTGTCTTCTGTACTTTCCCCTGCATTGTTTTACTGTTAAATGAGTGAAAAATGGTTTTGTTCTCTACACGGAGATTGTTTTATGCAATTTCGCTGCAGCCATGAACTGTGCTTACTCACCATTGTAAACCTCAGCGGAGGCAGCATAGGTCAAGCGCCTCCTTAAATGCCAGAGTTCATCCATTCATCTCCCTCCGCTTATTCCCACTAGGGCTGATATAGAACAAAGGTAAAACAAAACACTGAAGTTGACAAATTGATACATCTCTACTTAAACTCACGATGAAACAAACAGAATCGAGTAGGGCATCTGGCATAAAACCACAGGGGTGTTCTTGATGTGAATATGAGAATAAAGACAATATATAAATCTCTACTTTGAGAAATGTTTTAGATTAGAAGGTAGCGCAAAGGCATCAAATCTGGAGACAAAAAAGGTGTACTTCCCAGCCACAAATATCAATTACCCCAGCAGTATCTTGCAGGGTGGTCCCCTCCATCACTCTCCCCTCCGCCTCTGCGCTGGGCCCTGGCTCATATTAGTGTTACAGTAATAGGGTGTAATAAGATTATTCAAATCCCTCTATTTCGCTGAGGGAGGATGTGTTGCCGGGGCTCATCCCTGTAAAAAGGCCCTTTGACAGAAAGTGTGTCTGTGGGCTAAAGCCGATTTTCCGCGCCCCGGCTCCCGGGAGACGGCGTACCCATCTCTGTCTCTCACTGTCCCCGCGCTAATTCTGCCGCACACGCCAATTAAAGATCACATCGATCGCACTGCCTACACCCATTACCTGCTCCAGCGGGCAGCCGTTTTGTGATCTTTGATTGATTCAGGGGAAAACAGCGTGTGACTGGGACCTTACCTCCGATAGGTCACACATGTGCGCAACTGCTATGTTGAAAGAGCACATGTTGTGCATAACAGTGGGGCGCACAACCCCAGAGCACCGTCAAAGATTACAGCACATTTTCACCTCATCATTTATTTCTTTTTACCTGCCTCTATATCAATACAAGATCAGGACTAAACTGACAACAAATGATCTGAAGTACACCTAAATCAGTTAAATCATTTCATCTCTAACAAAAGGAAAATTGCAGACGTGGTATACGCATGGAAAAACGCAGTCACAATCCAACACTTTTTAAAAATGCTACAGATTTTTGCGCTTATGCCCTCCACTTGGTTACAGCAAAGCCTCTTCAATGATTAAAACTGCACCGCTATTGAATGCTGATTAAAGTGAATGTGAGTGTTGAAGCAGCGGGTAAAATGATATGCAGTTTTCAAGTGCACACGGATAACCAATAACCAAAACACCTGAGGAATTCAATCTCAAAATCGCCTTTGACCATCATGTTTAAGTCTCCTCTCAAAATGTTCTTTTTTTTTCTGTATTTTATTTCAGTTTTTAAAACACAACATTTCCTAACGTTTGAGATGTTCCTTAGATAATGGAAATGTATTTTTGCTCAGTGGAGCCAAGCGTTGCAGAAAGAAGAGAAAAGACAGTGCATGGTTTATGCTGCCCTTTGTACTGTTTTCTTCCGACAGCATCTTTGTATTTGACTCTGGTGATCGCATTTGCAGACTGCCCCTCCACCAGACTGCAGCATAATAAACTGAATTAGTCATAACTGCCTCGTAAAAAATCTGCAGCAGCACTGTACCGCATATATACGCTTCTCCATAAGGCCTGAGTCTGGGGAAATCTGTGTCTGTGTTTACAGGCCAGTCCAGCCGTTTCTCCAGATGATATTTACGCTCACGCAACCGCACTGCTCTCCGAGGCCCCTCCACGCACCGGGCGTCTTCACAGCTGGACAAATGGACAGTGTCTCCAACATGCAGACTTTGAGGGATTGCATAATGCGTTGTGTTAACTTGTAATCAGCCCCCTCTCCCACATGTATGATACTGGCACCAGAGCTTAAAGCCACACTGTGTAACATTTCTCCCTAGTTTCATACAAGCATTGGTTTCATTACAGGTGTTTTCATGGTAAAAAAAAAAGAAATAGCTCTGAAAATAAATTCTTTTAGTGGTCTAATTGGCTCTCCCCTCTCGCCTTTAACAGTGTTCTATTGTATTACCATATAACACGCGAAAGTTATACCAACTTTAAGAGTTGCAGTGAACTTTAGACTTTTGAACGTCTTAGTTCTCTAGCAACAGAAACCGTGGCAAAGTGGCTTTTTTAATTCGATATTTATAGTCACTTAACAACAGATGAGAGGCTGTTGCCAGGTGTAGACTTTTATCAAGGGAATCAATACATAACACCATCTTATTAATGAGAATAAGGGAAGGAAGGAATGTTTTATACTATTGAGCGTAGCAGCAGAATCAACCCAGGATTGTCACTTTGCCCCCCCAAAAAGAAGCTTTTTTAACTCTGTCAGCTGCTACGTCAATTCAAGTGTCAATTAGTAGTAATTATGGGGCTGCTTTTTTTGTTATGCTAATTTTTTCTTTGTTATGCTAATTATGTGTAAACAATCACACCTCCCTAACCCACGTGGTGTCTAGACACAATGGCGCCACTACAGGTGCATGGGGCACCTGCATGCAGGTGTATGGGCAACCGGTTCACACCACAGCAGACCCCCTCCTCTCACCCTTCCCCTGATGATAAAGCATGTGACCCAATAGCTGTAACGACAATTGGTTGACGATGTTGTGTGTGACAAACTGTTTTTAAAAGTTTACTTTTAAGTAACATTAAACAGCTATGCTTTAAGAGCTAAGCTGCAATGTTTCATTTTTATTAGTCTTAACTTAGTTATACTAGTTTTGGCTATTCCAAAGTCATTTTGATTGTTAGTTTGTAAGCTTTACTTCTGTAATGTTTCTTTAGTGGAATAATACAATACTAATAAGAATAGTGATAATAATATATTTTGTTGTTTTCATTATTTTATTTTAGAGAAATGTGTGCGGGCGTAAATACGGGATTCTGTAAACAAAACAACATAAAAATAAAACGGTTTTGTTTACCGTTTTCCATAGGAAAACAAACACTGAATTAACGTTACAGATAGAGCAGTGTTTTTGTGTCTGACTTGGGTGTCTTTGAGCTAATGCAGTAGTAGTAGTTCATTCCTTTAAATGTAAAAACATTTCCAATTCTTTGTGTACAACACGACCGAAAGGGTTTAGGCTGAAGTGAAAACTTATTACGTCTAACCCAGTTTACCCAGACTTCCACCAGAGAAAAACAAAACACAAACATTAATAATGAACAATATCAAGTGTCAAACAGAAGAGAAATAAGCATGTATCTGGAGTTAGTAACATAAATTTCTGTATTCCAACAAATATGTATACATACATTTTTAATTTAGTTGAAACTAAATCATGTCATTATTATTTTTGATTTATTTTTTCTTACTTTATTCATCCTAAGCTGATATATTCTTGAATTTTAGCAGCTTTAAACAACTTTTTGAAAGCTTTGACTGTTTGGGACAGTTTTAACTGATCTTCCACAGATTAACACCTCTTACAGAAATACATCCACTCTTTTTATTCTTTTTAGCTTTTTTGAAAATAGCAGTTCCTCGGAGGTTATACTGACTTTTCCTGTGTTCAAAAAGCTCCTGGATGGGAGGGGGGAGAAGATTATGCTTTGTACACTATTACTAATGTATTTAGATCAACAAGATCATGGATTTTCAGTAGGCTCAGCTCTACAAAGATAGGGTTCGTTGGTGCATAGAAATCTGCTTTAGTGATAATTCTTATTGCTTATTTTGGAGTACGAAAATAGGATGAGTATTGGATTTATTATTTTTCCCCATATTTCCAGGCCATCATTTGGGTAAGGAAGTATGAGTTACAGTTTTCAATTTGCCAACTACAGCAATGTTTTTTTCTAATTTTGTTTTTTAAGATAAGATAAGATAAACCTTTATTGATCTCACAAAGGAGAAATTCACTTGTTACAGTCGGCGTTACTTATATATATATATATACTTATATGCGATTTCCATTCAAGTTTACCATCAATGGTAACTCCTAGATACATGCATTGTTTTGGCATGGCTGTAGTGATGCAGTGTCTGCCTTCTCAGACTACTTAACTCGCTTAGCTGATGAATATGCATGTGGGCTCACGTTGCTAAAGCTAGGGGTCAAGAAATCTGTTGTTTGAAGCCTCTTCAGAGGGATCATGTCCCAACATAGATCTGAAGTGATTTTAATCTGTCTGTAAATAAAAACCCGTTTTTAAAAGTTTACTTTTAAGGTCAAGGTCAAGGTCAAGTTTATTTCTATAGCACATTTACAACAACCACCGCTGCCCAAAGTGCTTCACAACACAAACAGATGATAAAAACTATGAATACAAATACAAACAAGGCATAATAAACTTTACGTCGAAATCTTTAAGTAAGGTTTAAGTAACATTAAACAGCTATGCTTAATATCCAACGTTTTATTTCTGTTAGGGTGCTATTGTTTCTAACTTTTAATCGCACAAACATGCTGATGTAAGAACTTTTTTCAAAGTATGCTGCACTTTGGTTGTTTTTATAAGTTATATTGTATTTTGCTTCAAACTGTGTTCCTTTTGTGGTGAGAATGGGGACATAATGGCTTTTACAATAATTATAACATTTAGTTTTTTTATTTTAGTGAAATGTGTGCGGGCGTAAATACGGGATTCTGTAAACAAAAACAACATAAAAATAAAAACGGTTTTGTTTACCGTTTGAACCAGCTGAAGAGTCCTGACCACCTAGGTGTCTAGACAAGGCTGACACCTGACATTAACATACAGTATGCGCATGATCCTCACCCCCCTCGCCACCTGCACGGTGAAAAGGAGTTTGCTCAAGGTTCTATCTGATTCTGAAAAAAGAAAAGAATGAACTATGGATCAAAGCAAAGCTTTTGCATGTCAAAGACTGACAAAGACTACAACTCCAACCCAAACCAAAAGTCATGCAAACTGCAACCACTCTTAACATAATGGAAAGTACACAAACCAAAGAAAGCACTCCAAACATCCAACCTGCGATCAATGCAGCAGACCTTCACCACCAAAATTTGACAGAGATCACAGTTTACTGGTATATTTTTCTTTAAAAGCAAAATGAAATATCAGACCTGCTCATCAAACGACAAAAACAACTCAACTACCACGGCTAAATGAGCTCAATTTGTCAACCAAAACCATAATCACAAAGCTGCCAAACAAACTGAAAGAACAGTTCAGATATATTGCATGTGGCGTCCAAGAAGCACTTTCACTGACATTATAATTTTTGTTGAGTGTCAGTTAAAAATCATCACTGATCCCTTATTTGGTGAACTTCAAACTCAAAGTGTCGACTAAGAAACTGTGAAACCAAAAAACAAGACACGAACCAATCTAATATCAGATCTGTAAAAGTTAATAATCCCAACTCTACGTTTTTGTTCACAACCTGAATCTCATTATTTAAGTTGTTGTCCCAAGTTCACAACCCTGCAACATAATGGGAAGATTAATTTTGTTTAGGAAAAGAGACTTTGCTTTAAATGTTTTGGGTATGGACATTTTACTGTTTCATGTAAATGTTTCAGTGGATAAATCTATCAAACAGTGATCTGTCTGAGCTCAATCCTGATGTCCATAGTACTTTCTCAACAGTTGAATCACAGCAAGCCCAAACGGGGACCAGTGGAGTTGGTAAATTTTCAATCATTCCAGTTGATGTGAAATCAAACAAAGACAATAAAATAGTTCAAACATATGCATTTTCAATAACATCAACATCAAGTTTCTGCACAGAATCACTTCTGCAAAACTCAACTTGAAAGGACAGAAAACAATTAGCAAACAATGTCACCTCAACAAACACAATCTACTTAACCTGACAATTGATCTTTCAGTTTTCCAGTTGTGATGGTAATGACTTCTATTCCGGGGAGTCAAAAGACAATACCAGTGACAAAAGTGAGTTTGCTTAAGTCATGTGGATCTTCCAGAAATTGAGTCAAATGTTGAATTGCTAATCAGATTGACTGCTCCAAAGTTGCACTAGCCACAAAAAACAGTAAAAATGATGGCCCTTTTGCTGTTAAAACGTCATTAGGATGGATTGTAAATGGTACTTGTACGTGACATAAACATGTCAACTTTGGTCAAACTGTTCAATAATCTGCTCTATGTCACTCTGGTCTGTCCACACTCGTATTTGCTGCAAACACTTACTTCACATGCACATCTGTGAATACACTCACACTGTTGTTCTATGTTCTATGTTCATGTGTTTTATGTTTCAAGTTGCACGATCTAACGAAAAATAATTCCTAGTTGTGAACCTGCTCATAACCATGACATTAAAAACGATTCTGTTTCTGATTCAAGCAAAAAGGATTGACAAAACGGGGAAGGAATGAGAGACAAAAGTGGCAAATAATGTATACGGGAAAAACGACAATGCTATTAGCAAATTGAGTTGTTTATGGTATTGTAAAGGTTTCGAAAAACAAAGATGACAAAATAGCAAAGTATGAACATTAGTTTAGGGAAAATCTAAACTAAATGTCCTAAAGTTAAATATGGTTGCCGATGGTTTAATATGGTTGCCGATACACACAATCTACATAACCTGACAGATGATCTTTCCGTTTCCAGTTGTTAGGGCAATGAGCGTGTTGTAAACTCAAAAGACAAAACCACAGTGTCTAAATCCAGTGTTAAACCTAGACCGAAACACATGTCAGCAGCAAGCTGAATAATGCAACGTACTGAGAACAAATCTTAACCATTTTCACAATAATTGCATAATGTTGCCTGAGGAAGAGTCCCAAAAGAACTATATTGTAATTAGAGTAAATTCATGAGTCACAAATTAGAGTGAATATCTTATTATAAAAGATTATTCACACCAGTTTGTTTTTCATTTGATACAGCTAATAATATTCTTTTACCTATTTCTTTTACATAAGATGAAAGTCATAATGATAACAGGCTGATTGTTCAAAAGGTTTTCTTTTAAAACAACTCTTAAATAAACTTATAATCAATTAATCTCTTGTTTCTTTGTTGTGAGCCACACGGTAAAGGATTTGAGAAATTCTCTGTATTTTCTTCCTTAATTTCACGAATAATCACAAAAGGGCAACATTTTTCTACACAGTAATCGTAATTTAAAATTTTAGGATTGTGTAATTCATTGTTAAAAAATGACTCAAAATGGGAAGGTTGTGTTTCTACTATGGACTCCTTGATTGCCTCTTGTTTATTTTGCATAGTTGGCAAACCTTCTCGGATTTATAAATGTGTTTGTCTTCAAGGGGGCGTCTGTGTCACTTAGACAGTAAAATGAAAACAAAAAAAAGGAATTTGAATATTTACAGTATAGTTAGGTTCATTACAGCACTATATTAATCAAGCTGCACAACAGTCAGAATATTAAGTAATACTTACTATTCACAAATATAAAGAAACCACTTTTCTGTGTTTTTTATCATGTACACATCATAAGACGATGTTTACTGTCCATTGGACATGTATTTGTGTATCCAACTCACAAAAGCAGAAACTTCAACGTGATTCAGCATTTAGCTCAGATTACCCTTTTTTAGCTAGTACAGGAGGTAAAGGCAAATCTTACATTAGAAAAGTTGTACTTTTTAAAATGCTTATATATGTTGTGATTTATATTTTTTGCTTAATTTAAACGTTTTTGTTAAATGTACACAGGATACCAATGTTATTATTTTTTGTTTCATTCGAAAGTAACAATAAAAACAGCTCCCCAAAAGTCTGAATGAAAAAAGAGCAGAAAACAAGAATATGAATCTGTTACTTTACAGTCCCTTTACATCTGTCTGTTATTTTGTTCACGTCCAACTTTTCTAAATATTTGCAGTTTTACAGATGTCGTGTGCATTTTATGTACAGCATATACAATATACAAGTAAACATGTTTGTTCAAAGTAAATATCTCACATTATCTATGTTCAAGTTTAATCTACATCCTTCTTTAACATTGCAGCGTATGCATTCTTGAATGCCATGAGAGTTCCTGACTCCTTTACTTCTTTCTGAAGTTCATACCATAAACTAATTCCTTTCACAGTTTGTTCCATTGTTTTGGAATTGATCCTGTGTGTGAAAGTTTTGAAGACTATCTAGTCGAATAGTTTTTATTTGTAAAAAGAAAAGGTTTAGTGTGCTATGTCCATAAAGGTTAAATTGTTTTATCTTTATAAACTTACTAACATTTTAATTACATTTGAATCAAGTTATAGGATTAGTAAGACAACGTGAAACTAACATGTTTTACTAAGATAAAAACTGAATTGATCTCAAATTGGAGAGACTCTCTTGATAGCTGCTCCTACACTGTGAGGTGCATATAAGAAAACGATGCAATCAAAGAACTAGGTAATGTGCACAAACAAGTATAAGTAAAGTATTTTGTATAAATAACACACTGTAAAAATAGCCTAATCCATCACTCTGTTACATAAAGTCAATTTCTCGCAAATCAATCTTCTTGATTTGCTCAGAACTAAATTTTACAATATCAATTTATTAATTTTTTTGTCTCAGTAAAACATGTATACTTTCACGTTGTTTTACTGATCAAGTTATAATTATTATATTATAATCTTAAAGATACTGCTGATTATTTACAAAGCAACTTTTGTGGTTCTGTTGAAGGTCATGGTACTCAAATACATCTTAGTTGTATGGAAAATATAATTTCAACATCTTCCTTTAAAAAGACAAAAACAAAAATGTTTTAGTTTACCTCCCTGTACTGTCTGTTTTAAATAGCATTTTTTAGCAATTAGCCTAGTCATTGTGCAATAGTTTGGCAAATAGGCATCCCAAACAACATATAACGATAGCAGAAAGCTAGTGATGGCCCTGAAGAAATACAAAATAGTATTTTTTTAACGCCATAATACCGTGTCTGTACACAGTTTACCCTGATAATTCAGCAGAAATGTAAATCTTAAGGCAGTCGTTTACCACAGAAGTAAATTTTACAATATCAATTAAATTTTTTGTCTTAGTAAAACATGTTAGTTTCACGTTGTCTTACTAATCCTATAACTTGATTCAAATGTAATTAAAATGTTAGTAAGTTTATAAAGATAAAACAATTTAACCTTTATGGACATAGCACACTAAACCTTTTCTTTTTACAAATAAAAACTATTCGACTAGATAGTCTTCAAAACTTTCACACACAGGATCAATTCCAAAACAATGGAACAAACTGTGAAAGGAATTAGTTTATGGTATGAACTTCAGAAAGAAGTAAAGGAGTCAGGAACTCTCATGGCATTCAAGAATGCATACGCTGCAATGTTAAAGAAGGATGTAGATTAAACTTGAACATAGATAATGTGAGATATTTACTTTGAACAAACATGTTTACTTGTATATTGTATATGCTGTACATAAAATGCACACGACATCTGTAAAACTGCAAATATTTAGAAAAGTTGGACGTGAACAAAATAACAGACAGATGTAAAGGGACTGTAAAGTAACAGATTCATATTCTTGTTTTCTGCTCTTTTTTCATTCAGACTTTTGGGGAGCTGTTTTTATTGTTACTTTCGAATGAAACAAAAAATAATAACATTGGTATCCTGTGTACATTTAACAAAAACGTTTAAATTAAGCAAAAAATATAAATCACAACATATATAAGCATTTTAAAAAGTACAACTTTTCTAATGTAAGATTTGCCTTTACCTCCTGTACTAGCTAAAAAAGGGTAATCTGAGCTAAATGCTGAATCACGTTGAAGTTTCTGCTTTTGTGAGTTGGATACACAAATACATGTCCAATGGACAGTAAACATCGTCTTATGATGTGTACATGATAAAAAACACAGAAAAGTGGTTTCTTTATATTTGTGAATAGTAAGTATTACTTAATATTCTGACTGTTGTGCAGCTTGATTAATATAGTGCTGTAATGAACCTAACTATACTGTAAATATTCAAATTCCTTTTTTTTGTTTTCATTTTACTGTCTAAGTGACACAGACGCCCCCTTGAAGACAAACACATTTATAAATCCGAGAAGGTTTGCCAACTATGCAAAATAAACAAGAGGCAATCAAGGAGTCCATAGTAGAAACACAACCTTCCCATTTTGAGTCATTTTTTAACAATGAATTACACAATCCTAAAATTTTAAATTACGATTACTGTGTAGAAAAATGTTGCCCTTTTGTGATTATTCGTGAAATTAAGGAAGAAAATACAGAGAATTTCTCAAATCCTTTACCGTGTGGCTCACAACAAAGAAACAAGAGATTAATTGATTATAAGTTTATTTAAGAGTTGTTTTAAAAGAAAACCTTTTGAACAATCAGCCTGTTATCATTATGACTTTCATCTTATGTAAAAGAAATAGGTAAAAGAATATTATTAGCTGTATCAAATGAAAAACAAACTGGTGTGAATAATCTTTTATAATAAGATATTCACTCTAATTTGTGACTCATGAATTTACTCTAATTACAATATAGTTCTTTTGGGACTCTTCCTCAGGCAACATTATGCAATTATTGTGAAAATGGTTAAGATTTGTTCTCAGTACGTTGCATTATTCAGCTTGCTGCTGACATGTGTTTCGGTCTAGGTTTAACACTGGATTTAGACACTGTGGTTTTGTCTTTTGAGTTTACAACACGCTCATTGCCCTAACAACTGGAAACGGAAAGATCATCTGTCAGGTTATGTAGATTGTGTGTATCGGCAACCATATTAAACCATCGGCAACCATATTTAACTTTAGGACATTTAGTTTAGATTTTCCCTAAACTAATGTTCATACTTTGCTATTTTGTCATCTTTGTTTTTCGAAACCTTTACAATACCATAAACAACTCAATTTGCTAATAGCATTGTCGTTTTTCCCGTATACATTATTTGCCACTTTTGTCTCTCATTCCTTCCCCGTTTTGTCAATCCTTTTTGCTTGAATCAGAAACAGAATCGTTTTTAATGTCATGGTTATGAGCAGGTTCACAACTAGGAATTATTTTTCGTTAGATCGTGCAACTTGAAACATAAAACACATGAACATAGAACATAGAACAACAGTGTGAGTGTATTCACAGATGTGCATGTGAAGTAAGTGTTTGCAGCAAATACGAGTGTGGACAGACCAGAGTGACATAGAGCAGATTATTGAACAGTTTGACCAAAGTTGACATGTTTATGTCACGTACAAGTACCATTTACAATCCATCCTAATGACGTTTTAACAGCAAAAGGGCCATCATTTTTACTGTTTTTTGTGGCTAGTGCAACTTTGGAGCAGTCAATCTGATTAGCAATTCAACATTTGACTCAATTTCTGGAAGATCCACATGACTTAAGCAAACTCACTTTTGTCACTGGTATTGTCTTTTGACTCCCCGGAATAGAAGTCATTACCATCACAACTGGAAAACTGAAAGATCAATTGTCAGGTTAAGTAGATTGTGTTTGTTGAGGTGACATTGTTTGCTAATTGTTTTCTGTCCTTTCAAGTTGAGTTTTGCAGAAGTGATTCTGTGCAGAAACTTGATGTTGATGTTATTGAAAATGCATATGTTTGAACTATTTTATTGTCTTTGTTTGATTTCACATCAACTGGAATGATTGAAAATTTACCAACTCCACTGGTCCCCGTTTGGGCTTGCTGTGATTCAACTGTTGAGAAAGTACTATGGACATCAGGATTGAGCTCAGACAGATCACTGTTTGATAGATTTATCCACTGAAACATTTACATGAAACAGTAAAATGTCCATACCCAAAACATTTAAAGCAAAGTCTCTTTTCCTAAACAAAATTAATCTTCCCATTATGTTGCAGGGTTGTGAACTTGGGACAACAACTTAAATAATGAGATTCAGGTTGTGAACAAAAACGTAGAGTTGGGATTATTAACTTTTACAGATCTGATATTAGATTGGTTCGTGTCTTGTTTTTTGGTTTCACAGTTTCTTAGTCGACACTTTGAGTTTGAAGTTCACCAAATAAGGGATCAGTGATGATTTTTAACTGACACTCAACAAAAATTATAATGTCAGTGAAAGTGCTTCTTGGACGCCACATGCAATATATCTGAACTGTTCTTTCAGTTTGTTTGGCAGCTTTGTGATTATGGTTTTGGTTGACAAATTGAGCTCATTTAGCCGTGGTAGTTGAGTTGTTTTTGTCGTTTGATGAGCAGGTCTGATATTTCATTTTGCTTTTAAAGAAAAATATACCAGTAAACTGTGATCTCTGTCAAATTTTGGTGGTGAAGGTCTGCTGCATTGATCGCAGGTTGGATGTTTGGAGTGCTTTCTTTGGTTTGTGTACTTTCCATTATGTTAAGAGTGGTTGCAGTTTGCATGACTTTTGGTTTGGGTTGGAGTTGTAGTCTTTGTCAGTCTTTGACATGCAAAAGCTTTGCTTTGATCCATAGTTCATTCTTTTCTTTTTTCAGAATCAGATAGAACCTTGAGCAAACTCCTTTTCACCGTGCAGGTGGCGAGGGGGGTGAGGATCATGCGCATACTGTATGTTAATGTCAGGTGTCAGCCTTGTCTAGACACCTAGGTGGTCAGGACTCTTCAGCTGGTTCAAACGGTAAACAAAACCGTTTTTATTTTTATGTTGTTTTTGTTTACAGAATCCCGTATTTACGCCCGCACACATTTCACTAAAATAAAAAAACTAAATGTTATAATTATTGTAAAAGCCATTATGTCCCCATTCTCACCACAAAAGGAACACAGTTTGAAGCAAAATACAATATAACTTATAAAAACAACCAAAGTGCAGCATACTTTGAAAAAAGTTCTTACATCAGCATGTTTGTGCGATTAAAAGTTAGAAACAATAGCACCCTAACAGAAATAAAACGTTGGATATTAAGCATAGCTGTTTAATGTTACTTAAAAGTAAACTTTTAAAAACGGGTTTTTATTTACAGACAGATTAAAATCACTTCAGATCTATGTTGGGACATGATCCCTCTGAAGAGGCTTCAAACAACAGATTTCTTGACCCCTAGCTTTAGCAACGTGAGCCCACATGCATATTCATCAGCTAAGCGAGTTAAGTAGTCTGAGAAGGCAGACACTGCATCACTACAGCCATGCCAAAACAATGCATGTATCTAGGAGTTACCATTGATGGTAAACTTGAATGGAAATCGCATATAAGTATATATATATATATAAGTAACGCCGACTGTAACAAGTGAATTTCTCCTTTGTGAGATCAATAAAGGTTTATCTTATCTTATCTTAAAAAACAAAATTAGAAAAAAACATTGCTGTAGTTGGCAAATTGAAAACTGTAACTCATACTTCCTTACCCAAATGATGGCCTGGAAATATGGGGAAAAATAATAAATCCAATACTCATCCTATTTTCGTACTCCAAAATAAGCAATAAGAATTATCACTAAAGCAGATTTCTATGCACCAACGAACCCTATCTTTGTAGAGCTGAGCCTACTGAAAATCCATGATCTTGTTGATCTAAATACATTAGTAATAGTGTACAAAGCATAATCTTCTCCCCCCTCCCATCCAGGAGCTTTTTGAACACAGGAAAAGTCAGTATAACCTCCGAGGAACTGCTATTTTCAAAAAAGCTAAAAAGAATAAAAAGAGTGGATGTATTTCTGTAAGAGGTGTTAATCTGTGGAAGATCAGTTAAAACTGTCCCAAACAGTCAAAGCTTTCAAAAAGTTGTTTAAAGCTGCTAAAATTCAAGAATATATCAGCTTAGGATGAATAAAGTAAGAAAAAATAAATCAAAAATAATAATGACATGATTTAGTTTCAACTAAATTAAAAATGTATGTATACATATTTGTTGGAATACAGAAATTTATGTTACTAACTCCAGATACATGCTTATTTCTCTTCTGTTTGACACTTGATATTGTTCATTATTAATGTTTGTGTTTTGTTTTTCTCTGGTGGAAGTCTGGGTAAACTGGGTTAGACGTAATAAGTTTTCACTTCAGCCTAAACCCTTTCGGTCGTGTTGTACACAAAGAATTGGAAATGTTTTTACATTTAAAGGAATGAACTACTACTACTGCATTAGCTCAAAGACACCCAAGTCAGACACAAAAACACTGCTCTATCTGTAACGTTAATTCAGTGTTTGTTTTCCTATGGAAAACGGTAAACAAAACCGTTTTATTTTTATGTTGTTTTGTTTACAGAATCCCGTATTTACGCCCGCACACATTTCTCTAAAATAAAATAATGAAAACAACAAAATATATTATTATCACTATTCTTATTAGTATTGTATTATTCCACTAAAGAAACATTACAGAAGTAAAGCTTACAAACTAACAATCAAAATGACTTTGGAATAGCCAAAACTAGTATAACTAAGTTAAGACTAATAAAAATGAAACATTGCAGCTTAGCTCTTAAAGCATAGCTGTTTAATGTTACTTAAAAGTAAACTTTTAAAAACAGTTTGTCACACACAACATCGTCAACCAATTGTCGTTACAGCTATTGGGTCACATGCTTTATCATCAGGGGAAGGGTGAGAGGAGGGGGTCTGCTGTGGTGTGAACCGGTTGCCCATACACCTGCATGCAGGTGCCCCATGCACCTGTAGTGGCGCCATTGTGTCTAGACACCACGTGGGTTAGGGAGGTGTGATTGTTTACACATAATTAGCATAACAAAGAAAAAATTAGCATAACAAAAAAAGCAGCCCCATAATTACTACTTCAATTCAATTTAGTGTGAACTTTTTAGTTAATTACTGAACTATTCTGCATTGTAAAATATCTATGGGTTTAACGTTACCCCAAAAGAAAGTTCAGCGCTATGTGACAATTCCTCAAAGCAGTACTAAGTAACTCATGCCCCTAGAGGTCATAAAGGCCACTGCAGGTGTCGTAGCATGTTACGGATTTTGACTCAGTAATTGTCCGTGCGAGTAAATACTACGCTGACAGAAAAGACAAATGGAGAGAGGGATATTGTACATCCAATTACACAATGGAGATCATTTTTGTCACTTTGTCATTTTAAATGGTGCTAGCCCGCTGTTAGCTTTGCCCGTTAACCTGTTAGCTTCTTCTTCGTGATTCCATTAGTGTGTATTGGTGACTCCGAAACGGTGCAGGGAAAGCTGCAATTGTGGTTTTCTGGACAGAGACGCCAGGGGGAGATGAAAGACCCCCCAATCATCTCAACACTTGCTTTAAAATATGACATTGTTTTTGTAGAGCATCATGGGAGTATGTGAAAATGTTGCCTTCATGTGATCACAACAGTGTAAAGAGAGTGTAATGCCGCGTTCATGTGGACTGGGGGGTTGGTTTTCTCCAGATGGAACGAGATTATTCCCAGTTGGTTTGTGTTCATGTGTTTTTTTTTTATGTGGGAAACTGGGGATTTTGATGATGGCAAATAAATAGGTCTTTTATCACTGATTAAAGACTGTTTAAATTAAATTTAGTGTTAACATCTCAAAAGCCTAACTTTGGTTTGTTGGTTTTATAAAGATTCATGTTAATTTACCTGTTGCTCGAATTAGTGTCGGGCATTTCTCTCGCAATTAAACTCCAAGGACAACAGCAGCACACACAAAACTAAAAAGCTCACATTAAAAGTTAAATTGACAACTAAGGTGATTTCCGCTGTCAGGTTTCGGGAAGCTTGTTTTAACCCGACTTCCCCAGTTGAACGTTTCGCCCACATTTGGGCGGCACGGTGGTGGTGCCTCTCAGCAAGAGGTTTCTGCATAGGTTTCCTCCGGGTACTCCGGTTTCCCCTACCACTAAAATATGTACAATAGGCTTACCACCACTGAGAATGAAGTCAATGTGACATAGTGCCATGTGAAGCGCTTTGTGACCATGTCTGTGAAGAACGCTATACAAATACAGTCCTTTCTTCCTTTCCGAGGACCATTGAACACAGCATAAGAATTGTAATGGTGGTAACTCAAAATGCGGACATTTTGGTTTAGGTTAACATCTCTGTAATCCTGGGTTATCCACATGGAACATAAACTGGCACAAAGTTCAATGTCTTCTCTGTTCACCCCAGAAAACAAGGTCAAATTATTTGTTCATAATGGAGCTCAAAAGCAGTTCCAATATTTAAAAACATGGATGTGTGATTTGGAGACATAATCCCTGACAAATAATAATGAGGTTAAAGACTTGTTGAACCTTCTCCCACAGGTTTGTATTGGCCCCTGAAATTACAACTCCATAAACTTTGAGAAAAAGACATTCATTGTTTCATTTTTCATGCATGTCACATTTCACTCGCCGTGCCATGCTTTGTGTAAGCCGTGATTGCCACAGCTTGGTCTCCGCCTCAAGACACCACTTAATTCCCACCCCGTGTATGATCTCAATGCTGTGTGCTGTTTCCATAGAGATTTAAGTTATTTAGCTGCACAATTAAGCGGCCCACACATTACACTGTTTACAATGACGCGTAATCAGCTCCACTGCCTACTCCTCCAACACCTAAAGTCGCTCGCTGAACGCCTCACGCGGGCCCAGGTGATCGGAGTGATTTATGCATTGTTTTGACATAAAGGCTGTGAAACATATGCCTCGGCCATTATAGCGTCTCAATCAAGCGCAGTCGATAAGAACTACTCGACTCCTCATCCCCCACCACACTTTCTGTAATAACCACGGCACTAAGCAAACAGACAATAGACTCAGATTGACCAAGTATGCCTGCAGCCAATATAGCGGTAATTTCCACCCCTCGATGGGTCAATCCAATACAATTACCCTTGTAATATTTGCCCACACAAACAGCGTTGGATAGATTGGGAAGGGACGATCAGGTAAAGAGAGTCTCATCATTGGTATGGGGTGTACAACTCTCAGTTTTGTCAGTTTCTAAGTTAACTTATAATACACTAGCTCAGAGGTTGTCAAACTGTGATGTGTGGACCGCTCCGGACCCCTATTTATTCGGATATTTAATCATTTTGTTAAAAGTCTCATGAAACGGGAATTTGTTTCTTGGACATGAATGGAAACCACCGTCGCTCATATGAACGTATATATGGCTGCAAGTTATAGCATTCCCAGTACTGGAGACATGAGCTCTCAGTCATCCAGGCATGTTCAAAGCTGGAAGTTATAGCATTCAGCTTCTCTATACAAGTGGAACAAACTGTTCTGAGTGAGAGGTATGTCAACTAAAGACTGGGCTGGGTTGATTGACTTGAGGATGTTTCACTTCACCGAATCAGACTGCTTGAATAGACTGTTTTCAAAATGGCATCCAGGAAAAAGTTATGTGACAGTGATGCCAGTAATGAGTTATAGTTGCTTTACTCTAAAATCCAAACCAGTAATCAGATTAAAGTTACTATGAGTGAGTAACATGAGTGACTACCAAGCACCCACGACACAAACTTAAACAACAATGGAGGGAGGAGAGGGATGGAAGAGCAGTTGCTATACGTTTGTTAAGTGATGATGTCATCGCTCCTCTTCCGGGTCCAACAGAGCTTTGCCCTGTTCACTGTAACAGGGCTTTGCTGATTTTAACCTGCTTTTGAGCTGAAACATCTGATCACAAAGAAATATTACACTCACTCCGGATTGTCTTTAGTAGTGTTTTTACCCTACCATGCCATACCAACTTTATTTATAAAGCACTTTAAAAACTGTACAGTTGGCCAAAGTGCCGCACACAGAAACAGATACAAAATGTAACTTTTCTGACATTAATTATCAAAAAAATGAATTCCATACACAATAGAGGCATATTTTAAATACAAAAATATCTTAATTTTGCCTGGAGAAATGGTGAGCTATGATTCTAATTAAGAAAAAAACAATGTTTGGCCTTTTATCTGTTGTTATTTCAGCTGGAGATTCAGATAAAGTTGCTTGTTTATCTATGGAGCTCTCAGCAGTTTGGACCTGGAAGCAGCTTATTATTATTGCATGTGATTAACAAACGTATGACTTTTTGTCAGCATTGTTGATGTTACTGTTAAAATTCACTTCTAATAAAGTGAGAATTGTTGAAACCGGTTGTCATTTGTATGTCGAGGCGGTATTGTCGGCCGCTGCTGAATGTAACTAATAAAGTAACTTATAATCTATCTTAGTTACTTTAAATTCAAGTAATCGGCACACAAACGAAAAATCTGAGAGGTTGAGAAGATCTGATTGATTGAGATGGGCAGATAAGGTAAAGATAGAGAGGGGGGAAAGATTAAAGAATTAAAGGAGTCGAGGTACTGACAATTGCAGTGCGTCAACAAGGCCATTGCACTCATCTTGCTTGTTATAAAGAGGAATAAACTCAGCAACTTCCTGAGCAAAAGTAGCAGGTTGCAGTATTTCCACATCTGTATGGGCCAATAACACCCTACACTTATCTACTGGAAATGTGTCTACACCAACAAAGGGGTATACATATGGACATACATATTCTAAAAAGAAGCAGAGGAAAGATAATAATAAATAAAAGGCATGCCGCGGGTCCAGACGAATGGGAGCGCAATAAGGCGTCTCATTACGGCCCTGTGGTTGCCTGTGCCGCTCTGGTGCGATGTGGCAGATGAGATGGGGAACAGAAGGCCAGCAGCGGAGCACGACTCAGATTAAGAACCCTTATTGCAATGATAATCACTGTTTGTCATCCGGTGCGCACGTTTCACACCTGTGGTAAATGCAGATGGGCAACTTGGTTAGAGACTGGGGGGAAAAAAAGGAAAAAAAAACAAAACAAAACATGCACGCCAGCCCTCCATCCACCAAAAACAGCCCCGCGTCTCTCTCTATCCCTCTCTCTCTCTCCCTCTCTCCGGCGGCATATGTGCCAGAGTGCCGACGCATTTAGAATGAACAAATAGATAAAGATAGAATTAAATAAATAAGTAACAATCACATGCATTGCTACTCGCCGCCGCGATGCCTGGCAACCGGTATCTCGCCGTTGCCTTGGAAACAGTTGCTACCAGAAACGTGGAGGTGATTGGCAAGCGTGACAACGAGGAGGGAGTAACATTTGACCCCGGCTTGCTGACAAGGGGGGAGGCGAGTCGGGGAGAGGGGAGGGGGGGCCGGGGGCAGGGGGTTAGGGGTGGCTGGGATGGTTTGGGTGGAAAAGCTGAGGGGGGAGCATGTATTTTGGATGTGGGAGGAGCAGAGGATGGAGAGGAGAGCAGAAAGGAGAGATGCACAGGCTGAAGCATGCTCTATACAACTCCCCTCACTATGCAGCCTGCTGTACACTCTATTCACTTTCAATAGCAAGGCCATAAGTCATGGAAGGAAATGTATGCAATGCTGCCAGAACCTTGAGTCAAGAAAAAAAACATGTGTATTTTTACATAGAGCACACAGACATAAGGCACTGACTATCAATTAGAGGCAGAAATGCACTTGAATTGAGCGAGGTATAGCCTACCTAATGTGTTCAGTTTCTCTTTCTGAAGGCTACAAACTTATATTGCTGTAAAGTGCGTAAAGCAATGTTACAATTTCAAAGTAATTGTAAATGCTCTTATATGCTATGATAAAAGTTTGGAAATGTGGCCTGCATTCTTCAGTACTGCAGGGTTTATTTATCAAAAGACGAGGCCCGGGCAATGACTGTCCAGCGTCCAGCGAGGATCCTGGTCAAGGCCGCCTACAGCTTCAGCATCAAACTATCGTACATGGTTTTTTTTAGACTGGATGTAATGGCAAAAGACAAATCACTTATGATTTTTTTTAGTTCTCATTGACTTCATTTATTTTATCAAGCATAGATAAAACACCTTGGTAGCGTTTGGTACACACTGCAACTGACTTTGTTTTACTTTTGTTCAACTTTTTGTACCTTATTGAATCTGGACTGTATGGGTAAATCTGGACTGTAAATCTCATAATGCAGAAATGCACTTGTTACATCAGCTCACATATTTTTGAACACAACTTTATGAAATAAACATGTCTTTCTCATGTGTTTCTTAAAAACACTTGCAAAAACCTCAAATCAATGTACATGCGTTTTTGTAGCAGATACTGTGAAGTGCAAATGCAAGCACAGAAAAAATGTATTCCAGCAGACTTTACTCTCTAATGGCCCGCCCAAATAGAAATGGGGCTTTTAGAAGCATACCATCTCCTCTTTCTATCACTCTTTAAACTCCATCAAGGCCGTAAGACAGTGAATCGAATGTGTGGCTGTCAGAATGAATAGTGGATGAACCCATTTTCAAATTCCAAAGTAAAATTGTATTCCAAATATGTTGGCCTTGCTCCACAAAAATGTCATTAAATGGTTCAAAAAATGAGTTTGTGCATTTGATTGCTAATGTTCACCTTGCTTGCTTTATTTTTTTCGTGTGAGGAATCTATAGATAGATAGATAGATAGATAGATAGATAGATAGATAGATAGATAGATAGATAGATAGATAGATAGATAGATAGATAGATAGATAGATAGATAGATAGATAGATAGATAAATAGATAGAAAGAAAGAAAGAAAGAAAGAAAGAAAGAAAGAAAGAAAGAAAGAAAGAAAGAAAGAAAGAAAGAAAGAAAGAAAGAAAGAAGTTTGCACATGCATTTATTGTCAAAGAAAGAAAGGAGGAATAAAAGGAAGGAAAGAGGAAAGAAAAAAGAAAGGAAGGAAGGAGGAAAAAGAAAGAAAGAAAGAAAGAAAGAAAGAAAGAAAGAAAGAAAGAAAGAAAGAAAGAAAGAAAGAAAGGACTTTGCACATGCATTTATTGTCAAAGAAAGGAAGGAAGGAAGGAAGGAAAAAAGAAAGGAAGGAAGGAAGGAGGGAGAAAAGGAAGTTAGAAAGGAACGAAGGAAGGTGGAATGAATGAAAGAAAGAAAGAAAGAAAGAAAGAAAGAAAGAAAGAAAGAAAGAAATGAAGGAAAGAATGAAAGAAGGGTGAAAGCAAGGAGTCATGAAAGGAAGAAAGAAAGAAAGAAAGAAAGAAAGGAAGGAAGGAAGGAAGGAAGGAAGGAAGGAGGAAAGAAGGAAAGAAGGAAGGAAGGAAAAAAGAAAGGAAGGAAGGAGGGATAAAAGGAAGTTAGAAAGGAAGGAAGGTGGAATGAATGAAAGAAAGAAAGAAAGAAAGAAAGAAAGAAAAAAAGAAAGAAAGAAAGGAAGGAAGGAAGGAAGGAAGAAGGAAGGAAGAAAGGAAGGAAGGAAGGAAGGAAGGAGGAAAGAAGGAAGGAAGGAGGGATAAAAGGAAGTTAGAAAGGAAGGAAGGTGGAATGAATGAAAGAAAGAAAGAAAGAAAGAAAGAAAGAAAGAAAGAAAGAAAGAAAGAAATGAAGGAAAGAATGATAGAAGGATGAAAGCAAGGAGTCATGAAAGGAAGGAAGGAAGGAAGGAAGGAATAAAGAAAGAAAGAAAGAAAGAAAGAAAGAAAGAAAGAAAGAAAGAAAGAAAGAAAGAAAGAAAGAAAGGAAGGAAGGAAGGACTTTGACTTTTACCACAACGTTTATTGACATCATTCACTCAATGTTATTAAAAATAAATCACACAACAACAATAAGACTCAGGATCAACACAAACACATCTTTGTGGTTAAAAATTAAGGAAGGAAGGAAGGAAGGAAGGAAGGAAGGAAGGAAGGAGGAAAGACAGAAAGTAAAGAAGGAAGGAAGAAAGAACGAAAGAACGAAAGAACGAAAGAACGAAAGAACGAAAGAATGAAAGAACTTATGCTGCATTTCAAAAGAAAGACTTCTGTCATTGACTGCGAGGATGGACACGTAGCACAGCGCTGGCTCCATGCTGCAGGCGGCTCGACTGTGACCATGAGAGGCGCGGATGGAGAGAGCAGGTAAAGGAAAAGTACATTTAGAAATCTATGCCCTGAAGCGTCTCTCCCCCTCCTCCCGCTCACTGCAGTCTCCTCTATAGTGTGTACACTACCAGTGCAAGGCCATAAGTCACTGAATCGAACGTGTCTGTATGCAAGACACGGGGGGCGGGGGGGTTGTGGGCATGTTGCATTTGTGTATGTGTATTCAGAGCAGTCAGATATGAACTATGGCTATTGTGAGTTGAATGAAAGCGGGAATGCAGACCATGTAAGAAACTCTGCAGCTTAAAGACATCATTACAGCAGTGTAACAGTATAGGCCATTTGTACTTCAGCAGCAAAATGATGCTTGTGTTCAAAGAGGCTGTTTTAGTGACAGAAAAAAAAGTCAATCTAAAACAAAACTTCCAAACCTCATGTAGAGTGAACAAGGAGTCATCAGTCCATATCTTATACGAGAAGTCTCTGTTCAGATCTCTGGCCTGAAATTGTAAATGATCCAACTCTGAATGCAAAATTTAGAGATACTTCCTTCTGGCCATTGGTTCAGGTTGCCCAAGTGCAAATGCAACAGTTTTAAAATTCATTCAATTCATTTATTCCGTTCTCCGTATGGTTTGTGAATAAGAATCTGTTGAAGCGTCTCATCAGCTTTTGTTGTTACTCATGTCTTTACTTGTCTGTTTTTTTTTTTTTTTTGTGTGTGTCTTCTGTGTTTATGTGTTTGTGAAGAGTCGCCATTTTCCCAAAACTAAATCCCCGCATTGAGTGACAATAATTATTCCTCACCTTACCTTATAACTCAACATTATTATTCATCTAGATTTCATGTTACAACTACACCAATCGAGCTTGCCACCTGTTACAATGACAATATCAATAAAAAATAATTTTCATTCTGATACTCTACCCACTGTAAGTTTACGGTCACTCATAATGTGTCTGCAAACACAATACTGCAAGGGGACTGAATCTCACTCACTATGAGTAGAAAAGTGCAGCCTCTTTCACATTTTCCCATGTCTAAACCATCATTAGAGTTTTTATTTCAGTCGTTCACATCTGTGTTGTTCTTCCTGATGAAGCAATGAAAGAATGAACTTTTACATCATAATTCTTGCTCCTTTTCAAAGGGACCTCCTCCCCTTGTTTGTGTGCGGTTGGACTGTCTTTGCCGTGGCTGCCTTCACTCTTCCGCTGCTCTCTCTGCCTGGCTAAACTAATAAGGCTGTGATTAATGGTCTGCTAATTGCTGTAATCTCGGTTAATTAGAGTGGAGAATCTTCAGGGCTCGGAGTGCTTAGCGAGAGATGCATGTTGCACTGATGTGGAAGAAGTGCAGGTCTGGCAACAACACACGGCATGGATAGACTGAGGAAAAAAGTGCTAGAGGTTTAGTGAATGGACATGACATCAACTCAGCTGCATCTTGAAAATATATAAATGCTTTTAGTAAAAGCTGGAGTCAAAGAAAACTTGTTTTTTCCTTATAGTACATTTTAGTAATGGTATGTTCATTTGTTTTAGTTGTTTGATTGTTTTAGTTAAGGTTTCTCTTGCCGACTTTCACCCGAGAAACACCCGTGAAGTTCAGTGGGCGGGCACTGGGGCTCGAGTCGACTTTTCCTTGAGCCAATCAGCGACCTGCCTGGGCCATTTGTGGTCAGCCTAGAGCAGTGTATACACACCGGTTCATAGTTACAAAAACATAAACACAATATCATGTCAGCCACTTGGGAGATGCTGTTGTCCAGCAAAGCCGTGCACTACTTGTGCAAGGAGGATTATGATGGCAGGAGAGTGAACTTTAGACGTTGGATCAGCGTCCAGAATATGGCTGGGCCATGAGACAGATAGAAGATTCCCTTCAGAGCTACAGTTATCAATGGATCATATGAAAACAAGAAATAAAAGTCAATAAAACCGTCAAGCAGCCTTTAAAATTAGTGCTTGTTGAATTTGTAATTTATTACTCAGTTCTCATCAACAAAGAGCCGTACTTAGTATAGCCTATCCCACAGCATCATAGCCTTTAGCCACTGAAACACAAATAACCACCCTCTGTTTGAGTTTTATATGTTCATTTCAGCCTACACTGGGGAAGACCAGTTAACTGGTATGACTAGAAGAACCTGAAGGCATGACGCATAAACAGGCATGTGTTTGGAGAGAACACGCACAAATGAAGAAAAAGTCCAAGTGACGAGAGTTTGACGAGAATACAACACTGTGTTTGCATTGTCAAAAGTTGATTTTGCACTTGGCCTTAAAGGAATAGGCCACCGTTTTTACATACTGAGATATGCTCTTACCTCACTTTAGCCGAGTTAATATATCCCCGTCTGGTCTTTGTCCGTGCGCTCTGTCACGCAAACGGAGCACATACGCAGCCTCTCCCACATGTCATATAGCTCCAAAAAAGCTCACGATAGAAGCTACCAAGCTCTTCCACGTGTTCCCTATTTAAATAAAGTTACGTGAAGTGTTTTCATGCGAAGTATATTTACACAGAAATGTAACATGTCGATTTTATAAGCAAATAAAAAGGGGGGGCTTTTTTGGAGCTATGTGACATGTGGGAGAGGCTGCGTATGTGCTCCGTTTGCGTGACAGAGCGCACGGACAAAGACCAGACGGGGATATATTAACTCGGCTAAAGTGAGGTAAGAGCATATCTCAGTATGTAAAAACGGTGGCCTATTCCTTTAACCTTTTGCCACAAGACTAAAAAGAGGCATTTTCTCAAAAACAACACATTTATTTCAATTAAAAATACTTTTTGCTTTCTGCTAATTACTCCATTTTCCATTGTTCTCACACAACGGCTTTGACTTTATATCAGCACTGTGCCCAATTCTCCTTGCAATAACAAACATTATGACATTTTCAAATGGAAGACTGGGATTTTTTCTAATTACTCATGCTGCACTTATTTCTAATTGACTTTGAGAATTGTGTATTCTTTTGGTTCCAGAAGCCAATAAAGTCACCTCAAAATCGACCTTTTTTGTTTTTTATTAAGCTGAACATTTCCTTTGCAAATGTTCCGCTTTGTATGTAATGTGTTCATAGCACAAAAAACCTTGGGTCTTCTCATTGCTGTATAGAGACCGCCTTAATAGCATCTGTTATGGCTGAAGGTGAAGTGGGCTGTGTGCAATGTGCATGCTGTTGAATGGTGTACACACATTCAAATTGAGGCTGAACTTCTGTATTTGGAGTGTGGCTATAAAGGTGTCAGATTGAATTGAAAGTAACATTACACTGGGCAGCCCAAGTCAGGGGTCAGAAAATCACTCAAGGGAACTGAAAGGACAGAACGTTGTGCCTGAAATGAGTGGAATGAGTCTAGATGAGACGGGAGTAGGTTTAGAAATTTAAGAAGTGATGGAAGGAGAAACTACACGCATTTACTTTGTGCGTACAGAGAGCATTGCTAAATACATCTAGTCATTGCAAATAGATAGATTTAATTTTGTGCTTTGATTCTCATCATCTCGTCATCCATCAATAGTGTTGAAAAAATCATGCAGCATATGTCCTAGCCTGGCCAACCAATGCACTTTTCCTTTTCTTTACAAACACTGTTAGTCTGGGACCTTATCTCTGTAAGTTCTGATGGGCACAATTGACGAGGGGATTACACAGTCAGAGAAAAGCATGGTCTGTCCCCACCAAAACAAACAAGGCTGCTTTTCCGACTAAGAAGACATGAACAAAAATAAATAATAAAATCACACAGAAGACTGACAAACAGCGCCACCTTCTGCCAAGTTACCAAGCGAAGCACTAAACTCTGTCAATGTGAGAGAAGTCTCCAAGTATTTTTCTGAATGATGCAAGATTTAAGAGCTTCCCTGAAATAGTTATCTTGACAGACTATAATTTTCATGTTCCTGGACACTTTATAATAAGAAATGATTCAGAACTTTGTAATGTTTTGTTCATTAGTTCAGAGGGGTGCCGTAACAAGCCTGTGAAACTGTAGTGGAATAACTGTAATGTGTTTTGGTGATTATCTGTTTTCCGTTGAATTTAGAGTAGTCTCTCCATTGATCAACTGGTGATCATTTGATGTTTAAAAAAATATATACATGCAAAAGTGGTGACAATATTTGAAAATATGTGCTGTTGGTCAGTTGAAAAGAATATGAGTCATAAGATGAATATGGCAGGTTTGGGAATCCTTTCACAACAAAATAATGATCAGGTTCATCTTTAGAGAGGGGAACTGGAGACCTGTTTTCATCTATTTTATCCTCTTATAATACGTTGAGCTAAAGGATTAGGCTATACACATTTGCAATCTTTGTAGAGTGTGAGCACAATAGTATGGCAGTCTGCACATTAACATGATGCTGAATGAACAGTCACTTTCTTTATTGTTTTATTCATAATTTGTGATTTTGGTCTTCCCAACAAGGTCGACGCACTGACCCTGTGTGCCTCATTTCTACCCATTTCTAAAAAGAAGAAACCCAAATCAAAGTTAATTTACCCATTATTAGAGCGTTTCAATGAGTCATGCAGGCTAATGGTCGCATTAGTGACCAATGGACACCGTGATGTCATCCCCTGCGTCAGACAAAGAAATGTTCCTCTATGGGAACATTCATTTCAAGTGGATCGAATTACCATATTTTCAAGACAGAGGTGATAGACTGCAACGCATTGTTTTGCTTGGGTTTATTTTTTTGAATAAGGTTTTGCATTCACATAAGTTTTTTGTAGCCTCTACAGAAAAGAAATACGCATTTGCTTGTAATCATTTCATGGCAGCTTTTTCCCCCTTTATTTTAGGCTTACGTTTGCTATAGATACAGACGGCATCTCAGGAATCGCCCACATGGTCATGTTTGAAAACAGTTAAGGGGGAAAACAAACAAACTTTCTCTAATTATTCAAAAACTACCTTAACAAACTAAATAAAGATACAAAGACACGGAGAGGAGCAAAGTGGTTCAACAGCCCATAAATACATAAATAACGGAGAAAGCTAACAGGATGCTTCCTGTTAGCAATGTGCTAATGCTAACGGCTAGCTAGCGCTCGCTACGACTGCAGATATTTCGCTTCTACTGAACAATCTGCTGTGAGAATATATCCATATGGGCCTGATTTACACTTGACGTTATTTGTGTGTGACAGATAAGTTAATTTTCCACCAGAAAATGGCTAAAAAGAGTGAAAAATTGTGTTTCCCAAAAGATTCTGTTTTCCCCCTCGGCGAAGCCACGCCCCCTTCAATGACGCATTGCCGTCTGAATCACACTTCCCATTTTTTTAGGATTTTAAACATCTACTTGCTCGAAATGATGCAAAATAAAGAATCAATACGTTCCTCTTCAAACCCCAAAGCTATTAAGACTCTTGATGCTTTAACCTTTTTTGGGTGCTGCTGCTAAGGGCTGCCTCTGTCATTTTTGTCTTTTTTTTATTATTTCTTTACTATTTCATTTTTTGTTTAACCCCTGGCATAAATGTTTATAACTGTTCAATAAAAAAAAATGTAGGATTTACTATGGCTTTCACAATGATAACTCCACAGTAATAAGCAACAATGGGAATACAAATGTCAAAGTTTTGAATAATATATAAGCACACATTTGGTAGAAACACCAACAAAAAAAAAACCGTTCCACTGCCTCTAATAATTTCAATATCTGACTTTCGCGTAAGTACATTAGAATATGCGATATCAATACTTCCTGAACTCACTGCAGCCTAAACGAGACACCAAATAAACTAAAATAGACAGGCATTCGGCCCTCAAATGGACAGGACAGCTTGTTGTCTTTGACCCATTTCCCCCCACCGTGCGCCTGCAGTGGCCCTGACGCGCTGGTGTGTCTATCGGCCTGTGTTTAAATCCAGAGGTGTGAAGACTCCCCCCCCCCCCCCCCAACCCCCACCCCACGCTCTGGGACATCCGTGCATGTGCGTCCACAAATCCACAGGCCTCCGCGCACGCGCCCACACTTCTGCGATGAGGTGGTCAGCAGGTAACCCGCAGTGACAGCGGAGGTGTCTGCAGACGCGGGGCTCTCTACCCCCTGCCTACACCCACGCGCACAGCTGGAGACACTCACACCCCCCACTCCTCCACCCCCCCTCCTCCTCCTCCCCGTCCCGAGACCCAGTTTGCGCGGGGCAGGTGGGGCAGGTTATAGGCTACAGGCAGATGCGTCGCAGACAGGAGGGCGCAGCTGCACGGTCACACGCTCCTCCGCTCCGGTGGTGCTCGCGTGAACATTCTGTGCATGAGAGGGGTTAAGCAGCAGTGACAAGTGCCGGGGAACGAGAGCGGAGTGAATGGGGACGTGCAAGGTGCTTTAAAGCCACAGTGCGGAACATCCCGGGTTACAGCGTCTCAGTCTTTTGCTGCAATGATTCGGAGAAGTGTCACATTCATGGAAGAACACGCATTTCACCTGATTAACTACGGGATGAAATCAGTCATCTGAACTACAATTACATCTTGTATACACATTTTACATGCAGCCTGGATGTGTTTGTTTTTTTGTGGAGAAGTGACAACTGATTTCCTCTGTGAAAGTATTTGACCTTCCATGTACCACCAGGCCTGAATCCAGATCGAATCAGGGCTAAACCAGGCCTGAATAGCCACTAAAATAGACCTAAGGTGGACTAAGCAATGTCAAAAACAGAGAAAAGAAAAAGCAAATTAAAATGAATCGCTTCTAAGTAAAAATAAATAAAGCTTAGAACCTCCAAGTGCAAGCAATGCTTTTTTTTTTTTTTTTTTAGCAAATGCTTTGTTGCAAAAGGAACATTTCGATTATGTTATCCCGCTGGATTAATATTGACCATTTATCTCTCTTTTGTGAACGAAATGCTATGACTACAAATTGTCTTTAAGCTTTTGTTTCCAATTATATCAAGCACATTAATATCACTTTGAATGGAAACAAATAGCTTTCGGCAAATGAACCAACACTAGTATCATTAATCTGCATTAAAACACGTCTTAAACCCTGTGTCGCCAATTTCAGGAAATGGCTCCGTATACACCCATGTTAACCCTCTGACTACAGCCCCGGCTGCGTGATAATAATAATAATTGTAATAACCGGTTGGCAGTGAACCGCTTTGCCTCTGGAAGCTGAATAGATGAATAGCTTTTGCTTGTGCATAACTGTTACTTACTGGAGTTTTTTAGTTTGCCCGTGTGTGGGCGTTTGAACGGAATAGATTGCACATGGCATCACACAAACTTATGGCACCCCTCCCTCCATCCCCCGCTCACTCCCCCCCCTACAGACGCCTCCACACACCACACGCACGAACACACACACGAACACACACACTCAAGTAACATACCGGGGCCTGGCATTGACTCCCCTGCTTAACCAGTCCACTCCAGCTGCTTTACATTCACAACATTATGTAACATGGGAGTCTAAATGCACCAGGCCCTCCATTGGGATTGGGGAACTTTTTTTTGTTATTTATTTATTAATTTATTTTGATTTTGAGAGAATTATTTGCTCGCTGACTTGAGCAGGAATGAAAGCCTGTTGTTGGATTTGGTGCACTGATGCAAGAGCTATTGAGCGTACCCCCTCAGTGGGCCCTGTGGAGCAGCGTAGCAACATGATAACATCAAGTATGCCATCTTGTGTTCATGACCAGAATGACAATGAGCTGCCATCTATCAGCGGGGGGAGAGCGCGAGGCGGGTGTGTGCGTGTGCGTATGCGTGTGTGTGTGTGTGTGTGTGTGTGTGTGTGTGTGTGTGTGCGTGTGTGTGTGTGTGTGTGTGTGTGTGTGTGTGTGTGTGTGTGTGTGTGTGTGTGTGTGTGTGTGTGTGTGTGTGTGTGTGTGTGTGTGTGTGTGTGTGCGTGTGGGTGTGTGCGCGTTGCATCTGGATTGCATGTTACAAATGTGCGCTTTTGTTAGTCTTTGCACACAGGCAGACCAAAAGGAATTCACTGTTTGAAGGTGCTTTGGATTGAAAATTGTATTCAGGACACCCCCCCACCCAGAAGGGGGGAAAATAAAATAAAAAATAGCATGTAGGAAGAATGTAGACTTGGATGTGGATAAACATGTATAGAGGAAACACATCTGAAGCAGGTTGGGGAAACGGCAACATAACTCATATTACGCAGAAAGATATGTCCTACTTTAAAGTTAGATCAGTCACAAATGCTCACAAATAACTCATGAATGCATTATGTTTTTTGAATCAGCCGGACTGTTGACTGAATAATAACAATGATAGACTGCAGTATTTGAAATGGCTGAAGAAATGTATTGGACAGCTAGATTGCATTTCAATTAAAGAGGGGGTATTATGCTTTTTTTCAATCACATAGCACCAGTTTATATCACACTACAATGATGACCAAACCTTCTGTTGGTCTGTAAATGCAGTATATTAGAATAACTGCCTTGTATAAAATTGCTCTCTCAAAATGGCTGTAGCGAATGTCTTGAAATAGGCCTCTGTCTCTTTAAGAACCTCTGACCCTTTCCGACACGCCCCCTCCACACGCTGTCTGTGGCATCAGTGGGGAGGGGGTTCTGCTGAGGAGCAGTGGTTGGTTACTCGGCTGGTGACGAAAGCTCGGAGGCGTCTCCAGGAGGTGGGGGCGTTCCTAGGAGGACTCAGGCAAACCTATCCCTAAAATGGCTGCCATCAGAGTTTGTACAGATTACTCAAAAATACGTGAATGTGCCACGGCAACACTTCAGGCATGTTTTTAATGAGGGAGTGACATAATAACATGATGTAAAACTTGAAAAAGTCCATTTTGCATAATACCCCCCCCCCCCCCCCCCTTTAAAGGCGCTACATCAGATTTTTTTTTATAAGGAGAGAGTGTAAAATTGCTAATTTCTTATTCCTAACTTCATGTTCCTAAGTTCATGATCACATTTCACAATTTTCAAGGAACGGTTAAAGTGCATATGACACATAAGTTTACAGTTTTTTGCTAGAACATAGATAACACAATTAGATTTAAGCTTTTGCCCCAAAAAATGTACAGCGCTTTCTTTAGTTTGACATTGTGTGTGATGTTTATGGTTTCACTTCCGTATCGGACACTGACAGGAAGTGATGCGAACAATTGTAAACAGTTGCCGTGCCGACCATGTTATGTCAATGGGGAATGAGTGAGTCAACTTTACCTCTATCTAAGTCACTTCCTGTCAGTAGCTTAAACATTCAAATACACATTACTTTTCTGCCCAACATTTCCTCCTTATCTTGCTGCTTCACTGAAATAAAATGAGAATTATCGCCAATTCAAATAAGTCATATTTTCAAAAGCGTTCAAACCTGTCATGTGCACAGGCAGAGCTTTATTGTAACGCTAACAACAGCTAATGGCTAGTTTGTGATAGATAAAAAGACTTTGTAATTAGATGCACAGTGCACAAAGGTGTTTTTTCTGAATGTCTGAAGGACAAAACCTGTTAAGGGGGGAAGAAAACAGGTATAGGGCCTTTGAACAGGGTGTTTGAGTTTTGTTGTTTGTTTTTTTGTTTTTTTTACTTGTACCTGCCTGGGTGCTAATTAGTCTCCCCCTGAGATAATAAAATATTGGGAGCTATGGTTAGTTCAGACATCGCACACTAGACTCAAGGGAGCCTCATAATTACCGTAATTGACTAGAGCGTGCATAATGATTTATTTGCCAAATGGTTTTGTTGGATTAGGGCTAATGTTATTGTTTCATAAATTCAACACTCTTTAGCATAAAACGAGGAGTGGAAAGAAAATGCGCATGAGTTCATTTATATAAATACAGAATCATTATTAGCTCTATGGTGTGCGCTGCTGACTGGATTTAGCATGTTGACGGAGCAAAGTTACACGGGATCCCTCTCAAATGTTTTGTAACTGTTTGGGCGACGGTGGCTTAGGTGGTACAGAACAGATGCCTTAAAACCAGAGGGTCCCAGCTCCTAGACATTAGGGTGTTTTGCAGTGGGTGGTTAAGATTAAGCATTTTGAAGGTAACATAAAAGGCTTAAGGATAAGGTTTGGCTTCCTAAAAGTACCAGAGTGTGACTGCGGAGAGAAGGAATAACACAATGTAAAGTGCTTAGGTATTATTGAAAGGTGCCATATAAATCTAAGGGATTATTTGTGAGACAGTGTTATTAAAAGATCCGATTGACGACTGTGGTTTCTCTGGACTGACAGTTTTAGTGCTGAGATATCCATAAAGATAATCAATAATCTGCTCAGTGCACCTCATTCATGCCTCTATTTAGATCTCTTCTTGTAGAAACACGTCCATAATAACCGCGTGGATGGTATTTGGTTCAGTCCTTGAGCATTATTTTGTTTTCTTTAGCACATGTGGCTCCAAATTGCTTAGTTGTGTCCTGGGCATTACAATCCCTAATCACGGTCCTTTATATTCTCTATTCAGATAACTGTTCCACTATCCCATGGAACTCCTCTTTTCACCTTGGCCCGCTGCGAGATCCAATCACGTCTGCACACGGCCCTGACCTTTGACCCCCTCTCTCTGACTCGAGCTGTTTACGCTCATTCGAGGCAAGCTGACAGCCACAAACAGATTTTCATTTCTACTGACAGGGGTATGCTTAGAATATCGAGATGATTTCGATCAAGTGAGAACCCTCCACAGCATGTTTTCTTATAATCCATCAGATGAAGCTGTAAGTGGATGCGTGTTTATCTTTTAGAGGGCATAGCTTTAAGGTCTCACCGTTGGTATAAATGCACCACGGTAGTCCAACTCAATCCTGCAGACTCCGATATACACCAAATCAGTAAGTCTGTGCAACAACTCTGAAAGTGTAGTGAAGTGTACACCCAATATCACACAGTGGTATAAGTTCTAATATCACAAGCACAAAAAGCATATTTGCATCGGGTGAATATCAAACGCTCTCTTGGACACTTTACCTGACCTCTAGCTCAGTAGCTGTGGCACCACTGAGCCGAGGCCTTCATCTGAATAAACCGCTCTCCTAACATCACAAATACTCTAACCCTCCAGCTGGGTCGTGATCTATGTTCAAGGCATCACAGGGAAGTCCCCCACTGCTCATGACAGATTTGAACCCCAATGGTTTGAGAACGCATCATCATTTAGACGACTGCTCTCTGAGTTTTGTTAGGACATCGGCTCTTTTGAATCACGTGAGAACAGATATTTGGAAATAGCCAAAGCATAAACTGGAGATAGATGCTGTCTGAAAAGATGAGGCTTTAATTGTCGTTGTTCTATAGTTACAAAGAAGTATAACCATCTGGTGACTTCAGAAAGAGAGAAGAAGTGAAGTGAAGTCCCGACCGCCGTTGACAGTTCCTTTTTATCCTAGTCGTGCACTCCTGTGCGCAGAGAGGGTGACTGTCTACCACTGAGTCGGTTGTTTGTGGCTATGTGTTTGTATTTTATCTGTGCTTCATGTTATGTTAAGAATGATTATGGTGTTGACCATTGTCTATCAGCTAATCTCACTGACATGGTCTTCTTGTTCTGTAGCGTGTAAGCAAAGCATGAGTCAGAAGCTTGTCCAGATTTAGTTCAATCCAGACAGTTTGCATATGACTGAAGTTTGGAATTGAGCTGAGAACGTAATGAAAATTCAAAAGCATAACTCTTGCAAATTTGTCGCAGTTGTTTCATAGTGAATACCGACACAGCTTTTCCACAAATATTCTCTCACACAAAAAATGACTTTTACTCATCACTGTCACAAAATATAGAGTTGAAACAATATTAAACAACCTTTTGTTTGGGAATGTGGTTTTAAAAGTGTGATTCACGCCTCAGTGCCTTGGTAACTTATATATTCATACAAGACTGTGCTAATGAGCAAACATTAATATGCTAACCGCACCAGTGAGTGTTGCATACATAATGTTGGAATACATGATCTTACCGCATTATACAGTCAAGCATGCTAGCATTGTGATTAGCTTCCCAAATTATATTCATGCATTTACCAAAATGTATAATGACATTGGAATGATTCTGTGTAAGCATTGACTTTGCAAACCAAATTTCAGTAGTCTACCTGTAATCGCACAACAAACATCTTGTCATGAACAGAACATGAACTTTAGCTTGTTAAGAAACAAGTATTTATATATAAGATTTTTAAACATAACAGGTGGTTGTGTGTGTATTTGTACGTTTAAAGAAAAAAACAAAGAAAGAAAGCTCGAATTATTGCTTTAGTATTGGGTATAAAAAAAATAATTAAAAGCCGGGCAAACATCTGTGACAAAGAGCTCCAAGATTTTCTCAACCTTGAAGTAGCATGAACAGCATTCTTCCAGCTCCCCAAAGGCACCTGCATGCAGACTTGTTGCCATTCCCGCAGCAGCCTGCCTTTGGCCCCTCCCCGCAGCTTGAGGACAAGTGCACCCGGGCCTGTGGAGAGATAAAGTAGCCTGCTGCACTCAACGGCTGTGCTAATCTAATAAAGCGTGTCACTGCTGCTCTCATTAGACGTCATCACAACAGGTTAATTACAGCCGGTCTACAGGGGACAAGCACTTCTCATGCTCGCAAATGTAAATCAAGCAGTTGTTTACTGACTAAATGCATATAATGTAGTGGATGACAAAAGTTCAACTGACTGCATGCACCAAAACAAAGAAATTAAATGACTTGCTATGAGCACTTGCATGTGTACAGTAAGCATCTCCAATAAGAAGTGTAATTGAGGATTGTGTCTTATGGCAAGGCACGTTCATTTAGAATAGAGCACGACTTGTACAGAAAGAAATTCAAAAGTGCTTTACAGGACAGAAATACATTGAAAATATAGGCTACGTCTAGGAAGGTGCCCATACAATGGAAGACCCCCTGCATTGTCCCTGTTCCAAAGAAACCACACCCCAAGGAGCTGAACAACAACAAGCCAGTTCCCCTTACTTCACATCATGTGATGAAGACCAGAGCATGACTGCTGCTACACCATCTTAGATCTCAGGTCAGCCACGCTCTAGATCCTCTGCAGTTTGGGATAAGGTGGTACTTCCTCCACAGGTCTCTCTCAGGCCAACTGCGTGGTTAAGATTAACTTCTTTGACTTTTCTAGTATATTCAACACCATCCAGCCAGACAGACAGACGAGGATGGGAGAGGACTTTACAGCTAGTGACCTGGATTACAGAACACCTCACTGGGAGACGGCTGAGGGACTGCACCTCTGAGACAGTCAAGGCCGTGGAAACCCAGGGTGCTGAGGGTGCTGCAGCACCCCCTGGTGGATGGTTTACACATTACAGGCAATAAGAATACTCTGATGACACTGCTATTGTTGGGTGCATCAAGAGGGAGGAGTACAGGGCTAACCACCTCCAGCTAAACACAACAAAAACTAAAGAGATGATGGGGGACTTTAGGAGGAGTCAGCCACAGCTGTAACCGGTCATCATCGAGGTAGACAGTTGAGGTAATGGAGACCTATAAATACCTGGGCCTACAGCTGGACCTACAGATTGGACTGGTCTGCCAAGACATGCTCTCCCTCAAGGGGCAGAGCAGGCTGTATTTCATCCAGAGACTAAGGTCCTTTAACATCTGTTAGAAGCTGCTGAAGATGTTTTACCATGCTGTCATCTCCAGTGCCCTCTTCTACACAGTGGTCTGCTGTGGAGGCATCTTCAAGAAGGACACCTCGCGGCTCAACCGACTTGTCAGGAAGTGGGCGCAGAACTGGACTCACTCACTTCCGTGGCAGAAAGGAGAGTTCTAAGCAAACTCTTGTCCATCATAATCCCCGATGCATGCCACCTTTACCAGACAGAGGAGCAGCTTCAGTGATTTATCTACATGAAATTACATGGCGAAAATAATCAATTGAACAAAAAATTTCATTATAAAATTATGTAAAGGCGAAGAGTGCAGATAACAGCTGTTTTCAGGTTGAATTTGAACATTGAGCAGAGACCTGTCACATCTTCAGAATTAATTTTAGCTGCATAAAACAAAACACAGACTTTTACACAACTGAAACGGCTTTAAAACATATTCTCAGTGATTACTAAAGTTAATTTGTAAGATAATAATTAGCCTGCATAACACCAGTGTACAATTGAAAAGGAAAAAAAGCCATTTTCATAATCATGTGCGCTGGTTATTGAGGCTTTGAAAGTGTCATTTTGTGGGGAAAAAATACATGCATCACAATGGTTTTGAAATGTTTTGTAAGTTGTTTCCCGCCTTGAAAACTATTGCTGTTTAGATCATATTATACAGTATCTCAGTGGTTCATGCATTAATCATTTCATTACCAAGGCAAATTGTTAGGATACCCGAGGCTACTTCTTTGGCAGCATTGAAAAACCATAGACATACAGTATAATACAGCCAATAATTGTTTGCTTCTAATCCAAAAACATGGCTTTTGGCTCTTACAGTGACTCATATATTAACACAGTGTCTGTGTGTATACTTGTTGACTCCACACAGAAGTTATTCTCACTGATGAGCTTCACGAGAGTTCAGGCCAAAAGAAAAGAACAATCTGCCAGCAAACAAATGGATGCACAAATGATAAAGTATATTTAGCCAAACTGCAGCATTTGGATTTGTCTGACAGTCAGCTCGTATCATATTACTACTTTTTGTTCTTAGCAGAAACACATCATGGTATTTTTATTGTACAAAATATAGTCTATTTTGTCTATTTGGGGATATTTTGTGAAATTCTCTTAAATGTGTCAAAAATTCTACTTTTCTCTGCCCTCTCAAGATGATGAATGCCAAATGTGTGAGATATATGTGGATGGTTGGTGGTAGTAGAACCAGAAAGACAACCCTGTACGTCATATTTCCCATCAATATGAGTCCGGAAGACAGTTACCAAAACAAATAATAAAACAGGCCGTTGACTCATTTTTCACAGCATTTTTTCCAGTCACTCTCCATTAACTGTCTGGCTCAGGTCAAAGGTAACTTGTACATACTGTTTTACTTACACTAGCTGCCTGCAGGTCTGACCACATTCCAAAGTCTATTAGTTGGTCCTTTAACTCTGGCTGCGCTCTCCAGCTTATGAGTAAGAAACGTTGGGAAATAATTTATAAGGTTCTTAGTTGCAGAAGAAAGTGAGCTTTATTTCCCGCATGTTGTAGTTATGTTGAAACCGGGGTTTAGAGAACGAGGTCTGATCAAATCTGATTGTGACATGAGCTCAAGGGATACTTATGAATTATGCATGAATGCTGTCAATGGATCATTATACAGTACGTGTTTATTAGAACACGTCTGACATTGTCTTAAAATTATTACTCAGTTTAAAGGAGCCCACAATGGATGTTTTTCTTGGTTACTAAAAAAAAAAGTACTGTGTATGATAAAAAAAGAAGAAAAAAACTACTTATGTAGGTATTATGTAGGTTAAATTATTAACACACATACCAAAATATCATTAAGCGTGAACAATGTCCAAAAATATATTGCTCTTCTGCTATTGTGCAGTTATATTTTATTGATTTGTCTAGGCCATTCCTCATATTAAAATATCTCAACATAAAGGTAGGCTACTATCATTATCACTAAATAATAAATTCGCTGTGTAAATAAACGTGTCTTGCCTTGCTTATCATGGGTGACTCAGTAGGAAGTAACATCAATCAATCATGCATTATAGTGCGTATAGAACAAGGATGTTCAAAATGACACCCAGCGGCGCCTCAAAGGCTCAGCACGGGGGTCATAAAAATGTGTTTGATTAGACATATTTGTTGATACTTTTTTTTTTTTTAATTGCCCCTAAACTTGCATGCCATTGCACACTATCACAACTTTCATTCTTCACAGAACTTTATAAGAGTACATAAATAAATTCTATATCCTGCAGAAGTAGAAACACACATTGATACACTGAATTTAAGAGAGGGGTCCCCAGTCCCTTTAACGGTCAGTTTGGGGGTCTTGGCCCGAAAAAAACGTTGAACACATATGGCCCTGGGTTAAAAATAATTCATTTTTCAGATAATGTTATATAAAAACAGGCTGTCTGCTCGGGTGGACGTGTGTTATCTCCACCGCTGCCTCCTGCACAGCCTCATAATCAGCAGCTAAAGCATTATTACTTAGAGGTAAAAGGTGAAAGGTAAAATCATTCGCAACACCGTGGCCTTTGTTCCTCGTGGGCGTTACCGTGCGCAAGGGGTGGGGGTGAGGAAGGGGGGGGGGGGGCGTGTGCGTGCTGACGTCACCGCTCGGTCCCTCTGTCAACGCCAAAATAAAACGAGTCCAAACTTTTCTACATCGCTGGTAACTGCAACCACATGGCACTCGGGCTGCGGGGCTAGCACACGTAACGGTGTCCCCGCGGGGCTGTTGAAGGCTTGCTGGGGCGGTCGGGGGGTGTTTTGCGTGAGAAGCGGGGGGGGAAAAGGCTGTCGTTCCTCCCCTCCTCTCGGCGGATCCCTCTCTCTTTCTTCGGGGGGCGCGCTCCGCTGCGGCTCGCTCCTTGTAGCCGACTTGCTAGCTAACGTCAACTTGGAAGAAAGTGGTGAAGGCGGCGGCTCTTTGAAAGGCAGCTCCTCCGCCTACACAGGCTTATGCGACGGACACGAGGTACAATTCATCCTCCCTGCGCATTCTGCACACAATAACACCCAGATCACCCCTTTTGACGAACGTGTTTGTGTTCCGAAGGTTCATTCGCGTCTTGTGTGCGTTTTACTGGGGGGGCAGGAGCCTACGTAGCAGTCAATTACAGCGGTCAACTTTGCTCTTTAAATCCACTTCCCTCCTTTCTTGTGCAGCTGCAGCCTGAGCAGATGTGGCAAGTTTCATACTCATGCGCCTTATTTTAGCGTATGGACGATCGCTCCCCAACACCTGTACCCACGTTAGCCTGGATAGTGCATTTTCTGCAGAATAAGCGCTACGGGGGTGTTACATAAAGCTGTGTCTTTGAACTGCAGGCACAAGTTGCTACAGTGCAAGGCTCCACATGAGAATAGCCCTGAACGGGAATAACAAAACGTCTCAGAATGACAAATGAAGGGGTTGTTTTCTGAGTCGTCTTCTTCAGGGCGCCTGTGGAGACCGGTGACAACAGATATGGTTTTATGCGTCTCGAGAAGCTGCTGTAGCAATGCGGTACTGGGGCCGTGTTGGATTTCCCAGGGAAAAGGGAGACATTGAAACGGTATTATTTATGTTTGGTCGATGTGTCAAAGGGTCATGGTTTGCTGACGGCGGCAGAATAGTGGAACAAGGTCAAGCGTTGGCGGCCGAGCACCTCTCCCGTCCCGGCCTGTACACCGCAAAGTGTGTAGGATAGGCGTGTGTACGTGTGTGCTTCCTCCCACAGGCCGACGTGAACCGGGGCTGCCAGGTGAAGAATGCCCATGAATTATTCAGGCACGTGCTGCATAGGATCAGCGTGGCCATGGGATGTACAGTGTGCTGAGGACAGTGTGTCTGTTAGGTCCTGCTCAGCGTCCTCCTAAATTGTTTGTGTAGTTGAAGACACTTAGAGTTTAGACAAGTTTATTTTAGTGCACACCCTAAAGCCTCCTATAGTCATTTGTTAGTTTTCCTCTGTGACATCAAAGGTTCAATATTCGAGACTCCTCAGCAACAGCATTTCTGAAACTTAGAATAATGCACACAAATAAACGGTACACATTTTCTGCTGGCACTGGGGCGAGCAAAGCAGTTCAAAGATAAAAAAGCAAAAGCTACCAGCGATTAGCAATAAAGGGTTCATCATGGAGGCGATCTTAGTGCTGAGATGATCAAGAGTCTGGTGAAGCCAGCTGGACTTAACACAAAAGAGCCAAACCTCATGAGTGCACAGTCAGACAGACCGACCATGGAGAATTTCTCAAACATACATGAGGTAAAATAACTGAAAAATCGATTTGTGAATATTATGAGGGACTGAATACATTGTATGATCATTTAACATAAAGATAATACAGCTCTACAAAATACACGTTTCAGAGAGCACTTGTATGCAATAATGATAATAACACTTATACCACATGCTGTTACACCACTGCTATCTCGCTCCATTCAGTACGCAGTCCAAAAGTAAGTTGAGATATGTTTTACAATCGGAAACAACATTTATTTTAGCACTATTCTTTTCAAAAACTTCAGCTGCTTTACAAACTACATCTATTTTTAGAGAAAGCACTGTCATGGAAACAGCTGCATGTTTAATGGTCAGAGACATGTCTTTGTCTCTGCTTCCTCTTTTTAAAATATTTTTGGCAAACTTCGCAAACTGCAGCCTGACATGGACCATTGCATCGAGAAGTGCTTTCTTTATGTCCTGTCTTTGTCCCCCCCCTGTTCTTTACAGCGTGGTTAGCATCGTTGTCATGTAAAAATAGCGCCTAATGTTGGCTGCACATGCCTGAAGTGTCATGCGCTGCCCCAGAGCTTCAAATGCGTGGACTGCTTTGTACAGAATTTCTCAACAATTTCTATGCCGTGTCTGCCTAGGAACCACAATCCCTCCACGTTTCACAACCCTAATCTAGGAATAAGTCGTTTTTTAGATCGCTCTCACTGTTTCTGCGGCGAGTTAGACTTATCTGAACACAGGGCAGTGGCTGTGTGCTTTGTGCTCAAGTGGGCTTAGCAACAAAGGGGCCAAGTAATACAGTTTGGCCTCAGTTTGTTGGGGTAAATTGGACACAAGGCATCCAGCTTAGCTCACCATTTACCCTTTGTCAGAGAGATGGATCAATTACTTACTCACATTGTCATAGAATAATAACAATTGGATATTTTTCTTTGCAATGAATAGGCATTTTCACGCGTATTCATAAATTCATTCTCAATTTGAGCTATTATTACATCAAATGAGATGTCAAGTCTGTTTTGTTATGTAACATCCACAGCTATTGCAATACATAACACACCCTTAGCTAAATGTTCGATTGCCGCATTTTCAATGAGACTGAGGGTTGTTAAAGGCTGTGTTCTGTCGTGTCTTATATTGGTTTTGGATCTTGATTTTTGATTTTTTTCCTCTGTCTATTGCTTTGACTGCTTGTCAGTTGCAGAGTCCAGTTTGGCGTTTGAGCCGGCCTCCTCATCCTGCCTCATGTGACAGGAGTAATCCCTAAACTAACAGAGTCCGTCTTTGTTTGGTGCTGGCAGGTGGAGGCGCTTCTCTTCACTACAGCCCCTTTAGTGCCACGCTAGCGTTTCCTCCAGCTAGCTTTCTGGAGGAGACTGTCAATCAAGCGGATCTGAAAAATGTGGGGTTATTCTTAAACCAATGTGCAAAGCAAAATAATCCTCATCAGTTGTATCGTTTTGGGTTTCTTTCGGCCTGGATTGCCTTTGGTATTTAGGCTGTAAAAGGAAGTGAATGATGGGTAAAGGAAAATGATCTACTCCGGATGTGAATCCAAGTGGAGATGGAGAGGCTGAGTTGCAGATGGTTTTGTCGCTGCAGGTAGAAGTAATTGTGGCTACAAAAGCAGAATGAGGTAGTGCATGCATGGGCTTGTGACATGTGGAAGAAGCACTGCTGCCCCTGTAGTAAGGCTGCAACTAACGATTATTTTTCTATCGATTAATCTATCGATTATTTTTTCGATTAATCGATTAATCTATCGATTATTTTTTCGATTAATCTATCGATTATTTTTCATGTTACCGATTATTTTTTCATTTAAAATGAAGAAAAAAACATTGATGTGTCCAAATGGCATGGCTTTTATATATTTATTTACTACTAGTCTATTTTCCCCACTTTTTAAAATAGTAAATGGCAAATGGGCCCATTCTCTCACTTCTGGCCCTGACCCACAGTTTGTGAACCGCTGATTTAAAACTAACTGAAACCTGCACCTGACGGTTATTTCTGTCTGACCACTGAGAATTAGCCTGTGAGTTGCCCAACGCGTTATAGACTGTGCACATTCAGAGAACCAGAGTTACTGTAAGTTACTGTGCTCGTGAGAACCGTGTGGATTCAACTCCTCTCTGAGACAAAAAGGCCACGGACACGGCTTTACTATATTCATCGAACTACTGTCCTGATTCTCCGCTAGACACAACAACAAGAGAGTTTAAATGAGTGTGTGGCCGATGCCCCGAGTCCGCGCAGAGAAAACATGAGAGCAGCGCCCGGGACACGGGGACGGGATGCAGCCGCGCATGAGGCGAAACGAGAACCGGGAGACAGACAGCCGAGCGGGGCACGAGCGGAGAAGTAGCCTACTCGCGTGTTGGGAGAGACGGGGAAGGCGGTCGGTCTCTCCTGCTCATTCACTTCAGCAGACTGCTCCGTTTTGGTTTTATATGCGGCAAAGTAGGCGGAGAGTGAGTGCGCGCTGTCAGAGCCTGTCCCCGTAACAACGCGTTGATTAATCAGTGAAACAACACCGTAGTTTGACTGAGATACGGGGCCCTTGCAGCCGCGGGTGTTTTCGTTTCACATGTTCGTTCATAGCCGTTGTGCTGTAGCCTGGCTAACGCCAGACTGAAACCACAAGTGATATTGCAGTTCGAAATGATTGGAGCGCACACAGCAGTCTGGCGTTAGCCAGGTTAGTTGTGCTGCTGTGATATGACATTTCCACTCGACACAGTGTGCAAACAACAACATTATAAGGCCGTTTCTGGAAATACTCCCACACTTTTGACGACTTTTGGCGTGCTTTCCCCCTCTCTGTCGCAGCGTTTGCATTACGCGCAGCCACGCTGGAAGTGAAATGTAAACAAGCGACGCGTCGACGCACAAAAACGGCGTCGACGTATTTACGTAATCGACGACGTCGACGACGTCGACGCGTCGTTGCAGCCTTACCCTGTAGTACTATAAAGATGGTTAAACTTATCCTGGATGTTTCTCTTCTTGACTAACCAGGACATGAGCTTCTTTGGATTAGCGGTACTACAAAGTTACCAACTCACAGAGGTAACCCTGGGTTTCTCTCAGCGCTGCATGGCCAATCAAATCAGTTTCATCACGGAGATCGACTGCCTGAATATAAAATATCCACCATGCACAAAACTAATGGCAAATGTTTTTCAGCGATCCAGCCCGTAAAGACACCCACCTTATTGAGAAACTGTGCATGCTCACATTGTATTGTTTAAACGTCTTTTAGTAGGTTTACAAGTTTATTATATTGTGGAATTGAGAGATAAGCCTATTTTTTATAGTCGTCTAAACTGGCTACAAGCTGGCTAAAAGTTGCAACACATCGCTCTCACACTTCCTCTTCCATCCCATTTGGCACCAGCTGAACTCCCTCCCTTCCATGCCCTCCCAATGCTTCCACCACCCCCCGCCCCACACCAAGGACTTGAGAGAAATGAATATTTCGATTCTTATGAATCGACAATAAATTCTTTTAAATCTTTTTACCAAATAGAGGAGAGAATTGGATTTAAAGAGCTGTCTTCTTATTAGGTCTGATTATTTACAGTATCGACCGATAAAAGGCCGATCTCTGCATAACTGAAAGTGATAGATACCTTCTAGTTTTTAACATTGGATAAAGGGGAACAGGGGAACTGAGAAACATCGCGGTGGGAATCGGTCACAAGTTCGTACTAATATTTTGTGTTGTAGAATTTTGCTTGTGATACCGCAAGAGAAACTGTTTTTTGTTTTGTTGTGGAATCCAATGATTTTTGTCAGCGGTACATATCAGCATCAGCCAATCAAAATCCCCAATAATCGGCATCAACCTGAGGAAAAATCCACATCAGTCGACCTCGTATTAGATGGAAACTTTTACCATAATAAATGTTTAACTATAGGCTCTTCGAGAGCTAAAAAAAAAATACATCAAATTAACTTAAAATAAATATAAATATAAAATATCGGACATGCCAACCCCCTTCATATCGGTATCAAATTCCAAAAAGCCGTATTGGTCGGGCCCTGCTTAATTTCTTATTAGGAGCCTTAACCCGCCCTGGAGTAGATCCTGGATCTACCCAGATAGAAACCGACCCACCTTTGTTGTACCATTAAGCCAAGGTTAACCCTGAAGTTGCCTCGGTAACCAACCATCTAGGTTGGTTCATTTCTGTATTACGATAGGGTCAGATTTCCGTCAGAATCAGAAAGTAAGGAGCTCCCTCATGCTTAAATTTGATCAGAAGTGTATTGATGTTTTGCCATAGCCATGTCTGTTTGATATTTTTATCATGTATAGATAGAATACACAGAACTGGGACTTTCTGCTCTCGAACATAAGCAGCTCTGGACAGAGATAGGATTACAGTGTGTGCTAACAGTTTATCACAGCTGCATGGTTTGTTGACTTTAGTGACGATGCATGTGTGTGTCAGATGACCGAGTCCACTTTTGATTGCTTCAGAGGTGCATTGAGAGAAAAGGAATAGTAGCTTGCACAGGATTGTTGTGTCTCGATGATGAATTTTAATGTGTGGGTTGGAAATTTGAAACACTGGCTTATCCCATCCTCGTCACACCGTGCATTTGTTTGTTTATTGTTGTATCATTGCCATTGTACTGAGGTAATGAGAAGGCTACTTCAGATCTGATTAGTCATTGGCATGTGATCATTGTCTCATTATTATACTAGTACTTCTAAAATCTGCATTCTTTTTGCTAGACTGAAGAACTCCATTACTCCAATTATTCTTCTCCCTGTTCACTTTTGAAAATGAAGTGAAAATTGTTTTGTACTCAAGCTATTTCTAACTTTGACACAATGTGATGATGAAAAAAAAAAAGGCTGCAATAGAACAAAGTAAGGAATATCATGACTGAAACAGGACTTGAATTTTTCCCTGATCTCCATGATTTTGCATTTATAGATATTGCGACAAGAATAATTTGTTTGCTGTGTACATTGTTCCGCCGTAGCTATTTCGTCTTCAAATCCGCCAATTACGCGGGACATTAGGGGCAGTGATGCTTTTCTGAGTGTGCTAGTTCATTTGAATGACGCCATTTTTCAGTAATTCTTCTGTCTGTGCAACAAGAAATGGTTCTTTTGAGACCGCAGCTTTGAAGTGGCGTGGCAGCTGTCCACCGACTGTGTGTGTCAGGAGTTGAACTCGTTGCTTCAACTTGACAATCCTCTTTTCTTCTCCCGCTCTGCTTTTGTTTTCTTCTCAGGGATTTCACTGTGTCCTAAACAACTCCCTGTAATCCCCCCCTTTCACCAAATATGCATTATAATGGCACTCTTTCATTCAGCGCCAGAATGTCCTTTGACGTACTGTACCAACATCACGGCGCGTTGCAGGGAGCGCTTATAATGGGACAACACAATTAACTGCAATTAAAAAAAATGTAATATCTAGGTAGTAAAAATTCTTTGCAAAAGCCCAAAAGTATTTTCTACGTGGGGTCTTGTGTTAAAAACCTGTTAACCTTGTGGCATGACCAAAGGATGATGAGCGCCGACCCTAATGTTTATTCCAACTCATTAAACACTTTAAGTTTAAGTCTGTTATAATGTAATGCACTATATTTTCCGCCTGATTGTTGTTGATTTAAAGGCCCTATTTTTTTCATTTCAAGCAATGAAAGAGGAAGCCACTAAATTGAAATGTTGGTGGACAAGCTCATCCCGAATCTTTCCAACATATTTGCAGCCTCCGAGTTGTTCACAGGGACATGTTTATAGGCACATTTCACAACTTACTTTTTCAGGGATACTTTCACAAGAATGCTAGAGAACTCGACTTAGATCTACAGAGTTTTCCCCACAAATGTCTGAGTTTACAATATATTTAAGGGAGACAAATATTTTTCATAGATACTGACGGCATCTCTGGAAACCCCACATATATTGTCAAGTCAAACAAAAGGGGTGAATCAACACAACTGGACTTACTTTTAAAAAGAGCTGACAGTTTCGCTGTCCATCCAGACAGCTTCCTCAGAGCTGTTGTCCGTGGTGACCACACCCACCAGATATAGACGCGGTGGGCGTGGATGGTGAATACCCAGTGATGGCAGATAATGTCACTGTCGGGGCCCCAGACATGGCCCGTGGCGAAACTGTCAGCTCTTTTTAAAAGTAAGTCCAGTTGTGTTGATTCACCCCTTTGGTTTGAGTTGATTAACTACCTGGATGACTGAGAAACGACATTGTTTTACCATTTATGGTCATGTTTGAAAACGGTTATGGGGGAAAACAATTTGGAGAAAATCTAAACTTTCTCTAATTATTCAAAAACTACTTAACTATACTGCTGAATTATGAATATAGTTTTCTGCTAAATAAAGATACAAAGACATGGCGCAAAGTGGTTCAACAGCCCATAAATACATAAATAACGGAGAATGCTAGCACGATGCTTCATGTTGCCATCGTGCTAATGCTAGCGCTAGCTAGTGCCAGCTACGACTGCCATTTTTTCACTTTCACTGAACAATGCTGTGAATAAACATCCATATGGACCCAATTTAGACTTGACTTTATTTGTATGTGACAAATAAGTTTATATTTCGCCAGAAAATAGCTAAAAAGAGTGAAGAATTTTGTTTCCCAAAAGATTCGGTTTTCCCCCTCTGCGAGGCCACGCCCCCTTCTATGACGAGATGCCGTCTGTATCTATTCCATAATTAGAAAAAAAAATCAGGTATAGCTCCTTTTAAGTATTGCTCACATGATTTGATCAAAACAGTTCAGCACCCGTCATGTTAACAGACTCTGGTGGTGTTTTCATACTTTTTGGAACACATTTTGAAAAGAAAGGATTGTTTCTGAAAATGCTTCCACGACCCACTTCTGGACCCGTCCGCCTCCATTTAGACTGAAACATGTTCTGAAATCTATCAGATCTTTTACGGAGTCTAGCAGCTTGTATTTCAACCTCCTCTCAAACATGCTCTTGGATAAGTTGTGAAATCTGCATTGTGAAGTGTGAACCTAATCTCAAACTCAAATTGCAATACTTTTAATTTTTTTTAATTGCTTGGTTTAGTTTGTTTCACCTTTTGGTTTTCTGCCTTGTCTGTCCATGTAGAGACACGCTGTTTATTCAATGTGGATTCTTACTTTCTACGTCACTGCTTCAATAGAACTGATAGATTTGTTGAAGTTGAAGACAGAAGTTGAAGAACAGAGAATGTCATTTCAGTGGAAGGATTGAGCCAATTTATGCCCGCTTAGTGTTCTGTTGTCTTCACAGTAGATTACTCTCTCACTAAAAGAGTCTGCACGTCTCCCTCTGTCGCACTAAACGTTGCTTTATAATAACCTTTTCTTTTCTTTTTTGTCCCCCTGCCACTTCTGTGTCGTCCCCACTTTAGGCTGAGTCACCCTCTCTTGTCTTACACGTCTCCTGAACTGCCCCGCCTGTCCAAAACTTTACTGTCACTCACGTTAGACGGTCCTCTCCTCCGTTCCTTCTCTCCCGCCCACCCGCTGTTGCCAGGATGATTGACAGCCATGGATTGAACCTGTCCGTGTGTGTCCCTCTCCCGTGCCCCCCCTCCCCCTCCTGTCTCCTCCACTCTGTACCGCAGGTGAGTGATGGACAGCAGAGAGCTGACGGTGGTGGCGGGCAGCTTCGTGGGGTTCCAGCTCCTCTTCTCGGTGGTCAGCCCGCGCCTCTCCTTCGCCGTCTCCCCGGGATACGCTCAGCTGCCCTCTCCCAAGCACACGGAGTGGAACTCAAGGTTTGTGACCACCACATCCCACGTTTTATATTTAGCTTTGTACAAGACTAAGTGTTTTCTTTTTCTAAAATGTGCTTGATGGCCATTTCTCTGTTGTTTTCATGATAATGTGATTGGACCTAAAGAGTTCAGTTTGCATAACCTACTCTAAGAAATTTAATTTATTTATTCCATAGGCTTTTTAGGGGAAAAGTAGTAATAATAATAGCAACAATAATAACAAAGTGGATCAGGAGTGGTGGCTTGAATGGAATGCTTGAATTCCAGATGGTAATATATATTAATAGTTTTAACAGTTTAAGTCCCACATAATGACACATTTTAGCCGTTTAGCTTCAGTTATTATTATTTGATGACTATATTTTATCGGGGGGCAAAGCTCTCGATTTACCGATCGATCTGCGTTCCCACCCTCACCTATGGTCATGAGATCTGGGTAATGGCCGAAAGGACAAGATCGCGAATACAAGCGGCCGAAATGAGTTTCCTTTGCAGGGTGGCTGGGCGCACCCTTCGAGATCGGGTGAGGAGCTCAGTTACCCGGGAGGAGCTCGGAGTGGAGTCGCTGCTCCTTCACGTCGAAAGGAGCAGCTGAGGTGGCTCGGGCATCTGTTTCGGATGCCTCCTGGTCGCGTTCCAGGCATCTCCTAGTGGGACAAGGCCTCGTGGAAGACCCAGGACACGCTGGTGGGACTATGTCTCTGAGCTGGCCTGGTGTCGCCTCGGGGTCCCCCCAGAACAGCTGGAGGAGGTGTGTGTGGATCGGGAAGTTTGGGCATCTCTGCTGAGACTGCTGCCCCCGCGACTCGGCCCCGGATAAAGCGGAAGAAAACGGATGGATGGATGGATGGATGGATGGATGGATGGATTATATTTTATTTTATATAAACTTTTTCACTACAGAGATTCTCAGCTCCACTGAGGCCTAGGAAGTTATCACTTTAAGGCTCTGTCTGGGCTCTTACCAATGCAAGAAACAGGAAGTCTCTATCACTTTTGTTTCCGGAGATACCAGCCTTTTAGCGGCATGATATGCCCGAAGGCCGATATTGTACAACACTCAAATATTGGCTGTCGACCTCTAGTTATGATGAATAGTAATGTTTTTTTTCTAGTTTGAGACATTTTTACAGTTAGTCTTCAACCTTTTAATGCAGCCACAACATCTTCCTTCTCCACACCATTTACCTAGAGATCCTGATTACTACACAATAGTCCAGTGTGATATGGTTTGCACTATGGTAGGTTTAAAATCATTAATATCTGGACACTGCCGAGACTCGCACTCACTATTCTCCAACCAAAAGCATTTCTGAGTCTTATTTACTTCCATTGGGTACAAAGGTGAGTGCTTAAAAGGTTGTTGGCCTTGCAATATAAAGAATTCCTGAAAGCCTTATTAGAGCATGACTTGGTGAATAATTCATATACTGTAGGCTGGAAGCAAATATGTTTTTCACTATATTTCATCTTCCACTTTGCTTTTGTCACAGCTTTTAGATTTGGCCGTAGGCAGTGATATTTGGAGCTTACATTGCTGTTCTCTTATCTTAAACATACCTGGAGCTTTGTCCTGGTCCATTCATGCAAGTTACTTTATTCGCCAGACTGATTCTGATCATTTCAGCATTTCCCACGCTAACCCTATCCAGTAGGGCCAATCTGGTGGCGATCGAACCTTTGAAAGAAAACCCGTCCACCCCATATAGGATATGAATCCATATTTCAGAATGCTGTAATGAAGAGGAAAGCCAACACTGCACGTTGAGCTTTTATTTCAGTCTATAAATTGCTTCTTTGTGCTCGTGTTTACCTGCCAGAGGATGTTCTGACACTTGAATAAAGTGTGTTTAATTTCACTAACATCAGCAATAAAAGCTCCCCGTTGTCTCGGCCTAGGAGCAGTCTGAAAGCCTGTTTGAAAGCATGACCCTGTTGTTTTGCAATTAACTGCTGCTAAATGCATCATTAAAACGCCATCACGGTGGTTCAAGTAGTGTTCATTCAACAGTGGAGTACGCTGTGTGGAGGATGGGAGTTGTCCATCAAAGCACCACTGCTGAAACGGTGCTGGAGTTCTCCAATAGAAGTAATCCGTCTTAACTCCTGAACCATATTAAAACAAGATAAAACATCGGAAACAGTATTCTGTGTTGGATTCAATGGAGAGGGGGGGACTGACACATGTGATGAAAGTAATGCAGCAGCAAGAAAAAAGTCAGACCGAACATGGCAAGGTGACAGCTTCTTACTGACCTGAGGAGAGCAGCTTCGTAGCGTCAGGTAAAGCCTGCGCCACTTTAGTACCAAACTTCGTTTTGTTTGACCTAAAGAGTTGTCCATGACATGGTGAAAGTAAAGCCTCAGGGATAGTGTCTGCTCCTCGTTTCCTGATAAGTCCATAAGTTTCAATGGTGTCCTCAGTGGTGTTAATAAAACAAACAGTGCTATTTCTCCTCCTGTAAACTCGTGGTCATGTGACGTGCTCCCGTTTGAGTGACGGCCAGCTCCTGTGCGGCTTTGTGTGTCGGCAAATTGAGACAAATTAATTGCGCAATAAAAACAAATTACGCTGTTGAAATGTATTTGCCTTAACCCGCTAATAACGCAGTATTTTGGACAGTACTTTAATTTATTTTTTCATATCAGCTCTGTGCTGAATATGTGGATCTTGTAGGGAAGGGTTTAACCTGTCCAAACATAACATCTTCGACACGCCCGCCCCGCAACGTTGTTCTATTTTTACAACCCGCCCCGCACCCGCAACCATTAAAAATTACGCATTTCAAATGTGATCCGTATGAACAGTACCGGTGTGTCATCCCCTCGCGCTCCCTCTCTCTCTCTCTCCCTCTCTCTCTCCGAAGAGTGCTGTGCAGGAGGGAGAAGGAAGAGAGTAGAGGTAAGGTGAAGTCACACACAGTCGCACATACTGTGGAAAATAGGAGACACAAGCTCCACAAAAGCGTTCTCTGGTTCACAAGCTGCAAAACGTTGCTTGTTGTATGAGAATCCGCCTTATATTTACGCCCAAAACCTGCTGTAAAGATGATGGAATAAGTTGAATTCAATGAATGCGCGTATGGAGGCAAAGAGTGCCCGCGACCGGCATTTTTTGACCCGCCCCAACCCGCCCCGCTATCAAAGGAGAATTGCTCACTAGTGTACACCCACCCTTACTGACGGCGTAATTGGCTCCCAAATTGGAGAGCTAGTCATACCATAATTCAGTGCTTTTCTGTTTACCAGCCCTGTAGGACACTGTAGTAACATTTTAAACAAAATCCAGTACCGTGCCTTTTAATAAAGCGCATGTTCAATCCATCTACTATTCACTCTCCACGTCTCCCATTAGTCAGCCTCGAACATACATGCATCTCTAACAAAATACTGATATGAATTGTTTTTCAAATCACCCAGAAGAATTTCAGCATTCAATCTCGGTAACACTGTGGAGACATTTTGTAGCTCGCTGCGCACGCTTCCAAAAATAACAAAATGTATCAGAGAAAACGGTTCCTCTCTTCCCCCGTGCAGATAATGTGTATCAGAAATAACAAAATCCACCCGCAGATCTGAGGGGACATGCACTTTGTCCAAAATAAAGCCTTGCCGAGGTGTGACATTCTAATGAGCAGCTCTGTTTTGGGGAGTCATCACCTCTGAGACGAAGCCCGAGGCAATCTCATCCTCATTTTCTGAGAGCGCAGCTGTGATCTGAGCGGCCAACTTCCAGCACAAACTTCCTGGGTCACAGTTCACAGGGCACTGACCTGTGTTATAAAAGATGTTTTCCTAACTTTACAAATTGGCGGTAGCTGTGTTCGCATACTTTTCCTTGCAGATGGCCTTGGTTCAACTTGTCCGTTCGTATTATGATTATACTAGCTATTGAGCAGAATATTGAAAACCAGAGTCAAAGGCCATGTGCAGACGGTTCACTCTAAAGTGGTTTAGCGTTGCATAACACCCAGAAATCTTCGTCTTCAATGTTCTTCGTCTAGCATAATAAAAGGGAAGTTGTGGGCAGCGAATACCTGCAAAAAGCATTGCCTTTGTTTTAGCTATGTAAAATGACTTTGCTGAATGAGTATTAGTGGGTTTCCTTTTACATTTACACAGTGGGAACAAGGGAAGCCACTATTGCAGATTATATTAAGCCAATTCATTTTAACCGTGTGCGAAAGAGAATATTTTTAGCTGTAGTCAATGCACCTTGAGCATTTTTTTACATTTGTCGGATATAACTGCGAGAATTTTCAAAACTTTTCTCAAGTGTTAATTGGGGTTCTGCAGCAAGAATGTTTAATTAGAGAAGTGTTTAAAAAGTCAAACTGATTTAGGAAACGGTTTTAAAAGTTCTCGGGAACCCCTGACTATTTCTCCCCAGCCAATGTGATTTGTTGTTAATACCAATAGATCATTTATTTCGAAGCGTGTGCATTCTCATGCCAACTTTTGATACATTTTCTAAAGATGACATTCAACTTTATTTGTCATTGCACAAACACTGTGTAGCAACATGGCCCAAGCTTCTAACAAGTGCAAAGTATCAAGTGTGACATGTAGCATTGTCAAAACGTAACATTTTTTTGCAGAGAACAAATGGAAAGGTTGTGTTTTGTGCTGGGCTTCCAATCTTTAGGAGTCTTAGTAATGCTGTACATCGTGTCCATTTATGTTGAGCTGACAGAGATCATGCAGTGTGATAAGTCCCTGTGTGTGAGTAACAAAGTCCACAAGAGACATGACGCAAACAAGTTGTATCCTAATCGATCACAATGTAGACAAAATATTCAATTATCAAGATATTGATTTGCGCATATACTATAACCACAGTTGGTCCCTTTTGCAATCTGCTCAAGCCTTTTTTTCTTTTCTTTTTTTATTATCACAAGAGCCAAGAACGGATCAAAGAACAGCTGCAGCGTTGGCAACATATTTTCTCCGGACGGCAATATTGACACTGTTTCACACAACTTCCTCCGACTGAATCCCTTAAGCTTGTTCCATTCATAGACACTTACAGTGCCCTCCATTATACAGTGCTGGCACCATTGGCGGGCTGTGCAAAGCCTCCCATTTTTGAAATTTGGATAATTTCTCAAAATATTTACAAAAAAGTCTTCTGTTATCGGAAAATTTATGAGGGAAATGATTTGTGCTTTATGTTATGACTTTGAAATCACATGGGCCAAATATTCCTACCAGACTTTCAAACTATTCTTCGAGCAGTTATTACTGGTTTTAAGCTTTTAAATATCGTGTCATAGGGCTTACATTTTAGTCACAAAATACTATCACAAGAATACAATTATTTTATTGAAACCATGTGATATGACCCAGCGTACCACAATATATCACAAAACGGCACATTGGTCCCACACTCGATGTCTTATGAATCAGTCTGGAAAAAGACTATTTTGCTCCAGGGACCAAATCTTAATCTCCCGAGAATCACAGCTGGAGAATTGCAGAAGTTGGTTAGGTCTTTGGGTCAGAAAGTCTCCAGAGTTGCAGCACAGCCCCATAGATTTGTATCAGAAGTGCCAGAGTTAAGAGCGAGGCGAGCAGCTGTGATTGGTGGCTGAGGGGGAATGGTGTGTGTTGGCATGGACTCAAAGTACCATCAGCAGAGCACAGACAGGCCTGACTGAGGCTGCTCTGACTGGGAGGCGCTGCGACCGTGCCAGACCACAGATAAGGAAGGAGTATCTCCGGTGGACACCCGATAAACCGCTCCAAAGGTCAGGGGTGACGCTGTACTGGGGAAGATAAAGGCTCGTTACGCTCACGCGGACGCCATCGCAGAATATAGACATCAGTATAGGGCAGTGTAGACTCGTGTGCCAGAGCTGGACAGTGTACGGCGTGTCTGCCAAGTGACACGTGCACAAGCCAAGGGAGTTTTCATCTTTTAATTGTTCTTTTATTATGTTACATTTTACATATCGGTCCAGACCATAGGCATTTATTTTCAGTTGTTGAAAATTCAGAGAGATGTATAAACAGTTTGGGAAAAAATATAGCAAAGTATTCAGATCCAGTGCAATAACTACAGGTCCGTTCAGTCCAAGCACAATAACGTGTGCTTTTTTTTTTGCATTCATAAAACCTTTGAACTATGGTTAATTCTGTTTATTTCCCTAAAGCACTATGCAGCTTTTATGTAAAAAATAAATAAATTGATAACGGTGCATACTTGACCTTTCAGTGACCCAGCGGATGCTTGGGTGGTTAGCATAGCGCCTGTAGGATGCCAGGATCAATAGTTTTGGGGGTTTTCACTGCTGATTGAACCGTATCCATGGTTACATATTATACATTCCATTCTGAAAACCTACCAGAAATACTAAAAACCTGAAATAAAATTGATCCTGAAGCATCATAGGCCAAGCTAACAGCCCATACAGCCGCTGGGTCACTGAAAGGTCAAACATGCTCTTACATTAACTTTTCTAAAAAAAAATTTTTACATAAAAAGTTGCATAGTGCACCTTTTTTTAGAGCAGCACTAAGTAACTCGTTTAAATCCTTCTCGTAGTCCCTCTGGGGGTAATACAAGGGTTAATGGGAGGATTGTGGGGGCCTTTCATCTCTCCCTGGTGTCTCTGGTCAGAAAACCACCCTTGCAACTTTCCCTGCGCCAACCCAGAGGCGCAATACACACTAATGGAGTCACGAAGAAGAGGCTAACGGTCAAAGCTAACTGTGGGCTAGCACCACTTTAGCAGTATTTACAGCCAAGTTTGAGTGAAAAAAATGATCTCCATTGTGTAATTGGATGTACAGTATGTACAAATACTACACTCAGTGTAGTTTTGCTCTCACGGACAATTAATGAGTAAAAAAAAAAACGCAACATGCTACGACACCTGCAGTGGCGTTTATGGCCTCTAGGGGCATGACTTACTTAGGCTCGTTGGAGACTGTGTATTAAAGAAGACCTGAGTGTCAAATAATAAAATAGAATAAGAAAATATTGGCATTGTAGCTTTATATTGCATATTTTGTATTTTGCGTTTGTGAATAGCATTGTACAACACTGAGGATGAACGATGACCACCTAATGTGTTCTTGTGTCATCTTTGGACCCAGGCAAATTTTAAAAGATTTTGCTGCAAGTAAATGGCAATTATATTATCCAACCATTAGTAATTCAAAACACACATTCATAGCTTGATTTAGCTTACTCGCTCTTGGTTTTGTTAAGTGCACAGTTTTAACAATTGTGTGTGTTTTTTTCTTGTCTACTTTTAGGTTGGTGTCCACAGTCCATGCGCTGATCGTAGGCTTCTTTTGTTTATACATCCTGTGGTTCGACGATGCAGTCAATGCCAACCCAGTCTGGTAAGCACAACTAAATAAAGCTTTGCTCAGGGGATTTTGACAGGAGTACAACATAATCAAACATAATAGTCTTATGGCCGTAAAAAGGTCTGCACTATCCTGGCAGAAGCGTGACACTAACCTCATTATACACACACCAGTCATCCATCTTGGAGCATTGAGAATTGAATAAAAATCAACGCGCCCTAATGTTGTACTCCACATTTGTATCTGCTCTCAGCTGTCCAGGAGTAATCCATCCTAGTAGAGATGTTCAAATATCGTTGACCGGACTGGAGTTGGGGACGAGCCTCATCTCGCTCAACCTACCCAGTTCAGTCGACCATGGTTGAAAATCTCTTCTACCACTGTTAGAGAAATAACAATGGTGTTCGAGAGGACAGATGAAGAATAGGCAGCAGTCTGGATGTCTTATGCAGGAGAAGTTTATGAACTTCATGAACTCGAGACATTGCGCAAGTCCTACCATTGAAGTCTGTCTATGCTTCCACAGAAGAGGGATAAATACCCTCTCAGAGCGTCATACTGATACGCAAGCATTCAGTGACTGAGAGTGGGCGCCTGAGCCTCACAGTCAAGGCTATGACAGAGATAGTACGACTGTACAGCCTGACCCAGTATGATAAATAGCGATTTAATGTTATCCTCTAACAACCACGGACTCTAGCTTCTCCCCATTCACCACAAGCTTAAAACACACCGTCTTCCTCTCATTGCTGCATATTTCTCTTTTAAATGTGGTATTCTGGAATATAGTTTGGAAATTTTACTTTAGACGGACACCGAGCACAGCCCCAGGAGCTTCTGAAACAGTGCAGATGAAGTGTAGGTAAATAATGTGGGAGTGAATGATTGTTTGCAGGGAAACCTTGGGACCAGCCACCCACAAACGCAACGGCGAGAGAAGCAGAATAATGATTAAGTTTGCTTCGCTCTGCACTGCAACAGTCCTTTTGTCTTATCCTTGTTAGTTCTAACATTAATTGGCTGTTAATTTAATCATTTATTGACATAGACATGAGTTGCGACATCACGTATACACACATTCTGGAAATGGGATTTGAGAGGAGGCGCAAAGGGAAGCGTGTTCTCTCATCACACTGTGCCGGCAGCGCTGAGGATGGATGAGTCCCCGGGGAGTTGTAGATTCACTAGATTTAGACTTTGATTATTGTCTTACTGTCTGCTGTCCATCTCCTCTGCTGACACTGGAATTTCTCACCGAATCCATACAAGCAAATGAATCTCTCTATTCCTTCCTTATTTGAATGTATTTTCCAGACCACATGCTTCTCACTCCCCTTTGAATCCACCTCAACAGCACTCCTTTTCATTCCCCACCACAAGAGCCTCCTCCTGCGTGGAACATCCCCCCCCCCCCCCCCCCCCCCCATTTTGTGAAACCTCATGTGACCCCGTCGTCTGGCTGCTGCCCACACATCTCCGAGCGCGCCATGGAATCAATGCAGCACACCTCCCTGAGTCTTATTGTGTCGCTTTAGGCTGGAAGCACCAGCACTGCGCAGCCAAAGCGAGAGTGGGGGGATGGGGAAGAAAGATTAAAGATGCTTCCATCTCCCTGTGTGACCAGGCTGCGTGAAGTGGATGTGCTCTGGATGTCTTTGGATGTACAGCCGTCGGTGTGCTGCCACTGCTCAAATTGTATCGCAACTGAATGTTATTTGTGATTAATGCTATGAGCGACAATAAAATACGGCCCTCCCTTATTTTTCGAGCTGTCTCCATTTGGGCATCTAGTGTGGAAGATCAAAAAAGCAGTGGAAAAGGAAGGATTTCATTGCAAATTGATTTTAACAGTACTGAGATGCTCTGCACATACTCTACTTCTACTGGCTTAAAGATGGCTTGATCAAATCCACGGACTTTATGTTGTCGAGTTAAACCCTAAACTGAGTGACTTCAGGACACGTTACACCTCATACGAAAGCTCACATTCTGAACGTTTTGAGTCAAAGCGGATTCTTTTGCACTTTGAAGATCGCACAGAAGATTCAGCTTCTGGCGCAATTCGCACCGAACTTTGCCACCTTTCCTTCACGTTTCATTCTCTCACATTTTACAAAGCATCGTCACCACCGTTTTTCTTCAACGGTGATACAGACTGACTGAAACACAGCCACAATCCAACCTCAAGAAGCACTTTGATGTTCTTCTGCATTCCCTCCACAGATTATGACTATTATTAAATTGAAGCGAGAAAAACGGTACATTTGACTCAACAATAACAGAAAATTACACTGTGCCGATTCTTAATCCTTTTTGGAGCTGTTGGAAGAATAAGCCCAAACTGGTACTTGTTAATCTGCTCATGTTGGGTTTACTACGTCGGGGCTGTGGGCTTTGTGAGCCCCCTCTGGAGGCCAGGTGTTTCCTTTGCTCATTCTGTTTTTCCCCTTTCCCTTTATCTCCGCTCCCCTGAGGACCGGATGAACAATCTCCCCTTTGAGACTCAGCTGCTCTAGCGGTCAATTCTCTTAGCCCCCCTATTTCTCAGCACTACCCGTAGACGCTCACCTTGTCGTAACACCAAGAATCCTGATTCCCTGCCAATCTGATTGCATTACGGCATCGTTAAGAGGTGTCACGCTGCTTTGTTCACCGCGCTGAGCTCCGCAGAGCCCCACGGAGAGACTGTTGTTTGTTGGCTGGTGGTGTTGTTAGTTTTCAAGCACGTACACAGATTTGGCTGCCCACTTTCTGTCCTTAATCCAGGCTAACGGGCATGAGCTAGTCACTCTTGTCCTGGGTTGGCTTATCTGGGGGCCTGACTTCAATACGCAGAAGTGGAGGTCATGTGAGGAGCGGTTCTGAGTTCACTGCAGTTTGGACCCAAAGTTTCGGGCAGTGGCCTCTCATATTTGGAGCGAGTTCTTTGTCACACCAGACAAAAGACTCGTGTTCAGCGGTATTGCCTTGAACCTTGTGAAGTCGATGTGCTCCCTGGCACTAAAATGACTTGGAACATGATGTGAATAGCACTATTAAATATTACCTACTGTAGAGGACGGATTAAAATGTGTCAAGGTTTTGCTTTTTGTTTGAATTGTTTCAGTTTTCAAATGGAGCTGCTTGCATTTTTCCTGCAGATGTTTTCTCATCCAGTCTAGAATTGGACTTTTAACCTTCTGCAGAGTTATTGAACATACTGTTTCACATGCAGTGCATTTCTACCATAGACTTTTGTTCAACCTCTGTGTGAAGAGCCCCTATATTTCATCCATGGCCAACTTCCTGTCAGTTAAGCTTCTATTGAGAGAAACTGTTATCGTTCCTCTACATTAAACTCAAGCTGGGGCGCTCTAATTGGATTATTGGGAAGGCTCTGCCAGCAGCCTCCAGACTGTCGGACGATCACTCTATCACGGGGCTATCCGAGCTCGGATTTGCTCACTGCCTTTCTTTAAGTGCAAGGTAAAGCGATCCTTCTGATCGGGTAAGCGAGTGCATCGGGAGGGCAGAGCACACATTTAACCTAATGTCCGATAAATCCATATATTGCAGTGTTAACTTTTTGGGGATGCTCTCTTTTCAATTCATAATGCGAGAAAAAAAATTGTAACCAATAGTTACAAAGTTAGTTTTTTTGCTTGTTTTCATTACGTTAAACAATATTTAGCAGCAAGAGTTTAAAAAGGAAGAATTAAATTGGTTGAATGAAGATATGATTGTGTGCAGGAAATAAACATGGAAAGTTATTGCTGTTAAGTAACAATCAAACTTGAAAAATACATGCATGAAAAAACAACACTTGATCATGTTCAACTTTTGAAAATGGCTTGACATTGGAAAGTAGTTGTAACCCTTGTTTGATTTTGAGGCCTATAATTCATGCTGATGTTTGCAAAGGCAGACAGGTGAAGTGGGTTACGCAGAGCCATGTGTCAGCTTTGTTTATAGTATGGAGCATGTTAGGCTACTGTTGCACAAAAGGCTCTTCCAGCTGATCGCCACATGACCCGTGCCTCTGATACAGGGATCAGGTGTCATTTGAAGGATGTTATTTCCAACAGAGCGGTCAGAGCAAGGACGTGTTCAACCATGCAACACACAGCGTCTATTGAACTACCGGTAGTTACTCTTACTTTATGAAACATTAGAACCACTTAACGTTAATCAATCACTATTGGAACAGGAAAATACCTTCTATTGCATGAAATGACAAAATGTGCTCTGTCTGATTTTATGATTTCAGTTTTCAACACATTGTTTTAAAGTCTATAGTGAAGAAAGCAAAATCAGTCTTCTACATGTCCACTAGAGGCCGAGCGATATGCTGATATATTGGGATGTTAATTGTCCGATGCCGATATTTTTTACCAATATTTTTGGCCTTTTTCCAAATGTCTGTAATCCTGTAAAAACAAATACTTGGCCGCTCCAGCACTGGCCGATTTTATTTTATTACTGGTGATCCAATCATAATTTTTGTCCCAGCTTTGATTAGTTGTGTTAGCATTAGCATATTGTTACTAGGCGCAGCATTTTGCGCAGTGATCAAAAATACAATCGTGGAGGTTAAAGCTAACTCAGCGATTGAATTCTCCAGATTCGGCACTTCAAAATGATATGCAGCATGTCCATATTGACGGAGGTTTAGTGAAACTTGTGTTTCACAAACTTGAAGCTAACAATTTTTTATTGCGATGCCTCTCCTGAGGCCTAGGGAGTTGTGGGAGGACTAGTTTTAAAGCTGACTCTGCTCTTTCCAATGCAAAAAATGGGAAGTCATCATCATCATCATTTTTCGCTAGATCGGCCGATAGACGATATTGTAAAATCCCCAAATATCGGCCCGATATATCGGTCGGCCTCTAGTGTCCACAATGACTTAGGCTCAATCCGAAACCATCAAATTGTAGCCTCTAAGCACTAACACTAGCAACTAACTCCTTAACCTTTCATGGGGTCAACTGTTAGATCTCTATGCAGTTAGGGAACTAGACCTTCAGCAGCATTTGAACAATCCGTCCGTCCTTAAACAGGGGAAAGGGAAGTGACATCACTAACAGCTGCTTTTCTTCTTCTTTAAAGTTATTGGTGGAGTGCAGGCCAAACAAAAGTGCATGTCGCCCCCTAGTGTACAGTGTCCAACAACAACATAGTGTCCAAACAAAGACATTTAAGGAGAAAAATAAATCCAAATGATCCAAACATTTTCCTTTAGTGTTATTTTATTTCAACAGCTGTTTCATAAAGCTAGAGTAGCAAATGATCCAAGTGGCTTAAGTTTCTACTAAATGAAAACAAAAGCATTTAATCCGTTTCCTGAGTTTACTCTTTAACACTGACATGTGACTGAGCTGTGGGGGCGACAACATGGATTTATCACTTTTATAAAGTTTGGCTTGTGCAGAATCTTAATTTTTAATTATTATTATTTTTATTATTAAATGTGCTCCTGTCAATCAACAGTGGTTGCGCATGAATCACTCGAGGGTGGGGGCGAGGGGGGTGGGGGGATTTGGCGCAGTGGCTTATGGGATGGCACATAGCTCCTAATCACTGGATAGTTAGCATCAGAGGTCCCTATGCTAAAGTGGCCATGATAGTTGGCATCAAGGCTCCTTTTCCTAACTACTTCCTAACTGACTTACCAATTCGGAGGCAACTTGCCATGGCGGACGCTGACGCACATCCGGTTTGGCGTAAGAGCTCTTAGCAATCTGCCCGTTTCGGAAGCAGCCTTAGTAATGTGCAACACACCCCATTACTGCATTGTGTCAAATACAAGCTTACCAGTCATCCATGCCGCTATATCTTCACTATTTCCTAATAGTCTGTGGCTTTTTTTAAAATTCATCCGTCATGTTGAGCTGTGAAGTCTGTGCCACGTGGATTGTAACAGTCAACATGAATTTATTACACAGGCTCATCAGCATTATCCACTCATTAAACTCCACCTTCATTAACCTTTCTGTGTAATTCATGAGGAACACTTTCCTTAATTGGCCACTGTTTAGTTACAGTAATAGATCCTGAGTTTGATGGATTCATTATATCACTAAGCTCTTGTGCTTCCTCCACAGGGGTGACCCCAACCTCGTCAAGTTAAATGTAGCCATAACATGTGGCTACCTTCTCTATGGTGAGCCCCCTCTCCTGCTCATTACTCACAGCAGCCTGGGAATTGCATCCAGTGTCTTGTAATTAGTTTGTGAACTCCTGTTGTCCCTGTGCACTTGTAGTCTGAGAAAACAAACAGGGTTGTTTAGTCCGATTCCTGACCAACCTCTGCTCCTTTTTTCAGACCTGGTGCTGCTGGCCTGTAACTGGAGCACTATGGGAGACGGCTTTTTCGTCTGCCACCACTTTGCGGCGCTCTATGCATATGGATATGTGCTGGTAAGGCAGACGTGGTGCTAACTGTGCAACAATATCCAAATGTAAAGCGTTGTTTCATCTCACGTGGCTTCAATGAATATGGAGCAGACCGTTAGGGTTCCCCAAACGCGCCAAAGGAAACAACCACGATTAATTGAGGCGCTCCAAAGGCCAAGAAACCTAATATATTATAATTTTATTCAATTGGATTTTGCTGGTGCCTCGTAATTACAATAATGTGCAATAATTAAAACTTTTACTGGCTCAAACTCTTTAATTGTGCAATAAATGGAAATGTCTCAGTGCCTGCTTTAGTATTTTCTGTATATTATCATAGAAAACATAAATGCGTGCTCATATTTTTTGACCTTTACATCGAGAATGCAATCTAAGGCCATTCCCTGTTCTTTAGTTTTCTCTCAAAAGCTTTTTCTTTTTCCAGACCCGTGGTGTGCTTCCATACTTTGCCAACTTTCGACTCATTTCAGAGCTTTCCACACCGTTCGTAAACCAAAGGTAAGTTTATCGCACATGTAGTTGTCTAAACAAAGGCCTGATTGTTTTCTGTCCGCACAGGTGGTTCTATGAGGCGTTAAAGTACCCGCGCTCACATCGCATGGTGGTGCTAAACGGACTCGCCATGGCGGTGGTGTTCTTTTTGGTGCGTATCGCAGTGATGCCTTCGTACTGGGCCAGTGTCTTTGCCACCTTCGGCACTGTGGAGTTCGAGCGACTTGGTGTGGGTGCGCAGGTGGCATGGATCACCTCCTGTATCGCCCTGGACATCCTGAACACTATCTGGATGTACAAAATCACACGGGGAGCTTACAAAGTGCTGATGGGCACTGGAGGAAGCAAGAGGAAGGGCGCAGCCGAGTGTCCCGACAAAAAAGATCACGTCAATAACCACACGGACTGAGATGGCGCAAGTGTAATGTGGAGCATCAGCTGTGTCTGACTTTGGTCTGCTTAAACTGAGTGGCAGAGCAGGCTGGACTCCTCGGGGTGCGCCCCATTAGGAGACTGCTTTTTAACTCCCTCCTGCACCGGCCGTGGACGTCTCAGAGCTCAGACAGTTCCACCAAGTGGTATGGTACACGATCAAATTATGCAATATTTAGCAATACATGATTTGATTCATAAAGAAGGTTGTATTAAAGACTGACTGATGCTGTGGGAAATGCAAAAATATGAGAACAATTTAACTTTGTTGCAAGCTCTAACCCTGTTTAGAGTTTTTAGATTTTTGTTCTTGATCCTGGAAAAAAAAAAAAACTCATCTTTACCAAGTCAAAACAGCTGCTGGTAAGCTTCAAATGTTTGCTTGAATCATTTCAAATATTTTGTCCCTGGCATTGACGAAGACAAATTACTCTCATCATGAAATTCTACCTCAAGTCTGGATTGAACAAAGCAAACACGCAGCACCTTTTAAACTAACAACTTAACTAAACAAGAGAAGTGAATATGTGCTTGGCTTATGCAAAAAAACAAATGATGAAATGAACCCTGCACAAAGAAAGTGTTGATTCCTAACATTGACATTTCATGTGTCTTTTGTAAACACTATTAATGGTAAAGTTATTATAATCAGATGCTATATACCTGTAAACCATTTACCAACTCTATAGATCTTAAGCTTCGGTGATCTAAATCCACAAAGCATCACAGGAGGCTGTGGTCAACATTTCATCCTGGCAGGGTTTTACATAATTAGTTCAAAACCTGATTTATTTCAGCTGCATAAGGTACTTTAATGCATGTGTTCAGTTCCCCCTTTACGTTTTCCAGGCCTTGTTTCTTATGCCAAGAAATATGCAAATTTACTGATCAAACCCCTTTGGTCGGTTGACGGCAAACTCTAAATTTCCCGTACCGCTTGGTGGAAACGGAATAAAAGCCTGCGTATAACAACTTAAAGCACACTTTTTGGCCGTGCCCATCGCTCTCTCTCTCTCTCCCCTCCTCACTCCTGTCCCCCATAAACTTCAGCCAAAGTCCAATCCTCTGAAGTGCCTGCGGACGACAGGAAAGCAATAATGCCCCCCAGCGCCGCGCTCCTCCCCACCTCCCAACCCCCCCCTCCCATCACTCCCCCCTTCTGTCCCCATCCGTCCACTTCCGCCCAGCTAACACCTTTCACTGCACAGCCACCCACAGTCTGGATCTATAGGGCTCCTGTCTGCGAGACCCGACGCGTGGCTAACTGTAGACAGAAGAACACCACAATGCCTCACCTGCTGTGGCCTCCTCCCCAAACAAAATGGCGCTGCCTATATCACCAGCCCTCTGGACTCTTTGTAAAGCGGGACTTCTTTTATTACCGGACTTACTATATGCATGTTTTAAGGGGGAAGCATGAAGCCGTGATCATTATCTCATCGGACCATGTTGCCTTTTCAGTATTCACTACTCCTCATCAAACGTTTGAGTTGTATTTTGAGTGATACAGCCTCCCAAATCTGGATTCACGCCACACTTCTCACTTTAACCGTGAATTTGTCTTGCGTTCTACCTCCTTCATTGACAAAGACTCATTAAGCCATTTGTTGTATCGTGGCCGTTCACCATCCTCGCAGTCGATGCCAACAAATGCAGAGAAAAAGTGGCAGCGCTCTAAGCACAAAGCGTTCTCGTACCCCCGTCTGTGCCGCTCCTGTTGCGCCAAATCTCACTGAAATGGAAAAACTGTTCCTACGCAGTATGGGGGCAAAGTTTGGAGAATGATTTCCGGTTCTCATAAAGTAAAAAAAAGAAAAAAAGGCAAAAATGTTTCCAAATAATTTTTCCTAAACCCCATGACAATGCGGATTTAAGTGCAATTGTCACAAGTCACACTGTGCAACTGGAATTGGGTGTTAGTAACTTTTAAACAGCAAGGCACAATGCATCAACTTGGTTTTAACATTGAAAAAACATTGGCATCTCTGTTTTTATCGACTATGAACTGTTGTACTTTTTGGTACAACTACTCAGTGTAATGTGTGTCAGGGAAAATTGGAGTTTTGTTAATTTCGCAGTCTACGAGAAATCTATTACTATACTATATTATACTATACTATACAATATTTATGTTTCAAATGTATGCGTCTATCTCAGCATAGCCTGCAGTATTTCACTCTGCTGACCTGTAGCTGACCAGAGATAAGTTGAGAATAGAATATAAGAATATTGAACTTAAGGTTTGAGGTCAAAAGACCATCTTCAGCATCAAACATTCAACACGAGGAATGTATATTTAAAAATCCCCCCCTAAATTCTCTGCTCTGCAAACGTTTCTCTGCACTTGAAGGCTAAGCAAACCCACTCTATGGTGCTGCTCTTATCAATAGCAACTCTTCTGGATAAAGCTCATGGTAGCCCACATTCTGTGTATAAATGTAAATCATCTATAGAGCATGGTATCTTTCTGTGACGCCTTAGTGAATAGTATCATCTTATGACGGCGTTATTCTGCTGCCTTCTCAGACTCTTGTTTTGCCCTGTATGCATGTACTTCTGTTCCCTTCTTTGCATGGTTGTGTATACACGTACCGTTCTGCATGTGGATACTCACTTCATTAGCACCAGCACTTTGCTGGGCTGATGTCTGTATTTTGTAGCCACCTACACTTTTCCCCCGACAGATACCAGATTTCAGAGAATCCTTCAGTCTTTTTACAGAGCTTGCATGTTTACTCTTTGCGCTGCAGCCTGTTCTGATCTAGAATGTGGGCGTTCACTGTGGATCTCGAAAGCACACTCCCTACGGAGCAGTACTACAGTATGTGAGCTTCTGTAATTCTGTCTGTCACCACTGAGGAGCGCTGCACGATCTGTGCCTTTTTACAAACGCTGGCGTGATGCAATTGATTTAAAAATAGCATGAAATATCCATATCTCCTGTCCAGTGTTTGTGTTCAGAGTTGTTTTTCCACTGGAGGGCTGCAGGATTATGTCAAACTGGCAGTGATTTAAGAGAGTATTCACTTCTCTTACTGCCCAAGACATAGTACTGTAAATAAAATAAAATGCAAAACTCAAAGTACCAGTGAATTAGTTGTGTAGCATGATCCCCTCCACTTCCATTCCACTTGTAAACACAAGTATCACATGTGGAGCTCGTGTTCAAAGCAAAGTAAACCGTTCTCAGTGGAGACTCTACATTCATGTACAGTTTTTATAGACTGCCTGCACAATGGCTAATCTGGCCAAATTGGAATCCAAAGCCGAAGACTGGAGTATCTCAAATGTGTGAACCTCGTGGCATTAAAATGAGCTTACTGCATCCAAAATCCTACTGTATTTTTGGAATCTGTAGATAGTTACACACAGGAAGGCCAATATATCACTTCTGTCTCCGTGGCCTGCTACTTTCAAAACTGTGAATAGTTGGTAATGAATCTGGAGGCTGCTCCGTACTGCGGCTCTCATGCACAACGACGAGACTCATGATTCTGTCACCACCAGGAGTTCTGGTACTGCAGGGTTTTTTACTCTATATACGTCAACTTCTATATTTGAACTGAATGAATGAACAGAATATATGCTTGAATGAATAGGCTGCTACTAGAAGCCACCTTGTGTTCTGTACCAGTATTTTGCATCTGGCCTTCACACCGAAGGCGCCTCTCCATGTTTGGCAAATACTAAGTATCAAAAAGATTTTCGGACTTGCAAGCACCGTGATTATTGTACGGTACATCAAAGTTTTTGATCTATTACAGCTGGTATTAATTAATGTAATACTATCAATCTGTATCCATGTTTTGCTTTCTCGGTGTAAACAATGTTGTCTTTCTGTGAGATAACTGTAAGATTGCAACAGTTCTGCGAATCAGTTTAATTGTGGCTTTTGTTTTTTTAATTTTAAAGCAATGCAATTTTTTGATTATTTTTGATCCGTACTTTATTTCCTTTGGAATTTTAATGTGAAACAGCCTACGATACTTCCAGACCCAGACGAATGGGCCGGAGTGAGATCTTCAATGACCACTGCTAATGATGTTATACGTAGTGCTGAAAACTGAGACTTACTTGAAAGTTTTGATCTTCAATAAAGTTGAAGATAATCAAGATGTTTGTATCACTGTGGATATTTGTCATCAGTCTGCATAAAACTTGGATTTCAAGTTACTCCTCCATGATCAAGTCCACTCTTACTATTCTGTAGATCATTATAGATATTGTAACGGTGCAGTACGGATATTGATCCACCAGGGGGAGCTCACAACAAATCGTTAGACTCTTCTAGAAGCTTACAGAGTTCTTGACTTTTGCTTGAGGCTGACCACAGGAAGTCAACAAATCCTTTGGACCCAGAGTTCAGTGAAATCAGGATTACCTGCTTCAAAGCTCTGGCCCGTTCTATGACATGTTTTCTTGAATGAGGAGGCTGCATTTATAATTGTCTGCCTGTCTAATTACCCAAGTGATCATTTAAAGTTTTACCTTCCATTCCAAACAACTTGGATAGTAGGCATTTCTCGAAGTAGCAGGCTCTGTTTTAAGAATGAAATAACCAAACAAGCAAAAAATATGTGTCCTAAATGTAGACATTGCCCAGACAAATATGCTAAGAAGCATATTTACATATGACGCATGGAAGAGGCACAGTTTTTGGAAGAAATCTCCAAACATTAATCTTGATCATTTTTTGGGCCTGGGGATTGGGCTCAGAAACCTGCCATATTCATCTTCAGGCAAAAAAAAAAAATCCTTTCAACTGGCCATCAACCTCACCTTTTTTTCTTTTTTTCTTAAAGGAATAGGCCACCGTTTTTACATACAAAGATATATTCTTACCTCACTTTAGTCGAGTTAATATATCCCCGTCTGGTCTTTGTCCGCGCGCTCTGTCACGCAAATGGAGCACATACGCAGCCTCTCCCACATGTCGCATAGCTCCGAAAAAGCTCACGATAGAAGCTACCAAGCTCTTCCACGTGTTCCCTATTTAAATAAAGTTACGTGAAGTGTTTTCATGCGAAGTATATTTACCCAGAAATGTAGCATGTCGATTTTATAAGCAAATAAAAAGGGGGACTATATTGTGAGGCGTAATGATACGAGGAGCACAGCTTCCGCGTAGTAACTCCTAAAGACTTCCCCCGCTCACTTCTGTCAATAACCTTTAGGAGTTACTGCGCGGACGTTTTACTCCTCGTATCTTTACGCCTCACAATATAGTCCCCCTTTTTATTTGCTTATAAAATCGACATGCTACATTTCTGGGTAAATATACTTCGCATGAAAACACTTCACGTAACTTTATTTAAATAGGGAACATGTGGAAGAGCTTGGTAGCTTCTATAGTGAGCTTTTTTGGAGCTATATGACATGTGGGAGAGGCTGCGTATGTGCCCGTTTGCGTGACAGAGCGCACGGACAAAGACCAGACGGGGATATATTAACACGTCTAAAGTGAGGTAAGAACATATCTTAGTATGTAAAAACGGTGGCCTATTCCTTTAATGTCTCCACTTTTCGACATCTTCATGAGGAAACGATTGTGTCTATAAATGTGTTCACGGAGAAGACGGAGACAAATGAAAGTTTGTGTCAGTTTTTGTTTCATGCGATAATATGCCCAGTAAACATAGTACATTTTGACAGTAGGAAAGAACAACATAGGGGAGACCGGGGTATTTGTCACACTTTTTTCTAGAGTTCACTGCTCATCCACAGAAAATCCCACAGGCATCAGACATGCATTAAATGAAAGCTTGAACCTTTAAAGAGGGGGTATTATGCTTTTTTCAATCACATAGCACCAGTCTATAGCACACTACAATGATGACGAAACCTTCTGTTGGTTTGTAAATGCCGTAAATTAAAATAACTGCCTTGTATAAAATTGCTCTCTCAAAATGGCTGTGTCTTGAAATAGGCCTCTGTCTCTTTAAGAACCTCTGAGCCTTTCCGACACACCCCCTCCACTCTGTCTGTGGCATCAGTGGGGAGGGGGGTTCTGCTGAGGAGCAGTGATTGGTTACTCGGCTGGTGATGAAAGCTCGGAGGCGTCTCCAGGAGGTGGGGGCGTTCCTAGGACTCAGGCAAACCTATCCCTAAAATGGCTGCCATCAGAGTTTTTACAGATTACTCAAAAATATGTGAATGTGCCAAAGCAACACTTCAGGCATGTTTTTAATGAGGGAATGACATAAAAGCATGATGTAAAGCTTGAAAAAGTCAATTTTGCATAATACCCCCCCTTTAACTTGAAGGAGACCTCGCTTCCTTTTATCATATTTCGAGAAATCGTGTGCCCCATGTGCGGGGCAAGTTGTCACAATGTTTAGGGCTGGTTGTCACAATTGTTTTTAATGGAGTTATGTTAACTTGAAATTGTATAAACCTTTGTAACTTTTTTGCTTTGTGAGCTAAAAGGACAAAATGTTTTAAAAGTCACAATGCAATGCCAGATGTGTTCAAGACATTCATTTAACTGTTGATTTTTCTGCAAACTGCTCTATAAGGTGTAAAGTGTACAAATACACTCAAATGACCCAAACATACATGAAAGCTAATTTTAAATTGAAGTGATCAGAAAAAAAAGCATTAGACAAAAGAAAAACAACTGTCCCACAATTTATACCCCATGTGACAAATAACCCCTCAGTTTTTGTGACAAATAACCCTGAGTGTCCACTTTACTCAAATCTCAAATCAAAGCTCTCTCTGTCTTTCAGATCAGCGTCTTTTGTTCATGGCACTGACAAAAGGAAAGTTCTCATTACAGAAATAACCCAAACATTACATTTTGGGAAAAGGCAGAAAAACAATTCAAATGTGTCCTCTCATCATGACTTCTGTCCAAATGAGAAAATGACTGTTAAGAGATGAAGAATGCCAATACACATATTATATATCGGTACCAGCACACAGCGCCCTCTAGTGTGGCTATAGAAATGAATGTGACAAACTGCCCCTTGTGACAAATGGCCCCGGTCTCCCCTAATCTATGGGTATGTTGTGGTGTCACTTGAACGTAACCCATTGAACCTATAAGGAAAAATGATATAGAATTGTCTGACTTGGGCGGTACACACATCTTGCAGTAGTTGCTGGCCATAACTGGTAGCATTAGTTTTAATTGATTTGTTTCAGCGCTGCTTCGTCATACTTCTGTCGAGCTACTGTAAATCTGACTTGTGACGGCGATAGTCAGCCAAATGCCCTTAAGCTCCTTTAGCTGAAACCATCTATCACTCATTTGCTGGCTGTAGTTTCCTCCACCTAATGTAGGCTATGTAAGTAATTCAACTGCATTACCAGAAAGATGTTTGAAGCACCGAATCGGAGGCGTGACTGAAATGGGGAAAGTGGGGGTATTTAAGATGGGGGGGATGAAGCTTGGGGGTGTACGGCAGCGGTGATTGAAACCATCTCCTCTCTGTGCACTAGCATGTGCACGCCGATCGGTCAAGGGGCTCGCTGTGAGTCCATGCCTGGAGAGCTTTACCAAACATGGTCACGTAGCTGAGGCGCAATCAGAATTTCCTATTGCTACCGGAGCCCACATTCGCAGTCTGGAGGATTTGCAAGCTTTGTTTCTCCCCGCTGCTCATAACTTCACTTTATCTCTGATTTCTCCTTAAGTGTAATGTGTTTATGGGGTATTGACATATCAACAAATGGGCCCATAAGTTCTAAACTGCTGCATAAACATAGCCTACATTATAAACATGATCATCTATAATCTTCAAAGCATACAAACAATATGTTATGCTTGTTGGAACTTTTGATGACAGCGACACATTCCAAATGAATAGAGATAAGGGCAGTAAAGGGGTAGGGGAGACCGGGGCTATTTGTCACACTTTTTTTTTCTGGAGTTCACTGCGCATTAACAGAGAACCCCACAGGAGTCAGAGCTGCAATAAATGAAAGCTTGAACCCTTGACTTGGGTTCAAGCTTTCATTTATCAAATTTCGATAAATAGTTATTAACCGCCATACACAACAAAATCGACAATGTGCCTCATATGTGGGGCAAGTTGTCACAATGTTTGTCATTAATGTTTTAAATGGAGTTTTTGATGTTAACTTGAAATTATGTAAAACTTTTGGCTTTTTGAGATAAAAGGACAAAATACGTTTTCAAACCGTCTCAATGCAATGTAGTCGCAATGTGTTCATTACACTCATTTGAACTAATTGTTTTGGTGTAAAATATACAAATTCCCTAAAACACATAGCTCTGTAAAAGCTAATGTTAAAACAAAGTCATCAGAAAAGACATATTGGACACAAAAGACAAATAATGTCCCACCATGTGATACCATGTGACAAATGACCCCTCAGTTTTTGTGACAAATAACCCCCGAGTGTCCACTTGGGAACGATGTAAACTAGCTAACAAACGGCTTTAGCGTGTTAGCTCGAAAACAGCTCAAATCAAAACTAACGTCTCTCTTTCAGATCAGTTTTTTGTTTATGGCACTGACAAAAGGAAAGCTCTTCATTCAAAAATGACCCAGACATTAAAGTTTGGGAAAAGGCATAAAAACAATTCAAATGTTTCTTCTCCTCGGGGCTTCAGTCCAAATGGGAAAATTATCATTGGAAGAGATGAAGAATACGAATACGCATATTATATATCAGTACCAGCGAACAGCGCCCTCTAGTGTGGCTATAAAAAACAATGAGACAATTACCCCGTATGACAAATAGCCCCAGTCTCCCCTAATTAACACTAAGCAACATCATATGACAGCCGCGGTGGGTTCAGCTGGGGGTAAAGGAGGTCATATATGAGAGATGGCTGAGCCCGGCCCTCGACAGACTTATAGGCCTTAGGTTCCAGCTGTTGAGCACCTGGGACAGAGCGGTTCTATGGGGACGATCGGGATAAAACACATCTGCACTTTGCCTATTCTTTCATCACTTGCAACCATACTGTGTGCTTCGGGTGACTTGTGTCATGTGAAAAGATGCAAAACTCAATTACTTTATACTCCACAATAAAACAATAAATGAATAATCTTTCCAAATTTAAGGCAAACACCTTGGCTATAAACATACGTCTGTCTACAAAACCACTTTGCCAACAGAATTGTCACCACCTATAGCTTAAAAAAGCAAGCTAAGTGCTGGTGATAATGGAGTGTGTTTTGCTGTGTTTCAGAGACGTATAATTGCATGGTTCCTACACAAATGTCAAGGTTGAAACGAGAGTGGTTAAAAGGTGTTAGCACAACGTTAAGTACGTGTCAACAAGCTGCTAATAGAAGTGGGAATTGTTGCTCCTCCACAAGCATTTTTTTTTTTTTCACAAAATGTGTCAGAAGTATGGCGGGATATGCAAGAGTATTTCTATGGTAATTATTTATTTAGATCATATTTTGGAGCAATCACGCATTTGGTCTCTGAAACCAATGTCTAGATTCCAGGACAACCTGAACAAGCTTGGATTTACAGGCAGGTTCTTCTGTCCCGCTGTCCGCTCAGGTTGGAGATCTGATGTCATCCAGTGAAGCTCCCCGAGATCCCGAGGCCTTCCTTCTACCATAAATAGGCAGACGCGGCGGACTGAGGAGGTAGGATGAAGCACAAATGGTTCAAGTGTTCTTTTACAGCGCATCTAATCTCTCTATGTCGTTTATTGACTTTATATCTGCCGGCTCCCTGTACCACCTCCTATTTGAGCTTCTCGTCAAGATCTTAAAGTAGTGCTCAAAAACTATACATGATTGCACCAATGAGGGATAAAACATTGTAATAGATGTAGTCATGAATTACAAGTGAAAATTCAAGAAGACCAAATGCTTAAGTATTTCTGTTTAATAGACTGTAAGCCTAGTTAGACCTGTTCACCACAACTGCCTCTAAAATCCTGCACTGTCACTGAAAAAGATGTTACTCTGGGTCCGAATTGCCGTCATGCACGAGCTTAATATAGAAGGTGCAGTTACGCTTATGACCTGAGGTGGCAGTAGTGAGTATAAAATGGCCAACTTGCATCTGGCCTCTTTAAGCTAAGCAATTTTTCTTCAATTTAGATACTCAGTGTCAGAGTGAAATGTTTTCATTTGCAAAGCGCACATTTCCTTGTTCTTGACTTTTACAAGAACAAGGTGGGTTTGATAACACGTTCTATTCCATGTGTCTCAAGTGATAATTAACCTGTCATTAAATCAATGTTTCAAAGACCAACACACAGTAAATGCAAAAGAAAAACAACTTATTCCGGAAAACAGAGCTTACAAAAGTCTCCAAGTGGTCCTTGAAAAAACAAACTTGGAACGGATTACAAAATCTTCTATTTGAGAATATATAGGCTACTGATTTGAATGAATTGAGGATACAACTTTCCATTCACTTCTTTAATGATCAAATTCTGCCAATCAATCTATTTGAACCAAAGCACCTGTGACAAGAAAAGGTATAAGGTACAAATGCTTAACCCTTTACTGAAGTAGGTCATTTTGATTCACTCGCCTGTAAAATGACGTCTCCAAATTAAAACCATTGCTGTTAATGTCCCTTATGGAATTTACATAATACTCTTGCATGTGAGTCTCTAGTTGTAGCCACAACAATCAGTATGACTATCAGTGTCACTATTGGCAAGTTATCAACTACAGTACTGAATAAAATAATAATTGTCTTTATTGTCACCTAAATTTTTTAATGAAAATAAAAGTCCACAGCTGCAATAGATAGGTGGAACCACAACACACTCTGACAAACAGGTCAACAATATATGTAAAAAATAACATTGTACATCAATTTTTACATGGATATGTCCATGCGTTTTATCGGGGGACCTTTGTCTTACCCAAATCTATCATTTTGACTAGTAGCATGTCGGGCAATGTGACTGTGGTGCGTATAGGAATGCATTTAATGGTGCATGTCCCGTCGGCGGGACGTAGCTTTTTTAAAGGGTTTTTAACTGACTTCTGTACTGGCAAACTATACTGGCATTGCCTGTAGACATTAGCATTAATAGAAACCTATACAAAGACATCAACCGACTTGACCTGTAAAAATGTCTATTATGTTGTTAAAATCTTAAGAAGGTTCTTCAGTAAATCTTCTCCTTTATAGCCCCTCCCTCCACAATAAAACATGTGCAGCGCTCCCTCTGAGTCTGTAACAACAGTGGATCCAGTCTGGCACATTCCTCTCCACAGCTGATAACTTTGACACATTTACTGTCTTGAGCTGCTTTAATCATGCTATGCCATCCACTCAGTAAAGGTTAGCCCAAGTAGCATTATTAGCAAATCAGCCTGAAACGGCAGCCAGCGTAAACAGTGACACAGGCAGCACTGTGCACACCACAATTCACTCTGCGTTATTTTTAGTGTGAGGGATTTCTCTCTCGTAGAACATCACCCCGATCCATCCGACTCATGACCAAATAAAGAGAGCACATTCCCGGTCCGACTGTGTGCTCCTCAGCAATGTTTAGAAGACCCTGAGCGGCTGGGTGACACTTTGTGCTGGAGACGTCTGCGCTCTCAATATATGAACTCACTTGCTTGTGGTATTTTAGAGCAAAGCCCAGGAGAAACGATCTCATGTCTGAATGCTTAGAATGATTAAAAGACAAACAGTTTCTAGGGCTGGGGCGATATGCTTTAGTCACGATACAATACATGATAAATTAGAAATCGGGTCAATACAATTCATATTGCAACACAATAAGTTTACACTAAATCTATTTGTTTTAAACGTACAAGTCAGTTTTCAAAAGTTATAAACCAATTGCCAAATGTTAATCTGACATTTGAATGAAGAGCTAACATAGATGTGACCATTTACCTACGTTAGGCCACTGCTAACGGTTTAAAATCAAACTCCAGTCTCTTACCAGTTTGGAAGATGGAAAAATGTCGAGCACAGAGAGAGAGTGGAACCAGCACGTGAAAGAAAAACCATCACATTCTCTACAAAAACATATTAGATAATTAGAAGATGGTGAGAATTCGCTCACTTATCAAATGATTGTATCTTCCTGAGTAAGTACAGTCTCTGGTTGCACTTCCTCAGGATCTCTTATTGATTATGAGCCTTCTTATTGGACATGAGCACATAGATGTGACATTATATAAAGAGTTAGAATTTTCCAAATCCATTTGGAATACAGACCTCTCCTTACCTATTTACTTTTCATTAAAAATACTCTTCAAAAAAGTTATTTCAAAAGTAAGAAACTTTTATGTTTTGATCTCTCTGAAAACAGTCAGCACACCCCAATTGTGTTGCTGTAGGTTCTCTTAAGTCCTATTGCTCACATGCACAGAACGTGTTTGTAGGGATAGCCTGAAAAGGACTTTACTCTGAGTCTGGCTTCAACTCTAATCATCCAAAGTCAGCGGGTGAACCAGTTCATGAAAAATTGCCCTCAGAGTATGTCGTCTGTATGTCTTTCTCAGCCTAACTACTACACCGAGTGTAGACTTTCCAAAGCTCAGAGTTACAAGGCCATCAGGGACTCCTAGGATAATGAAGAGGAATGAATGATTGAGTAAATGTCAGACATGAAATTTAAAGAACACTGACCCTTAAGTGAATATGACAAACAGCAGTAAGAGCTCAGAGAAAACACTCTTTCCACAGTGTCTCAGTCTGAACTCTCATGGCGTTTGTTTACATTACTCACTCACGAGATTTACAGAGCTACAAAAGTTAAATAATGACTTTTCCAACTTGTGAATATTTAGTCACCAACGGAAACATCTGTTTCTTTAAAACAGATGTTTTATACAATATGTAATCATTGTTTTAACACTCAAAATCAGGCGTCAGCATTAGTATTACTTTACATTCCAACATTTTTCATATCACCTCTACATTTACATTCTTTACATTAAATGATTATTTATGGTTTGAGTGATTATTTTTACGTGGTTGTCACTGTTTATAACCCAAACTTTAAAATCATCAAATGTTTCAGTGTATCTGGCGCATGTTACTGCTGAAGAGGTGATCTCTTTCTCCAGTTTGATTGTAGAGTGAGGTTCTGCTCGGTGAAGGTCTCGACTGGAGACCATCTCACTAATTATTCTCATCTGCAAATGGACCACAGCCGTCTGCACTGTTGCCAGGAAACGGCCTGTGTCCGGCCATGTGACACACGTGTCCGTTTATTGTGCTCATGACCACCTCAGTCTATCTCTGTATAACACATTCATTCATGGGCTTGTCCAGAACCTTTTGTTACGTCTGCGTATAGGCATAAAAACACCTGTGTGTGTGTGTGTGGTGTGACGCATGTTGTGTCCCCAGTGACTCTGTTGCATTCTTGTACAGGTCACAGACAGAGCGCTCGGATGGAGCACTGGAGTAAAACTGGAGAACTACCTCATCAGCCTAGTGTGACGTCACAGTGGTTACCCTGCGACTGTTCTGAAGAGGCACAATTTGAACTATTTGAACCATTTTAGGTTAAAATCTCTTAGTTTTTAATAGGATACTGTATAAAGGCTACATTTTCTGTAATCAATATGACACAGGAAAGGTTACGGCATCACTACAATTTAAATCAAATATGCACATAATCCTAATCAGTACAATTGATCTTTAAAATCCTAACCAAACATGGCCTATATGTAAGAATAATATTTGAAATTGGAAGGACTGCTATTGAAAATGTTTTGACCAACACATCAGTCAATTTCAGCCTACAGCCTTCACATTGGCTAACCCACCTTTGTTTTTTCTAATAATGCTTTGTTGTTGTTTTTTTGCTGAATAAACTGACTAGCATCAGACCTGTTGCCTATCTCGTGGGAACCTTTGTGAAGACAGTGACGGGCTCGTGATTGTGACATAACTCCGTTGCATCCAGCTCCCTCAGAGCATCCTTTTCTCGCCCGAAGGTGGAAAAAGTGACACCGATTAGCCTCGATGCCGCAGCGGTGACATCACTCCCCGATGAGGACGCTGCGCCCTGATTGGACCGCGGCCTCGGCCAATCACAGTCCACACGCGCTGGAAGAGTTTAAAACACTTTCGGAAAGTGTCGGAAAGTGAGACACACGGGGGACAGTTCGGGACTTTAAATCGCATTTGTCTGTGTTTGGGTTTTTTTCTTGGACTGACATCTGCCGTTTTCGAAACCCCATCCGTTCGTACTGTAGAGGACAGCAGCATGTCGACACACTTCAGGAGCGGCCCATCCTTCGGACTGTCCGCCGAGGTCAAGAGTAAGGTACGGAGAGACACGAGCTCAACACACTCACTGAGGAAAGTATTAGATCAGACTAAACCTGATGCTAAAGCAATGAACCAAAACATTGAGAAAACAGCTGGAATAAGGGTATAGTGATGTAAAAGTGGGAGAAATAGCTCATAGTAAAGAAAAAAAAATGAAATAAAAGTAAAAATCAATATCTAAACTAAATGAGTGGCCTCTTGATAAACTAATATTGTATAGCGACAGCTTGACCAGGCTAATAGTGATCCTATCAATGAAACATAAAACATACTGGCTACTAAGCATGTAACAACATAACCATGGTGTTCAGGTGAGCCTAAAACACACAGGTTCTATTATATCTTTACCAAAAGAAATGGCAGTGGAAAATCATAGTAGTAAGAAACATTCTTGGGACTATGAGGCGATGTAAGTCAATGATTCAATATGTGGGGCTGCCACAGATGTGCGCACTCATCCTACATGTAATATAGTATACCAAGAATCTATCTGGAATGCTTTTCCTATAGGGCCCCAAGTGATAGGCCTGTAAAGTACTGTATAAGAGCTTTATCTGTGGGAGTAGCTTTTTCTCAGGCTCAGACCCGTCTTGTATTGGGTTTATGAGCTGCTGTATCCATCCATATAGGGTATTATTGTGACCAAACTAATTTGACGATGTATGTTGTGTTAATTGGTGGCAGAGGCCTTTTCCACTCAGGTGTGACTGTGATACCGCAGCGCTGGGATTATCCACCTCATCATCATGTTCTGGTGTCTTCTCTGAATAGTGCCATCACTCAGCCCTGCTTTAATCGCACACTGCACGCACTTCAATACACACACGCTCCTGTCATTGGGCCTATTTAGCTCTCACCGGGGTCTCTTAGTCACCCTCTCTCTGGCTCAGGCCCGGCCGTTATTGTGCATCAGTCGATTATGTAAACACAGGAGAGGTGAAAATACGCAGTGGTTCCCAGGGTATTGACTCATTTCCAAGCAGAGCGGGGCTGCCTCGAAATCAGGAGTTGGCTTCAGCATACGACGACATTCCTTTTATTGCCACTTGTAAACTATGTTGTGTGTTGCCTCTGTTGATATGGACTTGGATATTGTCATTGATTTCACCGTACCTGTCCAGAAAACTGTTCGCTGCCTCAGGTCAGGTTCAACAGATTTATTTGGTTTTATGTAGCCAACCAACTCACAGTTTTTTCTACTTGAGAAAAACCCCACTGGAAGTTACAATATTGTAGAAGTACAAAAAGTCGCGGTGTAATTACTGAATACAAGCTCCATTTTGACATACACAACAAATTAACAGAATATAAATATACAGAACTGTCAAACTAATACAAGAATCCGATGTATTTAAGGGTTAGCAGGTTTTAGACATGATAAAACCCCCTGATATTGCAACCATTCAACTTGTATTTCCAGTGCACTTGTGATTACTTATCCCCTATTATTTATTGTAGAGCCATAATTCTAACATGTAGCGGAGCATCACTGACAGGACATTCCAGCCATGTGACTTCAGAGAGCTGCAGGACGCATCAGAGCACTGTCAGGTACATCAGCACAATCCTCTGGCCTTTTAAGGACGCGGCCGGCCTCCGCTCGCTCCGGGTCCCTATCCAAACAGTTTACATGGACGTCAGGGAGGACAAAACACTGGGCTGACACACACCAGGCAGAGGGGACGCAACCAGGACAACCGCCAGCTGTGCCAGCGCCTCACTCGGACACGCTCACACCGGTACAGCCTCCTATATAGGGGGGTTTAAGACAACAGGTCGACCTATTGTGCTTCAGCTTATGTGTGAAATGTGACGAATGTCCTCAACATTTCACATATGCTTCAGAACAAGGCAATATGATTTACAGCGGTCCAATAACACACTGAGCAGATATTCATTTAAATGCACAATAGTAATCCACGTGACATGGCGGCACTGATTCCTGCATCACAAGTCCAAGGTCCTTTGTTTGAGCCACAGTTTCGATATCGTCCCCTACTCCCTCGGAGGCTCTGATTTCCCCTGCTACTAAGAACATGGCGCTATTTGGGGTTTTCCTGATAAAAAAAAAGTAAAGGCTCCTCATATTAATGAAAGTGGATATGATTAGATTAGTGATTGAAGTCTGTTCTGCAAAAAATATTCTTGAAATATTTTACACTTAAAGGGGCTACATGCAAATTAGCCATTATAGCCATTATACTCACTACTGCCACCTCAGGTCATATGTGTAACTGCACCTTATATATTAAAGAGGGGGTCTTATTGGGCGGCACGGTAGCGCAGCGGTTAGTGCTCTCGCTTCACAGCTAGAAGGTCCGGGTTCGATTCCCACCTGGACGGGCCTTTCTGTGTGGAGTTTGCATGTTCTCCCCGTGTCTGCGTAGGTTTCCTCCGGGCACTCCGGTTTCCCCTAGCACTAAAAACATGCACAATAGGCCAGGATGAATGATGTGTGTGAGTGAATGTATGGTGATGGTCAGAGGGTCCGTTGGCGCAGACGTGTGTAGTCGCGAAAGCGCCTCTGACAGTCTCCCCCAGGGGAAACTGAAGCTACAAACGTAGTTTGCCACCACCGAGTGTGGAGTGAATGTACAATTGTCTCATGTAAAGCGCTTTGTGACTATATGTCTGTGAAAGGCGCTATATAAATAAAGATCTTCTTCTTCTTCTTATCCTTTTTTCAATCACATAGCACCAGCATCACTCTACAATGATGACCAAACCTTCTGTTGGTCTGTAAATGCAGTAAATTAGAAAAACTGCCTTGTATAAAATTGCTCTCTCAAAATGGCTGTAGTGAATGTCTTGAAATAGGCCTCTGTCTCTTTAAGAACCTCTGAGCCTTTCAGACACGCCCCCTCCACACACTGTCTGTGGCATCAGTGGGGAGGGGTTCTGCTGAGGAGCAGTGGTTGGTTACTCGGCTGGTGACGAAAGCTCGGAGGCGTCTCCAGGAGGTGGGGGCGTTCCTAGGAGGACTCAGGCAAACCTATCCCTAAAATGGCTGCCATCAGAGTTTTTACAGATTACTCAAAAATATGTGAATGTGCCAAGGCAACATTTCAGGCATGTTTTTAATGAGGGAATGACATAATAACATGATGTAAAGATGATGTAAATGAAAAAGTCGATTTTGCATAATACCCCCCCTTTAAAGGAATAGGCCACCGTTCTTACATACCAAGATATGTTCTTACCTAACCTTAGCCGAGTTAATATATACCCGTCTGGTCTTTGTCCGTGCGCTCTGTCACGCAAACGGAGCACATACGCAGCCTCTCCCACATGTCATATAGCCCCAAAAAAGCTCATGATAGAAGCTACCAAGCTCTTCCACGTGTTCCCTATTTAAATAAAGTTACGTGAAGTGTTTTCATGTGAAGTATAGCTATTTACACAGAAATCTAACATGTCGATTTTATAAGCAGATAAAAAGGGGTACTATATTGTGAGGCGTAATGATACGAGGAGTAAAACGTCCGCGCAGTAACTCCTAAAGACTTTCCCGCTCACTTCCGTCAATAGAAGCTGCGTGACTTGTAGAGAGCCTTTTACAACAAGCAGAAAATATATTTTCGGAAAGTGCTGCGCATTCCTACCTCATGGTCGAGGTCCTGAGTCCTGTGTCGTCGTCCGGGGTGAGTTGGAAATCTGTGAAACATTACTACACTATATACTTTCTGCTTGTTATCACAGCCCGGCACGATGCACGTAAAAGGCATTGTTCACAAGTTATCGACGCTTCTTCAACTGTTCTCTGCTAGCTCTCTACAAGTCACGCAGCTTCTGTTGACGGAAGTGAGCGGGGGAAGTCTTTAGGAGTTACTGCGCGGACGTTTTACTCCTCGTATCATTACGCCTCACAATATAGTACCCCTTTTTATTTGCTTATAAAATCGACATGTTACATTTCTGTGTAAATATACTTCACATGAAAACACTTCACGTAACTTTATTTAAATAGGGCACACGTGGAAGAGCTTGGTAGCTTCTATCGTGAGCTTTTTTGGAGCTATGTGACATGTGGGAGAGGCTGCGTATGTGCTCCGTTTACGTGACAGAGCGCACGGACAAAGACCAGACGGGGATATATTAACCCGGCTAAGGTTAGGTAAGAACATATCTTGGTATGTAAAAACGGTGGCCTATTCCTTTAAGCTCGTGCATGTCGGCAATTCAGACACGAAGTAACACCGTTTTGAGTGACAGTGCAAGATTTGAGAGGCAGTTGTGAATATGTCTGGGCTCATTCTACACATTAGGACATGGCTGGAACATGTAGGGGGAGGTAAATACTTGATTTTAACATTTTTAAACTCCGTGTAGTCCCTTTAAATCAATCAAGATGTTCTTGTTTCAAGTTAATTAAGATTTGTTTATCTAATTTTTTGTGCGAAAAGATATTGTTTTCTAAATTTCGGTATGAAATAAACTTGCCTCGTTGAAAGATTTCTTGAAATTTGTTATTGAAATCAAGGACAACTTCAAGAAAATGTGACTTATTACAGTGTAATATACTGTATACTCAGGTACCAAGTTTCTCCACACTTTCATTAATGACGTGCACGGCTTTTGGTCCGGGTCAGTGAGTGTCCTTACGATGTGTCCCCTGTTATGGGGGTAGAGGGCTCGTCCTGTAGCTGGCAGGTTGGTTTGAATTAGGGTTGTCGGGGGCAGGATCTGACTGGTGCATGTTGCCATTGTGTCCTTGGGCAAGACACTTTTCCTGCCGCCTGTCAGAATGGAATGTGTGAGTTGGTGGTTGGAGGGCTCGATTACGTTTGCATTTAGCAAATCAGAGCACGTTATTTAATTTGATAGTAAAATGTTATTTGAAAAGAAAATATCCCATCTCTGTGAGGTCTTTTATACAGTTGTGTTCAAAACATACCCTGGCAGAGTTTAAGAATATGAAAGATAACACATAAAAAGTTGTTTTTTTCACTCATAGTTAGTGGTTGTGTGAAGCCATTGATGGTAAAACAACTGAGTTTGCTTTTTTAAAATCCTAATAAAGAAATACCAAAATGACCCTGATCAAAACTTTACATACTGTGTATTGCCCCCTTTAACATCAGTGACAGCTTGGAGTCTTTTGTGGTAGTTGTGGTGAAGGGTCTGTATATAATCTAATGGCAAAGCGGCCCATTCTTCTTGATAAAACGCCTCCAGTTCCTGTAAGTTCCTGGGTTGTCTTGCATGAACTGAGCTCTCCCCACAGTGGTTCAATGATATTGAGATGGCCATTATAACGGGACCTTCACTTTATTCTGCTGGAGCCAGTGGCATCAGTGAAACACCTCCATATTTTACAGTAGGTATGGTGCACTTTCTTCACTTTCTGCCAGGGTATGTAAACCTTTGAGCACAACTGTATTATCTATAAAACCATCTACCGTAACCCCTGTTTGGACCTCTATGAACATGTTCTGATAGTCATAAGATGGGATTCTTTGAGTGTTTGGTGTCGCAGCAAAGACCTTACATCCAATGTTTTTGTTCTTCTACACAAGGTAATCCTGAAGGGGAAAAAAAGCATCTTACAGTTAAGCGGTTTTCGATTTCTAAATGTAAATTTGTCGCCGCTGGCCTTTCTTTATCAGCCCCAAATCTGCCTGAATCGTCACTGTATAAGGGCAGGTTCTGAGCAAACCCAGAAGAAAGAGAGAGAGGGGGAAACATGAGTGAGCCCAATGAGTGGAGCAAGCCAGGCGGGACAAGGCGCTCTGAGAGCGGGTGGAGGTGGAGGGGGGGTGATGGTGGTGGTTTGGGAAAGCTTTTTCTCCCTAGTTTGGTGTGATGGAGTGAAAGCTACGCTAACCCCGGAGCTGCTGCTTTTGAAATGCGTGCTTTTATTGGCCGCAGATCCCAGACTGAGAAGAATTATCTGCAAAACATTCAGGAATTGGCCATGTGTGGGGGCGTGGGAGGGTAAGGGGGTTAGGAAGTGGTCTGGAGTGTTCTGTCACCATAATATAACAGGTTTTACCAGGTTTTACCAAGGTGCTGGGATTTTTTTTTAAATCTCCTTGTAAATTACATATTCTATATAGACTGTGTAAATTGCATTTTATGCCTGACTATAAGAGGGGAAAAGGTTCGACCATGCAATAAAGTTGGTGATATTTGTGTTGTGTGGACTGGGAATCTCTAAGTGCAGGGAAATATACAAACCCATAAGGTGTTCGGCATTTCCACATGAGCGGGATGAGTCGAAATATAAATGCATTTTACAGATTGAACACAATCTGCAAACATTACAAGGTAATGCTTATCCAAAGTCTTTCTCCTCAGAGTTTTAGATGAGTGTACTGCACCTTAGTCCCATAGTTATTTGTATCTCTCTGATGCAGACTTGATTAAGTAAAAGTAGCTCAAAGGGGGGGTAAAGGGTTTGAGGATTCTGCTGCATTGTTCCCTTTCTTTATGGCATAGAATAATTGAGACGACGACCGGCTGGCATGTGTTGTGTCCACAGGCCTTTTTCATTTCGTTTGTTATTTTTGCACCCCACATCCCTGGCATTTTATTAGCCTGTATAGTCCTCTGCGCCATACTGTAAGATTGTCTTCCCTTATAAGAAAAGAGGGAGTTATTTTAGTAACAAAATCCCTCATATGAAGCAGGACATTGCTGAAGGCGAGCCGTGTCAGTGTGGACTTGTAGTGCTGGGCTAGTTTGAGTGCGATGAAAGCTTTTATTTGTTTTGTTCTCGTTGACGTCATCATATGAGAAGGGAAATGGTTTTCTTATCTTGAAAATAACAATGTATGCAATATTGTATTCTGATTAAACCCTCTACATATTTCCGTCTTTTTACCCCAATGGACATTTAGCAGGCCCCTAGGTGGAGGTATTTCCTGTCAAATTTTTCTCCAACTTGTAGTTCACCAAATTCTTTCTTTAAACATCCATTACATTTGGTTACCTATCAGCTACTTATAGTATTAAGACGAAACTACTGTCATGATTGGATTCCCCTGGATTCATATAATCTCTTATCTCTTTGTTTATGATTTTCAGTTGGCGGGAAAGTATGACCCCCTTAAAGAGGAAGAGCTTCGGTTGTGGATAGAAGATGTGACTGGAAAGAGGATCGGGGACAACTTTATGGACAGCCTCAAAGACGGAGTGATACTGTGCGAGTAAGTGACCTGTCGACATTATAGTATTATGACTTATTTCACTGTAAATGTTTTCACTGCCTCTTAAAACGTGCTTAACTTGACGAGCCTCTCTATCGGCCTCCTTTTTGTAGGCTCATAAATGCCCTCCAGCCTGGCTCTGTGAGAAAGATCAACAACTCCAATCAAAACTGGCACCAGGTAGGAGAAGGTCATCTCAAGTGACTGGGCTATTCTCACTTGTGCTGACACTGATATATTTATTCATGCACTTTAAGTGGCTCACTATTCAAAGGACGGCCATTTTACCACCACATTTATGGGCCTTTTACAAGACAGAAAACATAAACAAGGATTTTAATAGCAAAACTTAAAAGGCTGGTGAGAATTCTCACTGGACTAGTTCTTGAAGAACGCATTAAAAGCCTATTTCTGGGGTTACTCAAGAGGTTTAGCCAGAAAACTGGTAATGAGGCAATTTATTTTTTCAAGCAAAACAAAAAACACAAGTTAGTTTAGTTATTTACATTAGTGATGACAAAGGGAACATTTCCAGTTTTAAACTTTCAACTGTGGTGCATTTTTCATGTAATAAAAGGAGAAAGGAATGTTCCTTTTCTTGCACTTTCTGATGCTTATTCACATAGTCTGATCAAGTAGATGCTTCTTGCAAATCACTGTCCTTGGAGCCCAAAGTTCTGTACAGTCTAAAGAACACCATTGATGCTAACATGAGGCGCAATAACTCTGATGGAGCACTGGGGAAATGAGAAGCAATTTATAACCAAAAGACCAGAAACGGTAACCACAAGCTTTGACGTTTGAAGTGATAGCAATTTGAGCACTGAAGTGATGCGTCTCTGGAGGAGGAGGTTATCCCCATGTAGGCGGGTGTAAATAAAGACAGCCACAGTTTCATGTGTGTGACTGATAAAGGAAAAGATCATAATAGTACGAATATAAGGACGAATGTCTAACACAAAGGAGTCTGTTAAATAATATAGTCTTTGTTGATTTAACAGTGACATATTTAGCACAGAACGACAAGTATCCCAGACTATACTGTACTCCTATCACAGTAACTCTTAAGCATTCTAATTTGATTTTCCTTCTTTCATGTCCAGCTGGAGAACATTGGGAATTTTGTGCGCGCCATCACAGAGTACGGCCTGAGGCCACATGACATCTTCGAGGCCAACGACTTGTTTGAGAACGTCGCCCACACGCAGGTCCAGTGCGCACTCATCGCCCTGGCTGGGATGGTGAGCCCCTTCACTCCTGCACTAACACCAAGCGCTTACTGTCACATTCTTGGGTCTCATCTCTGTAATCCTGTGAAAGCCTAACAGAAACAATATGGTTATTAAACTGCTATTTTTCCCCTTTTGTAACTTGCCAATTGTCTGCTCTAGGCCAAGTCCAAAGGTTTCCACTCCAAGTATGACATAGGAGTAAAGTACGCGGAGAAGCAACAGCGGCGATTCGCTCCGGAGAAGCTCAGAGAGGGACGCAACGTCATCGGCCTGCAGGTCAGACAACTACAACTGTGACAGCTACTGACTACGACATTAACTAACCTCACTAACTCAACCTTTTTCACTCACTGACCCCTATTTTACCTACCTATACATTGGCGAGCCCTGCGCCTTTCTCCAACCTGAATTTTCAACCAAATATTTAACTGAAATTACAGCCATGTGCATATTTTCAATACTTGACCAAACGTTTTTAACTTAGAACTAAACTTTGAACTAAAAGTTGCCACCTGAACCAAGCACATTTTCTCCAAAAAAGTGTCAAAAGAGCAACAAGAAACGAGACAAAAAGGAGAATGAAAAAGAAAAAAAAAACACATAAAAAAGCGGGGGGGAAATGACAAAAAAGCGATGGATAAAGTGGCAAAATGTGACACAAATGCAACAAAAAAAACGATGGAACATGTGACAAAAAAGCCCCAAAAATTTGATGAAAAAAAAAAAGTAAAAAGGTGACAACAACACAGCAAGGGAAAAGATCTGTTTAGATCAGATGGTCCTAGCTTTCAAATGAGACGTTTCACTGGCCTGTTACTCTCAGTCTAGAAACCTTTAAATTTGGGTAAAGCTGAACTGGAGAAAATGCTCTTGGTTAAGGCGGGGGTTAAACAATGATCAATATGAAATAAATGAAAAAACACTCTTCATTCAAGTTGAACTGAAGCAGAAGTGGTAGAGTTTTGCTGATTATAGTTGCAGTTATTGATTGTATCTGAGACACCACTGTAAAGCTGTCATCTGTGCAAATATGAATAGTTTATGCTTTATTTCAGATGGGCACCAACAAGCTAGCCAGTCAAAAGGGCATGACCTCCTACGGCACACGCCGCCATCTTTACGACGCAAAGATCGCCATGGAGGCGCCTCTAGACCAGTCCACCATCAGCCTACAGATGGGCACCAACAAGGGAGCCAGCCAGGTTTGTAGATTATCAAATATATATAAAAGTAATAAATAACATTATGTTTTCATTCACATAAAGTTGGTTAAGCAGTTTGTTATGATGAAATAGAAATGAATTACTCAGGAAAACTTTTACACATTATCCAAGACTTTGCTACAAGGAACAAATGTTAGTACATTCTAGAATTTAGCTTTTAGTAAGTGTGTCTGTATTGTAACAGATCATTGGTACATCACAATCCAAAACTAAATTGTGATTCTAATGGCATGTCAATCCAATTTGTTATAATGTAAACGACTGCTTCTGTGATTCAATATTTTGGTGGCAGGAGAGGCAGCCGCATCTCACACTCTCTCTAGTGGATTACGAGATGCTGTGGACAGATTTTTGAAACAAATACCACATAACAACACTGATTTCACATAAAGATCACCTCATAAAAGTAGGCGTACACTTGTAGGAATACATTTATGAAGTGGCAAATCCTTTTGGTCTCGTAGGCTGGCATGACGGCCCCAGGAACCCGGCGGCACATCTTTGACAAGAAGCTGGAGCTGGAGAACTGTGACACTTCCACCATCTCGCTGCAGATGGGCACCAACAAAGTGGCCTCACAGCAGGGAATGAGCACCTACGGCCTGCCTCGCCAAGTTTACGACAACAAGTACTGCACCAATCCAACTGAATACTACTACGACAACGGCGACGGGGTGGAGTTCGACGGCTACAATCAGTACTCTGACTGAAGACCCCCACATTTCTACCCCGTCTCGCAATCCTGCTTTAAACAACAGCCCAACACCAGTGTCACGGAGACTCTTATTTATCAACCATTGGATCATTGTTGCCTCCACTCCCTTCAGTTTCTTCCTCAAACATATTTTTACTTCTCGGAACGTAGTGTTTGTCTTTCCATGGGTAAAATGAAATGATGTTTACACTGATTATAAATTTGGCCAACTCCTCTATTTGTGGAAAAATGCCTTTGAAGATTTGCATTTCAGCCAAAGCCAATGTTATTGAAACAGATGTTTTTTTGTTTTTTTTTATCTTTCTATTTATACATGTTCAACTGCTTTCTATTTTCCTGTAGGAATTAAATTTTTCGACATCTTTAAATTTGTTTATTGGGGAGTTTTTGGTGCTAATGAAGTTGGAGCGATACAGAACCTCTCGCCAAATTGTTTTGCCTACACTGGCTTACTCAGAGGGCCAATTTAATTAGTTTTCATTGTTTTATTTTTTATCTTTTTTAAGGGATATGTGTCAGAGAAGAGGGAGATGTGATTCTTTTGAAGTCTTTTAGTTGTACGTTTTAGCTTTTCATGCAGTTGCTACCTAGCTTCTCCACCTGTGTGCCATTAACAGCAAAGATGGAGGAACGCGGGTGACCGGGACAGGGCAGTCACCTCAGTGGTTTTCTCTTCATGCTGTTAACCCACCGAACTTCGTGAATGTATTTTTAGGGTTGAAGCACCACATGGTGTTAATTCTCCACCAAATACTGTAATCTTGGAGTTGAAACAAATCAGTGTCCAATAGCTCTAACTAAATATGAGTGGTCTTTGTGTGCCATCTAGTGTTGTAAAGTGATTCTTACCCTTTTTGAATTTGTGTTTTCTTTCTCCAACTCAATAACATAATTTCAAACTGAAATTAAAACATTCCCTTTCTGTCACTTTTATAATGATTTTTTATAGATAATTGGTTGATGAACTGTACTTTGGATGGAGAGTAAAAGTTTATAATGACATATTGGACATGCAAAAATTGCAAATTTTGTAATGTAACTTATCTTTCAGTGTTTTTCAGTGTTTTGTACGTCTATCACTAAACTTGGCATCTGTGCAATAAAACACTTTTTAAAAGTTTACCTGTATCCTTGTATTTTTATTATCTCAAAATACACAAGTCAATTTGAGACTGAAACATAAGCCAACACACGTTCACAGGAAATGAAAAACACATCTCTGAAGAAGATAAAAACAAAACACTGTGTTGTTGGTACATTGATTATCAGAGTAACATCCTATAAAAAGTGCCTAATTATCAAATAAAATCATGTCATTTAGAAGATATCATATACTGTAAATACTGACAAAAGGGTTGTTTAAAAAGGGGCGTATATGACTGGACATTATCTGACGCTGGTGTGAACTTTACCTGCTGTACAAAGTAAAATTATGAAGAAATGTCAAATCACAGGCAAAGAAACTCATCACAAAATGACTTCTGATTCAGTGATTCAAGATGGGTGGAAAGACAAATATGGGAAGCATTAACATTTACAGGCTGGCACAAGTGTCCATGACGGACTATATCCAGAGTGAGGCAGTGTTCTGATCCAGTTAAACAATACCATTATCACTGTGGAATGGACAATGGAATTAAAAAGTGATAATGGCTGAGGTGTTTCATGGGGAATGATGTATGTGGTGGAAGCAACCGGCTGGATCATGATTAGGAGAAAAGTATAAAATATAAAAAGAATAAAAAATGGAAAAACATCACTATTGATTGGCTGCTTCACAAGCATCGATCCAGTCACTGTACACGTCCACTGGTTCTGACAGATCTGCACAAAACATGGTTAAGGCTTATTCTTATCGCCCATAGGAGTACGTACATCACACCATACTTTTAAAATTCTCCCATTTATTATCTCTATTCATTATCAGTTTAATCGTACCCATTTATACAACAAAGTATTCTGCCTAATTGTTCAGGGGGACCAAAAAAATGTGTACTTTTTCTGCTTACTGTCACCTGACACATTACATAGATTTGAGCAAGTCTTTTTGAGGGATGTCATGAGAACAATACTGTAATTGTCACGTAAGTTAACATTATTCTTAGACATGTTTGGCTGTTATATATTGCAAGTCATTTCTAACTGCTTTGAAAACTATTAGTTGTGTTTTGAGGGCAACAATATTGTTACTAAACTCAATACACAATAATAACACATTTGTCCATCTAACATTATGACCTGACACAATTGTACACGTTCTATACCCATTATATAGCACCTCTCCATAATTTGAATATCATAAATTACTGGTGTATGTATGTAGGCAATGGTGCATCCATAGATTTGTCCAAAAGGATACAGGTGATAGGGGTCTGGAACTCCTCCAAACAAACACTGCATGATATAATTCCTGTGTTTCGAGTTCTCTCCCTTAAACCATAAAAACAAAAAAGTTAGATGGCGAACACTCACTCTTGTCTTCATCCAAACTCACATTTTGACATCACAGGACTTCTCGTGGTTACAGAAAGGACAGGTGAACTGTGTGTCCAGGTTTCCAGTCATCTTTTTCTTGGGAGGCGGCTTTCTCTTCGACTTCCTGCGACCCATTCTGGGATGAAAAAGAAAATACTTGAATGCCAGGTGCGGAGTTCAAGCTTACTTTTTATGCCACATCGAATATTATGTATCGATAGTTACTCTGAAATACAACATCTGAACGTATAATGCATTCAAACAACACATACTGTTTACGCTAACTGCGAGCTAGCAGGCTAGAGCTATCAACGCATCGTGAATTTAAGGAGGAGTGTGTCTGGGAAGCAAAGGGAAAGACAACCTATTTTGCGACAATCGAACAAATGTTTGCAGCTCGGGATTACCTGGTGTTTTCCTCGTTATTTGTCTTAGAAAAAGCAGAGGATGCTCCGTGTTCTGCTCACTTTGAGCCGGATGATGCTGCGGCGCTGTCACGGCGCAGCTGATTGGTTCACTGTGAATCTGTTCAGCTCGTGATTGGCTCGTAATAATAACGGACAGCTCTGATGACCAATAGATTCTTTAGGTTCACCAATGAACACCCGCCTTAGTAGGATGGGTAAAATTGTACAGGATCTAGATTATGTAAAATAAAATGAATAATAGATTCATGTGTACAATGGGGTAAATCTCCTAAAATGTATACTACACCAAACATTGTCGGAAAGGTCTTTTTTTTTTTCGATGGCATTTTTTTCCTTTTTCTTTTCTTTTTTCTTTTTTTGGAGGCGACTTGAAATTATACACTTTTTTTGGCATTGAAAGACAGGTTTCATGCGGTAGATGCAGCACAATGAATAGAAAATAAAAACACTTGGTTAGATCGTAGCCTTGCGGTTTGTTTTCGCCGTTTGAAGAAGCGTGATTGGCCTGACGTTCTTGTGTGGGCGGGACCTTGTTTCAAAACAATCGACGCAAGGAAGCAGTTTTGAACCTTGCTCCATTTATTTATTAGTCGTCCCTTTGCTGTCAACTCTGTGGAGAAGATTGAAACTGAGGTGAATATGTCTTGTGCTAGTGTGTCGTGGGTTTGTGCAAGTCAAAATAAAAAATAATAACCTTGGCGCAAAGGGAAACAAAGTCGTCCATGTTTCCAGTGGTTGAGTATGGTTAGCCTAGCTGTGACTTTTACATGTGCAAGGAGCTGCAGATGACTTGGACCTGCTTTGTATTTAATCCCTGTTGTTTTGAGTAAATGATTGTAACACCAGCGTTATTACCAGTTTCATAAGTGTCCTCGGACTCTTATCTCATTGCAGCAGCACCTCCAGTCTGCACCACCCCAGCTGTCTGCTAGGAGCACTTATGCAATATTTATCACTTTGTGTCAGCTGTAACTTGTTATAGGCAATATCAAATATCCTGAATGCCTTTATGTAAACACTTTGTGGAACTGAAAGTGTCAATTTCAATCTTTGTAATACATTTCTACATAGTTATTTTTCTGATATTGAGGATTCTGTTGTTACTTTGCATTTACAGTATGGCGACTGAGGGTGAGCCCACAGACATGGTGAAAGTCTTGCATCTTCTCATGCTCTCATTTACTTGGGGCATGCAGCTTTGGGTCTCATTTATTGCAGGTAGGTAATAAAGTTGCCAAGTAGCACAAGAAAAGTAAAATGGCACTGAATGCATTTCCCCTATCCCTATGTGTGATTAGGTTTTGCCCTGGTGTGGCAGGTCAGTCGGCACACCTTTGGCCTTGTTCAGAGTAAACTTTTCCCTGCGTACTTCTACTGCCTGCTGGCGAGTAACTTCATCAGCTTGACCCTATACGCCGTGTACCACCCCAGGGAGCTGCTCGACACTCATGAAACCATACAGGTGACAATGACATGGCAGAATGATGTAACTGTTGTGGTGAAATGAGTGAATTTGCAATCACTTCCCTTAAACCATAGCCACTTCTAAAGCTATTTGTCACGGAAGTTTTTATAAGACCCGTGCCGCAAACGTGAAACATGCCCCGTGACCATATTCAGACGTAGTTCAATCAGTTTGTAGTGTCAGTATTAAATCAGGTTAGCTAAACGTTGCAAAATTAATTACATTTTTCACACATTTCAAATCTTTATATTCTTTTCATATTAGTTTTACTCTGTGGCATCATTTATAAGGCTCACTTATGTAAGATTTAGTTAAGCCAGGTTTATGTAAGTGAGTTTAACTATACTAAGGACATACTGAAGCTAAGATGTCGAAAGTACTTGTCTGATTGGGATGGCACTGAGCAAATTGTGCCTGTTATTGCCTGAACAATTGATATACTATATATATTCATCTGACTGATCATATAAAATAGCTCAACAAAAAACTGAATACATAAAAAAAAAATTATCTTGTGCACAATTCTCATTCTCTTTGTCTTATTACTGAAAGCTATGGTTTGTGTTATAGTCTCCATTTTACTGTAAGTAAGACAGAGGAATCACAAAAGGGGCAAAATTAGTTATATACTGTATAGAACTTAGCTATGTACGATGGGAGCAGAGTTGTTGTTGTTTTTTTAAATCTCGATATTTAAGTAACTTGCGATATGCAATACCGCTGTGTAATATCACGAGAACGATATTATTGCGATATTTGTCTGTCTCAGTCAGATGAAGACTTAAGTGAACTTGTGCTATATTATGGCTTTTTGCGATACGGATATTACATCACCTAATATCGCGATACAATATTTTTTGCGATGTATTGTGCTGCCCTACCCTCTATACAATATTTTTGTTACCTTTATGAATACTTTTGTTTGCAGATGCTGCTGTACTTCGTTGCCCTGATCACAGCTGGCTTAAATGCCCAATGGTTTGGCCCCACAGGCACCGAGGTGATGTTCCAGATGTTTGAAGTGGAAAAGGAGCACGGACTGGGAGGACAGACTGGAATTGGCAGTCAAAAAGAGGAATACGCCAAACTCAAAGAGAAAGATCCTAAGTACAGGGAATACAAGAAAGTATTTGGCCGCTACCATGGCCTGTCCAACCTCAGTAACCTGATAGGCTTCATCTGCGCAACAGTCAATTTAGTTTACACGGCTCTGAATCTGACCACCATTTAAACGAGAAACTCTACTCAGCTTTGTTGTGAAATCTAATTAAAATGCTTTTGTTGATAATGTCAAATGCATTGGGATTGTGCAGTAGATGAATTTTCTAATTATTGAAAAATATTACCAGCAGATGGCAGTATTTGGACATATTCAAATTTAGTGCAATAGCATTTCCATTTGTCTAAAAGTTGCTCCCAATTTAAGTGAATTTGTATGTTCCATCACGACTTGCAAACGTTTTTTTTTCACCTAAAAATATTATATTTTTGTGTCAGCAAAAGTCAGCAAAATTTAACAGCTGCGCTTGTGCCTAATTTCTATAAATACAATAATCTTCAATTTGATTTACTTTGTGGTATATTATTTTTGTTTATTATTTTTTTTCCTCCACAAATTGTTAGAATTACCATCTTCATAAAGATTAAAAATAATGCTTTGATTATTAACATTTATTTGGCATTATTTTGACAGTATGATCAATGTATCATTTTCTCAAATAATAATTGAAAAAACAACATAGATTCACCTGCATTTGCCGTGTAAAGCAAAATGTCTGCATCCGTCCCAGTGGGCAGAGGCTGGTTTAGAGCTGTCAGGGTTTAATTAAATTACGGAGAGTGATGACGCACATGAGACTCTGAGTGGGCCAAATGAAACAGCAAAACTCGGCTGGATTGACTTTACCAACTGCAGGTTACACATTAGGCCTATATATTATTTCTAATCTTCACTTTTCAAAAGTGCTCCATATAAATCACACATTTGCAAACTGCTAAATAATAATTTGTAATCTCGCTTTAACCAGATTTCTCCTAGCCTAATGTGATTTGGCACATAATTTTAGTCTTCTCATTCGGTCAGACTTGGAACTCAGCACAAAACATAATTTGCGACCTCATGCAGGGACAACTAGAATATACAGTGTCAGCCAACTCATTTCGGCCGCATGAAATTCAGATTTGTCACCATCTCAAGTGTCTCGAACTATACGGTCTACAGCTCATGTTTGTGGTGAATCTGAATTTGCTTTATTATGTACAAGGCAAGGAAATGTCTTTTGTCTCCATTTACTCACAGGAAATGTGGAAACAGGGATTTGGCTGCCTGCTGCAGACAGGTTTCTAATCCTCAGTGGTTGTGTGTACAATGTGTGTGTTGCTAATGCTGTAACATCCGGTCATATGTAACGACCCACGTTTATGACCTCGAAATAATATTGAGAAATATGTTTGCGACCAAAACCCAACTCTAAAAATATTGTAAACAAAGGTGGTTTTGAAGACATTTCGCCACAAGGCTTTGTCAGCAACAAACTATCATTTAGCAACAGGCTTATACTGAGCCGTGGGGAGACTTGATGTCTTGACTTAAAGAAAAAATCCCGTCAAGAAAAACTGGGTTTGATGTACGAGAACATAAACAATGTTAACAACACCATTACGTAATAGTGTTGAAGTCCTGGGAGAATGGTTTTCAGGGTCCCTCAAAAATCTTATTGTAATTTTAGTGATCACTGAGAGTCTGATTTGAATTAAACTCTGAGCTAGAACTTTATCCCTCATTTCCATACCAGTCTGGACACAATAACTTGGTTTTAAGGGTGTAGATGCGTCGAGACAAATGAACTTCCAACCTTTGCGATGAGTGAATGAATAATAACTCGGATGGTCTTGGGCTGCTTTATCCTGTCCTCTTTAATGTGGAAATGCAAAACTCATTGGATTTGGAAGATGGTTGCGTTGGAGTGGATTTTGCTGATTGTTCGAACACTCATGAAGTATCCTGCAGCCCCTCCACCCACTCACCCATGCTGCATTAGGGAAACACTCAGCCTTTGTCCAAATGGGCTCCAAATGCAACCACTTCATTATTCTGAGCACCGCGCTTGATTAGCAAATGCAAACAGGTTGTGAACGTTCTAATTTGTATGTATTGCATGTTTTCATATTCTTGAATGTGCTGATGTTCCTCTTCGAATGCAGGAGCCAGTATTTTATTGTATTGGCTATTTTGAAGCACAATCATCCATTAAATAATATCTTTGTTGACTTTTTTCAACCAGCTCCTGGTCTAGACTACATTAAGCTTTATGTCTGTATTTAAAAAAAGCTACATTGTAGTCATTATTCACTCCACACCTGTAGGTGGCAACCTACTATTGTAGCTACAGCTGCCCTGGGGCAGACTGTCCACTTACCACGTGGCTGTAATGTGTTGTTTATATCCTGATTCCTTATTATATCAGTGCCCTCTGCTGGACATGTGTGTAATTCTTCCCTTTTTCAATTTTAGCTGCCCCCTAGTGGCTGGAATGAGCACTCTATTTTATTTTTTATTTTATTTTTTTACATACTCAGGAAGTCTCGTTAAGGTAAAGAAATTATAATAAATAATAATAATAATTTGGGAGTGAACAATTTTGTTTGATTTCAGACCTATAGAGAATAGTTTCCAAAGACATGGAAATAGAATTGTTCCTCCTAAAATCAAACCTACCCTTATTTACTATAGGACAATGTCGGGTCCCATTACGGCAAGTAAGTGCACAAAAGATTTAAGATAGAAAATAAACTATTTAACTGGTAATGTCTTTATTGCGGCTTTGTAAACTACTTTTGGGCACCATAATATTAGACATGAAGACACCTGGACTCGACTCTGCTGATAGCCTACATATAGGGGAATAAAGCTGTTTCTCAAAAGCAAAAACGAAGAGTCCGGGGTAATAGATGCTTTGTGGCGAGGGCAATTTGAGCACTGAAATGACCAAAACACAAGCCAAGACTTTGAAAACATAGAGAAGCAGCAGGTGGAGGGCAAGCATTGATGGAATGATAACTCAACAAAACACATTTCCAGGCATGTTCTTGCCATGAGAGAAGAACAATGTAACGTGGTTGAAAGTTTAAAGCCCCCTTAAGATAAACATTAGTGTGTAAAAGAGGCGTGCGTGGAAGCTGCGACCTCTTACGCATGCGCCAAAGTCCCGGAGTTTTGTGTGTACACTACAGTGGAGTCACATCATCAAGCCCCTTTCCGCAGTTGCTGCTGTGGACGAACAAGTGGATCAGACTGGAAACGAAGAGCCTCCAACTGGGACTGCAGTTGTTGGACGTAAACCCTGTTTCCACCTGCGCACTTGTCTCGCGCTAACTTTAACCCCGAAAAACCACACGAGCGTTAAGGAGCGAGAGGCGGAAACTGCTCGGACCACTTTAGCGCACTGAGGTGAGTGAATATTCAGCATCAGCCATCGCAGATGTGGCCGCAATGTCGATGTAGAAAAACTTACAGGGTCCATGGAAAGAAAAAGAAAACGCATTATGTTTATTGGGGCCTAAAAAGCTGGTGAGACACTTGATGATCTTCTGGTCTGAAACTGGCATGGCAAGTGTTGTGATAATGTGCAGTTGAAGCTTCTGAGTATTGTATAACCTTTGCTACATCATGCAGTTGTTTCAACATACGGTGTATTTACACAGTTGTATAGTCTTTTGTCTAGACCTTTTCAGTTCATTGGTCAAGCAAGCAGGGCAGGATTTAAATAGATGCTTCATTGTAAGTTCTCTCCAGTTTTCCTGTCTGCAAATGCTATTAGAAGTCTGCCATGGCTAAGTTATCTATACACTTTAAAGAGCCATATTAGACCTTTATGTCAATATCACCCTTAACTTTGTGTCAAGATTTGGGATGCCAGTCCATTTTATACCCTTTACAAGTGTTATAGTTCATTTCTTATCTTTATTGCAACCTTTCATAGAAGACATAGTGCATTTAACACATCGATCCTGTAGTTGTATCTCTTGTATTCCTTCATTTGTTTCTGTTTCCATGGGTTATATTGGGGCGAGCAGATGTGACAGCTGCTTGCTAATCAATAGTGCTCATTTCCCAGTCATGCCGTCTCAGAGTAATGAGCTAACAATGCCACCCCGGCTTCTCCATCACCGAACCCTGTGCGGAGCAAAGGCCTGTATTTGTTTGACTGCAGATAATGCCAGCCAGCGTGCCATAAAACGAGCTTCCATTCTCCTCCCCTGACCCAAAGCTTATCTGCCCGGAGCACCTATTGTCACAGATGATGCTGTGATCTGAGTGATGGCACAAGCAGCAGGTGGAAGCAACTATCAGGACCATCTCATGTAGCCGTGCAGCGTGACAAAGCAAATGCAGATAAAGGCTGAGGAAGTCGGTATTATTCAGTACTGTTGGGTTTGTTCCCACAGGGATTAAGCTCCATCATCAAAAAAAATGTGGATGGAGTAGTATCACGTTCGTCATGTAGTTTTGAGTGACCCTCTTTTCTTTGTTTCTTCTTCTGCTGAAGTGCGATTTCCTGGATTTTGTTGCACCATAAAGACAAAACTTTTTTTAAGCCCGTAATCCATTACCGAACCCACGTGGGCAGTTCTTTACTCAAAGTGTGCCATCAATTTGCTACCATGCCATAAGCTACTGTTTTGTAGCGTCATTTCCACTGCTGCCTGCAGAGGGCACTTCAGGTTGGCCCTCTGCAGAAGGAGCGGTTGTCTTGTTCTGCACATAGTGTTCGGTCTGAAGATGTGAACACTTCATTGGCTGGATGGGGTGGATGTGTAGATCGGCGGAGGAAGCTATAAGCAAGTGGTTGTTCTGTTGAAGAAAACAGTTGTTACTGTTTATGCGCTGGGTTCTTATGAACGATGGGCTCTATGTAATAAAAGTTCTCCATGTAAAACAGGTTTCACCCCAAAGTCCACAGTTACCCCCATTGAGCTGAATAAAGGGTTGGGACTACCATTGTAACTGCAACATCGCAGCGTTACTTTGTCGCTCGCAATATGTTTAGGAGGAGGGGTTTCAAATATAGTCGCAAGTAAAGAAAGCAGAAATGATCAACAATCATCAACTAAAGCTAAAGGAGCAGAACACTGGAACCTGCGACTTAATGAGATTCCTATTTGCCCATGAGCTGCTCTGTAAACATAGCAAGCATGTGACAAGTTTTGCCTTTGGCTTAAGTCAAGCTGATGGGAAAGTCAGCAGTAAAAGTGCTCTGAGTGGTCATTGCTATGACACCAAATCCTTCTACCCGGGACCCCCTGAAATCATGTGATGTCGGATTATTCAGCATGACAGATTAGGACCCGCATTTACTTAAGCATTGGACTTTGTGTAATTCCCTAAAGACACAACAGTTGTGAAAGTGTTCTTTATGTTAGCCTCCTGTTGCAACACCGACCCTCGTGCAAGTCTCTGCAAAGGAAGACACCACAATGAAATAGTTGGGGAAAAACTGAAATATGTTTATTTTGCTTGAGGAAACTTCTCCTGTGTAGCAAAGGAGTCAACAACAAAAATTTGACTAGTCTAACAGCTACATTAGATCTTTTCGCTATAATGGGATATACTCTGTTATACTCAGTCATTATTGTAGTTAAAGTGCAGACTGTGAAAATGAGCAATAAGCAAATGTTAATATGAATGCTTACAGTTGTACTTTGACAGGGACAGAAGGGGGTATTGTGATGTATTAAGCTATTAAATTGCAGTTGCAACTAGGATTTAACGCTTCTTGTATAAATAATAATAATAATAATTGTTTTAGTTTTGTGATTTGTGTTAGATTTGACTATAAATTATTTTAATTCGTCCCGTGGCACGGTGGTTAGCACTCATGCTTCACAGGAAGAAGATCCCCAGTTTGAACCCCGAACAGAGCCTTTCTGTGTGCGTAGGTTTCCTCTGGGTTCTCCGGCTTCCCCTACCACTAAAACATGTACAATAGGTCAGGATTATGTAGTTTACCACCACCGTGTGTGTGGAGTGAATGACGTACAAATCCCTTAAAACTGTGTGAAGCGCTTTGGGTGCGAAAAGCGCTATACAAATAAGCTTCCATTTAATTCCATTAACGTGTAAGAAGAGACTTAAATATGAACTCCGCTCTGCTAACTCCTTCTGCATCCCATCACTAGAGAATGAATAATGCATACAATTATGAAGCGACTTTGAGCGTCGGGAAAAGCACTATATAAAACTAATGCATCATCATTATTATGATTAAATCCAAGCACCGGACTGTGGGGGACAGAGCCCTTGCCTCTGCTGCCCCCACCCTTTGGAACTCACTCCTCTTCAATATCAGAAAAGTATGACTCATTGATCACCCCTAAAAAAAACTGCTCAGAACTGTCTGGCTTCAGCTCGCTGACATTCTACAATAACATACCTTAATCTTTTGCTTTCTTTGATTTGAAGAGTGCCATCTAAAGAATGTTTTAGTACTGATGCAAAACTAAACGAATACTATAATACTATAGTTATTATGTGTATAGGATATTGTGCAAAACTCAAATAATGAAGCTCTGCAGTTGCTATTTTGCTTGAATTGCAATTAATAATGTAATTTCCTTTCTTACTCTTACAATATCATAGGAGTAAAAGATCTAAATAATACATAATGAGGGGTCAATGATCCTGTGCAGTCTAACAATCGACTACTTGCCCACAATGTCTAAGCTGTTTGACCAAACAGCCAATAATGTAATATTCTCTGGGATAGCAATCATTAAATCATCTCCAGTTTGTGCACTAATGCCGTGAACCATTTTACAAAGAGCTTAACTGATTGTGTGGTCCGCATCAGCCCTGCGGCGCAGTAATATTACCTCCTAAATGTCACTCCCAGCCAACAATGCAACATCCCTGCGTCTATAGCCTCTGGTCGTGCCCTGATAGATCACTCTCTGTCTCTCACTCCCTCCCCTGCTTCATCTGGCTGGCTAAAAGCCCTACAAAAAACTGACTGACCCGGCTGCTAATAGGGCTCAAATGCAGCGATAGGGCTTGGTTTCCCCGGAGAAGGCTCAGGGGCGGGGCCCAGCTGCTGCAGTCGGTCAGCCGTTTGTGTCTGAGGGTTAAGAGCAGGCTTTTAGGTGCGCTCTTGTTTTCACCAGTATCCTGTTTGGGCGATGGTTTAATGGGGTTTATTGTGATACCTGCCCCAGGAGAAGTTGCGCTCGCATGAATGGTAATCAGACAACAGACTGACAGATGGCGCGGCTTCAGGTCATCTTGAATCTGCACAGGGAACAACTTTGGCACAGTGGGGTTAGTAACAGGATCAGGCCCGTTTATAATCACATCTGCCCAAGCTCTCTGAATAAAGATGCCTCTCCAATGGCATAAACCTTGTTTCTGTAATGTTCTTATTAATTTGGATGAAAGGTATCTCATCCACTAAAAGTTGTTGGTTTTGGAGGCTTGTGTGGGGTGAGAGAAGTTTTGGCAGGACTAATAATATTTAAAATTAAAAGTCCATGGCTATAATCCAGGGCTACAATTATCATTTTTTGACCATAAATAAAAAACAGGTTCAAATACTGTACTCCAAAACGTGTTGTTTGTATCACAGTCTCACTTGATTCTTTTTTTTGCTCTGTTAGATGGCAGCCAATGACTCGAGGCTCCAGCAGCAGGCGTCTCAGAAGGATGCGGCCGACCAGAACTTTGACTATATGTTCAAGCTGCTCATCATCGGGAACAGCAGCGTGGGCAAGACCTCTTTTCTGTTTCGCTACGCGGACGACTCCTTCACCTCGGCGTTTGTCAGCACCGTGGGCATCGACTTCAAAGTAAAGACCGTGTTCCGGCAAGACAAGAGAATCAAGCTGCAGATCTGGGTGAGACAGTTTTTTCTTAAGTGTTTGCTATTAACCAGTTACCTGCCATCCACACCTATTTTCAGAAACTACAGGGTCTTAGTTTTACCTTCATTGAAGATGGACAACTCCTGTACGACTGAGCGCTTGCACAGACATACAGGGTCTTAGTTTTCAAATTAGGCATCGCACTGGCTGTAACAAGAAAAACGCAACAAAAAAGCGACAAAAAACGAGAGAAAAATGTGAAAAAGTGACCAGATAGCGAGGAAAAAAGCAGTGAAAACATGACCAAAAACCCCACATCAAAAGCATGTCAAAAACAAATAAAAAACATAACAAAAGTACGTCGAAAACATATCAAAAGCATGTCAAAAGCACAACCAAAAAAACAAAACCAAAAAACACAACAACAAAAAAATCACTTATAACGCCAGACTAACCATATAAATGTCTGTGTCCATAGAGTAATTATAACCATTTTGCATTTAAAATACCTTATGTTTGAGCAGCATCAGCTTCGTGGTTGTATAAACTACACAGCGGCGGAGTGATCTGATAGAAAATAGTCCCTCAAAATGCGATCGCAAGGTCAGTTATATTCCAAAAATTATTCTATCGACACAGATATTTATATGGTTAGTCTGGCGTTATAAGTGATTTGCCTCAGGTGCTCTGTGGAGCGGGTCAGACTGTTTTTAATGCAGGCTAGCTGATACCATAGAAATGCGCTAGCCTAGCACAAGCCCAGCGCCACGTAGCTCTTCAAATATAAGAACTGCATGAATTACAAAAAAAAATATCTCCAGAAATCAGCAACACTCTGGATAACTAGGAAATGAGGCCCTATGTCAAAAATCCTGAAATATCCCTTTAAGGTGGGGGTTAAAAGGTCACATTTTTTTACAGCTTTCTTAGCCAGATAGGAGCTCTTTGCCATGTTCCTCCATTTCCCTCCAGGTTCCTCCGGCTGCCTCACATAATCAGGAACTCCCACCCATGCTGACACTCACGACAAAGTAACACACTGCAGCCCCGTATGATGCTAACACCGATGTATGACAGTGAAATATATCCACACAGCGGGAGGAGGGTCTTTTATTGCCACTCATATCAACATAGCATTTTCTATTGCGACCAAAATGTGTTTGAAATGCTCACCTGAAAGGAGTGGACAGTCAGGCAGCAGAAAGTGATAAAAGGTCGGAGCATACGTGGAATACTTGCAGCTTCACACTCCCATTCAGTCAACACTACTTAAACATGAGCGGTGGGAACAGCCATTGTCACATTCAGGTTGTAAAGTCTTCCGAGCAGGACTTCCTCATATTACATAAGTGATGGCAAGTGTAATTATTCATTTGTCAACAAAAAGTGCTAAAGACGTGTTGAATTTGAGACACACATTCTGAGGTTTTCCTGGATTGCCCTAGGTGAGTTGTAAGTTCAGTCTGTTGTTTATTACTGTATGTTTAAAGCTCCAGGACTTGCAAAGCACAAATATGTGGCAATACAGTGGCACTATCCTGCAGTGGTAATGAAATACTCACCTGGCTTGCTTTAGTTTTATTGAGACACACATTTAAGAAATTCCTTATCATATCACATAAACGTAACTGGCCAAATGATCGTCCTAAGGATCACTGAAAACATAATATTGTGTAAAGATGTTCAAACGCTCAATCATTCATCATTCAGTTCATTGCAAGTTTTAACACCTTTTTAGCATGTTGTAACAATGCTTGTTTGCATTGTAGCTTCAGTAGTTGATCTTATCGAACTCTGCTGCTGTTGCTGCTGCTGGTTAAGTGGACAACTAGCAGCTGGTGCACTGTTTGCTAATACAAGCACAAAACCTGGCTTTCCGGGTTAATCTCAAACAAAATGTTCATGTGTTTGACCGAGTTCACCTCAGGCCACAACTTTACACCCGCAATATGGCAGCTCTTTACGTTGCTTTCTCATATCCTCTTAACTTGATTAGCTTTATGAGATCAGGCTAATAAGAAGAAGTTTCCAGGTCTATTAGATTTGAGTTGTGTATGGAATAATTACCGCTCCACACTCTCTGCTCCGGCATGACCATAACACTCTCAGGTAAACTATTAGCTTTCAGAGATATTGATAGATCTCCATTTCATATAAAGTCTAAATACAGAGCACATGGATATACAATTATGCAGTTTTCTGGATAATAGCAACACATCAGAACATGCAAACTCAAAATACGGCCACCACAGTCGAACAAAGATGCTAATAAACCAAAGTCTGACTGATCTGACTGATACTGGGTAATCTCCTATTCCATAAGCAGTGTATTGAACTTTCCACAGCACATATCCTATAGCAAACAAACACAGCCAATGCCATTGTCTTCATATGGTTAAGTTGTTCAAACAGATGATTCACTTTAGCCAACACTGTATGAGCCAATGGATGATGCACAAATGTATGCAGTGTGAATCAGAGGCCGACGCCTAAACAGACCTCCTGTTCCCTCACTACCTGATCAGACCTGCCACTGCTGCGGCTGACCAGGCACACTTAACAAATACTCTGATTAAAAATGTGTGAGCTGTACTAGACGATTGTCCAAGATGTATCAAAGATATATCTGACCTCAAGCTGCTGCCCGTCTTTGAGGAAAAGGTTCCATGAATGACCATTATAGAAGTTTGTTTTTCTAAATCTACTTGTATGGTAGGCTTGCGATATTGTTTGTTTATCAAGAGTAAATAATGATGTAAATATTTACATTTCAATTCTGTGTCTATTTGAGATTGGTTTATTGCAGCCAAAAATATAATTGAATCATGATGCTTTGCAGTGCAGTCTTTTTTTCTTTCTTAAATATGACTGTGAATAACCTTTACAAAAGATAAGACCACGAGACTCTATAGAATATCACATCACATACTGTGTGATTTGGTGGGATTATATAATTACAAAATCACTAATTGCAAGGAGTTTCTGTATTATCCTGAGTCGCTCTGACGTAACCTTTAATGTTGCTGATTAATGACTAAGAAAGGTGGTATTTCCTTGACTCTAAAGCAGAGGAAGTCTCTATCAGCAGCTCACCCACACAATACAATTGCACAGTCTCCCAGTGCTGTGCATTTGAAGTGTGTGTCTTCCAACATTATGTTAATAATCTACTCAGCCTCTGTTGTCATTTCACATCGGCTGCCTCTGGAAACAGTGCTACATTACAGTTGTAGATCAAAAGAGCAACTTCAGAAAAGCGTTTGCAGCATAAGCTACTTGTGTGACACAGCATCTCTGTGGGTGAGACTAGCAGTTGCCAAACAGTGGCACGATTAGCTCTAGTGGTGGCACACATGTTTGGGTTTATGTCCAGTTATGACATGGTTTAAGAGGCATTACAAGTCATTAAAGGAATTGTGCCAAAACTGAGGCCTTAAATGTCATTTAGATTCAAACTGGCATTAAATCTAAACTTCTAGGAAATAATGCGTTCAACTGAACAATTTTTCCTGTCTACATTTGTCAAATATACAAACAATCTGGTCTAAAACACAATCAGCTACAGTTTTGGCTGAAATTGTATGAAATTCTAACACTATTTCATCCTCACAGGTTTCCCGTTCTGTCCAATTTGCTTGTGGATAACAACAATTCGTTTTTGTGTATAAACCCTCATCAAAAACCTACCCAGAGTGGTGTTTTGTTTCATCCATGCATGTTTCAGTAATCCTGCTTTTTTAGTCCATCTCTCTCTTCTGCTCCCAAAACACCAGCTCACACTCCTGTGTACGTCACACAGAGATTTCCATGATGTTTGTTCTGATCCTGTCCGTGGTCAAACTTTCTTGCTCACAATGATATCCATGTTGCCCAATACATAGCTGTTTTGCATTGTGTCATGAAGTGCGCACTCTGCTGGTCTAAAGTATAACTGCATTTTGCCATAAACATAATCATATACAGATATTTACAAATGCAAGAAATATAAAGGCTATGGGGTAAAGTAATTGTATTTGAATTGTTTTACATTTCATAATTCAATAATTTAAATCTTCTGACTGAAATAATGACATAAATATAGTTATATATAAAAAAGTAGTATACTTACCTTATGGTGATGCACATTAGATAAACATGTGTATAATATATGAAGTATTAAACACGTCTGCCTTTTATCTGAGATCCTTCATCTTTCTGTTCAATCTTAAAAATCTCTTCCATTGTAAATACATGTTGAAGGTATTACAATAATTATGTATGAGCTGAGTTCAATATTTACATCACTATTGCAACTTATCTGTATTTGTCGCCCTTAATAGCCTTAATATCATTACCCATGTCGGCCCACAGAATTCCACATTGGTTGGTTTTACATAATAAGAACCTGTGGAGATCATTTACACAATATATTGAAGCCTTTATGATTTGCCAGTTGGGACTTTTCAAACTGATTAGATTGTGATTAGTCAGGTTATTCTTTGTCTGAAAAGCTTTTCATTCTAACGCTTTATCACATTACAAAGTGAACAAGTTTCAGGGATCTAAGCGACGTACGTCGGGGAAATTAGTATCTACATCGCGGCCTCAGTTCTTCCATAATTCTATTGTCAATGGATGAGTGCTACATGTTCTAAAATAGGCCCATGGTGACGCATGTTTAAAGCTCACAATCCTGCTGACATCAGAGCCACTGTCCACTGAGAAATGAGTGTAGCATCACAAGAGGATGCACACCAATTACTTATACACCCAACCAGCCACTTTATTAGACCCCTCTGCCCTGCTCCAGTGCCTTTGTATGTAAATATATATCTCTGTCTCTCAATATGTCATAAACAGACAGGGCTCAGCTATTCAAAATCATATTAAAAAGTAATTGTTGAATTGAGAATTGAGAGTTCCTGGAATTCCACAACAACTGAGAGTGTAATGGAACATTCATAAGTATAGCCCTATTACCCCCTTCTCACTCTCTGTCTTTCTGTCTCTCTTTCTCTCTTGAATGTTAGTAAAGTCACGGAGGGTTTCCAAGTAACTATCTGCCCTGCCATGACATCACAGGAGGTGCTGGCTTCATTATAACACAGTAAACCAGTTACATGTGAAGCCGGACATCCCACTGTGATGAGAAACATGTATCAAAAGGCCATCTTTGAGGCAGATAATTGGTGTAAACAGAGGCCTTTTGATAACTAGCTGAATGGTGGCAAATGCCTGTGATGATGAATATTGGGAGCAGACGAATTAATATGACAAGCGTCAGTAAATGTCCGTTTTTTTTATTGGGCTCGACCGCCTTAACCAGACAATCATCTAAAACCCAAGAACACACAAACTACACATGTATTTGCTATGCTATTTCTTTGATCCATGTTGTACTACAATTATAGAAACTTGATTTGATATTTACTGAGCAACAAGGAAAAGAGTTTAAAGCTTATAGTTTGTTGTTTGTCATTTATATGAAAAGAAAGCTACAGCCTTCATATGAGTTTGACTCTGAGGCTCTTACTTTAATTATGTATTTGTTCTGTCATTATTTACCTGTTACAAGTTCAAGGTAAGGCAAGATGTTTGTAAAATGTTTCTGTAAATATTACATCATGGCCACAGATATGAGGTAAACCAGCCATTCCCAAGGTCCAGGACATTGTGGCCCCCTTGATGTAGTGACATACTTACTCTATTCAAAGGATTTGTTTATATATATAATTGTACTAAAATGACATGACAGAAAGCCACATCGAGTAATGCATGTGAGTTAGATACTGGTTTAAAGTAGTGTAATGTAGCAAATAAATGGACATTTCCTTTCAAAATTCTTCAATGCATTGCTGTTTTGAAGGAGTTTTGGGGGCTTGTCTCTGTAATGCCTGTAGTGCCTCCCAGGGGACCATGGACCCCACTTTGGGAACCAGGGAGGTAAACTTATTCAAATCAAATATTGGTTTCACTGATGACCGTAATGCTGTTATTTCCCCCCACAGTTACAACATGTACATTTACATTGTATTATTTATTTAACTATTTACATTGTTAAAAGTTGTTGTTTCCTGAGGCCACCGTCCGTGGGCCCTGACAGTGAATGCAGCTTGTTTAGGATGCTTGTCTTTAAATATGTATTGACTGTTTATGTCTTTATTTAGTTGCCCACTGTAGCACTTATTTGATATCCAACGTAAAGTGCATTACAAATGAATTGTATTATTATTATTATAAATATCCAATGAGAAAGCAGAATGACTACCACACTTTTGTGCCAGATTCTAGCACCTGCACCTGTCCCCATCAACTCCTAATTAATGCTATCAGTCGAAGCAAAGTTTGACTTATGGAGCTTCTTAGTTTTTAAATGAGGATTGGCATATCTACATGTCCTCATTTTGTGCAAGTTTCTGTCGTAGTCTCAGTGTTAATAAAAAAAACACTAAGAGCTCACTCTATAAGCATCACCTAACTGATTTGTTTTATTTCAAACAATGAGAGAGGAAACCACTAAATTAAAATGTTGGTTGAGGTACAAACTCATCCCGAATCTTCCTGACATATTTGTAACATCCCAGTTCTTCATAGGGACATGTTTATTGGCACATTTCACATTTTACAGGGTCACTTAAACAAAAATGTGAGAAAACTCTCCTGCAAGTTCATGAAATTGATACAAATGCTTTATATTTAGAGCTACAGTGTTTTCTCCACAAATGTCTGAATTAAAAATATACTAAAGGAAGACAAATCAAAGAAAAAAACAATCAGGATTAGCTCCTTTAAGTTTGTATTTTACAATAAGGAAGTCATGCAGTACTGTTGAGCAATGCTGCCTCCTTGTGGTGAACCTTCTTCACTCATAGTAAAATACAATGTGAATGTGCACAGGACACAGCAGGACAGGAGCGCTACCGGACCATCACCACAGCCTACTACAGAGGGGCCATGGGCTTCCTCCTCATGTATGACATCACCAACCAGGACTCCTTCAACGCGGTGCAGGACTGGTAATCTGGCCATTTTTTTTTTACTGTGCACACTACAGTCTGCAAGCATACACACATTTGCTAGTCTGAAACAGAACATTGTATTGTTAATTTAAAAAAAAAAAGTTATTATTAAAGTTATACAATTGCAAATCATAAACAGAATGCAAAATCATGAGTTATTTAAGGTCGTGTTTGGTTGTGTCTTGGCTACAGGGCAACTCAGATCAAGACTTACTCTTGGGACAATGCACAGGTGATCCTCGTGGGGAACAAGTGTGACCTGGAAGACGACAGACTCATCCCGACAGAGGACGGACAGCGGTTAGCGGAGGAGCTAGGTAAAAGCTATTCAGCCATTAGATTAGTGTGATGTAAGCTTACTATGGTCCGTGATGCACCGACTGTGTGTATAAACCCTCATAGCTTTGTAGTTATCACAGTTCATGATTCAGGCTTCTCTCAAATATGAATACTCCTGGGTGTGTTTTCAGATTATGTCATTTCATAGCAACAGATATCTAATGAGTGTCTAACATGAGACCGCTTAAGTTCACGTAGGGATCAATAACAGGGAACTGAGTAGGTTTTTTGTCTTTACTAAGTTTTATATGAGTTGTTCCCTACTGTTAGCCAACAACATAAGTCTTCAGAGCAATAACAGGGGGAAAAATTACTTTGTGCACCAAAAGAGAAACCGAAAGTGAATCCCAGACATCACATGGTAATCCACATTTTTTTGTTTACAATTACCCCACTAAGAGAAAGATGAGGCTTTCCGTTAATATTAATACATTCACTAAAGGTTTGTTTTGGCGTCACAGGTTTCCACTTCTTTGAGGCCAGCGCCAAAGACAACATCAACGTGAAGCAGGTGTTCGAGCGGCTGGTTGACGTCATCTGTGACAAGATGAACGAGAGCATGGAGGGAGACATGAACCTCGTGTCCGACCACAGGACCCAAAGCCTCAAGGACTCGCCCTCCGACACCCAGAGCGCCTGCTCCTGTTAGTCACTCTGTGTACTCTGTGGAGACCTAATCATCCTGTGTGCCTCTGATGCCGACCATGCCCCGGTGACGCCAACAGGACCAGTCTGCTATTCCCCCCACTAATGTTGGCACCCTTAGTAACAAAGTAATTGTGGGTTCAGGAGGTATTCACAACCCTGAATACTTATGTCACTTTTGTATTCTAGTGTGATATTGTTGGGTAGTTGGTGTATTTTTATTAACAGAATATATATTTCAGGATTTTAGTATTGGTAGCTCCATCATAAAGTGGAAATAATGAAAGAGATCTGGAAACGTTCTGAATCCACTGAGTGTACATGACTACACATACTGTATATCTCAAGCCCCAACTAGCTGCTTCAATTAAGTTTTATTAAATCCATGCTATTATATTATTCCAGGGTGCCAATATTGTGAGGGTTCCCCATAAGCGGCCACTGTGTGCACTGTAAATAAAATCGTCAGTCTGTTTAATTCCCCTCACACCTCAACTGCCTTAACCACTAGCTTTTAACTCTGTACTGAAATGCATTTTAATGTGCAATTCTTCTTACAGTCGACAATAGGAGGATGGCCTGTCGTAATTGGTAGGATTTTATGAAATAAGAAGACGAAGATCTTTATTTATATAATAAGGTTGCATGTGGCACATAGATACAGACAGATTGATATGCCCCTGCATAATCTCATGCCTTCATTATAATACCTATGCTGAGATACTAATTTGAAATTTGATTCTGTCTATATACAATAGCATCTGGTTGTTTCACACAGTTGTTTCAGTTATTGCTTTGACTGAGTGCCCAGGCCAAAATGGGAGCAAGTACATAATGTGTTTCACAAGTATACATTCATTAATTGATTGCTTCAGTTTCATTAGGGCAGTAATAGACGTGCATGTGGTAGATGCGAGCGTACAACTTTACTTCCAGATTCCGAAAGATGGATATGAACAGAGACTAGTGCCTGTTTTTGCTCAGTACTAATGTATTTGGAGTACATGGTTAGCATGACAAACTTGAGATATTTATTTTTTTCTGCAAGGAGTACTGAGAAAGGGAAATGTTGATTGAGTCGAGGTTTGCTCACTTTGTATCTTTTTACTGTATGTGTCAAACTGCTTATGTCGCATCCACTGTAAGAGCTTTGTGCATACCCTGTATTGGGAATCTTATTTTAAGTATTAAACTATATCTTCATTGGTGCATGGCAAATCAAGTCAAGAAGCCAAATCGTTCTGTGTATTATCTTTATGTTGCAGTGCCTTCTTTACTCGCATCTGCATGCTGGTTACATACTGTCAGTGAAAGGTTGCAGCGATATTGCAGTTGCCATTGCCACTCGTGGTCGGCCGCCACTCCCTGATGTCAGTGGTCACTTATCTCACTGGTCAATACTCCTGCTAAACAGTGATAGTTGTCCTAACAATGAATCGCAGGTTGCGTCTTATTTAGACCTGGTGAAGTCTGTGACTAGAGTCAATCATTACACTAAATGTAAGCACTGCATTTTAGCGACCAGAGTCTGCTCGTGTTGAATGTTTTTTACAGACCACTTGTACTTTTGTCTTGTGATTTATAAAGTCTACTCTGTTTGGGAGAGAAATGTTTTGTTCTTTTGAATGTAATAGATGGTTGACAAAATTGACTATTGGAAATTAAAACTAAAATAAAGAGTGTTTAGTTGTGTTTGTTAGCATCTAGCTCTGACACTTGACTTAACGTGTCTCCCTACTCTTCACACACCACTTGGATTTTCCCATTGGATTGTCATGTTTCTTGTACAGTACAGCTGCAATTTGGATACTAGGAATATCATCAAAGTAGCTTTCATAAGTCAACTCAGTACTGTTTGGGGAAAGACAATGAGGATTGCCAATACTGTAAACTTTTGTGAATGAACTGGCAGATCTGCCCTGTCAGTGTGCCGCCCGGTATGCGCTTGACTTATTACAGTGTTACACATTGACCAAAACTGGATCCCACCATCAAGAAGATGTTGCCTCAGTACAGTTCAACGGCCACTCTTAACTTTGTGGTGAGCTGCACCAGAAGTGTAATTGATGGCCTGCCTCCTGTCTCCTCCTCCCTGACCCCTTCCATCAGGCCGCAGCATTTATCTGCTGTACCAGAGAAACCACAATACTTAACACATTATCCTCAAAGAATATTTCCCCATCTTCCCCTTCCTGCCTGGGCCCTCTCAATTGGCACCACAGATTTCAGGCACTTTCAGGCTACATGGACATCTACTGTATGACAAAGCACAAGGCAGGCATCCATCAAGCAGGTGTTTTCCACAATGCCGATTTTGGAACGATCCCCCGCGCAGGTTCGGTGATGTAAAGTAATGCCCCGTGTTGCATTTTAGGGGATGGGCTTCAACGCCCCCTTTGCGGCTTATCATTTGCGAAGAAGCATTGCGCCTGGTGCACAGATAAGGTCAACCAAACGAAGACTAGCGTGCGTACAGACGACCTATAGAGATAAGAAACCGTTCAGTAAGGCACAAAAGCAAGAATAGCATAGTTGCGGTAGCCTAAGTCAGATCTGGAGCACTTGATCAATGCATACACTTTAATGAATAATGTGTTTTTTGTTGTATGTCCATTTTCATGTTGTGTTGAGATCTCTTTTGTGTTCTTAACAATTGGCCTAAGTTCAGCATAATGATATTGGAAGAAATAACCTGAGCCATATTTACGAGCGCCTTTACGCACAGAGCAATCTCCTCGTGCGCCTTTTACGCACCACATGTAATTTGTAAACATCAGAAAGCGCGTGGATCCCGCCCGTTTGCCGCGTGCGTGCCGCTCTGCCTCTGGCCACTAACCTTGGAAGTTGTAAACACCCCCTGTACGCGCGTCTTATCGCACTTCAACAGGCGCGAAAACGAGTTACGCTATCCACAATATCTGGGTAAAAACAAACCTCCCCAAACAGAATCAGAGGCGCACGAGTCAACAGCAGCTTGTTGTCCAGTTATGTGGGAGAACGACGGAGAGACAAGGCGTTTTTGTTCTCGTGGAAAACTAAAGGATGACCTATGATTACTTAAGACGACTGTTGGCAGTTCACTTAATTGTACTGTGCACTACAGGAGTCGCCGTTGTCCGGGGAGCACGTGATTTCGAAAAGAAAGGTAGGTTTGTGATGGTGTAGTGCTAAGGCGAAAAGAGTAATAATGAACAATATTTAATTAATGTTGCCTCAGTCTTTTCAGTGAGAAAGATGTTGATGTTTGTTTGCAACAATAAACTAGCCAGCATGTTGGACAGCAACGGCTGGTTTTAAATACATTTTTAAGTTAAATTGTTTTTAGGATGAAAAGTTATATTAACTATAGCAACTTAAAAATGTAGCCTACTGATTTGAACTGGCATCTAGCCATTTGAAATGTTAAGATGTTGCTTTAAATTAGAAGCCAAATGTATTTTGTATAGCCAACATCTTACCCCCAAGGATATCTTTTTATGTAGCCTAAGCAAGACAAATAATTTACATTAACTTAAGCTGTCAGTGTGTTTTTATAAATGATTTGATGCATCTGATGGTCCACATGGTATTCTCCCTGTTTCTATAGTGTCCATGCTGCTGCACGAAGTGTCAGAAAACCCTAAATGTTTCGCTGAAGGGAGGAAGGATCTGACCTGCTTCTGGGAGGAGGATGAGGGGAGGGCCAGCTCAGTGGACCAGTACTCCTTCATATACACATACCAGTACGCACATGTTCCTACAGTCATTCAAGAACCTGAAACTGTAACATTACAAGTGATGTCGATGTCAAGCCCTGAATTGATTTTTAAATTTAAATATTTTTTTTTTGGTATTGTAGAAATGAACGCAGCAGTAAGTGCCCACTTAAGGCATTCCACCTCACAAGTGGGAAGAAGCTGTATGTTTGCCGTTTGAATCAAACCCAGATGTTTGTGCAAATGGACATACAGGTGAAACGAGAGGGGCGACCCATTCACAACCGCAGCCTGCAGATTGAGCTAACCTGTGAGCTATTTCAATTCAGCATTACTTTTATAATGTGCCTTCTGGATGTTTAATGTTGTCAATTTGAATGTAGTTCTACTGGATCCTCCTGCTAACTTGACCGTACGCAACGGTGCACAGCCAGGACAGGTCAATGTCAGCTGGATTCCACCTCCTCTAAAGTACATGGATGATAGCATGATGTACGAGATTACCTTTTCCCCTGCGGACAGCCTTATCGAGCAGGTACAGTAATAGTCTTTTGCAAGTTATGGCTCACTCCAATGCATTATCTCACACAATACAAGCAAAAACAATATAGCCTTACATTTTCAAGGTACCAAAGCGCTTTATATTGCACTGTTTTGATAGATGTGTGTGTGGTTTGAAGGTGGAGGTGGCCCGGGCGACTTCAGAGTTGGTTCTCAGAGGTCTGCAGCCAGCAACCAAGTACAAGGTCCAGGTGCGCGTGAAGCTGGACGGCATCAGCTACAGCGGCTACTGGAGCGCATGGAGTGACCCGGTCTTTATCAATACGCCCCCTGCAGGTGAGCATACAGGCAATACAAGGCATACGTTATTTCCATGTAGCTGCTTTAACCACTTTTTGCTGTCTGCAGTACTTGACCCACTCATCATATCTTTGAGTGTGATTATCTCATGCATTTTCCTGGCGCTGTCTCTCACTATGCTGGCGTCCTATCGCAGGTCAGTAAAACAAACACATTTTTCCAAACAAACTTTAGCCCACGTCAGCATACTGTATGTTTTTTCTCATGTTCTGATTGTTCACAGATCTCTGATAAAAAAGGTTTGGCCAATTATTCCAACTCCAGAAAGCAAGTTCCAAGGCTTGTTTACCATCTACGGTGGGGACTTTCAGGTAAAAAGAACATCTAAAAGTGGCTGATCTGTTATTACCATACTTGATGAGTGCTGTACCTTGCCACGCTCACGATAGACAAATATTCCTAGTACTGTTGTCCGTTAGATGAAACAGACTCTCTTTGGACAGGAGTGGATGGGACACACCAGTGGAGATCTGTGGCAGAGCCCAAATTTGTTCTACGCTGAGGAGTTCCCTTCATCTCTTGAAGTGCTTTCCGAGCTATCGGTGAACCCCCTACTGCAGGTTCCTCCACTTCCTCCTAAAGGCTTAAGGATGACCCAGGGGAGGGTGTCTCAGGACGTGAAGACAGATGTGGACATGGGACCGTCTCTGGAACGAGGCGATTCCAATCAGAGTGAGGATTGGACCACTAAGTCACATGATCACTGGCTTATGGAGCGTCTACAAGAAATCCACCAGCAGCCAATTCCATACTCCCAGGAGTCCCAAGACACTTATGTTTCCCTTAGCCATGACAAGAACAGTGAGGGGAAGCAACAGGATGCTGTCCCAGAGGAGAATGCACCCCTTGAGGTTCTGTTCACGTCTAGGAAGACGTCAGAATCTCACTCGGACTTGGGGTCTGGATCAGGACAGCTCTCGTCCCAGTCTAGCTTTGAGTACTCTAACCAAGATTGGGCCCCCAAACCCCCTGGATACACCTACATGGCAGTGGCGGACTCAGGGGTCTCCATGGACTACAGTCTCATGAGCAGACCGGAGGACAGAGTGCCAGTATTTACCCACGAGTACAAGAACGACGTGTTTTTGAGAAGAGCCTTTTTGACAAGGCAACAACACATCAATGACAACTGCTGAGTATGGAACAAGCCGTGTTTAGGCCAACTGGTGAGTTAGTATGTCCCGTCATTAGGGGGGCCACTACCAAAAAAGGTTTGTCAATAACTCTTTTCCCAATTCCAACATGCCTTTCTGTTTTAGCAAACATGTGTCAATAACCAGTCACTTTTTAAGCTCTTAAAAGTAGTGACGGTCCTGCATGTGACTGCAGGTTTGCTTTAAAGGAATAGGCCACCGTTTTTAGATACTGAGACATGTTCTTACCTTAGCTTAGACGAGTTGACATGTAGCTGTCTGGTCTTTACGTGTGCCCTAAGTCACGTAAACAGAGCACAGACGGCGTTTGCATATAGCATCTCCTCTTCTCATCTATGGATCCAAACGGAGGTGAAGTCTGAAGCGTTAGTCGTATAGTCACACAAAATTAAACGTGTCGATTTTCTAAGCGGATAAAAAGGGGAACTATATTGCAATTCTATTCTATGCATAATATTACTACGCCTTACAATGTAGTTCCCATTTTTATCTGTTTCGAAAATTGACATGTTTAATTTTGTGCGACGACACTTGGATCGTGTAAATGTTCATGTAACCGTATTTAAACATGGAAAACGTGGAAGAGCTTGGTTGCTTCTAACTTCACCTCAGTTTGGAGCTATAGATGAGGAGAGGCTATAACGCCGTCTGTGCCGTTTATGTGAATAAAGACTGGACAGCTATATATCAACTCGTCTAAGCTAAGGTAATAACATATTTAAAAACAGTGGCCTATTACTTATTACTCAGATTTCTTTCCTGATGTTCAAACCCTAAACCCTTAAATATACTAGATTTGTTATGAGATTCAGAGAAATAAAACAAGAGTCAACACTTATATTAATAAACTCTTTTTTAATCCATTCTATTTATTATAGCAGTTGCTTGTGTTTATTTAGACTGTTAGGTTAGCCGATATAACTTTTCAAAATAAAAGAAAACGTAAAACAATTAAATGAAATAACCAGCCAGCCATTCAACACTATCAAAGTTATTAAAGATTAAAACTGTAGGACCAAAGAGGATAAGCTAGGACTCAAACAAAGGAGTCCACTGGTTGTACAATGTACATTGATTATATCCCTTTTCTGTACATAAGGAAGAAGAGGTCGGTTCTTGTAAATTACCTGTACATAGTGTAGATTGTGTTTACCTGTGTTAATCTGTTTTTTAAATTTACGTAAGAAAATGAGATTGAAAAAAGAAAAATGGAGCTGTAATAAATAATAAATCCAATTCTGTTTTCCTTTGAAGTGTTTGTGCTCCCAAAACTAAAACAGTTGAAAAGCAAATACAGATACATATTCCTCAAACCTGTCTCCGAAACACACAGTTTTTATGTTAGTCCAAGGTTTATTTTAGACAATTTTTAGACCCAGTTTCATCTTGATATGATCTTGGTGATAAACATTGTATGGACTTGAAAGGCTTGTGATTGGGTGGTACTTTGACTTGAAGGTTTGGGACCACAGCTCTGTTAAAATTAATGTTATCTTATTCAACAACAATATTTGATGAAAATATTAAGTCTAAGGCGTATTTGGGTCGCAGCTTGTCATCCCAGGGAGATTGTGGGTCATTCCAGTTAATAACCACTGCGCTAGATGCATCACTGCTGGAGATCCATGAAGAAGTTGGATTGGTTCAAGACAACAATCTTAGCACACCATATATGAGGGCCCTTTACAACTCTGTATTACTATTTCAATGTTCCTATGTCTGGTTTGTGTAATAAATAATCCATATGTTACAAGTTCAATATGTTAATTGTTTTCTGGCTTTTTGAACTCCATCAGTCCATCAGGAGATAGCAAGAGTCTCCATTCTTGAAAAGTTTGTGGGTTATTGAGGTCTTCACTCCTAGTCCTAGTGATTCCTAAACGGGACAAATAAATGTTCCAAACCTCCTTGAGCCCACCTGATGTTGCATTATAGCTCCTGTTCTGATCCAGCGTACACCTCACCAGGAAGTATCGATCAAGAACATCCAAAACTAGATCAGCTGAGGGCTCCCCACCCTTTTGCTCAGCGGCCTTGTGTGGCTGAAAAGAGGCAATAAGGCGACAGGCCATGTGGCCGGACCCTTGCTTCTCTAACACCTGAGAGAGAAAGGAGGCCGTGTCGCAGAGCAGAGCGGATAAGTGGGCCGCAGAGGACTGTTCACTGGTGTGTAATCCACTGGAAGCACTGGGTGTGGAGTTACATAAGTAACCCTCCAGTCCATCCACAATGATCAGAGCAGGAGTGGAGGGAGAGGACTGGGTAGACTCGTGAAGACCAGCCACCAGCACCAACAGCTCCTCTAGGGTTTGGGGGTAGCAAAACGTAATTTTCTAGAAAAAATAAATATACATTTAATATTATTCGTTTTCAAATGGATGAAATTATGGGGATGGTTAAAACACAGTCACCTAGGCTAGTATATGGCAATTATTAGCTCTAGTTTTACACTCTTATTAATATGTTGTGTATTGTGTCAATGCATTTCCTCTGCTGTCCTGTAATAGCTTAACTTAATATTAATTCCATGTCACTTTTATGCCAGTCTACCTTGAGAGTGGCTGGGTTCAGCCTGGGGACACGCCTCTGCAGGGACACCGGGAGGTCCTGGATCTGAGTCTGGGTGAGGTAGATTACTCTGAGGCCGCTTTCAGAAGCAGCAGTGACCGCGGCCAGCAGCAGCACGGAGCGGCTCAGGGCTCGGTCCCCCACCACCAGCGCGCTGCGGCCTGGTGCCACTGCGGAGGTCTCAAAGTTTACTGCTGCTGGCTCACTCTGCGCCACAAAAGTTTCAAACACGAGGGTCAAAATGTCCGTCATGCCTTAACAGTTATATTAATGTACGATGCTAATTACATAAATCATTATTTTCTAATGAAGTAATCTAATTATCACGTCCGAAGAAGTTCCCGCGGTTGTTTACATACGTCCCGCTTGTTATGTCTTCCGTGCGCTACACCTCAACCAATCTTTAGTTCCGACCTGGTCTATTTTATACAAGCATTAAGTGTCATTGTATTTTAAGACCAAGTTTATATCAACCACAATTCGAACTAACAAAGATAGCAAATTCTCTATTTCATAATAAGAAAAATCATATTTTAATCAACGCTTCCTTTTTACTCGGTACTTCCGCTACGTCACACAATCACAACATCAGCTGTAGGCAAGATGGCGCACACATTGGCAGACTTAGCGGTTCCATCGGACACAGAGCCAGCGTTGGAGCATGAAACAGGGGTTTACAGACGCTGCAGGGGTCGGCCGAGGTTGACAGACTCAGACCGTGCGAGGAGACGGCATGAATCCCGAAAGAAATACGACGTGAGGCGAGTGTACCTCGGAGAAGCGCATAAAGTGTGGAGTGAGCTGCGTCTGAGGACCAGTCTGAGTGATGCTGGGCTGGCAGAGTACCTCATCCTGCTCCACTCCACCTACGGAGAGAGCGACCCGAACAAGCCCTGTGGGTGAGTCCGTCTGCACAGGCTCTGCTGGAGGGTGACCACCTCAATAAGCAAAAAAAAAAATGTTTAAAAAAAAGTTAAAATAAAAAATAAGTTAAATAAAAGATAAGCAGTTGAGCAGTTTGGATGGACATTGAGCAAACTGCACTGGATAACATAAATATTTAAATATGTAATTGATTTGCTGTTAAAAATCTACACTGGTAGGACGTAGGAGTAAATGGCTGTGCAGTAGGCATCAAGCAAAAGAGACACTAGTGGTCACTCTTGTAGAATTGAACTAATTTCTTAAACTGAAATGCTAACTGAACAGAACAATTTGGCCACTATGTATGTCCTGTCTGCTTTCAGGAAGAAAACAGAAGCCGACCACTCATCAAATCAGATCAATGGTAGGTTATCCACCTTAATGTGTTCTTCTGCAACAACATTTACCTTCTGTTAATGATCCATGACTTCAAATCACAACAACGCTGCCCGAGAAGTGACTTTCTGTTTCGATCCAGCACACCAAAATAAAAGCACACAGCTCGTCTTATTGATTAGTTCAGCAGGTACTTGCAACATTACATAAATATAATTAAATATTAAATACACACATTGTACGTGTTTTGTCTGTTATTAGTAAACAGGAAGTTTCGGTTATGCACAGTCAATTATAAGGGAGTTTGTCTCACAAGAGAAACCTGGGGGAAATAACTGTGCACAATGATAAAACTATCTGGCAAAATGTAGTAAATGTGTGTCGGTACAAGGTATTTACTCACGGAACACATCTGCACTGGTGGTGAGGGATGTTTTTGTTTGTGTTGCAGACACTCGGGGGCGTGTGTCTAGCCTGCAGAGCATTGTCCATTGGTACCAGGACCACTCTGAGTCATGTCCTCTGGAACCTCAGCTCAGATCTGTGGAGTGTCAGTCCGACTCCTCCACGGCTGCCTTGTGGCAGTGTGATGCCACACACTCGTTTACTCAGTACCTGTGCCCCCCGCAGTGTTTTCAGCCCAGTGACGCTGAGCAGGATGAGGGTGGGCAGACGGAGGGAGAGGAGCAGAGCACAGTTGTAACTGCAGCCTCTGAAGTGAAAAGATCTGTGCACAGGAGGAGACGAAGACGGACTCACAGACGGGCAAAACGTACGTGAACATTTTTCAATCATCACTTTACTGTAAAACATTATATACTCTTCAATCATTACACTTTCATTGAACTGACATGGCATGAAACACCAGGTTCAGCAATTGAGCAGCAACAAGATCTGCAGAAACTCACCAGTTTTCTTCATCTTTGGAGATCATAGTATTGTCAGAAGCTACAATTGTCTCCCAATATGATGCCCTGTGTTGAATTCTATAATCTTTTAGGGTTGACACTGGACAAAGGTTTTACAATATTTTTTTGTATAGCATTTTGTTTACTTACCTCGTTAAATGTCCCACAACAGGGAAAAAAGGGCTCAGTTTCCTCTTCAACTACACAAACACGTCACTGAGGTTATTGCAATATTGCATTATGCAAAATTGCCACACAGTTTGAAAGGTCACATGCTGAGAATTCAAACTAGGTGCACTGCATGTAACATAGAAATATTTGCTTTGCAGACATGGAAGAACACGAGCCTGTTCCTGTAAACCATGACACCATTAACACGATGGACCAGATCCCGCCTCCCTCTCCAGACCTGCCCACTGGTGTTACAGAGACAGAGCAGCCCCCGGTGTGGGCTGTGGAGGGGTCCCCAGGTGCATTTCAGTCCGAGGATGACTGTGAAGATCTGAGACCGGCCGAGGACAGTGAAACGCACCACCTCACGACAGTGCCACCGGGATACCAGTGTGTGTCTTTGGTGAATAGAGTGGAAGGTGTGAGTGAGGAGTCAGTATTGGGTGGAGCAATGCCTCCACCGATGCACGCACTAGAGCGGAGTGCACTGTACGACCCTCATAGTCTACAGGCGGTTGTCAGCTGTGAGCTTCCAGACCAGAGGAGTGCCTTGGAAACCTCTCAGGTAAAATGCTAAAATATACCAGGACTAAGCTGAAGGATAGGCAAGGCAAGTTTATTTATATAGCACATTTCATGTCAGAAACACCTCAATGGGCCTCACAACACCAAAGCACATAGAAATATAATGAAAATACAATAAAAACAAATCAATTTAATTTATGCAATTTACCTAATAAAGATATACACAAATATATTATATTATTATTTGTTAAATATGTTCACTTGCCATAGGCAGCAGTAAATAACCATGCTTTCAACCTGGACAGAGTTGAGCTGTTTCACGTCGTCACGGCGACTGTTCCACACCTTTGCGGCATGAAACTGAAACGCAGCCTCACCGTGTTTAATGGTGGCTCTAGGAACCACCAGGAGACCCCTCCCTGAGGTCCTCAAGGCCCGAGGTGGTTCATATGGATTTAACATGTCAGCTATATACTTTGGTGCCCAACCATGAAGAGACTTGTACACAAGCAGAGCTATTTTAAAGTTTATTCTTTGAGTGACAGGAAGCCAGTGCAGAGACCAGAGCACTGGACTTGTATTGTCATATTTCCTGGTTGTGGTCAGGACTCGAGCAGATTTTTTTGGTTCCAGTGAAAGAGCTTCTCTTTCTTTTTGTGTGAGCTCAGTTTCATCTGTATTTAACTGGAGGAAGTTGTTTTGCATCCACACACATTGACACAGTGTATCTACAGGCCCATGTTCACATACTGTCTGATTTCAGAAAAGTGCAACCAAAGAAAAACTCAGAGAGACAATGTTTTTAATAATGATTATGTTTATTTTTGTTGTTGTGTGCAGTTGATTATTATCACTGGTCCCAGCTATGAGGCATTAGCATCAGAGGGTATCCAGCTTAACTGCGGCAACATGGAGGAGGTTGCATGTGCTGTCATTGGCAACGTTTCCTACAACCAAATCTGCCCCTTGGACACAACAACCACGATACACCAGGACCAGTCTGTGACAGGTGAGGAGGGTATGTTGTGCAACTTAATTTGAAGCACAGCGCAAAGTCAGAGTGGGTGGCACTCGTGTCTCACAGCAAGAAGTGCCCGTGTTTGATCCCCAAGGCTGGGTGGGGCCATATGTGCGCACCTACCAGTAAAAACACGTGCAAGGATGAATGAGAGTTTGTGAGAGCGGGACAACGGGTGTATATCGGCCCATAGCTACAATCTGCACCTTTCCAACCAATAAACCAAAAATAAAGTATGTAATTTAATGAAATGTGAACTTTATCATTTAGCTTTGAGTGACCAGCAGCTGAAGACTGAAGACCCTGAAGAGATGAGCCCTGACAGAATTCCACACAGGAGCAGGTTGGTATGATTCATTTAAGTAGGAGCCTTATGAGCATGTTATCAATGAGTGTCTTTTTGTAAACATTTCTCATAATTTTGTATCAACCAGGAGGAGGAGCAAACGTGGTCCAGTGATCGAGGCGGATGGGATGCTGAAGATGTTCCACTGTCCATATGAAGGCTGCAGTCAGGTTTATGTGGCCATCAGCAGCTTTCAGGTACAACATTACTGTATTAAGATTCATCTTGGCCTGTTCTTTTGTTTAGTTAATCTAAAAAAACAATGCATTTATTCTTTGTAGAATCACGTCAACTTGGTCCACAGGAAAGGCCGAACCAAAGTGTGTCCACACCCAGGCTGTGGCAAGAAGTTTTATCTGTCCAACCACCTGCATCGTCACATGATCATTCATTCAGGTGGGCTCACAATGATATTTAAATCTACAATGTTTTTCTTTGTTCAACGCTTTTGAATGCGTCTTTCTTTATTTTCAAACATACTGTTTAATGGTTAAAAACATATCATAAAACAACATCATCTGGAGCTGGATCTGAACATTTTTTATAATTCAAACTTCTCAGCATTCAGAACTTAAGCCAAAAGCTCAACAAAAATGTGTTTAAGGATCATGTGAAACCTTTTTTTAAATCATGTTTTTTGTGTGTACATGGCATACAGAAAACATATACTAAAATGTTTGTGCCTTTCCTGTGTCAACAGGAGTTCGAGACTTCACCTGTGAAACCTGTGGGAAGTCATTTAAGCGAAAGAATCACCTGGAGGTCCACAGGCGCACTCACACTGGAGAGACCCCATTACAGTAAGTCAACAACTAGACTATTAAACTCCTACTTGAAGTTTGCATGTCTTAGGCAAGGATTTGAGACCTGTGTATATTTACTGTTCTCTTTGCCCCTTCATAAAAAGGCCTGGATGAGATTGTACGAGCTGTTTGGGGATCAGTTGTGTATATCTGATTTGCTCATGCGTTGTCCTTTGTTCAGGTGTGAGATCTGTGGATACCAGTGTCGGCAACGGGCCTCTTTAAACTGGCACATGAAGAAACACACCTCTGAGGCGCAGTATAACTTCACCTGTGACTTCTGCCATAAGAAGTTTGAGAGGCTGGAAAGTGTCAAGTTCCACAAGTTAAAAAGTCACCCTGAACAACTGACAACATGAGATGCACCGCAGACAATGCTGCTAGTGCTGTTTACACACAGGTACAGTCTGAAGTGAGGAGTCACAGAGCGGATAAAAAGAACAGCTGTGCGGGACATAAGCTGTTTTAGGACCAGGATGGATTGAATTACTTCTATTCCTACCTCCATTGAATTTTGACTGAACTGTGCTCTGGTTGCTGCTGAATTTACTAAAGACATTTTTTATATTTGCCAATGAACATTTCTCCAAAAAGAACTACGGTACATTTTTGTGTTTATAAACTGAAAATTATTATTTGTTGGTGATTCTCTTGTTAGTATTTAAACATTTTGCAAAGATAAATTATTTTGTATTAGAAATATTTGATCTGAATAAATATAATATTATAGTTCTCTGTCTTGTCTTAAGTGATGAGTTTATTGCAGGTGAGTGAGTGGACAGTGATCCTATGACAACAGACATCCTCTGGGACAAGCTCTGACGCTTTACATCGGCTTTGATGCTTTTGAAAGTTTCCCTTTTAAATTTCTCATCTGATCCACACTAAGACAAGGATTCTTTTTTTCTTCATTAATCAGAGTAAGGCCATGTGACTGTTTTGTCCCACCATATACTGTCAGTACGATGGTTTTGATTGGTCCAAAATTCCCTTTGAATCTAGTTCTTCTTGGGCTCAGAATCTCCAAAATCACAAAACAAAAGTTGCACAATTTTGTATCATGGAGAGCAATATTAATGGTCAGCACTAAATGATTAAGTTCTTTGCACACATATCTCAACTGTTTTGTCTTTCATTTCAAGAGTATTTACATTGTAGATTCTCAATGAAGACATTCATTTGTGAATGGACACATATTGAATTATGTTTGTATGTAACAAAAAAAAGTGAAATAGATTCTTCAAAATAGGTGCCTTTTGCTTCGATTACTGCTTTGACATTTTCTCAGTGAGCTTCACGATGTAGTCAGCATAAATGGTTTTCACTTCACAGACTGTCTGAAACCATTTCAGGTGCCGACCATATGAAGCTCACTGAGAAAATGCCACGACTAAAGTGTGGCAATTGTGAAGAATTTAGAATATAAAACATATTTTGAGTTAGTTCACCCTTTTTAGTTCCCCTAACAATCCTATGTGTTCATTCATAGTTTAATGCATTCAGTGAGAATCAACAATGTAAATAGTGTTGAAAATAAAGAAAAAACAAAACATAAAATGTGTTTCCAAACTTCTGACCGATACTGTATCTAATAGATTAACCCAAAAGAGGAAATGCTCAATCGCAAGCCAGACATCTCTTTTTCTGTCTGGTGCCTTTCTCTTCATGTTGCAATTACATATGTGTGCATTGAAATTAGCACAAAGGCTTTAGTGGCAGGTGATCATCCTATCCCTCCCTCCCTCCCCTGGGGTGTGACCGGCACAGCTCTATGGTGATGTGCACTACAGCTGCTGTGGACACTCCCCACGCACCCTCCCTCTCTACACCTATAAACAAGCACAGAGCTAAAATCAACGCACACAAGCAAGAAGTCACCTCTGTAGCTATCCACTCTGTCCCCCTAAAAATAAATCAAGCAAGCCTTTGAAGTTTAGGTTCTACTGGACTGGATACACATCTGCCTTGTGTTGCTATCTTGTTGTGTTCTTTCATCTCTATAGTGAAGCCAATAGGGACCAAGCCTTTGAAGTGCGTCTGTGATTAAGGTAAGATCTGATTTTAGTGTGAATTATTGCTTTTTTTACTTTGGTCTTCTTACCTGAAGCTGCAGCTTAACAAAAGAGGCAGAGATGGTCCAACAATGACCCTTTTTGTCTGTCCAAAGACCTGCCTGCAATTAGGGTTCTCAATGGAATCCTTTGAAAATGTGGGTCTATATTTTTTCGCAAAGATTGGACGTTACAATTATTTATAATATTTTGCAAATGAAATTGTTACATATACAGTAGGAGCTCAGTTGCGCTCAGAGAACTTCTGATGTAACCCTCCTGACTCTGGGTAATGCTAGTAACCATCAAGGAATGCTACGTCACAACAGAGTGTGTGGAGGGTGTACCCCACCTGAGACCCATAGTTGCTGTGTAAGACTCCACCACAACCTCTATCAAGAATGATGATAAAGAAATACCACAGTGTTAGAAGTGTAGTAGTCCGAGGAGTGAACCTTGTGGAACTCCTGTTCACCATTACTATAAAACATACCATGTTACGATAATAAATAATAGATTTTTGAGACTCCCAAACGTAATCAACGCCACTTAATTGTATTTCTTTGTTGAGATGACAAAGGTACGTGGGAAAAAAGGGCAACACTTTACAAGTAAGATTAAAAACGTAATTATAATATTCATGCTTTTGCTGAAAACACCAATGTACTTAAAGGTTTTTGTAGAAGCGGTTTGCAGTATTTTTGGTTGCCATGCATGTTTCCTTGTTAATAGCTCACTTGTTTGTGAGTGCATATTGTCGAGGATGGCTAAGCAAAGACAAGGAGTAGGCTGCGTGGGGCTGGTTTTCTTAGGTCAATGATCTCCAAACACATTATTAACTTGATGCAAATCAGCTTACTCCTACAGTTCACGCAAGCCACTTCCTGTTGTCCAAATGTAACACTGTGGCCTAATAGTTTCTGATATGTGTGAGTCAGATAATACTATGTATGTTCTTCGCAAATGTCTTACCAGCACCAAGAAGTTTGAGAATCCTTGGTTCAGAATAGAGTGTCAATGTAGAATTTACAGCAATTTGTGAAAAGCAATCAGCATTTAGCAGAGTCATTGTGTTTGTTGTAGCAGCTGGCACCTTACACAAAGAGTACTGTTCTCCCAATTCTGATGTGCGCACAAGCATCTGAGAGCATCTGAGACTGGCCGTCATTAATAGTACTCAGAAATGTTGCAAAATTGCATAAGCAGCAACAAGTTGCAGTTGAGGACAAAACGTCATTGTCAACCAATTCTTATTAGGAAGGGATATGCAATGACGTTTTGTGAAAGCTCGTTTTTAGAAGGAACATGTTGGTCTGATGGGGAAGTTTCAGGCTGAAATGTAATGCAACAGTGAGGTTAAATTCTCAGTAGTAAAATAAAGCATCCTCTGTCCATGACGGTTTAAATGCAAAGCAACCCCACTTTCTATGCAAAAGGCTGACAAGTTTCCCTTTCTGTCAAAAGCAAGTTTCTGTTGTAACCTGGTTGGTTTTGTTTCCTTGTTTGTAGGTATTTTTTTCCCCTTGTTTGTATATATTTGTTTCCTTGTTTACATAATTTCCAAGACAAACAAGATATTGAACTAAGCAATTGATAAGTAGTGCGACAATGAGAGCAACCTAGTTTTGGAAAGAACTCTGACCCATGTCCTTCTGATCTAGTCATTGTCCTCATTGCCCTAAATGGGCATGAAAGACTTGTTTTGAATTCATTCAACTGCATATATTTCTTACTTGAAACCTCAAATAACTTTATATCTGTTTTCTCAACAGCTCCAACCATCTGCAAAAATGTCCTGTGGCAGATGCCTCAAGTTCCTGATGTTTTTCTTCAATGGCATTATTTTTGTAAGTACTTCTGAGTTTTAAATGTATAGTTTTTTTCGTGTTTGTTTGATAAGTTCTTTTAACTTATTAGCTGTCATGTTGTCAGGAGATGGAGACATGAGCAAAGATGATGATTTTAATGGAGCCTATGTATTATTTTGTGATCCTCATTAAAAATCCAGTTACACATTTACATCAGAGAACATGCCTTGCCTGTTTCAAGAGTAACTAATTTCTGTGAGGGAAAACTGACCTAATGCACATACTGCACTTTCCATTTTGTACTTCCTAATGTAATGACATGTTCTGACCAACATATGGCAGTGCAGGGCTAACATTTATTATGCCACACTCTGTCTCAAAACATTATTATTAGTCTATTACTAATACTACTAATACTATAACTATTTTTGGTCCCTTCTGTCTTACCTTTTCTGTTTCCTTTAACCTTCCACAAATAGTGGCTATTAGCACATGGAAATGTAGCCACAACATGGACTGTAGTATAAAGTTCATGTAGTAACCTGACTTGACCTTACATATAGTACCTGACCATGGCTGTGTCCTCAGCTGGCTGGAGCAGGGATCCTAGCTGTGGGCATCTGGGTGAAGGTGGACAGTGGTTCGATCTTCAGCTTCCTGGCAAAGATCCCGAACGCCCCATCACAGCTGGCCCAGGTGCTGAACGTGGGATACTTGCTCATAGCTCTGGGAGGCCTGCTCGTCATCCTCGGCTTCCTGGGCTGCTGCGGGGCCATGCGGGAGAGCAAGTGTATGCTGCTGCTGGTAAGGATACTTTTGACTCGTAAAGTTTCGTGTAAATGGAGCATAAGTAAAGTATGTGCATCAAACTGCTTTTTCCCCAGTTCTTCATGATAGTGATGTTGATCTTCTTGGCTGAAGTGGCAGGAGCCATTGTGCTGTTGGTGTTCAGACCAGTTGTAAGCCAGAATTATTGTGTGTGTGAATTCCACATTTTACATAGGTTTTGTTGTTAATATCTACAAACCTCCTCTCCCCAGGTGGACGCTTTGTTTGTAAAGTTTGGAATTGCCGCCGTTCAGAACATCAAAACAGACTACGGGAAAAACGAGGACATCACAGGACTGTGGAACACCACCATGAGCCTTGTCAGGATCTCCGTCTGAAGCCATTTGCAAACCACAAATTTCAAGCAATATTTTGACTTTCCCCCCCCCCCTCTCTCTCTTTTTAGTTAAACTGTTGTGGTTTCAACAACTACACCGACTTCACCAACTCATCATACTACCTGAACCATGGATATCCACGAGTGTGCTGCCAAGGTGGTGCCGCCGCCGCGTGTGGCAATAACTCCAGCAGCACTGTCCCGGTATGTAACAAACTACCACCATTACGAGGTGGTTCTCAGATTCTTAAGTGGTATGAATGATTTACACTGTATTTTCACATAGAAAGAAGATTTATTCTGTAGTATTACTGTCACGGTCCATTTTACTACTATGTTTATCCAACCACACCAAAAGTCACCATGTTGCCACCAGACCTAATAAATGTTGCGATGTCACCTGAATGCCAGCACTTATTCCTCCTTAAAATGTTGATGAAAATCTGCAGGCTTGGTTTAGTTGATATCCATCCATCCATTTTCTTCCGCTTTATCCGGGGCCGGGTCGCGGGGGCAGCAGTCTAAGCAGAGATGCCCAAACTTCCCGGTCCACACACACCTCCTCCAGCTGTTCTGGGGGGACCCCGAGGCGACACCAGGCCAGCTCGGAGACATAGTCCCACCACCGTGTCCTGGGTCTTCCACGAGGCCTTGTCCCACTAGGACATGCCTGGAACACCTCCCGCGGGAGGTGACCAGGAGGCATCCGAAACAGATACCCGCGCCACCCCCGCTCGCTCCTTTCGACGTGAAGGAGCAGCGACTCTACTCCGAGATCCTCCCGGGTAACTGAGCTCCTCACCCGATCTCGGAGGGTGCGCCCAGCCACCCTGCGAAGGAAACTCATTTCGGCCGCTTGTATTCGCGATCTTGTCCTTTCGGTCATTACCCAAATCTCATGACCATAGCTGAGGGTGGGAACGTAGATCGATCGGTAAATCGAGAGCTTCGCCCCCCGACTCAGCTCCCTCTTCACCACAACAGACCAGACCGATACAGCGACCGCATCACTGCTGACGCCGCACCGATCCGTCTGTCGATCTCACGCTCTATCCGTCCCTCACTCGTGAACATCAAAATGCAAAAAACCTTTATTAAGTTGAAATGCAAGTTGAGATTAATAACATTAATTGTTTTTGTTTTGGTCCATTTTGTTTTTCAGACAATGCCAGGCTGTTTCACAAAGATCAAACAGTTAATTGATGGCAACGCTGTAGTTATTATCGGAGTGGCTCTGGGCATAGCAGCTCTGGAGGTAAGGCCTTTAAACAGTTTGGAGTCTTTTGTATTTTCTGAACCTTGTAATATAAATTAAAACAATTATGCCAGGACTGAAATACACGACCAGTGTGCCTTCATTAGGATCTGTGGTAAAGTCTTGGATTCAGAAAGCCCGAAAGTTATATAGTAATAGAGTATATTTGGGTGCAATGTGTTTGTTCTAGTAACTGTTTAACTGTTCTCCCAGTTTATCACATCAATCCCGTATTCTGTGGTCCAGTAATTATGGATTAAAAAAATTAAGCAATGTGTGTTTGTAACAGCTGGGAGCTATGGTCACCTCCATGATCCTATACTGTCGAATAAAGTCAGCATGAAGCCGAACCAACATCTTCTCCTCAGCAAAGCAACAATACAACCATGGTCAGCGACTGCAAGGATCTATGTGGTATGTCCACACTTAGATCCGCTGCTATCACTTTATGCACCTGCACATCTGTAAATCCCACTGTTGTTCTATGTCAAATTGTTGCTGTCTTATCATAATTAACTTTTTATTTCTTATTTATTTATTTTAATACTCTTTATGCATGCCCTCATAGCCTTATAGTTTTAAAAGTTAGTCTTAAACAATGGCAATAAAAACTAAACTTATTCTGATTCTGATGAAATTGTAAAACATACAAATTGCAGAAGACAACCAGTGTGACTATCTAAACCACGGTATGGGCAAACTTTTTGATGCAAGGGCCACTTTAGGTTTTTGATTGTGGCACGAGGGCCGGACCAGTTGCGAACAGAAAAGTTTCAAATAATGAAGTTGTTCTCAGATAGACTGCAATCCAGTATAGACATTTAAAAAGCAACAAAATATTATGTATTATCAGAGAAACATTTGTGGTGAAGCCAGTGTGCATCAGGCTTTTTTTTTATGGGCCGTATTGACAGGATAGGTGGGCCGCATTTGGCCCCCGGGCCGTGGTTTGCCCACGTCTGATCTACACAAAGGATACATGACAGCTGAATCAGTAGCATTCAGTTATTTCCATGCTATCAATGTCTTTATAAAACAAGTTGTTTGTTGCATAACCTGATGCATATGTGTACATACATGTATTTATATAATGTATTTGCTATATTTCCAATAAAGCTAATAAAATTGTAGCGTTTGTATGTGTGCACTTTATTGGCTGACTTTGAGCCTTCCTTTTATTGTGTTTGTTTGTTTGTTTGTTTGTTTGTTTGTTTGTTTGTTTGTTTGTTTGTTTGTTTAAAATAATAAAGTATGATTTATTTCACACAGAACAGATGCTATAGCTACAAACACAAACGCATCTCCCTTATTGAAAGTGCATGTGTGTGTTTGGTGGGTTGGTATTTAGTGAATACATTAAGTTGATGTTTTCTGATGGCCTGAGGATGGGTGCGTGTGTGCGTGGCAGTGCAGTCAGTCAGAGGAGGAGTTGGGCGGTCCTCAGCGCGCATGCTCTGGCTGACCCGACAGCGTTAACGCAAACATACCTTCACCACGTACTTCTCTTGCACCCCCGATGAAGCGCACGCCCTGCACGCGCCCGTTTCCCTTCATCTCTCATCATTTATTTATGTTTCCGGATCGGCGTTAAACTTTTGAATGCGTCTTGGTTTTGTGGAGCGGTTCTACCTCGTCACCACCACTGCCGTCGCTGCGAACAGGTGTCCGTCTGCGCCGCCTGAAGGGAGAACATGTCCAATGGGAAAGAAGCAACTGTTCCAGACAAGTGAGTTGTTGGAGGTGACAGGAGAGTTGTGTGGATGTGAATTGTAGCGAACATGGAGGGTTTTTTGGAATACTTTGTTTGGAAAGGAGAGGAACAAAACTCATCATCTACCTTTGGATCAGGGGGAAACAATTTTTATTTACATGAAATGACAAGCCACTAACACACGTTTAAAAAAAAAAAAAAATATGACCCATTTCCTTTTCTCTTTTCCGAGCCTTTATATTGTAGCTTTGTAAGAACAGCACATCAATGCAATTTCACTGGAATTAAAGCGAGGGTTGTGCCAAGTGAGCACAACCAACCAGAGAAGCAACATTGCATTAAGCCCACCCCCCACTCTGACAAACATATAATAGACTCACTCTGGATCTTGACACCATTTTTGCTTTGGTGCAGATCCTTAGCTGTTAATTCTCATTTTGCAGAGATCCTTGCATTTCATTAGTTATTAAAGAAACAGATGATTAAAACCAGGGTTAAATCACTTTTAAAATCATGTTTCCTAAGCATATTATACTAGGGGTGCCATGTTTCTACATTAACATGGACAACACATTGGTTCCTCTATATTCATACAACCAATGTGAGGGACCCATGTTCCCCCGAGTAGCTGTGTTTTTTGCCTCCACAGATGTCTTTAATCCCAACCCTTCTTTCCTTGTGTCCTTTTGTTGAACGTAAAGACCTGTGCATCTGATTGCATTTTTATTGATCGCGGACTAACAGGCTAGTTTGTTTGCATTTCTATGACGGTAAAGCTCCAATTTGCTCCATGGAACTTGTGAAACGTGCTTAGAAACTCTTCTTTGTGGAAAATTGGGATGTTAAAATGCATTAGGAATGTTTACTTTCGACCGCCCCCTGTTTCATTGCTTGTAAACAAAGAAAAATGAGGTATAGGGTCTTTAACTCTTATCCTGTACTTATCCCTAATCTTCACCCCAGATGTTAGCACTCGGAAGAAAAAACAATTTCTATTATTCACATGTTTTTGTGTGGTGCTCATTTGTAGCTATGCAACTTATTCTTCAATGCCTCAGCTTCCATTGCTCCTCACATACAGCTCTATACATTGCTCCTATAGTGCACAATCCTGGTTCTTCAGACCTCTCTTAGCAACACTCTGCCCTATATGTGCTAACTGTATCTATGCCTCAGCCCCTCACAGATGACCCTCCAGCAGAGCCTGGATGAGTGTATGGAAGCCTTGGACCTCTTCCTTAACAACCACTTCAATGAGAGCTTGGACAGGCTTAGGCCAAGGTAACCATTGTTGCTACACACTTATTAGAACACACTGTCCGCTTGTTTTGCTCCCCCCTGTTAGTGTGATGTCAGCAAAAGATAAAATCGCCCTTTTTTTAACGAGTTGTCGAGTCTGTAAACTAGTTCCTCAAAGTAGACTCTCGGGTTAGCACTGGGTAGCTACAATGGCTCCAGGATATGAAGTATTTACCAAAGAAGACGCCCAAGTATTGGTGAATCAACAGCCCGGAGAGAAGGAGTGCTACAAAATACACAGTAGAATACACAGTAGAATACACAGTACAGGAAAGGAAGAGAGAGAGAGGGGAGGGGAGGGGGGGCGGGCTGAGGTAGAATAATGAAGCTTATCTCAGCTGCAGGGAAATGTCACACAAAGGCCGACTGTGGGGAACATCCGGAGAGTCACTGGAACTGGAAGGCCGAACTATGTGGTCATGTGTCTACTTATACAGCATAATACTGTTGGATTTATTGTAAAAAGGTCTATTTAGATTGACCAGAGTGCATAAACGCATTCAGGATAATGGACATAAGGAATGACTCAAAAATGTTTTTGCTCTCATTCTGAAATCAAAGACATGAAGAAGATACACACAGAAGGCCAATCCCTCTCAAATAAATCTGTGTTCGTGAGCAGTTCTGCTTTGACAGAATCCATCTGTGAGGTGAGGTGTGGCATATCAAGATGCTGATTAGACCATATGAATATTGTACGGGTATGTCTTCGGCTGTCTACAGTAAAAGGATGCTGATTTTGTGCACCCTCCAATAAAGCAAAACTGAACATTTCAGTCTGTATCTGGTGTGACCATTTTCCTCACACTGTAAGGCACATCTCTGTCGCATAGAGTTGATCAGGTTGTTAATTATTACCTGTTGAATGTCGGTCCACTCCTGTGCGAAGTTGCTGGACACTGGCAGGAACTGGATCACGCTGTTGTATTCACCGATCCAGACCATCCCAAACATGCTCCCGTTGGCTGGTCATGCAAGAGAAATGAACATTCAATGCACAGGCAACAGCTCTGTGGACATCCGTGGTGTCAGCTGCCAATTGCAAGCTCCTTCAAAACTAGCAACACCTGTGGCTGTGTGTACAACTGAACATGTCAGTGTGTCCTTTTATTGTGGACAGCCTAAGGCGCACCAGAGCAATATTGATGCGGTCTAGCACCTGTGAGGTGGGAGGGATTATCTCGGCAAAGGAGAAGTGGGGCCTTTCCGAATCGCTCCTTCTCCCTCTCTATTCACTCTCGATATGCACGTGCCTGCGGAGTCAAGTTAGACCTCATGTGATTTTAATGGCAGTGGAAAAGGCCTCACTGGCGAGTTTGAAGAGGCTAAAATGTATAATGTAAATATGACAAATATGAATAAGAATTACTTGGTGAACCCCGAAGGGAAAATTGTATCATCAGTCGAACTTCTGATTTTTGCTACATTAGTGGCCGTGTTCGTTTCGTGGGGCGAGTGTGAGTGCGTCTGGAAGTCACAGCTCCAATTTCTCTGATGAGTGAACCTCCGAAAGTGCCCTCATTAAGGGCTAAGTGAAAGGGGTTGGGGAGAAAATTATTACTTTTTCCACAATAATAATCAATATAGTAATAACTTTTATGATTTGTTTGATATGCAGTAAATCTTGTTGGTTAATAAAGGCCAGAATAAGGCGTATATGAGAATTGTAAAAACTGAATATAATTCAGTTTTTATATATAATAATACTCCTTACAGCGTATTGGATATAAAAGAACAATAAGGCAATGATTCAAATGCAATGAAACTGTGAAATAGATGTTTTTAAAAGTATGATAAGCTGTAAAACCTAATACAAATGTGTTGTGTGCAGAGTGAACAACAGCATGTACCATGCGCTCATCTACGCCACAGTGCTGGAGATGCAGGCCATGATGACATTCCAGCATGATGACATCACTAATGCAGGAAACACTATGAAGAGCGCTCAGGAGGTCTGTCATAGGTGAGCAATAAGCTGAACTGTGAAATGATAACACTGTTGTTAAATAATGAATGCATTTATTCAGACCTTTAAAGGGCTATTTCAGGATTTTTGACATAGGGCTTCATTTCCTAGTTATCCAGAGTGTTGTTGATTTCTGGAGCTATATATATATATATATATATATATATATATATATATATATATATATATATATATTTATCCATATAGTCCTTATATTTTAAGAGTTTAGTGGTGCTAGGCTAGTGCTAGGCTAGCGCATGTCTATGGTAACTAGTAGCCTGCTTTAAAAACAATCTGACCCAAGCACAGTGCACCTGCAGCAAATCACTTACATCACCAGACTACCCATATAAATGTCTGTTGACTGAATAATTTTTGAAATATAGCCATTTTGCATTTAAAAATATTGAGCAGCATCAGCTTCCTGGTTGTTAGCTACGCCGCGGCGGACTCATCTGCTAGGTTACCGGATCTACAGTAGTTTGCTAACCCTTGGCCGGCATTACTACACGTGAAATTCACAAAGGAGCTTTCTACAAATCAGATATGGCAACGTTTGGAGGACTAATGATTTTGAGGAGGTTTTTAATGCAGGTTACTAGTTACCATAGACATGCACTAGCCTGGCACTAGCCTGGCACTAGCGTAGCACTAGCCTAGCACTAGCCTAGCACTAGCCTAGCACTAGCCTAGCACTAGCCTAGCACTAGCCTAGCACTAGCCTAGCACTAGCCTAGCACCACTAAACTCTTCAAATATAAGGACTACATGAATTAAAAAATAATAATCTCCAGAAATAAGCAACACTCTGGATAACTAGGAAATGAGGCCCTATGTCAAAAATCCTGAAATATCCTATTAATGCCTTACAACTGCATTATACTGTATGTGGAAATGGAAACTTTAGAAGTAAACTTAATTTGATGGTGGCACAAATACAACAACTCATAGACTTGTACAAATAAGAATGCGGGAACATGAAAAGTTGCAGATTGTAAAGACACATTTTATATATATTTACTTTTTGTGTATAATTTGTTCACACTTGCTAAACTGGTTTGTTTTTGGGTCTGCGACTGTGAAAGCAAAAAGGTATTGAATATCCTCTCGAGTACATGTAGCTATTTGGTTGAATGTATAATAAAAGTTGATTGCTTTATAACCCTTTCACCTCTTTAGCAGCTCTTTAACAGTACATTTTCCTGAGTGTATTTACATATGCCAAGCACAAGTAATTTGACTGTGTTTGCACATTATCTTCACATGCTTAAACAGAAATAATTCACTTGAGCGAGCAATGCAGGCTAACTGTCTGTTTTTACCAGGTTTCGAAGGAGGTCTCCAGGTTTGAGCAGCAAAACTGGGGATTCTCTATCTGAAGGTAAACACATGAACACCAGCCACAAGTTGTAGATCACCTACTTTAATCTCCCATGAGCTAGTTTTATTAGTTTTACATGCTTGGATAGCTGTCTTCTTTAACTACATCTATTGCCGCTGTTGATGACAAAACAACCTCAATCAGATCTATTGAATAGTCTTAGTATTTACACAGTATTGGTGTGTTTTGTCCGCAGTGCAGCTCCACGCAGAAGTGTGTTATGCTGAGTGTCAACTACAGAGAGCAGCTCTCACCTTCCTACAGGTCTGAAACAATGATATGAATATATTTGTGTGCATGTATACATATGCATGATAGCATTATAGAAAATGTGGTGTTGTGTCTTAACTTAAAAACATGTTTGCAGGATGAGAATATGGTGAGTTTTATTAAAGGGGGCATCAAAGTACGAAACAGCTATTTGATATACAAGTAAGTAACGCATGTGTTCATGTACTGATCTGAATAAAGTGCCACTATACTGTGATTGCCTTCGTAAATACATTTTTTACATCTTAAAACATGTCTGAATCCTGGTTGATAAATAAATATGCAGATGCTGCTTCCTGCTTCTGTCAGTGTCTAAATAACTGTGACCTGTGACCTTCAGAGAACTACATTCTTTCATCAAATCTCACAACTGTCTGAAAGGAGCCAGCCACCTGCACTTAGAGGGAGGGATCTCCTTTGGAATAGGTGCTTTTAATCTGGTACATACGTTCTGGCGGGCTCTTTATCAGCCATTTTCTTCAATAAATATTGTTGATTTTTACTCAGCATAATCTCATTCCCAGACTCTATCTTTGTTTCCTCCGCGATTACTCAAACTGCTGGAGTTTGCAGGATTTTCTGGAGACAAGGTACAAAGGAAATGATTAAATCTATTTTAAAAAATGTAATTAAATCTATAAATGGTTGTTCTCATGTAGGAGTATGGTTTGTCCCTGCTCAATGCCAGTGCCACAGGGATGAACCTACGCTCTATGCTGTGTGCGCTGCTGCTGCTCTGCTACTACACATTTTTAACAATAATTCTTGGTACTGCTCAGTCCTCACTATATTTACACATTGCGACTTTAATGAAAGAAAGTAAAGTATCAATGTTGTTTTTAGGTACGGGTGAGGGAGAGGTGACTGAGGCGGAGGAGCTGCTCAAACCTTTCCGCCTCCGCTACCCGCAGGTAAATGGACGAAGCCTTCTATTATGTTCAAGGTTTCATGTGTGCGTTCATAGATTTGACTGTTTAACGCAGGGGTGTCCGAACTTTTTTCCCTGCGGGCCACATACAGAAAAATATACAAAATATACGCACTCAGTAGAGGTCAGATATATAACTTCACCTCTATTGTGTTAAAGTTAGCAAATTCAATAAAATGTTAACTATGCTTTTTAATTGAATATGCTTCAAGTAAAGAAAAAGAACAGCCTTCATCACAGCTTTCTATTGATGGATTTTCATTTATTTGATATATATTCAATAAAAGCAAAAGAGAAAAGAAAAAAATAAAGGTTTGGGCACCCCATGTTTTACCCTTTCATATATTTAAACTACACATTTCTACGCAGTTCTAAAGATGATCCTTTGGGCTTTCCTTTTAGTACTGTCTGTCTTTGCTTTGTCATTGCTTCTCCAGCTACTCTCTTCACTCCCTGATAAGGTCCAAATAGCTCCCACCTTCAGCTCACTCCTGCACACGCATAACTTAGTGCTATCTCCAGCGTGCCTCACAATCCCTGTTTCCACTCCACCTTCTGCCTACAGCGGCCCTTCCCACTCTGCAAACTCTACTCTGTAACAACGTTCTCGTCCAAACTGAACAAAATTGACCACTAGCGTTTGAAGCTGGCTTCACTAGACTGCCTGACTTTTTTGTTATTGGCAAAATGTATTTATTGGTTTTAAACATTTCCTAAATATATATTGTATTTCATCTTTCAACCAGGGGGCAATCTTCCTCTTTTTTGCGGGCAGAACAGAGGAGATTAAAGGCAACATTGATGAGGTGTGTTTAACATCACATTTGGTCCCTGTCCCTCAGGGTATCAAGACTAGTGGACATAATCATATTCCATCATAGCCGTTACCGTGGCTCTGTTTGCAGGCGGTGGCTCTGTTTGAGGATGGCTGCAAGGCGCAGCAGGCCTGGAAGCAGTTCCACCACATGTGCTACTGGGAGCTCATGTGGTGCTTCACCTTTAAGAGGGACTGGAAGATGGCTTACTTCTATGCAGACCTCCTGAGCAGAGAGAGCCGCTGGTCCAAGGTACAGCCACCTCTCTGTTTTGAGATTTCTGTCAGAAACATCAAATGTGTTTCCGAAATTGCATTGTCACGTTCTAATACTCAAAGTCCACACTGTGGTTGAAGTGTCATATTTAGGAACACACTGTAGGTAGCATGTGCTTGGGCAATGTTTGAACCACCAACCTTTTGGTAGCTGGGTGACAATACATCATAGTGGGACTAATTTGCCCCTTAAACCTTTACACAACCATTGCTCACGTTGGTTCACACAACGTGGATATTGGCTCATAAGGAACTGGATTTCCGTGAATTACCTTGGTTTGAGAGGGAAAAAAAATTCTCACAATGTTATTTAATCGAGAGACAATAAAAGCTGTGCATTTTCCCAGGCCATGTATGTGTACATGAAAGCAGCATATCTAAGCATGCTCCCAGGGCAGGAGGCCAGACCTTTTGAGGAGGACGAGGTTCTGCTGTTTAGGTAAGCATATTTTCTTATACAGAATGTAATAGCCAGTATTTTCCACTGTCTTGGCATAAAAAATCTATTCCATTAAATTCAAATTAACTTTGCAATAAACTGACATGAAATGCCGTTACTTCAGTTCTGTTAAATTATGAGTCTTTCATACTTAACTGTTTTTTAAGGCAAGTGCCCACCTTTAAGCAGAAGATCGCAGGGAAGTCTCCACCCACAGAGAAGTTTGCAATCCGTAAGGCCAGACGCTACAAGGCTCCCTGCCCTGTCAGACTGCCAGTGCCAGCGCTGGTAAGGCAATTCTATAGAAGACACCATGTACAAGTAGCTCGAAAGGAAAACATCCTGTGGGGGTGACAAACATCTGTGGCTGTTACACTGGGGGCTGGGACTAAAACAGGTTGAGAACCTCTGTTCTTACACATATCGTTAGCCACATAGCATAATTGCCTAAGACATTTGGTATTGTTACATTGGCAAAGAGAAAAACAATGTGTTTCCTAAAAAACGTCTTTTTACATGTTTTCCAAAACCAAAACAAAAATGAGTTAGGTAATTATGCTATGTGGCTAACGATATCTTGAACTGACTGCAATGCAGGAGATGATGTACATGTGGAATGGCTTCAGCATGATCCGGAGGAGGCCAGAGCTGACCAAAGGCATGTTGGAGACCGTGCAGGAGGCAGAGCGCACTCTACAGGACAGTCCTGGTAATAGCACATATACTTGAGGTACTACACAAAGCCACACTCAAGTGAAAATAGTTGTTACTCTCCTCTGTTTGCAGAGCACGAGCTCTTGGTGGACGACCTGTGTTTGATTCTGCTGCTGAAGGGAGTGTGTCTGAGAAACCAGGGCCTGCTGCATTCTGCTCTGGACTGTTTCCAACAGCTTTGTGATATGTAAGATCTTTCATCCACCTGTTAAACGTGACCAAGTTTGGTTATTAATCATTACAACTATGATGTTAATGAGTATATAGAAAAGAGATGCATGTAAATAAAAACATCCGATTGTTGCTATGGATAATTTATCTTTATCATCTATTGTACCATTTACATGTCATTCATTTTAGTGTGTGAATGTAAGATATATTACCAGTGCCGTATTCACCAAGACATTTTACAATAGTCCAGCGTTAGTGTGTTTACACAGCAGGGCAGGCCAACATGCTTCAGTGCCTCTCCACAAATGTCAACAGACATTTACAAGGGGTTTTATGCCATGATTTGTGACAGTACATGAGGCGGTTCCATAGAAGCGCATTGGGAAGTTCATGTATTACAGTTGAGTCCACTCTCGGGTGTTGCTGGGCCTATTTGATTGTGTTAATGTGCAGTGACTTGGGATGTGTTTTACTGCTTTAATACTTACCCACATCGACGAGAAGAAAAGACGGATAATTTGACTAACTCATTCAATGAGTCTTGAAAGATACCTTGTGTGTTTGCAGCGAGCGGAAGATTCGCTTTGACCATTATCTGGTGCCTAACGCTTTGGTGGAGATGGGTCTCATCTACATCGATCAATGCGAGAGGGACAAGGCCATCAAAGTGTTGCGCAAGGCTAAGTACGTTTTTTCAAGCAAATAATACCCCTCATAACTAACTAGAGCAGATGAAGTGAACACAGCATGTCTTAAGATTGTCTGACAATAACTGGCTGACATCTTTTTCTCTTGTGCTTCAGAAACAGCTACAAAGATTACTCAATGGAGTCTCGGACACAGTTCAGGATACATGCTGCTCTTGCCAAAGTCAAGGCAGAAAAAGCAGAGGATGAGGATTCACATCTCTGAGAATGAGTTTATCCCTGTTTTTCAGACTGAATCTCAAGGACAACTGTAATGGGGCCTTTTTAGGTTTTGGCCCCGCCCGGCACATGAAGATTTACTTGTAACTACGTAAAGGACCTCTCAATTCACCACTGGAAAACACTTTATGCAGATGTGATCAAATGTCTTGAAGGATGCCATGTTACCAGATACAGATACTTTCAATCTTAACTACCCTCCGTAAAAGCACACCTGGACAAATCAACCCTTGTACGGAAGTTCTATAGCAAAAGGCCATCTCGGAGGCCATTTTATTGGTTACAAGATATGTCTAGTAAAGCGGTGTAAATGTTTGTATCATTTTTATGGTGGTTGGTTTTAACAATTGAAATATTAGTTGCAACGCACACATTAAGTGAAATTGAATTAGAAATGATTCTGCCTACTTTTCGCCCCCCTTCACGTACTTTTTTTTTTTAAATAATAATCTTTAAGACATTTAATCTCAGATGAAATCTAGAACTTGTTTTTCAAATACTTTTTGATTTTCCTTGTGTTTACATTAATGCTTTATCGCTTTCCTCAATCGTGTGAAAGCTCAACCATGAGGTGAAAGGTTTTGGTCTAAATTGTAATCGATTGTTCGCTCCCCATTTTTACCATTAGGGTTAATGTTATGTCATAGATAATATATATGTGTTTGTATCACATCAACTTGTCAGCCTTTATTTCTGTCATTTAAACATTGTCCAACTTTGGTACAATTAAATTGTTGCAAATGTTTACTTTTGTTAATAATTGACAAATGTCATTTATTTGTAATCAGCCTTTACATGTGAAACAAAATGGGCCAAATAAATATTTACATACAGTATTCCTACTGTGCTACAGTCCAGAGGATTTCCGTACACATTCTGTCCAGGTTATGAGGCGACAGCGGGAGGTGAGACAGACCCCGTCTCTTGCTCCTCTTTCGGTCTTCGCTTCAGCAACTTCTTTTTCTTCTTTTCCTCCTTCTCGACCTCTGCCACCATGTCTAAGAACTTAGTGCTGCGGGGGTCCACGGCGTAGCCAAACCGCTCCCTGACCTCAGCCAAGAGGTTAGCGCGCCGGGCCTTCTCCTCTTTGAGCTTTAACTTGGACTCACGCTTTTCTCTTTTCCAGTCTGCAACCATCTTGGGCATTTTGGCCATGTTAGCCGCAATGAGTTTTTGTCTGTGTGTGGAAATTAAAAGTTAAATATCAACCAAGATGACATTGTTTTATTTATTAAAATGGTTCAGACTAAAAGTTTACTAGCAGTCCTTATAAATACTTTTCTCATCACTGCCGTGCACACACATTGTTTTGTGTATACAAGGAGACTGGATTTTTTCTAATTCTGAAGCAATTCTAAGTAATTTAAAACTCAGTTAAAATACGGTTCAATTGTGTTATTAAAACCAATTAAAATGACATTTACAGTTGCTTATGTTAATTGTGCACCATAAAGTATTGTGCGCGTTAACATCGTTTGACCTCATCATTACTCACTTGGCCAGGCGCTTTTCTGTCCGTTCTGTCTCTCTCGCCGCTATTTTCTGTCGCATCACTTCTAATGGAGGGTGCCACTCGTTCTCCTCCGCGATGATCTTGTCCAGCTCCTCGTGAGTGGGCCACAGCGAGGCCGGGTCGATGCCTGAAGCCGAACCATAGCGGCCAAACAGCTTCCTGTCATAGCGCGCCGACTTCTGCCACTCAGGCGTCTCCTCGCTGTCTTTGTCCGGGATGTACGGGTTACGGAGGTTCAGTCTCAAAGGTCTGGGGTTATACGAAGCTGTTTGCAACATAAGTCCATAGTTTGTAATGATAGATGACACAGGTTTACAAGCTGAAATCCAGTTCAAAGCCCTGCTACAGACAGTTGTCCTCCTGCACAACACGGAGGACGCCATGTTGGTTCTGTTGGAGAGGACCCGCGTGCAGGTGACCGCGGCTCTGCCTGTACAGAAAAGACCAAAACAGGTTGTCTTGTCAACTGTCAATATTAAAGGTAATATTAATTTAAATATAACTTGCAAATATATTTAAAGGAACTGGCCTATTGCTTACCAAGGAAGACCTAAGTTAAAATCTTTATATAGGCTATCTTTTATTTTTATTATTTAAAGAACATCTACTTTTCATACACTTTTTCAAAGGCCTGCAATTCTGTTGTACTTATGATTCAATAAAGTAACAAGCCACATGTGGGCTGAGAAGATAAAGGTAATGTGCCCGCATATTGCACTTCAGAAGGCCACATGTGGGCCTAATTTATAATTAAACTAGCTGCTAGTCTCCACATTTGATATTCACATTCCATTCCAAAAACTATGGCCACTACAAATGTATAAAAGAATGACTGCTAAAAATATTTTCAAACAAACTGCAATTGGAGTGTTTTATGCACCCGTACTCCTTTCTTATATTTGATGATTTTTTCTCATGACCTGACCCTTTGACCAGACAAAGCTCTGAGCCTCAATCCCGTAACCACTGTAATGACTGTGTAGTATAGTGCAAAGTTACCTACTCACTGCAGCTGCAGAAAGGAGTGAGCCCGTTGTCCAGAACACCAGCAGAATGAGCCACTACATCTACAAATAGTTAAACTCAGTGAATAGAATTCAAGAGACAGTGGAATATTGATGGATAAATATTATGGGTTCAGCTCAAGGTTCACGGTGCAGGACCCGTGGTTTGGTGCATCATGGTGCAAGTGCAATCTAAAAAAATAATCAGTAGGTTTTGAAATGAAATGGCACACAATACTTGAAAGCAAAAAAGAAAACAAATGGTACAGCACCAAAGTAAAGGGAAAAAAAGTGCAGGCCATGCGTTCGTTAAGTGGTGGTTTCATTTTTGCTTTCCTCACACAGAGGCTAAAGCACTCGGAGAAGCTCATGTTTAGTGTACTTTTTGTCTGAGACAAAGCTGTCGAGACGGAATATCCAGGATTGGATCTTACACATTTGTCTGCGGCTCTGACATTACGCAGCACGTCAATAATGAACCACAGCCACGGTCACCTGCAGGTGAAACTTAGACAAAGACACACAGATGTCATATGTTTTGGAGGATGTAACTGTACCTGCGCGGAGCGTCTACAGCTGCAGTTTAGCGGTGAGTGACGATGACACACATCGCCCTGTTTGGATGCGCGCACACGCACGGCAGTCAGATTTCTGCACTCGCGTTGTTGGGACGCCGGGTTGTCCTCGGACAGCAGCACCGCAATGCACTGCGGCCCATATTGACCCGGTACCAATGCCCGCGGCTGGTGGGACGGTCACGTGGTGGCCGCCCGCGGAATTCTGGGAAATAAACATGGCGGCGCCCCTATGGAGCTTAAGCCCCGCCCTACTCGCGACTGCGTTTTATATTATAGAACTAGCTGAGACCCGGCCTTCAGCCGGGCCTCGCTAGTCTCCACATTTGATATTCTGAGATTATGATTGATTACAAAGAAATGTCCAACCCGTCACACAGTTCAGCTGTAGACCAGTGGTTCCCAACCCATTCCAAAAACTATGGCCACTAAAAAAAATTAAAATAAAGAATGCTAAGAATAATTTCAAACAATCTGCAATTGGAGTGTTTGATGCACCCGTACTCCTCTCTTATAAACTACAACGACAATATATTCGCTAAACTCAGGGAATAGAATTCAAGAGACAGTGGAATAAGCATGGATAAATATTAGGGGTTCAGCTCTAACGGTTCAGTTCACAGTGCAGGACCCGCGGTTTGGTGCATCACAGTAGTGTACAATCAAAAAAATAATAAGTTGGTTTTGAAGTGAAATAGCCAAATGATCGTTGTTAGACAGTATTTATAACTGTACAATAAAATTGGCAATGCGTTCAAAGCTGCTTTAGAATGAAATGTACCTCTGGGCTCACAATACGTGAAAGCAAAATAGAAAACAAATGGTCCAGCAGCAAAGTAAAAAAAAGGAAAAAACTAAGCAGTGCAGGCCATGCGCTCGTTAAGTTGTAGTTTCATTTTCGCTTTTACTCACACAGAGGAGAAATCAGTCGGAGCAGCGCGTTTGATTAGAGGCTCGTGTTGGAGCAGGTTTTGGGCAATGTTTTGCGTGTACTTTTTTTTCGGAGACAAAGCTTTGGAGACGGAATACGGCCAGGATTGGATCTTAAGCATTTGTCTGCACCTCTGACATTACGCAGCACTGGATCTATAATGAACCACAGCCTCAGTCACTGCAGGAGAGACTTAAACAAAGACACGCAGATGTCATGTGTTTTGGAGGATGTCACTGTACCTGCGCGGAGCGTCTACAGCTGCAGTTTAGTTTGAGTGACGATGACACACATCGCCGCACACACACACGCGCGCACATACATACACATACATACACGCACGCACACATCGCCCTGTTTGGATGCGCGCACACGCACGGCAGTCAGATCTCGTGCACTTGCGTTTTTGTGACGGCGGGTTTGTCCTCGGACAGCAGCACCGCGGTCCATATGGACCCGTGGTCAATGCGCGCGGCCGGTGGGACCGTCACGTGGGGGGGCGGCCGCGGATGTAATAATAATAAGAGTAGTAATAATAATGCATTAGTCTTATATAGCGCTTTTCCAGACGCTCAAAGTCGCTTAACAATTTGGTGCATTATTCATTCACCCCATACTCGGTGATGATAAGCGAGGCAACCAGTTTGCGCACATCAGCCCCCACCACCAACCACGCACACACTCACTACTCTCGCCAGGCTTCCTGGTGTTCCCAAACGGTCTCCCATCCCAGTCCTAACCAGGCCCTTCCCTGCTTAGCCTCCGAGGAACGGTCTCCCATCCCAGTCCTAACCAGGCCCTCCCTGCTTAGCTTCAAAGTCGGTATGGGAAATAAACATGGCGGCGCCCATGGCGGCGGCCATTGAGATTGCGGTTTATATTATAGATAGACTATATAGGGTAGATTTTATTGGGCCAGATCTGGACCTCCTTTGAAATGTCAGAACCAAGCACATTTTCTTCAGTTGGGCTTTACCCATATCTAAGCTTCTTGAAAAAAAAGTGTCAAAATAGCAACAAAAATGTGACAAAAACAAGGATGAAAGGACGAAAATGCAACAAAAGAGCGACAAAAAAAGTAACAGAAATATGTGGCCAAAAAACGCAAATGAGGCATTACACTGTCCTATAGACTCTGTGACCTTATGAATTTAAAAGTGAACTGGAGAAAATGCACTTGGGCAGGGTGGTGGATAAAGCTGGGCTACCTTTTTGTTGTAAAGAAAATTTGTTTCTTCCAGCACAGAATATGTTATGTTGTGTTTCCAGATCTTGTTGCCTAGCCCTATTTTTTTAGTTGAGTGATGAGTGACATTTATTTTGAGGGCGGTCCCCCGTTTTTCACTTTGCCACCACTCAAATCTGTATACAGAAACCAGTATGGGCCAAATAAAAAAATGTTACAGTAGGCTATATGTGCAGGAAATACCAGGTACCCCAGCTTTAAGAGGTTAATGTATAAGGCAACCCGGCTGCTGCTTGTACCTATTTATTATGTGGGCCAAATATTGTGTCTGATGTGAGCCTCATACCAACATGGACATAGTAACGTTGTGTGGGCTGGCTCTAAACCTGGGATCTCAGACCCTTTCAATACAACTTTATGCCAAATTTCTCACTTTATCTGTTTGAGGAAAATACTACCATCCAATATTTAAATAGTTGTGTAGTTAAAGAAAAAACACACCATTTGTATGGGCTTGTGTATGTTAGGGTGAGTGTGTGTGTTGGGGCGTCTACTCTGTCAAATCTTATGGTCAAATCCCTTTTTTCCCTTAAATGCTGTCACTGACTCACTGACTTTGCTGTTAGGTTTTATTGATACGTTTCCAATGTCCACAGTAACTTGGCTGTGTTGGTGGGCAGGTGGGCAGCCATGTCACAGCGTAAGAGCAAACTGGGGAACTAAGATTCTTTATTTTAACACCGTCTTTGAACATTTAAGGACCGCTGAGCTTGGGAATCAACCTTGGAGAGAAAAGAGCTTTGTTTTTAACTCTTTAGCCCCGCCTCTTCCTCTTTTTGAAAGCCTCCACCCTCCCACAACTTCTAGATTTAATTTCTTTTCAACATGCACACGTAGAACAAATGGGCCTTGCTCTGGAGTGCCGCACTTCCAGAGACAGATGTCATCTCTTTTGTGCGGTGCATTAAAGATTTAGGGTTCCCATGGCAGGGGTGGCACAGGGCTGGAAGTGGGGGTAGGGGTGGCACAGAGCTTGAAGAGAGGGTAGGGGTGGCACAGGGCTGGGGAGGGATATGAAGGCTTAATTTGGTTTAGGAGCAATCTGGGACCAGGCCAAGGCATAGGGGATCATTCACTATGAGACGTGTTAGCAGCAAAGATATGGGAGATGGCAGGTTTTCTTTTGAAGGAGATATTTTAGGAAAGTTTGTTTTAATCACACATGGAGTTGTTTATGATGTAAAGCGAATAATGACTTTGGTGCGTGCTCCAACTTGAGTTGCAAGCAGAGCCATCACAGTGGTTGAAAATAATAATGATAATTGCTCCATGCTCGTGGGGCCCCGGTAAATGTTACATTATGATAAACCATGTTTTCTTTTATTTATACTTTTTTTTTCTCTTTTGTTACATTTTAACTTGTACTCTTTGATGCTAGGTCTTGGGTTTGCTTTTGCACATGTTTGTCTATGTAGTGCCCCAAAGCTCATTCTTTCCTTGGGCTTTGTTTTTGTGTACAAAACAGTTAAGTTTATGGTTTAGTGTCGGGTAGAAGTAGCCCATTATACACAATGTTGAGAGGGCTATGATCGTCTTTAATTGTAGTCCGGATTACTCACGATGAAACCACATAATTTTTTTGCAAATCATACAACAAAGGCATGCTGCTTCAAGGTGTATTGCATAAAATATATGCATATTCAACACTTGCTTTGCTCAATATAGCTGACAGTTTAGCTTTCGCCACTTGAGGGCGACATAAACCAGTTCTACATGTAGGCACCGTCAAGAATTTCTCAAATCCCTGGTAATTTGCCTTGCGTTGAAAATATGGTTTGTAGAAGTCATGGCACTGCAAAAAAAAGATGGGCAGCTTTACTTGTCGTTTAAGTTTCATGCTTACACGTTTTAGGCATATAATCTGGCAACCAACATGTGACTCTGATTGGACAGTTGGAAGTGAAAAAAGGTTTATGCCAAAAATGTGAACATTAACAGCCTCATGTAAAATGTTAAGAGTGAAACATTGCAGTTGTTCTTACAAAGTAAAAATCTATATGTATGAAATTGTAAACATAATCTTACCTTTAAAATTGGTTTCCAAACCCACTTCCTTCTGATTAAGGCAAGTGTCCTGCTCCAGTCACACTGCTGACTAATAGAATTTTGATTTTATAAAGTTGACAGTCTTCATAGTGACTTTGTTTTCCTTGCTAAATGACTACCATAGTTTGGCTGGCAGGATATATAAATTATTAAATCTTATAGCTTTAAAAAAAAAAAAAAAAATACTGAAAAAGCCCCTGATTAAAAGACACCCAGCATATCAAAAAGTTACACACCATTTGATCATTAAGAATTCTGAGCTCATTCGAATATGCCGTCACATTCATTACCAACCCATTGTCGTCATTTGCCGTCACAAAGCAGATCTCATACAAAATCCACCCCAAATGAATCTTTTGTTGGCTTCAAACAATGACGGCTTTTCCTAGAATTTGGCATCAATAAACCAGATTTGTCAGCATTTTCCCCCAGAACAAGGGATGAGGCTGGAATCCAAAAATATATAAAAGCGCACTCCTAAAATATCTCCATTTCCTGGTAATGACAGTAGACTGCAGCGGTTTGAAAAAATAAAGAATATTAAAAGCGTGTTTGGTAAGGTGATTCCCCACAGTGCTGGTGATGAATTGCAGCCCTCCTCAAGAACATAAGAATTAATAATCGAGAGGTAGATGGTGTTGTCCTTGCCAACGCGGATATTATAAAGTGCCCTCTGACAACTTAAGCTCGCTCTAAAGTCTGCGTTTTTATAGTCGCTGAATTTGCCATTTGGGCTTGTTTGAGAAATGAGCAACAACAAAGCCCCCCACTCCATACTAATGTTAAACTTGGACCTATTCCCAATTCAGAATTGCTATAGCCAGCATTCCTTCTTGCAGCAAAGGGAGGGGGTACAAAAAAGAGCCAGGGACGGTGAGCTTTCAGTGGGGAGCAGTGGAGTGTTTTACGGTAATGGGTATACCACATGGAGATACGGTTAGCGACATGGGGTGGCCTCCTGCCTGCTCTCGTGGAAAAAACAGCAAGAGGCCAAAGAGTGTTCCGGAAAGATTCATCCCAGTGTCCCAAAGGAGATTTTGTTTTTGCTCACTTACAAGTGCAGTGAGAGGAGAATACTGAGACTCCCTACACATGTAATGAAACATGATGGTTCTTACATTTGAATTATCTTGCTTCATAAATCTTTGTCCTATATGTCCATTTAAATTGTTTTTATACTGTAATGTAAATGTGAACAATTTTGAAAACATGTATATCACAAAGATAAAAAAAAAATTAGCACTAGTCATGCATTATCCATCCATCCGTTTTTTTCCGCTTTATCCGGAGTCGGGTCGCGGAGGCAGCAGTCTAATCTTGAGATGCTCCCAAGCCAGCTTAGAGGGTCTGTAGTCTCTCTCCAGCATTTCATAGGTCTTCCCTGGTTCCTCCTCCCAATGGGATTCGCCTGGAACACCCCAGGGAGGTTCTCAGGAGGCATTCAAAATAGATCGCAGAGCCATCTCTGCTGGCTCTTTTCGATATAATGGAGCAGGGGCTCTACTCCGAGCTCCTTCCAGGTGACTGAGCTCCTTACCCTATTCTCCTCATTTCGCCCACTTGTACCCATGATCTTGTACTTTTGAAAATGATCCAGATCTCATGACCATTGACAAGGGTAGGATGGAGCTGAACTAGCCTGGTGAGACCAGAATGACTCCCCTCTATATTTTTGTATACAGAGGGGGATCAATCTGGAACCCCCGCTCCCATTGGCGGTATCCGCAAAATCAAAACAATCGCAAACAGTCAGATTTTTTGCGTCACATGTTGTTCACGAGCAGTGTTACTCGTGGGACGCAGAAGTCGCCTCAATAGCAATCTACGAACGGAGAGAAAGAGCATGTCTCCAATCGGCGGTAAATGACCAACAACACATGGACAGTACGTGAGTTTCGTGGTTCATAATCCTGCGCAAATATTAACCTAAAACTAACACCACATCCACAGCGGACGCCCACCCTTCGCTGATTGATTGATTTCCTATTTTCTTGCGTATGTACTGCTGTAGGAAATGGAATCGACGCAGCGGTGACCAGGCTGCCCCGCTGGTACAGTGGTGAATCTGGTTCCCAGGCTACAACTGAACTCCTTCACCCCAAAAGTCCGATACGTCCGCATCACTGCACCAATCCGTTTGTCAATCTCACGCTCCAACCGTCCTTCACTTGTGAAGTCAACTAGACCTCAAGATGGTTCTGATTTGATGAAGCCTACAGAACAACATCATCTGCAAATACAGTACCATAGATGACATCCTGTGGTTCCCAAACCAGACACCCTCCAGCCCCTAGGGATTCTGTCATTAACAGTGGTGAACAGAACTGGTGACAAAGGGCAGCCCTTTGGTCTACGCCAGTGCATGTTGACGGAGACCAACATGGTTACACTGGCTTCCCAGTGTAACCATGTTGGTCTGAACTACTTCATCCATTGGAGGGCAAAGAGCTGGTCGAGAACCAAACTGCTCCACCTGAATCCGAGGTTTGACTATGGGTTGGATTCTCCAGCAGCCTGGATTAGACCTTACCGGGGAGGCTGAGGAGATACACCATGCCACCACCTCAGTCTGCCAATCTAGACGCACGCAATTTTAGAGACGTGTCTGCCAAGACTGTCCGACAACATCCAGATTCATGAACGATTCATGTACATTATGTAGCTTTATATTTGAAGGAATAGGCCACCGTTTTTACATACTGAGATATGTTCTTACCTTAGCTTTGACGAGTTCTTTAGGACCTGTCTGGTCTTCCCCCGTGCCTTCTATCACGTAAACACAGCACAGACGGCGTTAGCATTTAGCCTCTCCCCCTCTCCACTATAGCTCCAAATCAGGTCAAGATAGAAGCTACCAAGCTCTTCCACGTTTTCCCTATTTAAATATGGTTACGTGAAGTGTTCCACTACAAAGTATAATTACACAAAATTAAACAATGTGGATTTTCTAAGCGGATAAAAGGGGGAACTATAATGTAAGGCGTAATAATACCAGGAGTAGTTTGTCATCCGCACAGTAAAGTGAAGATTACTGCGCAGTAAAGTGAAGATTACTGTGCGGATTTTGAACTACTCCTGGTATTATTACGCCTTAACAATATAGTATATAAAGAACTCGTCAAAGCTAAGGTAAGAACATATCTCAGTATGTAAAAACGGTGGCCTATTCCTTTAAGCAGTAGCACATGGAGGACATGAAGTTACAGTGACTATGAGTTAGCTGGTTCAACGTAGAATCGGACATGAGACCTGTAATGCTGTGAAGACAAAAAATAATGTATTATGTAAAATCTTAATAATCTGCCTCATATGACATCTCAAAGATTTTCAAACATGTCTACATTCAAGTTTCTTGGATTCTTTATTTGATGAAGCACTCATACTGAAAAGTTGGTATAAAAAAAAGCTGGCAAAATGGTTGAAATTGTGTTTTTATTTTACAATCAAACCTTGTCTTTCTTTTGAAACTAAAGACGAGGTTAGTGTCTGCTATCTTTTTCCCACTGTTAGATTGGAGAGATGTTTTATACATGCGTCACCTCAGGCTTTACAAGGTCTTGAAACTCTGTGCCATGCAGCATGAGGTTCATTAAAAACCTAAAAGCCTTCACACTTCATTGTGTACTGTGAAAGTGAAGGATGGTTGTCTTAGTCTGTGGACAGACTGAAACACTGGTGCCTCTTTCTTTCTTAAGCCATCTCCTCCCTCGGTATCTGACAGACAATATTTTTCCAGGAGTATAGGTGACTATAACCCAAGGGAAGAACTGAGGTGGGGAAAAGGGCATTCAGCTTCGTGGCACCCTTTTCCTGAAATTAATTCCAATCTGACTTGTAGCACAAGGAGTTGGTTTCACTTGATGTTCAAGAGACTTTGTTTGGAAAGAAAGATTCTCATGCAGCAAATGCTTTGTAGTGTTTTAATTGTTTTTCTTACAAAATGTTTACTTTATATTACTAGTACCGAGTGTGTATGTACGATTGTAACCTGTAATTGAGCTGCTTTTTGAGTTTACATTTAAGAATAAAGGCAACCATAGGCCACTGTATTCTGACAATGGCAGTATGTATTCCATTTAGTGACACAAAATGGCTCTAACCATAGAATTATCTTTTCTCCATCTCATGTAAACACTACACACATCCACAGCAGGTTTACATAAGCACTTGGCATTTGTTCCACTCACATAATGCACTGGGCTCCCATAGCGGTAAACAAACGTGCCACTGTCTGCCCCTGATACATTAAGATTTTCTCTACAAATCACCGAAGCGCCATGGGAACAGAACAGCTTGCCTCTTCGGAAAAAAAATACCTATACTGTGAGTGCCCCTTTTTGACAGATTTGTAAACAACATGGGCGAAAATTGATCCCCAAAATGTGCATCGATGATTGAGCTTGCTGAGACCGTTCCCGAGCTCCGGGTCCTAATGTGTTGATGAATGGGCGCGTCAGGAGTGATGGAGGCTCCCAATTCACTGGTGGCTGCTAATTTAAGTGGAGATTCATCAAACATGGCTACCCCTCTCTATGCGCACCTTCATGCAGCCGAGCCGGGGTCCGCTCAAGATGAATGGAGGTAATTACGGGCGCTACCTGTTCCTGTTGCTCCTGCAGCGTCAGTCTCAAAACCTCTTCATGGGAGAGCTGAGATGGGCTTGTATGTTTTTGTGGTGCGCTAATTATCCAAGAATAAAAGATGCAGTGTTGACCCACAAGGATATGTTGGCCATCCATTTGAAATTCTCCATATTACGGCGAGTAAAAGATTGTTGGCACATTTATTGTAATATTTTGTCATTGAAATAATATAGTACAAATCATTTAACCTGCAGCCATTGTGTCCTTGTGTGCAGTCCTCCCTTCACCCACCTTGTTCAGTAAGCTTGTGAGCAGGGAGGTAGCACAAAGTTGAGGTAAGTACACATCATCTTAGTAGGCCTCATGATTTCTATAAGCATATTTAAAGCAGTACTAAGTAACTCATGCCCCTAGAGGCCATAAGTGCCACTGCAGGTGTCGTAGCATGTTGCGGTTTTTTACTCATTAATTGTTCGTGAGAGTAAATACTACACTGACAGAACAGACAAAGGTGGAGAGGGATATTGTACATCCAATTACACAATGGAGATAACACTTTTCACTAAAACTTGCCTGTAAGTACTGTTTATGTGGCACTAGCCCACAGTTAGCTTTGCCTGTTAGCCTGTTTGCCTGTTAGCTTCTTCTTCGTGATTCCATTAGTGTGTATGGGTGACCCCGACCCAGTGCAGGGAGGTTGCAAGCATGGTTTTCTGGCCAGAGACACCAGGGGGAGACCCCCCAATCATCCCATTAACACTTGTATAACCCCCAGAGGGGCTACGGAAAGGATTTATTAAGGTAAACAAGTTACCTAGTACTGCTTTAATTCATTGCATGGGCTCATTGAGGGCCCCTCCACACTGAGGTCTAGGTAAAGCAGCACTCTTTCCTGCCCAAGTTTGGGTGTCCCAGAGCAATACTCAAATAAATGCACATCATAAAAGTATTTGTCCAACGCACAATCTCTGGAAAGATCAACTGACATTTGACCACTTTGGTGTGCTATGATTAATACAAAATATATAATAATAAATCCAAGGGGTTACACAAGGGAAGAATACAAAGTCTCGACACAGAGCAGGATTGTGAATGTTTCCTAATGATCCACTCAGGCGGCCTCTCCTTCTCCCCGCTGCCGTCGGGTTTTGGGTGGTGTGGCTAACACTCGCTCACTGGGCAGTGCTGTTTGTTTGTCCAGTTGGCGTTGATGGTGGTTAGTGTCGTCAGTTTGTGTGAGACGTGCTGCCAGCGCCTCTGAATGGCTCCGCTCAGTGCCAAATCACCAGAGTGGTGTGGAGTAGTGACCACTGATGGAGCAGTTAGGGCTAATGTGACTGAAACATCTCTTTCAGCAAAGGGCACACAATTACGAGGCATTATTCAGATAAATTGCTCAAAGAAAGCAAATTAACAATGACCGAAAGAGTGAACTATATATTTGTTCATATGGATGGAAATATATCAACAGTAGACTGAAGAAGTTACTCTGACACTTCTTCAGCATTTCACAGCAGGTGAGGGACATGTTCCCTGCACTAAAACCTTTGATGACTCTGGAAGACCGAGCAGCAGCTCCACTCTGAGCTCCTCCTCTGATGTCGTGACCTCACGTATCAAAACTTAATGTAAGGTAACGATTTTCTTTTCACAATTACTAATTTTGCTTCCACTTCACATACTAACACCTCATGAACTCCAAATAGTTGATCCCTCCCTAGACTTATAGAAATTCAAATCAAAAGTCATTTTATATTTAGACTAATTACACTCTTATTTCTTTCCAATATGTTGTAGCAAAAGGACTGAGTTAAGGAAAATAAACAATTTAGTTTCCCCTTTATTTTGAAAAGAACACACAGAGCCAGTACTTTATGAAAAGAGTCAGGTCGTTAGACGTGTAATGCTGTTCCATAGGTGACAACCATTTCAAAGCACTTTGAAAACGCCCGAGGCACAGGATCATAAAACACTGAATGAAGTAAACCCAGAGCCAAGGTTCAGCACTACATTACAAACTCTCCAGACAATAATAGACCAAAGATGTGTGTGGTGAGATTTGTCCTTGCTTTCCAACACGGCTGCTACACTCACTTCACAACGCTCGCTGACTGGCCAAATCCATTTGTAAATATCACACACTCAAAATCGATTCTGACACATGGGCTTCTTCTACAAAGGCATGACACTTTTCCTCTTCTCGCAGTCTCTTTCCAAACATGAAGTCATTTTGATGGGAGCGTTCCCAAAGCCACTAACTCTGCTGCAGGTCGATTTGTGACCTCTTCATGTCAGACAGGAGAGTGGTGAGGGGCCAGAATGCTTACTATAACTGGATAAGAGCTTTTCTTTTGTATTTAAAAGCCACACACGCAGTCATTTTTTGGACCTAGATGAGATGTTTAATCCAACATAATACACATTAATGGATTTTAGAAGTCTTTTCCCATAAAGCCTTTGGATACCATTTATAAGTCAGCTATTTCTTTCTTCCTATACAAATAGACAATTTTAAAGTTGAAGCGCTTCATCTCCTAGTCTGGTTGAGATTAATAATCTGATCATAAGAAGACAGAACAGAATGCAGAGTCAGCACAATGAATGGATGTACACAGTCTTTACAAGGCGTCACATTCACATCTGGGGGTGGCTCTCTGTACTCTGGATGTAGGGTTCTTTTTGTGGGGTGGTGGTTGGTATTGGGAGGGGGGCAAACATGGCTCCCATCGTTCCCTTTGCTGCGCCGCACCATCTGTCATCTGCTCCAACATCTGCAAACCCAAGGTGCCCCTGTCACCCAGCGTTACAGCACTGTGTTTGGCTCCTCCGTTCAAGAAGCCTGGAGTGATTCACAGAACAAAATCTATTAGAGGGAATCAGCTGGGCCCCCACATTAAGTGTTGGAGTGTCTTCTTGGACAGCGCCGCCCGCCTGTCTACCGTGTCTCTACATGTCTGACTGCATGACATCTCATCTACGCACTGACTGACAGCTTGGCCCAAAGACGTGGCTGTTTATTAGGCCCGGCTCCTCTGGATTTCTTCTTCTTCTCGTGCCTGATTCTACCTCAAAGCAGATGGCTTCACCCCATCCCCAATTTTAATGGAGCTCCTCTCGGTGCACTTCAGCAAATTGCTTAATAATGTTCATGGGATTCTGGGATGTGCGTTCTTTTAACATTTACAATAGTCCGGACTGTTTCCATAGTTGTCGTGGAACTGTGCAAAATTGTGGTTGTGGTTTGCTACAATGGATATTCTGCATATAGAAGCAGCAAGCACAAATTTAATAGTAGTTCCCCTTGTCTCAGTTATTGTAACTATTCAAATCGTTTTTTACATGTTGAACAAAATTATCAACTCATAGAGGTCCCATTATAAAACACACACAATTTGAATCCCTGAAATCACAACATCATTTTATAAAGTTGGCTTTTATTTTGTGCAACTTGACCAATGTTCCTTTCACTTTTCATGTGTTTACATTTTTGGATGTCTATACTGTTTGAGTGAATGAGGAGTCTAAAATTTGGTCTAAAACATTGACTAAAGAATAAAAACAATCATATCTGCTGCAGTTAAAATAAAATAAAAAACACACAAAAAACAATAGCTCTTATAGTCTTTGGGTTACCATCTGGTGTCAATCAACTTTTTTTCCCCAATAGACTTTCCGAAAAGCCAAAATACTCCCCATAATCCCTTTTAATGCTACAATTGTACCCTCCGCCTCACTGTAAATACAATACTGCGCACTTTGTAGCTGGTTAGATGGCTCGGAGATATTTTGAGGCACAAAGAAAGCGGTTGGCAGATGGATTTGTTGTGCGTTAAGACCGGACGCTGCATTAGGCCTATCTCTGGAGTGCACCGCTGTCTATTGCATATGCCTCTGATCTGGATTACGCCAACAAGATCACAACAATATGCTCATTGTCCAGCGCTGCGCGGGGCTATAATCTGTGGGATTATACTCTCCAGTAAACTGGCAACAGCCTTCGAGGATGAGAGGGACAGATAGTAGAGCATCCTTTATGAAGATGGGCTGATTATCCGGAGCCTGATTTCTATTGTTTTTGTCGATAATGGGTGTACTGTTAGCAAAAGTGGCTACGAAACAGACATGGGGCCTTTAGGCTACACGTTTTTAACAGTAGCCTACAGAACCTTGATCTTTGTTGATTTCTGGAGGGTTTTTTTTTTATTATTCATGCAGTCCTTATATTTGAAGTGCTAGGCTAGTGCCAGGCTAGTGCATGTCTATGGTAACTAGTAGCCTGCTTTAAAAACAGTCTGACCCAAGCACAGCGCACCTGAGGAAAATCACTTATAAGACCAGACTACCCATATAAATGTATGTGTTGACTGAATCATTTTTGAAATAAAACCATTTTGCATTTAAAAGAATTTATATTTGAGCAGCATCAGCTTCCTGGTTGTTAGCTACGCAGCGGCGGAGTGATCTGCTAGGTTAACGGATCTACAGTAGTTTGTTTAACTGCGACCGGCATCACAACATGTGGAATTCACAGAGGAGCTTTCTACTAATCAGATATGGCAACGTTTGGACTACCCCATGATTTTGAAGAGGTTTTTAATGGAGGCTACTAGTTACCATAGACATGCACTAGCCTAGCGCCACTAAACTGTTAAAATATAAGGACTGCATGAATTTAAAAATATATCTGCAGAAATCAACAACACTCTGGATAACTAGGAAATGAGGCCCTATGTCAAAAATCCTGAAATATCCCTTTAATATTTATAATATATTGTAATAGCACCTTTTACGGAATATTTACACAATTTACTGACCATTGTACCTTATAGATGTGCGCTATTCCTGTGTCTGGTTTAGTTATAGGCATTAGTCAGGGCCACATTGTCTTATAGAATTTGAACATATAAAAAATTATTAACAATGATTACGAAAACGTTTCAATTCATTTACACCATCATTTTCATCTCTTTCAAGAAACTACAACTTACAAGGACACTATAACAAATACACAAAGGCCGGCAAATGCGTCGCACACTGTTGCTAGCGTCCTTATTGTCGCGGCCTGGCAATGGCCACCAGCACACATTGGTGATTTGACCCCTCATGAATATCAATAGACAAATTGTAGACACAACACTTTAATGTGGTATTTGAGTTGCTTTGCTTTATTATGTAAAATGTTCATTCTCAGCACACACACTTATCTGCTTTCGACAACTTTGACACAAGCGCTACATTTCATGAGTAAATGATGAGGCATGGGAGTTTTTTAAGGAAATTGAGTATAATTGTTGTGAATATTTTTTGAAAAAATCCTACCTTTTTCTCTTCCAGCTGCCTCTTCAGTGGAAGCCTGGTGAGCTCAAACACTCCCTCGTTCACAGGAGCAGTGAGTAGCGTAGTGCCATCTGGTGCTGTAAGTGAGTTGATAGGGAACCTCTGTCCAGTTAGTGGTGAATGGGTGAGAAAGAACAGCGTGTACCCTGACCACACAGAGGCCACCGCCCTGACATTAGGCTCCCGATGCCACCATACAGCTACCGACGCACACATTTATGCTTACTCATGAATACGTTTAGATAGCAAGTTGGGCTTGGCATTCAAGAGGTCAGAAAAAAGCATAATCAGTAGAATCAAGTAGAACTGTTTTTTGTTTTTTAGATGTGAGTGAAATAATTTGACTTTTGTAAGTGTTGCATCAACCTGTCCAGGGACTGAGGGTTGAAATTAGCATTATTTTCTATAACCTGGCACATGACATCTTTTCTTTTTCCGATAAATGTATTTTGTGCTTTGTCCCTGATCAAATAAATACAATTCAAATTCAGGAAACTATGTTGCAGTCAAGGACTTTAATACAGTAGGTTAGGCAAATTATACTATAGAAATTGTGGACCAATCAAGTGCGGTGAAATATGGTGGCAGATAAAATGTGGTACAATATAACAAAACGACTGATGCAACACACTCAGGATAAAGTCATGATTGTATTATGCTGTCTTTGTGCTCATTATGCGCTGTCTATAGAACTATCGAACGTGCCTTTGTGTTACTGCGCTTACATGGGAGACTGGACTCCCTTTTTCTCTCCATTGCTGAGGTTCAAAGTATTGAGTAAATATGGTGGATAATCCGACAACTTTTATATCTGTGATGATATAATAATTGAGAAGGTAAATCCCTGAAACTGTTGACCTGTTCCCCACATCCAACACACCAATCCAATAATGTTCCTGTACATAAATGACATGAATGTAATTTGTAGTTAAACAGTAATATCTGAGTAAATTCCATCAAAAATATAAAACAAAAATACATGTTTTTAAACCAGATTTTAAATGTTTTGACTTTTGAAATTAGATTTCACATTTTACTGTGGAGGTCCCCAGAGGTTCAAATCAACATTCGGGGGCGTCTGAACCTGAAACATTTGAAAAACCCCTGATCTCGTCCATATCTAATTCAAGCTCATAGTTTGTGTGTGAACAAAATAATACACTTAAACACTTTTTTTTACCAAAGAAAAACAGATCCAAACAAACTTTACCGGAGAGTGACATTCAACGCAGGCCAAGAGAGTGTGAAAAGAGCACCTGCGTCGCCCTAAAGAGTGCACAAACAAGCTCTCAGCAGCTCTTAGCAACAACACACGCAGTTTACTGTGGTGAAACAGCCCACTCCTGGGCAGAACTCAGCATCTAACACCGAAATCCAAAACCTTTCTTCTCATTTGTCTGAAAAACATTATGTTATTCAATAAAAAAGGTAACCATCGGCTAGTTTTAAGAACTCTAATATAGAAAAAAAAAGATAATTTCAAGTATAAAACACTTTCTGATCCTTTTGTGGCCTTTGTCCGACCAGGCCCAGTACCGGCATTACCGACCTCACACACTTCAGGACTGGTATAGCAGATCTCTATTATCTTCTTTAAAATATAGCTACATGCTATCAGCCTTAAGTCACTCTGGCTCCTCTTGTGCACTCACCTTTGTTCTATCAGGCCCATTAGCAGTCACCGGATTTGCAGCACCATTTTGTGGAGCTAGCGACATGGATCAGGCGCCGGGTTTTAAATGAGCCCTAGCCTCTCCGTTCTCCGGAGACAGCCCCACACTCCAACGACGGCCAACAATATGTTTTCACTCTTTATGGATTTTCATAAGTCATCCAGTGGGCCATTAAAATATCTTTCTCTGAAGAAGTTATGGAAGTGTTTCCAAAAATGGCTAAAATTAGATTTCTCTTTTATATTGTGGCAGGATGAACGGAGCCCGTAGATTTGTAACACTCTACAAAGTTTAAGGCTATGTTCAGTCTTTATGAGGCAGAATTTGACTTTAGTGCCACCCAGACTATTCATAATTCACATAACTTGGGACGCAATTGTCAACATATTCATAACTACAACAACTACAATGGACACAGTAGCTCATTCCCACAACTCACTCTATTTTTGTTTGCATGATCATCCCTATGACCATGCAGGTAATTGAGCTTTAGAATGAAAAAAACAACACTCACAACAACATAATCCCCCTTTTGGACCTTGACACAGAAAGGTCTTGAGCCTAATGTCGTGTTGTACATTAGACATCCATCCTTTCCTTACATATCTCCATGGGTGGTTCCTAAAGTAGGGGGAGATGATTTTGAGAGAATATTTTTTACATTTCTTCAATTGAATTGTATCGGTGTATTTTTTATTGAAAATAGCAGATTTCAGTGAGATTAAGCCAAATGTCAGGACCCAATCTAACACCATTAAACCAGATTTTAAATGTTTTACACCTTAAATTATTAGAAGGAGGTCTCAAGTTGTTAATAGAGTAAGTTTGGGGGTTGCAGCCTGAATAGTTTGGGAACCTCTGATACTTTATACTACAAATTTGTTCTTAACTTACATACCAGTCCTCTCCTGGGCACTGTCTCACTGAAGCTTTACTGGCAAGAGCCTGGCATGTAAGTTAAGGACACATTCTTCTACAAATACTTATGCGGACTATAGTTTGTGTGGGTTTTTGGTTCCTTGCACAGCTATGTATTTCCAGTGTGTTCAAGGTCTTCTCCTGGACATTCTGTCAGTGGAACATTCCGAAGCATCTCACTCCTTCTTTAAAGGTACACTATGTAACCTTTTATGCAGGAAAAAAATATGTGACCCAGCGGCGGTATGTGCCATGGTGGCTTCTGTGACGCTCCTCCAGGATCAATCGTTGTTTAGGGTTTGTTAACAAGGTTCTGATTTATGTTGAATTTTCTGTGTCATTAATGTATCAAAAGTACTATTTCGTATTATTACTAGTTTCACTTTCCATTCCCATATCTATATTAAGAGCCCCAGCAACGGCCTAGCAACCAATCACCATTCACCTCCCCCTTGTCTCTCCACCAATCAGGAGTTGGTATCCCCCATCCCAACTTTCAGTCAAGTCAGTGCGCAGGTATCATCCCTCGGGAACACACGCTCCATCCTCCCTCCCGCAATTCCGTGAAAACCTCATCTATTCTTCAATTATGTGTTCATGCGTCCATTAGAAAGTAAGTCATGTCCTATATTGCCTGTGTATTGTTTTATAGTAATAGTATTCATCATAGTCCGTAATCTAGTTGTGTTTTATAGTTTCATGGTGTTTTCTTATGAGCGCGCGTTACGCGCAGGCCTCGCTCTATCCACGTGGTGCACGTGTTACGCGCACCACTCTCTCTCTACTCACGTGAAACACGTGTTATGCGCATGCATCCCAGCCATGCGCCAGCATCCAGCCAAAGTTAACTGTCTCTGTTTCTCTAATTATATTCCGGTTTTGTAGTTTGGATTAGTTATCACTGTTTGTTTAATGCTTCTTTGAATGTAGTTCAGCCATCTCTTATTTATGTCATTTTATACTTTAGATAATTTATTATTTAGACAGAAAGTAGCTATTCAGATTTCCTATTATTGCATTTCTCAAATATCATCACTCATTATTCATTTATTTGTGTTTATAGAAACCATGAACCATGAATCACATGAACATGAACATCAACCATGATCCATGAATCACATGAATCACCAATTCAGTCAATAAAGAGTGGCAAATGAGTGAATCCATTGTTTCTTATTGTTCTAACCGGACAACCTGGGGAGATTGAAGATTTGGAACCAGTTCTAAATACAGTCATTATCTGAGGTCACAAGTTTGGGTCTCCTTCCCGACACCTCCTTCACATGGTCCTTCGAGCCGGATCTTCAGTTTCCTCAGCTCTACAATGGATCCCACTCGACCTCGCCGTGATGTCCGTCGACCTCGCTACCTCGATGACTTCTTGGTGACTCTCCCGCCACGTAATCTTCCCCCTCTCACACTCCATGGCCACTCCACCGAGGGAGCAGCTCTTCCACCTCCTGCTCCAATCATCACTCCAGCTCAATTCGTACCTGCGCCTCAGAACCTCAGCTCCGAAGCAGTCATGTCAGCTCTGCAGGAGATGAAAGAGGACAACAACCAGCTCAGGCGAGATATGCAAAGCCTTTTCAATTCTCTCTCCCTGAGAACAGCGCCTCAGCCTCAACGCGTCGATCCAAGGCATTCTGTTCAGTTTGAGGACAGCGCCTCCTCATATGTGCCTTATCATCCTCCTGAGAGAACATCCACTCCTAATCGCAATCTTCAAGCACCAGTGGATGATCTTCCACCCTGGCCGGATGCTTTACCACCTCCGCCCTGGAGCGCGCCTCTACCTCCTCCACCTCCAGTTGACATGCCGCTACCGCCGCCACCGCCACCGGTGTCATATCTGCCGTCATATGATGTAGGGTTTCAGTCCACTCCAGCGTATGTGGAGCCGTACACTCTCCCTCACAACCCACCTTCTGTGGAAGCGACATACAGAGGGCCAAAGCCTGACGTTCCATGTTTCACAGAGGATGATCCACGTCAATTTGCCCGCCTCAAGATAGCGCTCGACAACCTCTTGCCCAGAGACGCAACTGAGCGGTTCAAATACCAAATACTAGTTGACCACCTCAAGCTCGAAGATGCGCTCCTCATTGCAGACTCCTATAGCAATAGTTCAACTCCCTACTCCAAGACGATGGCATCACTGACTGAAATGTATGGGCAACCTCACAAACTAGCCCTGCAGCGCATCAACGAAGTCCTGGCCGAGCCTCCAATCAGAAGTGGGGACAGTCGAAGCTTTCGCCTCTTCGGCCTCAAAGTCAGAGCTCTGGTCGGCATGTTAGATCAACTGGGCAAGGAGGGCAAGACTGAGCTGGACTGCGGGTCACACACCTCACGACTTCTGTCCAAGTTGCCGCATGAACTCAGAGCACAGTTCAAGCGCTACATAGACCCCATCCGCACTCCGATACCAACCTTGGTGCACTTCTCTGATTGGCTCGAATATGAGGTCCGTGTTCAGGATGAGGACTACCAGCCTTACCATTCCCGGCCTCCACGAGATGAACGCCAGAAAGCTTTCAAGCCCAAGTCACAGAAGTCTAGTGCACGCTCTACTACAGTTTTGCTCGGCTTTGATCCTGCTCCTAAGTCATCTGAGTCTTCGTCACAAGTTCGACCTAGCAGCGCCAAACTTGAGAAACCTAAAAAGTATTGCCCCTTTTGTGATGACATCCAGCATTACTTCAATCAGTGTCCAGAGTTTAAGAAGTTTTCCACTGATCAGAGAGTGTCATGGATCAAAACTGGGAAGCGCTGCTGGAGATGTGGCAGAAATCACCTCGCTGCTCAATGCTACCTCAAAGCTAAGTGTCAGCAGTGTAATCAGACTCACCTTGACATACTGCATGAGGTCAACACTCCTGCAAGCAAATCAGCACGTTCAGTCGCAGAGACTGGACAACCAGCTACCTACTACCTCGATCCAGATCTCAGGACTAGCTGTGTATTGCTGAAGATGGTCAAAGTTCTCCTCCACAATGGCAAACACAAGCTAGAGACTTACGCCATCCTCGATGACGGCTCCGAGCGCACGATCTTGCTTCACAGTGCTGCTCAAGAGCTGCATCTCAAGGGACAGAGTGAAGACTTGGCGCTCAGAACTATCCGTCAAGATGTGAAAACTGTGTCAGGAAAGTCAGTGTCATTCTCTATATCTTCATCTGCCCATCCTCAGAAACGGTTTCGCATTCACAAAGCCTTCACCGCGGCAGAGCTTGGTCTTTCCAAACACTCCCATCCAGTCGAGGCCCTGCAGAGAACGTACCGCCACCTCAGAGGCCTCCCGCTACATTCAATCAACCAAGCGCAGCCACTTCTCCTCATCGGGTCAGACTACCCTCATCTTCTCTCTCCAGTTGAGCCTGTACACCTAGGTCCACCAGGTGGCCCTGCAGCGTTGAAGACTCGTCTTGGCTGGACTCTACAAGGTCCTGCCAAAGTCCTGCTGCACCAGACCTCCACCCCTCAGTGTCTCCTCATCAACACTCCTCCTTCCTCTACTGACCTTCTCAGTCATGTGTCCAGATTATGGCAGATGGACATTCTTCCTTATCGTAACGAGAAGCTCATCACCAGGTCCAAACAGGATAATGCAGCTGTCAAACTGCTGGAGGAAAAGACAGTCAGAGTTAATATTGATGACGTCCAGAGATATGCCACCCCTCTGCTGTGGAAGGAAGGTCTTCCTCCGCTCAGTGCCCCAAAGGAAGCTGTCCTGAGTCACCTACGAGGCACAGAGAGTCGTCTCACCAAAGACCCAGTCAAGGCTGCATCATACAGCCAAGAAATCAAGAAGTTGGCAGACTCAGGCTACATCAGGAAGCTCACATCACCTGAAGATCAGAGCAGACAATCCTGGTACATCCCACATCACATGGTCCATCACAATGGCAAGGACCGCATCGTTTTCAACTGCTCATTCACCTTCCAAACTTCCAGCTTGAATGAACATCTCCTTCCAGGGCCAACCCTAGGCTCCAGTCTCCTCGGTGTTCTGCTCCGTTTCAGGCAGTATCCCACAGCGGTGAGCAGCGACATCAAGGGCATGTTTCATCAGGTCCGCCTCCTGTCTGAGGATCAGCCCTTCCTCCGCTTCCTCTGGAGGGACATGAACCGCAGCAACAAGCCCGACATCTACCAGTGGCAGGTGCTCCCTTTCGGCACCACCTGCAGTCCCTGCTGCGCGACCTTTGCCCTCCAAAAGCATGTCATTGACCACAGCAGCCCTGATGAAGACACTCGGCTCTCAGTCGAGAACTGTTTTTATGTGGACAATCTTCTTCAAAGCTTCTCATCCATCTCAGAAGCAAAGCAGCTCGTCCACAAACTTCAGACTCTGCTCCAATCGGGTGGCTTTGAGCTGCGTCAATGGGCCACCAACGTGCCAGACATCATCAGCCACCTGCCACCAGAACTCACATCCGAGAGCAGAGATCTGTGGCTGTCAATGGAGGGTGCAGATCCACCAGAACGGACCCTTGGTCTGCATTGGCACTGCAGAACAGACACTCTCACCTATCGCCTTCGCCACACAGAGCAACCTGAGCCCACAATGCGCAACATCTACAGAGTCCTAGCCCAACAATATGACCCCCTGGGGCTGCTCATCCCCTACACCACTCGAGCCAAAATCCTGGTGCAGAGCCTCTGGGGAAAGAAACGGGACTGGGACGATCCTAATCTTCCCGAGGATCTGCTCAAACTGTGGCAAGCGTGGGTGAGTGAACTTCCGTTACTTCCTAATGTTACTGTTAATCGTTGTTATGTTCACTCAGACACCGACCTCCCAGCTGCCTCCCAGAGCATCCACGTTTTCTCAGATGCATCAGAGAGGGCCTATGGGTCGGTCGCCTACCTACGTACCGTCAGCGCCGATGGTGATGTCCAGGTGGCGTTCCTCGCGGCCCGCTCCCGTGTGGCTCCAGTCCGCCAGCAGTCCATCCCGAGGCTGGAACTCTGCGCTGCCCACGTCGGAGCCCAGCTTGGTGCAGTCCTGAAACGAGAGCTCACCATTTCCATCTCATCCATCACCTACTGGACCGACTCCACCACCGTGCTAGCTTGGTTGCTGTCTCCTTCCTGCCGCTACAAGGTGTTCGTCGGTGCCAGAGTTGCGGATATCCAGGAGTTAACCGAGAGCAGCTCATGGCGCTATGTCCACTCCAGTGAGAATCCTGCTGATGATATAACTCGTGGACTGACCCTCTCACAGATCCAGAGTCACAGCCGCTGGAGATCCGGACCCGCCTTCCTTCACGACAGTGAGTCAACATGGCCTTCCTGTCCAGACATCACCGGCCCTGTTGATTCAGCCGAGCTGCGAAAAGCCAAGTTCTGTGGCCTCATCTCCGCTCCTCCTCATCCACCTTTGCCTGACGTGAGCCAGTTTAACAGCTTCCAAGAACTACTGGAAGCCACAGTTCGAGCATGTCACGGGGCGGCCCCAGACTCTAAACCCACAGCTGAGTCCTTCAGACAAGCTGAACTCTCTCTCATCAGACAAGTGCAAAGCAACTGTTTTCCAGAGGAGTTCGCTCTCATCTCCTCCCAAAAGCCCATTCCATCCAGCAGTAGGCTCATCACTTTGGCCCCAGAATATGACCCAGAGACTCAGTTAATCCGCGTCGGGGGCCGACTAAGACGCTGTGAATCCCTCAGTTCAGACACTTTGCATCCCTTTGTCCTAGACTCTCATCATCCCATCACAAAGCTGATCATTGCAGATTACGACAGCAAGCTAGCTCATCCAGGCCCTGAGAGAGTCTTCGCTGAGCTGCGCAGAAGATTCTGGATCTTACGGGGCAGAGAGGCTGTCCGCAAGCACCAACACCACTGTCCAGAGTGCTGCAAGTGGCGCAGCCAACCCATCATTCCCAAAATGGCCGACCTCCCACCTTCCAGTTTAAGGTTACACCATCCAGCCTTCTACTCGACTGGAATGGACTGCTTTGGTCCCTTCCTCATCAAGATAGGGAGGCGCAATGAGAAGCGATGGGGTATAATCTTCAAATGCCTCACCACACATGCAGTGTACCTAGATCTGCTGGCCAGCATGGACACTGACTCGTTCCTCATGAGTCTACGTCGTTTCATCTCTAGACGGGGAAAGCCTCACGAATTGCTGTCTGATCAAGGCACAAACTTCAAAGGTGGCAGCTCAGAACTTCTAGAGGCCTTCAACTCCCTTGCCCCCGCTCTGCAGTCACAACTCGCCAGCCAGCAAATCCATTTCCGCTTCAATCCACCTAGTGCACCTCATTTTGGGGGTTCCTGGGAGCGAGAAATCCGCACCATAAAATCAGCGCTGCATACCATACTTGGATCACAAACGGTCACCGAGGAGGTCCTCCGAACCATCCTTATTGAAGTGGAGAGCATCATCAACTCCAAGCCCCTCGGCTACACCTCTTCCGATGTGGCAGACCCAGATCCAATCACTCCAAATGTGTTGCTGATGGGGCGGCCAGATCCATCCACTCCTCAAGTTGTGTACTCAGGTACAGAGCTCCTCAGTCGCCGCAGATGGCGACATTGCCAAGTCTTAGCGGACCAGTTTTGGATCCATTTCATCAGGAACTACTTACCATCCCTCCAGAGCCGCTCCAAGTGGCAACAGGAACAAGAGGACATCTGTATTGACGACATTGTTCTTGTTGTTGACCAGCAGCTCCCGCGTGCCTTGTGGCTCGTTGGTAAGGTCACAGCCGTTTTCCCTGGAGTTGACGGTAGGATTCGTACTGCTCAAGTCCAGGTCAGAGACAAATCCTACACCAGACCTGTCGCTAAGCTCATCAAGCTACCTGCACTTCCTCAAGACATTCCCGATTGACTTGTGTTCAACTTTGCTGCCCAAAGTTGGGGGCGGCTGTTAACAAGGTTCTGATTTATGTTGAATTTTCTGTGTCATTAATGTATCAAAAGTACTATTTCGTATTATTACTAGTTTCACTTTCCATTCCCATATCTATATTAAGAGCCCCAGCAACGGCCTAGCAACCAATCACCATTCACCTCCCCCTTGTCTCTCCACCAATCAGGAGTTGGTATCCCCCATCCCAACTTTCAGTCAAGTCAGTGCGCAGGTATCATCCCTCGGGAACACACGCTCCATCCTCCCTCCCGCAATTCCGTGAAAACCTCATCTATTCTTCAATTATGTGTTCATGCGTCCATTAGAAAGTAAGTCATGTCCTATATTGCCTGTGTATTGTTTTATAGTAATAGTATTCATCATAGTCCGTAATCTAGTTGTGTTTTATAGTTTCATGGTGTTTTCTTATGAGCGCGCGTTACGCGCAGGCCTCGCTCTATCCACGTGGTGCACGTGTTACGCGCACCACTCTCTCTCTACTCACGTGAAACACGTGTTATGCGCATGCATCCCAGCCATGCGCCAGCATCCAGCCAAAGTTAACTGTCTCTGTTTCTCTAATTATATTCCGGTTTTGTAGTTTGGATTAGTTATCACTGTTTGTTTAATGCTTCTTTGAATGTAGTTCAGCCATCTCTTATTTATGTCATTTTATACTTTAGATAATTTATTATTTAGACAGAAAGTAGCTATTCAGATTTCCTATTATTGCATTTCTCAAATATCATCACTCATTATTCATTTATTTGTGTTTATAGAAACCATGAACCATGAATCACATGAACATGAACATCAACCATGATCCATGAATCACATGAATCACCAATTCAGTCAATAAAGAGTGGCAAATGAGTGAATCCATTGTTTCTTATTGTTCTAACCGGACAACCTGGGGAGATTGAAGATTTGGAACCAGTTCTAAATACAGTCATTATCTGAGGTCACAAGTTTGGGTCTCCTTCCCGACACCTCCTTCACAGGGTTTCTGGTAGGTTTCCATTGCTGATGTACGTAGCTGTCTCCATGGTTACGTATACCTTTCATCCTAGAAAACCTACCTGCAACCCCCAAAAAAACCTGAAATAGAATTGATCCTGGGGCATCCGAGAGGCCACTGGGATGGAAAGTAAAGACGCCATGCTAGCCACTGATACAGCCGCTGGGTCAGTGAAATGCGAAATACACACTAATTATAACTATACTTTCCCGCTTAAAAAGTTGCATAATGCGCCTTTAATCTACTGTGAAATACAAATCCAACATATCTCACTCCTGCACTTGAGGATTTCATTTGGGGACCTGAGGAGAGCACTTGCCATGGCTCAGATTTGGAAGCGTGGCTCCACTTACAGCCACAGAGATCTTAAAAGACTAACTGTGATTGTTTGGGTGATGTGTCCCCCCTTAAACACACTGAATAACAGTTTATGATTTATCTTTAAGCAAACAGTCCTGACGATTAGAATACTCCATGGCGATATTAAGATAATAAGGTGATTCTGGCCATATGCAATCATCGACCATACTGCGAGCTTGCTATCACGGCTGAAGGTTTCATTACAACCAAGGGCGAACACTTCTTCGTGTAACAGTTTTTACGTGTCACGTGGGTTATGCCAATATTTTACCAACGCTTCATTTGCCAAACATGTCATTATTAAATCTCCCTTTGATTTGATCCCTGCCTGCTTCCACATACCTCAGGTAGCTACAGGGCGGGTGCCAGCGCATGACGGGGAGGGTTCGAGACACGCGATTGGCTGATAGTGCTGGGCGAGAGGGAGGAGAGGGGAGAGAGAGAGGGAGGTAGAAGTGAAAGCAGATGGCAGAGCTGGCACCTGTCTCCCACTAAAATCTGTTCAGAGCCCCATATTTTTCTGCCAAAACAAGACTGGTAGTTTTAACCCTTTGCGGCCAATCCTCCCTCAACATTTTGGTTAGGACAGAATGTCTCCGCCTATAAACAGGAGGAGATGCAAATCCACGCTCCTTGTTAGCGAAGAGGGGGTTTGAAGAACAAATTGACTTTTTTTTTTTTTTTGCTTTTACCTGCTGGGCCACAAATTAGCCTTAATATTTGCATGTTCAACTGAAATATGCTCATCTACATGAATTTGCATAGCCCCACATTCAATGAATATATAACAAAATACACAAATAAAACCACTTCAAATCCATATGCATAGAGGTCGTTTTTATTTAGACTTACACCTTACACCTTTTGCAGTTTGATCATTTCAGCTCTTTAGTCAAAAGCAGTAATGTCATTTATCTGTTAGCGTCATGTTGCTGTTAACATGTCCACTTTCCTGTAGTGGTGACACAGGCCTCATTCAAGTCAGGAGCCTTTTGCAATGGGAAAAGCTCACCAATAGGGCATGTTCAGTTAAGTTTATTGTCAATTCTAGCACACATGAAGCACAATGCATAATGAAGGAAGAGGAGAGTTCAGCTTCCTGACGTCTTGTAGGATGAACCTGCATTCAGTCGGTTGGACACGGCACTGATTCGCCGTCTTCTCCCCCCCCGTGGCAGGACTGAAGGGGATGTGAGATGGGTTGGGTGTTCAGATGTTCACGATCACGTCCAACGAAACGTAAATTGGAGACTTCAGCGTGAGTCCATAGCCCGGTAGAACTCGATGCACCCACACAACACACACTCGGTGCACTGGTAGACCCTCTCAGACAGCGGCTGGTGCCAGGAGTGTGGGGCGAAACATGGCACACATTTGGCACGCGAGGCCGTCTGTTCCAGGTGGCTGCCCGCGTCTATAAGGTGGATCACTCACAACGCTCCTTCACATGACGCTGCAACACTCTGACTGATCTGATATTTGTTAGTCCACCGCAGACCAGGGGGCACGGTCAGGTATCCTGGTTACTTGGATCAAAAGAGAATGGAGCCTATATTATTAATCCACGTCACCACAATATACATGAGAGAGACAGTCGTTTTGTTTTGTTTTCCGCAGTCAGTTAACCCCTTCCTCGCATTTTCTCCCGTTCAGCTCCACTCAAATCTAAAAGCTTCTGGACCGGAGCTGACAGCCTACAGGCCAGGGTGACTCCTCGTTTGAAAGCTAAGACCTTCAAAACTGATCGTGACATTTTGTTTTTGTGAGTTTATTTTGTCTTCTGTTTGTTGCTTTCTTTCCTTGCTTTTTGACGCTTTTTTTGTCACGTTTTCATCACGTTACGTCACTTTTTTATCGTGCTATTGTCGTTTTTTTGTCGTGTTATTGCTGCTTTTTACGTTAATGTTGTTTCTTTGTGGATTTTTTGTGTCTCTTTTTTGGGGGGAGCTTTTTCATCACTTTTTAATCGTGTTATTGACGTTTTTTGTCGTGTTATTGCTGCTTTTTACGTTAATGTTGTTTCTTTGTGGCTTTTTTGTGTCTCTTTTTTTTGGGGGGGGGCTTTTCATCACTTTTTAATCATATTTTTGTCGCTTGTTTATTGTCTTTTTGTTGCTCTTTTGTCACTCCTTTGTCACTTTTTCTGTTGTAGCTCTTTTCATCCTTGTCTTTGTCGCCATTTGTCCAAGACACTTTTAGATTTGGGTAATGCCAAACTGGAGAAAAGTTTCAGCTGGCGGTTAAGAGGATAAAAACCCAGTTCACTATCATTGTCATCAGTTTATTTGTGTGTAGAAAATTAGCAAAGGGTTTTCATTCTTTTTTATATGAGCTAGTATTTCTTCATTAGCCTGTTATCTAGTCGCATGGCTAACAAAATAGCATAACAGTATTAAGCAACACTTCCGGGTCCAACAGCGTCGCGTGCTATCATAAGTTGCTCAAAAGAACAAACTGTGCTCAACGTGATTGTAATTTTCAAACTGACCAGCAGAGGGAACCACTCCTCTCTCTCTCACACACACACACACACTCTTCTCCAAAGCGTCTCAATTTCAACAACACCACGCTCTTACCGGCCTTTTATACCTTCAAGAGTTTAGGTTAGCTTAAATGCTACTACACCTGTTGTCACCGACCCGCTTCAACTCCCTGCGCAACTTCACCAACTCCAAATACTTCCCTACTTTCCTCTCCCTCCTCCCTCTCTTTGGGAACCACAAATTGTATCCAGACTTTCGCACATAGTAACTCACTGTTTTGGGCTATTTGGAAGCGAAACAATCATAAACAAACCTGCGTTGCGTTTCTGGGCTAATGGCATTGACTGGAGTAGATGAGGGAATAAAAACCTCCCCTTGGGTTATTTTCAAATTGCAGGCTTATTTTTGTAATTGCGGTGGCTATTTCTTTTTTTTTTTCAAGCACCACGTGTTTTGGGGCTTTTAATGAAAATGGGCTTTCAGAAACAAGCACTTTTGCCATTTATTTCTCCAGTGCTGCAAATGTAATAATAATAATATAAATCACATTGCAAGCGGTGAGATTCTTTGTGGTGTGCTGACAGACTTTAGTGGAAAAGAGCGTGTGTAGGAGGAGATAAATGGGAAAAGCAGATTTTTCAGGTAGCGAGGAAACCTATGAGAACACATTTTAATGAAAGAGTTATTCAATTTTTTCCTTTTTATTAAGCTATTTACTATAGAAAAGCTATTGAGATTATGCTCCTATATGTTTGGCCTGCAGGCTATTACTTTCGTATCCATATATGTTTTGACAGCAGTTTATAGTTGTCTTTTCTCAAACCTGTCGGGATGTGTTGCTTCCATACAATTTATTATTGTTTTAATGGCATGGTTTGGATAAAGCAGAGTCCGTGATCACTTTATTGTACTTACTTTAAGGCACAGTAGTTACATTTGGTCTATTTGAAAAGAATGGGGGGGGGGGGAACAGATAGCTAGAGCTAAATAAAGTGCCGTTTCAAAAATCAATGTAAACTTGTGGTGTGACGTATGTTCTCTTTGTGTCGCAGTGATTGAAATGTTTTGTGCAAAAGTAAACTCCGTCTTTATCAAATTTACTCAATGTTTGGGTCACTTTTAGCGTATCGTGTAAAGGCAACTCGAAAATAAATCAAATAGCCAATGTTTTAAGAAAAAAATTAATCCAATTTTGGAATTGAACTCTCCAGATGCGTCTTTGTTCTGTTTGCTTACTTTCCTTTATAGGAATATTGTTAGAAAGCTTAGAAATTAAATGCCTATGGGGGATTTTTTTTTTGTAAGTATAAATGATTGAATGAATTAATGAAAATAGCTTACAAGACATAAGACTGTGTAGTTAAGAATGGACTTAATGTGGCCGACGACTGGCTCCGGTCGTTCCTGGCTCCTATGGATTTTCCATTGAAACTTTTTTGCCCTGCTTCATGTCAATATTGGACACAAGCTTGTCATGTTTATCTCAACATTTGCACCATTATCCTAATTTTATCCTTTTACTATTTTTATTCACGCCCTATTCCAAATAAAGGCGCTGGCTCCAAAGACCCAGTCAAATTGCTAGCATGAATGAGCTTGAGTTAGCCTGCGCTGAACACTATAGGGGAAGCCACGCGCCCTCAGTCCATTCTTAATTTTACAGTCTATGGCATAACAAGAGGCCCGGAATAAACAGGAGATAAAAATATCCGCTGTGACAAAGGTTTTATGGTAATTCAAAACCATAGAATATTTGTTTTACACATTGTACCCAACTTTTCCAGATCGGGGCTTGTACCAGCCTGGTGCAGTTGGCAGTGCCCAGGGGTTGTTGCCATGCAGTTCAATGTGGCGCTTCCATAGACACTCTCACACCAGTGCACACTCAGACACACACTGCCACTAACAATGGTGCGCTTTATGAGGTGCCCACTGGTGCCATGGTAACCCCACCGTTCTGGGCAAAGACGGGCCCGAGCGCCGTGCCAAAGAAATGCCAGGCTTCCCTTCTCTCCGCTCTCCTCTCCTCTCTCGAACCGCGCTGCCCAGAAAACCTTTACAAACTTAATGAGTGAGACCAGTGGGCAGACAAATTACAAACGGACTGGGAGCTGGAGCTGCTGTGGAGTTTGACAGTGTGCAGCGGTGGGCGAGAAACAAATCCTTTTTTCTTTCTTCTGTCAGATCTAAAATGTGTAATTGTTTTTGGTTTGGTTCTTTCTGAGCGGCAAATCAATTTAATGTTGTATTGTTAGCAATAATGCCCCAAAAATAGTGCTAAAAACCCATGGAAAGCAATAATCGTGGAGCCATAGCTGCGTTACTTTTATCATTTAAATCATAGGTTTAAACTTTGATATTCACAACATTTTGACAGCAACAAGATTGATCAATTTAGCATTATAATACATTGTTTTTGCTAGTCTACAATTCTACAGTCTACAAACACTTTTTTTCTTTCTTTTTAGTGATTTAATTTAAAAGGGGAAACTTTTCTGTGGGTGGCCATAACTCTTCATTAGACTTTACAATCATACGCAATTTCCAAAGCCGAGTGAGCCAAATCCATGACAAACTTTTGGAGTGCTTTACTGCGGTGCGTGCTCTTGACCCGTGAAGTGAATGATCTGGGGCCCTTCAAATGCTTACAACGGGTTCGGACTGAACACCACTCGTCCAGGTGAGATGGAAACCTTCTGTACGTATATAAATGCAGTTTGGAAATCACCTCGGGTCGTCCAGGCACAGAGCCCAGTCTCCGGTGCGGTTCGGGCCATATGAGGTCTGGTTTGATCCAAAAAAAAAAAGAAGAAGAAAAAAAAAGGACTACATTATAAAGGCAATGGATGAGGTAAGGGTCGCAAAGTGGGGTTGCATCTAGTGCTTTTAATATCCCTTAAAATGAGGATGCACGCCAAGTGCGGCCGTCCAGCAAACTATCATACTAGAATTGGTGTAGTAATTGCCACTTGTCCCTCCCCTCCACACGCGCCCCCACCCAGTGAGCCTCTAACACATGTAAAACACACCGGAGTGGAGTGACACACCTGGGAATATAGGCTGTGTAGAGCTGCTGTTGTTCTCGGCTTGAACTCATAAACCACACTGGACTCCCAACAGAAGGAGAATAGTACAGATTTACATTTCTGTTCACAAATGTAAATCCCACAACAACAATAGCATCATTTCAACAGGAGAGACTCGCACAGATAAATGAGGGGAATGTGATAGATAAATAAATTAAATGTTGGCACTTATATCCCAGTAAGTCCAGGCTCCAAGCGTGAGAGTACAGTCTCAACACTGGAGGCTGAACAGGAGGAGAGAAGAGAATGGGAGTCAATAACATAATATATTACCAAAGTGTAAAAAGACAGGGAAGCGGCAATAAATAGGAACAAACGTATGTACCTCCCTAACTAAATCAGCTCGAGGTCCGCAAACTTTTCTTTCGTCACTTTCAACATCTGTCCAGGGCCCGGACATATGCAGTCATTGCTCTTGAAAATGCTAAAACATGAACACAGGTTGTCTATTTACAAAGCAGAACTGATTAATGACTCAAAAATGTTGCCATCTTATTTCAATGTTATTCAAATTGTTTGAATCATTTTTAATTCAGCCTTGGAAATGAAGTATATTGAGAGCACGAAAAGGCTGTGGGGTCCGGACTAAAGCCTCTGGAGGTCCTGATCTAGACCCAGTTGGGGAGCCCTGATCTCAGGTATCCATTGTTTTCTTAAAGCCTGAACGACTTTACTCCGGACGCGCTGCTGTAAGGTGACTGTGCTGTATAGCCCGCGCCACTGTTCACTTTCCCACAAAGATCCCAAAACAATACATGACAAAGCTTGCCACTTTACCTCCGTAATTGAACTCTTACTTTATGAAGAGCATATTTGTATGATATAGCCTGGTCCTGTAGCTCGTCACCTGAGTCCACAGTGAGTAAACGATCCCGTTTCTGGTTCCACATTGTACTGAGGTGAACTGCATGCCTCTGGAAGGGCACATTCCTAACCATAACAATTTACCATTGTAGAGGGACGGAAAAACAAACAAACTCATAATGCATTTTGTCTTGTAAATAAATCCACTGTTCTGTTCCAAACACCAGGTCGGGCTCACTCTCACTGTGGGGATGTTTTTTTTTTTTTATGTTTCCTATAACAGGCATGTCTAATTCACATCAATGTAATGCCGTCCTCATGTATTCTGACTAATGTTTACACCACACAAGCCAATGGATTTGGTTTGTTTTTATTGTGCTCATGAGCTGCACATTTCCCTCTGCTTTCAATATACTTCACGCAAACAGCCTGTACAACCGAGGAGATTAGGACTAAGTGTTTAAATGACAGAGCGGGGACACATGCTGAAATATAGATTATAGCCTGCCTTATGTATTAGATTGCAAAGAAAGAATGGCCCCAATGTCACTCGCTCTGGTCCTTTGTACCTTAAAGCAGCACCACGTAGCATTTCAGACAAAACATAGAATAAAATACAAGCATTTATTTAAGCCAAATATGAGATTTAAATAGTTTAGGTCCTAATCCAAATCTATTCATTGATAACCCACTGCAAAAAGTTGAATTTTCAAGGTCATTACGAGCAGGTTTAGTATTGCTAGCCACAATACGTGTGTTAAGTGTCACGACTTCCACTTCCGGGTACTAGCAGACCGGCAAATATGCGAGAAAAATATGCAAGACTCACTAGCCAAAAATGCTGCAGCTACTGCTAAAAAAGTAATATTTATTAAAGTCACTACTTCCAGGGTCAGCCTAGCTGCTGCGCCGTTAGCATTTATCTCCGCTAAAACCGGATGCACCGATTTAGGTAAATATTACTTTTATAGCAGTAGGTACAGCATTTTTGGCTAATGGGCCTTACAAAAAAGTATGTTAACTGTCAGTTGAGTTTCAGAAATATTGATTGTGGTATTAAATCGTTTTTTGTAGTTTCTCGCACATCTCGGGACCCGGTAGTAGAGCTGTGACGTCGCCACTTAACAAACGTTATATTAAAGAGACCAAAACGTTACGCAGTGTGCCTTTAAACTCACTCTTCACCATCAAATCCCTCTTGCTCTTCACTCTCCACTCCATCGGTCACCGTTACCTTTCCAAACTTTTTTTCCTCGGTCGGCCAAAACAACTTGGTCAAACGCAATTATCGTTTGCACGTAAGTAGATCACATTCAAACACAAGATTGATTTCCCTTTTGCTGTGTTTGGAAAGACTGATTTCCCTATCAACTGACAGTATTCACTGCATAAATGAATTCAGTTCATACCCCTGACTATTACAAGTCTCTGCACCTCCTCACGGGCCAAACCAAAACCCCTCAAGAGCCAAACCGGGGCCTGTTCCTTGTCCCAGCATCGTCACACTGGCAGAAGAACCAGCGCGCAGTCCTCAGCCGCCAACCACCTGACTTTCTTTAGCACAGATGCATTTCTTGTGAGTAGCATTAGCCTTTGTGTTTATCTATATGCAGCTGTGCTTGTCTGCTGCAGAAAGCCACGTTCAGGGCCACTGGCTGTTTGCATGTTTTCCCAAATGGACTTAGAAAAAGGTAAACAATACAAACATGTATCATATTCAATTTCTGTAACAAAAGGAGCGCAATTTTTATGATCTTCTATTCCACAAAATTAAATAAATCCCGTTTAGTTGACATGTTTATCAAGCATGTGTTTAGTTGCTGGAAGAGCTTGCATTTAAAATGAAAAAAATATATTCAGAAAAAAACTCATCTTGTCCAAACTTTCCTGGATGTGGCGTTTGGCTCGTAGGTGGGATACATGTTGTTTAGCCTCATTTGCATATTTGTGATCACACTGCTCTTACATTGGCGCCCGGAACTGTGGCAGTTTTGGACATGTCCCTGTGTTGGAGTGATGGGCGTGGGTCTGGGTGAGGCCTCGGTGCCACTTCTCTGGCTCTTCCTCACGTCCGGCCCGGCTGGCTGTAAGTGAGCAGCGGACTGCTTTGGCGGAGGAGAGCTTGTCTTTACTGGCGCGTGCAGCATGTGCTTACAGGGAGACTTCTGACCGCTGTGGTGGGCGCGAGCAGGACGGGACCAAGAATGTTCCTTTAAAAAGTCCAAGTTTTAAATGCACAGATGACGGCAAATGTTTAAATCAATCAGGATCATTTCACATTTAAATATCATATAAATCTGGAAATAAGATCATATCGGTTTTTTTCTATTGTTATTATTATTATTAATAATAATAATAATAATAATAATGATAATAATAATATATCATAATATATCTTAATATATCAAAATAGATAATAATTAATAATAATAAATTATCATCATCATAATGAAAACAACAACTTAGATAATCTCCTATAGTGACAATATAAAAACACAATTTAAAATGTGAATTTGACATAACTAACAATAAACTGCTTTGTGTTTTTGCATGTTTTAGAGCCACTGAAGTTCTGCGTAGTTTTTGTAACAGTTTTTGTCGAACTTCTTTGCTCATATTTGCCAGTATATGAGTTGAGGCTGTGGAAAGTGCAGTCCCTCATGTACATTATCATTGTCACCCTGCTCTATAATGTCGGTGTGTCGATAAAAGAGAGTTCATTACCAGTATTGCATTGTGCTTTGATTCTCCCCACAGTACTGTGTCCAACGGGCCCAGGTCTAACCTGGCTCCTACATCTGAGCCTGGCCTGGGGCCTCCTGGAACCTGCCTATCACCCACCACCGCCCCATGTACACAATTACACCGTTACACGCATTTTTACTTCTTAAACTATATTGCCCTACACAATGCTTTTAGTATAGGAATAATGCTATCACATTGGATTGAGATAAGTCTCTGCATGGCAGCAGAAGACAGTTGGAACGGGCGAACAGCGAGGCACAGCTGCTTGGAGGAGACTCATCTCGGACTCCCCTCTTCATCCAAACATGCACACACACACACGCACACACACACACAAACAGATCATGGGCGACATACAGTCTATACCAGCACATGCACAGCCACGGTCCCATAACACAGCTAGCCTGGTTACAGACAGGGCTGAGTGGTCCTGCCGAGTGTGACCGTTTTAGGTTTGCTTGGTGCAGGGGAAGACGATTGGTGGTTTGGTGGCAGCGGCAGGAGATAATGGCGTGGGAGAGGCACAGTGACCCTGGGCGCAGGTGGCAGCTCTGTTATGACGTCTCTGCCAGGTCGTGGTGGATGGTAGGACTCAAGCTTCCATTGGGATTTGTTCATCTTTGTGTGTGTGTAGCAGAGTGGAGGTCACTATAAAATAAATAAAAATAAATATGTTGCCACAACGCCACCCAGTATAACTGGGAAATACCTTAAAACAAGTCTAAGGCACACAAGTTCGTTAAAAGGACCGGGCAGAGGCAAATGATTTACAAAAAGCATGTTTTGTTTTATTACACCAATTAAGTTTGGTTTCTTAAAAGGTCCATTTTAGATAGTTCGTTCTTTAAAAGCGGAATCCAGGACGTACAGAGATGAAGGAGTTGACATACAGGCAGGGGAGGCATGATGGTGCTGCCAGGACCCTGCAATTACATTTAACATGAGTACAGAATACATTTTACAGCTGACAAAAACAAAACAAAACGAAGATCCTACCAGGTAGCGAAAGCGAAGCGACACCCTACGAGCCCGCAGACCCCGGACCACGTCCAGCTATACGGCCCCACTCGGACCGGCATCAGCAGCGCTATGTGAACAGTAGGAACTTAGACAACGTACCCGCATGACAAGACACAAGCTGCGAACACGCTTACCATCGAGGCATGGAAGTTGCATACAAAGTTGATGGCCTTAAGCCTACGTCGCCGGCTTGACGCTCCCGACACGACGCACAACCCAGCAACCCCAGACTAGCCGCTAGCGAAGCCCCGCAGCAGGTGTGACGTCAGAGAGGTGAGAGGGCAGGTGATGGGGAAGAGCCCCTTTTATAGCGCACCCCCTACGTGCCATTGGCTTAATGCAGGGACACCTACCCCACCTCACTACATTCTTCCCTCCCATTTGAATCGTCGTCCCGACGATTAACAAACGAACATACAACCACGTTACGCAGGCGGAAGGGCGTCTTCAAACTCTCCACTCCCTATGAGGTAAAAACTGACCAAGCTCGACACCACTGATGCAATGGCCGCTGCAGCACCCCGACCTGGACCACAAGTTAAAAACTGGCAACGATGACCAACACTACCGACCAAAGCGTCCAGCCAAAGTGCAAAACTGCCGTCCCCTCTCGAACACCGCACCACGCCCCACCATACCTCCCCTTTAAAGTTCAGATCACAGCTACACTCAATCAGCCTACTTGATTAGCTACACCCAGCTCCCAACAGGTGTGCCGATGTTCCCACTTAATGCGTTTCCCTTTAAGAACAGTAAGTTACAGAAAACAAAACATGCAGCGATGAACGCTGATCATGGATCAAGATTGTTCACACTTTTCCAAAGTTCTTCCCATTCTGACATGAGGTATTGCAAACAAAACATTTCGTTACAGCATCATTTAACTTTAGCGCTACAGATCAATTTAAACATTTCTTTTCGCCTTGGTCCGATAAATGAAAATACAAGTGTGCAAAAAAATAAACACAGCAAATAAATAATGCACACTAATTATACACCACACACAGGACTAGGCTAAGCATGTCAGTCTTTTCTCTGATAACTTTAGCAGAATAAATGCTGTAGGAAGCAGGCCTTCACATTTTTATGTGCACACACACACACACCACAATACCTCACGTCATTACAAAAATCAATATGCCAATGCCCATAGTCATTTTATCCTGCCAACGAGCGCCAAATGTAGCAGAGTGGAGGTCACTATAAAATAAATAAAAATAAATATGTTGCCACAACGCCACCCAGTATAACTGGGAAATACCTTAAAACAAGTCTAAGGCACACAAGTTCGTTAAAAGGACCGGGCAGAGGCAAATGATTTACAAAAAGCATGTTTTGTTTTATTACACCAATTAAGTTTGGTTTCTTAAAAGGTCCATTTTAGATAGTTCGTTCTTTAAAAGCGGAATCCAGGACGTACAGAGATGAAGGAGTTGACATACAGGCAGGGGAGGCATGATGGTGCTGCCAGGACCCTGCAATTACATTTAACATGAGTACAGAATACATTTTACAGCTGACAAAAACAAAACAAAACGAAGATCCTACCAGGTAGCGAAAGCGAAGCGACACCCTACGAGCCCGCAGACCCCGGACCACGTCCAGCTATACGGCCCCACTCGGACCGGCATCAGCAGCGCTATGTGAACAGTAGGAACTTAGACAACGTACCCGCATGACAAGACACAAGCTGCGAACACGCTTACCATCGAGGCATGGAAGTTGCATACAAAGTTGATGGCCTTAAGCCTACGTCGCCGGCTTGACGCTCCCGACACGACGCACAACCCAGCAACCCCAGACTAGCCGCTAGCGAAGCCCCGCAGCAGGTGTGACGTCAGAGAGGTGAGAGGGCAGGTGATGGGGAAGAGCCCCTTTTATAGCGCGCCCCCTACGTGCCATTGGCTTAATGCAGGGACACCTACCCCACCTCACTACATGTGCAATGTGTGTGATAGATTGTCCTCCTCGTGTTACATGTGATGTTGATATTTGCATGTGGATGCGTCACCTGCTGTAAGCGAGCTGAAAAGGCCCTACATGGGCCTCTGGGCGAACACCAGTGCTTCTTTTGGTTATACTGAACATCATTCAGTCACTTGTTTTATTGGGAACTTTGTTATAATATCCATATTGCTTATGTACACAACTTTTGATTCTTCTGACTTTCTCAAGGTGACTCTCAATATTATGTACAGTATGTGTGTTTGTGAGATAAACAAATACAAGGGTTTGCAGGATCCATGGCAGCATTTATCTGTTAGACTCAGTAGCTGTAATTTACTCTGATCTTCCTTTTCATGTCTCAACAAACTGCTTAACCTTTTTTTCAACTATTTGAGGTGGACACAAGAACAATGCACTTCAGCACATTACAGTATAATAGCAGTCAAGTACAACAAGAGCTTTGGTAGTACTGTAGATGTACTGTATTGATGTAGTCTTGATTTAGCATTGAAAGTAGTTTAAAGGTTTTCCACATAACTGAAAAAAAAAATCATCTAAATTTCTAAATAACGAGCAAAGCATGTCAAGAACTTGAAATGGTTGCCGATAAGTGTCCTTGAAGAGAACATTTTGATCACTTTAGATGCTTAAATAGACTTCCTGAATTCTAATCACAGAATCATCTGGTGAGTGCATTAGTGATTGACTCTTTCTCTCAAATCTGGGACTTATCCCAGAGGAGTGCAGTTTTTAATTAAATCCTTCTTTACACCAGAGAAAAGGATAGAGAATTTTATCAAGGCCAAGTCAAAGCAGGCAGTACATCTCCATGAAAGCCACTTCCAGTCAGTGAGTGCAGATTGGAATAATAGAGAAAGTTTGGACGGAGATGGAACATTTTCATGAATAATCTTACATGTGAATTTTGCAGTGGAGTGACCTTTTGAACTGGGCTACTTTACAGCATTTTAGGGCACATCTAGTGAATAGAACTAGAGCTGTTATTTTGCCTTTCTGTGCTTTCTGACACAAACAGTCACATTTGTGAGATCAGAGAGCTGGTTACCCCCCATCTCACAGTGACAACATCAATCAAGCAGTCCCCTGGTGCACCCCTCAGCCCCGCTCCTGTTCATCTGAGGCCTGACACACTTAGGGCAGTCCCCGCGCAGGACGCCAGTATGTAGGGCAGGAAGACACCCTCGCTCACCCCGGGACATGGATGGGGGATGGAAAGTGGGGGGGTGCACTGAAAAAGTAAATGTATCTTTCACTTGTTTCAGTTCAGTTAGTTTTACTGCCAATTGCACCACATGTAAAGCACATTCAGAGAATCGAATCGGTGCAAAAATATAGTTTTATACCGAATTTATATACAGGTTCTTTAATTAATTATGTAAACTATGGTCCATTATCATCCATTTCAGTGTTGGTAAGGCACATATGCATATAGACACACAGAGAAGTGGTTGCCATTCTGCTCCTGTGGCCTCTTCTCTCAAACTATTCAGCAAAGCGGAGGGTAGACTGAAGAAGTTACTGCTTCCTCAAATTTCTCCGAATAGCATTTTAAATTGTAGCAGAAGAGACAATTGCATTAGTAGTTGCCATGATTTTCCTTTTTTTTTAAAGTGAGTGAGAATTTTTTCTCTCTCTCTTTTTCTTGCAGTATAGTGCAAAAGTGGTAGTGTCAGCAATAGTAGTAGTAGGTGGAGTAAGAGATGAAGTGGAATGGGGAATTAGGATCTCTGAGGATATTCAGTTCAGTTATTCTAAACAAAACCCACAACATTTCGGACTGCAAGGCAAATAATAACTCACAGTTAACACTCTAGTAGCTTCTGTTGCTATGTTGTTGCCTGCTACAATGTCACTGCATAACCTCTCATTGTTGGTAAACATTGTGGATGATGGGCGGGGCTTAGCCGGAGGCAGGAAGCTACGTACATGCTATATCACTCCACTTCAGCTTAATTAGTTGTTGTCAGTAATGCAATAAAACTTTTATTTACAGCCCTGAACATTGTTCTCTCCTATTCTTGCACCCACATGTGCAACAGGACAGTAAGTTGTAACTTTACACTTGCCAGTTTCCACGTCACTTCCTGCTCCAGCTGAAGTCACGGATGATATGGAAGGGAATTTGTCAGTTCTACAATTAGGGGTTTGCACATTCACTTTCATTCCAAACAGAACTTTCAAAAATAAATTCCACTTTTATTTCTGTTACCTATTGTGATATCATCCGCATACCCTGTATTATAGTGATACAGTGATACTTGTAGTAGTTGGAAACTAGTATGAGGGCGGGCCCACGTCGTCCTTTCGGGCTGAGCCCGGCCGGGCCCCGTTGGCAAAAGCCCGACCACCAGGTGCTTGCATTCGAGCCCCAACCCCAGGCCTGGCTCCAAGGTGTGGCCCCGGCTGCACCATGCTGGCAATATCACAGTCCTTGCTATAGTTTAAATATTGTAGTAGCCTATTGCTTGATCAGGTATAGATAAATACATTGAAGGAATAAGACAAGCACAGAACCCAGCTGTAAGGGCCCATGGGATGTGGTCAGAGGGTGCTTCAGCGTAGGGTACGGAGGTGATGGGGGGCACAAGCTGGCAAACGAGCAGTCTGCCGGTGTGTACAATGCGGCCTGTTGTTGTTGGGCAGATTCAGGCACAATTTACAGCGATTCGGGCTTCACAAGTGGCTGTGCTGTTTGGCTTGGGCGTGGAGCAGTGAGAACGGGCCGGAACAAAGACAGCAGCACGGTGAGACATTCTGTTAGTCTGAGCGCGGAGGAGACGGCGGGACGGGAATCAATGTGCCCCCATAAATCTCCTGTCACTTAAATACGTATACGCGCACAGGCTGATAGAGCTGCAGTGTTTGTGCTACACTTCTCAAGAGGGGAATGTGGATGTACACTGCTTAACATGTGAGGAACTTACTCACATGGGTCACTGCAGCACACTTCTTTTGTTTTATTATTTATCTATCTTTTCTAGTTTTCAAACCATGAAAGCCCCAACTTGGGTCTAGATCTTTCACAATCCTTGCACATCTCGATTGTTCAGGCTCGTGTGCAGCTTTGTGATGGTGAAGCAAAGCAAGGTACTTCTGCATTAGCAATCAAATAGTGTTTAGATGCACACAGCTCAAGGTCTGGTCATTTCAATGTTTTCCCACAAACCGCTGCATTCACAGTACATTCTGTGGTGGCAAAAATGTATTCACTACAAGCAAATATGTCAGGTATTCCTGCTTTAATTATTGTCAGTCAGCAGTAATTATATTTTATCAATTGTATAAATTGCAAAAACAGTATAGAGCCTTTTGAGTTCATGCTTCATGTTCATATCAGTCTTTTCCGAACACATTCATTTTAATCATACTACAAATCCCAAGATTATTGTGTCCATAAAAAAAAGAAAAAAAGCCTATAATGGCCATTTAAAAATCTAGTGTGACCTACCTTCATCATGCCCTTGCACTGCTTTACCCTCATTGCCCCCCGGTTGCCCACCACCACCACCACCCCTCTTCTAAACAGCACTGTCCTCCCCAGACAGCCCTTCCCTTCGATGCCCATGTCGCTCTGTCTGGCCCGCCCCATTCCTTTTCACCCTCCTGACCCCTGTGCCACCCTGCCCTGCTGCTGTCTGCCTGCCTCTCTTCTTCACCCAAATTACCCACACACCACCACCGCCGCCGCCACACATACCCCCCTCCCCGTCGCCATGTCAACCCCTGTCCAGTCCGCAGCTCTCTCCACATCCCTGTGTCTCATCCCATCTCTCAATTCTTATCATTTTTATATGTTTCTACCAGCGCCTTTCTTCCCGGTGCCATCTTTCTCTCTCCCACCGCACAGATGCCTGGCTCGGATCGCAACAGCTGTCTCGCCATGTGGCACGGACAAGTGTTGCCTTCCACTGTAGACTGGTGTGTGTGAGAGGGGCGGCGGGGGAGGAGGGGTGTATGGTGGGTAAGGGTGCTGGTAGTGGATGGGAATGGATAGTGGAGTAGATTAGTATGAATATTCATGCTCCCTTGGATGTGGCACCAAATCGAGAAAATGGCACCGTAGAGGAGGCTCCACCCAACCCAAATATCAGATAAATAAAGCCAGTTGGTGGAGTGGTGGTCCGTTCTAGGCTATTGTTGTTACTCCATATTGTCAGTCACTTTGTTTGTGTGCGCTACCATTGTGTTGGTTGATGAAGACAGTTTATGTGACAATTGTCTGTGTGCAAGAAGCAATTTTGTCCTCTATGGTCAAAACAGTCCAGCCCCTGAGACCAGAACAAAGGAGGCACATTTAACAATATTAGTCACTGTGTTAAAGCTCTATGTCTAGCCAGCCTTAGCTTTATTATAAACTTTGTGCCTGTAGAGCGACAGCAGTTCTCCATACCTATACAAATAGTTCCCCAAAGCCATGAGTGTCTCTTTATAATTTGAAGTTAATTGCTTATTGGAGGAAACTGGAGTACCTGGACATTGAACCCGGGACCTTCTTGCTGTGAGCGCAAACCACTGCACCACCGTGCCGCCCAAAGTGGCTTGTACACATTTGAGAAGCCCAGTTCAAGTTTATTTTCCTGCACTTACATTGATGTATTAATCACCTGATTATTTAAACAGTAGTGGGCCGAATGCAGATCCCTGAGGTTTGCCCCATGTTTATATTTGCTGAGAAAGTGTAAAATATTGACATTCCTTTTACCCCATGCAGTCCTCGGTCACCCTAATTAATTTCCAGCTGATTTCTGCTCATAGTCAACATAAATATGGTATGCCCCACAAGTATCAAGTCCAGGAGTAAGTCATGGTTCATAAGTCCATGGCACATTAAATCACTATCAAATTGAAATTGCAATCTGATGCAAAACTTTGAATTCCAAAAATATGAAACCCAATGAATACAATCTCGACAAGGATGACTCAGATCAATCAAAGGACATTGAAGTTGGCAGGTTATCAGAGTTTGTGAAAGTTAGTGGAAGTTTCAGATATGCTACTCCCATAATGAGGAAGTGGGTGAAGGATGAAGAGGGCAGGAGGAGACAGAGCTGGGGTGAGGGGCAGTGGATCTGAGAGGAGCAGGACTCTGGTGGCTCTTGCTTTCATTCTGAGCCAGGAAAACAGATTATAGAGAGAGAGGGAGGGGCTATACCATGCAGCAGCACTTCAACATCACTCTCCATCTCTCCACAGAAGTGCACTCTGGTTCATGGACCACCACCACCACCACCACCACCTCTCAACCGAACAAGCAAAAACGGATGAAAACCAGAAGCCATTCATGTTTATTGTAATTTGGAGGCCCAGGCATTTCCTGACATCTTTGGGCCTGCGATGACAGATGCATTACTGAGTCAATCATACACAGGACTTTGCATATAATTGTAATTTCTATCATTTCTTTTCAGAACAGCTACAGAAAGGCTTCTTTCCACTTTTTGTCATCTCCCCTGGACCATGTTCTGTGCGGACTTTTGTGCATGTCTGAAAACAAATGTATTTTTCAGATTGTATAAAAATGCGACAAGATTTGTTCATTTTGTTTCAGAGCACTTTCCAGTTTTATTCAAGCAAAGTTCTATGTAAACAAGGACAGTTAATTCTTTGAGGAGGACTCAAATATATTTCCTTGGAGCTTTTCGATTTGTAATTGCAACCATAAAAACAATGGACTCTAATTTCACCGGACCTTGATCCAATGGCAATTTTAGTGGATCAATTCCTATTGTACCGTTGCATCCTTGAGCCACTGCCATTTTACCTCAAATGTCTGAGAAGTGGCTCAGAACCATTGTTTCCAGCTGCTGTTGTGGAGTGTAGAGCAGATCGCCCAGGTTGGAGGTTTGAGCCCTAATGCTTTTCCTATTGGCAAAACACTGCATTGCCTCCAGTGAGTTCAGAGAGGCCATTGGCACACTGTACAGCTCAGCCTAATTCATTATTATTTTATTACATTTTTATAGACATCTGCACCGCACCAACTACAATGATATGTCTATTTTACTGCTATTGAATGAACACCTCCCTGCACACTTACCGCCGGCGCATGCACAATCCCCTCATTCACTCTCTCCTCTCCACACAGCGAGACTTAATCACACGTATAAATCCGTCTTGCTGCTGGGAGATAAGCCCTTACCCTCCTGAGATACCCACTCGGAGCGCTGCAGTGGTGGGGCCCTGATAACGACAAACACACACAAAACCGCAGCCAATCAGGGACGCTCCAGGCTCCAATCTGCACCAATCACATCCCACCAACGGGCACTAATCTCTGCACCTCACCCCGCAAGGTAGCACAGGAGAAAATTGCAATCAGATAAGCAAAATAATCAGGGGGCATGTTGTAAAGCGCCAGCATGTCACCTGTAATTGCTTAATTGTTTCTTATGCTATGAATCTTGAATCATAATGAAAAAGTAATCATTTGGTTTCGATCTGTGGGTTGACGGAGTTCGCTGGAAATCTCCCAAAAGCTGGTGGTCCTATAGCCTTCTGTACTCACCTTTATGTTCAAAGCCATTCTCTCCAGGGGGTTGGAGTAATTTAAATTATGTCCTTAAGCCTAACCTGCATTTCAAAGACAGAAGAAAAAAATGCTTCCATATAGGCGGTAGCAATTATGGGTGTTATGCAGGATGCAGCCTTTAGAGAATTTATAAAAGGGTGTGTATGAATCTTTTAAGTTCAAATTGACCGAGAGGGGCTTTAGATGAAAGATGTTGACTGTATTAGGTACACCAGTGCTACAGCTATAAAGTGAAAACACTTCAAAGCTCAGAATGGAGAAGAAAGATAATTGAGCTTGGTTAGTGGTTATTATGGATGCACAATCAACTGTGGAGCAATTCAATAAGGGGGAATTATCCAAGGAGTGGAAGTTCTGTTTATTGCTGATACCTGAATATTGAAAAGTTAACTTTGGGTTGCTACTCATCCCTTCTCTAGGGATTATAAGTGCATTATAATATATCTTATTGAAGGAAGAGAAATCAAGTCTGGCTTGTAAATGCATACAAGGAATTCAAAACCAATGAAAAGAAGTAAAGGGCAGGTACGCGGACAAACTTATAATTGTGTTTGTAAATGATCTTTTCATGCCTTATCTATGTGGATATGATAAAATACCCCATCTTTTGCTGTTGACAAGGCCCTTCTGCAGGCTGTTTGAACAAAGTGGATGTTTGGTGCTCAAAACTGGCTCCGATACGAGTGGTCATCTCCACTGCCTGGTAACAGAGGTGGAGCTAACACTGGACCACAGTCTGGCGAAGGTTCTGGCCAATACACAACTCTGGTGCTGTTTGGTCAGACAATTAGTACTTGTGCCATAGCCTTTATCAGGCGGGTCCAGTTGTTTTCATGTTTCAGAATATAAAGCGCCTATGTGAAATCATTGCACATTTTTAAGAAATCTATATAATATAATATGATTTAGGACTGAAGGCAGCGTGCAGCCCATTAAAGTGCACCAGGCAAGGGCAATTCAGAACTGTTTTCCCTGCTTTCCCCCCTATACAGCCTCCCTGATGTATGTCTTTCCCACATGGCTCCAAACCTGCAGTTCAGTGAGTTCACTTCTCATTCATCCTATAGCTCTATAACTGTCCCGCCTGCGTCTGGGTGCATTCAGCCCCTTCTGATTCGGCCCAGTCCCACTGGCCACTGCCCAGGTCAGCATTCCCCGCCGGGATGTTGCTCGGTGGGACTTTTGTCTTGGTTCTGGGTAGACTGCTCTCTATAGAGTCCATTTGTGATCCAGAAGAGAGTCCCTGGGTGCATACTATATGTCTCACTTAGACACTACATTTCTAATACCAACAAACATGAGTCGCATCGAGCTTTCACATTCAATTGCACAAACAAATATCAGTTTTGTTGTTGTTCATTTATTTATTTTTAATCGTTTTGGTCCAGATGATAATAGTGAGGATTCAGTTTAGTTGACTTGCTCAAGAAGGACTGTCTTAATATTTTTATTGCACTAAAATCGATCTGCCTGCTTTTTGAAACAGGGTTAAATGGCACTTTGTTTTTCCATTGTAACTCTTACTTTCTTTTGCCTAAAGATAATTAATGTTTTGTAGAATTGTTTCTTCCCTTATATTTGACTTTGTTGCTACTTCTAGCTAAGAAATCCGTTTAACAACATTATTATTCACTTTTAAAAGTTTTCGATTTAGCCACAATCAATATTCTGCGCATTGTGATTGGTGCGCTCTCAGCAGAAACACAATCAGGCCTGTCGCTGACACAAAAGCTCTGAAATGCTTTAAACAGCGAGCCTGCTTATATAGGCCTACGGTACATAAGGATCAAAGGAAGAACATTTTAACGGCACGTTTTTTGTTGCTGTTGTTTTCTTGTTGTTTTTACCGATTTACGCATGACGCACAGGAGGCACGCGGAGGCCGCAGCTGCAGGCCGTGCGCAAAAGGCCACACACAACCTTTCTTCCCCGTTATTGTTGAACGTCAGCATCCACGTGCCCAAATTGATGTTAATTACCATGCTACATTATTACGACAATTTTAAACGAGTGATATTCAGTAAAACGTCGTCATGACGAATGGAGGAAATATTTGGCCTTTTTCCAAGATAAATGATTTTTGAGTCATTGCGGAAATAAAACAATCCAAGTACAAGTATAGGCCTATTTTACGTCATAACATTGATTTTCAGAGTGGGTTTTATTTTTATTGCGTGTGTGGAATTAATAACAGAATAAGCATCTAAATAATGCGTATTCCTCTTATTTGTTTACTTGTCTGGCTACAGGTGCTTCTAATAATCACCTGTGAATTATAGACAGCAGCTCTACCAGTCTTTCAAACAGCCTACAGATGTGTGTTTTAAAATACACTATAGGCCTACCGGTTAGTGACAGGACAGGACTTATAATAACTTTATAACGTAATCAGAATGGCAGTTATTGCACGCTCCTTGCCAATTTAAAAATATATAAAAGGCCTAGTGGGCCTGACTAATCTCACAAAACTATTAATTATCGTTTGAATATCTATATTTGACCAAAAAATGGGAAATGAGACTTTTTGGAAGGGGCCATTAAGCTGGCCGTTCATTGCTAGTCCTGAGCATATATATATTCGATGTGTTTCTAAAAACATATTTAGGATACATGAGAATGACCGTCCAAAATAAACATCATTTGTTACATGAAGTCAAGTGCTTGCCATTGTTTTCCATTTTATGACCATTTTGTCAAAAAAAAACAAAAAAACGTCTTTCTGCACCATGTCCTTCTTGGTGCACATAACGAAGCTCCCCACCGCACCCCACCCCACCCCCCTCTTTTTTTTTTCCTTGTGTAGTGATGTTTGCAGAAGCCACATGGTCCAAAAAGTTTTTCAGAGATAAGTGCAGGTGTCCGTGCATGGCCAAGGCAGCGATGGCAATTGGGGATTGGAAATTACGCATGAAGGACGCACGGGACAATGTGGTTTGACGTGAGCGCGTGTGGTCTGCTGAAGACATGATGAATGTTTTTTAAAATCAGGCTTAACACAATATTATGGCCATATTTGTCATTTTCCAAACAACACTGAAAAAATGAAATATTTAATAATAATAAAGTAATAGGCTAGTTAATTGTCTACAGTTAAATGCGCACATTTTAAAAAGTGACTTTGGGTAAAGTAGCCTACCTGTTGCAAAAAAAAAAAAAAAAAAGTGTTTGTGAAATTGATTGTTACAGCTTTGTGTTATAACAACTCAAATCTCCGAATAGGTACTCAAAAAATATAATTAAATATCTGTTACTAATGAATAGTAGCTAATAGATAATAGATAATATTCCAAATTTTTTACACTTTATTCTGCATCTGCATTGTTTTAAACGAGTGGAAAGAGTGGAAACTTTGCTTTCATAATACATTAAATATATTTATTTATTACGTCTTAAGGCCTTTATGATAGAAATAAAAGAGCTTCATTTTTGTCTAGTGTTTTTTTCTCTCTCTCTCTTTTTTTTTTTTTTTAAGTAGGCCTACATAAAAATTAGACTTAAGAAGTGTTGCAGCAGACAATAAGTCAAACTTTCCTATAACTGATGACTCCCAGGTTTAAAGTGCACCTGTCCAGAGGAAAAAGCAAAGTGCTGTTGGAAAAACAAAAACACACACACAAATAAAAATGACTTAGATATAAACACAAAAACACTTAGGCAAACAACAGCGAACATCAACCAAAGGGGAAAAATCCAACTGAGTAAAGCTATTTGTAATGGAACAAAAAGTCCATTATTTATTTATTTGTATTTGTTTGTTTTTCTTTGTTTATGGACGCTTGAACGGTAAATCGAGCGAGACAACACTGGGGAAGCATTTTTATTCCACCCTTTTTTCTTTTCTTTTTTTTCTTTTTAATGCACCTCTGTATACCACAACAGCTGAACAAACATGACGCAAACTCTTCAGTGGAGCAAGGCAAGAAGGCCAAGAGCCAAGACACTTCAAATAAGCCACACAGAAATCATACCATTTCTGATATCAGCCTAAATGAGTCGACTTTTGGATCAACTGGAATAGAACAGTAAGTGATTGTAAAAAATAAATGCATAAAAAAAAGAAAAAAGAAAGAAACCTACATTAATCAGAATGAGCATCCAAGACTTTGTTAATCCCTAAACAGACAGCAGTTCATTTGGGAAGCACTTAAAGGGCTTGACCTTTGGACTCACCTCATGCATCTCACACTTTACTCTTATATTCATCATCTGACAAAAAGCACCACATAACGGAAGCCTGTCCTTACGCCGCGCAGGGCTTTTAGGGGTAACACCGCGCGGAGCTCGCTTCCCGCCCGCCCTCCCTCTCTCCTCTCCGGCCCCGGGCTGCCCCGCTCAGTCTCCGGTGAGAGCTACTAATCCCCTGCGTCCACGGTTTACAGTGAGCCCGTATTTAATTCCCCCGCAAAGCCCCAGCTGCCGCCCTGGTTCGTAGCTCAGTGCGCCAGACTTTGGTTATTAATAATTCACCAGCGGCAGGCACAGCGAGGCGAGGGCAGGCATCTCGGTCCGCGCGCGCTGTCCGGAACGTATAAGCGAGCTCGCCATTTCTACACCCCCTCGCTCGTCCCGCGTACGAGCGCAAACAGGCGCGATATATACGCGGCGAAATCTGCGCTCTGGGGTGACCGCGTCTCGCCGTGCGTGGCCGGTGCCAGTAACGAGGATTCCGCGGAGCAACAGCTGATCGTTTGAGCAGACAACGCGCGGACTCGGGTGGACATTACGTACCGGAGGAGCGAGAGGAGCGGAGAGAGGCGTCCCCCCCCCAAGAGCACACTTTCGGGGGACTGGACTGGGGACGGAGCGAGCAGAAGTCGGATCAGACCTCTTTGGATTAGCAGTGGTGGAGAATGTCCAGCACGGAGCAGGTCGGCTTTTAGGGCGCCTTTTTTTGTGTGCTTCCGGTAGCCACGAGACGCAGAGCACTTTTCTCTCTCCCACGCGCCTCACTTTTTGGAAACTTTTTGGATAGTGGAAAATGGGTCTTTGAAAGGGTTGGCACTTTTCCCTGCACCACAATGGTACGTGCTGTGAACTAACTTACTTTCTCCACAGCTTAACGATGCTTATTACTTGGCTATAAACATTATATATATATATTTTGCCATTTCCCAATTTTATGTTTGTTTTCTGATCAAAGTCGAGCCAAGTCGCACCACCTACCTGCCCACTGTCACACGTCAAGGTTTACTTTCACACTTGTGTTTTTAAAAGTGAAAAAGTGTATTTTAATGTTCAGTTTGACGCACGGAGAGTTGTGCCAAGGAGTCCTGTGATGTGGGTCACTCTCTACACTATTAATAGCCACATATATGATACGTGCTATCGTGTATCAGTAAATAAATAGGCGCCACAGCGCTGAATAAAAAGGTCAGTGACTTGTGCAAAGAAACAGAATCCACTTTAACAAATGCGCAAAGCGTGAAAAAAAAAAAAAAAGTTTTCGTGCGTAAATGCAAAGGTGAGACGTGCATGATGTTTAGGATGAGGCTGAGGGTGACAGAAGCAAAGTGAAAGGAAGCAAGAGATCTAAGAGTCAAACCTTCATGTTAGATTATAAGATATAAAAACAAACAATAATCATGATAAAGATGAGAATCGCTTTTTAATTTCTGCAGGATATCAAAATGTGCAAAACATAAATTCCAACATTCAAGAAAATGCCATAAGTGAAGGAACAGAGAGCACAGTGCATTAATGCCCTTCTGCCCTGTTCACACTAAACACTATTTTATTTTCCTCTAAAACAATCTCACACAACAAATATACAATTACAAAATGTTGAAAATAGAACTGCATATGGTTCAGCATAGGATTACACATTCCCTTTATTAAAAAAAAAAGATTTTCTGTTTTTGAATGCCTTGTGACATAAAAAAAAATGAGATTCTTGTTTAGGTCGTAAAATAGTACCTGTAATATTTAGGTCTAAAATAAACCAAAATTGGACTAAATTATTTCTTATTTGTTTCTAAACCAGAAAAAACACATCATTAACAAATATTGATATGAGCTCCAATTAAAATGAATTGACCCTGAGTACCATGGACCAGAAGAAGCAACCAGTACCATCAGTGGTACTTGTACCACAGTTTGAGAATCGCTGCCTTAGACCACCATGGTTATATGTCACCTTAAAAGGACCGTATATAAAATAATAAAGTTAAGTTAACAATAGGCTTTTTCATCTGTGTTGTTAGTTTGCATGTGAGATTAAGGCATTAGAGATACAAAATGTCTTCACGTTGGGGAAGTCGTCCTGAATGATAGATACATGTCTTTTTGCGTTACCTTGAGATTAGTTTCTTATATGTTTCTATATAAAATGAGGCTCAAAACGTCCATATCCCCTTAATAAGTAAGTGCCAATGTCTGCATGGGATTCTTTCAGCCTCAACATTATTAATGTTCATAAAACCAGGCATCACAGGTCATGGACGTTGAACCTTCTTACATTGTAAAGGTATTTCCTCCTGCTTTTTTGGCCCCTTTACCCGTGCAGCATGGATACAAACTTATAATACACTTTCTTCTTCTTTTGCATAATATTTTACTTATCAGTTAAAAAGTTTCGACTCTTCAAAAGCACTAACACTAAAAAAGTCTGTTTATGGCCCAATCCTCACAACTTCCTTGACCCATAGATTTTCTTGGCACGAAATGAGTCAAGTCGCGCAATAGTTAGGGGAACCTCCCACATACAACCTTGAAGCCGTGCACAAGCCAGGAGAGGGATCTTATTTGCACATGAATATGGAAGATTATTAGTATGAATAATTATTTGTTTACTGCACTGACATGGCGGAGGCCCAAGAAGCTCATCAGTTAAAATGATACAGAATTTAGGACAGGCCTCACATGGGATTATCTCCGCACTTGTTATTCTCCCACTCGTAGCCACTCACCTCTTTTTTAAAGTGAAGGCGTCGCTGGGAGCCCGTGCCAGGGTGAGTCAGAAAGCTCTGGAGGCATCTGTCAGTCAGTGTCAGATTAGCCCCCCCTGAGGCACCCCCCAGATCTGCACAAATAAACATCTCTGCACCACTTTTCCTCAACATCAATCATATGTACAACAGCAATGTACGGGTAAATGTAGCACAGTCCCAGGCCTGGATAAAAATATACCTGCTTGTTCTTTTCTTCCCATTGACCTCATCATAAAACACTTTAACTTATAGTGTCTGGTATTTACGTGTCTTCCAGTCGTTTTAAGTCGTGCTTTACCACGTCATGAGTTGCTATGTAAGCTCTCAGTCGTACAGGAGTTTTCCTTTGTAGAAAAAACAGTATAAGAGCCATTCTCAAACAACCAGTACAGGTGACGACAGGAAACATTACATACTGCAGCCGTACGCCAGTTTTTCTTTTAAGCGATAGTAAAGATTGATTGATTAAAAGGTATGGCTTTAGATTAAGGTGTGCTCATTAAGTATTAATAAGCATTAGTAAACATTTTTGGGATAGGGTTAAGGTCAGGGTTAGGTTAAAGGGTCTATACAGAGTTTTAAAATGTCAAAATTATGTATTTTCCTCACCCTACATGTTCCAGCAATGTCCTACAATGTAGAATGACCCCAGACCTGTTCACCACTGCAGTTACACGTATGACCTGAGGTGGCAGTAGGGAGTATAAAATGGCTAACTTGCATCTAGCCCCTTTAAGGGTTGGCTATGAATAAGCGTATTATTAATATGAATTAATTATCATTAATGGCCTATTAGTATGTTAACAGATACAAGTATATTAAGTAGTGTGTTAATACTTTACAAGCACATTATTAATGCTTATTAATACCTTTTTAATACTTAATGAGCACGCCTTGATATAAAGCGTTTCCGATTAAAAGCATAATTTGATGAACACAACATAATCATCTCCTTCCAAGCAAGAACTTCTGGGCTTTCTGAAAATAACAGCACATAACTACTCACTTTTACAGATGAAGCTTTGTTATTATACTGTATATTATGAGCACCTTCGTTATAACAGTGCTAAATCACAAGTCACTGTTGGTTTAACAATCTCTGAGAAAGTTTGTCATCTGTCCTTCAGGTTAAACGCTGCACAGATAAACAGGCATTTAAAATTATTTCATGCATTTCGAACTCACTCTTACACTTACACTTGCAGTCTTATTTGTGCATGTATTCATCCCCGATTGGACCAGCTCACTCGCCTTGGCCGTTTCTGCGGTGATGTCACACTTTTACTGTATACGCTATAATGCGTTGAGATGTTTGTCCTGGCCTTGGCGTTTCCTTAGCAAAATAAACAAGACTTGAAGCGAGCCGCGCTAGCTCACCCTCGAGTCTTAAGATGGAAAGTCTGCATATATCGTTATGGAGTAAATATTGGGATACTGAGCTCATGGTTTTGTCGAGGTGATGGGGTCTAAGCTCTAGTAACTGGACTAATCACGGGTCGCTTCCCCAGGATGACAACCGTGTTGTATTTGTGTAATGTAAACTGCAGACTGCCGTGTTTGACAGATAGAGTTGCACGCTTTAATTGTCTGCGAAGTTGGAAGACCGTGCTCATTGTGACATTCGCTGCTTCATTCACAGTAATGAAATGATCTGGAATACAAAAGAACCGTCTTAAGTTTCACCACAGAAACAACGGCACATTCAGAATTGGTTCATTACAGAAGTTTGTCCGTCAGAGTGGACACCAGGTGTTTCCTGCTGTCAGATTCAATGACTGTCAAAGCCGTGACACCTTAAATGCCCCCATTAGCAGAGCACGGTCACAGCTTTACCATGCTAAAATGTTGCTGCAAAAACGAAAGGGAAATTGTATAAAGCTTTGGTGTCTGGTTTAGGTTAAAGACATTGATCTCTTTTACTATTCGACACAAAGAGTTTGGGAACTTGTCTCATCCTCTTGGGGTTTGATTGACAAGTAGGTTAAGCAATCAGGTAAGTTAAGTTGTAAAGTTTGTTTTCAGTGATCCCGTGATCTCGGAGAGGAAAATGTAGAGACTCTAAATGAACTGTTGTGATTGGACAGTCCCGAAATCAGATGGTGGAAGCAATTTGCTGTGAGGAGGATTCCAGATGCTACTGCATTCGAAAGTAGGACCTAGAAAGGGCCAGGAAGCGGAGCTGACGGTATCACAGCAGATGTTAGGGTTTTCATACATCTTCTTTCGTTTGATTTGTACATGTGCATTTGTATACTTTATTACCCCTGTAGGGAAATTTGTCCTCTGATTTTGACTAATCCTTCAATCAGTGCCTCAGGGACACCTGTCAGGGTGACACATCTCCAGATCTTCAGCCAGAATCTTGCTCACTATTTCCTAACTAGATGTTTTAACCTACTATACATGTCTGATGGGATGGGCCCCTCCTCGAACCGCCACCTTAACGTGGTGGAGGGGTTTGAGAACCTGAATGATCCCGGGAGCTCTGTTGTCGGGGACTTCGTGCCCCTGGTAGTTGACGGGTCAGACAAAGAGCGGTTCGGAAGCCCCTTAAGAGAGACCCACAGGCCCGATTAGAATCATGAGGCCGTCTTTCCGTGGACCTACCACCCGCAGGAGGAGCCATAGGGGCTGGTGCAATGTGATTTGGGCAGCTCCAACGGATGCCCCGGATCGATGGATGGATGAATGGATGGGCCGTTACTCCACTTGGAAAACCCATCGAGATACAAGTAGAACATGCAAACTCCACACAGAACACGGAACGCGAACCTGGGACCCTCTAGTGCCAAGAAAACATTTCTGCACATGTCATCCCACAATCTGCAAACATTTAGACAATTGTAGCAAAGGAAAAAGAGGAATCAAGTCATTTTCTTTAGTTGAACGTCATATCTTGCCTCCATTGTTTCGTATCATGTTTAAAACCCGTTAACGCCGTAGCTGGAACCTCCAGAAACATGTTCTGAAATGCGGGTGATTCTGGCTTTAGTTAGCAGTTTTCTCAAATGCTACTACTCTTGGACGTGCTTAAAATGGGATCGATGAACTGAATATTGATTGTCAAATGTAACACAGAAATCGCAGTTGCACGACACAAACTTCAGGAAAAAATTCCGTGAGAGAAAACACAGAAACATTTTGTGCAGGCCAACCATACCAACAAGTGAAACGTAAAATCAGAAATATGAGGAATAATAATAAACTGTCCAAATTAAACAGTAGAAGACAATGTGGGGGAACTAATTACACATCAGTAAAATGTGTAAAGCGTTTGTAGCTCATATGATACGAGCTTTGGCGACGCGTCAACATGGCTGCCAGAACATCATCATCTCCAGCAACATCGAGCCGCGGCGATGTGTAAATCAATACAGTTGTCGAGATGCATAAACGTTTTCTCTGGCTGGGCTTCCACACTCTGCGCACTTCAAATGGGAGCTTGGAAGATGACACTGAGAAGACTTCTGATGCAGATTTGTTCCAAATTTTTTGTGTGTGATCCCATAGAAGGAAAAAAAAAAAAGCACTATCTACAGCCAAGATTATTCAGCAGCATTCAACATATGAAACACTAACAAAGCAAAAAAAGGAGCAAAAAAAGCCTTGTGTTTTCTGGCTCGTTAAAAGCAGTTGTCATTGTGAAGTATTTTGTCGATCTGCGGAGGTAACGATGATGGTTTAGTCACGATGTTGCTCATACTCAATGCACCACGTTTAATGTCAGGGGATCATGGACTCACACCGTATGAACAGAAATAGTACAAGTGTTTTCCAATGCAGTGAAATAGTAAGCTCTGGGTTTGACTCCAGGTCATGTGAGCCCTTGTGTGGGTTGAGCATGTTCCTCCACAGTCTATGGGCTTGGAAAAAGTTCCTGTGAGATAAACACGCAGCTCATCCCCCAAAGTTCTACGACCAAAGTTACTTCCAGGAGGCTTTTGGTGCATTCAGGCCATTCATCAAGTCTGGCCATATTGCATTTTGAGGAGTCCAGTTTCCAATGCCAGATCCAAGTGTTGGTAATGTTATGTTGTGGCCCACATGAATGTCCTGAATCTCCCCAGTTAATCTTTAATGGAGCCCTTGCGTGATCGTGGTGCGTTCTTATTAAGGCGTCCCGATCACGCTGCCATCTCATTTCGAACCCTGCTCCAATTACTTTATCAACACTTAACCTCGGCATTAATTGGTTTCACAAGAGCCCAGACTGCACACCAGCTGCGGAACCGAGTAATTTGAATCTGCTTAATTTGGGAAGGTGCAGCTATCTCCTGCTTTCCTAGTTTAATTTGAAACAATACATGTTTTTTTCCTCTTTTCTCTCTCGTCTTTAGGGCCTTAATGAGGAATTAGAGCCAATAGCATTATTCATTAAACTGTGCTTGCCAGCTATTTATCACTGTAACAATATTAGCATATTTGTTTGAATTTTCAACACTTTTCTAGCATTCGAAACCAGGTTTAGCATTTTTAATAATCTGGCAGGGAATGCGACGCACCAAATTGAAAGCAGAAAAAGAACCGGTAGCGAGCCCTAGAAACATACTAAAAAATCCTTTATAAATCCTCGTGCACATCGGCAACGCGCACGCTCGTCTAATTACCGCCTCCCCCGCTCCCGTCTACTCTTCTGCACCTCCGGAGAGATGCAGGTGTAAAATATCACATTTTTCCAGGATTTCTCCCTGAGGTGGCCCTGGCTCGGACTCACACGGCACCCGAATTTCTCCTGCTTTCATATTCCGTGATTCGTTTTCCACTACAAACATGTTCCCCCTCCCATCGCGGCCTTGCTTTGAAGTGCGTGCCACATGTGCGCAGGTTTGTTTGCTTGTTAGCAGGTGAAGAATGAGCAGACAATTAGGCTGAATGGATGGAGGGCCGTGGAGGGTGTCTGTTAGCGTTAGAATCTCGCTGCTCCAGAAAACCCGTCGTAGATGCGGCGAGTGATTAGCGCGCTCAGGTCTGTGAGAGTGAAGCTACCTGCCTCTCATGAATGATTATAGAGGTCCTAATGGCTGTGTGCTCAATAGAAAATGAAAGGGGAGGGGGCTGTACATGGTTTGATTAATCCGATGCCATGAATTACATCCAACACAAACATAACCTTGTGCACGTAGTTGTTACAGGAGAAGTCTTCCTCAGATTAGACGAATGGAAAGATAAAGAAGTAACTTTTGCAGAGTTCTTAATGTTAAGCTATAGCGAATCTTTGTTCGCAACTTATATTTTCCACTCATGCGCTTGTCCTTCACGCTTGACTTACAAAGCCAAAGACTATGCCTTCCCTCCTACTCTCACTTGTGAGCATGAGCTTTGGGCCATGACCAAAAGATCTAAACAACAAACAGATGAGTTATTATTTGACCAGGAAAGTCCCACTGAGATTAAGAATCTCTTTTACAGGGGTGTCCTTGCCCCGGAGGGAAACCTCTTGTACATATTGTTAGTGGTAGAGGAAACATACGCAGACACGGGGAGAACTGCAAACTCCACACAGAAAGTGACAGTTTCCTCCATTGGGTCTGTGAGATAGGGTTGCGTGAAGTTTCTCTACTTCTCTGCTTCGAGAGGAGTCAACTGAGATGGCTCGGACATCCGTCTTAAATCTTTTTTGGACGTTTCCCATGGGGAGATGTTCTGGGCATGTCCCACTGGGAGGACGCCCAGGGGAAGACCTTGCACATGTTGGAGGAACTATCCCAACAGGCCAAGGAGCACCTTGGGATCGTCTCATACAAGCTGGAGGAAGTGTGCACATGAAGGAACGTCTGAGCATCGTGGCTAAGACTGAACCTTTCACTCAGCCCTGGCGGGAGTGCATAAAATTTAACAAATAGGAGTAATTATCTTGTGTGTAATAAATTTAACTTTCCCTTTTTGCTCCAGGCATTTGAGATGAATGCTTTCTTGAGGCATTTGAGCAAAAGACTAATTTCTATTAATTTCAAAATAGGCCATATGGATTAGGCATATGCTGTTAAACAACAAAACATGTAGCTGATAGCGCGCACACCATAGAGTGTGACAGAAACATGCCGTGAGCTGCAGGGAACTCCTTCAAACCACTAGTCTAGATTCAAATGATGCTTTAACCGAGAGCTGACCCGTTCACCCTTTCACTCAGTCACTCTATTGTATCCGCAACACAAACATTTTCAGCTTTGAACAACCGTAAATTGCCAGAAAGAGGCAGCTAATTACTACAGGCCATGCTAGTCTGTGATTATCAACATGGGAAAGTATATGGTTGGAGTTTGGGAGCTTAACAGAGAGCCAGGGATGCCTGACAGGGCAAGCATTTTGTGGGACCAATGGTTTTGCATGTTTTTTCTCCAGCGCGTTTCTACATATTAATGGTGACAAGTCAGGATTTGGATTGTGAAGCCAAATGTTAATGCATTCTTGCCGTTTTGGGCGACTCGCATGCTAGCGTGGTTTCATCATGAGGTGCAGGCTGTAGTAATGATCTTTAGAAGCAGGGGTATTATGATGTTTTCTTAGTTTTGGTGCAAATTTCGTGCACCTCTGTCTTACATTATGTTAGTTGGAATAAGCTATTTTGATCTAAAGTCATTCTTGGCTTGGTTTGCAGTTTGACGTGGTCGCTTCAGCTTGCCATGTTTCCCAAGTTGCCAACTGGACTGGGCAGTTTGAGTTGACAACATTTCACCACCTTCTTCGTGCTCATCGGATCAAACGTCCACCAATCAAGATTTCATACAATTTGTTCAGAGAGAGCCAGTCTTTTGAGCAGATTTTTCAAAAGAATAGATCCCAAAGATTCAGATGCCCATCACCAGTGCATGCTGTCACATAGCGGATAAAAGATCACATTTATTTTGCGAGTTAATCAATCCACCTTCTGAAGCAAGACAATACACGCACGGCCTGTAGCGGAAGAGAGGACAATGTGAAACCTCTCATTCTGTTGGATATGAATAGCCTGTGCCTGTAGCCGCAGCTCGGTTAGCCCAGTCTGGGACTTATTATGGGGCTGTTTATCCGTACGTCTGTGCATGCATTTGTGCTGGCTTGCGTATTTCTGCATATGTAAATGCTTAATGTCTGCTCGAATTCCCCCTGATATGTTTACCTTACACGCCATTTTAAAGAGTATAACTTTACATTTTGTTATTGGCTACGATCAGTGTTTGTTCCACTTCTGCTTCAGAGAAAGTTCTGGGAAATGGGATTATTTTTCCTCCTTCATATCTACTTTTAAAACTTTATTGCCGTGTGTTGTCCCAAGTTATTTTTCTCTGTATATATTCTTGGACCGTGCAAACAGGTTTAGCGGTGTTTAAATTTAGTCAATGCACAGTTTTCGCACTGATGCAGACTTTTTAGAGAAAGTTCACATCATTTGGATCAACTTTGCAGGTTGAAGACTTAATAAAACTTTATGACTACTTTTACGCTTTTTTTCCGATGTACGTTTGTTATCCAGGGAACTAGAGGCCGTGTAAAAAGTAAATAAGGAAGAGTTGTTAAAAAGGTGTATTTTTAAAGTCCCAGGGCTGACCCTAGCAAATGTGGTATGGACTGAGCTTTCTATATCCTACACAGACACTAAACACTGTCCCCGCTGACTCTTGTCTAGTTAGTCCCGCTCTTTTAATCTCTACAGATATTTTCCAAACTCGTGTACTTCTTTGTCTTTCAGTTTCCCCTTACACTGTTCATGAGCTGAAATTTTTTTGTTCTTGTAATCACACATGAATTGCAACTAGACGTTCCATCCAAAATCGCTCCGAATGCAAACTCGATCTCTCAAGCTCTCTTAAACCTGTCGTCATCCCTGTACTCTACGCACCGCCTCTAACAGGTTTAACTGATTCCCAGAGCAGACATTTAAATTTAGCTTGGCAAAAGCTAATGCGTACCATCATGGGGTAAAAAAGTAATAGCTGCCGGCTGGTAAAGCAGGCATGACTCCTGTGTGTGCTCTGGAGCTCGGCACCGAGGTCCCTCCCATCCATGTTGTCTGGACCGGACTCAATTGACAACAGAACTGCAATGGATGCTCATTCAGCGGCCATGTCTGCGTCGGCATGTCCTGCAGCATACAAATGAACGGAGCTGAATGGAAACAGTCTGAATACATGGCAAAGTGGTGTGTCAGGCAGAGCAGCCAAGAGCCGCAACTACTACAACATACCCAGGCACTGGGATGTCCACAAGGCCTCCGAATGGATCCAGGTTGTCCATGACGGCTATATTTACTGTGGAACTGGTATTTTCGGTAATGCATAATTAGTAACAGTGTTTTGAGGCCTATTACTCGCATGGCTTAGTGCAAATTAGTCCATCTGCGTTGTCTGGAAGTTTTTGTTTGTTTTTTTGGAGAAAGAAAATATATAGGTAGACGTCCTTTATATATAAATTTAATAAACTGAATGAAATGAAAAATGTTATTGCTCCAAATGCGACTAACAGATGCTTAAAGGATTAATGTTATGCCTTATTTGGGCTTTGTAAAACACTCTTTGACACCTTACTTTTTTATGTTAATCTCATAACAAAGAAAATTCAGCCGTATATTTCCGATTATTCAAAATACCTGGACGCATCTTCACCTGCCACAGACACGAGTGAAGCCGTTTAAATAACACTAACACCGTTGTGTTTTTTCATGTTCCCTTTTAGGCATTTTATCATTTATTATCGAAAACTTGTACGGTAATTGGGAAGGTAAAACTAAATTCCCGGCGCATGTACAACCTGGGACGTGCCGGACAAGAGTGATATTTTGAATGCAGAGAGCTGAGTCAGTGCGGGGTACAGAACAGTGCGGCACAGGTGACACAGCAGGCACAGGAAATGCCTTTGTGCCGCACCATTGTGTGTTGGTACGGGACCAGTGCAGGGCGCAGAGTGGCAGTGCCCGCCTCAGACATGGGGGAACATATGGGCTCAGCGAGGCCACTCCGCAACCACGCGTGGATCAGGACATGGACGACGCGACTGTAAATTAAAATGCATTTAATAATTCAGGACGAAAGAATAGACTCTTATACCTATAATGCAGGAAAATGTCAACCCACATACCCATTTATCAAATCGCCTTCCTTTGAGATTAATAGCTTGGCAGTGCATCCTTTGACTTTTTGGTTAGGACACAACACAAACCACTTTCCGCTCATCAAATTGTTAATTTTTTTGATTGTGTTCCACAATCAAAGTAAGCAGGGACCCACAATTTAGAGTTCCACAAATTGATCACAAGCTCACCAAAGCTTACAGTGCACATTACCCATGGATACGTGTGACGCCCGGGTATGGTAGTTGGTGCGACCCGATAATGAGGATAATTTCAGATCAACTGCAAAGGAAAGCATTCGTTTGACATTTGAACATGTGACTAATATTATGACTGTGCCTCACTAATGCCAAAATGACCGCTGTGTTACATTGCAGGCCACCGAACCCTTTCTGTTGAACGAGGAGCCCACCAGAGGTCCCGGGATGCCTGAGTGCTATGTAGTTTCAGATTCATACAGGGTACGCATTCATCATTACCTTTAATATTGATGTTATTAATATTACCATGATGATTATCCCATGTGTTGTTTTTTCTGTGTGTTATTTGAGTCTCTCCTCATTACGCTGACTGACAGTGTGTGTTTATATGCACTCAGTAATTGCGGCACCATCATAATGTCATTCACAGCTCCCTCTACTCAGCTGCAAACCATTACAATCATTATTTCCACACCGACGTTTAAGAAAAAAGGGCGTCTTTTGCAATTTGGCCTCGCGGGAATGAAAATTATAATGACGATATACACTATTACTGTATACGCTGTGAAAATTAAGAGAAAAAAAGGCGGCAAGAGAAAATACTGCGCTGGCTTGTTGTGATAGACCGGTTATAAAATTGTAATGAGTAAAAAAACGCAGTGTACATTTAAAGCAAAATTGAACCATCTAAACATTGTACAAAACAAGGTTAAAAGAGTGACTAGGTTTTTGAGTTTCCATAAACTTTTAACGTAGAGTGACAAAAACAAACTCTGTCAGATGGATGTCCTGAGTTTGGTGATATATATTGTGCCGCCAAAAAGTGTCCTGATACATTTCTCTAAGAGGTACTTGCACATAGTTTGGGTTATTGCTTTTTGCTATAGTCTTTGTGTCCATTTTTAAAAGTGAGAACAAATTAGACTATTAAGTGTGCTTTCAATGAGTGGTGTCTTAAAAGTCTGTAAGCCACACAAATTGTACAAGCCACCGGCACCAAAAACGATTGACTAAGTAGGGCAGGGCAGTACTGGAGGTAGGAGCTCGTTTTCTAGGCTATATACACGCTTTGTTTTCTCAATTTGAGCATTTTGCCAAGTCTGAAAAGGAATCTGGGTTGCTCCAGAGTATTGTGTATCTGGGGGTGCCGACAGAAATCAACCATTGTGGGAGTAGTGGAGCAGTGCGGCCGTACACAGTGAAGTTGTGCAGAGGGGAGGAGCGTGTGCGGAGGTGGATTGGGTTCCGGGGACAGCGAGTTCAAGAACATTCGGCGAGGACAGGAGAGAGCCCACCTCCAGGTCCTCACCGGGGCTAAGCTTATAGCCCGTTCTCTAGAATACAAGAGTGCCATGTACGGAAATGTAAATCTCTCCAATATAAACAGGACACTTTCTGGGAGACATTCAAGCTAAGCGCCAAGGAGCAAATGCACCCCTTGTTTGAACAAAAGCAGTAAAACAAAGTGTAAAATGACGCATATTAAACATCATCAGAAATTAAAGCCACACCGCGTAACATTTTACCCAATAAATAGAATAACATACACGCTTTCATTTTTATTACACACATTTTTATTGTTGAAATATATGCGTTTAAAATATGAACAAATACATGTGCGTCTTCGCTGTGTGAACGGCTCACCTCTCCTCAGACCTGACTAACTTTACTGGGAGTGGGGACGTCTCCAGCTCGTCTCCATGGAGATGTCGACTGAGCACGGCCAAATGTGAGATTTAAATAGATCCTCATCCAAATCCATTCTTTGATTACCCACTGCAAACATGTCTAGCTTGGAGTCACTAGGAGCATGTTTTGTATGGCTGGCAACAGTACGATCCAAAATGTTACGCAGTGTGACTTTAATTTAAGTTCAGCTTTTCTATTAAAGGGACCTTTTTAGTCAAAATGTGACGAAATGGGTGTTTTTACCGTCATGGCCGTCCTTCGGCGACAATATGTGACGGAAAAGGTAAACCCCTATTCGTCACATATTGACTATTTGGGTTGACCATACACAACATCAACAAATCAAAATATGGTGCAACTTTCACGCATCAGGCTGATTTTCTTTCTCACAAATTACTACTTTTGCTTCATACTTTTATGGGGAAAAAATAATTTTACCCTACAAAACAAAAACGGAAAAAAAAAGGCAGGCGTAGCTCCATTTTTTGACCTATGGCTTTTTTGACATGAAAACAAGGTAGTATTGGAACTGTCCTACTGTCCTGCATACATGACTATTTCTTCTTTTATTCTTTCTTTCTGAATTACATTTTCTGACCTGTATTTTGACTTGTGGAAGCACAGGCCCGTCACTAGTGCATTTTTTTGAGGTCAGGCCTTTGGCTCGGGGTGCTCCACATAAATAATACATAACCACGTGGCCATTAGCATTGACATCTGCTAAAGAGCCTTCTACACTGACATGCTCTTCCTTATCACTCCTTAGTCATCTGCGTGTACAGCGGGGCAAGGCCAGGTGCAGGAGCGTCGCTGCTTACATTATCACACTTTCTATTCTCCCACAACAACCTGTTTGGCATTCCCCCGGGCCACATAATCCCTAGGCAGTCATCTTCGGCACAGTCAACCCTTCTGTAATCACGCGTTAGTCAAAGCCCGGGCTCGGATGCAACTGTAAAAACTGCGCTGCCGGCCCGGGGTGAAGTCATCTCGCGCTGGAACTCTGCAGCAGTGGTAAATATGTATATTCGAGGCGTGTGAAAAAGCCGAGCTGCGGCAGACCCACCAACCGTAGCATATGGCTCTAGCATGTGCTACTTAATGAGAGATTTACTCACCCAGACCACTGAATGTGTGGCTCATTTAAGGAGCTGCGGCGGGGCACGGTTTGCGTGTGTTGCATGCGACTCGACTCTCTGAAGGAGGGCAGGCTGATCCCCGTGTAACCGCATACTCTGACCTTTTGCACTTGAAAGAGAAGGGAAAGTTTCAGCCACCAAAAGTGCGTAATGCTTTTGGAGCGGCCGCTTGTGCCAGTGCTCCACAATCACAAAGGGTCAAAATCCACTGCATGCACTTCGCACTTCAACAATCCCACGTTCAAATGAATAAGGAAAACCGTTCTTTTGGTGGATAAGGTTAGCTACAAAACACAATAGAGATGAATCTGTACAAAGAAAGTTGTGCGCTTATACTGTATGTTGAATCCACTGTGCATTATTTTCCTGCAAAAGCCATAGAGTTGGAGTCAGAGAGCTACATTTCCTGGGGTTGTGTGTACGCTCTCCTGACCACACACTTTCCCCTCCTCTCCCCCGCCTCCCGCCCGTGCTCCCATCTCGGGCAGTGTGCAGTCTAATTGGCCACACGGAGCACCATGTCTCTTTGTTTCTGCAGCCTGGGCTTGTGGTAGCAACGCTCTAGCGGTAGGACCTCGTAAATCTGCAGGACTTTTGTGTCAGCCCCAAAAATCTCTGCTCCGCTCCTTTTTTTTTTTTGCAATGACTTCACTCCCGCTCAAAGTCCCCTCCACGGGGAACACGGCCGAGAAGCGTTTCATTTCACAACTTTTATATGAAACGCGCATCGCTTAAACTGTTTGTGTAGATGCGTGAGATTTTGTTACTTACTTTCAAACTTTGATTATAAGTCTTTAGTCGTTTTTTTTTTCTCTTCTCGTCTCCTGGCTTCAGCGACTTGTTTGGCTTGGACCCACTTCACTTGGTTTCGCTAATACGGTTGCGGCTCGCAGACCGGGTCAAGTGTGGTTGTGTAAATATACAGACATTGATCTAAACGCATTTTAACTTCACTGTAATCCTCTGTACATGTTCATGCTTAAACAAATGAGGGTCAAAAGGTCAGAATTCAAACGTTTAAACAGATAGGAGCCTGTGTGGTCACTTCCCAGACTTGGACATGAGGAGCAGCGTGCGGTTTATCCAAAACATAAGTTCCGAAAATGTATTTGGGACCGGCAGCTGCGTGTGGATTTCATTGTGGTGCATTCAAATGCTTCAGAATAGATGAAAGTGTTGTATATTTGCAAAAGCAGGATAGTTTGGGAGAAGGAGGTTATATGAGGTACTTGGAAATGGTAATAGTAGCGGCTAAAATAGAAGTGAGTGCATTTCCAGTTTTGGGAGCGGGCGTAGCGATGGGGCAAAATGAAAAAGGGAAACGTATAACTGTGTGGTTACGCAAAAACATTAAAAAATTATTTATAAAAGTATACAGCCTAATTGTAATAATTTTATAACCCGCACTCTGTTAACCTCTTGTCTTAACCGAGGGAATTTCTCCACTTTATTCAAATCTAACAGCACACAGCCTCTAGGCCAGTGTGACACCTCATTTGAAAGCTAAGACCTACAAAACGGATTGCATCCTTTAATGTCGCTGTTTTTTAAAGCAATTTTGTCATGTTTTTGTTGCTTATTCATATTTTTTTGTTGCTTTTTTCTCATGTTTACGTCAATTTTTCATTGTATTTTGTCACGTTTTCATCGCTCCTTTTGTCGCTTTTTTTCAATGTGTCATTATTGCTTTTCCGGCACTTTTTTGTCGCTCTTTAGCCACTTTTTTTTTTTTAAATCCTCGCTTTCATTGCGGTTCTGATGTTTTGTCCGAGAACCTTTTAGATTTGGGTAACTAGAGCCAAACTAGAGAAAATGTGCTCGGTTCAGGTGGGGGCTAAGAGGTTAACCGTGAACAGATGCAACCCTCAAGATAAGTCGTCTCAATATTCACTGTGGGCGAAGAAAGCCATAACTATCCCCACAAAGAGAGGACTTGCTCTGTATGGAAAATGAAGAGATAAAAAAGAAAAAAGTCTCGCGATTGAATCGTCTGTTGTTTTGCCAAAGTTGTGCATCTTTGGATCCACATAAAAATCAACTCTTTTCAACTCAGTATCATCTCCTCTCCCAAAGTTATATCACATATCGGTATTGCTCTCCCTGTCCAGCCGCGCAGCTCGTATAGCCTACAACACCCCCCCCCCCACACACCCCACACCCCCCCCCCTTTCACCACCGTCTCCACTTCCCTTTGAGCTGGACCGGGTCATTAAACGCAACCCTTGAGTGTCCGCTTTACGCGCCGCAATCAATGAGCATCCAACACTCCAAAGCGCATAATTAGCACCTGGGATCCGCACTACAGCTCCACGTTATGTTGTATTATAGAAAACAGGAGAGGAGAGCGGACCCGGGGAGGGGAAAAAAAAAAAAAAAAAAAGAAAGAAAGAAAGAGAGAGAAGAAAAAAAAAAAAGCGCGCTCAGAATGTAGTGCACGCCACGGCTGAGCAGAGGGGAGGGAGAGCAAGTTTTCTCGCTGAAAGTTTGTAGGCTAGAGCTTTTTACTAGGCGGGGTTACTGTAAGCTGCAGCATGGAGTGAGTCAAACAGGACGGCGAGCGAATGGATTGCAGCACCAAAGCGAGCTTCCATCCAACTTAACAAAAAAAAGAAAAAAAAAGACAACCTCTCCTCTTGCTTTTTTGCCCTGTCCAAACACAAAAAAACGTCCGCGATGTACTCACCGTATTGCTTGACACAGGTAAATACTTTCTTGAACTATTTGCTAGCTTGTGTGTTGTGCTGTGGAGTGTCAAACGCCGGGGATTCACGCTTCTTTTTTCTTTTTTCTTTTTTCTCCGCTTGTTCATGTTTTGTCAGCGTTACATGTGCATTAAGTATGAATTGTCGTGCGTGTGATCTCTTCCTCCCTCCAACTTTTGTTCCGCTCCGAAGCAAAGGGGAAAGTTTACAAGGCGCACATGCTGATTTGAGAGAGAAAATGGCGCTTCTATTGCCCGGTAAAGTATTTGATATGAAAAGGGAAAGGAGGGAGGAGATAGGGATAGATAGACGTCGGAGGAATGGCAGGCTTTGGGGTGGGGGGGGAAGTGGCGGTGGACGCGGGCAGCGGTAGTCGCAGGAGTAGCGTTCAGTGACCACCATCAGCCACACGACAGGACTACGGCACTGTGCGTAACGAGTGTGTGGGTCCACGCGCTTGGGAGGGGAGGGGGGGTACGTGATCGTGCGCGTGGAATGACGCGCGTAAAAACAATCACCCAAGAGATAGTTCACGTATGCACGAAGTGACTTGAACTTGTTGTGGATTATTACCCTTTTCACTTTCGCATCAGATATTTTTGCTCGGAACACATTTTAAATCCACGTTAGCTCACTTTACGCGGCAAGCTTTGCACTTTCACAACCGGAGTGATTTTTTTTTAAAAACACATACATATATTTTTAAGGAAGTCTTTGCACATTTAACGTCATTTGTTACTACAACTACAGTTTCTCTGTTGTATTTTTGTTTGTCTTCTGAACATGCACAATTTTCAAAACTTCATTATGAACTTTTTAAAAACAGTCGGTGACTGAGTTGCATTGATTTGTTTGGACTTTGATAATTTTACATTTTGTTGTGGTGTTTGAAAACCCCTTCTGCGGTCAAAATGTGAGATATTCCAGCAAGTCCTTGAGCATTTTATTACTTTACCAAATTCTAATTAAGTGTGTTATGTGTTTTGCTGGGAGGCAATTCCACATTGCTCTGACATGAATCATGACCCAGTGTAACCTTGCAAAAATATTTTTGACCCGTATTTTCATGCTGCCTTGTTGCAGATGTCTTACAACTTCTTTATTTTAAAAGCTTGACATATATAAATTAATGTTAATAGTAATGTAGTGTCGAACCCACATAGAAGCAATGAAAGTGAGGATTCCTGGATTGCTCATATTAATATGAATTACATTGTAGAAACTGGTGGACACACTTTTTTGAACTCCAGTTTTGGATGTTGGTGGATGTTTTTACTAACACAGCTTGTGGGACAGATTTGATTGCAGCTTGTAGCTACCAGTGCCACATACTGTATGCATGGACAGACTCCCTCGTCTGACTTACTTGACTAAAATTATCAACCTATCCATTCTCTGTAGTCTTAACATACGCCGTTTACTTCAAAGGTTTAGTATAAAAACACAAATGTACCTCTAGATTAATGTCCTTCTCCAACATGGTCACAATTTGCCCCAAAAAATATAATAGATGTAAAAAAAAAACAAGCCGTTCACCCAGTTTTATGTATTAACTTTGTGCTTATAATTTGCATTCTGTCACTTTCACTGTGTACAGGTTCAGAATCAGCTGTATTCTGGTCTATTTCGTGGAGCATATTGTTTGAAATCAGTGCTTTATTAAGAGTTACTTGATCAATAAAAATTCTGCCTAAACTTTTCCGAGTGTGAATACTGAATTGTGTGTTTTGGCCGTTGCTGCCTCTGCTCCATACTCCCAGGGCTGGTTTAGCTCCGCTTCGGCTGCTCAAATCAGGCTCGAATCCTCACTGGACACGAGACACACTTATACTTTACGTGTACTAAATAATACACAGCATGTTGTGTGTTTTTTTTTTTTAATTCTATACAGTTTATATTTTCAATTTATATAAAATAGGAAACAAATAATGTAAAGTTGATGCCTTCAAAACTTTTTTTCTTGATGGAAAATTTTAGAACCGTTTTTTTTTTAATACATAGGCTATATGGGTCATTAATAATGAAACATGCTCTCTCATGCTTTATACAAATAATTGTGTCAATATTAATGTATTAACATTTTAGTGTAGGCCATAGCTATTGAACCTGGTTTATGATTACTTGCATGGGTGTCATTTTGAGAGTAAATTGTTCATGGTCAAAGTACCAGGTGTGAGATGTAAAATAAGCAGTTTTATAATATGGGTATATAATTATAGCTTACACTAAAGGCATTGTTGCTTAATATACATGTGTTAAGTTGGCTCAGACTGCAGTTTTGTTTGTCAGGCTTATCAGGCATGTCGTAATTCATGTATTTGCTCTTTTAAAAAAATAAACCAGCCAATATTGTATGAGCTACTGATTCCCAGAATTGATCAGAGATGTGTATTCATAGGCCATGTCATTTTAGATAGCCTTCTGATAAGGATTAAGAATTATAGTAGGCCTACAAACTTGATAATAGCCAAAGTCACAACACATTTCCGACACACAAGACTTTAAACATGAGCAAAATAGTTCCACAATCCAACTTTCCTCGTTGGTGCTTCCTCTGCCTCTCTCACACACAACCGGTCCCGCACACACACCAGCTCACACCGAGGGAGAGGAGCGCCTCGCAGCTCTGAGCGCAGACGGAACGGACACATTGTGTTTACTGGATCACTTTTAATAATTCATAAATGGAGCTTGGACTTGATTATGGCAACAATAGTAAACAATGGATGGTATGAATGATTGAGTGTGGCGAGGGCGATGCTTGGACTTACTGGCTTTGTTCGTAAAGGGGGAAAGACGCGTAATTAAACATTGCAGTCTAGATTACCTTACAAATCTATTTTGCGCAATGAAATGTATTACTTTTAGCCTAATAAATAAAGTAGTCTGCCATGGCAGTATTTGGCCTAAAACTGACATTGAGAATTTACTTTGCTTCAACTTTTGCGCAATTACGTTCCACTGATTTAATAACCTGTCGTAATATGTTCACACGTCGTCGACATGTTTTGCAGCTCGTAATGTTGTCATGTCGTGTGTTGAGTGTGTGTCTGCTGCGAGGTTTTAACGTGTTGCTTCCCTCTGCCCCCTGTGCCCGCCTGGACCGCTGACCCCTCGCCTCTCCTCGCCTTAACCACACTCTCGACACTAAAGTATTATCCTTCCCACCTTCTAAACAATGCCTTAGTGGTAAGTCCTGTCCCTATTTCTTCACCATAGGTACTCTATATTTGTGTCTGTTTTTCTTATAATTTTTCCATGATGTGTTGTGAGGCTGCAGCGGGCCGCGTTGACCCCGACTGCGTAATTGTATAGTCCAGTGCGCTCGAACGCGCGCACTAACGTTTAAACGTGCACGTTTTAAATACATACATTTTACAAACACTGAACATTATCTGTTCTTTTTATATAAAGGAAAGAAAGTTCCTTTCTTTCTGAAATTTGCATGACCTTGAATCGCCAGCGCTCTCAATAAGAGGACATGGCATGTGATATTTGGTCACGCTCCTTTCGCGCAACTTTTCACATTATGTCCTCAGTTTGCATGATTACTTAATATTAATTAGCCTAATAGTACTGTTTACTTACCACATATTTATGAATGTGTCTCTGTTATATCTTATAACTTTCAAAATTGGAGATACCACGTGTTTGACACTAAGTAACACGTATACACATGCATGTGTGTTTAGAAACCACAAGACTTGTTTATTAGTTTGTCCACGCACAATTATTGTGTTTTAGCATGTTGCTTCATTTAAGACAAACTCATGCAAAAATGGGGCCATGTCTAACCATTCTATCTGTCGAAATGTCTGTGTCCCCTTTTATGTTCATGATTTAGCTGAGTTCAATGACTAAAGTTGGTCCATTGGATGATCACAAAACTAAAATTGTGTGTAGCTTTCTTACAGTTGACTTAGGTCCAGTTTTGTCTAATGTGCAGCACATGAGCCATTCATTTGTCCTATGAGTCAGAATGTCAATCTGCATGTAGCTATTTGTGTGTTTGTTGTATTTTGGAATAATTCGTTTTACCTTTTTTTCTTTTCTTTTCTTTTCTTTTTTTTGCAATGTCAGATTTTGGCCTCAACCTTTACCTGCTCTTGCTATTATTGCACTTAAACCAAGGAGGACCTACGAATATAAGTACGATGAACAGTATATCATGAATAGTTTACTGAACAGATAAACGTTGTCCTTAGACCCAGTATTTAAACGAGATTGCCCCCAGAGCTAGACATTTGTGGCTAAGGTGGAGACAGAAGGGGAGAAGAGAGAGAAAGGCGAAAGATTGACCCATCATCAAATACGTGACAGGATATATGTGTAAAACAATGCTTCTTATGGAATCCACCCCAAGTAGCACTTCATATAGTTTCATTCACGTGTCTGCTCTGGCTCAAAATGGCAGGGGATGGTTCGGCGTTTTCACATGCTCCAGTCTGGCCTTTGTGATGAGATTTGGACAGAGCTGTGTGTGAGTGATGTTCTCTCCTCCTTCAGAGCTTCTCATTTCCATCACTGTCACCTTCTCTTTGAGCTCGTCCTGACTTATTGTCTCCCGTGTCTACACTGGGTGCTGCTCTCTTTATCAGCTCTATATGTTGCTTCAACGGGATGTATTATATTTTTCTTGCGTCAGCCCAGGGCCTTATCATTCTTTATCACAGAGTTGTGTTTTGAGTGAAAACAGCACTGTGTTCACTTTTATGAAGAGAACGCATGAGCTAATGTGTTTTTGCGCTGCAGCGTTTTAATAAATGTAATCAATATGTGGAGTTGTAAAAGTGGGTTTACAGTGTGAGAGCAAGCCGCGGCCTGCAGACGATAGCTTATCACATCTTTCTCACGTATGGGAGTAAACTGTGCTTGAAGTATACCATTGAGATGATTTCTTTGGTGGCAAGGTTGTTATTTCCCCCACTAACAACCTTGTAGTAGACCACTACCACCTGAATCTGCAAGTTTCTAGAATAGCGTGTTGCAAGTGAGCCATTCCCTTAATATGGCCAAAAGGGGAAACAAAATGGCTGCAATAAAAGTGGGGCTGCTCCTACTTGTCAAGCAGTAGGTTTGACTGACACAGAGAAGCAAAGACGTGCTGTTGTTTGACTCATGGAACTTATGGAAAACCTTCAAATTCACTTAGCATTATCGGTTAAGTAGCGTCACTTCCTGGTTATATTCAGCCGACTGGGCGCCGCCAAACCGGGATGCAGGCTGTATCAATCGTGTGCCAATTGGGTGTCGAATGTTGATAGGCGTCACATGACTTGGCATCAAAATGGCAACCTCCAGCAATGTCAATATTCACGTATCTGCAGAACACCGATTCAGTGTTCCTCGGCTGCTCCTCTGCAACTTGGCCAATGTTGCAAGGTTACCAAGGATATGAGACAAAACGTCACGCGAAATAAATAATGAAACAGACGGACAACATGTGCTCTTCAAAAATAGATCTTCTCTCTTACACGTATCAAAGTAGTAGACAATTTGTTGGTAGCTGTTCATAAGTCACTACTTGGGTCATGTGCTCTTGGTGGAAAGGAAACAAACATTGTGTTGGCTGCTGTGAGAGAGTCACGCCAATCATTACCAACAATATAAATTTACTTTCACTCTTGCTCTGCCCCTCTTTTTGGTCAGCAACCATATGATTAGCCATTTTGTAAATTTTCACCTCAGTTGAACCTGACTAAAATCAACATGGAAAACTAAGACCTTGGACCAGATTTTTTGGCTTTCCCGTAACAAATAGCGCTTCACCAAACTAAGTTTAGTGGAGGATAGTTCCTTTACTTTTGCGAGGCCAAATTAATGTCTTTCAAAACACCCATATTACATCATTTGCATGTATTACTGTGAGCCCCCTGGTGGCTGCAATTGAATTATCTTCCTTTAATCATGTTCTGTTTAGTTTTAGCGGGGATGAGTCATTGCACACTCTTGGCCGGTGTAGAAAGTCTCTGATAGGTTCAGAATATTGAATAATGATATCACATACGTTTTGGTTCAGTGCTTTCAAGTGAGTTGCCTTGATTTGTATATACTGTGTCGGCCTTGCCAGGTTTAGCTTGCTCCGTGCGGTTATGGCAACTAACGTAACACAAGTCGTTTAAGTTCAGCTTAATGAAATCACTGAGTCTAGATTGGCGGCTTATACGGATCTCATGGCTTCCTGCACGTACTTTGGATACTCACATTGGATACTGGGAGGTCATAAGATCAGACTGGTACATTGTGTTCCTTTGACTTATTTACACATAGTGTTATAGTCACAATCCAATACACCAACTGCTAGAATGTAATTTAGACATTGCACTTTAGCATTTGAAGAGAGGCACTAATATATTTAAGGTTTGAAGTTGGGGAAAGCCCTAGCCTTCGAGTTGACATGATGACATAGAGACAATATAAAATTTACAATCAGTCTTGAAGGCAGGGCTAGCCCAGAGCTGACAATATGGATGAGTGGAGAAGACCAAAAACCATAGCGCCCATTGGAACATGAGTAGGACTCTATGTGCTTACCTGATAGAATCAAATACATGGTTTCTTTTAGAGGAGCCCTATTCATTTATACTGGCTTGAGACCAGGATACGTGGCTGGAAATTTTAGTGCCAGAAGAAATAAAGTAGTAGGTCATGTGCTGACATTTCTGGTAATGTTCCACTCAGCCACCATTTTAAACCAATACACGATCACATTTCTTTATTTTTCATTCTCATTTGATGCAGCCTTTGCTTTCTAAGAATGCTGTGTCTGACTAACAATCAAACTTAGAAATCAATGAACAATCTCCCAAAGAACATATTCATCTATGCATCGTCAGCACCAAGTTCAGCATTAATCATTTATTGTTGTGTTTGTTTGTTTGTTGAGAGGCAGTTTTGCCAGACACCATTGATTCAACTACTGTGTGTAGGATTTTTTTTCTTCAGCGAGCAAAACTACAGCTGTCCTTACATCCATGGAGAATGGATTCTTCCTGCTTGGTGACATGGGAGTCTCCATCCAAGGAGAATAGCAGAAAGAGAATTTTTATGTTTTAGGATTTTTTTCCCCTGCATGCGTATGTCATGTTGCCTCCACCCATCATACTCTTTTGCTGTTCGTCACCCCTGGCATGGATTAGACTTTGGCACAAACCTGGCAGTGCCCCGCGGCACGGGTCCGCCTTTGGCAATGTGTTTTGTGTGGTTGCCATAGCAACCCAACACACACCCCACATGCAAGGTGCTAAATTACATAATTGGGCCAGAACATTCAGGAAAACCAAGGACAGAGACCGACAAGACAGTATGGGTGGAGAGTGAAAATATAATGTGTATAGACTGGTGCAAGGAAGGGATCAAATACTCACATTTCAATTTTGTAATTTATTTAATTTAGAATGAAATGGCATATTCGCTGTGTTTTTCTAAGTCTACATTTAAGGTGTACCATGTTTTTTAAGTGGTGGGTGTATTGCATAAAGGCTCATATGATTTCACTGGAATCACTTACCCTCTCTTTGTACTTGCATCTTTATCTTGATTTGGCTTTGGTAGACTGGCTTTTGTGGCGAGTGTGGGGCTTCACCAACTAAACCTGAGAAAAAAAAATGAACTGGGGATTATTTGCACTCGTTTTCATGGCCATAACTCTGCCTGTTTCTTCACCATTACTTTCCAGTCATAAATAACGGTGTGGCCTTTATTTGGTTATTTACTGCGTTGTGACAAGCAATCTGCCGGGGCAATTGAGGATAAGGTGTCGGAGGCTGCGCACACGTGTGTGCAGTGAGAGCAAGAATGAGCCGGCGCAGGGTTCAAGCGGAGGGCGTGGTGCCGCTGGTTTACACAGACACACAATGACACAATATGAGGTTTTTTTGCCGTTCGCAATCCCTTCCTCCTTTTGCTCCTGGGCTCAGATCTGGTGTCGGGGAAAATGCCAGTAATATTCCAACAATGGCCTTTTTTTTTTTACTTGGGAAACATTTAATAGTAGCTCAATCAAAAATGTAACATGCATCATGAAATTAGGTGCCTTGCTGTCAACATACAGTACAGGTATGTAGCAATAGACTTTAGATTGTGTATGCAAATACACTGTTAAACTGATTTGTTACTGATCTCTAGCAAAACACAACATTGAGCATTGAACAGCTACAATTTTTAAATATTCAAAATATGTCTCGCCGTTATTTGTTCCAGAGAAATGATTCTTTGTTCATGCGTTGAGTATTCTTGAGCCAGTGCCAAAATCAACACTAGAAGCCAAACGTGACAGTAGAGCACACAGTTGGCTTTTTGAATTTACATCTATCACTGTTGTGCAGTCAGGTCACCATGCTACTGAAATGGAGACCTATTGTACATGTAAGCCACACAATGACCAGTGTCCAAACCATGTGCACATATGTTGCATTCCAAACCTTAATGTGACATATTTTGTACTTTGTTTAAAGAGCATCGCATTAATAAAACAAAACAGCTTTATTTTGTGTTTTGTTAAGGGTATTTTCACAACCTCATTCACTCGAAAAATACACTAACCTGAGCATTTATACTCATTTATTTATTTGAGTTAGAAAGTACGCCTTCACAGCATAATTATTCTTATTATTTTTCTGTAGATTAACAACATTTGGATCATACAAACAACAAAGTGCATATCATTAGGCCGCGTTCAAAAATGTGAATTAAAAAGGTTGGGGGTAATTGAACGAAAACCGTGCTTTACTGGTCATCCCCAGTGCAAACAGGGCTATAAGGGTTTACCACAGGTCACCAGTTCAAATAGAGCGCTGTTGTTGCAGACCAGTGACTAACCACTCAAGGTCACTGTAGTGCGGACAATCTGGCCAGTGTTGTTACGGCCGTTTGACCCCCATCGCCACGCACCAGCTAAATATGTCCTCATTTGAAACCCTGAATGCCACGTTGGTCTGCAGACTTCTCCAGGCCTAAGCATTTTATGTAAAGAAAAGAAGTCACGGCATCATCATATGAAAAGGGGAGCTTTTAAATCAAACATGTTTTATGGCGCACCTGCACATATTTAATCACATAAAGCAGGTGTGCAGTAAAGAGCATTATGGCGTCTGATTTATGGAATCCAAGAAACACAAGTAACGCTTCATTAATATTCTGTCGATCATTTCACACGTAGCAATTTGAATGAATGGCTAAGAAAAGCACACAAAAGTTTCTCAGATGGTTTTTATGGTGTTATACTACAGGGCTAAATTTAAAGCCATTCATTAATCTTATACACATAAACAAACTTGTGTGAAGATTGGCTTACTTGCTGGTAACATGTTTAGTAGCATAATGAATGGATTGTTGGGGGGGAAAATTAAACATGTCTTTGATTTCACAAATCCAAATGTAATCTATTAAGGTCTGCTTATCTTCAATTGGAAATGTTTATTGGAATAACATTTGTGCTTGGAGGGATTTTGGGAAATGTATACAATATTGTAAAACCAAGACATTGTTGTTAAGTATTTTCTGTTTTTGAAATACACTGGACACACACACATACACACACTGGAGCAATGAGGCTCCAGTGTGTGTATGTAACGTGCCTCATTTGTTATTTTCACAAAACACGACATCCCATTGTTAGAAATTCTACCAGGATAGATTTTCTTGATCACTTTAGCCCTGATTCTAGCTTTTTAATTTTCTTGTTTCCATTGTAACAAGACACTTTGTTCTTTCTTAACCTGAGACCAAAGTAAACACGCCCTCCTCCGTTTCTTTTTCCTGTGAACTCATCTACATTGCATTATTGAACAACAACATTGGATTGCATCATGACATGATGTCACGCCTTCATCGTTCTTTCACCGCTTCATTGGTAAGAGCCGGAGGAAAGGGGCCCCTGATTGGCTGATTATAGCTCAACTTTCAACATGTTGCATTACCTCAAGGGGCCAGTGAGTTCATGCAATAATAATAATAAATAAAAAAAACTTGTTTTATTGTAGAGTTGACTTAAAAAGAGTGATGGGCCCATGATTATGCCTTGTGGAACACCTTGGGTGTTTTCCTCCTTAAGCGACTTAAACAAAACAAGTAATTCAGGAGTTTTGAAACTGTAGTCAAGGTCACAGAAAAGCCTAAAAAAAGCAACATTTCGACTTATATACAAAAAAGTTTAAAGTAAACTATATTAGGCATTTATTGGGTTAACATAGGAGAGAAAAATCTTTTCCTGTCTTGGGGGAGGGTGGAGGAACGTTGCTTGTTGGAGGCTTAGGAACCCACTAGGCTAACAGAAATGAAAACAATTGTGACCTAATTTGAGAAACAGATAGACAAGGTATGCATTTGACAAGATACTGCTCATATTTAACAGAAACTATTGCACAAAGAAGAATAACCCCTTTGAATCTTATTAACTTGCATCTGCGTTTGATTTTCATTGTGTCCAATTTGGTCACTGGGTCTATTGGGAAAATGACTGTCACCCTGGGGAACTCTGCACCACCAGAGTGCATTCTCTGGAGCAGGAAGTTGGCCCATATCCAAGCCTGAAAATCTATACCCTGTTGCATAATATAACATATCTTTACCTCGTATGAACTCGAGGGAAGGAGGTGGAGAGCAGGCAGCTGTGTGCAAACAGAGCTGCGTGTTATTAACTGACTGTCGGTTTGGTAGTGTGTGTGCGTGTGTGACTGGGGTCCTGGCTGCTAACACTCTGCAGGCCCGGGGCATTAGGAGACCTCCATAGCAGTAGAGAATAGTACAGTAGAGCCGCATAAGCCTGCTTTCAACCATGTGGTACAATGTGGTTGAATTTGATATGTCCATTGAAAAAGTTGCAATGGATACCAAATGGTGATGCTAGACATATTGTGTTTCAGTGACATGGGGCGGTGACTAAAATGGAAAAGTACCAAAAAGGCGGAAAAAGTCACTGTTTCTCTCTTCTGCAGTGAGTTAGATATAGTTCAAAAGTTCAAAGTTAAGTATTTTCTTCATCGGTTGATATGTACCGGGAAATATGCACAATTCTTTTTAATATAAAGTTTGTTTAGCTCAAATTGACGCAGCTCTGAAAAAATAAAAAAAGAAGAAAAAACTTTGAATCGATCAATGGTGGACAGGATTCCAGACAAACATTATGCGTTGGTCGCACCGATGCTCCTACATTTTTCATTTTTGGGGCACCGGGACATAATGTATGTACCGAGCATAGCTTCTTCACAATAGTGCAGTTCTCCTCTGGTCTCAGCGAGCGCCGTCCCGTCCACAGCTGCAGCCGACTGGAGCGGGGCAGAGTGCTGTAAACGTTCTGCTCTGTTTAAACTCAGAGAAATAGCTGCAGGATCAGTGTGTATTACATGGAGACTGGAAAATTCAGAGCCGCGCGATGATTTCATGTCACTGCTAATTTATAAAACACAGATGGGCTGGCCTGAAGTCACTTAAACAGACATTATGTACGTCGTGTTTACATTCGTCTCCGTGATGTATTTGTATAACGGGGCTGTGTAATGGCACCAGTCTGGGCATTTGATACTGGAGCCACAGCAGCATACTGTGATACTTTAACCCCAGTGATAGATCACTGTTGCATTTAAGTTGTTTTGAGACCAGATCATCAATGAAATGTACTAAGCCATGAAGTATACACCGTGCTTTTCACTCATTTGCCAAAGACGTCTTCCATCAACTGTATAACCATATTTCAGAACAAACTTTACAACTTCTCTCACCTCTGAATGAATAGGTTTTGCTTGCTGCACTTGTTTCTGCTGTGTTTAGGCCTCTCATCTAAACTCAGCCATTCCCAAAGTCCGGAGCATTGGAAACCCTTGTAAATCCATGCAAATTAGATTATGTTTTACTGCTTAATTTGCAAATGATAATTACAAATCACAAAGACGTGGCTAAATGCGGATTCAAATTAGGAAATTTACACATTCAAATATTTTTTTGTACATTTTCTCTTAGAGTTTTATTATGCTATCTGTGTATGGAAAATCTTATGTCCCGCCTTCTTTTCCTCTACTGGGTTGCTTCATCTGTTAATGTTCTGCTCATGCAAAAATAAATTCAGCTGAATAGATGCGTAGTCTTGTTACTACATACTTAAACCATCAGCCAGTCACACTGTAAGTTCTCCGTGGCAACCTAATTAGTTTCAAACCATAAACTTGTACTGTTTTATATTGCAGTTATCAGACGTTAAGATTTGAAAATAAACTATATTTTTCCTCTCACACATTTATTATATCCACATTTTTGGGTACACTACAAAGGTATATTTAACTTGGAAAACTTCGACTTGGACGGCGTTCCCTTTTCCTTCTATATTTCATTCTCTAATCTGCCTGTCCCAGCACCACTCTAGTTTCACTCTTCCACCGCATACTGAAAGCCCGCAGCTCTTCCAAGTCTAAAAAAAAAAAAAAAAAATCCAAATGAAAAAATAGTGCGCCATAATGTGCACCTCTGCATTCCCGCCCACACCGTCCCTATTCACTTTCTTCATAAATCTCTGTTTGGCTGCAATATGTGGACAATTTGCGGTCCCCTTATGAGCTCTAACTCCCAGCGTCTGGAAATGGCTGTATTCAGGTGCACCACGAAGGAAACGAACATGGAAATATATGGACTTCAGACCCGGCTAAAGGAGAGTTTGTTCTGATGATTGCTACAGGTGGTTCCAGTGGTGAACGCACTTTATTTCAGATAATGGTGTAAATGAGGCTGGGCTGGGATTTGTTGCTGTGGCAGCTGTTGAAATGGTTTGAAAAGGCAACATAGGCGTTCACTGTTGAAAATAAAGTATGTGGTCAATTATAAATTTAGATCAGTTTTCCAAATGCTCAATGTCACTTTTTGGGATGCACCGATCCGCTACTGGTATTGGATATCGTAGCCGATACTGGAAAAAAAAATATCGGGTATCGGCTACCTATATCCGATACTGAACCAATGCCAGTTTTAGTGCGCTAACTAAATGTAAGTGAATATGGGCATGTTGTATATCATTTTGAAGGGCAGAACCAATCGCTGTGTTAGTTTTAGTCTCTGCAAATGTATTTTTGATCGCAGGTTAGCAACAGTATGCTAAAGCTAGCGGGAGCAACGGCAACTGATCAAGGCTGGGCCAGATACTATGATAGAAATACCTAAAGTGGCTTATAAAATATAATCGGCCCCTGCTGGAGTGGCCAAGTGTTTATTATTTAAGTTTATGAAATGCTGTTAAAGAATAACTGATGTAAGATATTTGTAATGCACAAGTTGTAACGATCAGAAGACTTCATGTGAGCTGTTTATGTAAAATAGAATAGTTAAAAATCCGGTGATCCTTGTTAAATGTTTTTCCATTAGTTTATTAATTTATATAATTGATAATCGATCTGCAACATCATGATAAGAAAATACTTTATTGATCTCACAATGAAAATAAGAGGACCATTCACTTTTGTCACTCAGAGAAAGCCACTTTTAAAGCCGAACTAAGTAACTCATGTCCCTAGAGGCCAGAAGCGCCACTGCAGGTGTCGTAGCATGTTACGGTTTTTTACTCATTACTTGTCCGTTAGAGTAAATACTACGATGACAGAAAAAACAAAGGGAGGGAGGGATATTGTACATCCAATTACACAATGGAGATCTTTTTTTTTTCACTAAAACTTGGCTGTAAATACTGTTTAAGTGGTGCTATTCCGCAGTTAGCTTTGCCCGTTAACCTCTAGCTTCTTCTTCGTGATTCTATTAGTGTGTATTGGGGAATCCGACCCTTAGGCAGCGAAGTTGCAATCGTGGACTAAGAAAAGGATATACTTAGTACTGCTTTAAGAAAGTCTCTTGGTATCGCTTAAAATCGGATATCGGCAGATCCTCAAACCGCCAGTATCGGTATCGAAAGCCAACAAGCTGGATCGGAGAATCTCTATTCGCTTTACAATTGCATGCATTATTCAGTGTCCGTACTTGGGTGCTGGTAAGCTATACCTCTGCAGCTGCCCTGGGGTCGACTGGCGGAAGCGTGGCTGCCAATCTCTTCCAACGGCACCATCGACTTGTGGGTAAACTGTCTCGCCCAATGTACGCGGCAGCAGTTAACAACAAACTGCCAATGCTTCGACTTTGTGGTGAACACTATAACCACTGAGCCATACATTCCAAAGTTCATTAAAGTTCAAATTAGAGCCCAATTACGTTTATACACTTACACACATACACTGAACTAACAAGGTGGTTTTGAAACAGCTCAATAAACAATTCGAACATACTGTATTTTAAACTTGCCTCACAGAATCTTCAGGTGGAGATTTAGTTCATAATTTAGAATATGTCCGATATCGTAAACATTGGACTTTCCCTGATTCCTGCTCCCGTCCCGCTCCGTGCTAGCATGTGTTTGCTTTAACCCGTATCATTCAGCGACGGTCATATTTAAACGAACTTGATGTCTATTTGCGAAAGCCTCTTTTATAGCCGTGGCTGTTTGTATTCTCCTTTTACTTTCCTTGGAAGCGGCGCGTGATTAAAACGGCCGATACAGGCATATTGAATTCCCTTGGGGGATTGGAAGGAACGCAAATGCATCATAACCATATTATACTAGTTAGAAGTGGTGCAGGCTGCCAAACCATCGGGAGCAGGAGAAGGGGAGCAGTCAAAACAACGCCGTCCCACAAAGAGGAGATGTGACGCAGCCGAACTGGATGTGACATTTCAGTAGATAGATATAAACTTGACTCCCGTGGTCCACATTATAAGATACACCTGTGGAAAAAAAAAAAGAAAAAGAAAGAGCTCAAAACTTTGCAGATCCGATATTAAAGCAGTTTTCCATTTTTTTCCCCCCCTCTTTCCCAAAAAGTTTTGTGTCAGAATCCATTTGGCATTTGTGTCGTGAGGGGAGCATGAAGCTGGTGGGACTTGGGCCTGCACAATCCCTCCTCTGTTAAAACAATGCGGCGGTTGTCCTCTCTAACCTAATTACTCCCTCCAGGGGGAGAAAGGCAACAGCACCAAATCCCATCGTTAGGAGCTCTGATCTGGGCCGTGCTGTAAGACAAGCCCTCTTTCAGTGCCCTCCCTCCTCCTGCACACACTCACCGCGCCGGCCACACGGAGGCTAATTACACTGCACTTTGTATTTACTTTGTTGCCTCGTCTATCTGCTGGATCTGTGCACATCCGAGACAGATCTAGGAGGTTATTTAATACGTCACAAAATGTACCACAGAAATCATTTTTGTTGAACGTTTGTGTCATATACTACAACCTTAGCGTAGGGGACATTTGGTGTTATGTTTTGCACACTTCTCTCGCTCCGTGGTGATGGTTATCTTAAGGTACAGTTTCTGGACGTTTTGACTGTTTCTCCTGATTTGGATTAAAGAATTACGTTTTATTTTAAAGTTTTAATTAATAGCAAAGTTGATTATAGAGAGCTCTGGTTACACCTAATCCCAATATGTGATCCACATATGGTCCATTCTATTTGAGGAAGTTTCAGTGTCCCCATACAATCTAAACTGGAAACTTAACGCAGTCAGGACTAGACCCCCTTATTTAGACTGGTTTATGTGATGTGCTTTTACTTTTTGTTCTAGTTGTGGTTCTTTTATTGTTTTTGATGTAAGGGTGTTTTGACCTTGGGTGTTTTGAAAGGCACCGAAAATGAAATGTATTATTATTTTTATTGGCTGGTGTCATGTGCTGAGGTTTGTTCATTCATCAGGTTCATGTGACAGTACTACGTAACAGTGTTGTTGTCGAAGCTTCTCATTCATGTCTTAATTTGATTGTTAACAATAATATTCTGTTGAGAACAATGGCCGAACTGCTCGTGCTCTTTGTTGCAAAGAGTTTGTGGGTTCAGTTTGTGCCGTCCTCCCTGTCTTATAGGTGGTGTGTAGGAGCCTTGACATTGATATTGAATTCAGATTAACTCATTAAACTAACACTAGAATCATTTGCACGACAGGAAAGATAATAGAAGTTTAAAACTACAGGGTTAGCAGGGTTTATTCCCTGTGGAGATAGGAAATGTCATTGTTTGCAGAGGACACTATATTGCAATGTGGTAGCACTGTAGCCTCAATGCCTGTCACGTGCACTTTTTACTCCACATCCACATGAGTCTGTGCACATCGGAAGCCGAGGAAGGGGAAGTGTGTACGACGGGTCAAAGACTGACCTGCGTCGTTTTGTTTCTGTGCCTCTCGTCAGCTGCCATTGTGTCCAGGTCCGGGGAAAATATATTGTTTATGTTTGGGCTGTTGCACTGTCTGCTGGTCAGATTTTCGTCTGATTTTTGATGATCTGGGCAAGAAAATGTAATTTGTGGTTGTTTGGAATGCGATTGTTTATAAGACCTTGCCACTTTCCAATTTCATTTTAATTTTAATTTGGAAGCTCAAGGTAAATAACATACTTCGCTGGATTGTCGTCAGTGGCATAAAATTAGAGCCAGAAAATGAAATAAAATCTGGCAGAAATAAAAGTATCTAACATAAATTTATCTTTGTAATTGGACAAAGTGATGAAATCAGTTTCTGCAATAAAAAACATGACACAAGTGAAAAACTACATCACAAAAAAAACCAAAGCTGGAATTCAATGAGAGTTTATCAATTTGAATCTGCGTAAACAGCTACAAAGATAATATTTCATTTTTGTGAAAATGCATCAAAACATACAAAATCCGAAGCATGACTGGAGAATGAATCAGGTCTGCGCTCTATGGTCGGCTCCATTTGGGCTCCTGCAAATAGGGACGCCATCTTGTCAAACGGTTTGCGCTGCATTCTCACTCCTATAACTCCATCTCTGTCTTTGTTCAGTGCCTTTTTTAACCTTCCTTTTACCAATGTTTAGCCAACTCCTGCCTCTTCTTCATCTTCTGCTAATTTATGAAGCGTTCCTGTTTATTCGGCTTCGGTGCCAGCCCATAAAGCCGGCCTGTCGCTGTGATTGACTGTCCCTACAGCCACAACATTAACTCCTTACCTACTTAATAAAGGCCCGTGGCCATAGCTCTATAAACCTGAAATTAGGCCTCAAATAGGGTTTTTTGTGTGTGGAAGATTTACTTCTAATAGAGTGATAGTTCATGCTTTCAGATGATTTGTTTGTGAATGTTTGGGTTTTATAAGACTTTTTGGACAGGTGTTGTGCAGCTGGTATAGTCTAGTGGTTAAGGAAGCAGCATTGGACGGTTTTATGCTCCGCAATGATCCAAGATACAACAAAAAGAAAGAAAAGAGACTCACTTTGCAAATGTATTGTAATCATTGAAATTACATGGATTTGCCAAAACTGCAGGTATAATGTGCAAACCTGTCTACAGTGCACTACAAACCTATATGCACTAAACACACCATATTGACATTTACTTAAAAATATTGTTATAAAGTCCAGACAAAAAGAAAACGGCTGAAAATGAAAGTGCAGAGGCAGACTTGCATGCAGTGATTCAGTGGTTTCTGGAATGTCTTGCCGACATGTGGTTCTTAATGACTAAAGGCTGCATCCGCAAGTTTACTTTTGACTTTGGGTAAATAAACACATGATCTGAACAGTCTAGATGATTTTATTTTCATTTTTTTCTTCTTTTTTATTGAGGGGACTTTACAATTTACTTGGCCGAATAGACTTTCCGTTTGTTGGTCACTGTGTGTCTAATGTCTTGTGCCGACCTGACAGGTGTTGCCTTTTATATAAAAAAAACAAGGCCACGGTTGTAAATTAGAATTCACTTACAAAACGTTAAATGGACAACAAAGGGCAGCATTTGGGGGTTGCACCTGTTTTTTGTTGTTGTTGTTTTTTTTTTTCATTTTCTTTTTCATTTTTGGATCTGATTTCAAACTCCTATTAAAAAAAAGTCACTGCAGGAAGATTTTGACAGCCGGGAATTTATGAATTGCTGACATGTATGTCTTTGGCTCTCTATGTGACTATAAATATTTCTGGTATTGACAGATTCTCATGGACCATTAGGAAAGTGAGTGAAAGTGGTGATGCGGATGACTCATAATGGGTTTGACAGTTCCAATGAAATCAAGAGTGCGTTGACTCACTGGTCAGAAATCCACTGTGAGTCAGTCTCTTCTCTAGTCGAGGTGCACGTTTCAAGTCGAGGAATTACATTTAGATTCTTTTCTCAATGCTGTGAGAAAAAAACCCTGCACTTTTCCTATAGTTTTTTTCTTTATTATTATTCTGCATATGTCCTCACTAAAGTCTGGGCACACTGCTGTAATCTTGTGTTTGCAGTTCTGTGACCCTAAAGGTAGCAGCCAGCGCTCAATATGCTCCTAAAGATGTTGTAATGAAAGGGAAAAAATAGTGACAAATTGCACACAACCCCCCTTTTGTTCCTTTGTGCGTTCCTCCTTATTAGACTTGCATTGTGTCTATTCCGCTCGTATTGCCAGGAGATGTCCTTCTTTATCAGGGCTGGTACAGACACATACTACCACACCTCTGTCAAATATTCGCCTCTGGTCGTCGCTTTTCAACCCCAAACAGTCTACAGGCTATAGTCTATACGTCGCACCATGGGGGACGAATGGCTTTAAGCTTTGGATTTCATTAAATGTATGCTGCCGTTTTATCTATTTATTTGTGTGCACAGTGCTGAAAAAAAGCCACATTTCCTGTTATAATCTTTTGGAAGACCAGATCAGCTAAGTGAAAAGAGTGACTTGTTCTATGCTGTCATCAGTCAGTGAGACTCCAAAACAGTTTCTCCTCCTAAATAGTGTATTAATTAAAGTATATTTATCATAGGCCTGTTTGCATTTGGCATTTCTTACTTTCGGCAGGAGAGTTCAGGTTGAAAGGGGGAGAGACATTCAGCCAAAAGTCAGAGCCAGGGCTCGAACCCCTGACCCTGAGGACAAAAGCAATGCTCTGCCATATGTGCAGCAGCCTTAAAGGGACTATACCTGATTTTCAACCCTTTTAGTCAAAATGTGACGAAATGGGTATTCCCTTGGAGTCAGTATGTGACCAAAAAGGTAAACCCTTTTAGTCACATATTGACTACTTTGGTTGACCATACACAACATCAGCAAATCATAATACGCCGCAAACTTCACACAAATGACAACTTTTACAACATACTTTATGGGGCAAAAAAATGTTAAAGTACAAACAGAAAAAAAAAAATCAGGTATAGCTCCTTTTACCACTAGACTATCATCTGTATTACTATATGTAAAACATTACGGGATTTGGACACTTTTTTCTCTAATACATATATATATTTTAACCCTCCAAGGAGAAAGGTCTGGGCATCCCTGCGTGAGCTGAGTGGTGCAGACTGACCTCTTTCCACTGTTTTGTCTTGTTTATGGCTGGAATAGCAACCTCTGAATTCGCCTTTCTTTATTGTAAAATGGAAGGCAACCCTATTGCATGCAAATGAGTTCGACGTGTGTAATCTCACGTTGGTTACAGCGAAACAGCAAGCAGAAAATGTGCAGGAAAAATGGACAGAAACAAATAATGTTTGCAGTGCAAAATCATAATTTTACCTAAAGCAAAATGCAGTGTCCCTTTAAGCTCAGCATCTCCATTGATCACAAAGAATGTGTACAAGAGGCCGTATGGGGGGCAGACATAGAGCAGGAGGGGAGGTGGGGGTTGCGAGCTAGCGACGGCGACGGGGCATTTGCATAAAGGGCAAGGCAGCATGCCCAGTGGTGGAAAAAGGTTGGCATGGGGCCTTGCAGACTGGCACAGCGAAGAGCAGGGAGAGAGACAGGGAGGGGCAGAGGCAATAGTGCATCCCTTGTTCTGAAAGAGGAGGTCCCGGGCTGTTGGCAGCGGAGCCGGCTAAATCTCTAGTTTGATTGTGTGCTAGATTGCCCCCTTTATTTGTCTGATTGCAAAGCGTTCAACACTGCATTAGTAGTGGGCTTTACTTTTCCCGAAGTCCACATTCAGAAGGCAGTTTTTTCCTCTCTCTTGGCCCGCCGCGGGATTGTCTCTACGCATACGTTTGGAATTTAGAGTCCGTAATCAGTTCAGGGGGCTGTTCTGGCGAAGCTTTGGGACTGTCTCTTTACTTACACAGATTTAACTTAATTTCAAATTTCCTTAATATGTTTTATCCCCGAAAACCTGACTCGCCTGAGTGTTATGTCCATCTGACTTCCGGAGTAGAGATGGGACGATAATGAAATTTGGGGTCTCGATTATCTTAGCCAAAATAATTGTGATCAACGATATTATCACGATTTTGCCTATGGTTTAAAAAATCACTGAAACTGCAGAAATGATATATAAATATTCCTCATTTTCTGCTGTAAATGTCATATTGAGTGAGACATAAAGTATTTAAAGGCACACTGTGTAACATTTTGGACTATACTGCTCGACACAGAAAATGCTATTTCTGCAGTGGGTAATCAAAGACTGGATTTGGATGAGGAACTAACCTACTGAAATCTCTGACTTTAGTCACATCTCCATGGAGACGTACCCACTCCCGGTAAAGTTACCGTCACTGGTTGTCTGATCGATTTGGTGATTATCTTCTAGCATGATGATCACGATAATCAAAGAATGTGGCGATTAATTAATTGCCGCCTTTTTAATCTCGATAAACGATATTATTGTTTATTGTCCCATTCCTATTCAGGAGAATGTTTCAATAGATCACTAAGTTGAGCAATTTAGGTTGAGGATCCAGCGATGACCAATGTAAATTGTCCAGCAGTTCATTATCCACAAAGAATTCCCCCTTGGTTTTCTTTAAAAAAGCTGTTGCCTTTAGGTGTGCAGATAACTTTCTGTTCAAGCTAATCTCCTAAACCTTTCAAATTTATCATTGCCTTTCTGTCATCCAGTATGTTCCACAAATCGCCTGTAACTAAAGCAGGCCTTAACCGGCGCGTGTCCCAATGCAAGTGATTAGCACAAGGACGAAAGCAAAGCACGTCGACATCTGTCAATCAAAATTACGGCACTGACACTTCCGTGCGCAACCAAACGCTAACAGATGTCCCAAAACATAGCGCTGGAGACCAGTTTCCTATTTCCATATTACTAAGTCGAAGTCCATCATGAAGTCCTGTACGTTTTCTCACACACAACACGGGCCTTTGATTCAAATCTATTATGTCTATTGTTGATGTATAACGTTCTTCTATTCAGGTTGTAAGTCAGACCGTCCGTGTCCCAGTGCCAGATTTCACTGTTGCAATTAGAGGAACCTTTGCTTCATTCACTTTCGTTCACACTATCTAATGATTACACTGTTTGTGACCAGCTTGTAAGGAGTAGCTCACTGTGGAAGTACTTCTGCTCTGTGTATTGGGCCTTGTCCACAGCACAGGCCACCCATGGACAGTGTGACCGCCGACAGCGGAGCTCTGGCACACTCGGTCCTACTTAGCCAAGAAAACATTTGCACGGCTCTGATAATGTGGACCTGCTTATACATGGTTAGGAAGACACCGGAGTCAAATGTGTGGCTGCATGTGCTACGTTACGTCCTGCAAATATGAGGATATGTTGAAGTAAGAATTATTCCACTCCTCGGTTCACCTTTCTGGAATGTTTTATTATACAGAGAGACATTGAGCGAACGGTCAAACGCAGGATGCTTGGGACAGAACAGTTCTCTTTCATATGTGCAGCAGCGTCATCCACTATCTGCTTACTTTTTTTTTTTTTTAACCATTCATTTTGTTTATTTCCTCTCTGCGATCATTTACCTTAGCGCTAGCGTGTGCACCTGGAGTCGCTCATTAACCTCACAAAGGCCAGACAGAAGCACAGTCTCCCCGACACTTCAGCGCTTCAGAGGGGAGCGATTCTCTTAAATGTCACTTTGGTTCGAGGGCCTTGTTTACACCAACGTGCTCTCCTTCAAACAGCTCTGCGCTCTGCTGGCTGCTCGTTTCCCATGTTTGCTTCACTTTCTTCCAGCGCCGTTTGAGCGGCTGTGGCATTTTAGTCTCTTTGAAAAGTATGACTATAAGCCCTACAGCTTTGTTAAGCGGCAAGTTAACACACGAACCTGGAGAGCCCTTTTTTGTTTGACGCTGTGTTGAAATTCGAAAAAAAAGAAAAGAAAAAAAAATCCCGAATTTGCAACAATCATTTTACTGGACGTGTGTTGTAATATTGCAGTGCGGGAGGCGCGTATTGCTAAATCAGTGAGCCTGTAATTCCCTGTGATGTATGCTTGGCTCACATCTAGATCAAAGATATTACTAGATATTGCTGCTTACATTCTGTTAAAATGACATGATATCTCCACTTGTGCCGTGATCAAATGTAGCTGACATTCGCATTAAAAATACATCGCCTCCCATCGAATCAAAATGGCGGTGCGGGATGAAACAGAATGAATTTGTCACAGGCCAAGCGCTCTGTGTTTACCGATTACAGAGCTGCTTTTTAGCCGGGCAGAAAATTAACACCCGCACTGGGCCAAATGCTCCTAAAAGCTGGCTGTGGTTTGTAAGTTTGTCTTCTCTAGGAACCACTTTAGCGGCGCACGGCTCGCTGTTCTGAGCCGTTCGCAGGAAACTGTCGCTTGGCGAAACTGTGGAACAGATATGTGTTTTTTTTTTTTTTTTGGCTTCTTTCTAAATGTGAAGTAAAATTAGTCAAAGTATTCTTACGTCAAAACAATCTAAAAATAAATATGTGTCTTTATCTAGACACAAATGAAAAAGAACCTGCAACTGATTATGAACGCTACTACTACGATTTCTTGTCCACTTAGCAAATATTACTAATGACTCCGATACATTCTTATACTTCACTCACCAAAATAGTAATAATTAGATTAGCTCACGTTTTAAAGGTTGGAGACAAAAATGAGAAGAAAACAATATAAAAATTAATGAATAAATATCTCTTTTATCCAATAGCATTATTTTTTTATTTTCTGTGGAGGTGTTTCCTCTGTCCTAAAGGGAACTCTTTGGCAGCGGTCTGAACCGTGCCACCCAGGGGCACCCTTCCACTGTGGGGTCCAACACCGTTTGGCTCACAAGCTCGGAACAAGCGTCTTATAGTTGATTATTGATGTGGCCTTGTGCTTACTTTGATCTTTCGCGAATGCATTCCCCCCTCTCTCGATTTAGTAAATATGACGACATTATGGGCGTGTTCCTGTAACTACTGATCTACAAATCATAAGCTCCGGTGTCGCCCCTTTTGATTAGAAAGTGCAGTTCAAGCAGGACTCATTTTTACTTGTGTTATGTACTAGTGACTCTAAACAGTACTGGCTCCATCCCACTTTAGTTTTACAAAATGATTACCACCCCATCTATTAATCCGTCAAACGCATATATGTCGTACAATGTTTACGATATTATCTCAAATGTCAAAGACTGGCTGAAGGGGTGAGCTGTTGTCATCTGATTGGTAATAGTCGGGGAGAGTGGCAGCAGTGTGAGCAGCTCTGCTCAGTTGGCGGGCTCAGTGAGAAAACACTCGGTCATGGCGGCCGTGCTGCTGAGTGGGCCTGCCCTGGCACGGCTGGCGTCTCACGTGCACGCTCCTTATCACGTGCACTCCCCTCCTATCAGCGAGACGCAGGCCACGTCCTTCCTCTAACAGTCACTGCTCCCGCACAAAAAGTCAGTCTTCAGGCTTCAGATTTGTGAATAAAAATATCATTTGTGTTGATCATATTATTAGAGATAACACACGTTTAGGAAGCCATTACTCAGCTGTACATGCTGGATGATATAAGCTTTAAGCTATGCATCAGTCTGTGAGATGAAGCCATATTTCTGTCAGATCAGATACATGGCTAAGAAAGCTTTGGTGATTTATGCTTTCAAATGTATGTGAACAGTCTAACCCCTGAGCCACTCAGTTCATTATACCCAGAAACAAAACAGTAACAGAGTCACCAGTTGTAGCTACTGTATTAGCTCTTGGTTCATCGCATCAGCTGCAAACTTTTCTCGGTTCAGTAACTATACCTGATTGCATTGTACATAAATACATAAACTGACCATGGACAATGTGGGTGAAAACTGTCCAAAGCAGTGAGCTACTTTTATGTAACAAAATTGGCCGAGAGATAATTATCCTTCGAAGACACTTATGTGACTTACTGTAGGTGCACAAGGTCAGACATTTTTTGGGGACTCTTTTACCACTGCATGACTTGAATGGTCACCGTGCAAGTGCTTCAACCAGAGTGTTTTAAAAGCACAACCTCCGTTTGAGTTAATTTTGACGGCCTTGCCCTGTTTGTTCTCTCTCGGTGTGACATAGGAGTGCATAAAGTAATAGCCAAAGTAAAAAGTGTTTATGGGCTCCAAATGAATGCATAATGCATTGCAAACAATGTGTGAAATGGTTCTGCATATGGCTTTACTGATTCAGTATTACAGTATTGCAATGTGATAATTTTTGCACAACACAATTGGAGTGTGACACACGTTTTATTTGAGCTAAGAAACACTTGTGGTAGTTCCAAGTGTGTGACTGTACTTGTGTGGCCGTTTGCAGGTGAGCCTTGATTACACTGTCGAATCATAGCCATGTCGGTATCTGCTCTATCAGGACACGTGCGGTGAACTGGAGCGGCATAAACGTCACCGTGACCCCCTCCCCCAGTCCCCCCTCTAGTCAAGAACACCTGCACGTCTCAACAAGCTCAGGCTCTTCACTCACACACGGTTATTGTTTTATCAAATCTTTTAAGACGAGCAACAGCCCCAAGGAATAAGTTAACCTCACTCCATGATTCATGTCACAAAAATGTTTCGTTTTTGTTTTGTTGTGTCAATATAAACTTATTTCCTGTTGTGAAAAAGTAAAAGTACTAAAAGTTTTTAAAAAACACACAACGTTTGTATATGAAATACATATGGTATCGTCTTGGCGGGTAGTTTCTTTCAGTTGACTGAGTAAAGTGTACAATCATTCCCTTCATGAGTTAACACATTAGCATTGGCATTAAAAAAGAGGATTTGGGCTGATGCATCATAGAATATCTCAGCCTTTTTGATTAAACTTTTGCATTTAATGGTAATAACTAACAAGAGCATCAGCCGCAACGTTTTAATTTTAGCTATTTAGCTATTAGCTATTAATAGCTGGACACATAGGATAAAGCAGTAAAGTATAATCCACTCATATGAGAAAAGGAAGTGTCAACAGAGAATAAACTGTATATGAAACCTATTTCTGACATTCCTCAAGATCTTGATCTTAACTGAAATAAGTAAAACACTAATTTGAGCTCAAAGCTGCTGTACAGTTTCATATTATTTTGCTTCAGCAAGTAAAAACCACAAAGGACTAGCACTCAAAAGCTTGTCACGTAGTGTAATGTACAGCAGAATGTGTCATTGTCACATGATGTTGTCGTTGCACCCATGAACACCTCTTCTTTGCTAATTAGGTTATCTATAAAATAACAATCTAATGGACCAAAACAATCATGAACATATTTCTTGCAATGTTTATTGTTGATGTCTTGGCAGAGGCAAACAGCGGAGCCTTTTGGTGGAGTTGGAATGCCTGTGCGTGCCTCTTCTGCTGCTGGTTTCACCCGTAGTCCACCCCGGGCACGTTAGCACATAGCCACCACAAATTGCTAACAGATTTTTCACACATAGTAATGTGCTGGTTTGTAAACTCAGATGAGTGCAACCAACAATCAGCACTGAGCATCACAAATCTTTTTTACAGTGCACTACAGTACATGTGCCCCACGCTCTTTTAAAGTAACGCCTTGTCCACCAGCCCTGCAGCTCCAAGCAAATGACGGGGAATTGACTGTAGTAACAATGAGGAGGCATGTGGTGGACGCTGGACCTTGGTCCGAATAACCACAAGTTAAAAACGGCAGATTGGCGACACATGCAAGGCTAAAAGTGTGTATGAATTTAATGCATTTCCTCATAGAATATAAGGAAATGCATATATACATACAGATATAAAGTAAAATGTTAAAATAAAGACGCCTATAGGATGAAAGGCCACATTCCATTCATTACTTGAAGCTTTCTTTGAATTAGGAGTTAGAAAAATATTGACTAATAGTGATTAATGTTGATTATTACATTTAAAATAACAATTACAATCCTAACAAAGTGAAAAACGTTCCACAGTTAATATACTGGTCTCTTGCGGCTTATTGTGGTAAAATTACCATGAAACTGAAATGTTTATGTTGGGATGAAGCCAAAGGCTTTGACAAAATTCCTGCCTTACTTATGTTTTTACATTTGGGGCGATATCAGGCACACGTTGTTTGTCTCTTAAATGAATGATTGAATCTCCGCCGCAGTCACCTCGGCCTTGTCGGTCACAACTGCTTCTCCTCTGCTGGCTCTTCTACCACGAGGTCAATGGTAGCCACACTGCAGGGTCAGGGACACTGTGGCTGGGCAGGAGAGGACAGAGCGGTGGCCACAGCGGAGCAGAGCACAGCACTAATGAAGGTCCAGGCGGCTGGGATGGACCGCACTTTTAATTGGTCTAATGAGATGCAGAGTGGCCCGAGCGAGGTCAAACACCGCGGGACAGAGCAGGACAAAGGAGGACGGGGCACGAGGCCTGTCATGATAACGTTTTTCCAAAGACGATAGTACCACAGAAATCCTTCACAGATTATTGTAAGATAAGGAATTAAAGACTATTTCATGCTGATACAATGATCCTATTGATAATCCTGCATATTTTACTCAGTCAGGCCTATAATATCTCAATATTTTCAGAAATGCACATACAAGAAGAGTCCAGAAAACACATTTTGCTTTTATTTTGCTATTAAAACATATGAGGTGATATGCAGTTGCTATTGGGCTGCTTCTGTGGTTAAACATAACAAAACGTGTGTCTTTGAGACGATGAAAAGAGTGACTTAATTGTTTGGCTTGTTTTAGAGGCAACGTGTTTATTTGTATCAGACAAGGTTTCTCCCTAAAGCAGCATTAATCACAACCTTTTAATTAACACGTCTTTCATTCAACGCATTTAGGGATGTAGTGGTTTGACCTCCTTCAAACCCAGACGTGAGTTTCACTCTTTATTTTAATGCACCCTATTGCACAGGCTAAATGAACGATCTTAGAGAGCATCTATTTGTTATGTTGGCTTATGCAGGCTCAAATAAAGCCTCGAGGAAACTTGGGTAGCTTGGATAAAAATGAATACATATGTAGCCTATACATTCATAATTATAGACAGCACGATATGTGTTGCTTTAATACGTAACGGGACGATTCGCAATAGCTGGGCGGAGCGCGCGCGCTGATTGAAATGGAGCAGGAAGCGCACGGGCTTTTCAGGGTCTGTTTCTCCCCTGACTGAAAGAGTTAAGCTGAAGTTGGCAGCCAACTCCACTCGGTCAGACGTGCAGAGAATGGAAAAATAAAGGACTCGAAAATCATTTCTTTTGTCTCGTTATAGACAGCTTATAATTAGCTTAACAGCAGTGCAGCGGATATAATGAACGTAAACGAATTTGAAAAACGAGATCACGCTGCGGGGTGTTCATTTCAGGAATATTAAGAATTATTCGGGCCTACAGCAATTTCTTTCATGCCACCAATACACAGATGATGTTTATCCAGGGAAAAGTTAGTCACGTATTGCATTTATTTGTGGATATCATGTCCGAGCGTCCTCCCATTGCGTCTGTTCTCGCGTTATTAATTGGAAAGGGGTTTGTGACACAGACCAAGAATGATGCACGCGCCTGTCTTTGCTTTTAAGGGTTTGGCGATTTTTGTTTGTTTTATTGGCAGGCACATAGACGTGGTCTTCCGACTTTATAACTAATTAATTAAAAAATATATATTGATTTTTTCTTTTTTCTTTAGTCTTATTAACACATATTGATAACTCTTGATGATCTTGGCTAAATAAACGTTATCGAGTAATAATATATTAGTGGAAAGTCACGTACGTGTCAGGCCTTTTACGCATCAAGTGCACATATTGCGCAGATGGCTATGGCGCATGTTCGGAGCTCGGGGGGTGGCGGTGTAATTGATAAAAACACAACTGAATGTGTTTCCAGGTAAGACGATTGCCTCCATGACATGTTTAATTCTAGTCTTAAACCGGTTCGATCATCTAATATTGAATATAGCAGTTTAGCACTTGGTTGCAGACAGGCCCAGCGTGCGTTTACACTATAGGCCGATGTAATTTAGATATCACGGAGGGTTTAATAGATACTGCATTTTTATTTCCCGCATTAGTCAATAAATGATGCGCATAACAGTTATTGCAACAAAAATAACTACTTTTATTTTATTATTTTATTATTTTTCTGAAGCGTCCATAGCGAAGAAGAATGACTCAAAACCCCTGTAGTCAAATTCCGGCGACGTGTGAATAGTGGTTTATTTGCATTTTGGCAGGGCGACCCCAGTGAGGCTTGATTTTTATTGAAAAGCAGCTCAGTGAATCACATTGAAGTGCCAGTTATCGCCTCCTAAGATTTCAGAACTGCAGGTGGTGATTGAAGCAGAAAAAAATAAAAATATTTGACTCAGAGGCTACCTTTCAGTCTCTCACGCGCCACAATGAAGACTGCCATCTCCTGTTTTAGTTTATTGGCTCCCTTTGTCGCATTATCTAATCATAGGCCATATCAAAGTTTGGCAGTGGTGAATGACTCACACGGGGCTGAGGCTGAATGCGTAGGTGTCCTACTCTGCAGTATCAGATGATGGGTTACAGTCTGTGTTTCATTGGGCTGTGCCGCCTCCAAGATGAGGTGAAGTGCATTATCGGTTAGTACTTGAGCATTAATGTGCACTTAGTTTATAGCATAATGATTCTACTCTGTTACAAATGTCTTCTTGTGCCAGAGGAGTAATGCTCTAAATGTCTTTAAACTGCTATTGTTTGTGTAGTTGTCTTGTTATGAGTCAGTTTGGTCTATTTTCTTGATGTAGAGCACTCACAAATATATTTTGTTTCCCTTATTTTCATTGTTTATCATTACTGTCTGCTGCATTTTGCTCTTTGTGTATGAAAATGCAGCACAAGGTTTTCTAGCCATGGAGACTGTCTGCAGAGCAGGTGCATCCATGAATGACAGACTTTTCGATGAGGCAACATGGCAGCCACTGACAGAGCAAACGCCAAATCCTGCTGGGAGTTCGGGAGTAAATTTAGGTTTGGGTTGATGGGAGACACTGCATTGCTGTGTAGTAAACAGCTGAGGCAAACTGGGTGACCATTCAGCCCTGAGCAGTCCCTATCATGTGGCTCTAAATCGTCTCATAACTGGTGTGTGCGGGCAGAGAGTGTGGCTGCTGGGTTTGTTTCAGCCTCTTTGTTTGCTGTGGTAAACCCATGAGCAGCTGCCGCTGGTGGGGTCTGGAGGGATTCTGAAGCTGTGTGTCCTCTCTTTGCCATCCTCTGCCAAGGTGGCATTATGCAAGTGGAGCGAGGGGTAGAGAGACAGCGCGCAGAGCGGGCGGGGGGCACCGCGCAGAGAGGGCGGGAGGGGGGTAGGGGGGCCGTGGGGGTTAGGGACGAAGCAACGGCGGCCATAGTAAAGATGGAGGAAGGCTGAGGGCTGCCGGGATTGGTGCAGGAGAAGACTTGCTCCCTTGAACTTTGCCTTGGTGTCAGAGTGGAACTTGTCGATTTGGCAAATAGTGCGGCGTCGGACAAGACCGTGCCTCTCCTCCACTCCCACCTGCTCCCTCCTTCTCTCTCTCTCCTCCTCGTTCTGCTCTCACTCTCTCCCTCTCTCTGCCACTATAGCACCCCCTTCGTCACCCACCCTCTTTCTCTTTTCCCTCCCTTTCAGCTCTTGAAGCTAACGCATTGGCTGGGCTACAGGCATCTTGTTGCCAAATAGGTGGGCCCTACGCATGTTGGCAAAGACTCAAGCAATGGTTAGGGAAAGAACGCGGAGAGGACGAGAGACGTCGAGCGAGAAACAGAAAGAGGAAGAGAGAGAGTTGGAGAGAAAAGGGGAAAAAAGAAGCGGCACTCAGCTTTGCCAGCGGTCGTATGCGCTCGTCCAACATTGATTCGGCTCTGTATTTTTTTTCCCTGTTCTGTGCTCTGCTCTCCCTGGCCCCCCCATCTGTGTGTGTGTGCTGTTGTGTGAGTGTGTGCGAGTCTTGTGCCGGCCCAGGGATCAGAACAGACACCACCACCAATTACTCTTTGCCAAGGATTTTTTTTTTAAACTTATAAATAATTTTGGAAAGCTCAAAGGACTGTTTACTTTATCTCTTCCCGTTGTTGAAGTTTTCTCCCTCGTCGCAATATTGTCAACATTTGGAATTTTATTTTTTGTGTGTTTTGTACTCTTTTTGTCATTTTGTGCTTTTGTCTAATGAGTTTTTGGCAGTGGTCCGGCTGCGGCAAAACGTGAATTTGCCCATTCCGGGAACTCTTTTTTTTTTTTCTTTTTTTTTTCTTCCCCCCTCTTTACTTTGGCCCGCTCTTTTTAGTGAGCAGCATATTCAGCTAATTATTATTTTTTTTCACAGTCCCCAAGTTTTTTTTTTGTGTGTTGTTTTTTTTTCTTTTTTTTTTTCATCTGGTATTTCTTCACACTGCCAAACCAACACTTGCTTTACATTGGGGAGCGCGGGAGGAAACGGAAAAAAAAAAACTGGTGCAGGAGATTTTTTTTTTTTTTTTTTCACTTTAAACGCTGTGCCAAATTTATGATGAGAGTGCAAAATGGTAACTACCAGGCCGTCTGTCTTCCTCTTGCTGTGTGGTTTTCTGTGGTGATTTGTGTCTGCGTTCAGTTTGTTGCGGAAATGTGAGTCGGGTTGGAGCTCCCCTTGCATGGTAGCGCAGATAGGGAAATGGTATGGCTGATCTTTTAGCTGCACATTTCAACAGTGGTCTTGTGGCGGCAAAGCTTGGCGGTGGTGAGCGACCGGTGTGTGGCAACCCTGGCACAGGAACGCTGTGGCGAGATCTGGGCTTTGTTGCCCAGAGATATGTAGTGAAGGTATTATAGTACTGATGAATAACTTGTATTTTGGACAGAAAAGTGGGAGCGCACCTCGGCTCAGCACTTTCTTTTTGCATGCTTATTCTCTGTGTTGTGTGTGTTTTGTGGAGTTTGTTTTTGAAATATTTACAGCCATTTTACATGTTTTTTTATACTGAATTTATTATATTTAAGAAAGTTTTATATGTTAACTAATTACTTTTTTATTTTATAGATACAGGCTACAATTCAATGCTACACTTTTACACTTTAGAAAAGGCTGTCTTGTTTTTTTTTTAAACAAAAAGAATAGCGGCAAATTTTAAAAGCTGTGGAATTGCGCATTCTGTCTTTTGAGAATGTCATTTTTAGCATGCAAATTCCGTCACACTTCACATTTATTTTAATTTTTTTTTTTACACATTTTTCGAAATTCAGAAACACACACTTTTCCTCTTGTTTTCGAACCTACACACGCCTTTACACACTGTTTAACACAGACCGTATTCTCATCTTTCTCCAGGATGAATTTCATCCCTTCATTGAAGCCCTCCTCCCACATGTCCGTGCCTTCTCCTACACCTGGTTCAACCTACAGGCTCGCAAGCGCAAATACTTCAAGAAGCATGAGAAGAGGATGACCAAGGACGAGGAGCGCGCGGTGAAGGATGAGCTGCTGGGCGAGAAGCCGGAGATCAAGCAGAAGTGGGCCTCGCGCCTCTTGGCCAAGCTCCGCAAGGACATCCGGCCCGAGTTCCGCGAGGACTTTGTGCTCACCATCACGGGGAAGAAGCCCCCCTGCTGCGTGTTGTCCAACCCGGACCAGAAGGGCAAGATCCGCCGCATCGACTGCCTGCGCCAGGCCGACAAGGTGTGGCGGCTGGACCTGGTGATGGTGATTCTGTTCAAGGGCAGCCCTCTCGAGAGCACGGACGGGGAGCGCCTGGTCAAGTCGCCCCAGTGCTCCAACCACGGCCTGTGTGTCCAGCCGCACCACATCGGAGTGACGGTCAAAGAGCTGGACCTCTACCTGGCCTACTTCGTCCACACACCAGGTATGTCACACTGGTCCACTCCGGGCCTGCACAACACTCACATTATTCTACAGGAATGTACTTTTACTGGAAAGAAGGGAGACCGAAAAGAATGTAGTTACTCTTTGCTTTGTTAATACAATATTAGTATGATTTGCATGGCACTAAAATACCGAAACACAGATGAATTGTTGCCAAATCAACAATATATTTTAAGTAGCTTTACGAGAAACCAATCAAACATGTTATACTACATGATTTTACTGTTCCATATAATATCACATATAATTGAAGTTTTCATCAATAGTGTGGTTTGGTTCTGACCTATTATGTCTTTAAAATTATTGCTGGTGTAGTTTTGTTTTTATCCTGATTCGTGTGTTTGTATGAATAGTAGTTGAACTTCTGTATATCCCAGACTAAATACAAATCCCGCCTCTTTTTTTTTCCTTTTCTTTTTTACCTCTTTTGCGTCTCTTTCTAAAACCGTGCAGCCATAATACATTGACTTTCCATACACCTCCGCGATCCCGTTGCCAGCGCTGCCCCTGATTAAGCTCAAAGCAGATCCGGTGCCAAACAGCGATAAACACGACAAACAGCGCTCAGGGCTTCGATAAGCGCCGCGTCTCCACGTTTAACACCGCGCTGTCGTCTCGAGCCTCAGAGGATGTTTCTATCTGCTCCCAAAAAGATCCACCAGACTTCCGACAGCTCGCCTCGCAAACCTGTGTTTACTTAGAGATATGTTTGCCTCGCCACATTTGTTAAAGCATTTGTGCGCAAATTTGTCTAAATCCAAGCTCCTATGTTCTCCTGTGCCATGTGTCAACAAGAGCATCTGCAAACCTGTTCATCTGTATGTGCGGTGGGGGGGGGGGCACCACGTCTCCATTAGCTGTGTGTAGTAAGTGGGGACGTCAGCGAGGGCTGTGCTGTGTTTCAGTAGCTTCTTTTGCGGTGCTCCAGAGAGTGAGGGTACAACTGGCCTGGTCCCAGGGAGCGGGAAAGACGGGCACGCCAGCAGCACACAGAGTGGACACGCTTTACATTAAGAAAACAACCACAAAAAACACGCCTGCAGAAAACATATTTTTATTGAAAAATACAAACTTTTTTTTTTTTTTTTCTAAAATATCATGTACAAAAATGCAAAATTGTAATGCTCAATGTAGAATTTTGTTGTTTGAATTAAATAGAACTTGCGCCCCGGTTAATATAACATTTTATTGATAATAGTACTTTCATTCATAATAGGTTAGCGCAGTAATGTTATGTGCCTGATGCTAATTATAAATAATACATCTTCTTTATTTGACTCTAGTACTGCTATTGTTTAATGTAATGCAATAGTAATATACTATTATATATATATACAACATACATACATACATACATGTTATGGGTATAATTGTATTTAGCTGCTGTATATTCACAAGTCTTAGATTCCACATGTACACTTGCATTTTACTGATTTTTATAACATAACGTAAAAACCAACACACACGCACACACACATGCACACACACACACACGCACACACGCACACACACACACACACACACACACACACATGCTGTTCATATGTATGCAAGAATTTGAGTCATATTGTGTCACTTCATTTTCCAATTTGAACTTTCCGGGTGTTAGCAGGTGTCAGCGCTGACTATTCCGTCTTACACAAACGCTCACAGACAGTTAGCGAGTCCTGCTATTATCCCGCTCCTCTTACCACTGGCATACAGTTACAGCCCTTAATGCGGCTCCTTGGCAGAGAGGTGCAGGTTCCTCAGCGACAGAGCGCCCCATGCCAGGCTCCTTTCAGCCCTGTGTGTAACTCGGCTTGAGTTCACGGGAGCCTCGGTGAGCGCCTCTTCCTGTCCCACAATGCTCCGTGGCCAAACCGCCGCTCAGATTAGCTCCCAGCGCAGCCTGGTGCCCCTGCGAGTAAAGCCCTTTTTTTGCTCTTTGCCAGGATTTCGGCAGCCACTCACGACCACAGCTAGTCTTTTCCTACAGTGGATCTCAAAATGTAATTCCTGTTACGGCGACCTGGATTCTGGGTTTGACATTTGTGAAAAGTATTAGGGCGGCGAGTCCTACATTTGAGGAAAGGTGAAGACACGTTAAGACGACTGACCCATGTTGTTGCATTCACGTCACAGAGTGGGGGAGGGTGATTTCAATAAATAAAAAAATCTGTTTTTGTTATTACAATATCCTTGTCAAATTCTCGCTAAACGTAACAACTATTACACAAACAGAATTTAACTCTAAGACTCATTGGAAACAGAAGTCGCAATAATAAACTCAGAGATACAACTCTTCATTGTTACTCTTGTGTATTGATTTATTTAAAACTGTTGTATTAATTAGGCTTCATATTTGGATTATCTTTTCATGTACATTCATCATGATATCGTTTTATCTATTTGCAATTAGTGAGGCACCAGTTTGCAGATTTTTGTAGTGATTTAATAACATTTTGGAGATGTAACTCATCCAACCTCATTCGATATGGTCTCGACATTGGGATATAACACATATTTTTATAGCCATAAGGTAAGTTGTATACACCGTAGCTACCTGTTCCCTGTTTTCCGGCAGAGAAACAGGGTTAAGCGCAGTTTAAAGTGGACAGACATGTAGTGCCTCTGCTCTAACCCTTGGGATGGCAGCGTTACAGTTTTATTCTTAGCCCCATCGTGGCACAGTGTCTCGCGGAAGCTATCAGTTGTCAGGCTCCACACGATTGGACCTGAGCCTCCCTTCACCCACCCGCTCCGGTCCCGTCCTATCCCTTTCCCTGCTCCCCCTGTCCTACTGATGTCACCGTGGCCAGCTGCAGGGAGTCGGGGTGAGCCAAGCTTTCATGGTGTGTGATTGACAGGACAGGAGATCCAACCCCCTTCTTGTCCACTGTGTGTATGTGGCTCTGCATTTGTCCAATTATAGAGCGGGCTCGCATGCAGGGCAAGCGAGAGCGGGGACACATCAAAGCGGTCTGAGGCCGAGCCGGACTTTCGCTGTGGACTTCTGGTCCACAGCTGCAGAGCTCGGTCCAAGGCGAAATAAAAAGAAAACATTACACTAATTTTCCTTTTAGACAGATATTTTTGCTGCAGACAGAGCCTTTTATTTTAGATTTGATCATTTACGCTAAATGTACAAATTACCCGATCAAGCTAAATCCATTTATACTTGAAATGGGTCTAACCTATTAACAAATCCCCCTAACTCAAAATGACTATTCTCTCTGATTTAGGGCGGCACAATATCACCAAAAGCGAAATATTCAATACGTGTCTTCACTATTGTGAGAACGATATAGAGGTTATGCATGTGATGTCATAACATAGCAACAGCATGGCAGTTTGCATGTGTTCTATATATCGATTGAAAATTTCCATACCCTCTGTTATTGTGATATTTTTAGCAATACAGTTCTATACATTTGATTAAATTTAAAGGGGCATTATGCAACTTTTTATGCAAGAAAAAAAAGCTTTTATTTGTGTGTTTTTGACCTTGTAGTTACCCAGCGGGTGTATGAGTAGTTTGCATTGTGCCTTTGCTTTTGATCACAGTGGCCTCTACAATGCTGCAGGATCCATTTTTTTTGTAGGTTTTCTGGTGAGAGGGTCCGTCACCAGAGAAAACCTTCCAAACAATTGATCTTTGAGCGTCCTAGAGACCACTGTGATCAAAGGCAAAGGCGCCATGCAAACCACTCATACAACTACAAGGTCAAATACACACAAATATAAACTTTTTTTTTTTCATATAAAAACTTGCATAATGCCCCTTTAAGTCAATTGTTTTATCATCAAATTGTGTAATAAAAAAGATAATCCAGAACCATAACAAGGCTGAAAAACGGAACTAAGCATTTATGCATTTCTATACGATTTTGTTTTAGGCAGTGCTGGCAAACAATGTGTGAACCTCAGATGGAACACCTCTGTGATTTGTGACTTCTTGCGACATGGATACTGCATGGATACTGCATCATACACAGCAATGATAAAATCGATATATGTGCAGCCTTGCTCTGATTTGACATATTTTGCATTATGTATCCTGATCTAGGCACTACCATATCAGACTTTTTTTGTTTTCCAGTCATTACAGTCGGCTGTACATTATCTATAAATGCAGTCCTAGCCCAGACAGGTTTCATATTAGATTCATATTAAAATAAGATATTAGGTCTTTTTAACTACAAAAACATGCTCTGCTTAACCCCTCTGCTTGTGCATGAGTCCGACCATGGCTCAAAGCGACGTCTGGCTTGTCATTTGCGCGCTGACCACCGTGGACGGAGAAATGTGTGTGGCCTCCGCTTCAGTCATATTTGGCCATTTCCCTTTATTATTTCTCCATGACAATTTCCCATAGCTCTGCGCCGTTCACGGTTCGAAGCTAACAGGTTCCAACTCCGGAATTGAGAGACATTAATTTACCCATCAACGTGTCTCACCGATCCTTCTAACATTACAAATGGTCCAGAGAGTGCGTTTAAATGGAGACGAAACAAAGCAGGGATACCAACAGGGAGCCAGGCGAGACAGCCAGCCAGAGACTTAACGCCTCCGCACGTCAAAATAATCCTTCAAACACATCTTATCTGCTTTGTCCAATATCCTGGGCTGCAAAAGGCTGCAAAAGTTATCAGATGCAGTTATGCAATGAAAAAGCAAGGTAGGGTAGGAGGCGTTATAAGTGTTTTGTTAAAAGAGCCAGCTGTTTCACGGTATTATAAACTAATATTGAAGACAGTTCTACAGCACATGCGCTTTAATTTATATAAGCGTAAAGTGAATGATTGATTTAGCCTTTTAAAAGCTTAACCTTGAATTGACTGTGAAGGTAGGGATGTGTGATACCAGCTTTTCCACTTTTCGATTCATTTCCAAGGTTGGTATTTACATTGCCATTCGTTTTTAATCTGAGTATTAATGAATGTGTTTCTTCATGTGCTTTAATGTTATTTACGTAGCTTCTTTGTCCATTTAGAGCAGTGGAATTAAAAAAGAATGGGCAGGATGTGCTTTTTTTTGTTATTATTTCCCACTGGTATCGATTCGGGAATTTGGGTCTTTGTTATTGACTCACGTATCCCTATCTGAAAGTCCTTGTGACCTACTTTAAGCTTTGTCTGTCAATCGCACTATCAGAATCAGCAGTATTGACCGGACTATTCGATGAGTTCTTTTTCTCCTATCGCTGATATAGAAAAACAGGGACCGTTGGAGCCGTGGTTGCGTTTTGGGAGACTCCCGCAGCGAAAATACACTTCTGCTCGCGGGCTTACAACGGAAACTTGTCATTCGAAATGCCTCTGCCAATAAAAGTTTGGACTTGAGCGGGACAGTGTAGGAGGCCGTTGTTTTTAAATGTAGTGCGCTGCGCTGGGGCCTCAAACTGGCCAATTTTCAGCAGTCCCGGGTTTTTCCTTTTAGGAGTGGAATGAGAGAAAAGAGGAGTGTGTGAGTTAAAGAGTGTCTGGAAAATAGGTTATTGGAATATGGCCGCGCTTTTCGCCTGTTAGGACTTGGCCCTTTACTTTGACCTCTGCAACCGCTTTTCTCACTACGTTGCCCCACGATTTAGGTCTGACAGCTGAACGGCTCCGAGGTTTGGGACCGGGCCAAACGGCTTCTTATTCTTTGTAATTATCCAGTTTAGTGAGTAACATTGAAAAGACATAACACAAAAGAGCGAGTATATGATTGAATTAGGTTTAATTTGGAAAACAGAGGTCAGGTCCTAGCTCCGCAAATAGAAAAATTCCCTCTAGCAGAAAGTGCTTATTGTGGGTAACACGGATTAGCATTATTTCCTAATTTCACTGTACACTGGTTTTTAATTATTTGTATAATGAAGGTTAATAAATAAATGTTGCGGTGTGTTTTTTATCGGCCGAGGTTGTGGTAATTTTTTTATTAGCGAACGGCAGCTGACAATTAAAGCAAGGCATGTTTAAAAAGAGATTCTGAATTATATAGAGATGATTATTATTCAATTATCAGTCAAGGTGTTTGAAACTGTCCCTCCCTGCCCTTTGACTTCCAAATTATCATAATTTTTTTATTAGATATATATTTTTTAATCACCAGATATTAAAAGATTTACACTGTTAGCCTACTTACACTTTTTTTTTTTTTTACATTTTCCTTTCTGCGTTAATTTGAGGACATGCACGTTTTCTTTGTGTGAAAGCTATCTCATTTGAGTGTGTGAATTTGCATGACCAGTCGCTTTTTTCTTTTTTTTTTTTTGCTCTGTCCCGGCGCCAGGCCTGAAATCTGTCCATTCCTTTAAAAAGCATACGTGCGTCCGCACAGGAGGGGCAGCAGCTTGGCCGGATCCTCTCCTCTGAGCCCGGGGCAGAGCAGAGAGGTGATGAAGGAGACTTAAAACAGGAGCAAACGCAGCGAGCTACGAAAGGAAACGTCTTGTTGTTCGGGCTCGTTCCCAGCAGGCAGACCGGACTGTTCCCTCGGAGCAGTGGAGCAGGGCGCACTGAGACCTGCCCTGTAATTGGGACAAGCTCTTTCCATACGGATATCCCCATCAAATACACACTCTCTTTCTCCTTTTTATTTAAATTCAAAGTCAGATTTACAGATAAATAAAACCTTAATCAACTATAATGCATGCCATTCACCGTTGAGAAGATGATATTGATATAAAGTAATAAGAAAAGCGCACAATGAAGATGATGCAAAATGCCATGCTGAAAACAAAGAGAAAGGGAGGGCACATATTCAGGCTAGTGGGGCTGGTTGGCAGCATTTGGCAGCCAACGCTGCAGCTCTGTTTAGAAGGTGCCAGCTTTTCAAACCGACACACAGCCTCTGCCAACTCCTCTCCTTCTGATCCTTTATTTCTCCCCTCTTTTTAACATTTTCCCCCATATCCTTGTTTTTGCTTAGCACTTCTTCCCCTGTGCATCCCCTTGCTCCCTTAAAACCTCTCCTATAGGCGCTGTGTCACAGCAGGGTGCTGAAAACCACGCGTTTTTAAACTTATTTTGTTTCACTGTCTGGAATAAAAGAGCTATCGTGTTACCAGACGTTTTTTCTTCTTCTCGCTCTAAAATATGTTCCGCCGGCTTTTGCAGGGCGAATATTCAGTGTGATGGTGCTGCTGCTGTGAATTCAGGTCCAAAACAAAATGGCGGATTAAGCCAAGCTGGTCGCTGAGACAGTAGAACTTGCTGTGCGTGCATGAATCATTGTGGTAAACATGGTTTCTCCTCAAGTAAACATTTCCTATGTACAGCTGCTGATGGCCTGAAATAATATATAGATTGTTGGCACGGCATAACAATGTTCCACACTGTTCCTTCTAGACGCTTGCTGATTTTGGCAGAAACCGCTTTCAATTGGAAACACAAAAAGTAAGGATTTAAAAAAATGAATAAACTAAGAAAACCCCACTCTATTTCACTACTGGATGCACATGTTTTCATTCAGTATTCTTTATAACTCTTTAAATTATTTACACCTTTAGCAACTATGGCAGTGTGCATTACCATGCTTACTTGACTGTTAACACTGACTGTAATTAATACCTGGCAAATTCTGGCAAAATCAAATGACTTTATTGACTCTTATGTCAAGTTTTGATATTTTCCACAGACACTTTTCGCTTTTTGACCGAATGTTTTGAGCAGAACTGTTTGTCGTACTCTACTACAAGGACTTCCATGTCACATATAGCTAAATGTGGACATACACAGTAATTGCACCTCTCTATGATGCACCCAAACCACAACTGGTCCAGCTCTGGGCGTCCATGTGAACGTGGCATTAGGCCTTCCACTCTTCGACCACGCAGTGAGTGACGGGAGCGGGCGTTAAACGGTGGGTGTGGGGGTGGATGGAATTACTCAATAATGATCAGAAAATTAGAGCCATTATTGAGGGAGAGTAAACAGGCCTCTCTAAGTGTGAAAGAGCCTATTCAGTCAGGACCAGGAGCAGGAGTCCTTTCTTCCATTCAGAGATGCACCCACGGCCTTGAGAGCCCGTCTTTTGTCCGCTGAAATAACAGAGAGAATGTATGGGGTCGCCGGGGTATGGGGTCCTGTTCAAGCAAGTATAGGCGCAGTATGGAAGACCTATTGACCGACGACACTGCCCATAAATCAATACTTCCCACGTTTTCTTTTTTTTCCCGTTTAAACCAGTGAGGTCCAGACGTTTTGCCCTGAAAGCTTTGGAAGAAGGCGGATTTCGACACCATTTTGGACGGGAACTTACAAGCTTTTGTCTAAGATTGTGTTTATTTAATCTGTAGAAATACTCATGGCTATTTGGATCAGTTATTGACGGATTAAGATCCGGTCACAGAATTACCAAATAGCAGACATATACTGTAGGTCTTACAATATATTCACTGTAGTGTAGACTTCGAACATGTTCTGAAATGCATGTAGCATGTAGTAAGTATTAAGTACGGCTTTTCATAACGGCTATGACCAAGAACTTTCCTTTCATGTGCGAGCAAACATAGACTATTAGAAATCAGAATCTGTCTATTTCTTACATCTTTTCACTTTATCTTACAGCCAAGCATTCCACTTGCGCACTTTCAACTTTTCATTCTGTGCAAATTAGCCAAACTTTGCTAATTAACTCGTCTGCCAGAAGTGCTAAGTTCAGAAATCTTGGCAGGGATGCGTGTTAGAGTTTCTAAGTGTCTACAAGTGCACCTGGGTGTGTTTGTTTTTGTGTGTTTTTTTTCCTTCCTCTTTTCCCTCTCCTCATCGAAACACCCCGCACTTGTTTTCCATCTTCAGCATCCGGAGAGTGACAGTCTGGGGAGGATGGGTGTAAAGCGCTAATGCAAAGGCTTCCGCATTTAAAGAAATTGTAATTCATGTAAAACTAAAGTCAATGAACTTGACGTATCTCTTTGCCAAGAAGCGGCACATCACTGCAGAATACAGAGAAGAAAAAATGGTGTTAGATGGAGTTGGCAGTTATTCGCTCATTTTTATTATTGATTTTTATGTATACCCTGATCTAGAGGTCGACCGATATATCGGGACGATATTTGGGGATTTTGCAATATCTAGAGTGGCCAAGTATGTATGTTTTTACCGTATTATAGACCAGACATTTGGAAAAATCAGAAAAAATATTTGTCAAAAGTATCGGTCAAAAGTCTCGTTCTTGCATGTCGGCATCAACCAATACAAATCCCCCAAAAACCCATATAGGTCGGCCTCTACTGAACACTCAAACGTGTTTTCTTATAATTGTTCTAAACATTTAGTCATTGAACAATAGGTGACGCTGAGCAGAAAGCTGACCAAACCGTCGCGCTCCAAGTGTAAGTGACCCTGTGTGTTCAGCGCGTTGGATGCGAGTCAGACTGGCCGATGAATAGAGTTGCCATGGCCACATAGTTTTTTTTTCTCTCTCTTCCTGTCTACCTTTCCTGGGTGATTTCCAAGCAGTGTCAGTGACTGGCCTGGTTGGCACACTGAACTGTCATGGCTTGCGGGGCGGTTTCAGTGGCAGCCTGGTCCTCCGTGTGGCAACCAGACTGTAGGAGCCCTGCCAGTGGAATCCGCTCAGATCACTTTCACTGTATAGAGGGCATCCCCCGCTAACTGGCTGCACATACATTCACACTTGTGCGCACAAACAAACAGAGAGAAACATGGACAATGGAATATGTGTGTGTTATTGTAGCATTTTCAGCGTTTTCCTCAGATTCCCAGAAAACAAGTGCACTTCCGCATTCTCTAAAGTGTGCTGAAAATATTAAATTTAAACATGACCAGTGAGTCGGATGTTTCTTGGCATTGCGTTCTGCTCTCTTTCAATTTCTGAAGCATTGCCAAATCTGACATATGAAAGTATCTGACTGTAGGGTTAAGGCAGATTTTTTGCTTTCACACATTTAGTTGAGTCTGAGGGGATTAAAGGGACCTTTATGTTGTGAGTACATTTTGTAACAAGATAGAAAGTGTGAAATGACGTGAACCTGTCCTGTTCCTTCCCCACTGGGAGGTTGTACTCATTTTAAAGTAAACTTGACACGATCTATCTGGAACATTATGTCAAAGTGAGGTTGTATTTTACACATACTGTACGTTCAACAGTGAGCATAGATTTACTTGGTTATCCATTTGACCAAAGCAAAAGAAAAAAACACATTACATCTCTCAGTCGTCTGTTCTGTGCTATTTGGGCTATTTCAGATAAAGAAAAAAACACAACCCTTTGTTTATCTCAGCCTTTTCTATCTGGACTCACTCTCTCGTAGATTAGCTGGTCCCGAGTGGCTCTGTCCATTCTTAGAAGTGTTTAAAGCACTGTGTAAGGTCAGATATTGTTTGTGCTCTGTGACACATGAGCGATCACCGCGGACCCTCGCCTCGTTCAACCCCACACCTGAACCCTTCACACCTGATGCCTGTGGGCCAAATTCAAATGAAGGAAAACTCCCACATTCATGAATCACTCAGCACTCCTTTCTATAAAGATATTTATTATGCAGTCTTAGCCTCTGGAAAAAAAATTATGATTAAAGTGAGATTTTGGAGATGTTATATTTGATACCTCTGAAAGTACAGGCAGATGTGGGTCATACTGTCTTTTCTTTTGTAGATGCTTGAAAGTAAATAATATCGCAGTGGTGGAAGAAGAACAAGAAAAAACAAAGATCAGATTAAAGTTATACTTAAGCAAATAAAAAAAAAATCCACTTTCAGATGTACTATATATCAGTTGGAAGTAATAGTATTTCACATTGATTTTTTGAACTTCTGACAGATTGTAATAGGCAGTGTTTTTAATGGAGAATTGTGCTGTTGTAACAAACCATGTCTAATCCAGCTCGCTCAGATAGAGGGTGGCATAACATGTAAAACATTGTAATCTTATTCGAAAACATCCAACACGTTCTGTTTTCTGTAATCTGCCATTGTCATGAAATGATGGGTTTGTGAAGCCCAATAGCACACTCTTTTGTCAGTTTTTCTTCAGCCGTAGCATTGGAGATGATACACTGTCATTTGGCCTTTGTGCGGTTAAATTTGATCGGTGTATTATTAGTGGCGGCGGACCACCCTGCTCCTGAGCCCTCCTTGAGTTTCCATTCTTGTCCCGCTCGAGCCTCAATGGCAACCCAAACATGCAGGCGGGCGAGTAGAGAGAATTAATGCAGTGACATAAGAGCGGAGCGGGACAGTGGGCGAGCTGTGCCTCAGTGCAATGACAGAGATAGTGATGGAGAATGTAATCCAACCCTGGGTGTTTATTTTAAGAGCTGATGATCTAGAGATGGCCATTAAAAGCGCAGAGCAAACAATTTAGGGGCAGTAAATCTGATTGGGGGCTGGCGTATGGTGTGGGTTAGCACCAAATCTCCCTTTCTATCCTATCAAAAGAAAAATACATGCGATGATAGTGAATTAAAGCAATCTGGCCTTGATTTTGCGGTTAGATTTTTATCTGTGGTTTTGGCCTGCAGAGCGTCACAGATCTCGCTTTGTGCGCTCGACTCGGCCTGCGCTTTTTATTGTCGCTCTGTTCTTTTCATCTGAGGTAACTTTCCCTTCTGGCCTGGCAGTAAAACACACCCTTACAAGATATCATTCGCACCCCAAGGCATTAAGAATGGCCCCTTTATTTCACATCACCCTGAGCGACCCAACACGCGTTCTGTAAATCCAGCGCTGGAAAGTTTATGGGCAGTTTTAATTTGCTTTTGATTAATAAAATAACATGCCCTCTTAGGAACCAACGGACCTTTAGTGCTTTGATGAGAATGAGCCAAAGACAAATGTCTGCCTTTTTTGTGAATGGAATGCAATAATTGTATTGTTTTCTATAACTAATATTATTGGAAGTGGATTGAAACATACAATAGTCAACTTCCCAACCCACTCCCAGCGGATTGATTTTTCAACACTCCACAAGCACCTAAAGATTTATTAAGGGCGTCTAAATATTGTCCACGGTCAGTTGTGACGGTGCGACCGGTGCGATACTGTGTTCAAGTATTGGCACTGACCCTGAATGGTTATGGAGATTTTGACAAAAGACGTAATTGCAATTTTTCTATTTGATACCTTTAAAAGTACTCTTGCCCAAATTGCCCCACTTTAGAACAATACACAATAATCTACGTTCAAAGATATATATTTTTTTTTATGTGGACAGTGCCCTCTTTTGGGGGAGTCCGGCTTTCACCTTTCCCCGACATGCAGAGTACCTCCGGGGGACAGCCACGTGACGAAAATAAGTCTGGAATGGAATCACATACACACTTTACAATATTCTTTATGGAAATCCGGTCCCAGCTGAACTTGAGATCACAAGGCTCCACAATCCTGATTAGTGAACATCTATCACTCAAATGCCAGAAACGGAAGAAAAAACAAAAAAAACTCAGCTTCTTTATGTTAGGTTTTTGCAGTAGTCAATACAGTGATTGCGAATTGATATCGATAAACCTTGCAGCCCTAGTTTTACACCTAAATAATGCTAAAGTTAGTCTGAATCCCTGCTTGAGCAAACCAAGTGATATGTCAATGTATATAATATAAATAATTAGCCACAGCAATAAGTCATAACAAAATAGTGGATCTTTTGAATGGTGAAAAGTGATGTGACTAAAACCCATGAAAAGATGGTTTTCGAAATGTAAGAAAAAAATGAATGTAGCGCTTTTGTGTAGCTTTCCTCCCTTGAGATCCTATAATACTCACAGTGCTGCTTTGTCATGAGTGTCCACAGAATCGCCTGAACATGGACCACAATTCATGCCTATATCACTGCACATCATTGTTTTTTTGCCAAACATTTTCTTTGACTGTTCATAGCTGCTGACTGAAGCAGCAAAACGTTAGGCACACATTTGTTCATGCCGAAAAACCTCCACCAGACACACACACACACACACACACACACACACACACAAAACGAAAAGTTGCGGTTTCCCTCCACTTCTACGTTCTCACTCATCTCCTTTCACTTTGGCTTAAGATGTGTGATGAAGTAATCCTGACATATTTTATATACTAATGCAAAACAAACACAGCCAAATTACACGCATTCATCCCACCAGTACCAATTCGTGGAAGTCGCTAGCCAAATAAAGCCCCCCCCCCCCCCCCCCAACTTTCCATTTTACTCACTCTCTGCGGATCTGTCCTGGCGAGACCCCTTAACTGGAATAGCTTTTGAGCACAGAGCCGCTTTTGTGGTGAGGCTACAAGGTGTTGGTGAGAAAGAACAGGATTTTTTTTTCTTTTCTGCTAGACTCAGGTCTCTTCCATCAATCCACTCTTCCCTCTGCTGTTGGCTGCTTCGCCTCACTTTCTCCAGGTCAACGCTGGTAAACAGGCAGTCACTCCACACACTGTTTATCACCCACACAGGAAAAACTTTGCTGATTTAGTTTTGGGAAAAGTCCCATGTTTCGCTTGGAAAGACGGATAGCAATTTTGCGGATTTCTTTAAATGTGACATTTGTTGTTGGTTTTCTCTTTATAGTTTGCAGGCATGAGCTTGCATCACTGATGTACAGGATCGGGCTGTTGAAATATGTGGCAGACCTTCAGCGTCCCCAGTTTCTGAATGTGTTTTGGGTCAGACTCCGGATGTCCCTGTTTCACATTCAGTAACTGATCTTCATGTCATAATGATTAGCTTTTTGACCATGTTTTAATGTTATATCCTCAACAAATTAACAAAAACATACCTGGAGTAGTGTTTTGTTTCATTCATCCAATCCAGTCCCTGATCGAAGTCTCCGGTTTCTTTCATTATTATTTTTTAAATCACAGAAAGTTTTGCATCACGTCGGACTGAGATCTAGTTACAGTCGGGCTCAGGCCAAGAAAGTAAACCAAACTATACAGTAGGTGACCTCATGAATCCCCATGTGTGGTGTCCAGTTTTATTTCTTTACAAAGTTGTGCTTTGTGGGACAATAAAGACCATACCTTCTATTAAATAACGCAAAAAGCATTACATTATAGTAGTGGCTGGACTGAGTGGAGAGCGTAGTCCAAATTACAGGCTGCGTGCGTAACCACTTTCTCTTTGTGTTGCTTAACTTGCTTTGTGGTGTGGATAATATACATGGCCGACCTCCCCACTGAGAATGATATTACTCGGCTAACTAAGCCATTTTTTAGCCTTGACAGAACGGTTGCACGCGCCTCGCTCGCTCACACATACAGTACACAAAGTACACTTAATCAGGCGGACATGTGTTCAGCGCAGCCTGTCATTACGCGCGCCTTGATGTGGTCACTGGGTGCCGCTGAGGCCTCTTATTATTGTCGTTTTATGACAACTCTCGCTCAAACGCTCCATCCCACTGTCCCTCCTCTTTTCCCTCGGCTCACTCCCATTTACACAGCCACATCCATTTTGACTGCCAGTCGCAACTCACAGGATTCCCACGCGTCCTGGTAAATCTGGAAACCTGGAAAATAATTTGACTATTTCCAGTCATAGAGAATGCACGGTGTGAAGGGGGGGGGGCTCAAATGAAGCTACATCTCTCACGACTGGTGTGAACTTGTTTTGAAACTGTGTTACTTTGGCTTTTTATTACCAAGCTCTGTTGTTGCCCGTACAGCATGAGTAATAGGTTATTTCAAGTTCAATGACATCAAGTCTTTTTTACAAGCATTATGTGTATACTTTTGTATTTATAAATAAGTACACATAATGCTTGTCAAAAAGACTTGGTTTTAGAGAATAATTCAAATTGCTTTACAATATTTCACACATTATTTTACAAATGTTTGTGTAAGCTCTCCATTGTAGTTTGCCTCTGGGTAAGTATAAATAAGCCTTTGTGTATGTAATAAAATAATCTGTAAATATATATGACTTGGAAAAAACATCCAAAAAGAAATAACGTGTGTGTTTTATGGCGCTTACTATTTGAAATGCACACTGTGTCTGTAGCCTGAAGAACAATGCTGTGTGTTTATATTGAGGCCTGGCATTTTGTGTAAAAATCCCCCTTGTTTGCCCTGTCTCCTTCACCTGTCCAACATCTATATAGATAGAAAACATTCTGACATTGACTTTAATAAGCCAAAGTTCGATAAGCTGCCGACAGATATCTATAGTGTCTCACATAACATTTAGAAAGATGCACTACTACATACAAATATGTAGAATAAAAGATCATTCCAAAGCTGAGCATTTAAAGCTGCTGTGTCAGTATCAGTGACACACATGAGGACTCGTGTAGGTTATGCACACAGACATCATATTTTTCTCGCCTGCTCCTTAATTAACGAGGTCTTCGGGAGTTTAAGCCCAGAGGCAGAGGGTAAATGAGTGAAGCGAGTCACCTCAGGACAACAACAGGTAAATCCTGTTTCGATCAGCCCCAAGGCCCTACTTGTTTCTTAATTTGGTTTATGAACTGGCTCGTCTTTCTTGCCCTAATCACCCCCACACGTATTTTTGCTAATCTTGTTCGTGCACCTTTTCCTATTTTTTCTGCCTCTGCATCAGATGCTTTCACCCCCATTTCGGTTGCGACTGCGATCCAGTTTAATCGAGGTGATGGACAGTTAGCAATGGGGCAAGGTGACACTGACACTAATATGTCAACACACGAGGATGAACTCTCCTTGTATAGTCAATGAACTGTGTTGCAACACTGAACGCATGGTCGATGTCTGCTCAGAAATGCCCAGAAATAGGACCTTTCCTTGGATTCTGTGCTTCGCGTGAGGCTGTAATTAGCACCTCTAATGTGGTTAGCTCCTAATTTCATTTGCTAGGAAACCCCATGACTTGTTTTGCTAACAATGCACTTGAACATGTCACAGAAGCCTGAATGGGTCAGCGCAAACTCACTGACACACAGTAGACTTTTTACTTTGAACTCCCCTGTGCCGCCTCAGTACCCAGCCAACTCCACTTAAGTAGGGCTGCATGCTTTTGGAAGTAAAGCAATTTTTATAATTGATGTTTTAAATATAGCTTCAGTTTACAGAGCATATTTTAAATCACTTAAGATGCATTGACAGTCGAGAGAAAGCCAAAATATGAACTTTTTAGAACATTTTGGTCTTAGGTTTAAAGAGCGGAGTTAGTAGCTTTTATTCATGACCAACTCTCATGGAGCCGATTTGTTTTTTCGGATATTGATTAGCAGTCAGTTGTATAGCTCTAACTCAAAAGTCGTGCGTGTATTTCTCTCAAAAGTTTTTCCTTTTCGGCAGCTTTTTATCCTGTACCCAAACACAATCAGGAAAGAAAGTCCATCCTTAAACAATTTTAAAGTCACAGGCACTATTTTGTATTTCCTTTAAACAAACATAAAAGATAATACCACAATATTTTCGAAAGTTAGTTTATTAGTTGCTTCATAAAGCCACACTTCTCCCGAACAGAACTGGGCCGATATTGATTTGCTGAGATGGCTTAGATTGTCGGCAGTATTTTTCATTTTACAAGCCTTTGGAGGATTCAGTCTTCACCAATAGGAAGAGAGCGCTCGTCCTGATCCATGTGCGCTCCTGGTGTGAGTATAACTTACAGTAGCGTTGGAGGGTCTCCTGAGGTCAGAGAGCTGAAAATCACAACGACATGTGGAATGCTGAATTGTGGCCAACACAAACAGGCAGAACCGGGCTCTCCGCGCGCACACCATTCTGTGGGTTTGGGCCCGGGGACTGCTGAACCGAACCACGCCGTGTCCAGTCTGGTCACTAGGCAGCAGGAAGAGCATAGGAAACAAACACTGGAGAAATCACTGGGAAAGAAATGAGAGCGAGATAATATTTTGGAAGCATTACATAAACGTGGCCAGAGACGAGTTTTAGAGGCAGTGCAGCGAGGGTTATTAAAAACGTCTGGACGTACAGCGGAGTCACTTTGCTATGGGTGACTTGACTTGCTTGTTCACATTGCAAAACACTGACGTCGACAGCTTTTACAAAATTGCAATGTAGTAAAAAAAAAAAAAATTATAATTTAGTTTCCTGACCAAATCCTGTGTGCGTCTCTGTGCTTTTTCAGTTTCCACTTGTACAACAGCAGGCATTTTGGTCCAGCAGAAGTGTGTTGGCTGCATCAAAATGAAGAGAGCAGTTAGGGTTTCACTTTCACTGAGAGAGAGCGGAGAGAGAAGGAGGGGAGGTGGGGGGGAGGCTACTAAAAGAAAAAACAAACACACTGGGCCTGCTGAATTATGGGTAAAGACAGCTGAGGCTAACCAGGTTCGGTTTCCACGGTGCAGCGGGGGGCTTATTGGAAAACAAAAAACTCCCAGGCTTTGCTCTGACGGAGACTGTCGCAATTTTTCACCCGAATTTGAACAAAAACAGCCAAATGTAAAGTCAAACACCTCCGAAAACAATAAACCCTGGGGTTCAATATGGTTTCAGAAATGTTCCACGTATCCCCGCGGCTAATGCCAAAAAGGAGGAGGGGGAGGGGGTGGGGGGGGAGGACCGGAGCAGGCGAGGAGGAATCTGTCCTCACATTTGCTATCAATTTAGAGTACTGAAAATAAGCACCAGGTTCAGTGGAGCCGAGTAGAACACCAGGAATGTTTTTCTATATAAAACTAAAAGTGAGCGGGGGGAAATTCTGAGAGCGGCGGACGCGAACGGCGAGAGAGAATCAGAACAAAAGGCGCCGGAATGAGCTAGAAGCACCTTGGCTCCAGATGTGACCGTGGCGCTGTCATGGCGACACACATGACCCTGAGGTGACGCAGGGAGAGGCTCCTGCAGGCAGAGCTGCAGACAAAGGGCTCGGAGAGATGGGTTTTATTGTTGTTTTAAACATCCAAGACTTGTGGCGTGACATCTGTGAGAACTAAGTTAAAGATCTCCCTCAGAATTTGAACTTATTTACAGAAACATTGTATTTGGAATCATTGAATTTCTTACATTAACAATAACACTTACAGGGAGAGGAAAAAGTGAGTACACCGTTTGGAATTTCTCATATTTCTGCCTAAATTGCTCATAAAATGTGGTCTGATCTTTATTAAACCCATAAGAATGAGTAAACAGTGTCTGCTTGAACTAATACCAGCCAAACATTTACATTTTCTGATATTTTAATTGGCCATAACGCGTTAACATTCACAGGACAGAGAGGAATAAGTAAGTACACCGCCTGATTCTCACTGAACTGCATTAGTTTTGTAAAGAGGAATGCTCCAAGATTCATCCTGATCGTTGTGCACGTCGAATCTGCAACTACAGGAAACGTCTGGATGAAGTTATTGCTGCCAAAAAACAGCTCTTTAATACAGGGGGTTCACTTACTTTTTCCACACTGTCCTGTGAACGTTTACACATTACAGCCAATAAAAATATGATACAATATAAATGTTTGGGTGGTATTAGTTTAAGCAGACACTGTTTATTCATTCTTGTGATTTTAACAAAGATCAGATTTTATGACCAATTTAGGCAGAAATGTAAGAAATTCCAAACGTTGTACTCACTTTTTCTTCCCACTGTGTTTACTTGTTGATTACTTACATAATCATGATGAGTTTGAAAACTGACAGCTAATGAATGATACATTTTGTGTTGCTGGACTAATAACTACAGAAATACTTGTCATCCTCGACTCAAATTTAATGCGTCACTTGCTACTAAACATTATTTTAAAAGTCTAATGTGTTCGCTAAATTACTTTTAACGGTCTTAGCAATTTTATAAACTCAAACTCCACAAGCGGCCCATCGAATCCCCTTAGTGACACAGTCTGGGACACATTAAAAGCTTTGAGAAGCCAGATTAACACACAGCGGCTTAGCCAGTTTGTACACATGAGGTTGTGGCGTACAGTGGTGGTCTTTCACTATGAGCTCGCCCCATAGTGAAAGACGAGTGGCTGACCCGCCAACAAAGCCCCTTCACCCGGCTCTTCCCACCAACAAAGTGCTGTTCTTAGGCCGATAGAAACAGTTGAAAAAGACTAAGAGGGAGTTAAATCGAAAGAAAACGCGAGGAGGAAGAGGGGGGGGGCTGAGAGACAGACCAGATGTGTCTTTTGTTTAGATTTGAACGGAGCGGAAAGGAAGGGTGTAGGAGTTAGGAGGCAAGGAAGAGAAAGACCGAGCGAGCAAGTGGGAGTGAGTGTTTCTTGTTTAAGGAGAGGACTGTAATAAAACCAAAGCATTCATAGCCCCGGCGCCTGTACGCGGGGCGGAGGGAAGGCCGCTCCATACTGTATGTGATTACCTATCGGCAAAACCACATTCATTATACTAATTGCTACAATGGTCCCGCGGTTTGGGGGGCTGAAAAGGGAGCGATTGGCGAGAGAGGGCCTGCATTGTTAACATTTGTTAGGCTCATTGACTCTAGAATTCATGGTGTCTGCCATTGTAATCTGCAGGGCTCATGCTCCAAAAGAAAGGAGTCCGAAATATCAAACAGGCCGGTGCTACAAAGATGTTTGAACCTTTTTTTCCTACTCACATAAGGGCTATCACTTGTAATCATTTCCTCTTACAATTAGTGCATAGATTTACAATACTTAGGAACAGAAGTCGCAGTACTTTGCTGACCTTATAAAATCCGGTCCACTCGACTGTACTTGTTTCTGGAGCATTGAAATGTATTAGTATTGGCCAACGTCAGAAAGCTTACAGGCCTAATACATTCATAACAGCACACTCTGCTGCCATCCAGAGAAAATTATCATGGGCGCACACGTTTAGCATGTGTTATGGATTCAGGCCTCGAATGGTAGCGAGACATTTACCCAAAACAGAAGCACAGAGGGCCAGGATTTGGATGGCTGCAGCGCGAGGCCTCTCCCTGCGTTTAGCTGCACAAAATAGTTCTGCCTTCAACAGCTTGTGTCAATATTTCCCCGTGTGTGGATGTGTGCGCGCCCAGTGTATGCAGAGAGCTTGCAGCAGACGCATGCTATGACAGTTCGAACATGAAACTCACACAACCCAATCTGCTGTGAGTGTCGAGCCCGTATCAGCCCATCACAGGAATGTTGCCAGTGGTTATCACCAATATGGCCAACAGTTGTTTATGAAACGTTTACAGCACACTGCAGAATTCTTCAGCAGGCCTTCATGGGAAATAACAGACTGACTAAAATCTTTTCTCCTGACATCTACTCCGATGTCCAACGACAAGTTCATGATTACTCAGATGTTTACCATAATTGTGAGCCACGTTTTGTTCTGTAAGTGTGAGTCCCCCACGGTGAAGCACGAGAGACTATGGGGGTGTATGGATACTTGATGAACTACACTCATCATGTGCTCCCACCGTTGTTTAGCTGTATCTGTGCTATGAGCTCTAGCCCTGCATTGACCAAGCAAATCTCATTCTGGCCAACTGGGGCTGCTGCTGGCTGACGGGGGCCAAAGTAAATTCTCTCGGTCTGTTATGGCGCTCTAGATAGAAGGGAATTCCCTGATGCCTGCTGGACAGATAGAGCACACATTTGTTCTATGCTGATGTATGTTTTCACATGCCGTATGTCTCTGAGGGGGGAAAGAAAGGCGTTTGCTGACAGATTGCCCTCAACTGTCTGCTGGATTTCACATAGGTCAAGAACAGATGCAGAAATATGAGAAGCATTTGAGCATCGATTTGTGTGATTTTGGATGTCACAATGGCACCGCTAAGTTTCCATGAAGATATTGTGAGATGAAGGATGAAACAGTTTTGGGCAATTATGTCCATATGTTGTTTTGTTATTGAAGTAACATCTTTAAATCAGCTTGTTTCCAAATGATAAGGTACGATGCCGTCTGTTTGATGTATGGTTGACAGGCCGCGGTTAGTATTACATTTCCTCTGCTGGCACCTTTTATTCGACACACACTCCCACCCATGTGGCCCTGCCTGCGCTGTACTCCCGGGGTCAGGGCTAAACCGCAGGGGCCTGACTAATCAGACCACACACAGGACAAAGAGCAGGAGGTGGGAGTACTTTCTGATGTCTGGAGCTCTGTGGGGAGGCCCAGAGGATAGTAGAGCGCGCAACAGGTTTTTTCTTGTACTCCTTAAAATGTTGTCTTTGCCTCACAGTGCTCACAGTGGGGAGTGCCCAATCCAAAAGTCAGCTGCCCAGCGGTTTGCAAATAATAGCAAGCAGGAAAGAAGTGTGATTAGCATGGCAAGCGTACAACAGCGCTGTACTGTTTCAGCCTTTAGGAAGAAACTTAATTACTCCGTATGAAGCAGGTTTGTGTGTAAAATGTATCAAAAGTAGCATTTTACTGATTTAATGATGACTGTTCCCTGCATGCTGACGTCGGTGAATCCTCTATCAATCCGATGTAAGTGGAAACAAATGGAGGACTTGTAAGTTGGTGTGTCGTGAACACATACCTCAATGACAGGGATGACAGCTGAATCACGCTCTCCACTCCCACTGCCATCCCCCCCCCCCTCCACAGTCTCCTCTCTCCCTGTGGCACGGGGGGCTCCCTCGCTGGATGCCTTTGAAGTGGCTTCTGGGAGGCCCCGGAGCGTGCCGGGGTCAGAGGTTACAACAACTGGGCCTCCCTGGACCTCCCTAACCCGTTCACCCCCCTTTAAATCCCACTAACCCTTAGACACACATAACTGAGTTAACCCCGGCCCCCGGTGCTCCTGTCACAGCCGCAGAACATTTCCCCGACACGTTAGGCTCCTGTTATACCTCAGGTCATGACAACTCATCAACCGAGGGTGCCGCCGCATCAGCTTATCGTCTAGTGGTTTAGAATTAGGGCTACACAATAGGTGGAAAAATAGTGATTTTCAATAACTATCTTGAATTTTGCAACAAGAATATCATTTCATCACTGTACCTTTCATTAGATCTGAACAAAAATATATTTTCTCTTTCTTTTTTCTAGCATTGCATCTAGGGCTGTCACAATAATTACTATATCGACTTATCGTTTAATAAATAACAGATAAATGATACATTTTGGGCTCGATATTTATCATCTGTCCGTTTATTAGCATCCCCCCCACAATGTCTTCTTTGTAAAACTTTGAAATCTAACTGAGGCAAATTGAGTTACAATATATTTCATGTTTATTGCTGCTTCTCTGGTATTTTTAGGATGTGATTAAGCACTTTTAGAACAAAGGTTTACTGTCCTGAGAGTTGACAGTATCTAGTATCGTCAGAATCAATAATATCATTTATCGCAATGCGTTCCTGCCTCAGTATATCGATATTCAAATTTGTTGACAGGCCTAATTGCATCATTTACAAAAATCAAACCTGCCTTTGTTGTTGTTGTTGTTGTTGTTGTTGTTGTGTCAGTTAATAATTATTCTATATTTAAACATGCTGTAAATATTTAAGGCAAAACTCCTACAATATTCATGCAGTTGCGATTAGCCTCAACATATTATGAATACTGTTAACAGAGAATTTGCTTTTGCTACAGATATAATTTATATTTATTTACACCTTTGGGAGGTCGTGTCTGTCCATCACAGTAGCATCCAGCTGTTTGCCTATCCATTCAAGTGAAATAAGGGCCACAAATGTGCAAAGATTTGAGAGATTTTTGTAGAAGTGCCCATTGTATTTGTTCCAGATACATGTGTGGTTAATGAATAGGATATTTGTTCCTCACTGTGCCGACACTGAAGAGCCGTTCGTCTGCTCATCGAGGTGTGAAATTGCTCTGTCATCTGCTTCACCTGTCAGATATAGAGACAGACTGATCACTTTCCGTATTTCGTATCCGACTGGAGCCTTTTTCTCCAGCCGTATCACCCACCTCCACAGCTGCCTCCTACCCTCCTGGTTTAACATCTGTTTCTAGTGAGGGCTTAGAGAGGGGAATGTTGAACTCTTAAAATTAATTAGCGAGTTACCAAATACACAGAGAGGCCTCCCCCCAGCTCTGTTGTGAACCACGCTCCCCTTTCTCCCAGCTTCTTCGTGTTCCCTCATCCCTGCCTGTCCCGCGGGGCACTTTATCACCAACGACCAATTACAGAGGGGAAGTGGGGTCAGTGACCTCGTGTCAGGCCTCATCAGCTCCCGTGTCACCTGACAGGGGCCATGCCACAGCAGCCCGAGAAGGGAAAGTGCGCGGGAGAGTTGCAGAGGGCTTTTAATAAGGTGCAAGTGTCGTATCTGCAGTGTGGAAAAATTGGCTGTGAAGATAGTGTTGACACATTGGACTCAATTTGCCAATCCACTTGGGAAGCTTCTTAATGTTGTGGCAACACAGACCTGTCTCCTGGACGCTTTACACATCGCTTCTTATGGCACTTAGAGGCACTTCTGTTCAGGACATGAGCTGTAATTGTCTGGTTGTACAACTTAAGCACTCACTTAGAAATATAATAGGATTTTGAACACTTTAATAAACAGGTTTTGCTGGTAAGTGAGTATACCTGTTGGTAATGGCATGTCTTCATTTGTTCCCTTTGCTACAGGATAAAATATGTGTTTGACACCATGCTGTTTACTTAAGATGCTAACTGAAATCTTTTTTTTTCTTTTTTTCCTTCCCATGCCTCTCCTGCCGCCCTGCTACCACGGCGACTAAAGGTAAGAGTCACGTTTGTTTTTGTTTTATGCACATGTGGGTCGATTATGACCATGTATTAGTTAAAAAAGATACAAGATTGTTTGTTACATTATTTGATCAGCATACAAACCACCTTTTCTAGTTTCAGTTTTTAACATAGTACATGCTCACTGAGTTGATTCATAATTGATCTGATGAAGCATTTACATTTACTTTAAAGGGGCATTATGCAACTTTTTATGCGAAAAGAAAAAAGTTCTGTGTTTTTGACCTTGTAGTGACTGTACGAGTGATCAGCATGGCACCTTTACTTTTGATCACGGTGGCCTCTACAATGCCCCAGGATCAATCGTTTTGTCGTTTTTTCGGTGAGAGGCTCCGTCATCAGTGAAAACCTTCCCAACCAGTGATCCTGGAGCGTCCCAGAGGCCACTGTGATGGAAAGTAAAGGCTGACTACTCATACAACCGCTTGGTCACTTCAAGGTTAAATACACACAAATATCAGCTTTTTCTTTCACATAAAAAGTCGCATAATGCACCTTTAATATCTGCGTGTTTCCTAGACAATCAGGTGAGTGCTTATTCATGAAAAAAAATCCTGTGTAATTAAAATCAATCTTAGTGTCTTGAAGAAGTTGACACATCTACCGTCGTATCTTTCTGACCCGAACCTTTGCATTTTGACCCAGTTTCCACGCGTTACTTTTCATACGCAGTGTCCAAAGTTAGAGCGAGTCGAATTTTTAGAACAATCGGCGTCAGTGTCTGTCTAACTTCGCAATTCTTCTTGGACGCCAGCCCTGCTATTGTTCTGCGTTGAGTTTATGTCCAACACAGTGGAGTGTTTCGAGGCTCCCACTCCTCCTCTCCTTCTGTCAAGTCTCCGCTGCAACACCTTCATTTGTTCCCAAGTTTTGTCATCCTCTCCTCCCGCCTCCCACTCCCGCACCTTTCCCCCTGGTTTTATCCCTCCGTCTCTGTCCCGTTACTCCCAACTCCTCGATTCTTCTTCTTCTTCTTCTGCTGCTGCGGCTGCTGCTGCCGCTGCACCCCCCCTTGCTCCCGCCTCGCGCCTGTTTACCTCCACGGCTCCACCAGATGGTTCATGTTATAACGTACATTTGACAGACACACCCCCTCCCCCCCCTTTACTTCTTGATATTATTTTAACATCAGGGGATTGCTCAGACCTCGGACAAGGACGAGCAGGGGGTAAACGGAAATTAAATCCGAAAAACTCTAACGCATTAAAGGCAATTACCCCGTCAGGCGAAGGGCAGCAGCCATCACAAGACAACTTTCCCGTGTTACTTTTTACTTTCCTACAAAGCCACATACTGTATATTGTAATATTGATTTCAATCACATCTGTTAGGGTGATTTCATCCACCCCCACTCCCTCTGCTCTATGTCTTTTGGAAAGGAAAAGAGGCCCAGGCTGCCAGAAATAATTGCTTGTTTGCTGTTATTTACTTAAAAACCGTCACAAAGAAAATGAGTAAGAGAAGTCTCCAGTCGCTGTGCAGTGAGGTCATTATCGGCTTGTGTTTTTCGAGCGGCTGGCGGCGAGCGTTAAATGTTCTGCATGTATGAAGACATTCTGACCCTATAGATGTTCTCATTTAACTTTAATTAGGCACTAAAAAGAAAATGAAGCGGACAGGTGTGCGGGATTGTCAAAGCGCCAAGAAAACAAAAGTCACACTCTTTCATGTGACGATAAATACAATCAAATACAAACTAGATTTCATAACTAGTCATTTTTGTTGGTGAAAAGTTCCTCGAAGAGCGTCTTTACTGTGAACGGGCTCGTCATTTCGCTGGGAACGGAACGTCAACAGACAAAACTTTTACTTCATTTTAACAACCCGTTTGCCGATATTTAGCTGATCAGCCGGCATGAGCTTTACGACGGCTTAGTTGCTCTTGTGATATCGTAACATATATTATGGAATGTCCCGCATTGTGACTTTAAATACTTACTTTTTCAGATCAAAAGCAACTGCCCCTACACTATTTCATCCCTCCTTAATTGTAATTGAATTCCTTTACAGCCTGTTTGAATAGATAACCCTGTCTGCAGACTGGCTGAATATTTCTTATTCTTCTCTAGCCCCGCCCCCAAATGAGCAACAAACAATACCCCCTCTGTTACATATCCCCTCCTCACATGTTTCCTCCCTCCCTCGCCCTGTCTCCTACCCACTTGTTGCTCTTCCCTCTTACAACATTGGGTTTGTTTGGGTTCCAGTCTGTTACTCATCCCTCTTGGGTGCTCCCGGGTCTTGTTTTGTGGCTTTGGACCATTTGATGCGGCTAAGTCACAACACACACAGGCTGCTTACACTCCTCCACTTCAAGCCAATGACAGCAATGATTAGTATCTCATAAAAGTTTAGGTTTGCGTGTTAGCTTACTGCAGTTGGCATGAGCGTTAGCGCCGCTCGTAGCCACAGCAGCAGTAGTAGTGGCATCAGGACAGCAAACAGATGTTGGCCTAATCTTCCCCTAATGAGATTGCTCCCTCATTCCTACGTCTTTATGGGAGCAGCAAGCTGGCAGGCAGGCAGCCCGACACTCGTAGCTCTTTATGTGAGAACAGCAACTAAGACGGAGTGTCGCTGGCAGCCAGAGACTGAGACAAGTGGGGGAAAAAATTGTATTACAGCAATAAGCAAGACTGAGAATTAGTACAGTGGCCATAAATAACCTTAACAGTTCCAAAGCCATTGTAAGACTTTTAAGTGCAACATTTCATATCAGCTTCACAAGAGAAAAAAAGACAGGTAGGTACACCGGATGGCTCTTTATCTGACAGCCTTGGCTGCTCAATTAGATTAAAGCAGAGTGCAGCTCTAACAGATTAACATGATCCCTGGTTTCTCAGACCGTGAAAATGATTCACATTTAACAAATGAACATTTGAAGAGTCTCAAACTATGATTTTTTTTAAAGCTACTTAACAATTAAAAAAACTATATTCCAAATGTTTACTCACAAATGATCTTATGGGTTACATGTAGCACACTAATTAAGAAAGCTACATTTACGCTCACTTTTTGATGAAGTAGATTGTCACCCCAGAGACAGAGAGTAGATTGAAGATCCCAGAGATTTGGTTTCATTTTTCATCAAAAACATTGTGGCTTTGTAAATCATGAAACATGAACATTTGCATTGCTGTGTGGCTTGGCAGCAAGAGCTTGTAGAAAGAAAAAAGGCAAACATTAGATAGAGTATGATAGATCTTGTTGAGTCTGCTTTGAATTGGTGATCAGGAACGTCTCGGTCATGGTTCCTTCATTATGAAGTTTTGAGGCACGGCTAACACTGCTGGTAAAATCCTAATGTTATAAGCTGAATCTCCATATCGCATGCTCTGCTATTGTGTAACTGTTTTTCACTTTTTTCAACCCAGACGGTTGTAATTTCATCCACGACATCCTCCAAAAAGACAAAACCAAAACATGGACTCAGACAACCTTTGGTATCGTCGCTCGGCTCGTCTGGACCTTTGTGCTCAGATCTCTCATTACACCAGCTCCTCTAACATTTACAGAGGAATGTTTCACCATTTTTAGATTCGATAGCGCTATTCCCCCCGGACTTTGGTTTGCGTTTATTTATCCAAGCTGCCATGTATAGTTCTTTTTCTTCTTCACGTGTCTCATCTTTCTCTGTCACAGGAACACTTGGCTTATACTGAGAAGTCATAATAGTAGGTTTGGAGAACCGGGCCAACCGCCGGACAATGTTTGCACAGAACGCTAGCATATGTCAGACGTGGCCTATTGAACTCTCACAGCTCACTGCACAACACAGAGCCCAAATGCACATTCCCATTAATGCATTCAGGGCCACATACAGTATATTTTTTAAGCATTTTTCAGACAAACAGGCCCTGACAGGGGTTACTGGGTACGTTCTCCAACAGGAATTACCTCACTTGAGCTATTAGAGCGCTCGAGGCAGAATGGAAAGCAGACAGACGTGTGGAGGGTGGAGCCAGAGGAGGAAGAGTCAAAATGTCATGAGAACTTTCACGTGGTGCGTTTTATTTTTCAAGTCAGTGATATGCCACATCACCATTCTTCACGTACCGTGGTTTTATGACAATACCGTTTGGATGGACTGACTGGCTTTAAATCACACAGAATCTTGGACTTATGCCGAAACACCATATGGATTTACGTATGTCAGAGTGCTTATAAAGGGGACTTGTCATGCAAAACCGACTTTCCCGAGCTTTTAACCATGTCAAACCTTATCGAAAACACCTGGAGTGATGTTTTTGCTGAATACATGCAGTTTTGTTCATGTTCACTTTGGTGGTTTCTTCTTGTACTGCTAAAAAGCGCTTTGATTTGAATTAGATAGATTTCGGCCGTAAAGGGATATTTCAGGATTTCCTAGTTAGTCAGAGTGTTGTTGATTTCTGGAGATTCATTTATTTCTTTTTTTATTCATGCAGTCCTTATATTTGAAGAGTTTAGTGGCGCTAGGCTAGTGCTAGGCTAGCGCATTTCTACGGTAACAGCTAGCCTGGTTTAAAAACAGTCTGACCCGCTCCACAGAGCACCTGAGGCAAATCACGTATGACGCCAGACTACCGATATAAATGTCTGTGTCGATAGTGTAATTTTTTAAATATGACCGAGCAACGCATGAATTACCGCATTTTGATGGACTATTTTCTAGCAGATCACTCCGCCGCTGCATAGCTTACAACCACGAAGCTGATGCTGCTCAAGTATAAGTTATTTTAAATGTAAAATGGTTAATATTATTCTATCGACACAGACATTTATATCGTTAGTCTAGTGTTATAAGTGATTTTCCTCAGGTGCACAGACAGTTTTTAATGCAGGCTACTAGTTACCATAGAAATGCGCTAGCCTAGCACTAGCCTAGCGCCACTAAACTCTTCAAATATAAGGACTGCATGATTTAAAAAATATATATATCTCCAGAAATCAACAACACTCTGGATAACTAGGAAATAAGGCCCTATGTCAAATATCTTGAAAAATTCCTTTAAGATTGTATCTCCCATTGAATCCCTTCAGCGACACGTCGGCCCACAACCTATAGTGTTTGAAGTGCCCGTGTGCACTACTTAAGAGACACTCAAGACCCCACTGTGGGTGAAATTGGCCCAAGATAATCATCTCCTTCTGGGCTATTGCCACTTCCAGCACCAGCCCTGTTTTTACACTCCATTTCCTGGGAAGAGAAGGAATGACCTGCCTCAGTGACCCCTTTGCTCTGATCCCCCCGAGCTGGTGGCAGGAACAATATGCCTCGCTTTGGTTTTCGACGCCAGAGCTAACTTTCGAGTGGGGCAAGGCGCTAATATAACCGCTAATCTCTTTATGTCTTAGCACGTTTGGAATATTTGACATTTTGAAGTTCAGGACATGAGCAGATTTCTGCAAAAAAGACATGCGCCGACTTTGCACTGCTCTCCCGCAGGTCTTTCACGCCCACCTCCTCGCCCACCATTGTGTCCCAAATCGCTCTTTCCGCCTGATTTTGCCTCAAAGGTGACAGAAAAGGATCTCGCTGGGTTGAATCTATTAAGCCAATGCTTTGTCCGGGCTGTACATCTTGGTTCACTTTGGTGTGAAAAGGGACGGCTTTCACTTTGACAAATGTTTTTGCGGTAGAGCTATTGGTCAGGGGAGTTTCAGTCGCCAATGATTACAACCTGTTACTTATTAAGTGTATATTTTTCAACCAGTAACTTCCACTGAATCAAATTGTTTAAATTTTTTTTTTTTTTTTTTATGTTTCAGATTCATCATATTTTTTTTTTTGAGAAACATACCCAGTATCTCATATTGACATGACAGGCTGTGGCACACTCTCTCAACAATTGTGTGAAAACATGATGCAGCACTTGTGTAGCATAAAAAGAAGAAAGATGACTGTGCCTTAAAGGGGAGGAAATGTAAATCCACAGGAAGATGAATGGCGCTAATGTCTGTTAAACAGCACATGCTGAATTGTGGAGATCTCGCCAAGACTTTTCCTCCTCAGAGCACCATTTGAAATATGTCTTCCTTTTGTTGAGCGAAGATGTGTTTTAAGACTGGTATGTGTGCATTCATGTTGCGCACAGATGTTTGTGATTCACCATGATAGCTTGCAATTGCACTCTTTGGGGGTCATTTACGAAGCTCGTGTGCAAAACCTGGAGCACGTGCAAACAGTGGAGAGTCGTTTGTTCATTCTCTCATTTGCATGTCTGATTTGTGGCCCTAACACTGTAATAAAGGACATTTCAAATGGTAAATTAGGTGGAACATTCTCACAAAAAGCCAGTTGTTATTTTCCATATTGTGCTCACTGTCAAGCACCTGTCTTAACAAACCACCCCTTTTGTGTCACCTTTACTAATATTGGAACAAAATCTGTATCTTTCTGATTCAAGACACTAGTAAGTAACTAGAAATGACTGGGATTATACTGAATAATAAAACAAATCAAACTTTTTTTCATGTTGATCAATATATTGGTCCACGAGGCTCCGCGCCTTCTTTTATGTTGAGCCAAGCTATCTTCCCGAGCGGCGCGTTTGCTTTTATATTTCTCACAGATGTTCGTGTCTTGCCGTGATAACATGCATTCAGACTCCGTGTCGACCACGAGCGCAGTGAGCATGCATATAGCGTGGATTTACGCATGCAAAAGGCAGAGAGTACAGTGGGCCCGCTGTGGTGTCCTGAGCCTGTGTGGCCCAGCGCAGGGATGTGGAGTGAGGCAGGAAATGTGCGAGCCATGAAGGCATGTGTTTATGCTGGCTGCAGCCGCCCATCACCAGCCAGAGGGAAAACAGACACCAGCGCCGCTCCGTTAGCTCCCACTCTCCACTGCGCGCCTGCTCCTTTGAACCCCCTAGACTTTATCTGTTCTCACCTCCGGCCTCTGCTGGCTCCTTTACAAAGTCGCCAAATTAGACAAGCACAATGCGTTAGAGATGTGTGCTATACTGCTTTAATTAAACCTTCTTGATTTTATACAAATAGCTCTGTGTCCATTCTCTTTTTCAAGACAAAACTCTTAGAAGTGTTAATATCGGTCACAAGAAAAGTAAACTACCCTCTGCACAGCATGTACTGCCTTTAATTGTTTAAACGCCCATGAATACAGAAAGACAAGTGCTCTTTTTGTTTGCAATTTTCTAGCTCTAATTATTATTTTTAAATGATAAAACTAAAACAGCAAGTACCTTCAGTATCCTAAATACACATTTAAAAGTATCAGCTGAAAAGTGCACTCCAGTGACTATCTGGAGCAATATCTATACAGCAGCGTGAGTAACTCCAGCGGGGACTCCCTGCTAAAACCATAAAGATAAAGTGCCGAGATATGTGTCGTTGTAAATAAGTGTTGACAGCAAAGTGAAAAGACAAATAGTGTAAAAGTGTTAAAAATTATAATAACTTCATTAAGAATATAAAAATAAATAAATCCAGACTGGAATTTGGCTGTCCCACTCCCCGCTGCTGGCCTCAGCCCTGAATCAACAGTTTGCTCTCATCCGGGCTGTTTCCCTTTCAAGGTTTACATAATAAAAGTTTTGGACAATAAAAAACGTTCCGTCACACACTTGAATGGCCTTGGGTCGTTCTGTTTGTTTGACGGCTACATTAGCGTAATCACTGCCGTATGTTACAGTATGCGAGGCTGCGTGTGGCTTTTGCACTGACCAGCCCTACTAAAGCGCACCGTTTTCATTTTCCGATATAGCATACGATAACAACATACTTAGCCAAGACTTGTATTGTTTACAAACTATTTTGAACAAAGTTTGCTTCAGTTCCATTTGGGAAGACATATTGTACTCTGGCTTTTGTGCCGTGTTTATTTTCTACAATGAATTCATTAAACTGCTGCACCATCATCTTGCGTCGTTGCCAAATATCTGCTCTGCAACAGATTTCTAACATATCGCTGTTGGGCCTTTTTGCATACTGACCAGGACAGCCCAGTCTGGCCAGCTCCGACTCATCTTTAGCCTTCTTGTTTTTCCGTTTTTTCCTTCGTAGGTCCAAAAAATACCACTATTCTGGAGATCGGAGAGTCGTCTATTCCTAAGATGCGTCCAATGAATGCCTATTTTCTTCCCATTCTCCAAAAACTCAGCCTGTTAGCATCTTTGTTACACACAATCCCAGTCCTCGCTTTACCTGGCCTACCCCCCCGAGTTCATACTGTATCATGATCCGTGGGAAGCTCCCGATAGAAAATTGGTTGATACAGATAAAACTACGGGATCATGGGCAGCTGCGCGGGTCAACCTGGGAGCACATAGGTTTAGCCATTCCGCCGTAGTCAATGTCAGCGGGATCTGCTCGGCTAAGTCCCTCTGAGCATGTGGATTCCGGTGATTGAGTGATTGAGCGCTTAGCATTTTAGCCCGCGGAAAGTCCAAACAAGTTAATCCCCCTCCCCCATCATTACCAGCACCAACGCGTCCCTGCCCTCATCGCTAACCCCGGCGCAGAAGCAGGGTTTTAGCGGATGTGGTCGGAAAGAAAGCTCCTTAATGATTTAATCAGAGGAGATGTATTCGTTTGCCATAATGCGAGGGCGCTTGCTCAGATTTGCGTCAGTGCGGTACAGTCAGTACAGTGCTCCTAAAGCAACCGGAGAGTTTGTGATTATGGGGCTGGATTAAAAGAGGGTACGCCTTTTTGATTGGGGACGGAGACTGAGTCAGAGGTCGGGAAGCTTAAAGGGAATGGGATGATCCTATGTGGAAGCAAAACTATGAAACAACCTGAAACATTAGCAATGCTGCTTTTCAAAGTTAGCTTCAGAAGCCAATTGTGATTACTATTTCTACAGTATGTCATGCCAATACTGGAAAAGCATTGTGTTCCTTTCCTTCGGATAATTGTTAGCTTTTCACGACAATGGCATGGAATGAGAAACGAGCTAAATGCACTTTTTACATAAATTGCAGGAACGGGTTGGAACCCAAGCTCCAAAAAACGTCCTGTTGTAATCTATTGTTGGCGTCTCCTAACTTTGTTGCATTCCTTGATGTTGCTTAATTGCACATTGTTTTAAGTTCTAGGATGCCATTCTAATTCCAACACTTTCCACCGGCCCGCAAGCCAGATTAAAGTTTTGTGGCTTTAAGCTGTAGCGTGAAGTGAAGTTCACAGGAATAAGCACAGGAACGGGACTCAAGTTTGTTGGGACTGCCACTGAGGAATCGTTTTCAATGCTAGTATAGACATTTTCAATCTAGGCCAGAATTCAAACACCGACAGTACATAAATCCTTTTAGGTGGATTTTGTTTTTGCCTCTTTGTCTTTTGTTTATTGGATTTCTGAATGGTCAAGACTTTACTTTAGAAATGTTACTTTTGGAAGTACATGGTGGTTTGCATCTCTGAATTAGAGGTTGAATAGTTTTGGCTTTTGTGTCACCATGTCACTGTGTACCGTATTTTCCGGACTCATTAATAAGTCGCTCCGGAGTATAAGTCACACCAGACAATAAATGCTTAATGAAGAAGAAAAATGTATATATAAGTCGCACCAACCTTGGCAACTACCTGGGCGTGGAGGCGTAACTGCACCGTTTACAAGCCCTCTCGTCAGCTGTCAGTGTGAAACATGTGAAATTACATATTTTTATATATAAGTCGCACCTGAGTATAAGGCACACCCGCAGCCAAACTATACGGTATATTGAAAGAACATTGTCACATGTTGTGCTTGTTTGTGATGTTGTTTTTCTTGTTCTTGTGGATGTGAAATTGCTTGTGGCTGTAATACAAGTAGAATGTTTGGCACTAGCTCCTTGATACTTCAAATTACTCATCTTCTGTAGCTACTATTTATTCACCTTTGGCCTTATTAGAATAGAATAGAATAGAATAGAAAAACTTTATTGTCCACCATGCACAATGATGGCAGAAATTTGTCTTTGGCTTGCTCATACATTCCACTCATACATTCCAATACATTTAAAATCAGTTCATTATAAAATCGGTTCACTGCAGACACAGCAGCAGCAGGTTCACTACATTACGAAAAGGAACAGACTGACTCAACGACATTAGTACTTACAACTTATTTAGCTCCTTGATGGCAAAGGGAACAAAGGAATTAAGCCCACAAAAAAACACCCCTGCCCTCAGAGGTTCTGCAGAGTTGAATATTTTGCAGGTAGTGATTGTAAAAAATGCCACCTGTGTTTCTTCATTACAGTTGGCCGTGGCTTTTCTGGCTTCATTTGGAAGTGTGCTGACTAAACATTTTGATTGGAAAAATCAGGCCCCTTCTGCGGGGGTAAGGTTGGTTTTGACTCATGGTGACTGTGGTTCTTCTGTGACTTGGCTTAGCTAACTGAAGGAGACGGGAGAGTTTGTGTGAGAAAACATTGGCAGAAAAGTTCCAGCGGGGCAGGCGAACGGACAAGGTGAAGGAGAAGGAAGCAGAGTGGAGGGACAGAAGAGAAGGACTGTAGCGTCTTCTCAGATCAGTCCAGTTACAGCGGGTAAAGTTCACTTCTGCAGAAAGCATTAGTAGCCTTTCTCCCCTTTTTATATTTTCCATTGTATAATATGATCCCACGGAGCTTATTACTGCTGAGGTACTTCCTGCAACAGGGTCAATGCAGAAACAAACAAATTGTGTCGTAAATTTGTCAGTTCTATTGTTGGTCCTGACTCCTGTTCAGTTTGTGTTGGTGATGAGCCCATTGTAATTTTTCCATGAATGTAAAAGATGCTGGAGAGCATGATGTCCGTCACTGATGTGGGATCAGCTCACCACAGCTCATAAACACCACAGATACAACCGGAGCCTGGTCAGTTCAGTCTTCTGTTTTGAAGACCTCTGCCGATTCTCCCATGGCCCTCTGCCAGCACTTTGTGACAGTGGATCCAAAAATAACTTGAGACAGTAACAAGTTATTGACCTGAAAGCACCAAGTGTTTTGACATTTCTTTCTTTCATACCTTCTCTAGACATCAGTGCTATGTATAAAATGTGTACCATTTAATATCCATACATTTTATTTTGTGTACGCGTGTGTGGACACTGATCACTGTCCTTTCTTTGTGTCTGCGCTGTCTTCAAAGCCAAAGATGGAGATGGAGAGACGGCGAGATTTTCATTAGTCTGTTCCTTTCTGCTCTTATTCTAAAGTGAAATCATATGTTGGCTGCAGCACTTGGAAAAGACTGTGATGGGGAGCAGGCACAAATTAGGAGAAAATGCTAATTACAGACACAATGCATTTGGGGGTGGCTGAGTGGTGAAGTTTCAATATGTCTGCAGAGGTTTCCCCCGGGTGCTTCAGTTTCTTCTACCTCCAGATATGCTGGATGGATTATAATGGCAGCGCACGCAGTCACAGCAGCTGAGGACTAACCCTTCATAAGCGCCTATTGCGTGGGTGCTGCAGGGCTCAAGCACCCGCCCAAATCTTTGGACCCAGGCCCTGATCACAAAATGATTCTATAGATATAGCCTTTATAATCGTCACTCTTTTCCACTCTTCTCACATCCGCTCATTTAGCTCAAATAGCAGCACATCCTGCTCTTATGTAGGTTATAGAATGGAGCCGGACACAACAATGTACTCAGCATCCAGCCTGAAAAGTATAAACATGCCACTGATGAAAATGGTCCAGTCAGTGTTCAGACAGGAGGGCTGCAGCAGCTCAGTTTACCTGGCATTCCAGCCACAACAGAGCAGTACACATTACAGTGTTAGCCTTTGTTGACTGCATGCCGTCCTCTTGGACAGCTGCCAGTGACACATATAAGGGATGTACGTCCCCTCCTCCAGCCTCTCACTCTGTCTCTCTCCTGCTCTGTCCTTCCTTCAGGCTGCTCTAATCCACACTGAGGTATAATCCAGTCACTGGTGCCACTGGTAATACTGCCTTGATTTCATTACGATGCTTAATGGGCATAGCGACAGACCAGGTTACACAGCCGCAAGGCTAAGTGGCTCCCACAGCGGGGAAGACTCCCAAAATCATTTGTAGTTAAATAACGGTTTGACTTTGCTTTTGCTTTTACAGAAGATTCATTAATTAAATCAGAACTTTTTTGTCCCCGCACTTCAAATGAATCTGATAGCGCCCTGTTGCTAAAATTAGCTGTGCTGATTATTGTCTTTTCAACATAGTTCACTCCCCGCTGTTGCTGACATAAGTGTGACACTTTCTCATATAATATTAGTTATGAAATGTCACATGACAATGAATAGCAGCAGCAGCAGGCCACATCACTCAAGGACACCGTCCGACCAGAGAGGTACAGTTTCCTCTGATAGTTAAGTTAATACACTGTAAGTGATTTTGCATTAATTAACACAATGGCTGCTCTTTTAAATGCAATTACTAACCAATGACAGCTTTTGCAATATATCCTCATTTATGAAACAAATAGCATGTGTATTAGACAGACAAGAGGGTCCCTCAGGACTTTTATTAAACACCATTAATTCCAATCAGCGATTTAGAGCTCTCCAGCGCACTCTAAAGGTTAATTATATCTACACTTATTAATGTCTCTTCAAAGATAAAATGAAGGGTGATAACCCACAGAAATGTTTTCGACATGAGTAATCTGAAAACAGCTCCACTTGGACTTGATTTAGATGTGTAAAGCGATGTTTGACCTTGCCTTTCAAGCCATTTTCGGGTTTTTTGCACTTAATTATGCCTGTCATTTTTCATGCGTGCAGCTGTTGTGCAAATGACTTTTGTAGGAAAAAGTGAGGTTTTTGGAAGGGTTCTCAAGGCTGTCTGGCTTATTTCACAGTTGATAACATTACAGTAAGTATTAAAACAAGATTAGTTTTATTGGTTGACAAAAAAAAAGGAAAAACATGGCCTATTATAAAGTAATTGACTGCTGATTTTTGTTGTTATTCTGATTCTTGATTATTTTTGAAGCTTTCACTGACATAGTGTTTGGGTGACTTTAAGTGTCTGTTTACATCTTCAGAGGTTGTATTGCATCATCTGCGGTGATATTAACATCTCTATCCACCCACACAAATGACACATGCAAGCCAGAGCTATGTTTAAAGAGGGGGAATTATTGGCATTAAACGTGGAATAGTACGTTTAGTGCCTGCTAATGTCGTTTTAGGCTCGTCTCTTGACATGCAGGCCCATATTCTCCTGGGGATGACAGACTCTTTAAGGTGGACAGATGATAAATTCAGGCTGCGTTTTATTGGATTTCCTTTAACTTCTCGATTTTAGCCAGTGTTAGAAGTTTCCCTCAGAGTCAAAATACGCAAGTGACAAAAGCAGCCCGAGTATTCCAGCGAGGTTTCCTGTCAGAGGTGCTCCACCTCACTCTTGGATCCATCCCCTTTACACCTCCTTCATTTCATTTTCTTCCATTGCCCCCCTTCTTGTCCAAGCCTCAAAAAGCCCCTTACTCCCTGCTTTTCTTCACCCCCACCCCTCGCCGTCCTGTACTTTATTTCTTTTTTCAACTTTCAATTACAGTAATATGTAACATCAGGCGCTGCGAGATTTAGGGCTTTACCTTACATAACCCCAGGATTTAGCCGCAGGGTTTAAGGCTTCTCTGAGCCGCTGAGCTAGGGGCAATCGGGCCTCTTTAAAATATTTTCAAATGGATGAAATCCCCCAAGGGCCAATGAGCGAGCAGGGATAGGAAAGCTTTGATACAAAGCAACCATCATTATTTTGTACTGCCATGGAGCCTGATCCATTTCTCAAACAGTCATGTGTATTCTGTAGTGTTAATGGCTGTGGGCCATGACTCACACACACTACACACACAGCCCCTGACATATTCATGTGCGCACATAATGTGGCAGTCCACAGGTTTATAGCCAAAGTGAGCCTTATGTGCCCAAATTGATGCTTTTTCCAACAGATTGATGGGCCTCTGTCTAGTTTTAGCCAAATGCATACACAGCATCATGTGGTTTCAACTAGAATTAACTTCACCCACATCTGGCCCAACTTTAGTTTGTAGATGGAGAACATGTATGACAGATTTCAACACCATCGTAGTATATAACAATGAAAGAAATGAAGTTTAGTCACAAATAACAAAAGTGGAACCGTGTATTAATAGTCACACATCCTCTCATGTTATGGTATTTATTGTTTTGAATGTTTGGGGAGCAGTTGACCTAATCTGACAGACATTACCTCTACATCATTGTGTATAAATTCACAAGATAGTACTTTGAGTTTCTGGTCATGCAGTTTAGTCAACACAGAGAAAGAATATGTTGCCCTGTAGAAGGAGGTAAATAAGCAGGGCACTCATGCCAAGTGCCATTGTCCCCCTGGAGAGGGCAGAGGGCATAATGTCACACCGAGTTGCCTGATACCTGTTTCATTTTGTTTTGGTGTCTGTTCACGACGTCAAACTGTTGGCACTCGCCGCACCATTTCTTCCTCAAAAAAAAGTTGATTTGATATGGCTTTATATTAAACGGTAAAAGGTTTTGGGGTTTGGCGCTAGTTTACCAACCAAAACCTGATTTGATTCCTCCTCCTCCAGGCGGTCCAAACGAAGGGCCGTAAATTTGAAATAATGAACTGCCGGGTCTAAGTTGGCGATATGCACTTGAAGTAAATTGTGATCTGACAGAGGAGGGGGGGCCCAATCACAGTACGTATAGAGAAGAGGGGAAAAACAGATGAGGAGAGGAGAGGCCGTGCACATCAACGTGTGATTTAAGGACAGGGCTTTAAGGAGATTTCGGGGGAGATCTGATGGCGACTCTGTGCTTAACCTTATCGGATGTGTGCTCTTTTTCCTCCTCTTTTCCAGGGCAAACTTTAAATGCCTCCCTTGCTTAGGCCTGAGCCTGTTTTAAGTTGTAATGCCGGGGGGGATTAGGACTGTCCGACGGAAAAGTACAGGAAAGGAGCTGATGAGCGCCCAAAGGGTCACACTTTTCAGACCGTCATCACAGGGTCTTGTATCGGCTCCAAAATGTCACAAGTTCTTAAAGCGCACGCGATGGGCGGATCAGGAGATGAAGGGGGAGACGAGAGGAGATTACAGTTGAAAGATGACCCTGGCTGCACACGCCATTTTGGAGTTTATAAGAACGTCAGACTGAGGCAACTTTTTCTTTGGTTTGAAAAAAAAACACATAAAATCGATAGACAGCACTGAAACTTATAATGTATTGAGTGAAAAAAAAAGTGAAAATTTCAATTCAACACTTCATCATCAGATAGTAAAGATGGAGAAAGCGCAAAATCATGCCTGGAAGTTTATCCGGACATTAATCAGCTCTGGTTTGTATAGCGGCCTCTATTATTGATTCATATTGGTTGACCAAACTCAACTTCCTCTTCAAACTGTATCAACACCTTAATAAACTGCTCTTATGACCTATAAATACCTCTTGTGAAACCTCCGAGATCGGATTACACTCATAAGCCGCGCATATGTGTAACACTTAACAACAATAGTCATCACATTGGATTTATTTTCGAGCTCTCTCTTCATGCTTTCTCCTTTCTCCTAGTCGAGGCCAAGACCTCCCTCCCGCTATTTTTCAATCCGTTTTACGGGTCGTCCCTCATTTTAACAGGCTTTTATAAGCGGGCTGCAGCTGCGAGAGAGAGTCAGAGAGTTTGGTAGGAAAAAGGGGTAGTTATAGGACGGGCGGGGGGGAGGGAGGGAGCAGGAATTGAATCATGAAATGAGGACCATATTTCCATTCTCTGCTAAACTGCGGACTTTCCATTCTTAGTGACTTGCTTGCTCTTTCTTCATCCTTCCTTAAGCGCCCGCCTTGCTCCCAAATCTGCCTAATGCTATACTATTTCCACTACACACAGAATGTCTCTGCTTTTGATTAAGCTCTAAAAAGTGGCCTCTCTCTACATAAATATAACAGCGGCGTTTTATTTCTTCTCACGCGCTCTTAACTTTTGCACCCATCTTCTCTCCTCTTGTTTGTTTAGGCCACGCTTCTTTGTGCAAACTTTGCCGCCAGTGACTGCTGCGCTTTCTGCCAAGAGCATCTTGAACTGATACGGCTTCCCTCTGTGTGTTATGACCAATGCAAAACAAGCACTTTTCCTCGCGTGTTAATAATAAAAGGAACAGGCCGGAAGCTGCACCGTGCATCATGGCGGCAGCTGCAGAACTAACAGTTGGTCTTTTTGTGACCAGAAGAAAACAGTCGGTTTGACCCCGACAGAGCTAACCTTTGCCGCAGCCTGTCTCCCCCCTTTCTTCCGCAGCTAAGTGGGCCACAAGCATCTGTTTACAGGGCTCCTTCTGCAGTGTGTGAGATAATGATGGCCAGATACAGCCCACAGTAAAATAAACACGCTGCCACCTCTCTCGCAGCCATGACTTAGCACACGTTTCCTCTGGGGATGGTGCAGCTTCTATTACTTACAAATGCGTCTGTTTGATGGGTTTATTGAAAGAAGGCGGTCTGTTTAACATCAAATGTAAATTGTGCAGAATCAGACCTCATTGTGTAATATCCAGTCAAATGTCACTTATAAGCATTTTCAGACTTAGGGTGTTTTTACTTTTCATTTTTTGTATACTTCAATTGTACTGATTTTTTACATAAAATTCCGTTCTATTCTCAGCAGATTGAAAAGGAGCACAAAGAAGACACACTTATATTATGTGCCCCTTTCTTCAAAAGAAACATTTTCAAAATGGACCACAGCAAACTCTTCTGGGTGTTCTGGAGTCACAAGTATCACAAATATGGCTGCACAATATATTTTAGATGATGCAATATTCGTATCGCGAGAAGCCACAATAAATCGCAACATCACGAGAGTCTTCATGACATGTTTTTTTTTTTTTTGCAAACTCAGCCGAAAAAAACAATGTGTTGAACTTGTAAATGTGTAAAAGTTCTAGTTTAAGTTTTCGTTGAACATTTGCTTTGTTAAATTATAGTCTTGTTTTGGTCCTGATGTAGTCTTTGTTTAGGTTTTCTTTTGACACAATTTGCTGAAAAACTAGGCTTGTGATTTGTGTTTAGAATAGAACATATCGTGTTGAAATGGTTTAGTGAAATATTACAATAATATCGTTATCGCACAGTCCTATCGCATATCACAAGTTATTTTAATATCGTGCAGCCCGAGTCACAAGTATACAAAAACATTTGCCACAAGCAGGGTTTGGACATTAATCTTTATTTTTCATTGAATTTCCAGTTCATATGATATAATTATTGTTTCCTTAAATAGTCGTTTAAACAGAGAAACATCAGCAGATTTTTTTTTTTACTGTATTGCATGGGGTTCCACAGATAGCCATCCGCTTCTGGATGGTTCTGGCGAAAGGAAGGATAAAGTTAAGTTTGTGTTCTTGAGTGTGACTTTGTGCTCATGATTCTGGAATGAGACTTTTTTAGTTGTCTATCCTAGATGAAGGTTCTTGAGTCATCGTCTGGACTCGTCTGCAGTTGAAGTGTAGGACGTTTCGCCTCTCACCAAAAGAGGCTGCAGCCCTATTTACAGTGTTTTTCCTTTCAGATTTCATTTATTCATTTTTTGGGCTAAAGCCCCCCCACAAAATACTACCTTCCTTATTTTGCCCACATATGTTAGGACGCCAATGAAAATGTGTATTTTCTCAAAGAGGTTGACACATTGGAGTTTAGAGGTAGACCAAAGCGGGGGGCTTCGTGGAGGACTAGGTTTTGACCGAAGGCAGAACGGCCTGTCACAAGTTAGTCCAAGGAATACACACACACATACGGGGCTGCTCCATAAGAAAAAACACGCTTCTCTTGCTTCCCTGAAAGCACTGTTTACATGGTAAATTGTCCACACAACATGCAATTACACCCAGAGAAATGACTGCACCTGCTCTGTACCTGGATCTACTACATGCGTATCCCATCAGGGGCCCCGGGCTCCTCTGGGGCCTTGGGTGAACCCTCGCACGCACACACACACACGCACAGCGGACCGACTGGAAAACATCACATCATCATCCAAACGGGTTCACTTTCTCATCTCAGCTGTCGGACCTCCTTCTCTCGTCAATCTTTCTCTCTGTCTCTTCATGTCAGCGAGTCCATTGCTCTCTCCTCCATCACGCTCACCCACTCCGTCCCCGAGTCTTTTCTCCTCTCTTCCCCGGTTTCCCGCTCTGTTTTTCATAAACTTTTGGCTCAGCGAGGCCAGCGGTCCCGGAGGCACGGTGTGTAACGCTAGACATTTCTGAGCCGGTGCCAAACAGATGCGGGCTCCTCTGCCGCGGCCCTCCACTTGGATTGCGGCTGCTCTGCCTTTAGCACCACAGGGCCACGGGCAGCACGGCGCTAATTGCACTGACAGTTCATCTCCTCGCTGAGCCACAACAACTGACACCACTTCCCGTTTAAATAAATATCCCTAATGGACATTTCCTTTAGCCGTGTAGCAAATAAGGTGTAGAAAACCTTTGCCCGAAAGGAACTTTGGGCTTTTTTGGGGCTTTTGGAAAATGCAAAGGAAAGTAGAAGGAGGACAGTATATTTGAATGAAGCAAAAGTGATGATAAGTGTGTTCTGTTTTGCACTTGTATTTTCACAGTTTTCATTAGTTGTAATCCTGTCAGGTATTTAGGATTTTACAGTGGAAATGTATCACGTATAAATGTGGCTACACACTTTTTAACCTAAGAATATGTATTAAAAAAAAGTACTCCCCTTATATGTGCCTCGTTTGGCACTTAGAGCAACCTCTGCTGGCTTTTGAGGGGAATAATCCAAGCAATGTGCAGCTAACAGCATGCTAGTAAATCAATTGTGTCCATCATAAATGCTGTTTCAGTGCAAAAATGCCAAGTCCAGATATGTGTTTGATTTGGGAAAAACTTCATGGCATGGTTTAAGAAAAGTTTCAAAAAGTTCCTACATGACATGACCGCTTTCATATTGCCTAAAAGCCTCCTTAATGTTTACATCATTGAACGTAATTTGAGCAACTTGCTTAACTCTTAACATATCCACCCAATGACAAAATATTGATTCTTTGCTCAACACTTTTCTTTTTCTTTGAGCACAAACACAGTGGTGAAATAGTAAACACAGCAGGTCTGACAATTTATGCGATGGACAAAAATGAAAATTTTTGCTGACAAAGCGGAAGTTAAAACCTCTTATTGACGATTTGTTTCTGAGTATCAGGCAGAAGTCGGTAAGTGGATTGGAGGAGGCCTAATCTGCCCTTTCCACGCTCACTCTGATCGGAGAGAAGACGGAAGGTTTTACGGCTTTTATCTGGGTTAATAAGTTAATAGATGGATTGATAGATGTGAGAATAAATCTCCAATTATCAGCTTGTGGCAGAGGCTGAGTGGAGCCGTAAGCTGGCCGATCGAGGCTAATCCGGTGTGTTAGACATGCACAGACATGCTTTTTGATTCAATCTAAACGTGTCACCCCATGAAAAAGCTGCCTCGGACATACAGGGCCAGTACAGTGGACAGTACTTAGAAGCAGCAGTTATTGAAATAGAAAGAGATTTCTGCTACTACTACAAAAACTCCTCCCCTGCTCCTCCCTTCAAACAACATGTATAATATACTTCTGTTTATGTAGTTAATAAAAGATTTTAAAAAATAACCTAAAAATTCTGTTGCAAACCAGGATATTTTGAGATATTTTTCTAATTTATCAACATGATACCACTTTGCTGTGCATTTTGGCAACTATCGTGTTATCTAGAAGTAAACCTCTAATTACACGCTCTGACAGCGTTAATAAAACACTTTTCAAGGCAATTTACCTGATACTCACAAGACTGTTTATGTCTGAGGCAGTAGCTGAGGGCTGTTCATCTTATCAGTCTGGGAGATAAAGCCAGCTCTGACACAGATACAAGTGGCATGCACACAAATAGTGCACGGAGGGAGTGCGCAGCGGCTGGCCGGGCTGCCACTGACCCCCGGGCCAAGTTCAGCTGAGGACACAGACTGACAAATGTGACTCCCAGACAGCTGCCGGTCAACGGTCAGCTTTATATCGCTGCCCTCGTTTGGCAGATTGTATTTTCTCAGGCCTCATCTGCTGTCTCTGTCTGTCTGTGAATCAGCGCCTGTCTGTGGCACATTTGGTCAGTTGTCACTTAAATATATGCATTATTTTCTTCCCATATCTATGAAGAAAGTTGACTTCTTGTGTGTTGTATTTACAAAGGCAAGGCACGTTTATTTGTAGAGCACAATTCATACATAAGGCAATTCAGAGTGCTTCACAGTTTCATAAAATTACTATAAAGCACATAAAATCAGTAAAACATCAAATTAAATTACAGTAAAAGGCAAGAGTGCAGATAAAATAGACACATAGATCCGAGCGTCATCTGCATAGTTGTGGTAAGACACATTATTGCTGTTTATTAGCTGACCCGAAGGAAGCAAGTACAAGTTGAATAAGAGGGGTCCCAAGATTGACCCCTGGGGGACTCCACAGGTCATGCCAATTTCGACAAAGTACGTCCTGTCCTTAAGATAGGACTTGAACCAGTTTAGAGCAGTACCAGAGATTCCCACCCACCTGTGAAGTAAGAAAAAACTGTATTTTTGTGAACAAACTGTCCAGAGTAACATCCAATATGTCTTCAATGTGTGACTGTATGAACACTGTAAGAATCAATAACAGTGAGCATTTCCAAAATCATTATTATATGATCTTTCAGTGACCCAGCGGCTGTATGGGTGGTTAGAATAGCGCATTTACTTTCGCTCCAGGATATGTTCTTTAGGGTTTCTGGTAGATTTTTTGGATGGAATGTATGTACAACCATGGAGATAGTTCCATCAGGAGCTAAAACTAGAAACTTATGAAAAAATTATTGATTTTTTTTTTAAATCCTGGAGCGCTATAGAGGCCACAGTAATGGAAAGCAAGGGCTGCAGGTGTGTCAGAGACTCTTGATGAAGAACTGATGCCTGAATTGTCACTGTGGTGGTAAGCTTTACAGCCTGTGCGGATCTATGTGATGTTTTTACTGTTTTGATTTTTGATCCGGCACACTGATTTGCTAACCACCCATACAGCCACTAAATAATGGAAACGTCAAATATGCACTAATATCAAGGCTACTTTCCTCATTAAAAGTTGCTTTACACAGCAGTTGTGATATATATCTTATACTTGTTTGGTGGCTCTGGTGGGTGGGTGATTTGAGAACGTGCACTGTACTTATTTGCCCTCTTTAACAGTGAAGCTTAAAGCCACAATGCTGATCTTCCCGAAAGAGCATGCGTGCACTTTCTCTTCAATCTCTGGCATCACCGGCGTCACGTAGGGTTTAACTGAGGCGTTCATCGCTCCCCTAATTCATTAGTCCAAATGAGCATTTATGCCAAGCTCACATTATTTTTACAGGCCAGCTTTATGTGTTTGTGTGGAGTTTTATGGCCCTCGTAAAACACGTCCTCCAAGCCCCACATAGATTTGGGAGCCGTTATTTGCATAGTTCACCAACCCAAAATAAATGCCTAGTGCTTTCCGGGGCTATAGGCTGGATCTGACTAAGGGCCGGCTGGTGAAGGATAAAAGAGCGCCTCCAACAGTTTAGTATTTTAATTTGATCAATATTTTGTTGTAATGCATAAAAAAATCTGTTTAGTGGCTTGATGTTTTTTCAGTCTTGTCTTGCAACAGACCTTTCACGACAAACTGATAAAGACGTAATGACCAGAATCAAGTACATAAACTATTCCCCCACACCAGCCAGCAAATCACAGCAATATCTGCACCGCTTTACAACCTTTTACAGCAGCAGAGAGCTTATAGAGAGGACACAAGAGATAAGACTTGCTTAAAAAGATTAATTGATAGTCAATTACACCATATGCCCACTGTTATTAAGAAGTTTTGCTTGAACCGAAGAATCAATTTAGCAGCTGGGTGCAAGTTGTAAAGAGAAACTGCTTGCTGGAAAGAATGACTGAAACCGCTGTGTTGTAAACGGACGTAAAATGCTGGAAAGCGTTGCATAGAAATGATCTGTGGATCTAATTATGGACTAATTAAAAAGCATTCTACGTCTTTATTTGTTCAGTCGCCGTAGAGAAAGTCGCAAAGTGATATATTAGCAGTCCTCTCTCTCGACTGTTGGTAAAAGTTAGCCATCCGGACATCTGCGCTTGGTTTTAAATAGTCAAATTGTTAGTTTAAGTTTCGGAGACTGTATTTTAGGAGAGGTGTTTGTTTTGGTTTCCTCGTCTCCCCTGCAGTGTCTGATTGTGATTCTGCTTCCTTTGCCAGTGCCCACTGTACGCCACGCTCGCCCCCTCCCTCCGCACTCCTCCTCAGTCCCTGCCAACAAATCTCTCTTTCTTTCCCCCCATTCCTTCCTCCTTTATTCTCTCCGCTCACGTCTTTCTTGGCCAGGCAAAATGTTCCCACAGCTCTAGCAGCCACCACCATCACCCACCCCCCTTTCCCCTCTTCTTTTTTTTTTTTTTTAAACCCATCTTCTTCTATCACTCAAACCTACCCACCCCCATCCTCTGCTTTCCCTTGGCATAGACTGGCATCACATGACCTCCCCCCCCCCCATATCCCTCCTCAGTATCACAACATGGGAAAGCTGGCTCATGTCTTTCAGTGGAACCCGTGAACCCCGCTGCTATACGTTTTTGCTCTGAGCTCTGTTTACATGAAACTTAATATACACAAATCAGCAGCCGTGTTTAAACAAGCTGCCAGGAAAGCGCCTTTTTTTTTTTTCCCTTTCTCCCCCACTGTCCACGTTGTCAGTTCTAAGCAATCATAAACCGGTGATTTACCGTTTTGAATATTTTCAAGGGGTGAACAAGTCCAAATCCGACACCCAATATGTCCGCTGCATACGTGAACATTTTCAAAGCCACAGATATGTTGCGTCGTTTTATTTTTTTTATTTTTTTTTTACTTAAGTGACTTCCCCTTGAGACCTAGACCCACCATTCCTTGCCTGAGTGAGAGAGTCTTGTTCGGAGGTTGCCCCAATGTGAGATGTCGATTTGTGTAGTGTGTGCTTCTTATAACGCGTGCTGCCATCACGTGACATCTGGTGGCCAAGTGGAGTAACAACACCTTAACCATGCAGGAACTTCTGGCACAATAACAAAACATATGAATGAAACGTGTGCTATAGTTTATGGAAGTGCAGTACAAAAAGAATATGAAGGTATAATAAAAGGGAGCTGCGCTGATCAAGAGTGACAGTAAAATGTTTACCAGACATAATGTTCCGGAATAATGGAGTAAAAATAAGCATCAGTGTAAACATCTATGAAAGCCTAAAGGTCCATTTATGTGCGTCCTTATTTGATTGTTTATTCTTAAATCTTAAAGCTCTGACGAAATAAAAATGCTCCAAATATTCGCAGCCGCCCAGGAAAAAAAATTGTCAGTGTGTCTCCCAGTCTGTGTCCCATTCGGTGTGTATAAATCACAGCTCATCAGCATAGGCGCAGATAAAAGATAAAAAGAAACAGGGCAGCGGGGGGAGGTGGGGGGTACACATGGGCATATCGCCAGCCAGCCCCCCCCCCGCCACCCTCACTCCTCCACTCTTCCACCCCCTGCCCCGGTCCCACTCCCATGGTCGGCCCTGGTTCACCCCCCGGCTTGGTGCTGGCACGGCTCGGGCGCAGGCGGCACACAGACGGCCACGCAGATGGGCATCGGGCTGAACACGGGGCTGCCTCCCCACACCTGCTCCTCGCTGGCACAGGCGCGGACACGTGCACGCCGCGCTCACATACGCACAAGCCGCGCGGACACAGATGTGCACGTAACGCAGGAATTATCTCTCTCAATTTATGGAACCTTCTCACACAGACAGACGCACAGACACGCACACACACACGCGCTCCCACGGATCGTAAAGACAGGCTTCTGTTCAAACCGAAATTAATTCATCGCTGCTGTGAAAATATTGCTAAACCTCACTTTAAAATGCGGGTTTATTTTTTTGCTTTTACCAATTTGATCAACAATGATATCAGTTTTGTCGTCCAAGTCACATAGAGCTAGTTTCAGTTGCAGACAATACAGCTCAGGCCTCAGGTCATGAGGCACTGCCCCAAGCCTGGATCCTCAATGAAACCTCCATATAATGATCAATAAAAACATACTGGATGGAATATGAGGAAATAGGTCCTTTGAATGAAGACAAGGGCACACTATTAGGTGCCCTTAAAGAGATATTTCAGGATTTTTGATAAAGGGCCTCATTTCCCAGTGTTGATTTCTGGATATATATCTATTCATGCTGTCATTATATTTGAAGAGTTTAGTTGTGCTAGGCTAGTGCTAGGCTAGTGCTAGGCTAGCGCATGTCTATGGTAACTAGTAGCCTGCATTAAAAACCTCTTCAAAATCATCGGGTCGTCCTCCAAACGTTGCCATATCTGATTTGTAGAAAGCTCCTTTGTGAATTCCATGTCAGTCAAGACAGACATTTATATGGGTAGTCTGGTGTTATGAGTGATTTGCCTCAGGTGCACTGTGCTTGGGTCAGACTGTTTTTAATGCAGGCTACTAGTTACCATAGATATATGCTAGCCTAGCACTAGCCTAGCACAACTAAACTCTTCAAAAATATAAGGACTGCATGAATTGAACAAAAAAAAAATCTTCAGAAATAAACAACACTCTGGATAACTAGGAAATTAGGCCCTATATCAAAAATCCTGAAATACCCCTTTAATACTGTACCGTTGCATATCTTCTTCAAATATGAATGAATCTTGACTGTTTCATGATTTTTCTTTTCTAGACAAGAAGAATCTACTTTCAGTGTTCACACTGGCATCTTACTGGATTTAGGTCATATGCCCTATGCTACAAAATAAAATAAAAAAAACTCATTTGAAAGCTTAAATACTGATATCTGAAACCCTGATAAACACTTGCATCTCCTAACAGGTCTTATTAAAAAAGCGGTCACCCTCCCACGCGCCTGTACTCATCTGTCACTCACAGATGTTTACACGCTTATCTCCAAGTTGGCCATAACATGTGCTAACCAGACATTTTTTTTTTCTTCTTACACACATACACACACTGCCATAAACATATAGAAGACACAATCTCACATTTATTGCTAGAAAACGATATATTTATAGTCCACACACCCCCACGTTCACACTTAGGCACGACCAGCACAGCTACGCATTTCACAATTCTTCATGGCCCCCTGCTGTCACTTACAGTTTCATACCAGCCGATCAAACAAACACATAAATACGTTGTCGTAATAATGTCTGTTTTGTTTTATTAGGGGAGCGGGGGGTAAAATTAAAACAAAATAAGCTGATGCGCGCAACCAATAAAGTTCCCAGCTATCAAAAATGCAAAAAAAATCAAAGAGAGTCAAGACTGTGAATGCCGTTGTTTTAATAAAACAAATGACAAGCAAATGAGTGCACCAACATGTGAAGAATGTCTTACCATTGATATAGAAAGACATAGCAAAATACCCCCCATCAAAGAATTATGTTTGTCTAAAGTTACAAAAGGCTCAAAATATCGCCTACAAAGACGAGCCAGAACCAGGCGGGTTGTTTTCCGAAATGCAACAGTCTCGTTCATTTGTGTATCCAATTTACAACTGCAACCACTTTCCTGCAGTCCTATAAAACAAGATAACGCACTGAAATAACATGCCGTAAAACCAAATGAGTAAATGACAGGGAAAGTGGATGACTAAGCCATGTAGCTCAGCTGAATGCAATCCCAGTGGCTCAGCAGGAACACTGTGTAAATATAGCACCGGCCCCCACTCTTATTATCCTGTTGCATTCAGCTGCTGTCTACCTAATAAAATATTCTCATTTGCTCCAAGACACCTCTGACAGTCAAGCCGGGGGTTACTGAGAGTACAGGTTTTCGCCATAGACTCCCAGGCGTAAAGCAAAAAAAAACACACAAAAAACTCGCAGACGAGGAAGAGAGTATGAAGGAGCTGGTGGAGAAGTTGAGGGAGGAGGGAGGAAGAATTAAAGAAAAAGAGGTTGAAATAAAGTCCAATAAAAGAGCGGAGTGAACATCTGTGTGGGATAGCCGCGGGGATTAGGAGGGTTTGGAACATTTTAAGCGCATTAAAGATTAAAAAAAAGGTCAGAATGTTTAGCAACACACCGATAAACCTCTTAAGCGAAACCCAATTGGGGGCTGTCTCTTTATCCAGAGGCGGCTGGATGGGAAGGTGGGGGTGGAGAAGACGGCAACTGAGGTTAGAATAGGTTACAAGATATAATTGAAATAAACTGTTTGGCAAGTTCTGGCAGAGCAGTAGTTAAAATAGTCATTGTTTGTAAAACAAAACAAAAAAAGTCTTATCAACTCAAGGTACGGTTGCAACAAACATATTGTTACGGATAATCCTTGACAGTATTCATATAGGATTAGACAGCTTTCCCATATCATATTGGATGTGATGTAATAGAGGACAAAACAAATTACAGATCACATGGGTCTCTCTGGGTAACATTATTCATTGTTTTGAATGTTGAGCAGTTTAACAAAACAGTTCAGATAGATATATTAATCTAAAAAGAAACTGAACTGTAATCTTACATGGTGGAGGTTCAGAATGTCTCTTGGTTACATATCCAGTAATTTTGCTGCAATCAGAAGATGAAAGATTGTATGCAAACCTCAAAAAGGATATTTAAAATAGAAGAAATAGCACAGAGATCATATACTTTTTTTTTCGACCACAAGGCCAGTGCATGAAGGAGCTTCGTCAAAGTCTATGTGTCTTTTCTACAGGCAGCGCAAACCAATTATGGCCGCCTCTTGTCACATCTGGGAGAAGTATAGACACAAGTGCACAGCTGCATTCCCACATCAGCCGCTGTCGGTGGCCACACTCTCCACAGAGAATGACAGGGTTCCACCAGTCGGACAGGCACAGGCAAGCAGCCTGAAAGAAACTGAGGATACAGGCTGCAGAGCGAGAAGGGAGGAGTCAGAGCGAGACATGGAGGATGAGAACAGTGGTCAAGCTGTCCACAGAGCTTTGCAGCAAAAGGAAGAGGCCTCTATTGTTCGAGTGTGAAGTCAAGGAGCTTGAGGAGGTGTCCTTAAATGACTGTTTGGCTAAAGCGCTTGATCTTCATTCTTAAGTAGATCTAGTGCTCGATGATGGATCTAATTTGACATAAGAACGAATTCTGTAGTCAGACTGTTTTTCCTCGTGCAGCAGTTGAGCAAACTTTTAATTACTAATGTGGTTTTGGCTGTTGCCAACTTACCACCCGTCGATGTGATGTCAATGTTGTTGCTAAATCATTATTTGCAACAAATGCGACTGATTTCCAACTTTGAAAGGAGCTCTTTTAACTTGTGTCTAAATCTGTGTGATAAATTGTAGCCCTATTTTTAGCTTGAGGATCATTTTGGGCTGTCACTCAAACAAGTATGATTACTAGATAGTAGATTTATGATTTATTGTTCAAAACAATATTAGAGAGCAGAACAAATTGGCTTATCATTTGCACTGTTACAGAAACTGCTTCAATCAATGCTGCTGCTCCAACATTTTCCTCCTGGATAGTATCACCGTTGATTGCATTGTTAATGTAAAGAAATGCATTAAGATGCAATGAACCTTAAGATGAGACGCATTCCAAGATAATCCAAAACAGTGTTAATTGTTGGAAATTAGCCTTATATCTTACACCAGTCAATTCTCTGCCATTGTCTGTCAATACAGAATCACACATTTGTCTCAACATCTGTTGTTTGTCTGCACCAATCTCACTGAGAGAAATTTGATGGAGCATTTGTTTCTCCATAAATGTAACTATTGTGAGAATAATCGTCAACACTTGTCAAGTTTAAGATACCGATCTGCTACTTTATATCACCATGTGTGTCTATCTGACATGGCTCTAGCGTCTGCTGTCAGTCTGTAAAACCCCCTCTTACTTAGTGTACATTAGATTACACAGCGGCCTGTTTGCTCCTGTGTGCTTTCGGATGCACAAACAAACACTCCTAAGCTGTTTGTTAAATTACCACTCCCTGCCGCCGTGCAAACAGCAAACTCTTATATGAATATGTGCATGCTAAATGAGTCCATTAGCTTGGATGACGGCTGCCAGTTCTTCTAGCGAGCCAGCATGTGTATGTTATTTACTTTCAAGTATCTCCTAACAATTTGCGAATGAATGCACATGTTGTTTTAATGTCATGATAAATTGAGCGATTGAGTCAGCGCGAGACAGCCTTTTGTGTACATTAGCCTAGGTGAGAGCTATTTGTCCCAGTCTGTATTATTAGTGTGATAAATGTATAGCTCGTGTTAACTGTTGTGTACAAGCCAGGAGGTTCTGAAGAGAAATAAACTAGCATTCGTTGCCTAGCATTATTATAATCATGATAGCATTCTCTGTAGTTCTAGAGTGTGCAAGAGGCTTCAGTCATCTGTGAGCAGAAGATAAGCGTGATTTATCTGTGTTTAAAAGAGTGCAAGCTCTACCAAGGAACTTCTTTGAGCTTCAGAGATAGCCATGTTGAGTGCAAGCTTTCAAGACTTAAGCAAATATGCTTTAGCAAATGCTCTTGTTGTTCTGTGTATGCCAGCTATAGTGTCAGTGGACATGTTTCATGGTGTCATGTAGGCGTGCATGTGTATAGGCTGGTGAGATGAGTAACCGTTCTTCTTAGTAATGTGTAGCACGCGTGTCTTAAGTATATTAGCTATTTATTTCCCACCAATAGATGGCCACACTCAGGCAGAAGGACAGATGGGGCATTTCTGCATTGATTGCACAGAGATTAAAACTCATGATGGCACTTCTCTTGTACTAGAGCTGTCTCGTGGCCCTCCAATTAACAGTGCTTTGAGCAGACGACACTTCTTCATCCCTCCATTCTCAAACCCAGCTCCAAGCAAGCCAAAAGTTACACCTCTTGGGTTTCCACTTCCATTTTGCACATACAAGTAGATTTAACACCTTGTAATATGGACAGACTGATAGTTTTAAAAAATAGCCTTGTTACAGAGTCGCGGAGAGGCTGCCAAACCACTCACTGCCAACAAATACTTAAACAAAACAACTTACTGAGCTCATGCCAGTAGGCTATATTATTATCTTCTTTCGAACTAATTGCCAGGCCAAACAGCGACACATATGCACCTCCTGCTCCAACTGTGGTTGTCGTTCACGTTTCCATGACAACTGGACTCAGTTTTTGGCTGGAGTGCTGTCACACAGATAATGAGGGCTAATGCAGATGTACACAGGTGTAGGAAGAGCTGAATTCTTTGGTGTATTTTTAATCAAATTCAAAGTGAAATTGCTCATTGCAAAATGATTGTAATAGATTTCTACACATTCTCTCCGCTTCAATCCATCTGAAATCAAACTATAATCAACTGAGTAATTGCTAACTAGTATTGCCTACCACTTAATGATTGTTTTTTTGTTTACCTCCGTATTCTTCTACCCAAAGATTTGACTTAAAGGGGCAGCCTTTTGAAATCTAACTTCTTCTGTGATGGATCCGAGAAGTAAAGTAACTCACAATCTTGTATATGATTACTCAGTATCATAAGGGCTGAAAGTGAAAAAAGGTTGTTGGTGGACTGTGTTTGCGTCAGTCGACAGTGCTAAAAATGAATATTTAGAATCATTATGACTTCAATGGAGCTTGAAACTCCATGTAGTGATGTCATCGCCCTCCCGCGCACACGCCTCCTCTTGTCGTAAACTGCTTCAAATCCAAGGGAAACACAGGCCTTTTCTAATTAGGACAGCTCTAGGCTCCACCTGCAGTCTTGATTTTGTTGGCTTTGCGGATCATCAGTTGCTCTTCTTATCTTCAATATCAAACCAGGAATTGTTAGATTTGTCTGTAAGTATCCTTATGTGTGTGTGCGCGCCTGTGTGCCGTCAGCTAGCAGGAATGCACGAGTACCGCCAAAGCTAAGATGGCTGCCAAGCGCTAAAATGGCTGCCAGAATTCCACAGAGCGACAGCACCAGGAGAGAGGAGCAGGAGTGCGAGGAGAAACGCTGGGAGAAAGACGTTGAAAATGGGACTTTATAAAAGCCTCAGAAAACATGTTGTGAGAGAGAAGAAACTCTATCCCTGTGTGCTCCTCCTCTTCAGACTGATGAGGTGGTTTTGTTTCTCTTTTTGTCTCCACCATTTTGGCACGCAAATGGCTGGCATGTAATGCACTAATGCCACCCAAGATTAGGACGCTGATTTGGGTTTAGGAGATGATGAGATTGAGGGGGCCGCGCACTCAACGAAACCGGGGAGACTTGGCCCAGGGCAGCCTTAAAGCCTTGGCGCTGTAGGCTAATTGGCCCGAACGGTATATACGATACAACTATAAAACTCCATGAGGCCACATTACATATCGAGAGAAGAATGGCAGTCCGGGCCAAGCAAAACTAGATTCGGAAGGCGATTTGGTGCCTACACGTTTGCATACACGCACAGGAGATGGAATAGTTTAGTGAGAAGAAATTGAAGAGTTTGATAAAAACAACACAAAATTAGCTTTGAACCTAACGTTGTTTTCAGGAGTTCGAACAGTTGCGCTCACGTACGGCAGCCATTGGTGCAAGCAGCTCTTGGTCTGTAGAAGTTACCTCAGGCCACAAGATGATGTTACCCTCTCGTGCAAGAGTCTATATGATACTGCAGCATACGCCAGAAAATATCACATCACATCAATGCCTTAACCTTAACTGTAACCTTTTTTTATGTCCAACCCTCCCAATTTACTTCTAGACGAATGGTTAAAAAAATGCTGTGCTAGCTTGCAAAGGCTAACTCTGGCTTATTGGCTTTCTTTTTGTGTGTTCCAGAACAATCAGGACAATCAGACAACTCAAACCAGCAAGGAGACAATGACGTCAAGCCCCCACCAAATGGTATGTCATCGATTAAGTGTGTCTTCACATATGGCTCGAGGCAGAATGCATTAAGTAACGGCATGTCCTATCGTGCACGTCTTGCGTACTTGCGGATCTCTCCTTGCATTTGGGCCTCTGTGTGTGTGTGCGAGTCCCGGCAGAGTTGGGTCTAAAGTTTATTATGGTAAGGAGAGTTGACGGTCCTGAAGTGTGGGGGCTGTGTGCGGCGTGCTCATAAATCACACTGACGTTATTGGAAGATGGGAACCACATGGCCACTGCCGAGCCGAGCGCTGACCTCATACGCTGTCCCCGCTGCGGTTAACCCCGGGCTGAGATGGAGAGAGAGAGCTGAGGGGGTGAAGGAGAGGACTTATGGATGCAGAGAGAGAGAGGGGAGAGATAGGGCGTAGGTATTATGCCCTTTTTACTCAAAGGTAAAATGTCCATAATCTACTTAGCACCATGTATCGAGATGGAACTGTGTAGAATTAGTAGGAGTGGGAGTAGGAGTAGTTGGTTGTTTTCAGATTCTGGATTGTGATGATGTCCCAGTGTTACTGTATACAGACTGGAGGTAGTACCAATTATGCTATTTTAATTAAAAGTGTTAAAAAGGGGGACTCCGCTATCCACTCAAACACAAACTTAGTTGCTAACTTGTCAAATGCAGCATCACTGTTTAAAAATAAACTGCTTATGTAATTCTTTTGGGGGTAATTGAATAGCCTACACTCACCACTTACCTTAGTAACAGGGAGCCAAGAGAGAATCCAAGATGGCAGATCTGAGTCCTTCCACAGAGCATTTTCCTAAAACGGGCAGAGACCTCCCGGGAAGTATGGGGCAATAACACGTCTCCACACTTCTGCTGGACCCCTCAATCAAAGCCCAACCTCGTAAATTTGCAGAAACTTTAAAAGCCTACAAATCCTGCTTAAAAATAAAAACACCTACCTCAGAGTTCACACATGAGGAAACTGGAGTTTTTTAAACAAAGGTAATCTTGGGAACCAGGCTTTGAAGTTGTTTTTGACACAATAGGATTCCATGCTTTCTGGAGTCTCTCTTCGCCACTAGGGGGTAGTGTTTCAGCAATGTCAGCACCCTGAAAAAAATCACAAAATCAGCTCCACTGTGGCCTCAAGTCAAGACACACTCACACATCAGTGAATATAGAAATATATATATATATATTCTCACTTTTTCGAGCAAAATGGGATACTGCATATGGTCTCCCTCCATCAGTTGATTGGTAGTTGACCGTTGCATAATTGAACAAAAAAAGCAAGAATCAGGTGATTACAGAAAATGGGTGACAACATCAGGAAATTTGCCAGAGTGGGTTTTAAGATTCAAGCTTCAACCTTTCATTTGTGGAAAACCAAGACCTGCTTTTGTTTTGCGGCTCTACGTTGGATTTTAAGGATTCTAGCCTCTCTGATGAGGTTTGCCGATGAAATGAACATTGTCATTAATATTGAAAATTAAAAAAAAATAAAAATGCTAAAACAAGTCATAAAGTCAACATTACAATTTATTTCAGAATATGTTTAAGGTTAACAGAAGCCTGCCCAAGCAACTAGGAGTCTGAAGCCGCAGAAACATGGACAGCAGGGCTGACAAAGATCAGTGTATACTAATATTGGGAAAATTCAAAAAAATGTTTGGGAGCATTCAATTTGGAGAGCTTTGAGATTTCAATGCAGAGCATGTATGGTTGTGAGTAATAAACTGTCAGCATTTAAAAAATGAACATGTCAAAAGCAGGCCCGTGTCCTATTGAAAACACATGTCTCAATGGAAGACACCAGCACCGTCCCGTCATGTGTTTCAGCTAACGTTAGCATGTGTGTCTGATGGCTGCGTGTTCGTGTCATTGTGCGCACATTTGGTTTGTGCATTTCACCCTGTTCACATGTTGTATCTCTCCTCTCATGTCTTTTCTCTGCAGGCCATTTGAATCTGAGTTTCCAGGACTGCTTTGTGACTTCAGGGGTGTGGAACGTAGCCGAGCTCGTCCGCGTGTCACAGAGTGAGTCATGGCTTGTATCAATCGCTTTGAATCACAACTACGAACAAGTATCTGTATCTCTTTTGGCCCCCAAATGCCATCTAAGTGGTTCTTTCCACACGTTTGCTCTAATATTTAAGCACTGAACATGGCCCCTACCTGACCAGGGTAAACAGGCAGATGCTCGTGCTTTTCAGTTTATACTTAGGCAACGTCAGGCCCAGGGCTAAATCTGGTCCTCCAGCATAGATCTACAGGCCCTTCAGCTGATTTTAAGAAAACACACATAGACACCTCACCACCAGGATACGAAAACATGTCTCAATAATTTAATCCATATATTTAACTCATATTGAACGAGTCTTGCTTCCTATTCTTCAGCCCCTGTTGCTACGGCGACTGGACCCAACTTCTCCCTAGCTGACCTGGACAGCCCTGGCTACTACAACATCAACCAGGTGACCCTGGGACGGCGCTCCATCACCTCCACCCCTTCCACGAGGTATATATATTGCTGCAAAACGTTCAAGTCTGACTTAATTGCAGTAAGGCTATTTTAGTTATTGTAGTTTATATATAATTTGCAGATTATAGAAAACATAGTGTGTAAACCTAGTAATATTAGGGGTATTCTGTTGGGCGGGGACTATATTGTTTTGAGATATCGTGATATGTTAGTGTGATGAGTATCATATGAAAAACCCAATATTGTCAAACTTAAATGATGACATAATGGATATTAATGAAGAGTAGTCGGCCAAAGTGAGGGCCACGCTTTGGGCCTACACCTAAGCACTGAGCCAAGCGCATCGACCCCTATGTGTGGTGATGTACATATTGTGTGTGACAGAAGCTTATCATCTCAGCCCCAGTATTTTGTCTCTGGTAATGCTATGGTGGAAATTCTTACAATAGTGACTAGTGGGAGGCCTGTAACTTCTCCATACTAACTATTCTAACCCATCAATAAACTCCTCCTCTGCTTTTTGATTCTTTTCCCTTTCTCCTGTGTTTTCCCTCCACCACTAACCCTCTCATTCAACCCTACATTCTGCCCCTTCCTCCTGTCTTTGTGTCTGTCCTTTATCCCCTCTCTCTGCCGCCCGCTTGTCTTACGCTGCAGGACCGAAATGGAGCTTTATGCAAGTCTCCCACGGAGGTAGTTACACTCATTACTGAATCTCTCCCATGGTACTAATGGTCGTGCAAAAGCCACACAGTGTCACACACAACAGCTCACATCCCGGCGCTATGTTTTATTGGTCACAGATGTACGACTCCATAAGAATATGCTAACACACACAGGAAAGTGTTCCAAGCATCGCCACACGCACTTTCACTACTGCAGAGCCAGTGTGGATGCGGCATGTTGAATAAATTCTGAACCTCATGTTTGTCTCGCTGTTTACAGTTGTGTTGCCTCGTCCCCCGCGGCAAAAATACAATGTGAAAGCAGAATATTGAGGGGAGACCTTGACATTTCAAAAATTGCTAACTCTTGGCTCTGCAGATGCAGGCCTGACTCCAAAACCAAAGACTCACACTTTAAAGATGTGCCAGCCTTGATTACAATATGGGACCTTTAAGGGCCCATGTTAATTCCCGTCATTGGCAACATTAGCCACAGTAGAATTGGATAAATGGAGTAGTAGAAACATTGCAATAGAAAATATTGCATCTTCCTACCTGAAGTGGTGATTTGTTTCATTTGCGCACATTTGAGTAATCTTTTAGTCTGTTTCACTCTTCAGCTCTCAAACTGTAAGCCCGTCAATGAATAAAGTCAGAACGTTGTGATCCTTTGTTTAAAGTTCACACATATTCCCCAAACATGATCTTATTATGACAGGGTTGAAATGACTAACGCTACAACAAATGTTACAGCTTTTGCTTTTAGCTCGTTTGAAATCATTTCACTTTTCACTTTGCTGTTGCCCTCTGGTGGCATTTAGTACAGCTACATTTGTAAACCACTAAGTCTGTGAGATATTTTCAAGACACATATATTATTTTGTAGTTAAGCCTGTGTAATATCTGACCTTTAATAAGTTTCACTCTGTGCTGTCTCAGCTCCAACAAGCGCAAGTCCATTGATGACAGTGAGATGGAGAGCCCTGTGGATGATGTGTTCTACTCGGGCCGGTCCCCTGCAGCAGGCAGCAGTTCTCAGTCCAGCGGCTGGCCCAATGATGTGGATGCAGGTATTATGACTCGATACACCACCACTCACAAAACATCCCAGCTCTGGAGGTGGACTTAGGAGTAGGCTCAAATTGGTCTGAATGCTCAAATAGGTCTGAATGCTCAAATATTCACTGTAACAATGGGCAAAGAACTTAACGCGTGTTTACTCATCAATACACAGTACTATATGTCTTTGTTATAACTGAAAAAAAGACATGTATTGACATTTTTTTGCACTAAACTAAAGTTTAGTCAATTTAGTCCTAGACCTCAGTCCACCTCATAGCATGACATATCATAAACATACTGTACATAATATTTTACTGAGCTGTGTAAAACATCCTTTCATCCCACCCTCCAATCACCTTTCTGTACAACATTGTACAGTTTATCCCCATCATTCAGAATATATCTTTGTCCTGCTGATGTTTCTGTTTTCCCATCACCATCAGCTTAGAGCAGAATCTGATTTTTGAAAAATGACTTCCCATTTGACATGTTCACCGCACCTCTTTAACAGGGTGGAGGTAGAAAACCCATTGATGGACAATGGAAAATCCTAAATATCCACGTAATAAAATATTCCTCTTCGGGGTGATCCTTCTTTTTACCAAGGCCACAATAACTCCAGTGTTTATATGTAGAAATGTAATATTCAGATCGATGACGTAAGGCTGTTGTGCGTGAGTGTTTCGGTGAGAGGCTGATGCCAGACACTTGTCAAAGCCATGTTCTAATACAGTGTAATTCTAAACCAGAGCTTGTTTTGATGGTCCGTCTAAATTATTTAATGGTAACAAGGCAAAAAGGGGCGAGGGAAAAACGTGTCTGTGCAGCTGAGGTTAAGTCTCAATGCTCTAATACCACGCAATTTATATATAAGCAAGCTGCTCTGAATATTAGCTCATGTGACCAATGCAGTATGCTAGTGGTTCTCAAACTGTGGTGTGTGTACCACTGGAGGTGCATGGGCTTCTGCGGGGGGTTTCCAGGGTTATTCAAATTTAAAAAAGTAGAAACTATTGTGGAAATCAGAAACTAGCTTTTTTACTGGACTGAATTTGACCCATAAACTTCTGCATTAAAACCTGCTTAAACTAGTATCTAGTTCAGTGTCAGCATCGATTCATTTGTTTGTTTGTTTTTGACAACCCTCTGTTCCCTCTAAACTACTTTTTAGAATTATAAAAAAAAGTTTATAAAGAATATCATTAGTTATAAGCCATTTATGCAAGTGTTACTTAATAACAGACAGTAACACGCCTTAGATTTGATGTAGTGCTGTTTACTGAGCATAACCACTCAGTTGCTATGGCAGTATTTTTACAGAGTATTTCAGCAGCCTAATTGCCTGTAAGTCCCAAACACTTAACCTCAAGCTCCACCATAAACTGACGGCCATTTTGCAAAATATATGCTCAAAACCTCAAGTATTATGAGTATCTCACTCTCAGGGATGTCCTAATTGCTCAACTACAGTATATCCCCATCTTATATCCACCCCTCCCTCTCATATACTGACTGCAGACACCACCCGTGTGTAATGATGTAACTTTTATAGACACTTGCTGCACTCTATAACATGAAAGTCCCATGTTGCCTGTTTTTAACCAACCCCTTTTGTCTTTTTCTCTCATTCTTTCCACCATCTTTCTCTCTTTTTTCTCCTTTATTGTTAACTCTCCCTTCTCCCCGTTTGGCCTTTCAGTGCAGCACCATTTGGCCAGTGTGCAGGAGAGGAAGATTAAGCATGAGAGCGATGGAGTGCAGTTTCCTTACCATGGTTAGAACATTAAACATTATACTGTGTCCATCCATGTCTGCTTCTGCTCCTCTTTGACCTGCCAGCTCCTCTCTGTCTTGCTTTGTCCATGGAGTAGTCCTCCTGTCCTGTCCCTGTTACTCGTCCATCCCTCTCCGGTGTCTGGTTTTCTGGTTGTGCTGCCGCCGGGTGGGGTTGTGTTTCTCTTCCAGATGTTTGCTGTTGTTCATTGTGGGGTTTACCAAAGCCGCTTGGTTGCCCTGTAGCTCCATAGCAATCACCATGTATGTAAATTGGGGGGAAGTGTTTTAAATTCTCAAGCATAACTTTTTGCCACGGTGCCAACACAATGTTATCTGCTTTAGATTATCTTGCACATCACATCTGCAGCAGTACTTTAAGCATTTCAAATTCTGCAAATATAGAATAGACAAAATTAACTGGGATGATTTGAGTTTTGCTCATGACATTACTACGAGAAGGACTGGGAAGTTTTGACATTTAATTGTCCCATACTCTAAGAGCACATACGTTTCTCAGTTCGGGTACAAAGCACATCCCCAGCCTTCATGAATGTCTTCCCACTGCAACCAGAAGGGTTGCATTCCCTGTTTGTTGTTTTTTAAACCAATGTTGACATACTATTGCTGATGTGCTACAAAACAAAAACAAAGCAAAAATATTCCATGCTTAATCCTAAAGTTGATGAGTAACAAAGTATGTAATTTTACAACCTGCATCTGTCGCCAGCACCAGGGCATTCTGCAAACTGCAGATGGGCATTTGTATAATGCTCACTATCAAGATTTTTGTTGTCATATATCACAACCGCCCTGGGTGAATCAAACCATTTTACAATTACTGTTTCTAAAAACCTCATTGTCTCAAGTCGCCACATGAATACAAACAAGAGTTTGTGATGCCAGTGTGAGTTTGTCAGCAATGCTGCTGGGTTGTAGTAATTTTGTCGTCAAGCCCTGAGAGAACGCCAGTGATGAAAGACACCAAAATGGCGGGGGCTGTGTTGTGAACAGGGGATTGTCGAGTAGTTTTGTTTAGAGAGAGATGTCGAGTGGCATCCCACCTGCCTCAACCGTCTCCCCAAAAACACACACATCACAAACAAACATGACTGCAGGCACTCAGGTGTGTCATGAATGCACCAGGCGCCGTCTGCCTCGCAAAAAAATACAACTAGATTTAAGCACATGTATACACTGCTTTCTCTGATTTACATTCACATACGCACACACTTCCCAATCTGGAGAGGAGCAACGTTCCGGTCCAGATGGCGCCTCCATGTGTTCACAGCGAAGGGAGCTACTGGGTTACAGCGGACATCTGTTCTCATGGTGCTGCGGTGGAGTCTGGGCGTGAGGCTGAGGAAGAGGAGGGGCGGGGGGTGTCTCTGTCGACTCTGGAGGTGAATCTCTTACCTGAAAAGCAAAAAGCTCCCAGGCATAGCAGGTGATCATGTAATTCATCATTAACTCTGCACTTTTTTCCTCTCTGACCTCTGACTTGGGAAATCCGCTTAGTAACTTGTCCGCCTGGAGTTGCGGTGTTGGAGAGGCACAGATTATTACTTGCTGATAGAGCTGGGCATTATAACCCTAGATCAACTATTTGAATTTATTCTTTTGGTTTTAGTGTATATTTAAGAGACAAGGCTTTCTGACCTCAGGCGTTCATGATGGGGACCACCATCTGGGTTAATAAAAAATGACTGAATTAATTATTCTTTAGCGTGTGAATTTGTATCAGTATTATTAATGACCCGTGCTGCAAGTTTTATTTTAGCCTGAAAAATATATGCATATATAGAGTAAAATAATAATATACAGCCATGTTCAGAATAATTATGTTTTTAAAGACCAGAATGTTGCACTGATGTATTTTGCAGTGGGAAACAAAGAAAACAATTTGGAAAAGGATCTAATTTATTAAACCTTACATTTGGCAACGTGTAATCAAAGTAAAACTGCAACATCTCCATGGAGACAAGCTTGTGATGTCCCACTCCCAGCACAGTTACAAGTCAGGTTCAAGCAGAGGCGAGCCCGCTCATAGTAAAGACCCCTTTTATCCACAATAAAAGCACCTCTAATAAAAGTGATGCTTGTATTGTATTCTATTTACTGGGTAAAATGTTACGCAGTATGGCTTTAATGAGACACAAATGTGCTAGCTTATTACTATTGCACTTTGAAAGCACAGTGCATGTGCACACTCCTGTGTGGTGTTAATGCTAAGGTTTGCACGGTGGCCAGCTTGTTAGCGTGGCAACACTGGAGGGTCATGGGAGCAATTGGCCGCCAGTCTGCTATAGCCGTTTGCCAGGACACTGAAATAATGTCGAACAAACAACGCCATTTGTGTGGACGTGCACTCCAACACACGTGCACACGCCCACACACGCACAGAGATTAACACCGAGATCAGAGTAACTTCTGTTAGCTTTATCAGGCAAAGCTTTCATTGGGCATCTGGGCCTCATTTGCCGCTTCCCACAGCAAAGCCACATAGAACCAGATATTTGGGTAAGATAGCGGCTAATTAGGGAATATCACTGAGACTAAAAACAATATGTATAATTTAAGACTGTTTATGCATAATAGGTTTGTTATAATTAAACTTGTCATGTGGCAGCCAGTCATCCCTATATATGTGCCACAGAGGAGAAAACACTTTTTATTGCCAAAATGTATTAAGCACACAACATGTTGACGTTCACTTTTTAAGCGTGTTCGGGGACTTGAAATGCTTGTTGAAATTATACATTTTCCCTTGACTCTTCATTAGCGCAAACAACTGTTACAGCAAAATTCCTGATTAGATGGACCTGTTGCCACTACCCAGTGACATGAATAACTAATTTGGATAGTTTTAGTTGTTCCATTGTTGCTGCTGTCATATTGAATTTTTTTAAGATCTCAATCAACAGCTTGGGTTTTTAATCAACAGGCCAGGAAGCCAATCCTGTGACAGTACCAGCACATGTGGAAGAAAAACCTTTGAAAGTTAAATGCTACTGCAGTAGAAATACATACATTAGTTGTTTAAGACGAGGTTCACTAGCAATGACCTGGGTAATTAGAGAAGTGGTTATTCTGTGAGGAGATGAAGGAAGTTGAGGCCTTGTCCTGCTCCTGAACCTCAACCAATAAAATAAAAACTCCAACTCCATTATATATATTATCTTTGTTTGTGAAAAATAGGGGGCTATAAGTTCAATCACATACTGCGATCAGTCAACTTTATTCCAAAGCGTAATTATCACCCAGCCCTAATAGAAGCTTTGTAATGCTCTAGGTAAACAGTTCAAACAATTGTGAAAAGAGAGGGATCTATTTTTCAGTCAATTTTACCCAGAACTCCCCTCAAACGATCACGAGAATCAGCCCAACAATGGAGCGGGCGACACAATTGAAAGTGTTTTGCTCTAAAGTCAAAGCTAAACGCACTAATATTGATTTGTCAGACAGTTACAGCTTCTTTTTATTAGCGAGATTTCATTGACACGTTTTTCAAAGCGTAAAGAGCCAGTCATTTGAACAGCGCTTTGAAATGAATGGATCCCAAAGACTTATCTCCCGTAAATCCCACACTGCCAGTGACGCCAAGGGGGCAGCTTTTTTTCTTTTAAAGTCAGTCCAGTGGTTTTGATTGACCTTTTTTGAGTTTCAACTGCCTGGATGAGTGAGAAAGTACATTGTTTCACCTACAGGGATGTGTTTGGATCCACCCTGGTCGTAGCCGCCTATCGTCAAACATATTCCTTGTGTTTGAGAGTTGATCCCCGACCTCTGTGTGGAGTTATGTAGCGTCGCGCTCAACATAAGTGCGGACGCCCGCCTTATTCTAAACTTGTCGGTGCCCACATGAGCACAGCTGCGCCCATGCTTTCCAATGAGCACTGCGGGCGAAATAGTGCTAAAAGATTTCCCAGTGCAGCTTTAAAAAGGGGCTTTTCAGAAATCTGCTCTGTTACATTTTATATGCGTTGCTCGTAAAAGCTATTTCAACATCTCAGGGCCGTGTCGAAATTACCCACATCTTTACTCGTTTGTTTTATATGTGCGAATATTGAGCCGTTTAGCAATTTATGGGCATTTTACTCTCTGAGGTTGTTTATCACAGGGTTTTACTGCTAAGAAGCAAACAAAACTAAATAATGTTGTCTGTGTCCTGTGCTTTCATTATTGTTCTGTTTTATTGTTCTAATCATTTAGGTGTATATTCTGCATTGTTTGTCCCTGCAGAGGTCAGATAGTGTTTGGCAAAACCCAGACGATCTTAATAGCGTTTCTGGAATATCATAGATCAAAGCAAGTTTCCCCAGTGCTCACCACACAAGGCCTTGATCACAGAATTGAGGCCCGTTTATCTGTAGCTCTCGCACATTGGGTCATGTTTCTGGTTGCCTTGTGGAGCTGGCCTGTACTTACCCTGTCCAATTTCACCAAACCAAGGATATTTCACGCTACTCTTGAGCCAAGGCGGACATTTATAGACAGGGGGGGGACACTTTAATTTGTTTGTCTATGTAGCGCGGCCATGTCATCTCCACTCCTCCACTGCTTAACTTCTTCCATCTTTTTGCCGCGCTCCGACTCTGGCTCAAACTGGCAGTGGGCCCAGAGGCTGCCAGCTTGTGTGAATGTGTGTGAGAGTTGTGAGTAGAAGTGCTCTTTTTTATGAAATACGGTTATGGCATTAACATAAAATACCTGACTGACAGATATGCAGGAGGGCACTACATCAGAGGATCTATTGATGTGTGCTTTGGCCTGGTCTTCAGCAGTTAGAGTATGTGGTTATTCATGGCGGCTTTTGCTTGGAAAACACAGTCTGCCACCAGTATAATGCCAGCCAATGTCCCCTTCATTCTGAAGAGGTGTCTGGACAAGTGTCGTAGTGAGTATGCTTCTAAGTGTGCTTTGTAATGTTGGCTACATGGTATCCTCAAATACAAGCATGACTTTGCATTAACAGGAGGAAATCAGTTTGGAAGACTGGGCTGAACATCAGCACAAGTTGTATGTTCTGTTCAATCTTTGTAGACAACCAAAGTAGAAGCAATTTTCCTGCTTATATTATGTGTCAGAGAGGTAAATGTTTTGCTGGTGCGCAAAGAACAAAAAACTTTCTGGTTTCCTCGTTTTACTTTCAGTATTATTCAGCTTTCAAGCTGTATTTTTACTCCATAGAATACTTGTCTTGCTTTATAACTCTTATTACTCTTTTTCAAAACTATAGTCTGACAGTACTCAACAAAGGCTATTTCTCATACTGATGCTTTTGTAGGAGATGCTTTTCTGCCCATTAGCCAAAGACCCTATAATCTACTAACTAAAAGTATCTGACACACTGTTAAATGAGATTTCAAGTCATTTGGGTTAATCATTAACCAGTCAGACCCGGTGCTTTGCTCAGAGTAAAAACCCAGTCAAAGGAAACCCAGTTCACTCCAGCTCTCCTCTCCTGCCACTGTGCCCTCAGCCTGTCTGGACCTGTCCCCCTGGCTGCCCTCTCTGCCCCCTCGCTCTGACCCTCTACTGCTTCAAACGTGGTCTCTCCCAGTCCCAACCTCTTCCTCCTCCCCTAGACCTGCTGACTGTGCACAAATACAGTCTGATGCCAGTAGACCCATCTCAGTGTATAGTCACAAATCAATGAATGAAACAATCAATCCATTGATTTCAGTCATAATCATATGAGTATTGCAATCAAAATAGACTCTTAAAGCTTTAAGATACTTTCTGATCATTTCTTGATAGAGTTGCAGTAAGCAACGCAGCCATGTTTTAAATTAAACCCTGGTCTCTGTTCTGCCATTTTGTTGATCCCCTTTTTACCAGGACTCTCGTCGCCTGGTTCTCTTAAGAAGCCGGGGAAATTCGATTTCAGCGCCCTGTCCTCCCAGACGAGGTCCCCCCGCATGGCGTTCACCCACCACCCACTGCCAATGCTGGCGGGAGTGAGACCAGGTGAGAGCAGACCCCAGCTCCCCCCACCCCCTCCCAACCCTCCTCACCATCTCCTCTACCCACAACCCTCAGACCTTCCCCCGGCACAGAGGCAGGACCGGCAGGATGCTGGCATGTTCCTCTGTAGACGCCCCGGTCGGTGTTGCCTATAGTGTGGTGTGTCTTTTCTGGGGTCTATTGGTGAATTGGGTGGTTCCTCTGTGGTCTTGTGTGTAGACAAAATGGTGGCTTGTCTGAAATCAACACATTTGTCCCATGTTATGACTTTACAAGAGGCTGAAGGGCACTTTTCCCACTGGCAGTAAAGGTGTACTACACTTGTTGCTTTGCCATATCTACAGTACACACATTGAATACAATGACAATGTGACAAGGCATCAGTAATGCATTAGCCATTGGCTATAGTATTGCCCGTCATTGTATGTAAACAATGTGTATATAAAATAGCATGTTGTTGTGTTTTCTAATTGCCCAACATACTTTGAAGATCAGGCATAAAACTTTCTCCTGCAATGAGGTACACAAGCCGACTTTTGCATATCTTCACTTATACTGCCATATGGTTGAACAGTTTCAATTTAAAAGTTTAATTTTAAATTTTGGTTTGGCACACATAACTATGCAAATCTGCAAGATTCAGTCAGGGCAGCTGCCTGTCCTTCAGTTTACAGCAAGAGCGTATTATAACAACAGGAATCATATTTTGCTAAAAGGCTTTGACTGTAAATTTCCATTCTTTATTATTATTATTTTTTATCCTGGACGAGATCTGACTTTCTCTTTGGAAATTTAAGGTCTGTATCATTGGCTAAAGGAGCTCACAGGAGATGATTACCCATGCGCTTTACTTCAGTAGTGCGGCTGCATCAAAGACTCTTTAAGGCAGCGAGCAGATGTGGAGAAATGAGGTTGACCGCTGCGACATTAGACCTCCTCCTTTTCTGAGCTTGTTGACAGACCATGTGCCTTTGAAACGTTACTACAGATGAGATGTTCCCCACATCAGCACATGTAAACCGTATCACGTCCTGTTTGTGGGCAGCAGCGTTGGTTTTAGAACTGAAGTGAGAAAAAGAGAAGGACTGTGCTATGAAACTCGTGATCAATATTTTGACAGTGACAAGAACAAGCAGTAAGTAAAAAATGTTCACACAATCTCCCAGCACCTCAGATATCTTCCTTATACATACATACATGCATGCATACATACATACATACATACATACATACATACATACATACATACATACATACATACATACATACATACATACATACATACATACATACATACATACATACATACATACATACATACATACATACATACATACATACATACATACATACATACATACATACATACATACATACATACATACATACAGTGGGGAAAAAAAGTATTTGGTCAGTTTCACATAGACATTTTATTGGATTTTGGCCAAATACTTTTTTCCCCCACTGTACATACATACATACATACATACATACATACATACATACATACATACATACATACATACATACATACATACATACATACATACATACATACATACATACATACATACATACATGGACTACCTTTCATTTTGGGAACGGAAGTTGAGATTTCATTGTAGAATATTATGAAAACATTGATTTATAAATTGCTAAACTTCAGATCCCAGGCACCTTTAAGAAATGTTGTTTTAAATCATGGTTTTGTGCATGGTTTAGAGTCTCCTAATACCTCCATGGTCTTCAGTGGTGATAGTTGAAGGATGGCTTCATAGCTCACCAACTCCTGAGAGTAGAGTAGGTGTTGGGGATTCCCTCTGATCCCACACTCATCAGTAGCACCCTCTCCATCCACCCCCCATCCCCATCGCCTTAGAGCGTTTGGCCTGCACCCAGTCTGTAATGGGATTATAGGAGCTATAGGAGCTGCATTGGAGAGCTACAGCCTGGCATGGGAGCAAGGTGCTGTGGGCTCAAAGGCATAGGGCCCTGTCTGGGGGGTATTCCCATGAAGTGCACTCACACATACAATCTGAACGAGACAAGCTCTAAAAAGGGTTGGCAGCGTCAGTATAGGCAGCTGGGGGCCTGGACGGGATGGATGGTGCGGTGGGTGTCAGATTGGCACCGCAAAGAGGAGAACAGGCCGTTAATACAAATCAAGGAGATTTAGTAATGGATATAGGTCGGACAGAGACGCTTTTGTGTGTGATGGCTGGGTTTGTCCAAATGTTCCAGTTCACAAAAAAATTCAACACTATTTGGTTTGCTATGCATGCTCTTGTTTTGTGAAACCAGAAAGGTGTGGGTAAAACGCTCTGACTGATAACTACAATACATAGTTCCAAATGTTGTTCGGAAGTATATGCAGCTGTCATACATGAAAGTAAATAAACCCTTCTTTATGTAGATAAGTGGGTCATGACAGCTGCTCAATTTATCAAGCACATACATAAATAATGCACTAAATAAATAATGAATTATAATCCACAAACTGGTCCTACATAAACTTTGCTAAACAAAACATTTGTACTCATTTGAAGGTATTAATCTATTGATGATCACTACTTGTATACAATATGTACATTGTAAATGAACACTGCTACTTGCTATATGACTGGATAGTCGCTGTTTTAGTAAATAACGTGGGATCGTATCCGCTTCAAACCAATCTCTATTTTTGCATGGGCTGTCAGAGGCATAATCTGCCCGTCAGCAGACAGTGTTATACAAATGAAATATACAGTATATATAAATAAATAGATATCCCTTTGTTATTTACAGATACTTATTTTTTGGTGAAGCCGCGAGATTGGATTCTACCAATTTGACCTGACTCAGGGGGTGTTCAATGTCAAAATGTATCTCCCTATTACAGGTCAATGAAAGAAAAGCTTGATGCAAAAGTTATTTTTGATTTTGATACGTCAAACATTAATTGATATTTTTACAAGACTAAAAAACTTTTTGTAACCTTATTCATGTCTCAACTATTGTAAAGAGCAGCCCAAGCTTCTGCTCCAGTTAAAGACTATTGGCCTATAGTAGCCCGACTATAAGAGTTTGTTATTAATTGTTTTCTGCCAACAGAAACGTGCTGGGAAAACGTCCCGACTCTCCCGATTACCCAGCACGCCACTGGTACATACTAATTTACATACTTGCGCAAATCTCATGTGTTTGTAGCATTTTACTCCTCCCCACCACAAGAGAGCACAATACAGATACTTGTCATACAAGCTTGATTCAATTTGCTGGCGAGGGTAGCGGCCCATTTGACCTGTTGCCAGTTTGATCAGTGGTCCTTTCATGGTACTGCAGCAGGAAAATCCTTTTGCCACAATGTTAAAATAAGCTCCTACAAAACAAGTCGGATTTTGTGATAATATTTATCATTTACACATTTACATTTTCTTCAAAATCCTTGCATTACCTAAAAAAAAACACTGAAGGTTTCACCTCTAAACCGATCACAGGGTGCGCCTGCGCAGTCAGTCCATGAAACAGTCCATAACACAGTAGAAAGGCGGAAGTGACATGGAAGCAGAGACATGCACAATGAGCACAACACAATAAAATCAATGGGGCTCCATTTATTTGCTGCAATTATTGCATTATTCACAACTGTCTTCAAATTTGACTCATTTCCTTGTAACTAACTGCTGCACTGTCTGAGGGGTACAGTTTGGAGAGTTGCCTCACATTTGTCTGAAACCTTTTTTGGAATATGCATGGTGACGCCATGCATGCACAGCATCTCTTTCATACATTCCAATGTATCACAGTGCTATCATGGCTTATTTGCCATAGTATTCAAGCAATAGATCCCATCTGTACATTGTATTTTGACATATTTGCTGAAGACAGTAATTTGCATAATAAATGTCTATTAACTAGGACTGTCAAAGTTTATACTTCAACTCAAATGAATCACATTAATATGTTTTCACTTACACACTCCTGTATCTCGAGCACATGTCACCTGAAAGACCGACCAATTGTTAGCAGCTTGACTTTCAACATAGATTTACATAGAAAAGTCTTTAAATTAGAGCGTTATTGTGTAGGCCTAGTAAAAATAATGAATACAATAATTACAATATATATATATATATATATATATATATATATATATATATATATATTAATCGATTGACAGCACTACTATTAACAAAACATAGATGCAGTCACTACTACTGTTTTGTCAGAAACAAAAATGGTGTAAAGGCTTGTGGAGTCTTCCTGATGCCAACTTGTGTTCAAGCCAGAAAATCACCCCCTCAGTCAGCACACATGCTGTATTAAGACCTGCTCATTTTAGACACTACTCAATGATCCCTTTGTGTGTTTCTTCTTTAACAAGACTTGGATTTCATGTGGAAATGTAGTGCTTGTATTTATTGGAATGAGCTTTTTCTGATGTTTTTTTGATCTGTGAGGAATGTGTAAATCTCTGCATAAAAGACTGCCCATGACTTTTTTAAAGCTCTTTTATACCCAGTTAAGTTCTAATCGTCTTAGCTATTTGTGAAAACATCATTATTTTTACCTGTAAAAATGTCTCTATAATGGTTTATGTCTACCCCCCTCTCTCACTCTTGTGAATATACTGTACTAGCTCTAACACAAACATGTTTCGTTGCAGGGAGTCCTCGTGCTTCAGCTTCAGCTCTGCACTTCCCTTCTCCCTCCATCATCCAGCAGTCTAGCCCTTATTTCACCCACCCGACCATTCGTTACCACCACCACCCGGGACAGGACCCCCTGAAGGAATTTGTGCAGTTTGTCTGTGCTGACGGCTCCGGGCCAGCCTCTGGACAGGTCAGTCTTTTAAACCACTGAAATAACACATGCAACAGGTTAGATAAGGTGACATAAAACATGTTTTTATTCATCACTGTTCTTTACAAAAAATACAAAGCCTACATTTGATGATTTTAAAAATCACATCACATAAAGCCCTTCCTGAAAGGGATAAATCTTTACCAATACACTTGAAGACAGGTCATGTGTGCACTGCGATGGTACTCTGTTTTGTCTTGTCATTTTGCTGTTCGCTGTTCCAGCCCAAATGTGTCTTCCCTTATTGTTTCTTTGCTCCACCCAACCCCTCAAAGAGATCCACCATCAGAGTGACTCTGCTCTTCAGTCGAACATAAATGTCTGTGGCGTCATTGTGCTGTGTTCCATTCACAAGTTGATTTTAGTTGAAGTTTGGTTGTCTGGTGCTAGTATTGTCAGTGGTGTTGTGATTGTGTAGAAGGGTATATTCTCCCATGGTTTGGTTTCTTGCCATCTTCTGGATGCCCCCAACTAGTGATTTTGCTCACCACCCCCTCCACCCACAGTGGACCCCCTCTCAATGGTCCAATCACCAAGTTCTTTCAATCAAACCCTGTGGTGATTATTATTTTTCCATACAGAATGCCGTTCGCATACATCATACTTTTTGGTTGCTGTTTCCCACCTACCCCTTTTCTCCACCTACCCCTTTTTTACTACGTCATGGATATTTTTTGGGACCTGGCTTTCCAAGCTGCGTCCTACTCATTCCGTGTTACCGGGTTATCGCATGTCGCCCCTGCTGACCCTGTTTGTGTTGTCTGCAGCCAAACGGGAGTGGCCAGAGCAAAATGCCAGGCTCCTTCTTGCTGCCTCCACCTCCCCCCGTGGCCCGCCCAGTGCCCCTCCCCATGCCCGATTCTAAACCCAACAGCACGCCCCCTGACGGCGGACTCTCTTCGCCCGCATCTCCGTGTAAGTGACCCCGTCGAGTAGGCCTGTCACATAAAATGACTACATCCTCTTGTCGTTCAATATGCCTCAAAAAATAACATGGCTCATTAGAGCAGCTAATTTTTACTGGAGTCGGGCCGTCAAGTTTAGATCAATTTGAGACGGAAGACTTTGGAGATTCTGCGAAAACTGGGCTGTGGTTTGCTTCTTTGATTTGATTGTGCTTCTTACATATTTATGCTCTTGTTTTTGATGGGGTCCATTTTGAACTGGGTGTACTGGGATGTTCATATATTATCATTCTCTGATATTGTTTGAGATATTTTCTTTAGCGATAAATCGCCTTCCCAATCTTTTACTGTGGCAGCCCTACAGCTAAGACCAAAAATGCTGCAAAAAAACGTTCCATCCTTTTATCTAGTACTCCTTTCCATTGTTGTGAATCCACCTTTGTGGCAATAGTCTCTATTTGTCATAATGGACTTACGTGGCGCTCCTCAGGGCTTTGTTTTGGGACCATTTTTCTTCACTTATTTTCTCTGTTGGACCTTCTCTGCTGTGGAAGTTGCATTATTATCTTTGTTCTTCTGCTTTAAAATTCGCCTTTATCCCCTGGCGGACATCAGCTATTTATTTATTTTATTTATTTTTATGAACAAATTTAGGGCAGTCGAATCACATGGACTCCAATGAGAGAATCAAAAATAGGTTCTTTTGCTACATGTTTTAATTTTTCAGTCCGTGTCGTTGACAGAACACTGGGATGTATTAGAGAGATGGTTGATGCAATTAGTATTATAAAAGATATATACTGTTTAAAAAAATACAATACACTGAGTGCTCTGCATCATTGGGACGGAAGTGGTAAATGAGTAAATAGTTGTAAGTGCAAGCTCAAAGTTATATTAGGATTATTGAAAAGCTGCTACCAACTCTAGTTGAGTCCCAAAAGGATTCATTTGGTTGTAAAGTGGGGATCAGGTCATCCATCTGTTAGGAGGGGCACTGGATGGAGCATTTTTGTCTTAAGCTTCCGTTTAAATCTAGTGTTGTTTTACCCCCAGCGTCTCCAAGTCTTCTGTGTCTTCTGTATGTTACTGTAGGTCTTAGAGATACATGGATGTATCCTGTTTATGTCCATGTCATTTACTTATACGTGTTCCCAATCTTTTCTGTCCCTCTTTGCCCTCTCACTTTCAAACCCACAAATGTACACAAGTCAACACACTCTCCGCTGGGTCCTAGTGAGTCTTAACTTGTGGAGTCCTCGGGGTATCTCAAACTGCCCTAAATTTGTCAAAGACTTTTGACGCCGTTGGGTTTTAGAGCGTCCCGATTGATCCCTAATGTTGGGATTTTGGTGCTCTCAACTAATTTCCTAACTAACTAACTTCCAGTTTAGTTTATTAACGAAGTTTAATTGTCAATTAGAGACGTGCAAGTTTGCACTCTAGATTCTGGAAGCTGCATCTTTAGGGATTTTTATGACCCAGATGATTGTCTCTGAAGACTCAGTGCTGCAGAGAGTAGGGCCATCATAGCATATTTTACTTTACCTATTTTGGCACAGTTGGACATATATAGTATTTGAAGGTAACTGTTTTTTTTGTTTGTTTGTTTTTTCAAAATTAAAAGAGTAAAAAAATATACCCCTCATGTGTGCCACTGAAATGTTTCATTTTCAGCAGATTTTCTTGAGATTTTTTTTCTGCAAAGCTTTTCAAAATGTGTTTTTAGCAACTCCTTCAATATTTCTATACAAATTGTACAAAAAACGAAATTGCAAAACCATGTATTATAACGAACCGTATGTTCGTACACAGCTAAGGAGGAAATTGCCAGTATGTCAAGTGCTTTATCATTCACTTAAAAAAAAAGATTGTTGGCATTACTGTTGCAACTAAAGCACAGTTCTTAGATTTTAGTTCACTCCTAATGTATTCTCATCTGTTTTGTTCTGTAGCATACTCCACGCCAGGCGCCACAGCTCCCAACAGGTTTGTCGGCATCGGATCACGGGACAACAACTTTCTGAACATCCCGCAGCAGACACAGGTAAATTTAGGCTCTGAAAACACAGCATGTGATTGAGGAGGAAAACTTGTCTGTTTGGATAGTGATTACTGGTTCAGGAAATGGATGAACTTTGTGGATTGGAGCCAAAATTGGTTCCCCCGGCCTCTTTCTCCCCTCAAACCTGCTGTTGGCTTTTCTCTCAGCGTCCCACAACGCTCCCGCAATATGTGCATTTGTACAACTGTATTTTACTGTACGTGTGGTTTACCATATGTGCAGCACTGTTTATTTGGCACATATGGAGCAGACCCTGAGGCTACAAGCCTGGTCGTCGCTGCCTCCCCATTCTTGCTACTGCTTCTCATGCCCTTTCTTTACATTCTATACTCCTCTCTTTTGGGGTTTGGCCCGCGCCTCCCTTTGTCTCATTAATTTTCTCTGCATTTTCACTTTCTCCCACTTTCACCTTGTGTGCTGGCTCTGTGTAGTGGGTTCATATGCCTCCTCCATTACCAGCAGTACTTTTCTCATTAGTGTCCAACCACACCCGCCTGGAGCCAGCTCAGCTCGTCCACACATGGAAACCATCTGAAGGACTGATCCCTCCCCTGTTCTCTCCCCGCGCTTTCCCTCCGCTCCCCACTCTGCTCATTATACCCCTTCTTAGAGGGATTTTCCACATGTTGCCCCCACTTTTTCATTCTGCTTTTGCATCTTGATGTTTGAGTCAGATACTAACTATTTCCAAACCTTTTTGCCAATTTTGATTACATTTGTAATAAAGGCTATTAGCATTTTTAATAGACTTACCTTTAAAATAAAATATACAAAAGGCTTGGCCATTTTTAATTTTTTTTGTCATTCATCAAGATTCAAATGCCTACACTATTTGCTGAAAATGAAAATTACTAAATGACTTCCATCACATTTGTTTGCAATTTTGCCCTAAATGTCAACTTTACTGATTTTTTCCTCTCCATTATCTTCCCTTTAAATGATTGGATGTTTAGTGAAATAAGTCCTACAGGCCAAACATTATTTGTAAAAGAAAAGCAGCAACCCGATGTGTGTGTTAAATCATTATACAAGTTCATGCTACATGATCGATGTATTATGTTTACCCGTTGTGATTCCTTGGTTTCTTTTTCGCCACAAACTTGTCAACGGGGATTTGGAGTCTCAAATGTGGCTTTAATTTTAGAATAAACACTGCTAATAGTTTTCATGTGTCTTTCAAAATGACACTGACAGAATAATTACAGATCGCTGCAGAATCGGAGCTCGAGTCGACAACAGTGGGCTTGGGGCGCCCTCTGCTGGCCGATGTATGACACTGCAGTCAGAGGGGCACAGAATGTAGATGGGGCGAGGAAAAGGGGAAGAGACTGGCTGAGTTTTGGCCCTTGTAGAAGTCACGTCCAAGCTGTCTCGTTGCCCAGGGTAACCAGACATGATGTCATAGCCGGTTGATGTTGAATTTGAGAAGTGCCCACTCGAGGGGGGGTCAGGGCAACAGAGAGGGTGGTCAGTGTTTGTTGCCAAGGCCAGAGTCCGAGTGTGTGTTTGGAGATAGATGGGCTGTGTAAGTTAGAGCAGAAGGAGCAGGGAAAGTTAGACGGGGCACAATACAATGGCCCGAGCCTGCTGGGACGGTGCCCGAGGGAGCGGGGTAACTGAGAAGGGCAGCCGGCAGAAGGGGGGCATTCATGCGACCTGCTCCAGTCACAAACCAAAACAAAAGGGCCTAGCAGGAGTTTCCAAGGCTCGACTTGTAGAATGTTGGCGCGTCCGGCACACGGCTCCTCCAGGGCCAAGAGGGGCAGCCAACAGCGGCGACGGTGACCCACTTGTGCTCCCGGATCACGCTGAGCCACAGAAACCCAAAGCCGCAGACAGGGGAGCACCAGACGGATCTCTCCCCTCCCCCTCCCCCCCCCCCCCTGCCACCATGCCGCCTTTAGGAGTCATTCAGAGCCAGGCCAAAGTCCACATGTCCTGGAGAGCTGAGGAGGGCAGGGCCGGGGCAGGAGCTGGGCCAGGGTCACGCTGTAGTTAAGGAGCACCACAGTCAACTGCGACCGAGCAGTCAGGCACAGGCACACCACATGCCCTAACGCTTTCTCTGCGGGATGCACTGTCTGATTAAGCAGTGCTAGTAACCATGCTGTCTAATTTTTAAACAACTTTTGTGTAGTTGGGTTTTAAGGTTGAGTGCACATCAAAATAAAAAATAATTGCTGCCTATTGTATTGTTGTTACCAATACTATGTTTTCTAATCTACCTTTGTTATTCTGTCTTCCAGTCTTGGTTCCTCTGACAAGACCTGTGTCCGAACCAGCAACTAGAATTCTATGTTTTCAATCAGAAATAGAGAAATCGTATTCACAGAACGATGAACTGCCCTCCACGTGACCCACCCGATCTTCCCAACCTCCAGTCGGTCCTTACAGTACGTCTCACCCAAAAACCAAGAGATCACCAGTCAACCCAGGAATTTCTTAGAGGAACTCTGGACTCCGTCGCCTAGTGTGAGGGAAGACCCCTTTTCACAGTGTAAAGATGAATGGATGGACAAGGGGATGCCAGGATGAGAAGGGCATGGGGACTATGCAGCAGCAGCAGCAGTGGGCATCTTTCCTGAAAAACCAGCAAACCAGCACAACATGCACGGCAGCAGCGCGGGAGAAACGTGATGGAAGTGCGGCCAAAAAAACGAAACAAAAGACTATCCGACTAATCAGGTTTTCTACAATGATAAATGTTCAAAAGCTGCAGTCCATGCTAGTGTGATCGCACCCAAATCCAAAATTGACCAATGTTTCTTTTCTTTTTTTTTTTACCCTTACTACTACAAACTAACTAGCGAGACCATGCCAAAATATATCTCCTATAATTGTTGCACTACGAGTTCTTTAACACTAATCTATAAATGATGTGCACTATTGTAAGCAAGGCATGGGAGCAAAACCAAGACTTGCCTGTTTGAATAAGAGGGTACAGTTGGCCTTCACTCGTCCTGTTCTAATCATTGGCTCACGTCACATCCCCTAAACCAATCAAATGTTTGCTTTTTTACATGGCCACTTTTGCCATTTAGAATAGTATTTTCAGGTGACGGTGTTGTATTATATTCGCTTACACATACAATGAGTATTTAGACATTGAACATGCATAGTATCCCAAGTATTACAAATAGACACTGCAGCTATTGGTTCCCCATATGCCCTCTTGTAATGTAATGATCTTTCTTGATGTGTTTTTTGAATTTTATTCCTTTTAGATTTGTACAATTTTGTAATTGTTTTGTATTTGAATGACAGCACCTTATAGAGAATTGTGGTAAGGAAGTGGGCATCGAAGACAGGGTTGGATCTAGATTAAACAAATGAGGTTGCAAAAAAAAACACAAAAAAAACAAAACACTGTCAGCCTCTGAGCGGTAGGGGGCGTTAGGAGGCATGACAAAGGGTTTTGACAATCACAGGCGCTTATCCGAAGTCGGTGAGCGATAAGAGGGGAAGAGGGAAGGTTGCTGAAGATGGGACCTAGAGGAAGCTTTGTGTTTACCCTGTTGTTTACACTCCCGGACGGGCCGCACGCTCCAAGAGCACCGCGTCCCGCTGAGGAGCAAAATCAATATGTGACATATCTGGATACGAGCGCAGAGGGACGAGGGCCTCTAGGCTAGTAGCGGGACGATCACCCAACGTGCCCCTTTTAGTTGGTTCTCTTTTTAAGGCACACAGGTCACTGCAGACTGTGGTCGAGCAGAATGCCACTTTGTGCACTTAGGGTTCTTCAGGTGCCTAAACTGAAACAAAATTTACCTTACACAGAAAGCAGCACTTTTCTGAGCTGAAACAAATTACAAATTTCAAAGAGAGATCATTTATGAAGGAGAAAATGTGATAATCACTACTGATTCTGGGTTACACACACAGTAATCATATACAGCTCATTATTGGCTTTATTGTGCATTCACAAAAGGCCTGTTTCAGATGAGAATGGTTTAATCATGAACACAGTATTTGGAACAATGCTACGTTAGCTACTAAGACCTGAAAGGTTATTGAAGGCAGTTCCTTGCCACAGTCTGCAGTGCTGTTAACTTGCACGATCAGGTTCAAAGTATGACTTAGAAAACTCCCTCATTTTACACACCAGCACTCCCCCTATAGATGTATCTTAGCTAATCCATGTGTGAATCGATGAGCCCTTAATGAAAAATACAAATATGCACTAAAACAATCACGGCAGCCAAGTTTGTTACTTTAGCCATTTTTAACACTGACCACATAGAGCCATAGATTTCCAAACGATTCAAAATACCAGGAAGGACACACATCAACACGCGTAGAGCACAGACTGACACCGCCTGACTCAAAGGGAAGTCTTAATTATGATTTTTTTTTTTTTTTTTTTTAGACAATCTGAGGAGGCCTTTATGCTTCGAATGATTTTAGCAGCATTTTTGCCAATTTTATACTTTGTTATTTCAAAATGAAATTCACCCACCTCACAAAATAACTGGACTGCCTGGCCATGCTCACTGCAGGGAAACGCACCACAGTCAGAAAGGCGCTGAGAGGATGCTAGCGATGGTTAAAGGGGGATTTGTTTTCTATTCTATGGAAGTGCCTCTGTATTCCCATTATGCAATTTGTCTAACATGAATTCAGGTTGTTTTTCTCACACATATAAGCTATAGTGAAAACAGGAGGACAAACAGTGACAGCTAACTAGATAACCGCATGCAACTTATATATAATAAACATATATATTTATAGATATATACTTTTTTTTTTTGTTACATGATAAGCTCTGTGGCAGTCTAGTTATTTTTTGAAGCATGGCTTAAACCGCACAGTCATAGGATGCATCTCAAACTTTTGTGCTAAAATAAAAACCCACTTTAGTATCCATGGCCGATTATGAGCAGCATTTAAACTAGTGGCACTGTATGGTTCAAATTTGTGTGGCACGCTCTTAGTTGTAAAAAAAAAAAAAAAAAAACACTGGTTAAATGAAATGGCATAGAAGAAGTGAACTCCGTCCCACCAGGTCAAAGCCAAACCCAGACCCTGTGCATTCATAATCATCCCAACAGTCTTACTATTGTGTAAAAAATGTTTGCATTAAACTTCTAAATTTCAGCATAGTGTTGTGGACAAATCTCCGAATTAAAAAATCTGATCGTACTTTATGGTGCCTTGGGTGACCCTTCATATCAAACACTTCAGTACTGTGCCATGCCAAACTGAACCATACTGTACCAACTGATGAAAACAAGGCTATAGTCAACATTGGTAACTGAAAATGTAGTTATTTTTTCTTTCTCGTCTTGATGGGAAGTGTTGTTCTTGAACTAAATGATGTTGATTGAGCCACGTGCAATGCCTTGGTAGAGGAACTGTGTTTGTTAGTGATTGTTGAGGGTGTCATGAGAAAAGAGGGAAAACCCTCATCTTTTTTTGTTGAAGTCTGCTTGCCCCCAGGACTCTAAATATGAGGGGAAGATTCAAAATCCCAGTCTTTGTAAGTACGTACTTTGGGGAAAGTTGTTATTGATTTTTCAATGTTTTTTCTTTTGTTGCTTTTTTAAGAAAACCTTCATTTGAATTTTAAAAATATGGGAGGGCTGAAGGAACAATTTTGCAACTCATAATGTATATGAAAACTGGTGCTTTCAAAAGTGTAAAGTACGTTCAATCTCTATTATACATAAATAATACAAAATATCATAAGAGGCAAATTTTTAGGAACATGCATTATTACTATTTCTCTTTTTGTATTTGCCAGGGGGGAGGGGTTCATGTACGCAAAGGTTGTTGTGACAAAAGGCATTTTTCTCATCCAACCTTTACACCAGGGGTAAAAAATATGAACTGAATAGATCTTCCACGGCTAACACCATTTCAACATACTAAATGTAAGCTGTTCATTTTGTATTTGACAGAAGTCATGCCCCGAGTTTTATCTGTCAGGCCTTCAACCTGAACCCCACCCCCTTCTCCCTTAGCCCCACCCCTTTATCTGTAACCCCACCTCCCTGCTGTAAATGATTATAAATATTCGTTTGGTGCCGTAGTGTAATAGACTCAGAGCATCTTAAAGGTTGTCCCTAAAAAGTGCCTTTTGTTCACAGGTTCCATCTTGTAATCCTGAGTGCCCATCTCCAAAAGAAAAAGTCCCCTCCTTCATACTTCTATATCTTTCTCTTCTTCTTGAAGCTTTTTAAAGCAGTATACATAGTACTAAAAGAAATTGGTGTGATTTAGTTCTCTTTTTATTGTTGAATAATTACAAAAAGCTGGAAAAAATGTAAAAAGAAAAAAAAAAAGTATCTGTCTTGCTTCTCTTCCTCTGTATCTGGTCTTCTGTCTCTCTTGGACACTGGAGTAGTCTGTAGCCGCGTAAGCTCCTTCTTTTTTCTCCTTTCTCTGAATGGCGGGGTTTAAAAAAAATGAATACGCAAAGATTTTTTGTCTGAGCAGAATGCAGTTAGCTCACATGTTATTCTTGTCTGTACGCTTCACATTGTATTACCATACCCATTTTCTTCAGCTTCTCCATTCAAACAGCTAATGTAAGTGAACAAGTTACACCAGTGGGCTCTGGGCCGCGCTGGGGACAGAGGGCAGCCTGCCGGGCCAGATGCTGACCCTGTATTCAGCCATGTCTGATTTTTATTCTTTTTTTTTTTTTTTAGTCAACCTTCATATTTGGATTCTTACAATGCCACTTTCGCTCATGCACCTTTGTGTGGTTCAGTCAAATAAGCACCTTATAAGCTACCACAGTCTGTTTGGGCTGTTTAGCACAATCATTAGAAACGGCTGCTCTTTCCACTGGAGTGGCACCCTCCAGGTCGCCTGGTAGTGGTCAATTAGTTGCGTGATAGAACTTTATTCATCATCAAGTTCCTATTATGGCTGTCATTTTGTGAATAAACTAGTTTACAGTCTAACTTCTAATTATTTGTATTTGATTTTCAAATGTAATAGTTAGAGAGCTGCCTTTGGACTGGTCCTGGTTTACTTACATCTTTAGCCGTACTGTACAGAGTCTATATCACGCCGCCTAGTGAAAACCATGCTTATGTGAGTGCCACATTGATCACAGTACCGAAACAGCTAAATGTCACTAGTTAATTTTAATCTTGATTATAATCCTTGCGTATGCAGAGGTTTGTTTTTGAGAAGCCTGCAGCAGTATTTGAGGCCGTGCAGCACCACGTTAGAAAAAGCCATAGTAGACGGTTGTACAGTGTGTTCTGCTCTTGTGCACAGTGGGTCTGCTGCACCTGTCTCTGCTCTACATCTTTGCCAGGAATATGATTATATTAGATTAAAATTGTCCAATTTTTGCAAAGCAACGAAATTAGATTTAGATTCCAAATCTAAGGAACCCATGGAAATCAGACGGTCTGAATAGAAGTAGACGCTGGTTCAGTGATGCAGGTGTGGGCTGAGACCACCTCACCTGTGTCGGGTCGAGTCTGGCCTGTTCCCTCTATATCCTCAGACAGCCCCCAGAGCCTGTGGTGAAATGCATGTGTTAATACAGTTTCTTTTCCATAATAATAATAAAAAGCAGTTTAAAAAGAGCAACACCTTTACCTGATTGAATAAAAGGATGTTCTTGACTGTACACTGGCTTCTGACTCATTCTTTGTATTTGTATTATGCAGTATTATTCTATTTGCATTGCATTGTGTGTTTTGATATATTAGATACAGGTTAATGGACGTTTCTAAAATGATCTGAAACAGGCAAAGGTATAATGCAGCATATATCGCATTTAGTGACTCTATAACATCTAAGAATATTTCATTTCGCCACTATTGTTTGTTTAGAATAAGACTGTATGTTGGCCTTAACTGGGATTGAGATAAATATCCAGATGACACGGTGGCACAGCGGTTAGGATTCTAGTCTCATAGCAAGAAGATGCTGGGTTTGATTTCCGGAACTGGGTCTCTCCGTGTGGCATTTGCATGTCCTCCCTGCGTTTTTCAAGATCGCCTCTCTCAGTATGAATGCATGATATTGTGCAATGCATATATTTGGTATGCCCAGCCCCCCCTGCTACCTGAATTTTACTTAATGATCTGGGATTGCTGCAGTTGGTCAAAAGTAGATTCAGCAACACTAATTTATGTGTCCAAAGAATGAGATCAGCTGACCACCTGAATGTCCTGAATGACCAGGTTATTCCATTAATAGATTTCTTCTTCTCCGATGGCACAGGCATATTCCAAGATGACAATGCCGGGATTCATCAGGCTCACATTGTGAAAGATTGATTCACGGTGGCACAGTGGTTAGTGCTCGTGCTTCACAGCTAGAACAGCGTATCTGTACACATACATACGTCAAATTTAATAGCTTTTAAAGACTTGTTTAAGATCCAGGAACCGGCAAATCTCCCTATTTCGACTGACTTCACAGAATTTTTCCCAGAATGGCGGTCAGCAGACACTGAGGAGCATGCAACTTTAAGTAGGCATGTAACGTCACGCCGCAAAAGCACATATAGAGAACATTTATATAACTTCACAATCAACTTTATGGATAAAAATAACAAGTCAATGCAAAAACAAAAATGAATACCTCAGAAAATCACTTAAAGACATTTTAATACTTATTTAATTCAAGGGTCCTCTATCATCTACTTTTTGGAGCTTTTAACCATGTTGTAATGATATTTTCCTATCAAACACACACCCACAATGGTTTTTGAGTTCATTCACGCATGCTTGAGTAATCCTCGTGAATGCTCCCTGAGCAGCTGCTCCACCCTCTCCTGGTAAAGGACTGACTTGTGCCCATTTTACATATGATTGTTAAACCAGACAGTGCCCAACGACTGAAATGTAATGCAGAATGTAAGGATGTCTTCCTTACAGCTGGATTATATTTTGTAAAACAGCTTTTTGATTATTTCTGTGCCTGACGTGTCGGCACTGCACCTGCAGAGTAGACATACACACCCAGTTTGTGTTTTTGCACCTACTCTGGACACCACCTGTACCATTTACCAACTCCTTCTAACTGCATTGTGAAGTAATTTCACTTATTGCTGCGATATTTATATTTCTACTACTGCTAATGTTGTATGGGCTGCATCAACTCGAAGAGGGGGCAGAGTTAACTGAATCCAAGTGTCTCGTTTAAATATCCCCAGAGAATACTTATATTTCTCACAAAAGTGAGTACTCCATAGTGGTAGAGGTACAATATATCAAATAAATACCTATAATTTACTTTTCCTGAAACAACTTTTTTGTTTGGAATTTTTATCAGTCAACTCCTGAACTAAAAACTCTGGAGAAACCTTAGCACCTGACAATAGATCAAGAAGGTCAGAAGGGGAGCCGGTGGGGGCAGGGGGATGAGGAGACTCTACCTTCTGAACATCCTGGGGGATGAAGAGAAGTGTCCTCAGATGGATGAGTGGGATCACCTGGGGTGGGGCGTGTCCTGATGGAGGGGAGAGAGGCACTGACTGCAGACAGCTTCCTGTAAGGAAGTAAAAACCAAGATTCATTCAGTTTAAACAGCTTTTACGTTGCCAACAGATGAATGTAGAGACACTATTTAAAGCAGAACACGCTAAAATGATACGCACCAGTTCAGTAGCAGCAACGTACTTTAAAAGTCCAAGTGAGAAGTGAACACACAGATCCTACGGTGACGTCACGTGGAAGTTGGAGATCTACATCGTGTTGTCATACCACAACGCATTATTTGATTAAGACTACAGTGATTTTTTTCCAAATAAACTAGAGGGGATTTTATAATGTAAAATCGAGTTAATGTTCACAGTACATTTGGAGGTGGACCCTAAAACATTTGGATAATCTCTATGGGAGAGCTGTTCCATGGCTCCTTTTTTTATACATATATAGTTTCTACGCTTCGTTTTTATTCTGTTATACATTTACCCGATTATTTAAGAATACAATAAAATAGAGCCTGTTCTCCCTGTGCCTGCGTAGGTTTCCTCCGGGTACTCTGGTTTCCACTACCTCTAAGAACATGTACAATAGGCCAGGGTGAATGAGTGTGTGTCTGAGAGTGCGAGTGGGGGACAACGGATGGATAGAATCCGGCGGGGCGTGTTTACATGCATGATTCCATTTATGTTCATTAACATGCACTGTCCCGACCAAGACAAATAAATGAGACATCATTGTCAGTCATGAATTGTCCAGAAACCAGATCTTAACCCCATTGAGAAGCTTTGGGATGTGCTGGAGAAGGCTTTGCACAGTGGTCACACTCCCATCATCAATACAAGAGCTTGGTGAAAACACTGGGTGGAAATAAATCTTTTGACATTGAAGAAGCTTACTGAAACAATGACACAGCAGTAATCAAAAAGCTAAGGACAGTCCAAAGAAATATTAGGGCATGTGATCTTTTTATGTGGAGACTTTTTGATCGGGCAGTGTAATACATCAATACTAACTGAATTAAAATGAAATCATAAAAGTATGTGTAGTTTGGTGCTACAATTTCACATAAGGATACCTCATTATATTTCAGTCTTGGGGCATCTATGAAGCCCTTCATTGAGTTTGAAGGACACACGGACACATGGATCACACTGATGTTTGGGCCAATGTTTGCAGGACTATGGAGTTACAGTAGCAACTGAAAACTACTCTACACCGTCTAAAAGTTATTTCCTCATCAGATTTCTGAACTCATTTTGTTTCGAAATGGTATCTCTGACCAAGCAATACACCCAACGCACACGCTTGTCTTGCATGTAATAAAATATGTGCTGGCTCACTCTTGCACTAAGAAGTCACAGTCGGAGGCCTGAAAGACTGATATTTAATGTAGCACAGCTTTATCTAAGATCATGTTGATGCTGTAGGACAGTCGGTGCAGCTCACACACATGGATTGGCTTTCACAATGAACACAATTGACATGCCATACACCCTCCCCAGTCTCAGACAAGAGTTACAGTGAGATTCTCCAAATATTCACAAACTTCTCGATGTGCCGAGGTACAGCCTTCACATGCAAATGCAATACAGATTATTTTACAGGCTGAACACTGTTAGTCATCTGGTGTTAGCGGTTTAAAGCCATCGACAGACTTAGGTGGGCAAGACTAACTCACACACACAAAAAAAAAAAACGGCACTAAAATATGGACAGCCCAACAGAACATTGAGAATAAAGTAAATAAAAATATAATGTTGCTTGCTTGGTTGATCAAACATTTTGCCCACTTCCTGCTAATGAAGCCAGCTAGTTCCCATGTCCATATAAGTGTAGAAGGAACAGTATCTTGGAGAAACAAATGGCATGCTACTATTTGGCGTTTCAATTCGATAATTCCAGGTGTTTTGTTAGGTGTGCAACTTAATTCTTTGATGTCACTTTTCACTTTTTCTTTGGCCCCAGTGAGCAGTACAATTTCTTTATTTTGTCAGTTTCTGCAGGTTGTGTATAGTTTATGTGTAATACGAACAATACTGCCATTTCAACTGGAAGATAATCAAACAGAAGCATTACTATAGGCATTTAAAGCACTGCCTGGTTTAACAGCCGTTCATACAAAATAGAAAGTTTACAAGTCAAGTCAGGTTTGCAAATAAGGAAGAACAAAACCATTTTATGTAGAGTAGGAACATGTATAATCATAGGTGTGAAATCTCTCTTTTTACCATGTTTTTTGTGTGACAAGATGTCGAGACTTTTCAGTATTAATGTTAAGCACATGAAGTCAGAAAACTGTGTTTTTCTGTGATACAGATGTGATTGAAGTGAAAAGAGAAGCAGTTGTCTTACTGGTCAAGACCATACAGTACGTTTGGATATACACAGGCAGCAGAGTCCTTCGATGACAGGGATATGATGAGGAGAATGTGCTTCTGTCCGGCTACAGCATGAACAGCCTTAGATAACGCTCAATGATTACGCTTTCAGCTTTAACTGCATTGCATCCATCAGCACAGGCACACAGACACTTGCTCTCGCTCCTCGCACCCTTTTCCCTAAGAATCACAAAGCGCGTCTAAAATCAAAGTAGAGATCTCCCCAAAACAAAGCCCACACATTCCATTGGAATTCCCGTGGATTTGACGTTTCCTCCATGATCGAGCCTTGTTGCACACAGTGTCCCTCTCCCCCTCCCCCCCACAGGCAGTGTGTGCTGGGGGCTGCAGTCTCTGAGTGGAGGAGGGAGGGCCTGGGGCTCAGTCGTCCTCCAGCCCCTGGTTCAGGAGGAAGTTGGCCGCCAGGTTCTCATTCTTCTCACAGGCGAAGTAGGCCTGGATCACCAGCGCCTCCGGGAAGCCCAGCGCTTTTAACTGTGTAGAAAGCAGACAGACAGTAAGGCAAAAGACATAAACGCCACCACCAAAACCATTTACTACAATGCAATTATCATTCAAAGTTTAGATATATCCGACACCAAGTCGAAAACCAAAAACCCTAGATGTGTCACCAGTGCATATTGTGTATTCAGTCTGCACAATGTACAGCCAAGTTATTGCAATATTAGATGACAAGAAGCCACAATATATCACAGTATCACGGAGGCCTCCGGCTTCACCGACACGAACACTGAACCAGATATTGTGCAGAATGATCTGTGAGAAGCAAAGTGTGGGCTAAGTAAAGCAGGGTGAACAGGCGTGTGTACTGACCCTCTCGATGGCCTCCTTCTCCTGAGATGTGACCTGGATGTAACTAACAGGTGCTCCCTCTTCTCCAGCTGCACCTAAGTCCCCGACCTCCGGAGCATCTCCACTTTCCCCCACCGGCTCATTCAGCATCTGGATGAACCGCTCCTGGTGCTGACTGATTTGCTAGGAAAGACAGACAGACAATCTTAGACATTCTAGATAGTTGTCCGCTAAGTCAGATATACTGTATACTAAGGTGCCTGAAATTTGTATAATTACAAACAGCACCTAAAACCAAAGTGACTAAACCTGAAAGCTGTGTGACACAAACCCAACATGGGCGAATGGTGATACTGTGGACATGCTGCAGTCCCCAGTGCAAGGGGATGTTACCTGTAGGAGCTGGGGGTTCTCGTGGCCCAGCTGCTGCAGCATTGTGGGCAGCATGGAGGGGTTCCTCTGGATGGCCTGTCTCATGTGAACAAACTGAGGCTGGGTCCGGAGGAACGCTAGCGGGTTTTCTCCTGGACACACAGCACAGACAGTTATTGTGAACGCAAGGCACGCCATTTCCACCAAGCAGCCCACTTCACTCAAATATTTTAAGAGTTCATAAGAGTTCACTCTTTACCTTCCGATGGTGCCTCTGTGGGTGCAGATGTGGGGGCCGGTGCTGGGGGGTTACTCTCCTGGACAGGGCTGCTGGGGATGCCCTGTGGACACAAAGCAAAGTTCACTGGAGGGTAGGGCATAAACCACCAATCAATTAATCTACAACTAATCAATTATTGAAATAGTAATGATCTTTTGTGTTTGTTTTTTTAAACACCATGACAATTACAAACTATTTTTTTTAAAGAGTAAGAAGAGTGTTTTTTTTATTTCATAAATATTGCCTGTTTGTGTCTCCGATCAGAAAGCAGAATTAGAAAAATCAATTCCAGCACCTGTTCCAGAACTCTGGAGGTTCTTAGCTTTCAAATGAGGAATGCCCAGTGCACTAATATATTGACACTCCAGATTAAAGGCTAAAAAGGGCATAACCCTTAACTGCGCAAAGTCAAGGAGTTACAAAATGGTACGCTATTGTCTGCGTTTTGAAACGCAAGATTGGGCCCGACGTCTGTAAAGTCTGTAAACAAACATTACATCTTTTTTCTAAAGATAGTGTTTCCTCCAACAACTCTGAGGGAAGTATTTTTAACCACGCTGGTTTTTATTCTCTGGGTTTTGCTAAGTTTGAGCTTTTGGTTTTGATTGACAAGCCCTGGAGAGCTGTGGATGCTCATTGCTGCTCCGCCTGCCCTATGAGGGGCCTGATTTTTTGCCCAATTTAGGAACATGCCCTGTATCATGAGCCCCATCATGTGCTGTTCCAGTGGCTGCCCTCTGGAAGGAGGCTTTGCTCTCTTAGAGCAGGAACTAGGAGATTCAACATGAGCTTTACCCCGCAGGCTATATACCTCATGAACACTATATTCTATATTCACTATATAAGGTGCGGCATCTTTATTTTACGCACCACATGGGCCCATCACCGTGAATGTGGAAGAATGGCCACTGTGGTTGAAAAACATGCTGGTGCTCTTTTGGTCATCAGCACTCTTTGATACCAGCACCAGAGCAGAACGTGACCATCAGGATATTCTCCCTCTCTCAGAACGGTGTGTCACTGTGGGCTAAACAAAGCAGTTTAGCCCACAGAAAGGCTGAATGAAAGTGCATGAGGATGTAGTGCAATGTTAAAGGAAGATGAGGCAGGATGAGATGAGGACATCTACTGGGAAGGGGAAAGAGAAGTGCTCTTTGTGCCTCTCCAGTGAACGCCACAGGTAAGGCGTGCATTTAACTAATTTAACTTTAGGCGACACTGATACTGTCAATCACACAGACTAAATGTAAAAAGTGTTCAGATTCAGTTGGTCAGGCCCATATGTCCCGATAGTGGTTAGGTTCTGGGTTTAGGGTTCAAACAGACGTGAAGAGGCTTAGGTTGGGTTGAATTTTTTTGGGCACTATTTATACTCTGATGTAATGTGAGTAAGGCGTACGGTGAGCAGGTACTCCACGGCTCGGTGCGGGTTGTTGAAGCTGGCCCTCAGAGCGGCCACCACTCGCTCTCGTTCATATCCCATCGACATAATCCGTGTCAGCATGGCCTCGTACTCCGCCCCCGTCACTGCATACACGCCAACAAGAACCATGTTAATAACACACAGGAAATGATATAGGAAGAAGCAGCTACATCTGATCGGTAACAAATAATGAAGTGACAATAATGGTATGCTGCTACAAGTAAAATACTTTCAAGCTTGATCTAATGAGGCTGGTTATGTAATACTGTACATGGGCACCTTTTTACCCTGTGAGCGAATTGTATGTAACAAAAAAAAGAGAAAGAGAAAAAGTGTGTGACCATATATCAGTGATCTCAACTAGTAGCTTAGGAACTAAAAGTAACTCTCCAAAAGCGTTCTATATTTCTACGCTTGATGAGTCACATTTTAGATGCATTTTCTTTACGTCCTAAACATTTTGATAATAGTCTATAGATACCTAGAAAATCATATTAAAGTGTAAAGAGAAATGTGATTTCCCCCCATGTTGAAATAAATTGAATCTTGGTGATTAAAGGCTCATCAGTGTTTGAAAGTCATATACACATGGAGCTTTCAGTCAGTCTTCTGCCTCGATCTGTCCGTGTACTCAATCAATCGCTCCGTTAACTCGGAACATATCGGAGTCATAGCAACAGAGCTATTCAAGTTCTAACTCGAAGGGCCATACCGCCTTTGCTATGCCAGATCCCGTCAGATGAGTGAGTGGTGGTGGTGGTCGGAGGGGCCGATGGCCCAGAGTAGTTGCCTCGCTTTCATTAGTCAACCCCAGTATGGAGTGAATGAATAATGATTACAGTGTAGCGCTTTGAGAAACTAGGTAATACAGGCTTGAAAAGCACAATACAAGTGTAAGCCGCCATTACTATTATTAATATTAATATTATTATTATAACCACTTGGGGCACGACTGCACACAGCTCAACAGGTGAAATACCGATCATCACTGCTTTACATTATTTTAGGCGGTGCCATATTTGTTTTGGTCACTGGGCTTCTCCGTTTTGAAACATTTTCTGACGGACTTCCAGCACCCTCTGGAGGCAACTTCCGATAACACAGACTGGGCTTTAGAAATGTGTGGAAGTGTAAATACAGCGGCGCTAACTACATTTGGAACCCATGGATCTGTTTACGAACAAAACAGTAGTATAAATGAGTCTCAACTCTCTCAAGTTTTAATACAACACAGTACTACAACCACAGTACATTATCATCGGAGTAGGAAGGTGAGGAGCTTGGACAGCAGCACCCATAGGGATAGCCCACTGCTCTTTGTGGCCGTAGAGTAATGAATAGCTCTCTTTTGTCACAGTCTAAATATAGGAGTGAGATGCATCATACAGCAGCATGTTAAGCCCTACACTCAGAGCGGAAAGGACATTTTTGGCACCAGTCTAGTGTAGCCTCACTTCATTAATAGCAGTCCAATTTGTCACAGTTAATGCACTATCCTCTTCAACCTCAGCAGCAGAATCAGTGACAACTAAGCACCATTCACTCTGTACCTACCCAGTGCTGACGAGGGGTCCATGCCCTGACTGCTGCCACTGGAGCTGCACAGACAAGACACGGTCAGAAAACACTAGGACTGAATTCTTACATGTTCATCATTTCAATGGTTTTGCTCCTATATCAAGCTTATCAACTTTTTTGAGCTTTTTATAACTGAGCTTCCTCAAAAACATGAAGCAGCATTTTGTTTCATTGCCATTTGAGTACTTCTTAAAAGTGAGGCCACAAAAGCCCATACTTTGCCCCTTAAGATTAATTCTAATTACCAATGTTTTGTTGAATTATCTCAAAAACTATAAGTACTTTTTTGTCTTTTGACTAACTACTTACTGGTAATAATCAACGGATTTTGTGGTAGGATATGTGGAGTGATAATGTCAAGTCTGTTTATAATGCACTTTTAGACAAAAATCCTTTATCCCTTATGATATGATAACCCTGTAGAAGACCTTTACCTGGCAGGTTGCTGTGGTTCTCCGGTGGCTGCAGCGCTGGGCTCCTCTTGGACCTCCTCGGTCGGAATGGGCACAGCGGCGGGGGCGGGAGCTGGAGCAGAGGCAGGCGCCGGGGCTGGGGCAGCTGTGGACGAGGACTCCTGTGATGGGGGCTTGGGCGCTTCTGAGACTGGAGGAGAGGCAGCAGCTGCGGGCTTAGTCTAGAACAGGGCACATGGGGTTAGGCTTTCGCTCACACTGAAACACAAACACTGTTCTAATGAGTAATAATGGTAAGAGCCTTACCTTAGACACCATAACGACAACAAAGTTCTTCTCGTCTATTTTGTAGTCCTTAATGGGCGTGTCATCTTGAAGAATTTTACCAGCATAAATCAGTTTCTGTCCAGATACAGGAAAGTTGTCCTTACCCCTTTCTGCTTCAATCTTCTCTTTCAATGCCTTGACCTGAAGCAAATGTTTTAGTAAATGAGCTACTGTGACAAAGTAATCTCTAAAGCAATCTATATTGTGTGATTTCATTTCAAGTACAGGTGGAAAACAATTGCCAACTACACCAATAATTACTTTGATATATGCATTGTAATACACTCATATCCAACGGAAGAACCACATACTAGCCATTGTTGCTTAAGTCTCGCAAGTGTTGTATGCATCATGTTATATGCAATAACTTCTATGAGACTATGTGACTGAGACAAATGAATGTCAGCAAAACCACACATTATAGTAACATAATAAATACAAGGAAAAAAAATTACAGCAACTGTTTCCAAATCACAACTAATTCCTCAACTTTGTGATTCACAACATTACTCCAGGCAAAATGATAGTCATGGCATATGCCAATCACATGACTGGGCATAATGACTGACATTACAATTTCCAGAGGACGGGTCTAATGTACACTTTCATGTTTTTGAACTAAATACATCGTAGATGGGTAAAAAAAAAAACACACATCAAATCACCCAAATACCAAAGACAATCAAAGCGTTAGATTGGCTTAAACTCTTGAGCTGTTTTACCTATGTAATAAGTTATTATTACAGAGCTGTTCGACCTTTTTTGTTGTTCTTTCCAAGTTTCCACACAAACCATCAAGTGGACACACCAACTCCGCTTTCTTTGCGGTCTGCTACAAATAAGGCTAATCATAATTAGCACAGTCATGCTATCAGCATTAGCAATTAGCGCATCCACCACCTACAGTTCACACAATAAAGTTATATTTCAAACAGCACAGTTCTTCAGAATTAAAAGTGGAAGTCAAACAGTGCCAACATCAGCTCAAATCAACCTTACGTGCATTTATAAGCACGTCGCATTTAGTTTACGTTGGTCGGCAGCACGCTAACATGCTAGGTTTGGAAGTTAAAGCTAAAGAAGCTCTCGCGTTATAAGCATGATATTTTTGACAAACCCTTTCAACGTATAGGCCTGCACCTTCCCGAAATGAAATAGATGAGTCAATGTCAGTGGTGGAAAACACGTCAATGTTGTCTGGGCAATGATTTATACGGCTATGTTTCATGCACTGTTGGGCTAGCTAAAGTTAGCATGTTAGCTTTTAGCCACTCACCGTTAGTTCGGGGTCTATCTCAATTTGAATTGTCTGCTGTTGCAGTGTTTTGAGTGTGATCTGCATGGTGGCGGCGACTCCCGTTTCAAATGTCAGTGAAACGAAGAGGAAACACTCGCTATGCAGTTATTTTCTTATCAAAGTTGGCAGTTCGGGTGAAATAACAAGTAGCCGAGAAATGTGTACATCCATGGGCACTCAGCAATTCGCCATCTTTGGTGACAAGTTAGTGGTGCGGCGAGAATGGGCGAGAACAGCTCCTTGGAACATGCGAGATTTTATGATCTAGGCGAGATGTTAGCGCTTACTTTGTTTTGTGTTTGTATTTTCACATTATGGGAGTGATTAAGGTTGAATAAATTACTGGTCATTTAGCAATAGAAATTTCTTTAACAGACATAAATAGCCTATTTCACTGATGTGATATTATACACACTACAATATACTAGCCTTCTGTACAATAATGGAAAGCTGCAGAACCTGTTGTCAACATATAGGCTAGTGCCTTTTTACGGTGGCTACAAAATAGTCTTGTAATAATATTATTAATATTATTCTTTATTTATACAGGTGGTGGTCTCTTGAGACTCAGTGTCTCATTTGCAAGAGAGACCTGTTAAAAACATACAATGTAGATAACAGTTAGTAATAAGGCAAAAGTAAGACAATTACAGCAACATTAACTTAATACTTAAAATACTTATAAAACTTTAAAACGAGAGCAGTCACATGGAGGATACTCCTTTACATGGGATTTAAACTGGTTAATTATCCACACTAAAAATCTTCTGTGCCCCATTCCAGACATTTGGTGCAAAGTAACAACAAAAGGCCTTCTTCACCTATTCTGTCTTTACACGGTGTGACTCAGTCAAAATGTCCTGAGACCTCAGCTGGTCACCATTTGACCTGACATTTATTAAATTTAACAAATCCTGACATTTATTCAATTTAACAAATAATCAAGCAGGACACCAAGAAGAGCTGTGAACAGCAGACAGTGCTGCTCCCTCCTTGCTTCTAGAGATTGCCATCCCACTTAAGCTTTTAATATGATCAAATCTCTGTGTTGATAAGATGTTGGTCATGTTAATATTACAGAAAGGTGCTTAAAACATTTCACCTTGCCTGTTATAACTTTGAGGACAGTTAATTGATGCCACCAGCAGAGGTCAGGGTTTGACCACTACAGTAATATAAAAGTCCAGACTGCTCAGCTCCCTCCATTCTGACAGGTTCTTCTGACTGACAGCGATGAGTAAACCTAAAATCCCTTTCCAACTACTACCCTGTTGATTTGTTTTTAGAGAACCACAGAATAAGATATTGACCTGTTAATTCACTATGGGCTATATGTTTACACGCCCTAAAAAGAAATAGCTATTTAAAAGTACAAATACCTAGCTGTATTGGTATAATGAGCATGATATGGGTTGACCAGGGAAAGTGTCCGGACATGGGGAAAACATGCACACTCTACACCAAAATGTCCACCTGTCCCAAATTGAAACAGGATCTTCTTGCTCTGAGGTAAGAGTATAACCACTCATCCACTAACACTGTCAGCGGATATGATTAACAATATGCCTAACATTTCTGATTTTGTTTGAGGTGTTTTTTACAGCCCTGAACCTGACTAGGAGGTTGAAAAGGGAGGTGCAGTCCTTTGTGTTTTAGTGGCCTGTATGTGTATTCATCTGGCTTAATTCTTTGGGACAGAACTATTAAAGATTAACAACAGAGTTCCCTAGATTTAGTAGGACTCAGCAAAGTCCCATTTTAAACACTCGTACACAAGACCAGGTTAATTTAAAATCTCAGTGTAATTTCACTATAACCTTTTATCCATGATGTTTGATTTTGTGAGAAAAGATTATGTTTATCATTGGACTTTCTGTGGCTGAAACTATCCATCTCAGAATTTCTAACATTATATAATTCCTTGGCTGTTCCTAAGAAAAAATCTGCAGCTTGGATGTACGCTTGTGGGTGCTGTGTCTATTTTTAGTCTTTCTTGTGAGCAGCCTCCAATTGTTTAAAAATAACAGCTCAACTTTCTCCGTAGAATGAACATATCTCAACAAATGTGTTTCCACCTATCACATGGCCAGCTCCATGGCTTTACATAAAGCGGTAATGACTATGTAGATATGGGATTGTGTCACTTCTTTATGTTTTTGATGAAGCTCCTCTATTCCTCATTCTCCTCCATCATGACAATCAATTATGACATCAATTATTAACATTTTGATCTTAAACTGATCCATGTACATCAGGAGTTGCTCCACTCTGAGCTCTTTCTAATATATCATTTCAGCCATTAGCAGAAATGTGTCCTCTGCATTTCACCCTTCCTTCGATGTGACTAGCAATCTGTCAGGAGCAGTGTCAGGAGCAGTGGCCCAGGGACCCATCAGTAGATTTTGCGCTATAGTTCAGGATCAAGGGTGCTTAGCTGGATAATTAGCCTATTGTGCATGTTTTGAGCTGGAGAAACCTTATAACTCCTGAAGGAAAAACACCTGAACTCACAGAAAGGCCCACACTGTCCAGGTATTGATTGTTCTTTCTTCTAGGCAAAGGTCAGATTATGGGGTGCTCCCCCAAAATGGAACTACATAAATCTGAAGTTTAGCTCATGAAGGTATATCTCTTGGCTGAGCGCTTGGCTATCCAGTGCCATGTGATGAACAGCACATGACATGCTTGCGCAGCTGAAGATGACACCCTACAGTGCGTCTGCTGGTTACCGCGGTGACATGGGCTGCTGCGACTCTCGTGGTGACAGCTACAACGTCCTGCTGGGTAAACATGAAGTCTCCAGAGAAAGGCCCAAGCAGTAATAACACCTCAGAGAAACATTCTCCAGTCAGCCAAAGAAAATCTCAGCACAGCGCTCTCCTCCCGCTTCATTTGTTTTTCTGCGTTTGAAAGACAAGGTGAAGTTCATTAATGAGAGAGAAGAGGATATAGATGGAGGCTTTTGATGAACCGGGAACCCTGAAAAGAAGCACATCAGCTTTATAGAGTCCCTCAATAAACCAATCTGGTTACACTTTAGAATACGACCTGGTAACTCCTAGTTAGTTAGTAGATACAGAAGTATATCCCTGGTACTTACAGAGATAGTTACCAAATACTTACAGTGGTACGTTTAGTTACGAGGTCGGCCCATTTGTCCGACGTCTCATTATTCCATTAGGGTTATATTTTCAGAATAATGAGATGTCGGACTAATGGGTTGTGGGACCAATGGCATGGCACCGGAGTTACCAGGCCATACCACTGTAAGTACCTGGTAGTTACCTCTGTAAGTACCAGGGATGTACCACAGTAATTACCTAGGAGTTACTGGGCCATATTATTTGGGTTGACATTATTGACATTATATTGAGAATGACAGCTCTGATGCAAGGAAGACCAGTTGAAAACACAGTGTGAACCATGCGTATTGCCTCTCATTTTAAGATGTTTAGAGAGGTCTCCTCCTGCTCCATTTGTTATTTCTATGTGTATCCTGCCCCTGACCCCTGCCACTGTACGGCGACTGCAATATTCAGCCTGATCCAGCCATAAGTGGGCCACACAAGTTCAACCTTGTCCCTGTTAGTGCATCTCTGTTTACACAGAGCTGAACACAAAGTAAATGAAAATGAAATGACTGTCGAACACTGATTATCGGCAGGCATACGTCATTGAACCTTTATTTTGTGTTCTTCCTATCCTTCCAGGAACTCGAGTTGACAGGTTTGAAGCAGTGGACAACCACAGTGGGCGACTTGACTGCCACGCCTGGTGATCTCAAGATCTTCAGCGAGGTTTGGATCCACACTTTGTTTTTCTGTTCAGCAAAGCAAAAGTAAAGCTGAAATTAGCTGCATGTGTGTGGAATCTTTGGTTACGTGTAATGGCATGGTACACAGAAGACGGCAATGTACTCATCTTCTGCTTAAGAGTGAACATGTTGAAATGGCAAAATAGCTGCACAATTATTGCATCATGATGCTAGCAGATGGATGTGACAGTAAAGGTTTTTAAAGTGGTTTTGTAGCATTTGTCGTAATGCAATAGTGCTATAGTGATCAGAACAAGTCACAAGATGGGGTGCAGACTTTAAATGAAAAGACCTTTTAATTAGAGCCATAATACAGACAGTTTTTGTCAGACTCTGCATAAAGCCTGGTACTCAAACCTGTATCTGAAATAGCATCACATACAGCGCATAAATGGTCAGGAGCTTTAAAAGTACAGTCTTCTTCTTGTGTGAACGCAGCTTGTTTGACAGTGAATGTGGATGCTAATTATCTCCACAAACAGGCCTGGGCATGCGATGGGGTGACCAGGTCTCTGCGCTGTTCACTAACTAATGATTTCACTGTGTGGCCTCATTTACGGAAATGAAGCCTGCCCCCGGAGCGACCCGCATCTCCCCTGCTTCTTCAACGAACGAGCGCCCAGGTGGGACATTAACGCTGATGTGTTCATTGCTACACGTCAGAATGAGATTGTGAGGCACGGAGGACTGTGGGATGGCTGAGATGGACCAGAGTTGTCCTTGTAAGGGCTGGAGGAGGTAGTGCTGGAAAATGGTTTTAGAGCATATGTTTGATGAAGCAGATCCCTTGTCCATATACAGCCAGACGTAGGGAACAGTCGCTGGAGGACATGGGCTGTGAGTGCCTTTTTACCAACAGAAACATAATTCACATGTTTTATTACAGACTAAAATGTATTCAGCGCATGAACAGGCAGTTTAATGTCCATAGTTGTCATATATATACAAGAAATAGTTTCTTGGCAGACAGGGTCATTATTTTTCTTTTGATATCATGGTGCAATTTCTAGGAATGTTTTGAGCTCATTAATAACGAGCCTTCACAAAAATCCATCTGTTTATTCCTTCACCAACATTTGACCATCGTCACATTGTATGGCACATTCATTTAGTATGTCACAGGAATAGAATGAACTGGACCAGGCCTGTGATGACCTGTTTTTGTGAATCTCAAAGCCATTGTGACCATCTGCTGTAGCCTACTTACATGCATTCCCCAGTTTTTGTGCGATTTGATAGAACACTTTATCCCACAGTGCCAGACAGTGATGGTCATACTTGGTAAAAATCAGATGTAGGGAGAGTGGAGGATGGAGGGGTGGAGGATTATGGAGGATTAGGAACCGCTTTTCTGTCTAGTACATGTACATATAAGGTTTGAGAATATAACGGCATAGCATTCATCTTGTGGAGCCTTCATTGTTGAAGACATGTCATTAGAATACACTTTAGATCACACATTCTAGCTGTGATCTTTGAATATAATGACTTTAGTTCCTACTTTTAAGGGTAGGGTTTGCACGATTTTAAGTAAACATTTCATGAACATTACCTATATGTCAACAGTGTTGTGACAAGTTTAGCCAGTTAAGCTGGTTAACCACACTGGCGTCCTGTCGCTGGATCCCCTGCTGGGGCCTCTGACTAAACCAGGTAGAAAGACCGGCTTCTTCCTGTGCTCCAGACGAGACCCTCACACCTCTAGACAATAGGGCCCAAATGGCCCGTCTCCTCAACATGACAAAGATCTCCTTCTGTCTCCAAACGCCACCTTGATGCATTACCATGCAAAGCGCCTTTTGGTGGCCTGCATGGACATCTCCAACTGTATTACCATTTCTATGTGTATTCTGTGCTTCCCTTGAGGTGTGCCTTTGGTGTCTTTTGTGTGTTCACCTATAAAAGGTGATGCCAAAGCTAACTAGAGCAGAGCTTACTCGCAACTTGCGTTATGTGTAACCTCTCCGCAATGCATTGTGTAATAAACTTCACATCTTGACTAGACAAACATCTCTTAAGCTTTATTAAGCAAGAAAATCCAGGTATAAGGTAAACATTCAAATCAAATATGGTTTGTAATGCTTTCGCCAATCCCCATAAAACATTGGACTTCAGAGTATGTGTACTGAAATCCATGCTTCTTTTAAATTTCATTTTTGTGGCAGACAGCTTTATTACTCTTTCTAAGTTATGAACAATTGGATGATGTATTGCCCCACAGTCAAAGTGGAAGAACTGGCGCATCTTTGCTTTTCTCAATTGTCTGAATCGCTTCACAAAGCTATCGTAAAGCGGCATTTAACGTCTTTTCATTGAAATCCTGAAAAGTACATTCATAGTAAATCCGTGTGATGCTCCTCCATGATGGATTAGTAGTGTTTTCATTTTTTGTTTTGGTTCTCAAGTCAATTGTCTAAAGAATAAAAACGAATGGGCCCAACACTGCGGGGTGCCAAACAGGCCTGTCACGATAACAAATTCGAATATCGATATATTGCTGCAGAAAAATATCGTGATAAATAATATTATTGACTCTAACAATACAATATACTGTCAACTCTAAAGCGTAAATAAACCTTTGTTAAAAAGTGCTAAAAGTGCTGAATCATATCTTAACTTATCTTATCTTGTCTTAAAGGGATATTTCATGATTCTTGACACAGAGCCTCATTTCCTTGTTATCCAGAGTGTTGCTGATTTCTGGAGATATTTTTTTTGTAATTCATTCAGTTCTTATATTTGAAGAGTTTCGTGGCGCTAGGCTAGTGCTAGGCTAGCACATTTCTATGGTAGCTAGCCTGCATTAAAAACAGTCTGACCCACTCCACAGTGCACCTGAGGCAAATCACTTATAATGCCAGACTAACAATGTAAATGTCTGTGTCGATAGAATAATATTTGGAATATAACTGACCTTGCATCACATGAATGATCGCATTTTGAGGGACTATTTTCTAGCAGATCACTCCGCCGCCACGTAGCTTAAAATGATTCTATCGACACAGACATTTATATTGTTAGTCTGGCGTTATAAGTGATTTGCCTCAGGTGCACTGTGGAGTGGGTCAGACTGTTTTTAATGCAGGCTAGCTGATACCATAGAAATACGCTAGCCTTGCACTAGCCTAGCGCCACGTAGCTCTTCAACTATAAGAACTGTTTGAATTACAAAAAAAATATTCCCAGAAATTAGCAACACTCTGGATAACTAGGCCCTATGTCAAAAATCCTGAAATATCCCTTTAATCATACCACACAGGCGGCAATAAACATGAAACTGAATGTAAACCCAATTTGCTTCAATGTACAGACGATAAATATTGAGCCCAAAAATGTATCGGTTATCTGTTATTTATTGAACGATAAGTCGATAGTTATTATCGTGACAGCCCTAGTGCCAAAGACTCTCTTCTACTTCTCTAGTCAAGTTCTAAATAGTGCTAGGGCAGGCCTGCAGTAGTTAAAGCCCAGTGGGTTCTTGGTGTTTGTTTCAGGTTCCTCATACGGCAAACCAAGCTCACTTGTAGTTTTAATGCCTTTTTTTGTGTTCAAACCAATGCATCAAACACAGCAGACCACCACCCCCTTAAACTCGTCCCTCCCCTTAGATCTGACCTCCTGATGTGATGGATATAAAGCTTATGGACGTGCACTCGGGGTCAGTATTGATCTCGGCTGTGAGCAGAGGTAATCTAGCCTCAAACGATCCGCTGTTGTTGGAATATGTCCCATTGCAGATATTGATGGGCTACAGTTACATGCTGACTAGTGCATTTGTGCAGTTATACATCACCACAAGTATCTGCGGTGGTATGAGCAGTTGTTACGAGTGTTACGAAAGTAGTAAGCAGTGATTCCCAGCAGTGTGCCGTTGATTTAGCCGCTACTTCTCCGGATTAACACTTGCTTTGTAATGAGTGTTGGATGGACCTGAGTGATCCATAATCCCACCAGTAAAACCAGCTCAATCTGCTCACTGGTGCACTCTGCGATAAAGACTTGACTGGGAACGGGCACTAAGTGTAACTGAAAGTGATATTTATAACCAAGAAAGGTTTCTAAGTGATGGTTTGACGCTATAGGTAAAGATGTGTTTGTGTACTGAAATCCATGCTTCTTTTAAATTTCAGCTTTGTTACTCTTGTTGCTACTTCTAAATTATGAACAACTGGGTAATGTTTTCCCCCGACAGCCAAAGTGGAAGAACTGGCACATTTTTGCTATTCTCAATTGTATGAATCGCTTCACAAAGCTACTATAAAGCTGTCAAAAACGGCATTTAACGTTACATTTAGGCCAGGGGTTTCATCTTTTCATTGAAATCCTGAAAAGTGCATTCATAGTAAATCCGCGTGATGCTCCTCCATGATGGATTAGTGGTGAGATTATAGGAGGCCATGTGGCGCCGCAGCAGCAGAAAGAGCAGTCACAGCGACACTGGCTGAGAGCAGACACATTCACAGATTACCACCAGCAGAGAAAGCATAAGCGATTAGCCCATAGCTTCTTTTACCATTCAAAAAGTGTCAGTGTTGTGGCTATATTCCCCTTGATAATCCTAATCCCTGAATATACTAGTAAATATGAAATGTTTCAAAGATGCTAAATGTGATATTTGTGAAATAGTCTCTGAACAGATCATTTTCAAGTGTCTTGCTCTGGAATCTTTAATTTTGTCGTTTGGCTACTCATGATTTCGCAATTTTTTGAATGAAATCCCCTTCCTGTTGCATACCGTCACACAACTGTAACTGTAATAAAGGAGGATCAGTGTCTTAAGGTACAGGACACCACAGTATCTTCTGATTTCCAAGGAGACATTTTTGTTGTTGTTTTTAGTACTTCTTAGGGTCCTTAGGGATCTTAGGGTCATCATTGAACCAATGCTGCCCCAGCCCTTACAGTCAATAACATCAATGAGACTTTATTTGGTTTGTTGTTCAGCACTGGTTCTAGTCTGTGGAAACGAAAGCTTTTACTTGACTGTACAACTTACATCTCGTGTTCAACGGATTCTATTTTTTAAATTGATTTTCCATTAAAGTGTAGGGGTGAGAATCCACATATTCAGCATGTATATAGTACAGCGAGAGATGCACACACACAATGTATATATATATATATATATATATATATATATATATATATATATATAGCGCAGATACATACTGCAAGCTCAAAGGCATGCTACCCCACCCCAACCATTCGGACCCAACTCCCGCCCCCCATCCCCCACCACCCCCTGGACCCTGACCCCATGTTTTCTATTGACAAAATTCAGAGTTGACATTCGATGGTTATTTGTACTGTCCATTTCTTACCCTTAATTGATTGAACCAAGATTAAACAGACACATAGATACTGAAATATACTAGTAAAAATTACAATGAAATCAAGGATATAGAATAGATGTTCAATGGAACATCCCAGGATTTATAGCAGTAAATACTTTGTCCTAGAAAATTATATTTTTTGATTTTGCATTATGCATTTGTGAGGCCCATTGTTCCAGTTTTGCCAAATCTAAGAAATCTCTAAGCCATTTTTGCATGGTGACCAAGTGTGGTGTCTTCCATCTACAAGCAAGTATCTGTTTGGCTGCTGTAAGACCAGCTGACCATACACGCTTCTCCATTACATTGCGGTCTAGAGTGGAGCTATCATTGAGGAGTAAAACTTCGGGAGTGCAGGGAATATTCTTTAGCAACAGGTCAGTTAGTGTTTTCAAAACACCCGTCCAAAAAGTTTTAACGTTTTGACAGTCCCAAACCATATGCATAAAAGTGCCTTGGGGTTTGAGATTGCAAAATGTACAATTAGGGGAAGGTAGCACTTTCATTTTGAATAGAATGTAGGGAGTGAAAAATGTTCTATGGATAAAATTGAAATTAATAACCTGATGATTAGGATTTCTTGACGATAACTGCATATTTTGCCAAATCATATTCCAATTTAAATGTGTAGGATGAGGAAGTTCTTCTTTCCACAGTTGGAGAACACGCATAGGCTCATCATGTACTGATTGAAATAGAGAATATAGTTTAGAAACTGTTCCGTGAGAGGTAAGTAGAGTTGAGTACAATGAGTGAGTAAGTGGACAACTGTTCCATGGGACCCCATAAGTGCGCATTGCAGTCCGCAATTGGAGATAGAAAAAAAAACTTGATTCTGGCAAATCATACCGTTGTTGTAAGTCTTCAAATGACGGATTCTATTTTTGACCATCAGTTTGTTTTACCGTGGCATATTTCCAATTGATGCTACTCAGGTTTTGCTGACGTTTTCATGCGCTCTTGCTATCAGCGATAACACGGATATTGTAATGTAGATCCTATAACGGGCCAGTGTCCTGTGATTCCTGTTCGATTACATGTCACCGTTATTGCCGATCATCATCGAGGAGACTACTGGAAATACACTTTCAAGGGGATGCAAGGAAGAGAAAACAGTAAAGATGACTGACATGACAAACAATGAAGCAATTTCCATATCACCAAATAACAAATAAAGGAGACAGAGGTCGGGTTAGAGAAGAAGAAGAAGAAAAAGAAGAAGTAGATGTAGATGAAGAAGAAGAAGCAGTAGATGAAGAAGAGGAAGAAGAAGAAGAAGAAGAAGAAGAAGAAGAAGAAGAAGAAGAAGAAGAAGAAGAAGAAGAAGAAGAAGAAGAAGAAGAAGAAGAAGAAGAAGAAGAAGAAGAAGAGGAAGAAGAAGAAGAAGAAGAAGAAGAAGAAGAAGAAGAAGAAGGAGGAGGAGGAGGAGGAGGAGGAGGAGGAGAGGAAGAGGCACTTTATAGAGTGGCCTATTTCAACTCTGGCTCCTCTTGAGGGGAGTCCTGTCATCACCCCACATATTTCCTTGAGGAACAGTATGATTTATTAGAACAGTCTTCGTTCTGGGGAGGGGCAAAACTCAGTGGTCCTTCAGTCCCATTTGCATTAACAAAGCCCTGCTGCTCCTGTGATTTGAGGAGTCTATAGAAAAGGGGGGGACAATTTACTCCTCAGCCCACATTCAGGGTCCTTTGCATTAGATGTGGTCCAATTGTTAATCCTAATCCCTAGCATGTAGCCTACATATAGACAAGGATGTTCCGCCTTTTTTCCCCGAGTGCACAGGGAGGGTGAATTGTAATCTGAGAGTGAATGGTGGGGGCAGAGGGCCATTAGGCACTGGCAGTGCATTAGGCCCTGCAGCAGACAGTCGAGTGGAGTATGTCTGTGTGCACGAGCGCTGTTGGTCTGAGGAGCATTTCAGGGGGGAAAGGACAATGGGGCTGGGGATTTGCAAGAAGAGTGAGTGGGATTGAGTGCATTACAGAGAGAGCCAGTGTGTACGAGTGTGTCTGTGCATGTGGCTGACCCATAAACAGCAGATGGGCACGGCCGGAGAAAAGTTTCATCTGAAAATTGGTCAGTTGTGGTTTTGTTGTCATCAAAAATAGCAGCGACAGTAAAGAACAACAAATGGATGCAATTCAGCGACAATCAAGGCGGCTTTGAAGGAAACGATGTACTCTCAAGATATTCTTAAGTGAAGGATCTTAATGAGCCATAGAGTGGACGGCAGGATTAATAGTTGTCAGAAAGTCCTCATAGGTCTCAGTTCTTTTTTAATTAAAACTGAAGACAAATACTGTGCAGCAACTCACCTTACAGTAAACCCAGTTTATATTAGTATCAAATATTTGTTGAATTTTAGGGTATCTCTTGTTATAGATTTTCTGTTTTTAGAAAATAAAAAAAATAAAAATCTAATGTCAGCTTTTATAAAAATATAATGTCCCCTCTAATAATAATAGTCTAATAATAGCAATAGTCCAAAAAATAAAATTCTTAGCAATATATTTATCCCAAATGTTAGGAACAAACTAGACTGAATTGTATCTAAAAGGCTTTTCAAAAGCATACCGTAGATTGCAGATGCCGTGGTTTGAGCCTCTTTTGAAGGGAAAAAAAAAAGTACCATAAATCAATTGGACCAATGAGTTGTGATAACATCAATCCCCAACCATTCGGACTGAGATTATAGCCTATACTGCAGCCAGAGTCAGAGCATATCAGGAGATGCAGAGGAGCGTATATCTCGACTGGTGCATTATTTATAAATGCAGAGATTGTAGAGAGGATGGAGGAGGACACTTTATCTTTCATTTTTCTTTCTTGGGTAACAGCACTAGTCATTGAGCCTTACTGCCTTTGTATCCCTTTTATTCCAAAAATGACTCCTATCAGGTTCAACTGACCCATAGCCTCTGTGATCTGTGATCATGGTGGTATATTAACATTTACACAATTATGAATTTGGAATTTTGAGATCTCACTGGCCCATACGTTTATTTCCAAGAGACACTGTATTTCTGTACATAAACATAGGCATATTTTAAATCTCCAAATAACCCTCTTGCACCAATAGCATTATACTACATTCACACTTCCATCTCCTCTTTTTTTGTTGGTTTGATAATAGATTAGTTCTATATCAAAATTGATGTTTCATGTAATTTTAAAATAATAATAATATACATTACTATATAGCTTTGCCAAGAGCATTGGTAATTTTGTCAGCTCTCTATGCGAAATATAAAACAAGAAACACAAAGATCCACAATGAAACAAATCCACACAGCCAGTGTCCAAAAATCCTCTAATTTATTCAATAAATGTTTGTTGTAAAACATTCAATAAAAAATGCTTCTACTTTATTGCTCATTTTCTCCATTACACTAGGACTTGCTCTGATGCATAATATTTTTCCATAGCACTCTCACAGGGAATATGCTAGTTATACGCCTTAATAGTCATAACATACATACGTAAAACACAAATTTCAGAACATATCAAAATGACATTAAAACATAAATAAATGGACTTGGGACAGGTCCGCTCTACATCCGTCAGACATAGTGCTTAAAAGTGATGGGTATTGTAAGGGTTTAGGTCAGTTATGGCACCACAAACACTGTCATTCAGCATTTTCAAGCCACTAAAAAAAGTCCCGGATCATGCATTTACAATGAAGCTCTCTTGGAATGTCACATACAATCTAATCATAAAACTACAGCTCCAGTGTTGACACTACAAACTAAACTAGTCAAATAAAATACCACAGATAAAAAGCAGGTAAAGGCCAAGTGCATATTTGCAAGAGTACAGTACTTCAAAATGCAGGCTAACAAACAGCAGGACTTGAAATGGAAATGACTAAATATTTTTAGTTGACATTATGATCTTACATTACGCAATCATTGGTCTGTGGGGATATGGGTCACGCAGAGTAAAATCTGCATAATGAAAGTGATCCGAGAGAATGAGAGGCTTCCCTGTCCCAAGTCGTTTGGAGAATCCCACATTCCCTTCACAGCTCGCCTCATACACATGCTCAGTCGGGACAAGTGTGAATGGGCTGCCTCAAATGGTGCGAAAGCTGCCTATGCGACGCAAGATAAGCCCAGTTTCCACCAACAGTCATTTAATTTATCAAGTAGGACGAATACACTTGAGCTTGAAAGATAAACATAGTCATATAAGCGGCACATTAAATGTTGCCCTTACAGTGTTGTTTCAACCAAACTGAGCAGTTTAAAATGTCTAAATATGATCTGATTTCTACAACCAGAGCACATTAACAGTCCCTTGTGGTCAAGGGAGGATTTTTCCCATAGACCTCCATTTGAAAAGAGACATCTGGTTATAGGCTGCACACACCTAGTAAAAAGCCACCCACCCACCTCATTACTGCCGACAAGCACTAGTCAAAATCACTCATTTAAGAGAAGTACTATAAGAGACAAAAAGAGCTGTTTAGTTTTTCCCACATACCGTCCCTGAATGGAAAACTGGTGTTGAGCCCGACTCTGGACGTGTTCCAAAGTGAGCAGACAAGGCTGCAACTCCTGGCACAACGCCCCTTCCCTCTCGGAGAGCGCAGAGTAGTGAAAAGCAGAACATTGGGAATTGTTTTTGATTTATATCGATGTAAAGATTCATCGCATACATTGCAGTTGTGTGGTTCTTCGATGGTGGAAACTGCGCTTGGTGCAAATCAAACACTACGTCATCTCCAAAAGAAATCAAAATCCACACTCACACAGAGCAGTTGGAGGTCAGCCGTGATGGTCATGCCACATATTTACATTCTGCTTAAGGAAACCGTGTACAAGGCAGTATATCGGACGTGACAGTGTGTGGAGTAATGTAGGAAAAAGTGAGGGGGGGGGGGGTTACAGAATGACTGCACTCACAAGCTAAAGATGTCCTCAATAAATAAATAAATATTCAATAAGTTAAAGGGCTCCGTCTGTACATGAGAGCGCTGTTGGCGTGTGTCTGTTTGCCATGTTGGTTCCGTTTGTGTTTTACAGCACACCCCTCCGGGGCTGTAGCTAAGGGAGGGACAGGAACAGTAAAAGGGACCCAACGTCAGGGGGCACCCGTGGGACCTCATTCCGACTCCCGACAACACAAACAGAGAGCTGCTAGGACACTCTCCCGGAAATACATAGTGACACACAAGCAAAACAGCGCAAGATCCCGTTGTTGTCATGAAAAAGTTGCCATAGACCATGCAGTAGTGTCGGATAAATATATATGAATGGGGGACCAGCTCGGGCCATGCAATTTAATATTAGGCTTTTCTTGTTTGGTCATTTAGAATAGACTGATGAAGTAAGAATTGAGAATGAACACCCTGTGAGCATAACAATGACAAAAAAGATAACCCTAGGCCCTTACACCACATAAGGCATACTTGGATCTTGAGGCAGTTTTAATGCATTGAATAAACTTAGTGCATTATGAGTATCCATGTCATTACATCCAGTCACTTTAAGATTAATAGTTGAACGCCGGAAAATTTCAAAACTCAAGATAGTTTTAGTTGTGTTGGACGAAGGAATTAACCAGCTTCATCCTGGCTCCTGTAATGATACATAATGTTTCTATGAAGTATTTAGGTGCTTTTTAATTAAGCATTAAGCAATTTGTCCCATCTTGCAATGCCAATACCTATAGCAGTAGGTATTGCCCATTAGGTTTTAGATTGCTGGGGACAACAGAGGAAACCCAGCCAAACATGTTTTTACAGGAAAACTCCACACAGTATGTTGAGTCAAGCCCAGGACCGAATGGTTGTGGGAACTTTGCCATTTTGATTACACGATTGTTTTAAAACTAGGATTCTCAAATCTAAGCTTGCATGATCATTGTCAAAAAGCCGGCGTAGTACCAAAACTGATCTCAAAACGTGTGCAGAAGAACCAATGACAGAATGAAGCTTCAAGTATCAAAACTTGGCGATACCTTTAGTAAAAGATTAATCTTAACTTGGCCCAAAACTTAACAATGAAATAAGACTTTTTTTTCTTTTTTACCAGTGTGTGCATAAATATCTTATAAATCCATACACCGTCATATCAACGCAAGGGTGTGTTGCCGTATCAGCAGAAGTGCCAGTGTCCATACTTTGTGTACAAGTGTTTCGAGGATAAGAACTATCAGCTGTCGTACATTCAAGGTGAAAGGTTACAGGAGGCAATGTCCCAGCAGCGACTGGGGACAGGGGTTTTGGGTGATCTGCAGGTGTGTGTGTGGGGGGGGGGGGGTCATCAGCAAGGTCTCAGGGAACTGGGGCGGAGCGTGTCCTAAAGGATGATGCACTTTCCCTTCTCCACCCAGGGGTTGTTCTTCATCAGCTCCGGGTTGAGGAAGGGATCTTCGGGGACGCCCTCCTCAATCCACTTCACCAGGCTATTTTGGGACGCACAGAGACAAACGCGTTAGAGATTTATGAAGTCGGAGCCAACAGTTCAACATCCCTGTTTTCTTTTCCATACTGGGCCAAGAAGTGAGTGGAAAATGGAAGAAGTTGCTTCAAAGTCTGCTTCTAAAAAAAGAAAGGTGTCAACTTGTGTGTGATCGCTACATTATTAAAGCTGTTCTTATAAAAAGATTTTCTTTCTTTCTTCTTTTTTATGTGGATTTTTTTTTTTGAGACAGTATTTTCTAAATTCAGGAAATGAAATGACCAATGCTCCTCTTTAGGTAAAGTTAGATTTAGGCGAGATAGCGCCAGCGGTAACATTTATGAAATGCAGTTAGATTTTTATTTTGGCTAGTAGATCTTTTTTTTTTTGCCCTCTTTTCCCTCTGATGACATGTCGGTGTTTGTTAAACATAGAATTTAAAGAAAGGATTATACAAAAGAAACGATCCGTTGAGACGACTGCAACACTGATGAGGCCTGTCTCATCAAAACACCAATTAGCTACTAATACTTGAAAGGGTCTGGCCACAATAACCAGGGAACCGCATGTTGTTGGGCCAAGCTTTTAAACTAGATGTTGTTTTACATTTGGTGATCCATATAAGAAATGCTAAAAGAAAAAGCTCCAATGTGTGGGAATATAGAGCCAAATCATTCGACGTATTCATCTTACATTCATTGAATATGCAATATTTAGAAAATTGGTAATATTATTTACAATAGCATAGGATATTTGCTGTTCATAGCTTTATCTTAAGTTGCCATGAATGAATATATTGCCAAAACAGCCATGTCTCTAAGTATCAGTAGATTGTGGGCAAACCTGTTTACCGATAAATATACAATTTCTCACCATTGTTTCCCAGTGAATATCAAGTGTCTCCTATGTTAGCAAAGCACTCACGTAATTCATAATAATGAGGCTGTGATGCGCTTTGAATCATATTGAAGTTCAGTGTGAGTTCATTCTCATGAATTGACGGTAGATGAGAGGATCAATGCTATTTTCATCATGCCCTTGAACACAAAGCTAGTCCATTCGCGGCCTCTGAGCGGTCATAATGCATCTCTATTATTGGGATGGTCAGATGAAGGCTTCATTTCTCATGTTTAAACGGGGTCTATCTTTACACATTCTAACACTGTCATTCTTAACGTTTCAATTGCAACTTATTATAATACACGGAAAATGAATAACCTAAAATGAAACATGAAATGGTCCAGTGGTTAAGGCTCTCAGAACTCTCAGTGTTTATGAAAATTAGGGGAAAATGTCATTCGTATTCACATAAACATCCCTGTCTTTCTGTCAGCATGTGTCAATTCCATAGTAGATACTGCATATCTCAATTTACTTTTTTACTTTTTTTACTTTCTCTAATGAATGTATCTGCAGAACTCACTCAGTGACTGTTTTGGAGGACTTCTCCCTCTTGAAGGCGAGCTGGTACTTGAGGCTCTCCACCTCCTTCTTCATCTGGGGCAGGTCCATCTCGTCCATGACTGCAGCTGAATGTAGGCCTCTTCCAACTTGGACACAAAGGTAAAACAATAGCATCTTTAGAACCCCACTAAAAACGACAGGGTTTTCACTGACAAAACACACAATGTGGCCAATGTATCTGGTCATAAACCAAACTCTTCCCGCAGTCATGATTTACACCGTGTCATATCGGCTACTATTGACATGCGTATGTCCTTAGTGCTGGCATGACCACAGTGGGACATATACTGATGAAGGGCCTTGATTTAAGTGCCTTATATAAGAGCTCTGACACTGAGGTCAGGTATAATTTAGTACTTCATGGATTCATGACTTTGGATTTCCAATAAACCATATAGTATAAAATAAAAAGATACACTAAAACACAATGTAGTTGCAGTCACTTCAATATGATTAGCATTCCCCTCAGACTCGCGGCATGGATGAATGTGTCGGTAATATGCACTTAACTGACCATATCCATTTCATCCACACTGCAAGTTTGTGGGAGGAAATGCAATTAGCCACAGACTGAAGCCAATCTACGGACGCAGACAATGTCAGAAGATCCTGGCTGTAAGTTTCCTTAAAGCTTGTACGTGCATCACACATCGGATAATGTGATTGCATGATAAAATAAAGTGCAGGTGAGGGAGCCTATAGAACTGAACGGAAAACTTTCAACAAAACTCTGGCTTACAAGACACTATATCTAACCCTGTGACAGTCTATTTATCAATGATTTGCAAATGACAGAAATATTACGTGGATGTGTTCCTAATGCAACTGATTTTAGCCACAAAAGTTTTCAATTTGATTTCGCCCACGCCTTGTGTTGTATCCCGTCAGTGCTCAGACTGTTCCCAGTTCCTCTGTCTCTCCTCTCTTGTTTTAAGTGTGAATGTGTGCGAGTCGGTGAGGAGCGGAGAGGTGCTCCAACACCAACAACAGTATTATTGTCAAAATTATGCAATCGTGTTTTGTGACAAAGAGCAGCAATTCTTCTGTAACATGTAAAACCAAAAAAAAAACACTGTGCAGTTATCCTACATGTCCTGGAGGAAAAACTGGAGTGCTTTTAAAGGAACAGGCCCCCCTCTTTCCATACTGAGATATGTACATGAGCTTAGATGAGTTGATGCGTACCTGTCTGGTCTTCGTGAGTGCGCCCAGTCATATTTGGCCTCTCCCAGTATATTCCTATAGCTCCAAACGGGGGTGAAGTTGGAAGTGATCAAGTTCTTCCACGGGCACACACAAAGCCCAGACAGGTACGTATCAACTCGTCTAAGCTCAGGTAAGAACATATCTCAGTATGGAAAAACGGTGGCCTGTTCCTTTAAGGCAACACATCGACTTGGGAGAGACGTTGAAAATCTGCCCACCTTTCACAGCTCACGACAGTGGAAAAACAAAACGGGATATTTTTGTTGCGTTTGCATGCATGTAAATGTTCGCTCGCTTTTCATTACAACAGCGTTTGCAGCGCGTTCGCCCGTTGCTCATTTGCATGTGGGCGTGCGCAGTCTTTTGTAAGTACAGAGGGAATCACCAGGTGCGTTACTACATGACAATACAGTACTGTGTGTTTGTGTTTGATATTGGACAGAGAGGGATGGCCGGTGTGGGGGATCAGGTTTCACAGGAGTCTGCAGCATCTCTGGGTCCGTGTTCACCATTGAGAGTAAGACTATAGTTTTAAGAAATCCCTAATCTACTGCTTCTTATTGAAACCCAAAGACTCGAAATGAAATGATCCTCTATGTAAAATGTGGTCATAGATAACGTGCTGATATAGCAAACTGCATATATGGTGAATGTTTTGTTGAACCCTGTTTTGAGGATGCTTTTGAAACAAAGGGTAAAAAAACAGTGCAATGAACCACAGTCTGCAGCCCTCTTTTATAGGTACGATATTACTGATCATTAAACAGTGTTGTCCTTTTTTGTTCTTTAGTCGTCCGTTATTGTCTGCCTGTGTCAGACTTTACAACGCTCGGGCGACGCGCTGACATCCAAAACCAAGCAATATTTTTGGATGCTTCGTGAAACTCACTTCAGCATGAATCTATTTGTACTTTGCTTTGATTAGTCGTCTTTTCCTTTGTCCTCTAAATCTCAGACGACACACTGCCATGCTGTCTAACCCTGCACATATGTCTGTTTGTCTTCTCCATCCCCGACAACATTTAATTAAAAGCTGAGCAAACCCAACTCCAGTGTCCTCTACTGTCTCCAGCAAATGGAGCAAGATGAATGGATACATGTCTGCCACTAACAGCCTGTTCAATATGGCATTCACAAAATGAGCAAAAAGAACATTTAACTGGGGTTTAATGCCAAACATGTTGCTGTAATCATATGTTGGGCATCTTACCTCCCACAGACCAAAGGGATAAACATGTTACTAGTGATATATATTTTTCCTCTGGCATTTCACCGACTGCCATTAGGAGATTTGCATCTGGCTCACAGGATGTGGAAAGGGTTAGCATTGACTGGGTTTCTACTTCAATCTGTTGGACAAATATGCTTACTCTTTTCTGTCTGAAGATTTATGTCATGCCCTGTCAAATTATCTAGTAGCATATTGTAGAAGACTATAAATGGGACATAATAGGTTATATAATATGGTATGTTTGTTGACAGCAGCCTACAACGTGTCTATAGATTTACACAACATACTTTTACATGAACAATAATGCCAGTATTTTTTGTTTTAAATATAGTGGTACATCATATGGACATTTTTGTGTGGTTTTGACGACACAATCTCTACCCTGTTCTTGAAGTGATGTTTGCGAGATGATTACGAATTACGGTGTGTATAGTTAAGTTCTGTATAAGTTTAATTCAATCAGTTGATGCACAATCATCAGCATACAATGTGATCCTGCTATTTGATTAATAGATAGAAAGGAAGCATTGGAGCTTTTATCATAGTGAAAATACAATCTTGGGGATCTGGTCGGGTTACTGGTGATGGGGTATAAAAGGGGGGGACGGGGTGTATGTAGGTCACGTGTTGATTCAGGTCAAAAGTGGCGGCAGATTAACCTTTAGCCCCTGTGCACACGTGATATAGTGTCCATGGGCTGAGCAGGTGGCTTCAGCACTTACACTTATGTCAACTGGCGACGGCACAAAGAGGAGAGAGAGGGGATATCAAAAACGTGTAAGTCTGGCTGAGCTTTCTGACTGCAACGATAACATGCGAGTACGGAGAAAATACATTTACATATCTATACGCAGGCTGATGTAGTTTGCGAAGGACAGGAGGACTTTACTGTTAAGTTATTCGCCCATCAGAGCTTTCCTTTGTGCAGCCATCTTGTTTATATTATAATGGACTGCTGTTTTATCTGTCAAAGATGCGCTCTCTTTACACCCACCAGAATGTCAAAACCTTTTGTGTAGCTGACTTTGTGAAATTTTCTTGAAACACAAAAAGTGAACAAAGTCAACTCAAAGTCCTGTGGTTAGTCTACCTTTGCCGATTGCATTTCCCATAGCAGTTCTCATTTACATCATTTACATTACACAGTCAATGGTTCAGTTAGTGCGATTGTTCCTTTGCAAGTGGTTTGGTCTGACAGGCCATAGGCACAGAATGATAGCCCTGTCTTCACCAGTCAGCCCCAGGGCAGCTGTGGTAGCACCTCCCACCCCCTGACTGTGACTGATGAGTCGAACTCTGTAAACCTGTTGCAGATTGGTGGCCATTACTCATTTTCTTTAAGCATTTTTCTCGCTTCACTGCACAACACGTTTGCCAGAACTGTGCTCACACTGAAACAGTAAAACCAACGCAAATCACGTGCTATTTTTAGACTAAAACGCTCCATCACTCACAATCACCGTCTCACCAACGGACAGCGCGAATCAGAATTACTGCGAAATGTGCCCAGTTCTCCAAAATATGTGTCTGATTGTGAACAGTGTAGAAGCATATCCAGGTGAGAAGCAGACTCCCCTGTCTCTACAGCTACTGCATTGTAAATAGAGGCTAAAAATAGCCCACTCCTCTGACCGGCTGAAAAAAAGGGAAGAAGACGGTGCTTGGTGCTGCTAATCTGAGGAGGATCGTAAACAGCAGCAACTTACATTCTTGGGGCTTTTTCAATTCTTCACTGCGCCTTTCATGTCGATAAAGTCAAGAGTCAAGTGCACCTGACCGTGCAGGCTGGAGGCGTGAGTCAAGGCAGGGTCACTGAGTTAATACAAGCGGCTTACTTTTAGAATAATGCAATCAACTTTCATTTGTGAAATCAGTTTATTCATGTCTAAGCTCTGCACTACATACTATAGGCTCTTTGGTATAGGGTAGCATCCTTTATTTTTGGGTGAAGACGGTGCAAAGATCAATCAATGAAAGCAGTATTTTTAGGCTACTCAAGAATAGATTCAACTCATGCTTAGACTAGAATAAATATGCTGAATAACTGATCTAACTCTCCTATTCTGGGCTTTTTAGGTGGACATTTCTGGGGTGATGGAAGTCTTGGCATCAGAGTGCTGCCTCCACTACCTCCTCCCGGATAAATGGAAGAAAATGGAGTACTGTAAAGTTTTAGGTCTGCATCACGATCATACAGTCATGTCAAAGAACAATGCCCCCTCCCAAACATAAATAAGTGGACCTAAATGTACATGAGAAGTTAAAGTTACACGATATGCAAAGAGAAACCGTGAAATGAATTGTTTATTCCCATATGCTGTCATACGTGTGAAGCAACCTATAGGGTTTGGACACGGTGATGCGGCGGTGAACAAACTTAGGATTGAAAATTGTTATTTGCACGATGTAGTTATTGCAGGCGGCGTATAACAGTGAGGAATATCTCACTGGGGGGAAGAAAAAAAAATCTCATTCACATTACCTCACTGATGCTGAAGGCTGTCGCTTATCTTCGTCTTATTTTGTAATTCCTAAATCGAAAAAAAAAAAAAGCACGAGCGGCAGTGTTCTGGTCGCAGTTCTCCTCCGCACGGTGCGCAACAGACGAGGGGCTCAAAAGCTGCAGTCTCCGGAGGGGAAAAAAAGCGACGTAACGAGCCGGTGTCTGTGTGACGCGGTCCGGTGTCTTTAATGTTCCAACACGCGTACCGTGCGTGGACAGGTTACTGTGCGTTCTCGCAGTCACGTCGGTAGAGAGCTCCCGCTGGTCTGTTCTGCCACTGCCCGCGTTCACAGCCTCGGATAAGAGCGCGCGCGGGAGGCAAGTGTGTGCGGGCGTGCGCGCGCGTGGAGGGGAGAGATTAGTGAAAGGAAAGACGGAGTGGTTCCCCGAGGATGCGTTGAGTGCAGGAAGCGCAGCTCAAGGGGTGGGTTGATCCGAAGAGGGATAGAGATGGAATTGAAGAGAGTATTCGAGCGTCGCAGCGGCGGGACGCACAAGTTCTGGCCTAATATGGGCACTTAGAGGAGCGTTAAGTTGATCTGATCTAAAGTGCCACATGGAAAAGGGAATAGCTACTTTTTTGATTGTATTTTTATAAAGGGTTAGAGCGGTCAGAGTAATGAACTGAGAGGCAGTTTAAAAAAAAAAAAAAAAAAAATATTTTATTAATCTCATCACTATAGAGCCAAAAACAAAACAATACAACCAAATAACGCCATATTTCATATTGCAAAGTTAAAAGAAATATTATGCTAACTGCCTACGTTGTAGCCTGCAGTACCGAGCAGTTGGCTAGTGATTTTTTTGCTAAAATATAGTACATTTCTCTAAATACTGTACCCAGCTTTCTTTAGTTTGACAGTTTTTGTTACGTTTATAATTTCATTTCCTTGTTGTACACCGACAGGAAGTGACATAGATGAAACCATAGATCAAACCATTTTAAACTGTTGCCATGTTATGTCAATGGGAAATGCTATGGAAATTTACCTTTATCTATGTCACTTTCTGTCAGCAGCTTAAAAAATGAAATTATTTTCTGCCAAACAAACAGGACAAGATCGCGAATACAGGCGGCCGAAATGAGTTTCCTTCGCAGGGTGTCTGGGCGCACCCTTCGAGATCGGGTGAGGAGCTCAGTTACCCGGGAGGAGCTCGGAGTAGAGTCGCTGCTCCTTCACGTCGAAAGGAGCCAGCTGAGGTGGCTCGGGCATCTGTTCCGGATGCCTCCTGGTCGCCTCCCGCGGGAGGTGTTCCAGGCATGTCCTAGTGGGAAGAGGCCTCATGGAAGGCCCAGGACACGCTGGTGGGACTATGTCTCCGAGCTGGCCTGGTGTCGCCTCGGGTTCCCCCCAGAACAGCTGGAGGAGGTGTGTGTGGATCGGGAAGTTTGGGCATCTCTGCTGAGACTGCTGCCCCCGCGACCCGGCCCCGGATAAAGCGGAAGAAAATGGATGGATGGATGGATGGATTTCTGCCCAACATTTCTTCATTAAAATTGCTGCTTCACTGAAATAAAATGATAATTATGCAACTGATGAACTTCTAAACTTCTAAATAAGTCCTATTTTCAAAAGCATTAAAATCTGTTACACTTCAAGGATGTGTCTGGGGAAGTTGGAGACGATCTGGAGATACATGGATGGATACTACAGGCATATATTCTGTTGAGTAAATTATATTAACAATATTGTAACACCTGGACGGAACGTTATTATTATTGTTAAATGGTCAATCCTATTCCCCCTGGGTCAGACTGCATGATGGGAGATCAGGCAGGCACACCCTTTCCTGGAGGTGTGAAATGGTGGGGAAATTGGCTGTTCTCACCTTCTGGGTAAAAAGAAGTGAAACATCTTTGTCCCTGGACACTGTGTTCTATACAAAAATAGGATGGGTGGAATTACGTTTCAAGAGGATTATAGTGACACACCCTTACAGGACATGCAGATCTGATGTTGGTCTCTGTAAATCTCATTTTACAGAAGCGTATTGACAGGACATTAGAAATATTTAACACAGGACAGGAGTCTTCAGTTTCCCCACTAGAGTCTAAGCAGTCACACTCATTTCCAATAAATCCACATACTCTTACCATCCTTGTTAATCTGAAGTCGCTTCATATTTAATGAGGAGGCCTGGATTATGAGGCCCACTGTGCTAATGTATGACAGTGTTCCAGGAGCAGATTATAGGTGCTCTATTAATGAGGAATCAAGTGCTCTCCAGGGAACAATAATAACAAGCATACAGTATTATAGATCAACAGTTCAAATATGTACTGCACACTTAATAATTGACCATGTAGAAGTAGACAAATCAAGAAAGTTGAAAAAAAAAAAAAAAATCTGAGCAGGCTTTAATCTTTACCTGGTCAGGAAAGTTCTGAGATTAGGAACTTCTTATTCAGTCCTGGATCCCGAAAAGGCATATACTGTATGTTCATATTTTTAGAGGTATAAAACCAGAGCACCTGTAAGAAACTATATGCATCTATGAGAAGAGCAGGCAAATTTGCACAGAAAGGCTGGATCTTTAAGGTAAACCAGAGCACAAGATGAAGGTGTTAACTCCACAGAAATGCTCAATAGAGGCTCTAAAGTGAACAGTGAATTCTGTTTCCTATTCCAGTGTCACCTACTGAAGGTATGCACAGGCGCATCCTTCAACTTTCCGCACTGATGGGCAAAATTAAACAATAACAAATATCCTAATTCAACAGTCCACACAAATAGATGTTATGACGTCAGGTGTATACCCTCTATTCTTATTACAAGGAGCCGCTGAACTTGTTAAATATAAAAGTCTGTGTTGTTAATATTGGTTTTGTTCATACTGCATTCCCACAGTATATGCAAAAGTATTGAAAACAATGATGTCAGTTACTCCAGACTGTGGCGTGAGTTTGCGTGCAAGAAGCTGGACTGTGTGCATAGAGCCAGTATGGTGTGGGTATACCGGCAGCACTTAGAGACTTGCCCTTACTCAGCAATCATTATTAATGCATAAATCACATTTCAGATCAGAGATTGCGGCTGTGGATTGGGCTGGATAGACAGACTTTATTTGTAAGACAGAGTAATTAATACAAGAGAGTGGACCTACATGGAACTTTCCACTTCTTCCTGACTGTAATCTAATCTAATACAACAATCGCATGTATTTCAGAACATTTTTGTACAGGGTTAGCAGCTTTTCATACATAATATGATGTGAATCATGGAAACAGGAGGTTGCAAAGGATTAAATACAATACACTATTTAGCATAACAGGAACGCTGTAGCATCATCTGAAATGCAAAACAAATCTATTCTTTCTATTTTTCACTAATGTTTTTTTATTTATTTTTTTACAAAATTCTGAAGAACAAAATATTTTCATTCCACTGAATTCTGGTATATGGCCATTCATGAACATGCATACCCCCCTTTCTCTGTCTGTAGCATGTCCCTTGTGTGTGATCTGGGCCGCTGTCTTTGTCCCCTACAGCATGTGCCTCTAATGGCAGAGTAAATGGGAGAGGTCCGGCCTGTTGTGTGGATCCAGGTCAAGAGTGTGCACACGAGCAGAAGTGAGTGGAGGCTTAAGATTAAGTTAATGCTGCTTTTGTTTACCTTCATATCTGTGTGGAACATTTGTATTGACCTAAATTTAAACACATCTTCCACAGTCCACCAAAATGTTCATGTCAATCAAGTGGATTATGGAGCATCAGCAGTGAGCGCATATGCTTCTTGTTTTAAGGCACGCCACGCAGTGTTAATTTTGACAACATATTTTATTTTAGTTTTAGTCTTAGTCTTTTGACTAAAATGTAATTTAATTTTAGTCGAGATTTAGTCAAAAAAAGCTTTTCAATTTTAGTCTAGTTTTAGTCGACTAAAATTGCATGTCAATTTAGTCGACTAAATTTAAGACTAATTTAGTCGACTTTGCATTAATAATTTTCTTTATAATCATATTTAATCAAGGTCCTCTGCTTCATGGAGCTGCTCCACATGAACAAAGCACAGACCTGTTCATTTGGCGGTGAATTTACATGATCTGAGGCTCTTTCAGACGGTCAATAGAAGTTTGGATGATTTTAGCCTCTCCTTTTCATTTTTATTTAGTCCAATTTTAGTCGTCAAAAATATCACTTTGACTAAAATTAAGACTAAATATTTTAGTCGACGAAATTAACACTGACGCCACGCAACATTTCACCAAATAAATAAATAATGCAAGCCTTTTTTATCATGGAAAAATACCTTTAAACAGCCAGGTGTGTTTGCTGAGAGTGGGACGTCTCCAGCTTGTCTACATGGAGATGTTGACTAAAGGCAGCCAAACATGAGATTTAAACAGGTTTGGTCCTTATCCAAACCCATTTGATTAGCCAATACAGTAATTGCATTTTCTGTGTCTCGCTGTTCATTAGGAGCATGTTTTGTATTGCTGACAACAGTATGCTCCAAAATGTTACGCAATGTGCCTTTAACTTTCCATTATGCTTTTTCAGGCTTTTATAAAATAATTTTGGACATCTTTGCTTCACCAGTAATTTATTTCACAACAAATATTTGTGGAAAGAAACCCTGGCCGTCTTACAGCATTGAATAAATTGTGTGAAGCTATTGTTTTTGCATGGGAATCTTGGAATAGATGTCGTTGTCTTCTTCTGGCAATGGTGGGATGTGCAGAGCCTACAATAGATAAGCTATTGCTTTTAGTAATGAGACTGATGAAATGACTAGAATTAGTCCAGTGGAGGTATATTCAATTTACAAATGCAGGAGACTTCCCAGTGCCTACACCAAGCTTTAGCCCATCCCTATTCAGAAAGAGACACTATTGTGTCACAGGAATGGGGTAAATCAACATTTTACATCGAACAGGACCTTTAAGATGGAGAGGGAGCTGAGCTTATTGTAGAGTCGCTGCTCTATTTGGATACTTCCCAGACACCTACCTGCACTGTGGGTTGGCCTGGTACTTTATTCTGAGATGGTGGAAGAAGGTAAATCTTTGCTTAGACATCTGCCTCCACAATTCCGCCTGCTTTAAACACAATCAATATTATATTATAATATATTTACTCAAATATGGCTGGGCTGAGTTTTGTGCCCACTCTCATCTGCCACATATGGGAAAACTTGCACATTTGTTAGAGCCATACACTGTCAATTGTCTTCATTTCTACCATCTCTAAAAAGTTATGATACTGTCATGCTAAAACGCCATCTGCTTGATAACTGTGAGGCTGGAGGGATAAAAGTCACGTCAACACAAAGAAGATAAAACGACTAATGGCCTGGCCCCGCTCTAATGGAACCAGCTGTGTATGTGGTGTGTGTGTATTGAGCATGTCTTATTCATAGGTACTTTCAGGCCAGTGCTATCTATGCACTTCTTCTGTCTGTGGCTCTGTGTACCAACATGTGGGGGCCCATTCACAAGTGAATACTGCCTCTGAGCATTTTTGTGCACATGCAAATACCTCAGGAAACTGCACTCGCTCTAATTTTTGACTATGCAGTATTGGAAAAAGCAAGAGAAATGTGATAACTATGTTAAATAATGCCGTATATACCTATTTTCTCTTGCAACAACCACATTGCTATTGCCATTGTTAAACAATTGTAAATGTATTGCCATAGAACACATGCGGTTGAAGATTTGTTTAGGATTCAAAAAGATTATGTTGTCTTCAGTAGCTTTCAATGTTCATATTTTTTTATTAGTCTTGTGGACATTTTACGTCCAAAAAAAATAAAGTTTTTCAATAACGTTTTGTACTATAATGGGGGATTACAGCCTTTCTGCTCTGTGGGGTAATGAGACCTATTGTTGGAAAACAGCATCCTCTTCTGGCCATAGTGAAAAATGACAGAAATCCAGTATTGGGAAAAGGGCAACTCATTCTTAAAAGAAAAAGCTATGCACTGGATAAAAGCAATGAAGAAGTAAATGTTTACACAAATAGTAATAGATTTGGAAAGGGGAGGGTCATTTTTGCGTGTAGATAATAGATACAGACTACAGAGTGATCTTAATGTTGTTTGTGTATTCATGTATGTATTCATTTATTCATTTAGAGACCCCCTCTACAAGTAGAGACCTTTGTTTTTGGGGTCTCCCTCAAATAAAATGAGTAAAGTGATAGTTTTAAAGAACTACAATTAGTTGGCTCCATTTACCAAGACCGGGTAGGAATCATTAGAGGTCTGAACATGAGGAGAATAAAAGATGTTGTAGCATCACGGTTTTGCTCGTGCAGTGATGATAACACTTTGCAGAGGTGCTCCACAGCTGTATGCTCCCCACGCAGCATGAAAGGCCTTCTTCCAGGGCTGTATTTCTCCATCACACCACCGCACACGTGCCATCCTCTAACGTGACGCTCCGTGTCGCACGATAGCTCGGTCCAACGGGGATCCAATGGAGAAGGAAAAGCGGGAGGACTGTGTATATATTTGGGAATAATTGCTCGCAGTTGGCTTGTGAAACGCACTAACAGCGCCTGGACCAATCGGCGCTCACCAGGAAGAGTGTGGGTAATGTAGTTTAACCAAAACGATAATTGTTTTGCGTAAACGGAACGCTTTTACGTCGTACTACACATCCCACAATGCAACGCGTGATTTTCGCTGTGTATGTGAAGCCGTGCGAATGAGGGGGGGGCAGAGAGAAAAGATTTGGGGAATCATCTGCAGAGTTGAAGCTGCGCTGTGGCCATAATAATGGTAGGGAGACGTTTTAATGAACAATCTCCGAAACGTTAGCGTCAGCAACGACACAACAATGATAACTTGTTCCGGTGCACGCGAGAGTTTTACCTACGTCTGTGATTGTTGTTATATATGCCACATTGGCTAACTTTAGCTAGCAAACAAGCCACTTCTACGAGCTAATTATGGGGCTTGATTGTTATTACTCGGTGTTCGTGGGCACGGATCGGCTTTACGGCGTAATACACGCTTTATAAACTTACACTGTTGTGAATATCACGTTTTGATCGCTTGGTCAACTTTGTGTGTGTGTTTGTGCGTGTGGGCGTGCTTTTACTGGAACCTCCGGAGTACGTGAGAAAAGCCAGACATTGACAGAGGATTCGTTGGTCGGTTTTTTTTCTCCGTGGACCCGGAGAAGCTCGTGAGGGGTGCACACGAGCTGACAGTCTGCATGCCTTTGAGTTGACATCAGGGTAATGTCAGGGTCAGTGCCCTCACTCCTGCCCTCAGCTTTTGTGAAGTGCCCACCCACAGTTCCGTCATTAATTGTGATAAGGCGGCAGTAAATGTCTTGGGTAAAAAAAAAAAAAAAGTGCCTTGGGTGATTTCCACACTTGCTCAACACATTTTGTAATAAACACTGTCCCAGGGTGTGTTAATTTCATAATGTCCGAGGAAACCACTTCAGCAAATGAACTTCTGTATTTGCTGAATTAACTCAATAAAAGCTACATTTAAAGAAGTGCAAATTGAAAGGATTAAAACCACACACAAAAAAAGACAATAGTATTTCCCTGACGTCCAGATTAAAGCTGTGTCTTTTTAAAACATAGTTAAAATGTCCCTCTACTCCTCATACTGTAACCTGTGTTTTTGAAACCAAAAAATGCATAATGAAAAAGAAAAAAAACATATATTATACATATATACAAGTTGCTTTGGAGTATAAGTCACACCAGCCTTGGCAACTACCTGGGCATGGAGGCGTAACTGCACCCTTGACAAAACTCTCCCGGCAGCACTTGGTTCAGGCACCCATTTGCAAACTCGTTCCTCTCACTGTCGCAATCTAGCTTTTAACTCGTGTTTAGCTTTTTTTGTTTTCTTCATTGCAGTAAGAGTAACCTCTGCTTTTCACAAGTTTCTCGCTTACTCCAAACGTTTTTTCTGCTGCTCGTTTTATTTGATTTTTTATCTTCGGTGGTACAGAAGTAGCAGATACTGGTACACAAGCCTAGAGCGCCCTCTAGCAGCTGTCAGTGTGAAAATAGCAAACATGTGAAATTATATATTTTGAAGTCGGACCCCCAGCCAAACTATGAAAAAAGTGCCACTTATAGTCCAAAAAATATGATGTATACTTGGATCTGCCTCTGCCTTTGGTCTTATCTAACTAATCTAACCTCTGTTGCTATTCTTAAGATGCGTCAATACAATTCTTTGACAGTAAAAACGTCATTTTCTAACACAGTAGCAGGGAAGTGGTTGTTTTTCGCAGCACCACCACAACAGTGTGAGCTCTGTGTGGATAATACTCCACATTGAGCAGCTCATGCTTGTGCTTTAGACCAACACTGATGTCTCTCACTCAGTCTTACTGCTTGGCTAAGATATCTGTCTGACTGTGTAGCTGCATCTGTCTCGTAGCTCTAACTTTGTTAAATAGAAATGACAATCATCTTTTTATAAGCTACTCTACAATATTTGAGGGATATCTGGCATGCCTGATTTAACAAAAGCTGTCCTGTGAATATTAGGAACTGCATATTTAATAAACAAATAGAGTAAATTATCCTGTGTTGGATCATCTGTTTGATCTTTGTTATGTAATGATCTGAACTGATTTATGGCATCCTTTTGTGTCCCAAGTTATGATCAACTTTTTAAGGAGGTTTTCCCTCCATCAAGGGTTTAAGTTTTTATTCCGTATAGTTCAGATTTGATTGATACCGGAAACTTTAAAATACAGTTTTATGAAAGGACTATAATGTGTCACAGTCTTGAATTAATTATTTTAACCCCCGCCCCCAGTGTTTGACATGAACAGGTCCTATAATGTAACATTATGAGATGTCCAACAAATACCAATTCTAACCTCAAAGAATCCGCATTACATCAAATGCACTGTCAGTGAAATCCTTAACATTACATGCGTTTTCAACTGCTTCTGCAAGTTTAACCGAGGAGAAGGTTGTCATCTTTGGATATTCTGTTTTATTGTAGAAAACTTTATTTGCGTCAAAACTTCTTGCATATAAATTTCATAACTTGTGCCTTGCATTTATTGTGTTTTGTAAAGAATAGGTCAAACTTGTAGAGTAGAATGATAGTTTGCTTGTATGGGTCATTTGAAAAACAGCAGTGTGCAGAGGCACATATTGCTCACTGCTTGGCCTCTCTTCGGGGACTCTTCACTGCATTAGCGATTCTGGCAGGCGCTGGCATTTCTCTGGCCAAGTGTAGGCGTATTTTGCTTTCTCGAACATACAGCCAGCTTAACATTATGGATTTATCCCCAGGCGCTGCTATGGCTCCGTATTTGAAATGCTTTTCTTCAGATTGTGTTGTTTGTCTCTCTTCCAGGCCTAGCGCTTTGACATGTGCCAGTGTTGTGGGTAATGAGCAGCAGTAAGACATCACACTACAACAAATACTCAGAAGAATCAGCCACACCAGCTTCAGAGCCAACGTCCTCCACCAGCCCATCCACCTGTGGAGACTCCACCAGCACGGTCAGATACTTAAAATATATTGATAATTATCAATCTGCCCTCAGCTAATAAAGACACATTCATTATGTTTCATCTCTGCAGACCAGGATGGAGGCCTCCTTTGCACCCACATTCGCGTCTGTGGCGGCTGGAGCTAAAGGTGAATGTACTTCATGTTTAAAGTCTGGCCAATATCACAATATGGGCAAAAGGAAGTGAGCAAAATGGTGACGTGTGAGACTAACCAGTGGAGCAATATCCAGTTTAGCAAAGAATCCACCCTTAATGCAGTGTTGTGTGTGTATTGATCTAAAACTACATTTCTTTTTCTTACTAATGTCATAATTATTGGGAGAATTGTTAATTTACATACAATTCATCGTTTCTTAATTTTAGCTGAAGGAACCAGCAGTTTTAAGCAGCACAGAAGAACCCCCTCCTCTTCCAGCACTCTGACCTACTCCCCACGCGACGACGACGACATGGTAGACACGCGCTCTGTCTTTGCTCTTTTTTAACACGAGATATAAATCTTAAATCTAATCTTTCTCGCCCTCTCCAGCCGCCTATTGGAACTCCTCGGAGGTCCGACTCTGCCATCTCAGTGCGGTCGCTCCACTCGGAGTCGAACATATCTTTGCGCTCCACCTTCTCTCTCCACGAAGAGGAGGAGGACACGGTACGACATGCCTCTACTCACAAATACCAGCCACCCAAAACTAGATACTTTAAGCTAATACCCACCACTTCAAAAACGGATCTTGTTTATACCACATATTTTGTACATGTGGTAATGTCTTTTTCCGTACATGATTTTAAATATCGTTATTGTCTCAAAAATATTAGGTTGGGGTTCAAAATGTATTCAAAACGCCTGAAACCAGTTGCAGTTTTGACAACGTCGCATTAATGAACAACATGAATGTACGTTTCTCCTCAAGGAAGCACAAGTGTTTGCTGAGCCGCCTTCAGTCAAACTATGTTGCCAGTTGTGCTGCAGTGTCTTCAAGGACCCCGTCATCACAACCTGTGGGGTATGTTACACAAGAAATGTATCAACTACTCTATTCTTTATCCATCTTTTCACTGTACCGGTGTGTTCAGAAAATAATCAGAAAATCACACCAATCTAAAATATATACAGTCATAATGATTTGGCTCCAGATTCACAGTAGGTTTGTGGGAACAGGACTTGATTGCTTATTGTTGTTGTCTTTTTCCAGCACACCTTCTGCAGACGATGTGCCTTGACTTCAGGTGAGGCTTTGACATAAAACCCCCCTTTATTCAATTCTACACCACTGACAGGACGTCCTACTCATGTGTGTAGCTCTTAATGTGTAATACCCTCATTACTGCACATTCAAGTTTTATCTCGTCTTTCTTGCTCATGTTTTTTCTCATTTTCTGTCTCATTTAGTCATCATCTAAACCCGACTATGTGTTACAGATAAGTGCCCGGTGGACGCGGCGAAGCTAACAGTGGTGGTGAACAACATTGCTGTGGCAGAGCAGATCGGGGAGCTGTTCATCCACTGTAAATACGGCTGCAGGGCCACGGGGAGCGCGGCCGGTGCTGTGGCCGGGAAACCTGGGACCTTCGAGGTGGACCCACTGGGCTGCCCCTTCACCATCAAATTGACCTCACGCAAGTAAGAAACACACACGTCTCTGTGTGAGCCATTCAAAGAGGAGAGATTTAAACATGCAGAGACAAAGCGAGTGAGGTGTGGTGATGGAATAATAGTCGTAGGTGGATAATAAATTATTTCTGCTGCTGAAGAAGATGATGTGCATTTGTATGACGGGTTGGAAAGGTTATTTTTATAAGGGCAAAAGTAGGAGGTTATAATGACAACAACAACAGAGGATTATCATCATCTACAGTATTTCCCTCTTTCCCTTTCTCTTTTCCTATCGCGTATGTGTGTCAGTGCGTCTGCGGCTGCACCGAGGAGAAATAGGGGAAATGGATGCTTTGAAAGCCACAATAAGTTTGAGGCATGTGGCTGCCAAACATATGTCACAAACACGTTATTATTCACAAGTCTATCTCCAGTCTCATCATTGCGAGGGTGCATAAGTCTGTCTGCCTTGTACATCTGTTTTAACACAGCACCAATGACCTTTGACATTGTTCTGCATCCTGTAATGCCTATAGAATTAAATTATGTTGTTTTGTTTTATTTTCCACATTTTGCTCAAGGCGTTTTCTGTATGTTTTCTCAGAGAACACGAGGTCAGTTGTGACTACCGGCCAGTGCGCTGTCCCAACAACCCGCTGTGCCCCCCTTTGCTCACCATGAACCTGGAGGCCCATCTCAAAGAGTGTGAGCACATCAAATGTCCCCACTCCAAATATGGGTGAGTGTTACAGGTACGTTTAGACAGGATGGTGCGTGTGGCAAAAGTCTAAGCCAAGTGTCTGTTCTGAATGGCCACAGCTGCACCTTTATCGGGAACCAGGACACTTATGAGACACATCTGGAGGTGTGCAAGTTCGAGGGCCTGAAAGAGTTCCTGCAGCAGACAGATGACAGGTTAGTTAGCCTATAGCTTATGTCGATGAGCACTGTAACGGATCTTAAGTCATACCTCGTCCTCGTTAGGTTTCATGAGATGCAGTTGACCCTGGCGCAGAAAGACCAGGACATTGCCTTCCTGCGCTCCATGTTGGGAAAACTTTCAGAGAAGCTAGACCAACTGGAAAAAAACCTGGAGCTCAAATTTGGTAAGAAACAAACTTCAGTTTACTGTTTGACATTTATGTGAAGAAAAAAAGTTATGTGCCTATAAAGCCGTCCCTGTGACAAAATACAATATTTTTCCCAGACGTGTTGGACGAGAACCAGAGCAAACTGAGTGAAGACCTGATGGAGTTCCGCAGAGATGCGTCCATGCTCAATGTATGCTTTCTTTCATTATCTACGGTGCATATGGTAATTTACACATCTAAATAAAACACTCTTGTCTCAATAGGATGAGCTCTCCCACATCAACGCCAGACTCAATATGGGAATACTGGGCTGTGAGTATCTCGTTTAATTGATGTTCAAAGTCACGATCATGAATATAAGCAGACTATATTCGTCTTGTGCGCAGCGTATGACCCGCAGCAGATCTTCAAATGTAAGGGCACGTTCGTGGGACACCAGGGTCCAGTGTGGTGTCTGTGCGTCTACTCCACCGGAGACCTGCTCTTCTCTGGCTCCTCTGACAAAACCATCAAGGTACTACTCAACTAACTGAAGAACAATTTAACATTACGTTTTTTCTCATAGCAAAGAAATAAACACTGTTGAGTAGTGAATCCTTTTTCTTGTGCTCTGCAAATAAACTTGATACTGTAGCGTACGCTCTTGTAATGTTCGTGTTCTTCAGGTTTGGGACACGTGCACCACTTACAAGTGTCAAAAAACTCTGGAGGGGCATGATGGCATCGTCCTGGCTCTGTGCATCCAGGGGTAAGAAAATACAATTACTGAGTGTAATCCATTTTATCTTCTGTTGTTGAATCCATGACTGGTCCTCTCCTCTGTCTCCATAGAAACCGCCTGTACAGTGGCTCTGCTGACTGCACCATCATTGTAAGAGTCTTCAACATGCTCTTTTATGAAACCATATATGCAATAAAGAATTGTGATCATTAGATTGACTAATATTATTCAAAGATAATATGGGTTAAAAAACTACAAAAGAAATGCATTTACAGACGTCTAACCCAGTGCTTTTGTCTCATGTGCAGGTGTGGGACATCCAGACCCTGCAGAAGGTGAACACGATCCGAGCCCACGACAACCCTGTGTGCACACTGGTCTCCTCTCACAACATGCTCTTCAGCGGCTCCCTCAAGGCCATTAAGGTACACAACGCATAACTCCATAACACCGCCAAATGTCACGCAGGAGAATGTGCAGGCTGGAAATGATTATCACCGAAGCATTCCAGCAGAATGAGAGGAGTGCTTGATTGGTCAGCTATCAGCAAGAGAAGTTACACTGACATTCCTCAAAGTAGGATATATAATAACAATATTGCTGTGATATTATACTAAACCATTTTAACTTCAGGTAAAGGTGTTTGCTTTCTTAAATGATACTAAAATAGACTAAACCGGGAAAATGAAACTGAACATTTGTATATCTTTAAGTTTATTTTAGGACGTTAGAAAAAAAAAAGACTGACATTTAAACTTTAAATCTCAGTAAATTTGCGATATATTTTAGCCACAATGACCGCAAAGAACGGCAAAACTGAATTGGGTGCATTCTTTCCCATCTCAAAAGAATTAATGTAAGTCTTATTCTTCCTCATACTCCTCTTCCTCAGGTGTGGGACATAGTGGGAACAGAGCTGAAGCTGAAGAAGGAGCTGACTGGTTTGAACCACTGGGTGAGAGCCTTGGTGGCCTCACAGAACCACCTGTACAGCGGATCCTACCAGACCATCAAGGTACACAGCTCTCTCGTCAATTTCACTCATCTGCTCTCATTTTCTGAGCTAACTTTTTTTTTACATTAGGAAATCGAAGCATGGATTTTGATGATGTTTTTCCATATTTACAAATAAATTTAAATGTAAAATCTTTATAATAGGATTGCGATATGTTAGATTGCAGTCTGAAAAATAACTAAAAAGTACCTAATAAAGTAACAAATGTATAGCACAATTATGATTGTATGGAATAGGAAATCAACAATGAAATTTTGGTTTTATTTCTTCAAAACATAAAAAAAAAATGTTTGTACTATTTTCAGTCGGGCTGAAACAATACACGGGACCCAGTATATATCACGATACAGCGGGCCCCATACGATACGTCTTGCGATATTATTCCAGTGTACAAAGTATTAAATGTGTGATTCTTTTACCCTCAAATAAATTAAATAAGAATGAAGTTTCCAAAATGTATAAATTAAAATTAGTCTCAATTAGTCTCAAATTGATTAAAACATTTTGAAAAGTCTTTGGTTTAAACCAATCGGCACCAAATCTGGTCTTATCATAGTGATCTTTCAGTCAAAAACATTTCTATATATATATATATTTTTTAGAACTAAATTGAGTATCAAAAGTATTGCAATACCTGTTTTCTGAAACAATACACGTATCACAACAAAGACGTATTGCGATATATTACAAAACAATATTTTGTTCCAGCCCTAATTTTCCGTGTATTGTTGTTTGTAGCAAAGCAAATAAAATAGAAATGGGTCTGAACATTTTCTGGACCCATTGTAGAGCTTATTTCTTCAAGCATCTGGCTGTGAAGTGGAAATCCCTCACCTGCCAAGAGCGGCTCACTCAGGCTAAACGCATGTATCGTATTGAACATTTACGGTGTGTAAATATGCCCTGGGCCCGCTGTCACTCCTGAACACTGATAATTAGCCTCAGCGCAGTGCGAGTTGCTCCAAGGCAGATAAAGGAACAAGTGTACACAGTAATTGGCTTTGTGTCCCCACTGTGCAGCACTCACAAGCGTGTGTGTATGTTTATATGTGGAATGAGAGCCAGGCACTAATGAACACCTCTGGGACTGGGACAGGCCACAGAAAAAATGTCTGAAGAAAGAGATCGTCATCCTCTGTTACTGCCAATAATGCTCCAATAAAGAAAAAGCTTCAGAATATTATTGAACCAAGAATGACTGTTACAAACGCTGCCAAAATTCACCAAAAACATGCCCTTGAAGATTGAGGGAGCGCACAAAATTATGCAAAAATGTTCAGACGGACTATTTCTTATTAACTGTAGTGTTATAAAAGACCCCATTAATTGGACCAGCGTTACCTTTCTCACATTTTGCTCCTGTCTCTCTCAGATCTGGGACATCCGCTCTCTGGAGTGTGTGCACGTCCTCCAGACCAGCGGGGGCAGCGTCTACTCCATCGCCGTCACCAACCACCACATTGTCTGCGGCACCTACGAGAACCTCATCCACGTGAGCATACAGCCGTGACTCGAAACATGTGAGAAGTCAATGTTATATGTCCTAAAGGAGGTGTGTGTGTAGGTGTGGGACATCGAGTCTAAAGAGCAGGTGCGCACGCTGACGGGGCACGTGGGGACAGTGTACGCGCTGGCTGTCATCTCCACTCCAGACCAGACCAAAGTCTTCAGCGCCTCTTATGATCGCTCACTGAGGGTAAGAGGGGCTTTTTTTTAACGTTTTACTTACTCCAAAGGCATTATTGGTTTGTTAAAGGGGCTAGATGCAAGTTAGCCATTTTATACTCACTACTGCTACCTCAGGACCTACGTGTAACTGCACCTTCTCGTGCAAGACGGCACTTCGGACCCGAATTAACACCTTTTTGAGTGACAGTGCAGGATCTTAGAGGCAGTTGAGGTGAATAGGTCTGGGCTCATTCAACACCTTAGGACATTGTTGGAACATGTAGGGGGAGGAAAATACATAATTTTGACATTTTTAAACTCTGTATAGTCCCATTAAATACTCTATGAACTGCTGTGTTGTAGGTGTGGAGCATGGACAACATGATCTGTACCCAGACGCTGCTCAGACACCAGGGCAGTGTCACAGCGCTGGCCGTCTCTAGGGGACGCCTCTTCTCCGGAGCCGTGGACAGCACTGTTAAGGTACCCGCATAAACCAACACCTTTTACATGTAATGATCCGTCTCTGTTGCATGTGTCACAGAGACCGATCAGCTGTTGAAGTGATGTGGATCACTCGAGATAAAAACTGTAGCAATATAGGGAACTTTTGTCCACTTTTATACAGACTCGATTAACATAAGCAGTTTTCAGCACCAGTTATTGACATTTGTTATTCAATACATGAGCTATTGCCCGGTCTACATGAAAGCTCCTAAAGCCATTGACAGTTCAACCGTCTATGTGTTTACTTCAGATGCTTGTATTTAATGATGTTTGTCTTTGCTTCAGGTGTGGACATGTTAAAAAGCCGCGCAGACGTCTCTACTCACATTGAATGGACCTTCTCTTCAGTTGTACCCCCGACACGCTCATGGACACTCTTGGATCTAGTGACTTTGGAAACTCGCTTGATATTGACTTTGACCTCAGAGACTAGTGGTCAGGACTAAGTGACCCTCTCAAACGGACGAGCTGCCTTACAGCCACTTGCAGTATACTACACTCGGCCTGAAGAGGACAGTTGTCAAAGACGATTATGTTGTCTTAAGTTTCAGTACTGTGTTTGATGACTGCTTTTACAATGAAAGAGAAGAGGACACTGCTCATGTTAACGCAAATCTGAACTTATTTTTTTCATTACATTTGCGGTAGTACTGACTGCATTTTTCTTTCCTTGATTAAAATATTACATATCTTGAAAAAAGTGCTCTCATAAAGTATGTACATGCAACTGCAAGTTTCCTGGAAAATGCTTCAAAGCAAAATGAAATTCATGAAGTCAAAAGATTCAATTTACAATTTTCTTCTTTTAATTCCAAATGCAGGAAAGCCTATCGTTTGAAGCATAAAGCGGTGTCCATCTCGTCCTTGTGAAAGCAGTCTCTAAATTTGTGATAAAGATTTTAAGCAGACGTCTTATATTTGTACCAGTGCCACTATATAGAGATGTATAACACTTGTGTATAATAAGAGACGGTGCCGAGTTTGGACGGTTGCCATGACGATGACTCTCTCCGGCCTATATACTGTATATATGGGAGCGGGACTGTGAACAAGGACAGCCTATAGTGAGAGTTACCGAGTGCCAAATGAGTGAGAGCTGCTCGCCTGATCTAATGACTGTCCACATGCGGATCACACTCCTGCTACATTTGCCTTTATCAATCTTTTTAAACTTTTCTTTTTGCACCTTTCATGTTTTATTATTACCTATACTAATGCGCACTTATAGGAAAGCGGGAAAGTACATGTAGTATAACCTTCATTTCTGCGCATACAAAACACCTGAGAGCAGTGAAGCAGTTCAAAGTGGACATATCATGCATTACTATGATTTAGAAACATACTTTTTTACTTCAGTAACGATATTTTTTGTATTTTAAATGGAAATGTTGGTTTGTGTCTGAATGAAGGGGGATTAATGATGCTGAAAACAAGAAGCCTTTCTTTTTAGAATATAACGGCATGCTAACATATCGATGGCACTGTGATAAACACTGTTTTGGTGCTGAATGATTGCATAGGATATTCTTTATAGTCATTGCAAAATTAATCACAACAAGATTACATTTTGTGATAGTTTGTGGACTTGCAGAAATATAGATCTGAGAGCTTCTGTTGTAAGATAAGATTGACTCAAAACTGCTTGAATGAAGCAAAATGCTACTTATTTATGTTTGTTATGTTTTTGATGAAGGAACGTTATAATGATTGAAACTCAGTTTTATTTTGCATGATATATCCTCTTTAAATAAAGTGAAACAATTGTTGCCAGCTACTTGGAAGAAATGTAGTGGAAGCAAATGAAGCACTGAATGACTACACTGAGTCTGGTGAAGGTCATTACATCAAAAGGTGGGGGGACACGTGTTTGGAGATCTTGAGAAGGAAGTCAATAAATATATAGGATTACTCAAACGCATGAGCAAAACAAAACAACTCTGGGAATGTTTTTCTTTTTTTTTTTTTTTACAGAAAAGCAACATTGTGATATGTTTTAAACTCAAATGGATCCAAACAAGCAGGAAGTGCCATCACACTTGCAACCACCCGCACTGGGCCCATATTGGGCCGGACAGGACCGGATCAGCAGCAGTGTATTATCTGTACATTTAAACAGAGCTTTCTACACATGTCGACGATGTGATATTGATTATTGGTGCACTTTGAATTGATGCATAGCCTTGTGGAGGTTGAACAACAAGTGGTCACTGTAAAGTTCTTGTATATGGTTATCATGTAAGCCTGAGTTTATCTTCGGTCAATAAAACTTTTACAGCTGTTATTGCTTTGAGTATTCCACTTCATTATTGAAGACAAAGGATAGGAGCATGGTCAACTCTGTTGCTATTGTGGATAGTTGGACAAACCTTTTCACTAGTTTCCCCAAAATGTAGTTGATGTCTTTTATTCAAATGGACTCAGATGTAACTGGGGGCAGAATGAGAGCAGAAAAATTTCCACAGACAAAAGAAATTTCGGTTATTCACGTTCATGGAAGAAAGCTATTTTAATTTGTTGATAGTAGTTTTATAAATTTAGAAACAAGGGATTTTAAAATTAAGACTGTATGATGTCCAACCTGTTTCGACTTCTTGACTAAAGTACGATCGTGTAGATTAGTGCGTATTGAGACAAGAGAGTTGTGGAAATCACCTGGAAATGGTTCAGAATTGGGCGAGCAAGAAACTCCCTCCGATCTGAACTTCAGTGGAAACATCTGGTAAAGCTGCTGTACTCGATTTCTCCCATTCTCAAATAGTGACAGTTCTTCATGTGCGCAGTTAAGGGGAAAAGCTGTGAAATATGTTTATGAACTTATCCCTGTGAAAAATTAGGATTGAAATACATTAGGAAAATTATGAATAAGAACTTATTAAAACTTTTTTCCCTTTTCCACAAGCCTAAGAGAGAAAGCTATGATGACCCCAGAACCACACAGCGCAGGTGAGTTTGTAGAGAACATTTATTTATTCAGAGCAGATGGGCAGAAGATGCAGTCGCCACAAGCACACGCCACAGTCTCAGCCACGCGTCTCACACGGTCACACGGCTCACTGCAGAAGCACAGGCGCAAATCAAATCAAACGGCAGCTCTTCTTCAGGAACCAAAAAAACCCACACATCTGCGTTTTTACGGCATTTTTTTTCTCTCTCTTGCACCTGACCCCGACCCCGCACCCCGCCCCAGAGAGAGGGAACAGAACACCAGAGTGGACTTCAAACACGGTCGGCAAAGAAAATAGGGACAGACAGGGAAGTTTACAGTTGGGTCAGGTCGATGAATTCTCCCCTGATACAGGTTGCTCAAATTAAATGCAACCTGGTAAAGCCACACTGCGGAACATTCCCAGTCGTATGTTGCTATTTCAAAAGGTTAAATCAGCGGTCGTATTAAGTAAACATGCCAGTGATACCAAACAAACGGCTAATAATCAGCTGGACGCCAACAATGCTATTTTACCTAATGTAGATAAAGCGGTCACATCTCCGTGGAGACGAGCTGGCGATGTCCCACTCCAAGTTAAGTTATTCAGGTCTGAGGAGAGAAGAGACACAATAAAACGCCTGCAATAAAAATGCCTGTATTTCCTTCTATATATTTGGTGAAATGTTACGCAGTATGGCTTTAATACAGTCATGGCCTTAGATACACTGGATTTAGGATAAACAAGTAGACACATTTGTAATGCATCGGGTTTTTATGTACAGCCTATTATGAGCACAAATAATCTCCTTTCTCTGGTTTAGTCTTTGCTTATTTGCATCTATTTTGTTTACGCGTGAGTAAAACCTACTGTCCCGGGACATGACAGTAGGTTCTGGATGGAGATCTTGGATGTCCATTCTAGAGTTCTAGACCCTCACTCTGAACATGACCCTTCAGCTGCTACAGAGGACTTATTACTTTTAGGTTTTTAGACGATGAGTTCACACATAAATTGTGCAGATATTAAAAACTTATTTTACGGGCCAGAGTTCTGTTTCCGCTGTAAAGGCCATAAGAGGTCATTTTGACGCCAGGTTGCAAACGTTTGATAAACACACATTGTAAATATTTGTCATTAATTAAAAACAAAAAAGAAAACAAAAATGCACATTTCACAAAAGTCTCCAGTTCAAGACAGAATTTACAGATACTGTATATCTTCACTTTAATTTTTAGATATTATCCATTTTCCTTCCTATTTATACAAGTTATTTTTCATCTGCATAACATCTTTACATCAAACAGCTATGGTCTAGCTCTTTTTTCCTTTTGTAATAAAATAAATATATCCAACAATTAGTTTATTTTCTGCCCGATTTGCATGTGTTCCCTTTCACAAAGGCCAGTTTATTGCAGGGCTAACACTGACCGACGATTTGTATTTAAATTAATGCTCAATGTCTTCATGAATGTGTGTATGGATTGATTAAATAATAGTTACTTTTATATGAATATCAGCTCATGTTTTAGCAAAACAGCACCATTAATGGAGAAGAGGAAGAAAATAAACGGTCAAAAATACCTCCATTGTTGTTTCCGGGACAATGGCCTTGTAATGGGAGAAAATCATGCAATTTGGTCATTTCTATATTGGTGCTTTTGGGCCAGATAAACATAATATACTTTACAAAACCATCTATTGAACAAACTAGAGTCGGACCAAAATCACAAAGCAAGGCACATGTTTGAAAAAAAAAAGAGAGAGTTTTGAAAATAATACAAAAGTAACAAAACCAAGTGTATTTTACATTGGACACATGTACAAATGTAGGCAGAAACAGACTTCTGGAGGTTCACCAGCTCACAGCATAAAGCATGGAGAAGCATAACACTATCTGAAAAACAGTCCATACACATCATAAATACACCTCTTGTTCTGTTGCAAATATTCATATATATATATATAATCTCTATGTGATTTCATTCATAGCACAAGTATCTCCTGCAGACGGAGATCTCGAATGGAGAAGTGATGCGGGATGCTTGCTTCTCGCTTTCTCTTCACACATTTTGACCTAACATCCCAGAAAATGGCTGTCATGGCAACACACAGTCTCGTAACCATGGCGATTTGCAATGAGGATGGCGGGGATGGTGATGTAGATTGTCATGGCAACACGAGGTGAGGGGTTGGTGGAGAAACAGGAGGAGGAGCAGCAGCAGGAGGAGGAAACGTTTGACACAAGACTGGGCACCAATTTTCAGGCTTTACCCAAATAACTTTGACTTACTCTCCCATGTTTAACAGATTGCAGTGTGTCGCCTCATCGTTCACTAACTGCACTGCACGGTTGGAACAAAATCACAGTCTGTCGAAATGTTTAAAGTCGTTTTGTGTCTCTCTAAACTTCTCAGAGCTGATTCATAACAAGGTACACTCATGTTTGATGCCCACTCTCTCGTCCAGCTGTTTCCTGCTTCCTCCCTCCCCCTTGCTTCCCCCTTGCTTCCTAAGTCCTTGCTCAAAGTAGTGTGGGTATCGTGTGCCAGCCGGTGCCTTGTGCTTCTCCAGTTTTCCATGAAGAATGTGCCGGAAGCAACGTGACAAATGAAAAATCCTGTAAAGGGAGCACCCACTCGCCCACACGCACACCTCCATTTGGTCACAAATAGTACTCTGTTTTTTTTTCTTTTTTTTTCTTTTTGTTGTCCACCGATTCATTTACATCGTCACAACACCAGAGGTCACCATTCCACACATGAACCAAGACATCGAACCAAAGAGCTAGATTCATATCGTATATTATATCTATATTTATATATATATATTTATATATTACTGTGCTAATGCAGAACTTTGTCAGTAGATATAAACTCTCCATGCTTTAAATGTACACATACGATGGTTCATTACAGTTGGATTGTTACTCAATAGTCCATCCATAACTCAGTTCTTAAAGACCTGATTGTAGTCCCATTTTTTTGCATTTCTTCGTTCCACCTTTGAATTAGTGTGTCGATTTACCCCACTCTCTACAGTTCGTTTTGCTTCTTCTTTCACACCCCTCCCGCCGAAGTCTGTATCTCAGGCAGAGAGAGCGGTAAAGACTGAAAAATCGAGAACAGAGAAGTTTCTTGTGGCCAAGTCGTTGCTCCGTTTGTGCCATCAGGAGTCCCACTTGTACAGCAGCACTGCCATGGAAACGCGCCGGGCAGTATCCATGGTTACTCCAACATGGCGTCCAGCTGGTCGGCCAGGTCATCGAACATGCTGCCGATGTCGTCCAGGATGCTCACCGTGGACTTCTGCTCTGCGATGGAGCTGAGTAAAAGACAGAAGTCATCAGTTAGATACAAATGAGGCTTCCTAAAACTGTCGTGTGTGACATATTCTCATGTACATAAGTCAGAGTCAGAGGAAGGACAAAACACAGTGAAGCTGCGTTTTTGTTTTACACGGCTAAAATTCGAATCATTGTTCCGGTATCTATATATGCAGGACATTGATTATTATGACTCATCAAGCTTAAGTAGAAAAGAAGAAAGTCTTTGTGGAACTACTTAAAAAGAGGCGGAGAGCCACTGGTAACACAAGATTAGACATTCAGGTCAGGTCTTTTGTATACAGCATTGGTTCTCAACTGGTGGGTCTGGACTTAAAGGCACCATTTTCAGTGAGTCACAAGCCTTTGCCAAAAATCACTGTTAAGTTATTTTCTGAAAATCAACCTCACAGTCAATCTTGAATCTATAAACTGTGATGAAATTCAGTATGTTTATATTAAATATACTAAAACAGGGACAATATGTGTACACAATGAATATGATTACTGGGTTGAAGGGGGTCCCAGAGTTGAGAACCACTTGTGTACAGTGAACAGATGCATGTGTGTGTTCTCACTCGTCGTGGCGCAGGATCTTGTCCTCCACCGCCTGCAGCGCTGCAGCCAGAGACGCACTGGTCTCCTCCAGTTTCTGCTGCACCAGAGCGTCCACACTCAGGTCGGTGTTGGCATTAGCAGGGGACTGAGACACCCCTGTACTGCCCTGTGTCCCCATCCCGCTGTCCACAGACACACCCCCAATGGAGGAACGAGGTGGTTTGACAGGCGGGGGCGTGGGGCTGGGAGTGGCAGGCGTGGGTGGAGTCTGTGGTGTAGGCGGGGTTTGTGGTGTGGATGGAGTCTGTGGTGTGGACGGGGTCTGGGCATTAGGGATGGGGCTAGGGGACTTGGCGTTGGGGGGGCTGGGTGTGCTGATCTGGTTCTGAAGGGGAGGGGAGATGGACTGGGGGCCCACAGAGTACTGTCTGACTGGAGCGGGGGCGGGGCTCTGCGAGGAGGGGCTGGTCATGGAGTGCAGCAGTTTGGCAGGTTTGGGCGCGGTGGGAGGCGGCGCTGGTTTGGGTGAGACAGGTGGAGGGATCTTCTTGCCTTCAACTAGGAATAATAATAACAATAAAAAAAACAGGGTCTGATTATCTTGTATTTGTAAAACATTTCTTCTTAACATCTTTCCTTCTGTTTACTTTTACCTGGATTTATGTAAAGAGTGCTTACCTGGGATGGTATCAGTTCCTGGTCCGGGCAGTGGGACCCTCCTGTTTGATGCTGGTTGACCCTGTGCTTGGTTCATATTTGCTGCCTGCCTCCTGATTTGGGCAACCACAGGTTTGGGTGACACTGGGGGTTTTGGTTTCCTGACTGGGGCCCCTTCACCCTCCAGAGACGCCCCCTGGTCCAGACTGTCCCTTCTGGGGGGTGGCTCCATCTCCATTTGAGGCTGCTGTGGCTGTGGTTGCGGCTGCTCGGTCACTCCTTCCGCAAAGGACCTTCGATTCACCATACCTGTGCCATTCTGGTACGGGATGGGCTGCGTTGTGTTGGGGGCCTGGGTCACCTCTCCGTTGGTTGCGCTGACTTCGGAGAAGCCCTCCGGTTCCTTGTCGCGGCTCTTGGGGCGGCGCTTGACGGTGGAGGATTCCTGCAGCGTGAAGTCTGTGCCGTTGGGTTGGGTCTTTCGAGGTCGACGCTTCAGGGTGGGTGTGGTCTCTAAACTCGGGACGTCCTCCTGCGGGTACTCCGTCTCTGTCTGGGTGGCCTCTTGGTCCCCCTGCAGACAGACACAAAATACACACTAACGGGAAAATTCATACATTCAAGACAAGGGGTGATTTTTGCACATACATCAAAAACATCAACATTAGCTACAGTCATAGAGTCAACATGTAAAGCGTACAGACAGAAGCTATGGAAATGTACTGTACACATTTAACACTGTATTTAGAACATCCGGGTCAGCAGTGTTTGGACATGGCCCATCTCCATCGTTTCATTCTAAATATTAATACAAGACTTCTGTATGAGCTACATCATTGGAGTTTGGCATGAGACAAAACTAAATCTAGGAGCATATTTCTCCTAGTTTATATTCACACTTTACATTTTGAGTGTTGAGTGTTGAGGCCTGGATCTACTTGGGTGTAAAAGGATACATTGCTCTCATTTCAAAAAGTATTTTAATGTCGGACCTTTTTTCAGACCCCTTTGAAACTATGATGCACTCTCACTATTTGGTTTATCTTTCCTGGAGCCGGTGCTGGATTGCGAGAATTGATGCTTGATGTCAAGGGAAAATTTGTGTGGCCGGATGGGGCGCTGTGATTCTTGTTTTACTACATGTCCAAAAACTCCTGAATGAAATTGCAATATTATTGCTAAATTACTATTAATTTTTGTTATTGTTAAGATCATAGAGAGTAATAGAAGTAGCAGATAGAAAAGAGAGAAAAGAAAGTAGGAGGACATCAGACACACAGTGAACGGTTTACAAACCCATTTCCAGAAAAGTGCCATTTTCTGAAATGCAATTAAAACTCAATGCTTTAATTGGCCCTCTGCATTTTGCTAAACAAATACACATTTCACTTCGCAGCTGTGACCATCTTAACTGCAGCATTCAAAACATAACGCCCAAAGTCATTTTAATTTGATATAAGCCACCAAATAAATTACCTTTTTCAACAGAATGCAGTAGTTATGATGGTCAGTACAAAGTCAGAGTCAACAAACTATTGGATCATAAGGACATTTGTCCCTTTTTCTACCTCAAGCAGAAAGCACAAAAAATATGACATCAATAAAAGTTAAGTGATGAAATTTAATCAAAGTTCCACTTATATCATGGTTTGGCTTTGAAGCGTTTCCTGTTATAATGGTATGACATTGCAATCACAGTATTTCTTGTCAGAAAAAGTTGTGAAACTATTTGAGTAATTTGAGAACAATAAATACATTTGAGTCAATAAACAAATTAAACTAGTGAGAATCTACCATGATATAAGTTTATGCAAAATGGAAGAAGCATTAGCACAAACATTTTAAATAATCAAAAGGCCTTTGGCATTCATCTATCATCACTTTCTAAATACATACGTTTTCTGAGCACAATATAACACATGCATGAGTGATCTGTTAGTAGAATGCATGCGCTATAGTTATTGTAAAATAGAGAGTAAGAAATGTAGAGACCTATAAGGGGCGTCCACAAAGAATATGAGGAATACAGTATGATTAGAACAATTGTTTAACACGCCATGCTGCAAAGCAGAAAATGAGAAGGGCAGCACAATTTGTGGAACAATAATGCATGCTTTATGATATTCTATAAGCAATTCATGAAAATATCAGCAATTCATGAAAATATCAGATAAAATGTATTGCCTTTAGGAGAAAACGTGCCTTTTGTTTGTTAAACAAGATACTTATGTAAGCTGTATGCTAACAATGTTAGGTAGTGCGTACATTAGTACAGATGAACTTCTTATTTTAATTTAAATCCGACCACTATATTTTTTGTCAAAGCCCCTCTGTTTATGGGGCTGTACACTGTACTAATGTTAGTTTTGTAGCATTTATTACAACCCAATAAAGGACATGGACTAGAGAACAAGACACAGTCATCATGGGGTTAACATGCAAAACAATGAAGACTCAATATATTGTGACATGCAGCAGCAATATATTGTCAGACAGACAGAGTAGTCAGATAGATGGAGTTAGTTTGAGAGAGTAATAGTAACAATTATCAATAGTTACCTGTCCTTCTCCTTCACCTCGTCCCTGTCGGCGGATGGTCAGGCTGCCTTCATCTGCAAACGGGAGGTTCTCAGATGAGCTTCCGCTGCCACTTCCCGCTGAGCCGGGGTGGGGCGAGGAGGGAGGGTGATGAGGGGAGGGCAGCTGGTTTGGGGAAGTCTCAGACGGGACAGAGTGAGGCGTGAAGGCGCTAAGAGGCTGCTCTCTCATGGCTGCAGCCACCAACTCCGCCGTCACCGGGCCGCTGATGGTCCTGCGCCTGTTCACCACCTCTCCATCCAGACCGACTGTCTCTCGAGATTTACCCACCTGAGGAGCGCAGGCAACTAGGTTAGTGTCCGCATACCTACACAAACGGGACAAATCTCTAAACCCAAACAACACCTGCTTAAAATGTGAACCTCACCTGAAGAAGGTTCTTCTGCAGGGCCATTCCTTTAGCTCCACCCCCAATGGAAGACATCTCCAACATGGCAGCGATGCTCCTCACACTGCCCACACTGGTGGTCTCCACCACACCACCACTTTCCACGGACACGCCCAGGTCGCTGGCCCGTCTCTGCTGGTGGTAAGGCACGTCCAGCATGCCCCCGCTGGTGCTGTGGGTGGGCTGCTGCACGTTGGCCTCGCTCAGGTTAGAATTGGAGCTGGAAATGGCTGAGCTGGAGCGCTTGGGTGGGGGAGGTGGGGGTCCTTTCTTCTTCTGTCTGAGGGCAATAGACTGAGTTTTGGTGTGGTTTAAGGTTTTGTCCTGGTTGCGTGCTGAATGGCTTCGGCTGACGCGGTGAGTGACCGTGGCATATTTGACTCCCTCTGGTCGGACAGCGGTAGAATTCTGAACTACTGGTTCATCACATTCCCCGTCAGAAACAGCATGACGGTTCAAACTGCGGGTGCGCCTCATCTGAAGGGCCTCGTCACTTTCCTCCTCCTCTTGGTCTGAGGGTAGACACAGGACGGGGACTTGTGCGTTCTCCTGTACTTGTTGCGCTTGTTGGTTGCAGGGCGCTCGATGCGTAGGGGACTGTGGGGGTTGTGTCCTGGGAGACTGAGGCCTTTCCCCCTGGCTGAGTTGAGGAGAAGTTCTGGGTTTGGCCTGTGGGGGCGCTGTATTCTGGACTGAAGAAGTAGAGGAGGAAGAAGAGGTCCTGGTTTTAGTGGGTGTGTGCGGTGGGGTGTAAGGGGGGGCTGGTTGGGAGTGTGAGTGCCGGTGCTTGCCCTGAGAGGACACGCTGCCCCTGTGGGAGGAGGAGGTACTGCTCTGACTGCTCTGTTGTCTCATGGTGCGCGCCTCTTTTTTGGGTGGTCCGCTGTGGTTTACCACATCATCGTGGTCCCTGCTGAGGGTGCGCGATCGCTGGGCTTTCACCTCCGGCCCGGGGTGGCTCATGGCATTCTGCAGCTCCGTGCTCAGCTCACTGTCCTGGAACGTGCTCATCTTTGGGGACATCAGCTCTGGAGAAAGAACAAAGTACATTTTAAATTACTTTCATCATCAGGTGGATGTGGGAAGCAGCAGTAAATCTGTCTCAGGAGGGCAGAGACCTCGAATAATTAATCATTTTCATATTCATATTGTACTTTCTACCTTCACACCAGTGAACGAGGTGTGACTGAGCTGTGAACAAACATGCACATTAATGAAGATGTTATTAGTAACACATTTACCCTTTTTTATTTTAAACCAAACTAAAAACATCCATAAACAAAGTGCTGATGTGTGTGCCACTGTGCACTAAAACCTTTAACTGCAGTAAAATCTAAAAAATATAAGGTATCACTTTATTTTACACTGCCTCGATGCATTTAACCTAACTAAATTTCGTACAATGTAATGTGCTCTGCAACAATCTGTAATAACTTGTACTTATGGGTCAGATACACAATGGAATATCTTGTATTAGTACTTTGTAAGTACATAATGTAATAGGACACGAGACCATTAGGTTTAGGGCTAAAGGTTATAGTAGTTATGTATCTGACCCATAGGTACAAGTTATTACACATTCTTACAGAGCACAGTACATTGTACTAAATTTAGTTAGGTACAATGTATCAAGGTAGTGTAAAATAATGTGCTACCTTTGAAATAATTTAGGATACAAATAGTTTACATAATGCTAATTATGTTAATCATATTAATTATATTATTAAATATAGCATCATGTAAGAACATAGGTATTCACAGCTTACAGAGAGAAAGCTTCTCTACTATTCTTTGTATAGAAAAAATGCATTAGTATTAGTATTTCTTAAATATAAGCTGACTTATTTGGATGTGTGTTACATGTGTGTCTAGTTCACTATGTAGCAGGAAGGCTCTTTTTCTCCCCCAAAGTCCTCCTAATTGCTCTTAAAAAACCACAACATTATAGCAAGCACATTACATATAGTAGCTGACTTTTTGGTGTCCAGTTGACTTTGTCTTGAGCAGCTGAGCTTTGCAACAGCAGCGATGCTGCACTGACTCACCGTCCGGGGGTGGGCTGTCCATAGATGAGACTTCCTGTTGCTGCGTGATTGGTGGAGGTTTCTTTCTCAGAGAGCCACGTCCATCTGTCCCTCTCTGTATTTCAGCTAAGCGCTTCACTGCCAGCATCAGCTTCTTCTGGTGGCCTAAAACAAGCAATTTGAGAAAGACAATTATTTAAATCAGGGTTGAATTCAAGGGACGGTTTTCCTCTTTCTGAGGGAAATTTCTTCCATGGTAATATGATAACCATAACCATATACTGTACTGGAAAAAGACTGTATAAAAATTACCTGTTCTGTTTTGTTTTTTGTTTTACTTTTGTGTCTCATTTCCCGCTATTATTATGACAAGGGGGATTCAAAATGTGTTTATTATGCTTAGTTGCCATGCCTTTCTGTCCTATTTAATGTTATTACTGTGCTATAAGGGAAAGTGCATCTTTTCCTTTGTTTGCTTCATACCTAGTTTTGTGATTCCAATCTCCTGCAGGTCCTCCCACGTGATGTCCGTGATGAAGTCGATGTTCTCGTAGCCATTTTGCACTAGTAGTTGGTGGTACTGACTTAGACCAATTGCATTCAGCCATTCACCAAGATTATCCTGACGGGGAAAGAAATATCAATGAGAATAGTTCTCATCAGACGATTCAGACTGGGACACTGTAAAAGCTTGTGTTCATTGTTTTAAACTGACAGGCCAGATCTCTATAGTAGAATTTGTCTCATTTGCTCACGCATACGTGATTGTAGTCAGAAAAAAATCAACCACAGAGTTCTAAAAATGAAATCAAGCAGACAATTCGTACTTACTGGTTTCTGATCTGGCAACCACTCAGGGGTGTTAATCTTGTTAATCTCAGAGCTGATTTTCTTTCTGTGGCCGGGCTTTGTGATCCCAATAGCTGTCAGGTCCTACACACAGACATTCAGCTCAGTGAAGTCATGATCAAGACTTTTGTCAGCAGTCAAATACACGCGGAGGCTTTCTGTCTTTCAAACACGCACGCAGCAGAAAAAACAAAGAAAACGTCATGGCATTTGATGAGGGCTCTGCGAGTCGAAGGCGAAAGAGTGGAAAATGTGCCAAACTTATAATCAATGCAAAAGCAAAATGTGAAAAAGAAGCATTTAATCTAAACAACATAGTTTCAGTTTAGATTATTCTACTTAACATATTTCAACAATGTTTTATTTAGATCCGCCTGTTTATTTAAAACTACACAGCTTCATTTCAGTTCTTCCAGCATGCACAGCTGTGACCACAGTGTAAATATTTTTACAAATAATTTATATACACTATAAATTATTTCTACGAGGGTGAATGTGGCATTGAGCTGGTTCCTCAAGCAGCAGGACTGTTGTGCGCATTGTGGAATTATTTGCAAGGTGAGCTTACATCATGATTTACATTTTATTCTCTCTGTTTGATCACTTTATATTGAGACACTGCATTTGCTATCCAGAATATTCATTACTTTAAATAAAAATCAAACAGAGCAATACATTTCAACTGGAAACTGCACACATTGGAAGATATGTGTTAGTATGGAGGGCGTGGGGGCTGGGATACAAACATTATTCACGAGTCGTGATCTAAACACCTGGGTGCAGTGTGAGTTATCCCTATTTTTATTTTGAGGTTATCGCGTGCATGCATCGAGACATCAAGGACGTCACAAGTCAAGGCTGGCTGCAGACTTGTTGCACTGTGGTCCTTGGTGGTGGCTGTGCGCTCTCTGCTTTGAGGGGCAAGTGCTGTGGCCTTACCTCTGGGGTCATTCGGCTAATGGTGGGCAGGTCATAACCCGCGCCAAGGAAGTTTGAAGCGTAGACCTGCAGCTGACAGTCGCTCAGCCATTGGACAACAGCCTCTGAGCTCTACGGGAAGAAGAAGGGGGCATGCAGTCACTTGCTCCACCTCTGTGTGCCGCTCAGGGCTTGGTTCTTGTGTCTGAGATGCTTGAGCACCGTCAAGAGGCTGCACCATTCCAACTCATTAGCCAGGTGCCAAATACATTTTTTAAAAGCTACTTTTAAAAAAAAGTGTTTAACACTGGTAATTAATGATGTATTAGATCAGAGACATATGCTAGACATTTATGGATACACATTGTATCAACTGTTTTTTCCTGTTTTTTAGTTGATGTCATTAGAAACGTTAGTTATTAAGCAGGCAAATACAGCTAGTCAATGCACCACAGCCCCAGCTTCAAATGTGCTTTACTCTGACTGAGAGACAAGAGACAACAGATTGTACATAGAAAAATGTACATTAAAAGACACAAATTTGCTGGTGTTTGACAGCTCCAGGACACTTCTTCCTCACTACACTCAACACTAACTTTCTTCTGTCTCTCCTGTACAGCGCCTTCCACCAAATGTGGCATCCTTGGGCAAAAGGCGCTGTAGCTGAAAATTAAAGTAATATAGTAATAACAATATTCAAATAATATGTTGATGAATACATGTTGTATAGTTTAAACCAAAACTTTACAACATTAGGACAAACAAAAGCGAATTGGTAAGTTAAGAGAAAACATCCACAAGCAGTTATTGTGATCTTCTCTATATTATATATCTATCATAGTCCTTATTCATCGAAACAACGTGATGAAATGAGAGGACCATTGCCATAATAATTGAAAATTCAACTTTTGAGTGGTCAAAAGTCCACAACAGAAAAAGTCATGTGTAAATACACCGTTGGAGCTCTGCAGATGTAGGGATGGGTCTTGAAGGCCCCTGAACATATTACTGATTTCATGAGAGGTGCTGATATTAGTGAAGGACACTGCTTGTTTTCAAATCCTGTCAATCTTTTTCCTTCCTCGCGATGACATGTTGAGATGCTGAGTAGTGCAAAGGAATGAAGACTAACAGATGGCAGTGTGAACACGGACCCATGATACACACACACCACAACACACAAGCAGTGACCGCACACAAGCGCCTGCTGTTGAAATATGCTTCACACTTTCCAAATGCAACGTGAACTTAAATATCCCTCGGACGTTAACCACCCGCTTACATGATTGCTTTACTGCGCGTGATGTGAGCTTGCGTTCGCACTCCACAGCTATAGTCCTCCCACACTAACCACGCTGCTGGCCACCTTTCCCTCGCCAATATCTGCCTCACTCTGTTGGCCTGAGGTGACTCTACCTGCTAATTTTATCTTTGCAAAAGAAAAACACTGCGATGAACGAGAGAAGCTGCAACTTAAAAGATTCAAATTAACATGGATAAGCAAGAGGAGCACCTGATTCGCAAGCATTCATCCACAGCGTGTTCAAATCGGACATTCACACACTCACCGGATCATGGCTGCATCCGAAGACCCGCAGTACGGACGCGGCCAGTTGCGAGAGGAACCTTTGGGACATCTTGCTATATGTGTGTGTTGTTTTATGTGCTGTGGCTACGGTGGAGAGGCAGCTACATTTTCCTCGTGCAAAGAGTTACTAATATGAGGCTACTGTATGCGATTTGTGCGAGAGTGGGCCAGTCCTACCTTCCCCTCTCCCGCTCCCTCTGCCTTCCGAGTGGGCACGGCGTCATAAGGCGGCGCTTCGTGGAGTGGGCAGCCCGATTGGCTCGATGTCCGCGAGGAACTGGCCGAGCCTGTGGAGAGAGATACAATTGGACAGTCTGACTTACAGTGTAAACAGTGACAGGCAAATGGGATTTCTCTTTTAGATGTAGTGTTAAAAGACCAATCAGATTCTTGTTTCGAACACTTTTGGCACCGAAGCCGATACAGATCATTCTCCTTGCGTTTGCCATCTGTCGCTTAATGCAACACAGATTGGTCATTGCATGACTGTGTGGAGCTCAAGTCACCTGCTGCCATTTGAAGATCACGACTGCTCATTTGATTATCTGTTCATTCCTGGCAGTAAGCTTCTAATATTTATAGCATGTTTTACTTTACTACAGTGCTCTACCACATGAGTTGACGATAGAGAGCAGAGGTTTGTACCTGTCTGATCCACAGATTTCGACTGCTCCATTAAGTGCTCCTTGGCTTTGGTCGACTGAGACAGAACTGTGGCTAAAAGCTGCAAACAGACAACAGAGTTCATTTACACCACAAACCCTTAAAGTGCCACAATACATATTAGGCATTAGGCATATACATATGTCTATATGTATATACAAAACATATAGGCATTAGCTTTGTGCTCACTGGTTACTGTGCCTTTTTCAATTAATACAAGCCACTTTGCTTAATAGTATAACTAGTTGTGAAGTGTCTGGTCAGGCGTTTTAATATAACACAATCTTAGGTTATGAAGAAAATGTTGGCTTTGGTTTTATCTAAACTGGGATCTGTCAGATACAACGTTATTGTAGGGAATTTAGGTGCTCGTCATATAATTAGAATATCATGAAAAAGTTCATTTACTTCTGTAATTCAACTTAAAATATTAAACTAATATATGATTTAGACTCATTACATACAAAGTGAGATATATTTATTGGTTTATTTGGTCGGGACTTTTCTAAGATTTTATAAACTGAGCCATAATAATCATAATGATAACTAATAAAGGCTATACATATCTCACTTTGTATGTAATGAGTCTAGCAGTATTAGTTTCACAGTTTAAGTTGAATAACAGAAGTGAATGCACTTTTTCATGATATTCTAATTATATGACGAGTACTGTGTCAAATGTGTACCTTCTTTCCTCTTTTCACTTTGTTTTAGAATTCTAAACTGGGTGCACTCTCACAGATAGAAAAGCAGAAAATTATTCACGGCCTCCAGAGTTTAGATCGATGTAACCAAACTGGTTAGAGGAAGTTTAAGAGATTGCGGCAAAATAGTGTAGTATAGTTGCATTGTGTTTTTTTAATTCAGCTGTTTGGCCATCTTATCGTTGGCAATTCATGTTTCATCACTTTAAATAATGCATCCATATGAAAAATTGGTAAGAGAAATCCTGCACTGATCTTCTCTACTGCTGGCATAGGAGGAAGTTAAGAAGTGTAACTAAAGCTTAAACATAACGTTGCTAGCTTTTGGCAAGATCTCTTAAGTGTAGTATGTAGTGGAGGCGATTTGTGCTGTACCTTCACCCCTTCAGCCTGTGCGTGGATGATGTGCGGGGCACTGCCCGCACTCTGCCCGCTGCCCGACGACCGCACACTGGTCACGCTGCCTGAGCTGCCCAGACTGCTGCGGTCCCCTCCTGCAACAGCAGCCATTCATCCCAGACACAAACACAGGCAGGACACGGTCAGGCACATACGTTCAGCTCTTCAGCACAGGTCCAACGTGATACTGACAACTGTTTGACTCTCCATTGAAATGCACTGGGCAGCATGTGGTAAAATGGACGTGTATCGAACGACGTCAGACACGGTGGACAGCAGTGACAAAGTGATGGATGACATGGCGACAAGTGTATTCCACAAGACACACTTTTCGCACACATCTCTCTCGCTCACTCCTATTTTTGCTTTTGTATTGTCTTTCAGTTTTGATTTTGCTCATACATAACATTTTCAGGCATCCATTTGGAAAGACAAGACTTTAGACCGATGCGGATGGCTGCTGGAGTCCTACACATAAGGCCACTGAGTCTTTCTGTTTTTAATGGAGGAAAGATATGGCAGACTACCAGAGGCGCCAGGGTCAAAGAGTATCTGAAAGCCTTCCAGCGGCTCGGTACATCATTAGGCAAAAAATGCTGGAGTCTTGCAGAGCCGGAGAAAATAGAAGGGCTAAGGCAGATACAGTTTGAGCCTGTGGAGGGGTCCCGGGCTCAGTTACCTGCCACGGGCTTGCGCAGTACCCAGATCTCCTCGTTGGAGCCTCCATGGGGCCCGCTGGACGGGGTGGGAGAGCTGTGAGGACTGGCCTCTGAGCCGCGACAACCTTCAACACAGAACACCACGGTTAGCTGCGGGGGGCCCCTAGGCTGCTTTGGGAGGGCTCACACTGCTGTACTGAAGACTGCTAAATAAGCCCCATCATATCTAAGGAAAAAAGGGGATTTGCAATAGACTGAAAGGCGCTAATAAATATATTATAATGATGTTTTACTATGTTATGATAGAGCAGAGCATACTCGCTACATGAAACAGTTTTCCAACTCCAAATGCTTGGCTTCCTTCGGATAATCCACATTTTTTTCCTTTTCTTTGTTGTGTGATTTCTTTTCTTTTTTCTATGACATTAGAGAAATAGAGAAATTGACAAATCTCATCCTGCAACAAAGGTTGTATTTCTACATGTTTTTCTTTCGGTCTACTCTATAGTGTCCAGGGCACTACAGTAGTTTGAAAGTAAGGGGTGTTGGAAAGGGGACCGTCGGTGAATCATTCATGTTGAATGGTAAGGCTGACCAAGGGGCAGTTGGGGCCTGACATTGGGTTAGAGGACGAGTTAGGGAAGTTTTAGGTTAATTTCAAATCCGCTTTCATCTCACACATCAGCACATACATACACAGAGAAATACAGTATATATAGATATACAGATATATCCATATAAAACATTGATATAGAAATAAACCAGTCCATAACATGGTTATTTGTGCATATACACATAAATGCCATCATGTGGATACACATACATATATAATGCATCCAGAGTGTGTGATTATATATGTCGGCCTTTCAGAATGAGGCTGCTGTAGTGCATTTGGAGAGAGCCATAAACCATTATAAACACTTATCAATGGTTTATCTCATTAACAGTGCTTTGAGAAACAGTATAAACAATACTTTTCACCACCATGCCAATTCCTTCAGTGGTCATTTCAGAACCAAAAATCAAAACCTAGTGGTCCTAGACACTTTGCTAATGTATCTTTGTTTATGTGTAAAAAGAAGATTATAGTATGCAGCCAATTGACCCACACAATATCATGTCAATGTCAATACATATAACTTGAAGGAATAAAAGAAAGAACCTGCAAATTTAATAATTTCAATAACAATATCTTGTATAGACCAAATAAACAGCGCGAGTGGCCTCCGCTCATGATCTCAGCATCAATCACACCATCAGAACCATTTAAGTGACAACAGGCATCTTTGTTTCCGCCATTCATTGTGCGAATGTTCCCAGCTGCGCGCTAAGCTCGCTCGCCGACCCTCCGCAGCATGCAACACACTAACACTGGGAGAAGGAGCCAGTGCGGGGCAAGAGGTGACATGGAGGAGAACAGGTGGGACTGACACAAAACACAGTGTGCTGTAAAGGTGGGTGTTTCTGGACTCCTGGAGTGCAGGTTAATCCAGGAAGTGGGACAGAGATGACCATACACAGGAGAGAGGGGGAAAGGAAAGAAAAGGCAAAAAGCAAACACACCAACGTAAAAATAAATCAATTCATGAACACATTTAACTGAGCTCTTTCTGTATGCTCATGATTGTGCATGGTTAATATACTGAATTTCATTGGGGATCCATGCCATATCTGCCACCCCAAAGGTAATCTAATGTGACAAAATTAACTGGTTAACATAAAGGCTGGTATCTACTTGTTTTTCCAGCTGACAGCAGTATGTACACACTTCATTGCTCCTCTCTCTGGAGTTGCGAGCAGGTAATAAGCATGAGTGAAAGATTACAGTTCAGCCGGGAGCTGGATCATGAACGAACAGGGATCTATCCCTCCTAATCTCTCTTATGGACTGCATGGGCATAGCATCATTATACAGTCTGAGAGGAATTCACTTCGACTGTGATTGTGCTGCTTGTATCTCCAGCCATGAAATTAATGTTTTTGTAGAAGAAGGAAATTAAGGACACAAAGAATAAGATGCATGGCAGAAAACTTTAATGGATGCCTTCTTGCAACACAAACTACGATCGTACATGGCCAATTCTGAAGTGCAGTAGCAAGCACATGAAAGCATCCCTTGAAGCTTTATTAGTAATCATAGTAATCATAACAGTAACCATAATAAGAATGAAAAGGGGGGGTGTACCTGGGGCAGTGGGTGTGTCTCCCTGTGGGGTCGTCACGGGCGACCTGCTATAGCCAAAGGAAGTGAAAAGTGGAAGCAGTGGCTGATGGGAATGTGGTGGAGGAGGAGGCGGTGGAGGCAGGATATGGATCTGATGGAACGTGGTGTCGTTGCCGTTGACTACCGCGTTGGCAGGGGCAACCGTTGCCGAGGGAACCAGTGGTATCTTTTGAAACTGTTGAGTGCAAATGACTGTGCTGGCCAAACCTAGATACACCCACCGTGACGACACACACACACACACACACACACACACGCACACACATACACATACACACGCACACACGCACACACACACACACACACACACACACACACACACACGCACACACGCACACGCACACACACACACACCAGCCAACGGTGACACACAGACCACACAACAGAGAGTTACACACAAGAAAAAAAGGGGAAAGAAAATTAAAACAAAGGCTGAACTAACAAATGAAAACATATGACAGAGGAGGATGGGACAATAAAAAAAAACAGAACAAATAAAACTGACGATGACTTGGAGAAATAAAGAGGTGGAATAATGGGTGGCGGTACATGATATGTCGGCCATGTTAAATATTTATTAGACCTCTGTGTAACCAGGAAAGCCCCACTGAGATTGCATGATGTAATTTTCAGGGGAGTGCTTGCTCGAGAGGGGATCCTATTGTACATGTTTTTAGTTGTGGGGAAAACAGAACCCCTGGAGGAAACTACAGCTAAAGGTTCAACCCAAGACATTCTTGCTATGAGGCGAACTGCAATAAATATGTGTGATTTTGATGTTATTTTTCCAGTATAAGTTAAATGCCAATAAAACCAAAAGTAGAAAGTTGCAGTATTTACCAATTCAAATGTGAAAATTGTACTGAAGTAAATAATAATAAATAAAGTTGTTGAGATGTTTAAATAGATGAAATAAGTATGAGGTTATGGTTAAGGAGACACACAACATGAGAGAGGTTGGATGTGAATTTGAGGGGGTTGATTGCGGTTATGAAAAAGTAAAGGATACAAGAATCGGCGGACACGTGATTGTACAAAGAACAGAACTACATGAAACTACAAGACATCATAAACATCTAAACTTCACTGTGGACGTGCAACAGTCTTCTCTGAAGGAGGAACGGCCTTAATAGATCAATAGACGTCTTACCAAAGAGCAACATAAACATCGCTGGCTACAAATCTACAACGTACTTTGACACAATTCATGAAACACACTGCACTTGTAAATCTTCTGTGTGCAATCCAACTATCGTACGTTATGTTCCCAAGGCCTTTGCGGTTCAGGCAGCGAGCCACTTACACACTCTCACAAACACTTGAGAAGAGCACACACCTGTGCGCTTGCTGATGACCTCCACCATGGTGGAAGGGAAGTAGCCCACTCTGTCATTTCCTGTCCGGTTGTCATGGATACAGCCTTTCCAGCGGCCATCTGGGTGTTGCTCCAACACCTGCACTCACAAAATAGAGAGTGTTGTTGAACTACCATGGTTACTTTGTGCACTGAACACCGATAGCTGTCGGTCTGAAATATGGTTCTACTGCTATCATTGGCAACATAAATACAATGCAAAACAATGATCAGCAGATGATAATTTGAGTCTGTTTTATGCTGTTTGCACCAAGTACTCGAGTGGGTTTCATTCATGTGCTTGAGTAACTATATCTCATTTCAATAACTCAAAATGTTGGATCTCACCAATCGCAGACATAATGTTACAGTGAAGGTTGATGATTTCTGTGCATAAAGGCCCTATTTGTCTATTTGTTTTTTTCGTTACTATAAGAAGGAGGAGGCAACTCTTAGTCCCCCATGCCATGAAATTACCGGTAGACATTTGTTTGTTGTCATACACATTATTTACTGTGCAAAGTGTCTAAAATAATTAGTAAAACGCATAATGCAGAAAATCCTGATATAGTTAGTAAGCATCAACAAATCACACAAACATTCTGTATATTGACAGTTAAGTGTGTTTTTACCGTGATAACATCCCCCGCTTTGATGTTGAGACTTGTCAGGTCATAGTTGTTGCAGTAATCCTTCAGCGCTCGGACCTGGAGAGCTGCCGATGCATCTGACAAGCACAAGCACACAGTAACATACTCTGATATCTGCTACTAAATGTCATTATTTCTACAGACAGAGGGTGTAAGTTACCTCTGAGCAGCTGCTTGATCTCTCTGCTGGCTTGTGTCGCGGTGAACTGGTAAACGATGTCCAGCGCTGTCTGGCTGTACGTGTTTCTCACTGTCGCGTTGATTCCACACTGGACAAGAACACACTCAGTACTCGCTTTCAGCACTTTGTTCAACATAGCTTTACATCCAGTGCATGGATACAATACAATGGCCTTAATTTGACAAATTCATTAGTTTTAGGTTCATGTAGAAGAAGACGTGACCAAGCAAAACCACCACCTCCAGGCTTCTGTTTCCTAATTACATTGTCAGAGAAGGCAGCCTCGAGCCAAAGTACAATATCACGCTGAAACAGTTGAATCAGATGTAGGACAAGAAAACAGAGATGGGTCAGTCCTCTGGTGCCTCAGGACACACACTCATAACCTCCTCTGATGATCTCAAAGAAAGGCAGTGTCTCATGCACCAACACTCTCATTAGAACATGTTATATGGGCTGTTTTCTCAACCGCTTTGGGCAGGGATTGTCACCAGTAAAATGTGTAATCCGCATCATGCCTGCCTCTTATATTGTTGCAATGTATCACAGGGTGTTTATGAGGTAAAAGCCAAATGTCCGGTGTGAAGTTCCACGCACCTCCAGCAGGAGTCTCACTGCCTCAGTCTTCCCACACAGAGCGGCTTCATGCAGGGCAGTGCCTGCTTTGGTCTGTCTGTTGATGTCGATGCCTGCCTGGATCAGGAGTCTGAGGAGGAACACGGGAGGAAATATTGTTCACTCAGACACATAAGTAGCCGGAACTAGTTAGTCACTGGGCCGAAGCCTGTTTATGATATTAGCCCTTTTTGTAATGTAATATACACAATCAAATAAAATCACAAGGGTTTTCTTTGCCAGGCAATGTTGCTTTTGTTTGTTAAACTCACAATATTAAAATTCACATTATGTTTTTCTTTTACAATTTGCTCCACATACCCATATATTAACTCAAACACTGTTTTCAGCTTCTATTCGTCAAAATGGAGGATATTATTTAACATACCAGTTATATATAACCAGTTATGATGTTATACTATTTCCTGTTATGCTAGAACTAAACTTTTTAAGGAGTTAATCCCTCAAAAAAAAAAAAAAAAAGGCCATTGCACCAGAATTATAATTTATACCCTGATCACTTTGGCAAATAAGATCTAACTTTGCAATTTTCTACTCTAATGAAATTGTTTTTTCATACCTTATAATGTCTATGTGCCCATTCTTTGCAGCCAGATGCAGAGGGGACGTCCCGTTGGGGTCTGTGGTGTCGCCTTTTTTTGGCTCCAACAATGTGGCGCACATGTTACTGGACAGCAACAACTGCACCACCTACACATGCAGAAAAAAAAAAGCATGGGATTAGGATTGTAATGCACAAATGATCAACCAGCTTCTTCTTTTCCCCCTCATGTCAGCGGACTCTGCGGACTCTGCTCTCCGTCACTTCTCAGCCAGTCGTCAACTCTTTCTCTGCCCCCGGTGTGACACCCTTCCCCTCAGCAAAAGAGGTCTCACCTCTCTCTGCCTCATCAGCCTCTTGAAAGCAGAATCCATGAATGCAGTGTCTCTATTATTTAACACTATTTTAGAAGCACAAGATATTTTGGCACCATTATAAATGTCACCATTGGCTTTCTGCATTTCTACATGATGTTAATAAAAACATCACGAATATTATAGGAAACAATGTATGATTCAAATGTAATCTATGCAGGGAAAAAGTCTATAGGATACAACAAAGAATCTCTTGTGACATTGCCATCTTACACATTGACTGTGTGATATTGAGTGAAGTGGCACATAACTCACCCCGACTCGGCCGAACTCGCAGGCCAGGTCCAGGGGCGTCTTCCCTGCGTTGTCCACAATACACGGGTTGGACTGGTGCTGGAGGAGCATCTCAGACTGGACATGGGAAAATACAAAATCAGCGCGGTATAATAAAGCTCAAACGAGTGAACAGTGGAGGTGCAGGTGTTTTTGGTTTTTGAAAGAACAACAGTTTTCACCGTTTGGCCCATTTGTCTGTCCACACACAGACTGTTGAGTTTGGTTAGCTGTGTACATAATCTGATGTTTAATCAATGCTCTTTCAAGTCTTCTAACAGCCCTCAGCCTGGATGCTTGGGTACACAGAACATGGTGTGAAGCTACTTGGAAAATGTCAGACCAACTGTGCTGATGAAAAGTTCTCTTTTTTCCCCCTACATTACTAAAACAGGTCCTCGTTGTTAGACGTTAAGAGAGAGGCCTGACTTATTGGAGAAATAATGCTAATTCTCCTGGCTGAACCTGATTTTGAATCGTTTTATTGTTCTTATGATCTCATGTGCAGCACTTTGGAAACGTTTTTGTTTGTTAAATGTGCTATACAAGTAAAGTGGATTGGATTGAAAGGTTTGCTGTGTGGACTCACCACGTCATAGTGTCCATGCTGCGCTGCCAGGTGCAGAGGGATCTGTCCTTCGTCCGACTGGCCATTGACAGATGACCCAGCTTTAAGCAGCATTTTCATAGGCTCAGCTCTCCCCTGCCAGGCTGCGTAGTGCAGTGGACGCATGCCTGTGGACACACCAGTCAAAAGGCTCAAGTTTGTACAAGTTTGAAATACTTGTTTTTAGTTAACTGTACTGGAACTTTTGCAATATCAAAAAAATCAGTAGTTGTAATATTATCGCTGATCTGTGAGATGTTAGGTCATAAGAGACTTCTTTTGCTGCTGATTCATTGTCAAAGCAGGGAACTGCATAGAAATGCATTTCAGTATATCCAGCATGAATACTGAATACTTTCAATGTGACCTCTTATACATACACACTAAATGTATTACCAGTATGTGAGAGTCCCCACAATGTTGCACTATACATCATATGGGGACGTGAGGGTAATGCTTTGATATTGTTGTACCAGAAGATTTTCATGTTGCAAATATTGTATAAGGACGACTGAGAGCCTACACAAACATTTTTGCATGTGTATGGAAAGCGTTCGCAATTCAAATAAAATGCATAAGCTTATTGGATTCATCTTCAATGTTGTTTCAATAATTCAGAATTTGTAAATTAATTTTCATGTACACACATTCATCTGAATAGCTAGACATTTTAAAAAGTAATTTAAGTTTTGGAACTCTTCACTCTTCATTTCTTGTTTATTCTTTATTCATCCTGTTATAATTAAAACAAAACATGGCCAAAATCAAAAGTCGGTCAACCTTTCTGGTCTCTGATGTCCACTGCAGCCTGGGACTCCAGCAGCAGCGTGATGACCTCTGCGTTCCCATTGAGCGATGCGTGGTGAAGTGGAGAAAACCTACAAAAACACAGTGAGAAATGCATTCTATTTAAATGTTTGTTTGATCCATGTATACAAATGTCTGCTAATAGTGCCTAAACAAGGAGAGGGCATGTATAATGACCGCAGGACAATAGCAGAGGGAGAGCAGGGCCTAAAATAGAAGAGAATAAACGCACACAAAGCAACGGCACTGTGTTACGTAACAGCATCTGAGGCTGGAGTGGAGCAGATAATGATACGGTGGATTTAATGGAGATATAAGATAAAGAGACAGAAAGGATGTCACGTGATGTCACGTGTTTACAAGCCATAGACACACAGGGTTACTTTGTATGGTATTTATTCTTGTGCTTTTCAAACTGCTGTGTAATGGGACATTAGCTGCACAGTGGACGTAAACACAATATTGCTCTGTAAACCAGTCATCGAAGTAGTAAGTATGAGTAGTTGTAGCAGTGATGCTTGTATGAGGTTATTAGTGGTAACAAAAGTAGCAGTGGTGGCAGATTGTAGCAGGAGCAGTAAAAGTAGTTCAGGATTATAAAATGATAGTGTCTAGTTTTTCAAAGTAACTCTAAGAAGAAGCAGCTGTATCTTTTTTCACAATCCACGTGTCTGCACACAGGTCTGCAGGCCAACATGAACACACATTATACACACAAATAAATTCATAACAGGGGTGTAACCTGTTATTTATTTGCTCCGTAGGTCGAGTCCATGAGATCAACACTTTTTTCCTGCATATCTTTAATGTCTTTTATCCCAAGATTATATAGTCAGACTGTAGACCAGGCAGCAACCTGAGGTATGAGTCATGTGCTCATCGTCCTTCACTAATCGCTCACATTTAAAAGGAATTGTTTTCAAACCTCGGCAGAGGGAGCTATACGTAGGTTAGAACTGTCAAACTCATTCCCAACATTGGGATTCTTCACCAGTATGAGTTTATATTCACGTTTCACAACTTTCAGTTAGCTTCTTACCCCCCGCCTAAGCTGAGGCATTGTCTCCAGTTTGGTTTAACCTAAATCTAAATCTGTTGCTTTAACATCACTTTTTTTGGTTTCTTTTTTATGCTTTATCGTCACGTTTTTGGCACTTTTATGATGCTCTTTTGTGGTATTTTTGTTGTCACTTTGTGATTGTTGCTTTTCTGGCCCGTTTTTGTCGTTCTTTTGACACTTTTTATGTTGTTGTGTTTTCATCCTTTTTTTGTGTCGCCATTTTGACACTTTTTTTAAAAGAAGCTTTTAGATTTGGGTAAAGCCAAACTGGAGAGAATATGCTCAGTTCAGGTAGGGGTTGAGAGATTAGTAACCAGGGACTACGGATGGAAACGAGCGATTTAGCTATAATCTGGTGCAGTACATCTCTGTCTCTGTGAGCTTAATGTCTTTGTACATTGTCCCTTTAATAAAGATTAAAGTAATTATCTTATTATCAGCAGCCAATTTAATGAATCCTTGTGTTAGAACATGATTTATGGAGCAATGAGAATTTAGATCTATTTATGTCGTGCTGTAGTCCAACTGAATTTGTATTTGGTTGTAAGCCATATATTATACCATATACATATACATAGATTGTTAATTAATTCCACTACAAAATAAAACAAAGAAATATAGTATAAACTCATCACCCAGTAAAGTACCTGCTAAATATCTCATAACTGTCAGCAATGTGTCATAATCCATTAGTCCATGCCGGTGGTGAGAGCCTCTTGCTGCTCCTCCTGCCCAGGGTTAAACCGGGATACTGTTACAGCACGCTGCACTGGCACACTGCCGCTCATGGGGGTGTACAGTATGAGGGGGGCGGGGGAGGGAAGCCCAAGCTTTATCCAAGTTGTAAAAGCTGCTATGCAATATTAATAGGCCTTTCTCTGCTCCTCAAGCACAAATCTGTGTCCGCCATTACCGTCACACGAAATGATGTGAAGCTTATGGAGATTTGTATTATATTTCATTACAGTGACTTTATTATTATTAATTAAAACATTTTCCACCCACTCTGTTTTATTTTAATTAAGCACTTTTTAACATGAGCAGCTGCTATATTTCAGTTGCAAATTCTTTACTAATCAAAGCAATGGGCAATTTGGCCATTGTGTGTAAGATAGAGATAAAACATCAAATATTCACCAATATATTGTAATAAATGATTCAATTGAAGCTAATGAACAAAGTTAGAATGAGAAAAGAGCGGTCTTTTCACATTGGTCAGTGCATTCAAAATAAACAGGTCAATGGACTAAGGACATTGTTAAGGTTTACAATAAAGCTTAGGAAAAGAGGGTTTGGGCTAGGTTTATCTAACGTAATAACATTATTATTTGGCAGTATGAAAACAAATCTGTCAAACAACTACACATAGCTGGATCTTTCATACCCATTACAATGTTTTTATTTGTTGTTGTTTTTAAACTACATCCCCATAACGAGACAGTTTAGACACTGCCAAAACCTTGTTTCACCTCATTGTAAACTCACGGAGAGTCTGTGTGCTGTCAGATTCTTTTGTTCACAAATAAACAAAAATGAGAGCGTGTAAATTGTAGATTGTTAGAGTTCGAGCAGTATAAATATACGCACATAACCAGGTACAAGGCTACTACAGTGATCAGTGAAAGTACCTGCACACTTACTCCAATAAAACTGAATTTCTTCAGGCAAAATTTCAATCCAGCAAAGAGACTGAAGTGTATGATGTGAACTGGATCTTAGCATGACCTGAGGAGGATCCTCTTGGATCGAAACGTCTGAATAAATGCATTTTTATTGGAGTGTGCCGCAGTTTCACGTTCACATTCACTCAAACTCACTAAAACTGTCACGTGAACAACATCAACTCTCCTGCTAGCTAACAATCAATGAAAATGCTTTATAAGTATATATATATAAGTATATTAGAAGATACTGGTGTGGAGAGGAAGTAGGATGGGTTTTGTTTTTATATAATAAAATAATAAACAGCATATTTTTCCAAACATAAACATACTGTATGGATGAGGCTTAATGTTAATTGTCATTCGACAGCAGCAGTGGTGTCTTTGTGCATGAGAGTAAGTGCTTTCTTATTATCTGCATATATTATAACTGCAGAGCTTTCCTCGTGTCTCTGAAGACTTCCCCTGTCAGCTTCATAAAGAGGACTTTCTAAGTGCTTTGTTCTTATATAGGCTTCTTCAGCTCCAGTGTTTAAGTACTGTATTAAACCACACTGCTTCTATACCTGACACTGCTATACTAGGCTGGCAACAGCTTTATAATCACCAAGTGTCAAACTTTTGGACATTTAAGCATTTTCATGTGTAATGAATAGAGGTTGATATAGCCTATTGAACACCACCACTGAAACCTCAAAGTGTGTTCACATTGATACCTTGGATTTAGATTGGACCCACGGATTTGACAAAATAAATAATAAGGTGTGGCCAGTGCTGTCCACCAATAAAATGTCTTGTTTTGTTTTGGTTTATGCAAAAGCAGCTGACTGTCTCTCCACGGTACGCGCTTTTGCATTAACAAATCTGCTGCTGAACGTTCATTTTGTGGGTAAATGTATCGCATTTGCCAAGTGGATTAAATGAATGCTAAATGAAAACACTTGTGCAGACTCATTAGCCAAGTGTGCTCATTATAGCATCCGGACAGTTATGTATTCTGAAGCAGGGGCCAGACAGAGGCAGAGATCCCAGCATCTGCCAAAGCAGCGTTTAGTACATGCACCAGCAGTAAACAGCTCATTAGATTTCACTCTTTAGTCCTATTTAATGGGCAGCACTGCAATACCCAGATTAGTGGGGAAATAGTTTTATTCAGCACAATAGTGTTTGACTTTAGTTTAATCCACTGAAGAGATGGGAATGCGCACAGTCTGAAACCCGGCGAGTCAAATGATTCAAAGCACTCGTTTTAATATGATACAACTTTCACAAGGATGCAACAAATTTCAGGTCAAAGCAAGTTTGTTTCTGGATGTATTGAAGGTGGAATGAAGTGAGCAGTGTGGCCGACTGGTGGACAAGTGAGAAAAGCCTGGTATTAAAACATAGGCTGCAAAAAGACGAGGGACTCACCCATCTGTGTCCTGGAAGTTGACATTGACTTTCTTTGTAGAACCCAGGAGCTCTGGAAGACAAAAGAAAGACGGCATTCATTGATTTATTCAGCCAATAAAGAAGCGTTAGACCACGTGGACCTTTATATTCCATCAATATCGTTGATAACAAACAGGCCTTTGTGTGTCGGATGTAAATGAAGTAGTTCATGCTGAGTCATATTTGATTTTTTAGCTTCCTCTGGCGATAACTTGAGTCATCATTCCTCAACGGCCTGGAAACTGCTTCTCAATAAAATTCAAAAAAAGAATTTGATAATTATTCCCAAGAGCAAATTGATTATTATGAACAGAAAAAAAAATAGCAACCAGATTTAGAAAAAAAAAATCCCAGCAATTTTCAGGCAAATATAAAATTGATAAACAAGAGTCACATGTATTTCAGAACATGTTTGTAGAGGTCTAAGTTACTGTTGTACTTCATGTCACTTCAAAATACATAGTATGATTTCTGTGAACTAATGGTTTTGCTTTCCTCCATATTCCACCTATATTTTGAGTTTTCCATCTCATGAGCGGAAGTGAGGAAGAGCAGAGATTTGCAGCGACACACAGAGACTGCAGGAAGCAGGACAGTGGCCCTATTGTACGGCAGACAGCTCCCAGCGCCGCCAGCACACAGACATCGATTTCCTCACAGCTCCGTCCTGCCAGCTAGATACAGAGATCCACTCAGTGTGACACACAGCAGATGCTGCTACAACAACCACTATGAGACCTGTCCATATGCAGACTTAGCTCCACATGTCACAAAACACTGTATGATCTTAGACATCTCTAGTAATGCCAATAGAAGTATAAACACAACTTTAGATTCCCCAGAAATGTTCCAGAATTCTGTAATCTGCATATAGACAGATGTCAACAGGTTAAAGATCATCACTGAGCACCTAAAGTCATAGAAGGTTTTCTTGTGTGCGGCGGATAAGCTTTTAGTGGTCACAAAACTTCCTCTTTTAATTCATACAGTACGTTTATGATGGAGAAACCACATAAACCCTCTGTCCTGAAATCAACCTATCAAGGAGAGGAGCGTTTAATGACGCAAATAACTGACAACTGCAGGAAGCCGGCTGTACAGAATGCATCAGCACAGACTGTTCAGACCACCTCTATAATATGTAGGAAGTGAAGTGTCAATAGAAGTATTAGCATTTCAGTATGTTCACTATATCTTCCAAATATGAGACAAAATTCTCTAGACTGCCACATTTCATTTACAGAAAACTAGATATAAAGTGGATTTGGGGGGATTTAACATCAGAATAGCAGATGTTCGCATACACTGATTTTTTTAACAGTGGAACGATGACCATTTGACCCTGCCACCATTGTCAAGGCGACCAATGATCGGGCATGACCCCGCTTTCAGTTAAGTCTTTTATGGGACAGGAAAGTACAACCACCCAGGGGAGCGGGACCAGAAATCCCCTCTGTAATCTGATGGGACGGGCCTGTGTGAGAAAACTCTTCCACTCCGGACATGTGACGGAGCCAGGTGGAGCTCCTCGGATGATATTTGGGAAATATCTCCTGGGGAAAATGTCCCGTCACGTCACAGAAAACACTTGGGATTTAGGGTGGCACAATATGTCGGTATCATTATATCGCAATATTAGGACTGTATCGCCTGATGCAACATTTTTGCCAACAAAACCTGCACCAAAAGCACATGGTAACAAGTTTAAGTCGTGATTTAACTGACTTGATTCCATTTTAGCCTGGTTTTAGTCCTTATTGTGCATCTTTTAAATCTTTTTTTCTCATCTTTGTTAGCCACTGGACCAAAATATGGGAAACCTGTAATTCCCTCCTTGGAGCGCTTCTGCCTGATCACTTATGTAATCAATAGTGCACATGCGACACGTAGCAGCAACCGTCCAGTCACAACAAACAGTGAAACTAAGAACCACACCCTCAGAACTCTAGGCTCTAGGATACACAAGGCATTCCCATAAGTGCAGACTCGATCCAGAGACTCAATTTCAACTCCATAGCACACTGAGTACTGGAGGATTTCTACTGCTGATTTATGTTTTACTGTGCCAAGAGAAAATACCTCAAGAAACTCTAAAACTAATACCTTACTTATAACTTATTACACTGTGTGCACAATTATTTCACATGCTTTTTGACCATCCTGTTATTTTTCTTCACATAAAGAAGAAAGGCAGTTGGATTGACACGTCCCAGGTGATGGTGATGTTCGTAATGAGAGGAAGTGTGGCCAAAGCAGGTCCACGCTCTGAATCAAGTGTTTTTATCATGCAGCCAGTTTCCCTCACACAAAATGGGAAGGAAAAGACATCTGTCACACATTTTTAAAAGCTGGTCAGAGGGAGAGAGCCAAGAGAGTCTTAAGAAGTGGGTTGACCGGAAAAGATGCAAATTAACAGTCAAAGCCTGAAGAAAAATCAAGTGTGTGGAGCCACCAGGAATCCATTATCTACCTGTGTTGTCATTATTCAGCAGCTATAACTGACCCGAAGTGTCCAGAAGTACAAGGCGTCCAGTGTTCAGAAACATCGCCAGTGTGAGAAAAGTGGAAACTCGACCTCTATTGAACAAGACACATAAGCTTTAGCCTGGGTCAGGGAATATCTCAGGACAAATCTATCAAAGGTTGATAGATCCACTTGAAAACGCAGCCTCTAAAGACTGGTTGTAGGTTTGGGAGTCGAGTTTCAATTCCACTTTCAACTCAAAATGGTCTAACTAACTCATCTTTAATGAGACCCGCCCACCCCAGTGCTCCTCCTCCCTCTTGCAGAATAGACTGCATCAGACCGATAACTACAGTATCAAATATTGTTCACAAATCTGTCCAAATCTGTGTGAGTGCGTACGTCTCCTTTCCCCCTCATGTCAAGATGCTGATTAGACTGTGTTAAAATTGCACAGGCGTGCCTTAGGCTGTCTACAATAAAAGTCACTCTGAAATGCTGAGTTTTGCTTTATTGAAGGGGAAAACCAGTCAGTATCTAGAGTGACCATCATTTGCCTCACATCTCCTTCGCATTGGATGGATTCTCTTGGCAAAGAAGTGCTCACTAACACAAATTTAGACAGATTTGTGAACAATGTTTGAGAGAAATGGGTCTACTTTGTCTATAGAAAAGGTTTAATGTCTTGGAGCTCACCCAATGAAAAATAACAGCAAAAACAAAAGTGTGCTTAAATAATTGCTGAGTGTAGTTTACAGAGAAACGGCACAGCTCATAGATTGTACATTTGCATACGGCCAATGGCAATCCTTAATAATAAAAACTAGAAACCAATGGGGGATGTATTCAATTTAAGGAGTATTTTTGCCAGAGAATGCCACTACCAGAGGGGAACCATAAATAAAACATACCAAGCATAACACTGGCTTCTTGAAATAGATTCATTTTACAGTAGACTATTAACTGCTCACAGCAATCCTTTTAACCTTGTTGCAAAGCGCGAGTAATTATAGCCTAACATTTTTGTGCATGGAATACAGATTGTACAAAGCAACTAAAGGTCTAATTCTCTGTTGACATTTGAAGTTGTTTGCATCATCACCTGCAAAGACCTGATTCCTCTGTATACCTACATAGTATTGATTGCTGTCTGTTATCCTGGCGCACTAAAGGTCAAGGGGCACGGTCAGCTGAAAGGCACCAGTGCGATGTAATGGAGGTGTTTATTGGAAACGGTTAGCTAAAGCCTACTAATAAATCAACATTAGGCAGTCATGGTAAGAGAAAAGGAGTTACTTGAATTCTGTTTTCATGCCATTGGCAAAAAAAGAAAGAAAAAAAGCGGGCTGCCTGTGTCCTCCTGGGAATATAATAAAGAGAACAGTGTCGCTGCTTCTCTTATTATGAGCCGCTTATATAACGTCTATCCTGGGGAGCACGCGAAGATAGTTCTCAGACAAAAGGCGACACAGGAAAGGGGATTGCTCAGTTTTACTAAATGTCACTTCACACACACAGTCTTCCATTCTGTTTTCCCTCCCAGATGTCGTCCTCGTGCTCATAACTGGCGCAGGGCGATGGAAAGTGGACTCGAGCAGACCCCGCTGCCTTGGCCCCGATCGATCTGTCCCCATTTCGCCCCGACTGGCTGCTTCTTCGGCCTCTCCACACACACACACACACACACACACTAACTACATGCTCTACTTTCTCTCCAGGTTGCCCTCTAAGGCAGCCGGCTCGCGCATTTATAGCACTAGCCAAAAATAATAATAAAAAAGGAGGACTTCAAGCTAAATTTCAAGCTAAAACGTTTATTGTCTTGTGAAGCCTCTACGCCCACATCTATAGAGGTGGATGTGACGTCCACTGAGTTATCAAAATGCATAATCTTAATCCTGTCTTTTTAATATTGTTGGACTCCCACACGTGTCCGTCCACTGCGATGACAGACTGTGTGTGTACATGTGGATCCAGCAGGAGGACTTTGGCAAAGCTCTCTCTCGCTCTCACTCCTGTCCTTATATGCCGCCCCTTATAAAGATCTTGGCCCTAGTTCATGACTGGGCAGCGTGTCCTTTTCTGATGACAGTAAAAGATCGGGGCGGTCACTCAGTGTGGAAGGGCCAAGCCAAACAAGCTTTGGGGAAAAGATAAGTGGCCTTTTAAAACTGAGGGATCTTTTCAAAGATAAGGATGATATAAATCCAGATGCCAAGACATGGTTATTTGATTATCATGAACCCGACAGTAAATAAGAAGAGGATAAACAGTCACTTTTGCATAAAAAATGATGCCACTCATGAATTAATGAGTCCATTGTATTACATATTTCTGGCTGATCCTTCTTTTTTCTGTAGTTGCAGATTAGACGTGCACAACGGTTAGGATGAATCTTAGACCATTCCTCTTTACAAATCTGCTGCAGTTCAGCAAGATTCAGGGGGTGTACTCACTTATTCCTCACTGTCCTGTGAATGTTTTCATGTTATGGCCAATAAAAATATGATAAAATTTAAATGTTTTGGTAGTATTAGTTTAAGCAGACACTGTATACCCATTCTTGTGATTTTAATAAAGATCAGACCACATTTCATGACCAAATTAAGCAGAAATGTATGAAACTCTACACTATATACTCACTCACGGTTTAACAGTTTCACAGTTGCACGATGCAGCTTAAATATTGTTTTAGGACTCCCATATCTCAATGTGGTCAGTGGTCACTTTCAGCATGTTTGCATCAGCCAGGTATCCACTGCAGGTATTTGCCCCGTGTTGACCTCTCTGCCTGCTCCTCTGATTTCTAGTCTCAATCCCAAAACAGGTATAGGCCACCATCTGTTCACAGCACAATCCCGATAATAACAGGCTGCACAATTGTGTCTAAACAGCGACAATGAGAGTTTGAAAGTAGGTTGACCGTATTCGACATGCAGCCAAACATGAAAACTGGGTGTTCTGCCAATGCGCTGGTTGCTCCAGGAATAGAGGGGAGCTGGGGATTTGGGCTAATTTCGTCATTTTAGGGTTTGCCGCACATCTGTTGCTATCTCCACGTCCAAGAAGCTTTAAGAAGCAGGTCGAAATGCATCACACAAAACCCATAGTAGAACTCTCAACAGATTAAGAGTAATAGAATGATTTATAGATCTTTCATATTGTGCAAAAACAAACACACAGCTGTCTCCATTGCTCACTGTGAATAAGAGTTTAGGCCATTTGTATGCAGTTACAATTACCTTTAAGGGTCTACAGTACAAAGCAAAGACCTATGTGGAAATATAGAAATAAAGTATAATGGGTTTGTTAAGATAGCAAAACAGATTTAAAAGAGGTACATAGTTGTCCAGAGTGCCGGTGTAAGTGTGGTATAGCTCCTTTACTGAACTCTTGAAGACTCATCCCTGTATGTGCAGCACAACTACACACCAACCCAATTACCTGCGTGCCCCGGCCTATGCTTCGGGGGAAAACACTGACTTGGTTGTGTTGCTGCAAACCTTCGCCTGCAGCTCCTGGATTCACAGAGACGGTTGCTAGGTAACACACATCCTCCTCCTCCGCACCGGGAGAATCTGCTGCACACGACAAATGTGGAGCGCGAGCGCGGGAGAGAGGTGTGTGCACGTGAGCGCGGCGGCGACAGCGTGCATGTGTGACGTGTTTCCACATGAGTTAACGCTAACTGCATCTGCTCCTGTCAAAGACGTTTCCTCCTCAAATCAGCGGCCTGGCTGGGTTTCATCAATGCAGCAGTAAAGCCAGTGCTGCATAGCCGACCAGTACTCAGCACGGACGCTAAAAACAACTCGCTGTCATGCAACTACTTATGTGCATCTTTCCCTTTTGACTTATATGTCTGTAGAAATGTCGGTTTGTCTATAGGCCCATATCGTGTCGATTCTTAAAGGGGTGTGTCCAGATCTTGGAGACTTCAGCAAAATGTCTGAGCCACACTGTCCTGCCTTATATGTAGCAACCTTAACCACGAGACTATCGGCTGTTCACGCTGTCTCATTTTTGTTGCTATTTTGACGATTTTTTCAAGAAGCTTTTATATTCCGGTAAAGTTGAACTGGAGAAAATGTGCTCGGTGCCGGTGAGGGTTAAGAGGTTAAAAACATTTTGTCCACCTCTTTTGATTTATTCATTCAAAATCCTTAAAGCGACTAGATGGAGTTTAAAAATGTAAGTATTTTCCTCATGTTCCAGCCATGTCCTAATGTGTAGAATGAGCCCAGACCTGTTCACCACAACTGCCTCTAAAATCCTGCACTGTCACTCAAAAAGGTGTTAATTTGGGTCCGAAGTGCCGTCATGCACAGTTTAATATAGAACTGCAGCTACGCGTAAGACCTGAGGTGGTAGTAGAGAGCATAAAAATGTCAACATCCATCTAGTCCCTTTAATACATCTATTCTAAAATGTCAATATTACTCTTAGGGAATTATTTAAGTGTTTGCACATGTGCAAAAGTGGATCAGCGGCAGAAATATTATTTTTAGTTCACGCAGCATTCTCTTTAAAGGGGCTGGACACAAGTTGGCCATTTTATACTCACTACTGCCATCTCAGGCCATATGTGTAACTGCACCTTCTATATTAAGCTCGTGCATGACGGCATTTCGGACCGAAGTGACACCTTTTTGAGTGACAGTGCAGGATTTTAGAGGCAGTTGTGGTGAACAGGTCTGGGCTCATTCTACACATTAGAACATGGCTGGAATATGTAGGGGGAGGAAAATACATAATTTTAACATTTTTAAACTCCCTATAGTCCCTTTAAATTATGTGCAACATGCCCACAAATAGCCTGTAAGAGAATAAAATAAAATTGCTATTTATAATAGTGGATTATGCTGTACAGTCGCACTATCTCTGTCGTAGCCTTGTAACAAGCCAAATACTATTTTCAAGCTTGCACTTGCTATTTAGCACCTGTCTTGATAAATGATCCCCTCAGCATCTGACAGTATTTAATTCTGTCTCGAACAATCTGACAATAATGTCTCTATGAACTGGTCTTACAACATCCTTCCCTCCTTTTTTGGAGCTATGCAATATTACACTGGCACATAATATTTATTGATATTATATTATCGATAATGCCTACTGCACTAACTAGCATAACCCAATAACAGTGGGCTGACAGAGCTCTAGTGAGTGAAAGAAAGCAAAGACACAAGAACGCAGATCTATTAAAGAAGATAGAGGCGCAATTAAGATCAACAGTCGTTAGCATATCCCAGTGCGGGAAACAGATAAGCATTCACATTACAAACCAATGAGTCTCGTTCGGCCGGTGTTATGGACAATTCCAGACAAACGCAGCTGAAAACTTCATCACTGTAATTGCACAGAATGATTTGTGTGGCGAGATCTGGGGCCCTCTGTAGACGTATAAACTAATGAGATAATCGAAGCAGACGCATTTGTTTATTAAGAAATGTGCCCGGTCCAAGATACAGTACGCGTGAATCAGGGAAATGTGTCAGAATGCTGCGTCTACAGTCTGGGGCTCAAGCTGGAGGAGGACCAGAGAGTGAGGAGAAGTTCATCCTGAAAGGCTCAGCAGTCAGCAAATACAGTATTATATATGACTTAAATACAGAATCAACTCTTGCAATTAATGGATAAAGGGGAAATAAATCACACATCTAATCGCAGGCTCAATACTCAAATAACAAATGGAATTGACATGTGGAACTGTTTTTGTGCGTGCATTACTCTCAACGCTCCACTGTATTTGCAATCTGGTAAATATAAGGCTTTCCTGTTTGCTACTGTACTGCACATTATTGGCAAAACACAACTTCAGTCCCATGGGGTTTCGTGGGAACCGACATGGTCTATCTATATGCACTTGAAGGTGATTACATTAGAATAGATTACCGCAGACAGGCATGAGATGACCGTGAGTCTTCCTGTCCCTCCCAGCACCCCCAGTGGACACGCTCATTGACTGACAGCTACAGTATGTGAAAGCAGAAAGCCAATAATTGAACTCTGTCAGAACGGAGGTGGGGGTCACGTGACTATCATGCAGCGTGCTAATGTGTACTTGGCATCACTGTAATGTACACAAACTCCACAGATGTGGGCATTGTTCAAAGAGAGGGAGAGGAAACTGCAGCTGAATCCATTGGCTATAAATACATCGTCACATCCTCAGAACTTCACACAGCAGCAGCAGCAGCAGCAGCAGCATCAGGAGCCAGAGACAGTGTTGCTCCTGTGCTGGGGAGACTTCAGAGAGGGGAAAACAGCACGGACTGGTGTGTGTCCAAGATGAAGGGAGTTTTATAACTTATAGATTGGGAGATACCGTTTGATGGGGAATACATTTGCTCCATTCCATTCTCTGCACCAGTATATATATATATATATATATATATATATACACTGCCCAACCTGGCATTATATGCTGTATCATAAGTGTTATTGATAATTAACCAACATCTGGAGTGAAAGTAATTAAAGGAAAATGTCATGATTTTTGACATAGGGCCTCATTTCCTAGTTATCCAGAGTGATGTTGATTTCTGGAGTGGTGCTAGGCGCATGTCTGTGATAACTAGTAGCCTGCATTAAAAACAGTCTGACCCAAGCATAGTGCACCTGAGGCAAATCACTCATAATGCCAGACTACCGATATACATGTTTGTGTTGACAAACACAATATAAATAATTTTTGAAATATAACCATTTTGCATATAAAAGAACTTATATTTGAGCAGCATCAGCTTCCTGGGTGTAAGCTATGCAGTGGTGAAGTGATCTGTTACCGGATCTACAGTAGTTTGTTTACCTGCGACCGGCATTACTACATGTGGAATTCACAAAGGAGGTTTCTACAAATCAGATATGGCAACGTTTGGAGGACTACCCCATGATTTTGAAGAGGTTTTAATTTAGGCTACTAGTTACCATAGACATGCACTAGCCTAGCACCACCAAACTCCTCAAATATAAGGACTGCATGAATTTAAAAAAAAAAAAAAAAACTCCAGAAATAAACAACACTCTGGATAACTAGGAAAGGAGGCCCTATGTCAAAAAATCCTGACATATCCCTTTAAAGGAGGGATATTATGTTAAATTGATTCCTTCATCATAAACATACCTCGAAGTGTGCAGCCAATAGTGGTGCTCACTCTTATATTGGACAAAAATCAGTCTGATGGAAAAGTGTGAAGCTTTCGAAACCATGTGATATTTCTTCTAAAAATACATGTCAGGAAATATGCCATCCAACATGAGAAACCTTACACAGTTTCATTTCTGAAAGTAAAATAATCTGCTTTCCAGTTTGTTGCGTAGCATCCAGCACATGCGATACAACACAGAGGCTACAGCAGCACTAGCATCAATTATTCACAGTCCTGCATCGATCAGTTCGGAGCTGGCTGTTTCAGTGGCAGTGCCAGCAGACACAGCAGGGCTACAGCGGCGTATTTTTAGACTTGACATGAGGTCCTGCTCGGCCAGCTTAGATCTATAATGCAGTACGTATGTATACAGCCCAGTTCCACAAGCTAGTTAGCATTTTGACCTCCATCTTTGGTCTCTGTGGGTGATTGGATGTTGATGTGCCAACTGAGGCTTGGTATGAGACTATTTTCCCAGTGCTACATTTACCTTTATTAAACAACATTATATATAACATTATATTTAAGGGCCTATATCAACTTCAAAATCAAAGTCTTAACCAGGAGTGTTTATTTGTTTGTGTAATCCTGCATATTCAGTCTCCCTCTTACCTCACTCAAACCGCCAGCCCGCACTCTGGTGTGCGTCACAGAGATTTCCATAAAGCTCCTATATGTTAAGGTCCAGACGCTTTCACCAAAGTTTTTCAGATAAAAAAAAAAAAAAAAAACTCTTTCCTCGCCACTACAACAGTAATTTGAAGTCTTTAAAGGAATAGGCCACCTTTTTTACATACTAAGATATGTTCTTAGCTCACTTTAGTCGAGTTAATATATCCCCGTCTGGTCTTTCTCCGTGCGCTCTGTCACGCAAACGGAGCACATACGCAGCCTCTCCCACATGTCACATAGCTCCGAAAAAGCGCACGATAGAAGCTACCAAGCTCTTCCACGTGTTCCCTATTTAAATAAAGTTACGTGAAGTGTTTTCATGCGAAGTATATTTACCCAGAAATGTAGCATGTCGATTTTATAAGCAAATAAAAAGGGGGACTATATTGTGAGGCGTAATGATACGAGGAGCACAGCGTCCGCGTAGTAACTCCTAAAGACTTCCCCCGCTCACTTCCGTCAATAACCTTTAGGAGTTACTGCGCGGACGTTTTACTCCTCGTATCATTACGCCTCACAATATAGTCCCCCTTTTTATTTGCTTATAAAATCGACATGCTACATTTCTGGGTAAATATACTTCGCATGAAAACACTTCACGTAACTTTATTTAAATAGGGAACACGTGGAAGAGCTTGGTAGCTTCTATCGTGAGCTTTTTCGGAGCTATGTGACATGTGGGAGAGGCTGCGTATGTGCTCCGTTTGCGTGACAGAGCGCACGGACAAAGACCAGACGGGGATATATTAACACGTCTAAAGTGAGGTAAGAACATATCTTAGTATGTAAAAACGGTGGCCTATTCCTTTAAGGGGAGGTCGTTGGTAAACTAGTAAACTTGAGGATGGCTGGACAATAATAAGGAAAAGGAAAAATATATTCAATCTTTTCACTGATTTACAACCAATTCCTCTCCACTTCAGGGTCATTGTGTGTAAAAGTGTGTGTAACTGTATGGTGCATGAGTGGATGGAACAGTGAATGAGCAACTGCTGCCGCAATGTCTCAGCTGTGCACACAAACCAGGCGCATCAAACAAGTGTGCAGAGCAGCAGGTAAACAGGAAACAGAGTAATTGAATTGGAGAGAAGAGTCTTTCCAAATGGATCAGCAGGGGGGCGGGACAGGAAGTGCCCATACAGGAAGTGGTTACGGGAGAAAAGGGAAATCGATGCAGGGGAAAGCGTAGTTTATTAGATCATGATGTTGTTAAACAGAGTTGTAAATTGGGCCAACGTGAGGCTAATGTGTGCAGACAGTAACAGCATGGGCCGTTTCTACTGCCGTCAGACTTGGGTTTCTTAAAATAATATGGTAAATGTGGAAATACTAGATTTTAGTGTGTACATAGAATATCTTCTTTTTTTTATTTTTTTTTATAATCTTTGCCATTGAAACTTTAAATAAACACATTTTACACTTTACTCCTAGTGTTGTGATTGTGTTGTTGTCTTACCACCAGCCAATGCTATTTTTTACTACTCCTCACACCGTCGCCATGGTTACAGAAGTGCTCCCACTGAAGCCTGATGAAGCGTAACTCTTCATCCAACATCTCCTCTGCACCAGTGAGAGGGAAGAATGGCACGAGTCTGTACTACGCGAGTAAACCGGAGAGATGAGACAATATATGGGAGGGCACACCAGGGCAGGCGGTGACCTTCAACATCGGAGCAGATCTGAGACGCTCTGGGGGCTGCTGCGAGATTGAGTTTCTCCTCGCTTTAGCTTGCCCTCTACCAGAAGAGCCAAAACACCTAAATCTATAGACTTCTCAAGCCACCTTGTGCTCTGTCTGTTTATAGTCTACAGAGTATTCAAATCTGTAGGCCAACAAATGTGACAGCAAGTAGGTAACCTAAATCACACCGACAAAAAATGTACAGCAATTTTTACCCTGGTTGTAAGTGGGACACTAAACCATGCATTTACAGAAGCATCTTTATGCCCGCGGCCCATAGACAGACTGTCACATCCCATCTGAGCCCAGTGCCCTGCAGAAACTCTAAACTCCCACATTGTGAGCGCACACAAACACATCGTACAGTTAACTCATGCAGACAGACAGACGGCGCAAACACACTCCTGGCAGAGGCAGACGACAGCGGCCATGACACGCCGGCAGGACAGTCGGTCACATGATATGATTATTGGGGTTCATGGCTGTTCAGTGGGACTCCAATCTTATGGATCTGTTCATGTCTAAGAGCTGTTCAAAAGACAGGCTCCTTTTTTAGTGTTTTCGTTTAAGAGGTCAAAACAGCGTGAACATTTTTGTCCTTATCAGAGAGCCAATCACATCGACGGTACATGCCAATTTGTGAAGATTTCTTATCTTTAACAGCCAACATTACTGTTTGTTGATTGTAAAAAAAAGGGGTAGAAAAAGGATGGATGGAGCTACAAGGGGTTTTCGTTTAGCGTTGCTTGGGCCATGTCTGTGTTGACGTCTGAATAATCCACATCTTGCCAGACAATGAACTTACACCGGGACAGTTTTTACTCTCTTCATAAATGAGTTCTATTTGAAGCATTCGCGGTAAAGTGCTGGTCTACATCTCCATTCTGCAGACGATTGTGTGTGAGACTTTCATCTGGCCTCAAAGCTGATTATGCACTGGGTTGTTTTATATGTGCAACATGATTAGGTTCTCAACAGAGCAGCAGTAATGAAGTTAAGTGCTTGACCTGTAGCAACACATGAAGAAGCAGCCGACTCCATGAAGGTGATTCAAAAACACTGGCTTTGAATAGTGCATTGTCTGAAGATTAAACGAAAAGAGCAAAAGGTAAGGTCAGTGCATCTTCATTTCTCTCCACTGACCTCCGACATTTTTTTTTACTGAGCTCACATTTTAAGGAACAGAAGCATTCTCTGCAGATTGTGGGTGCGTCTTGAGGTGCTACCCGAGTGAGGTGATGAAAGTATTGCAGTATTTGTGTGTCAACGTGAAGGTCCTTACACCTTAACTTACATATTTAGCATTGAGATTCCATTTCATTTCAATAACCACTAGGTTTTTTTAAGCCTAAATCCATAGTGTGTCTATTTGTGGTGCTGCCGCTGCTAATGCAACTATAGTTTTTGTTTACTCCACTACAGGGAACAAGTCACTATACTGGGTTGATTTCACTTGCCGTTTCAATTCGATCTCCCCAGACCTCCGTGAACCAGGCTATCACTAAAGCCGTGTTATCCCCGTGTCCTTCTGTAGGGTCTGCACTGCTCAGCATCACCCCTGGGCTCTGACCTCACCCCGCATCCCCCACTGACATGATCTTTAAGGACGAGCAAGAGTCAACTACCGCTGCCGGCTTTTCCCTGGAATAACATCAGCAAAGTGCAGTACAACAACTAGACATTTTGCAAACACTGGCTATATATGCTGAAGAGGGGCTCAGCCAGAGGGTGTGGAGCAATATGAGCTGGATTCATATACCTTCCTCTGTCATGGCCGGTAAATGAAACCAAAACGCAGAGAATTAAATTTAGTGGTGTTTACAGTGCAGCTAAGTTGTTTTGTATTGAGTGGAGTGGATCTCATTAAAGTCAGATTAAGAGGCTCAGGGCCACAGTCAGGAGGAAAAGCTCTCAAATCCAACGGAAACATAATTCAAGAGACAGAAAATACCCCCCCAAAAAAAGAGAGAGAGAGAGAGAAAAACAGGAAATAATAAAGTCAGGTTGTACTGTTTTGTCTTAGCATACGACATGTTAGTATTGCCTATTTTCAGGTCACAGATATCAGATATATGCCAGCTGGTGTAGGTGTCGGTATGTCTCTTGGCTGGACTGGAAATGCCTGGGGATTCCCCTCAAAACAATGACCACTGTCTGTCAGGCAGATGGAAGTCTGAGGGGTGCTTCTACCCATGTGACCCAGCCATGAATAAGTGATTAGGCCACGTTCAAGGGCCATAGAAGGTCTAATAAACTGCTGCTGTGGGGACAATCAACCATACATCAACCTTAAACAAGTGCACTATATATATTTAAGCTTCACTATATCATTACCCAACAGTTGTTTTGCTTAGTCATGAGCAGCCAGCTACAATGTGACTTCTCTGAGAAACACGGACCGCGGGCGCACAGCGATTACTGCTATGACCTCATCGCACAGCCCAGCCATGAGCCCAGCCAGGCGTAAAGTGACTGGGTCCCACTCAGAGAGCATCTAATGACTGTGTTCTTTCAGGAAAACTCCACAGACATGCTCCTTTAATGTATGTCACAAATGCATGCAGACAACATGGGGTTTCCACACCTGCAGGGCATCTGAGCCACATGCTCAGTCATTAGCGAACTCCATCAGCCGCACGTTTGTCATTGAGCAGAAGTGGGCTAAAGTATACGCCGGCGAACAGGAAGTGACCCTTCTAACGCGGTACAAAAACATAGACTTGTGTTCAAAATCACCTACATATGGACAGATGAGAGCAACGTGTCGTCAGGAGCAGGGCCTTGTGTGTTGCTATGATTCGCTTTAATCGACTAAACTGTTTTCCAAAAGGGAGGGTTTGGAGGCAACCTGCTAAACATAAAAGGAAGAGTTTACTGTGGGTGAAAAGTGCATGGGGCATAGGTATTACTTGGATGGGACTCAGATACTTTAACCGTGTGCCAGTGCCAGCTCTCGATGAGACCAGTCAGTGTCCCTGTACAGACTTTAGCAGAACAACAACAAACAACGGTCCAGCCCCCCCGGAGCACCCCTCCCTCCGCCCGGGCACATCCCCCTGTCATCTCCACATTCCTCCCTCGCTGCACTCTGCTATTAAACCATGCGCCATCGCCAGTCTCGCGTTCGAATGTGGAAGGCAGCGTGGGCTACAGCGATTGCAAAAAGGCTATGATTGAGAGCTACTTTTAGACTCAGAAGGGAAGAAAGTGGTTATTAGTTGTTTTCAGATTGCATAATGCGATGATTCCGCACTCTCAGAGGAAAATCCATAAAGAAAAGTTCTCAAAAGGATGATCACTGACACTGATTTGGGTAAAGTCTGTCATTTTGCCTTAGACGCCCATCTATCCCATTTATGCTGGTGTCTTGGTATGCACCCAAAACACTGTTAAAGTGAAGTACTTGGTCCCATGTTGATTTTGTCCTCGATGTGCCCGTCCCAGTCAGAGCTCCACCCCGGCGGGAACTGTCGGGAGAGCGGTCCCCCAGCACGCATCCTCAGTGGGCATGACTGACTCACATAATCCAGCCCTCTTCATATCCACGCCACCTCCAGCCCTCCAGTCAGTCATCCCTCCGCACCGCTCTTCTTCATGTCCTCTTTTTGATCCTGTCTTGCTTATGCAACTCATGAATCACAACAAGAAGGTCACCCGGTTCAGTCCTCGCCACTGCTTTGTGAAGTTTCTCTGTGGCAGACAATTGACACTTCATTTAGTCAGATTCATTTTCACACGATGGAGGAGTAGATCAGCGAATCTACTCTTGTGCACCACAGCGAGAAGGTCCTCAGCCAGATGGGCCTCACTGTGTGGAGTTTGCATGTTCTCCCTGTGTCTGTGTAGGTTTCCTCCGGGTACTCCAGTTTCCCCTACCACTAAAAGCATGTACAATAGGCCACGTGGGGTGTTAACATGCATGTCCCATGTGTGTTCATTTACAGGCACTGTCCCGACCAAATCAACAAATGAATAATAAATAAATGGATACTTGAATAAATAAACAGTAGGGTTTATTTATTGCTGTCAGACTGTACAACACACCACAGTAAAGTAACATGTGCAATAACCTAAACTACGTGCAATAATCTCTGTACCTGTGCCACTTTATCAACCACTGGCACTATGACTGTAAACCTTGCACTGCCAATGCTGACATTTTTCATAAACTGTCTATTTTATTTTTCATTGTTTATACCTTTTGCCTCTAAAGTTTTTGTAGTCATTGTATACAAGATACTCTATTTACTATTTAATAGTTTGCACATTTCCTTTCTATTTTGTACACTCCGAGTGTTTTCTTGAGAGCTAAATGTAATGTAATATATCCATACACAAGAAGCTACATTAAATCGCTCACTGACTGAATGCTAACAAAGACAAAACAGCCCGAAGGTCCATTTTTGATGAGACGGTTATCAAACATCATATGGAGCATCCTTAGTATAGTTCATTCAAATAGTTATTTTTGGACTGCATAAAGTGAAAGCTATATATGACGGTACATTACAAGCCTCCCAAAATAAGAAAAAAAAAGCAAGAGATCAAAGAAAATATATAAAAACAGATCAGAGGTGAACATATTGAGTTTCTCTTCACTCTCACTATGACAGAATCCGTATTGCTGCTATCAGTGTTGCCCCACAGCCCTGCTGCGCTCACACACCCGCTCCTTTATCCTCTTCTGGGATCCTCCTCTTCCTCCTCGCAGTCAGACTCTCACTCCCTTTCCGAGCAACGCGCTGTTATCTCTGGCCTTCAGCTTGAAAAACGCAGCTCACAGGGTTACCCCATCTCTGGCGCACTCGCAAACAAAGTCCGACACAACAGAAGCAGCCGCGCTAACGAGGGCTACAGGGCCGCTTCATGTTGGCCGACACATGTGCAATTAGGAGCGCGCAATCAGGCACACATGCACGGACACGTGAAGATGACGTGGTTATTATGGGCCGGTGATGCCGCGAGGGACCCGTCTCAATATAGATCCTAAAGCAGGCTGCGCTCATTCACTGGGGAGAGAGCATGAATGACCTGGAACTCATGATGAATGGAGACTTTAGTGACAGCGTATTCACGGTCATGCAAAGATTACTTAATAAAGAACGCCGCAGAAAGCACTCATTCGGCAAGACAGGGCTATTCAGTATAGCGGACCGTACACTTGCGGAAGAACGGTCCAAATTGACCTAAAGTAGACAAATCATACAAATGTGTCTTATAAGCCTCCTTTTGAGCAATATAGCATTGATATTTCATGTGCTATGACTTTAAATAATGTCTTTATATGGAAAAAAAAGACTTGATGAGCAAAGACAGCTTGCTCTTAAACCATTCAAGTAACCATTTTTTGCTAACAGCACACAAACCAATCTATGGCGCCATGATAAATGCAGTTTGCAGTTCCTGTGATGGTTTATGGACTGCTGCGCTGTTTCTATTCCCACGGCAAATAAAAACAGATCAAAGCGGTTCAGCAGAAGAACAAGAACAAACCAGAAGGAATAAAGCGAAATCCTACAGGTCGATGTTCTTGACCAAGGAACAATGGTTAACCTCTTAACACCCGCCTTAACCAAGCGCCATTTTTGCTTTACCCAAATCTAAAAGCTTTTTGACAGGAGACTAACAGCGTAATGCCTCATTTGAAAGACCTACAAAACTGATGTAAACGGATATTTTTCCATGCATTGTTGCCATGTTGTCATCGCTTTTTTGCCACTGTTTGTTGCTCCTTTGAGTCTTTTTTGTTGCAATTTTGTCTCTTTTTTCCGCCACTTTTGTGTCTCTTTTTTGTCTCTTTTTGTTGCTCTATTAAGGTTTTTCTCTTGCATTTTTGTTACATTTTTGCCATTTTTCCATTGATTTTTCTGGGATTTTTTCGTCAAATTTTTGTCGCTTTTTGTCTCTTTTTCAATCACTTTTTTGTTGTTTTTTGTCTCTTTTTAGTCACTTTTTGCTGCTCTTTTGAGGTTTTTCTGTTGTATTTTTGTCATATTTTTGCCTTTTTTTCTTTTTTTCGCTTTTTCATCACATTTTGTTGTTTTTTAACTCTTTTTCATCACATGTTTGTCTCTTTTTCGTCACATTTTTGTCTGTTTTTCAATGCTTTTTTTGTCACTTTGTCACTATTTTTCATCCTTACTTTCCTCATTGTTGCTATGTTGATACTTATTTCAAGAAGCTTTTAGATTTGGGTAAAGTTGAACTGGAGACAATGCGCTCGGTAAAAGAAATAAAAAGGGTTAGGATAATAATTAGGCGACATAAAAGAAAGTGTACACTGTATACTCCGCTCTGTCATTGCATCTTTGAGCAAAACACGAGTTATTGTTGTTATTGTTCCAAAATAACTCACCTCAACCTATCCGGACATTACATTTGCATATAACAACATAAACAAGTCTTACAACGGGAAAACAAAACATTAGCTGCTAAGAAGAGGTGAATGTCAGGTTTCTAAGTGAAGTGAGTGCTGGGGGCGCGTGGTGGATGTCTTACAGTTAATAACTCCGCTGCTCCACACACGGGGCTATTTCTGTCTGAGTGCTGCTGCTGGGAAAAGCAGAACACAGCAGGAGAGGTGGAGGGAGAGAAAGAGGGATGAATGAGAGAATAGCAGGCACTCGCTCTGAAAGGTGTTTGACAGCATAAAATAAAATAAAATAAAAAATACATGAAATGCTCTGTAACAGTCTTGTCCCACTGATGTGTTAAAACGATATCACAGGGAGGGGGGTGGGGGGGATAGTCTGGGCAACATTTCATGCCTGTTTTTTTAATAATGTTGTTCAATCATTTAAAAAGACCTGGTTTTGTTTAATCCGTGCAGGTTTGTGCAGTATGATCTCCAAGAGCTCTGTTCCACCAGCATGTACCTTCTCGGTGCTCCCCTGTAGGCCACATTCACCTGAAACTACTACTGGTACAATTACCATACAAGGCCGAAGTGTACATTAGCTTTGATTTAGAACAACAGTAATACTAGACATGAAATTATACAAAACATGCAGTAATAAAGGAGTTGCTACATGTCCATTCCAGGCGCCAGAATGACCAGCTATATTGTTCGAATGTAACTTGTATGCAGTAAAAGTTTCCTGAAAAGGAGTAGGAAGCCGTGATACTACAACCGGAAATCATGTCTCCGCCCTGTATTTGATCAGGATGACATTATAGATGATCACAGAGCCCCCCCCCCCCCCCCCCCCCCCCCCCCCCCCCTCAGCGGGACGTCCAATCAGAAGACAGGGATAGGCTGAGTGAAAGCAGGCAGGTCAGATAGATGTCTCCTGCACACTCACACACAGGACGTCCAGAGAGGAGATAGGGTTACAATCACAGGAAACCTATCCCACAGAGAGAGACCCACTGAACCTCAGCGGTCTGAACGTGGTCCAGCTCACAGCGGGACGGGGCCCGTGTTAGAGCGCTGCTACCGCAAACATCAGCTTATCTGAGCTCAAGTCCACGACCTCCTCACTGCTTCTGGAGGCGTCTGTGGTCTGTGAAGTGCATTGTTGTTCATCAAGAGCTCGCACACTATTAGGGCAGCACGGTATTAAACTTACAATATGCAATACAGTGGTGCAATATTGCGATAACGATATTCAAATTATTATACTTACAAAACTTTTACACATTAAGTTCCGTTCATTGTTTGTTTTTGGCTGAGCCTCACAATGTGTAGATCTCAGTCTAGACTTTAGTGATGTTGTGATATATAGTGGCTTCTTACGATACTGTATATGTATTACATCACCTAATATCGCGATACAGTATTTTTTGCGATATATTGTGCAGCCCTACTATGAATGTTGCAAAAGGTAGACCCTAAATGATGCTCCATCTCACCATGAGAACATGCTTCTCTTAGCAGACAAAATGGTCTTGTCAAAATGAAATGTTGTTCATCTGAAAGTCAAAATTGGAATCATTCAAAAAAAAATCTCTTGACTCAGAGACAGGAACATCATGTACAACACCAATGCCCTGTACAAGAAGGACCAAAGTCGCCTCCACCTTCTGAGGAGACTGAGGTCCTTCGGAGTGAGCAGGCCTCTGCTCAGGACTTTTTATGACTCTGTGGTAGCCTCTGCTCTCCACTACGCTGCCGTGTGCTGGGCCCCGAGCAGCACCGTGTGGGACAAGAACAGACTGAACAAGCTGGTCAGGGGACCAGCTCCATCCTGGGCTGCCCCCTGGACTCTGTGGAGGAGGTGAGGGACAGGAGGGTATTAGCTAAGCTCACCTTCATCATGGACAACACCTCCCACCCACTGCAGGGGACTGTAGAGGAGCTGAGCAGCTCTTTCAGTGGAAGTGCAAGAAGGAGCGCTACCGCAGGGCCTTCATCCCCACTGCTGTCTGACTGTACAACGAGACTCTGCAGTAACATGTGCAATACACACACACACGCACACACACACACACACACAAAGTCCTTGGTAGTGATTGTACATAAGACACCACTATTTTACTATCTAAGAGCTGTATGTAGTAAGTAAATTTCTCCATTCAGATCAATAAAGGCTATCTTATGTTACCGTATCTTACAAATGTGACTTAGCCAGAGGTCTCAATGTGGGATGCTATCTTGCAAGCTACATGCTAATGGCACTAGCATCACTCACATCAAAACACACCTCAACCAAAGATGACACTACTTCATGACCACTTTCAGCGCACACCTTATCATGCAACAGTCAAATCACAACACAGCTGGCAACAACTGTGATATAGTTACGCCCAACACTTAGGAGTCAAAGGTGGGTCTCCAGTCAGTCGCATCGACAGTGCTACAGAGTGGTCCCAGTCCAGTGGCCCATGTAATGAAGTGTTATCATGCAGTGTCAGCGCCGACTCTTCATTTACAGATATAGATTAAACCTCAGGGAGAACTATAGCTACACCTCAGCCACTGTGACCGAGTGATGTGCGAGAGCCAACAACGCTAATGTTTCTCTTTCATTTTGCCAACCTTCAGTGAATGCCCATCTTCAGTGTCATTTATAACAGTTCTGGGTCAAAGACATGTAACATTAGGACAGCTATCAATAGAAATAATTCCTTTGGGGAAGATATAACCTTTAATAAATTTATAATAGGCCAACTTCTTATTTGTGCACTTTTTTTGTCTCTCTCATCTGGTTAAACTGAAAGTCTTTGAATCCAGGCTGCTCACACTCCCTGCCGGCCTCCTCCCGTTTAAGTGCGTCTTTGTGGGTCACTCTGATTTGGGGGAGGCCATAATGGAGCTGGCCCACTTTCTCCAGAGCTCGGTCCCTGTGCGGGTGGAACTGGTTTAGAAACCTGATGCACAGTTAGCGCGTGTGCTCGAGTTACAGCTGACAATGGTCTGATTGTACCTGCATCTGTGGCCAGTTCAGAAACCGCATTGTTCCACTGGAGTTATACTAATAGGCCACAGTAGTGAGTGAGTAAACACAGTCAATTCAAACACTAATTGCAAGTTTGTGTACGTATTTCGAGAAATCAATGACAGCGAGGTGGCAGAATAAGCCATGACGAAGCGTTTGTAAAGAAATCTTGAGCATAGGTATTTTTGCGAAGAAGAAGAAGAAGAAGAAGAAGAAGAAGAAGAAGAAGAAGAAGAAGAAGAGGAAGAAGAAGAAGAAGAAGAAGAGGAAGAAGAAGAAGAAGAAAAAGAAGAAGAAGAAGAAGAAGAAGAAGAAGAAGAAGACAAAGAAGAAGACAAAGAAGAAGAAGAAGAAGAAGAAGAAGAAGAAGAAGAAGAAGAAGAAGAAGAAGAAGAAGAAGAAGAAGAAGAAGAAGAAGAAGAAGAAGAAGAAGAAGAAGAAGAAGAAGAAGAAGAAGAGCATTTGAGAAATCTCTGCAGGCCTGGTTCGGAAGCATTGTCACCTCAATCTGAAATGTTTGCACCCTCAGTTTTAGTTATATCGCAATTTCTTGATAATTAATTATAATTTACACCCTTGTGTCTGAAGTCTGATGCACACCCAGTCACATTCACCTCTGTGTGACGTATATCGGAGTGTGGGATTGGCTTCTGAGCGCAGGAGAGGGAGATTAACTACAGATGCAGGATTACACAAATGTACGCAAATTAAACCAAACAATGTTGTTATAGCTTTGACCCATGACGTTTAAATGGACCTGTGTGTCAGGAAAAACCCATTGATATTCAAAAGTGAATAAGTGCTATAATTGTATTTTTTGAAGTAATCCAAACTTGCTTCCAATTCTTCTCGGTGCTGGCTGGTAGTCATTTGTATGCAGCGCAGGCCACATGGAGCACACCAAGGTTTTTTTCCCCCACTATTTAGAGAGGCAGAATGAATGGGGAGAGGTTGAAGCACTAATCAACAGCAGTGAGACTAATTCAAACACAAGTTTAGCTAGCTGTGCCCTCCCCCAGGCTGGCACTCTGCCCTGACGCCATAGCAGCAGAGCAGACCGGGGCGCACTCATTACGGGGTGCAGATAAAAACACGGATATCTGCCTTTTCACGCCGGTAGAGCTGTCCTTTCACACTGAATTGTACTTATCTATGTTTAAAAGGCTACAGCGTAAGTAGTGTGAATACATATCCCATAAAGTATAGGGTTAAGATGCATTGATTATGCATTCATAAACTTATCTGAATGTGGCTGTATGCCAAACGCAACTGACATTGTAATGCTGCTTCTTCACTTGAGGCAAAAGAGACTTATTAATCTCAGTGTCTCTTTCCTGGTTAAATAACGTTGAGAAAATATAATGTTAAACACGCACATAAAGTTTCAATGTAAGGCGTTTATATAAGATACTGCTGTCTGTGTCTCAACCTTGTGTGACCTTTGTGTTCATTGCCAATGATCTGGCACTGATGAAAGTTTACAACTTTGCGGATGTTAGGCTATTTAATGTGTATTGATTTATGCATTTAAAGTTAAAGAGTGAGTCTGGCTTTAAATTAGCGGCCCAATTGTGTGTTACAAATAAACATTTAAAGGTGATTGCCAAATGCAGTGACGCTGACTTGCGTTACATTCGTCTCTTGCTACGTACCTGTTCCCGGAGCAGGAGATGTAACGGCCCCAGACCCCCAGTGCTATCCTGGGGCGAGCACTGAATCAGTACCAAGCCAAACCAGCATCTTTAAATACTCCTTTACAAATTAGCCATATGGTGCTGCTTTGGGTTGAAAATAGAGGCCCTTGTTTATGCAGCTACTATGTTTTGTCTATGCATATGTTTAACTTTTCAACACTGAATAAATACTCTGAATAATAAGCTAAATAAAATCTGTGAAAAGATGTGACAATGATACACAGCGTGCATAGGAAAGGCATGGGGCCCAAAGGAGAGATCTTTGATGGAAGAACGAGAGGAAGGAAGTCAGACAGCGCGAGGCAAACAGAGAGATGGGAGCAGGGCAGCATCCAGAAAGGAGAGAGGAGGAGAGAGAGAGAGAGAGAGGACATGGAAATCAGAACCAAATGCCAAGATGGAACAAAGCGACGCTAAATATAAACACAGCATTATTACAAAGGTTGAAAAAGTCATAAAAACCCACATCAGTGTGACAAAAAAGATCAAACGCCAAACTTAAACCGACCAGAACAAAACAGCATACAGACTGTGGAGCAAAGCAAAGGATCAGTCAAGGAACTTTCAAAGTGTGATCAAATTATACGATTGCCGTGATATAAGAGACAGAAAAAGTACTACAGTGATTAAGTGAAAATAAAGAAGTTTCCCTTTTGCCCTGGGTAGTAGCGGCTCTGAAGAATATCCAAATAGGCAAAAGTTATAATCAAAGCATTGAACACATCTGAATCATGAATTATGAAACACTGACAGCCAGACTGTATAGGTATCCCCCACACAAATGTTATTGTTCTTTTCTCCGCTGGGCCAGTGGGTCTGCCCCGCTAATCCCAGTTGTCAGATTAAGCTGCAATCCCATGATAAAACACACTTCTCTTACACATATACACATTCACGCAGCGCTGGGCCAGTGCGGCTGAATGGGGATCAGCGCTGGAGCTCCAGAAATTTCCTGGCTGCTGCTGCGTTCTTGTTGCCATGGCGATACACTCAGAATGAAAGATAAAATGCTAGCGCAAGGGGGAGGGATGGAAAGAACGGAGAAAGGTGACACCCCCCCCCCATGAAATCACGAGGGGCTTTTTTCGGGGGGTTTGGCACCATTCACTATTAAAGAGGGCCAAACCACATGTTCCGCATGTGGAGCAGCTGCGAACGAGGAGCGTACGGCCGCGCTACAGAAAAACAGTCGAGCCCATTGGCTGCGGACCGTCACTAGTGAGCCGTGATTGGCCGACGGGACGCAAAACAAGCTTGTGATTGGCCATGAGGGACACACACCTACTGCAGCAGCAAAGATCAAAGAGGTTGCAGAGCGGTTAGTGCAGACGGATGGTGGTCCCAGAGAACATAAACACGCACATGTGCTGCAGACCCCTCACGCTGCTTCTGAACGCTTGATCAGTCAAAGTTGTTCGCCTTTTAAGTCTTACTGTAAAGGATGTTGAAAGCAGAAACGTGGGCATGGTTATAGTTTCACTTTTTATCTCAGTGCCTGTTTTGATAAGAAAAAAACGAAGTCCAGATGTCGTCTTTGAAACAGCAAATAACTTCTTTTAAAGGGTCTTGTTTTGGGGAAATTGAATCTTTAAAGGGAAGAAACCAAAAACGCAGGCCTGTAAACAACAAAACGAGAAATCAATAAAAGGAGAGGCAAGATTTTACATCAAGAAACGCATCTTTCTCGGTGGCGAAATAAAAGGCCAGACTAAAAGCTTGTTTCGGAGACTCTGTATACCAACGTCATAAGTTTGAAAATCACCGTGTCAGACAAATCTGATCAAGTGTACTCTTTAGACCTCAGACTAATGAGCGGCTGCGTGAGTGACATGGGTCCGCTCAGCCGAGGACCAGAGACACACAGCACAGAGCTACTGTAGCTACTGCCAACCAACTCAAAAAAACGCACTCATATAAATCCAGCCGGCAGCACGCGCTTTTCTCGGCACATTTCTGAACCCTTGCGTTGGCATTATTTCTCATTCAGCGACATCCATCAAAGTCAGCCGTTAATGCCGGAGTTGTTTAGGAAAATGTGATTCCGTAAAGGTCGAGATGGCAGACAGCCGTGTTCGTGTAGAAGTTTACAGCACGAACCGTTCTGGAGAATCCGGGCACATAAACAAAGAGAGTTTCGGAAGATGAAATGAGTGCAGTGGAAGAAATCAATCGTACACTTCCTGATGAGATTGGAGGTAATTAATCACTGGAAATCAGTTTTGTGCCTATTCCGCTACATTTTCCTGATGAGTAATGGGTCTGCATAAAGTGTATGCGGTATAAAGCATTGCCGTGTATTTGACGTTTTGTATATGCAAGGAGTCAATTGATCTAATGAAAGAATATGAGAAATATGAAAATATATTGTTTGTCAGATTGGAAGAAAATCGTTAAGATTGGCTCCCATCAGCAGACAATGGAACACGAAGAAAAAGTGAAATATAAGAGAAATGGTTTGATTCTGCTCGTTCAAAATGTTGCATCACTGCTGTAAGGCCTCGGACTGTTTTGACGCAGCTTCTGGTTTAGCTGTGCTTGTACAAATATAATCAACGTGGACAGAAGGAAAAACCATACATGATTAAACAGACTTTTTAAAAAGCTTTTAACTGTGTGAAAAAAAAACTAGTACTTGCTTCATTCATCCTGGTTTGATGTGGTAATGCTGTTCAATTTGGATGTTCACTCATCCTCTGTTAAAGCGCTTTGATGTGTATTTCCTGGATCTGGCCCGAACTCAAACGGCGTAAACTACGGGTCCATTGATTTGTTAGCATGCCACTAATAAAATTTTTTAAAGTAGTTTTACTATTTCGTGTTGTGTCATTGCCCCTTTTGTCTGTTGGGAGCACTCGAGGCCAAATAAAAATGCAGACCAACACAGTCTTGACTCCTTAAAGCACCTTTTCCCACACATTATTTTGATTGTTTCATCCTATGGCCTGCTCAGTGCTCTCAATACGCTGATAACACACTTCGCGTAGGGCACCGCGTCTCTGAGGGGCACCACACTGATGCCAATGTGACTGAGCAGCATTGTATAGTTTTTGCGCCGCTGTTTTATTAAAGCAGCTGACAAAAGGCGCCCTGAATTCAATGAGAACGATGAGAAAGAAGAGTTACTGTATGTGTGTCAGTGCGACTTCACGCACGGCCCAGTCGTACAAACAAGGTAAATTCGCTGCAAGCTTAAGTTCAGATGTCCTGACAAAACTTTAGCATCATGTAGTGTCCTCTGTTCTCTCTCCATTCAAAAATTCTGCTTAGGGCACCAAAACGGCCCTGGGTCTACAAAGATGGACTGAGGCCGTTATGCTTACTTATTTCAAAACACATGTGACCTTTTGACCCACTCTTAGGTTGACTGAGTTGGCATTAGACCAACCTATAGAGCTGTTATGCAATCTCAGTTACTCAGCACATAAAGCTAATGCCAGATGAGTCGACCACATTCATATGCACAGGCCCTCTGCAGGCTGACGCGGGAGGTCAGGTAGTTGATCCAGGCCCTTGCGGAAATGCACAGCTGTATGGCACCAGTCCAACACTTGCATCTGCTGAGCGGCTGTATGTCCGCGCGCGGGACATGCTAGCTCACTTAGCACATGTGTGTCCAGATGGCCTCTTCTCCAGGAAGCTCTCATACTCTCCGGGATTTGCTAACACAGATGGGAACAGCATTACACGGAGTGGCTTTAATACATGTGTGTCGTGGAGCAGAGATTTGAACATCTAACCACCACATCAGGTCCGAACACTTTAAATAATGAGCAAGGACATCTGAAATGAACACAGACATGTCACTCGTCATGTGGCCTTCAATTATATGATGGAAAAACAACACATAAACACTGTATGATGTTTTGATTTACTTCTGACGCTGCAATCGCTGAGGTATAGTCCTTTATAGATAATAAAAAAACAATCATTTGTTCCTTCGCTGACCTCTTGTGGAGCAGTTAGATGTTACATTAGTCCTTCTACAGACACTGTTCTGGTTCAAACAAGTTATACGGTTTCCCAGGCTTATCACGAAACCAAAAAGGGTCACTATGATTTATGGACAAAGACACAACAGGCATGAAACAAATACATGAATGCATTCCACTCTTGTAACATTTAACTCTTCTTCTTCTAAACTTCAGATCAGGGACTGTTACTGCCACAGAATTGGTAATGAACTTGACAATTACTGAAAAAGCTCCATGGCGATAAATGAGATGAACCATAGCAGAGGCCGTGATTTCCATTACATTTCTAAAACTAAAAATGTAGTGTTGCTTTTAAACTTCTTATCTAAACAACAAGTTATCACCTTCCTTCGCTCTCCCACCTATCCAGCCTACACAATACTGACATTCATATGAAAGGCGGTGTTTCGAAAGGTGTGTCAGCACTATTTCTCCTTCAGCCTCTGACAGGGCTGTCTTTAACTCGTGCAACAACCCCACTGTTCATTCACAACCCTGGCCCGACTAAACATATTCAGTGGAACATTTCCACAAGGCAAGCTGACAGTGCGGCCTTGTTTGTCCCGCGATGGTGAAAACGCACAATTTCCTGTCTTTATTAGCCGCTCAAACATACATTGAGAATCGTGAAAATAAGGTCTGTGCTATGAATTTTGAGGCGCGAGTGGAAAAATCCTGCCGCCGTTTGAGACAACAACACGCGCTCCCACACACACTTCTTCTCCATCAGAGGCAGCTTTATCTAATGCAGTATGATTCAGATCTCCTGTATATCACGCTGCCTTGTGCCGCGCTGTACCAGTCTGCAGATGGAGAAGGAGCTGAGCTAATGTCGCCTTTTCAATTAGTGGGTGGTCTTTTCACCCTGTCTCCAATGCTCTTTCATCTTCACTGTTAATCTGTGCTTTACAGAACATGGATACAATGTAATTCAATACAAAGGTAGGCATAGAGATACTCTTGGAACAATTGATCTGGCTCAAAACAGTCACATTTTGTACTGTGAGGCCCAGTGATTTATAAAACACATTTTAACACAGAGTTTTACAGTACCTGCCTCAAAATTCACAATCAGAAACAATGAAACATCTATGAAGTATCCACAGAATGGACCTACGTGAGAAGTTTCAGAGGATCTACAGGGATGGTTGTCGTCACAGTCATGGTGGTTGAGCAGTCTCTGATCTGAAAACCTGCTGAAGCACATATTCATATTCTCCACGTCTGTGCACTGCTGTTCTCATTATCACCTCTGTATCTCTTCTGCTCACACGTTTTCCTTTAAGAGGTATGTATATTTTTATTCACTTAAGATCCATGGCTAATCCTTCACCTATAGGTACTGCAGTCACTCATCATTTGAGATGGTTCATGGGCTCCTGAAAGATGGGCAAGTGCCGAACACCAATTTACCGATGGGGACAATAAGGTTTACACATTGGTTTCATTGGTTATACATGTTTTAGACATTAATAAGGGTTATATTGTGTTTATGTTGCTACTACTTGTGTATGTTCATGCCAAGACAAGACAAAAATAGTTTTATCGTGTGTAGAGTAAACTGTCTTTGCATATTTTTTTTTCTGGCACGTCTTGACAAATGACATTTTAACACTGAACACAAACTTATATGTCAATTTAACTCTTTCTTCTACTTATCTGTTGGCACCACAACAGTAAATTTAGTCATTTCAAGCCTCCTGTATTCATAGCTAGAATTGCTGTGGCTTGTGGACACATAAATCTTATGTCACTGACCCACATACATGAACATACAGCAGCATATTGAAAAAACAATGAAGCTCATCCATTTCTAACTGGAGTTTTGTCTCATTTCCAAACTATAGCTCAATAAATTGTGGCATAGAACTCAAACAACCATCAACATTGTAAATCAAACACAGTGCTATCTTGGGTTTCCCTCTTTTATCGTTCTCTGCTTCCCTTTCCCTTTCTCCGCCTCTTCATATTCTGACGTTTCTTTCTGTAACTCCTTTTCCCTCAAAGCACAAATCTCCATCCGTCTCTGCGGTGTAATTCAATCATGAGGCAGTCAGCAGCAGTCGGCCCGACTGAGTGAGTGATGATGTTTTGGGGAAAATGCAGCCGAGCGTCTCTCAATATTATCTTTTCAAATACGCACTTAAACATGAAGAGCATAATCAATAATACTTCATTGTGTTAGCTCCAACTGTACAACTCAATAACATCAATATTAACCACTTTCAACATATTTGATTATGAGAGACTCGCAAATCCAATTTTCAAATATGTCAATTCCTAGTGCTATGTTTCAAAATAAAACTCTAAGCACTTCATTTATAACACAAGGGAAATAGCTTATTCAAACAAGAACACACAACATTTATCAAGTGGTTTATGATGCCTGTATTCCTATTACTATTACTATTACTATTACTATTACTTATTAAAGCCCCACAGTGGAGCATTTCACCCAATGAACAAACTGCTGTCATTTTGAGTGTATTTGTCTTAAATATGGACCTCTCCTCAGAATAGACTTGAAACGGGAGCGGGACATCATCAGCTCTGTTCTACGGAGATGTCCCCACTTTGCTTTACAGGCCAAACTTTATGCACTTTGATAACATGCTGCAGAACTAGCACTGACGGTGTCAAGCTGATCATTAGCACGTTTAATATTGTTGCCATGTTTTTAATGATTTGAGATTGGGTTTAATTGCTCTTGTAACTTGGCAGTACATACTGCATAACCTTCAAGGTCCCACAGTGTGGCTCTAAGTCACAAGTGGCTCTGGTACTATCTGCTATGTTTAAGCACACGCTACCTTGTGTTTCATTTAACAATGTAACGATAGCTTAATAATAATAAAAACTGACGCTTTACAATTCCATTCATTATTCATTCACTCTTCAATCCTTGGTGGTGATAAGCTGCCCTGGAATAGACTGATGGAGGCAAGGGCGCCAATCTGCATCCACCGCCCAATTAAAGGACACCTAGTTGGAGCTGGGATCAAGCCTCCATCCGTTGGGTTCTTCCGCTGAGCCACTGCTTCTTTCATGATTCATTCCAATTCACTTGAATAAAGTATCAATTCCTCTGCATCTGAATATAAAAACTTTCTATTGCCCTGGGAACTAAAGAACAGACCTGAACACAAACAGCATCCATCACACCTGTCTATTCTTTAGGCAGAATAACGTATTTATTATAAATGACTATAAATAAAGTAAATGTAGAGGATTATGTCATAAGAGCAGCTGGCGCATCAAACCACCAAGTCCTCAAAGAAAAGGCACTTCATTGTCCTAGCAGTGTTGGATACTATGACAAGCCATGCATTGAATTGGGCAATGTTAACCAGCCACTTGAGGTTCATGGAAGATGCCAAGACAATGCTCTAAGTATGGCAGTGCTACTGATCTCAGCCACCGCTATTGTTTCCAAAACAATAGGAACACAGAGATCACAGCCACTGTAATCCAAAAAAACATCGCAGCGTCCGAAGTATTTTAAACATACATGCACAATGATTTTAGCTTCATGGTCTGATTGTTGTCAAAATGTACAGTCGACATATGAGTTGTTTAGAATTGAAGAAGTATCACTTTCACTGTCAGTTCAGTTCTTGTTCCTGGTTGAAAGTTTTAGTACGAAGAAACACTCCTGGACATGGTTAATCAATGCTAACTAATGCCGCGCATCCTCTGCTTGCCTGCTCCTTTGTCAATGTGCAGTGGCGTGGATGCAATCATGCGCCGCACAGTCAAGATGGAGAGAGAACGACAGCTGGACAGACAGGCAAATGTATCTCCAGCGCAGTATCTGGCAGGCATAAGCACTCAGCGCTGAGAAAGCATGACAGCACAACGCCACGGGCTCAGCGCTTTACTGATGCAACGCAAACAGCAACACACACAATAAGTACACGCGCACAAAAAGAACGCAAGAAACGTGAGTTTACACGTGGGGCAGATGAGAGCACAGTTACAGGAAACTAACCTTACCTAAAAGTGTCACAACATGGTAATTATGCTTTTATGTAAACATGACACACACCTAATGTATTTCATGGTCATGTGATTATGACCCTTACCCACGAAAATGACTATAAATTACCAGAGAACACAGTAATAACATGGAAACTGCTAAATGCATTATTCCTTGTGATGTCTGTAGTTACCATATGCTACTCCTATTAATGTGCTGTAAAGTAAACGGCACCAATTAACATTTTGGAGAAAAGAACAAGAACAGAAATATCACTGTTGCACAAACAACAAAACAACGTAGACCTAAGCTTAAGTAAACAGTAAATATGCGTGAACCATGAACTTCATTTTTAATCAGCATGCTACACTGTTAGCTTGGTTGTCAAATGTTTTGTTATGACAAAGGTCAAGTGTAATTGGTTTCTCTGTTTGTCTGTGGAATAGAGACACTTCAATAAATCAATTCTGTCTGACTCCTGAAATAGAGGCCCTGGAAAATGTCAGTCTTCTTTCCTTTTTTTTGTTTTGTTACTGTAACTTAGCGTTGCATTTAGCTTACGGTACTATCACTGTACAGCCTTCTTTTATGTTCTTTGGAGTTCAGAGTGGTATTGGCACACTGCAGCATGGCTTTCTTCACAAACACTAGCTCCCCATGCTAACGAACACCAGCATGAGGTCACACTTAGGCTACACATGAAAAGCGACGGATTGTGCCAACAGCAAACTGCCAACGTCTGCCCAGATGTGCCAGATGCTTTTCTTTAGTGTTAAGTGTAAAGTAAGTGGGTTCAAGTCTTTCAAAAGCCTGTTGACTCTGTTGCAGATGTCACGGCGCTCACGCTTAGGAGTGCCGTTGTTATTTCTACCAGTTAACTACCTATGATAAATAATTCTCTCTTTGCAGCTTCTCTCCGCCTTGTCCGGAGCTACAATTTCACACAGCATGCTAAACAGTGCTTCCTGATGGGCCTCTGCAGGGCCGGGGTGAGCTGTCAATTATGAGCATGATAAAAGGCCTTGGACGGACAGCGCCGACAGGGAGCGGAATGGGACAAAACCTGCAGTGTGGCGGCCGTGGCGAGCATTTTAACACTCTGACTTGGCCGGATGTGCCTTTGAGAGAAACAGCGCTGGCAGTGGACATTACGGCTACAGTCATAAAATGTTCCAGTGAGGAGCAGAGATTAAGTGTTCATGGAGGAGTGATGATGGACATTAGACTCTCAAAATGATGGGTGATTACATGATACAGCTTATATAAAGATTCTACACTCTTGTAAATGTGCACATGAAGGACAAGAGACAATATAACCGGCTTGTTTTTCTTCTAATCAGTAGAGAAGAGAACCCAAGAGGGGGGAAACTGTTTGGTTTAGTCCATCAACGCAGAATGGGGGATAGGTAGGCAGGTAGATATGGTGCGATCCAGGCAACTGGTAACTGGTATCTTTCCCACTTGAAAACTACGACTTACGACTTCAGAGCGTTCCAGGTGAATAAAGTCGTATGCAAACAAAACGGCTAATGCTACAACAGCTAGCTCATACGATGCTAATGTTATATGAATGTTTCTCCAAACCAGATATAATTCAAAATATGCTACATATCCTTATGTTGAAAGCTGATGCAGTGGTTTTGTTACAGTTTTAACTTTAGCTGCGCTCCTCCACTGGGGGGCACCATTACGGTCTTCATCTCGTATACGAACTCGAAGCAGTCATGAGGTTTCCGAGTTTACAAGTTGTAATTATGAGTTCGAGCGGCGTTCCAAGGCATTTTTCCAAGTGGGAAGTGGGAAATTGATCGGTTACTCTTGCCTGGAACAAACCAATAGATAGATAGATAGATAATAGATAGATAGATAGATAGATAGATAGATAGATAGATAGATAGATAGATAGATAGATAGATAGATAGATAGATAGATAGATAGATAGATAGATAGATAGATAGATAGATAATAGATAGATAGATAGATAGATAGATAATAGATAGATAGATAGATAGATAGATAGATAGATAGATAATAGATAGATAGATAGATAGATAGATAGATAGATAGATAGATAGATAATAGATAGATAGATAATAGATAGATAGATAGATAGATAGATAGATAGATAGATAGCTATAGATAGATAATAGATAGATAGATAGATAGATAGATAGATAGATAGATAGATAGATAGATAGATAGATAGATAGATAGATAGATAGATAGATAGATAGATAGATAGATAGATAGATAGATAGATAGATAGATAGATAGATAGATAGATAGATAGATAGATAGATAGATAGACAGATTCCTTTTTGTGAGTCATAAGGGTCACTTATTTCCACAGATCTTTAAAATAGGACATCTAGAGCATGTGACTTGTGCATGCAATTGATTTAGAAGGTAACACTATAGCCTAGAGCGAAACAGTACATGTGAGTTGATTTGAGGACACTAGCATAGCATTGTCAATGGCATCATCACACTGTATATTCTACCAAGGCCTGGGTTGTTATTTACTGCAAGCGACTGCGATCCACTGACTATTGAATCGGCGTTTTGTGCTTTTCAACTGATTTGCACTGAACGGGTCGCAGGCTAAGCCAATGCATCACTGGTTATGGGCTGCTGTTCTACATAATGTACCCCAGGGCACCGTTGAAGACTATTTTGGACCTCACCTGGCTGTTTGCACGCTTTATGACAGTAGTATTTTGCAGCAGATCGAAGCAGACTAGTTTTAATCTCATGGGTTTCCTGTTTGGGTGCGGTGATGTTCGCCAGTAACGCTGCTGACCTCAAACACAGGGGAGGCCATGAGAAATCCTAGAAATATGTCAGGATTAAGTGCGGATACGTGTTTTAAAAAAATACTTCGTTATTAATGAAAATGTAGTTGAATTAATAATTATATTTGTCGTACATTCTTCAGATTGGAGCAATCTTCCATCTCTTTTTCAAGCATTATTGATATTTTTTCTGTGCTTCCTGTCCACTTTTGAGTTTAGTAAGTGGTGGATGGTCTGTTATTGTGGATCTTCTGTTTTGTTTGCAGATCCAGACAAGGAAGACCTTATTAGAACGTATTAATCCAAAGACTCTCATGCTTGGTACACCTTTATCTGTAGGAGGTACTGACAGGTCTGCTCCATCTGTTATGTTTCCTGTAGATCTTAGTGGTTATAGAGTTCAATATTGGCGAACACTACGGTTTACTGCTTTTTTAAATGTTTTCTATCTGAAGAACCGGTTTCATATTCAATATTCAAACTTTTAGCACATAAACAATACAAATTCTATAATATGTTTTCCTGTCATAGATCAATGTTAAGTGTCTACCCTTCAGAATTGTGACCTAACCCTCCCTGGTTAAAACTGGTATGATTCTGCTTCTACTGATTATTGAAGCCTCCTGATGTAGAGGTATCTATGTTCTGGAGGGAGTGCATACTTAGTATCTTGGCAGTAAAGCTGAGAAATGTCTAATGTGACCCAACCCATCTCGGTCTTCCCTACTTTATATTTGTTGCGTCTCCTGTCAATGCAGCTCGACAAATGAGTAAACGATTATTAATTAAGACATATTTTTTTAAGTCACGGTTTGATCTTGGGACCTTTTTGTGTAACATCTGTCTTTAATCATCATGTTATTTATCATGTTTGTGCTTAGTCCTGACCAAGAAGACCCAATAACACCTGGATACGGGTCCTCCACTGCTCTGAAACATTACCTGACTTCAAAGCATGGGTCAGATGCAGAGAATAAATGCCCATAAACACAGAGATTTATTTTTTTAATTTAAGTATAGATTGTTTACCACTTTAGACATTGTGAAGAGGTGAAGCCTAAGAACTGCAGAGACAAACGTGTATAAAGTACGGTTTCACCTAAACCTGCAAGACCTATGCAGTAATTGTAAAGGCAATAAACAGACAAAACATCCAAATCAAAATTTTGTCCAAAACCTGTTAAAAACAGGTAAGGCTGATGACACTCACACTCATGGTTGTCATTTTTTGGAAACAGTTGATTGGCCTCTTTGGTGTGTGTGATTCATACTAAATAAATAATAATATGAAATTACATGATAGCCCCGCCCACTTCCGCTCTGACATATGACTGAAAACACCTGTGAAGGAATGCAGCTATAATGTGGAGAGTATGGCGTGGCCTTTTCAGTATGAGGTTCAAATGAGCAGGAGCATACAGATAGCCTCCGGGAATTCCTGCAGTGAGCCCGGCATCGATCATGAGAAAACAAGACTGCTGCCAGCTCGCTCTGCACCCGCTGCCCACACACTGGAGTGGGCTGTGGAAATGAAACATTAGTGTGGCGCATGAACGAGCCATACCCACACCTCTGCTCTATACCCAATGGAGGGAGTCGAACCTGCCTGTGCTGCAGTGCACAGGGCTGGGGTCCACACGCTCCGACAATCTCCAATGAATCGCTCCAATCCATGATACACCCGCCCTCCCCTCCTCCACCACGTCTCCATCACGTCTCCATCACACATGCTACACTCATCCCTAGGCCTAATCGAGCAGCACCGGGAGGGTCGAACCTCAGTCCTAGACCCACAGAACCACAGTTGCGACATTAAAGAACCACACATGCACGAGATGGAGAGAGGGTGTCTTACTTGCTTTCCCTGGCCGGGGCCTCTGCAGCAGCTTCTGCACCGTGAGCAGGTCCTCGGTCTTCACCGCCTGCAGCAGTTCGTGGTCCTTCCCCATGGTCTGCTCTGATCTTCGCTACTCCAGCAGCATCCTCCGCCACCGCGACGCACAGCCCCGGCCTCTCTGAAGGGTGCGCCCCTCGGCCGAACCACGGAGCCGCCTCCCCTTGTAGCCCAGTGTCTGTGGTGCTGGTCCCGCACTAGAGAGGTGCGGGCATGAGACTAGGCGACAGGAGGGATGCTTTCTGGTTCTGCTCAGGGTCTAGACGCCGCTTTACTCGATAGGAGACACTCGCAGCTGCAGCTCACAGCAGCCAGAACCGCGCGAAGCAGATCCGTTATGACGGGGATTCAGTGATCTCTCCTGATTTAGTCCCGGTGTAGTCCGAGTGTAGACCTAGTACAGTCCAGGTCCAGCGGCAATTTCAAAGATCGGCTGCACGGAGGCTGAGGCTCTCGTGCTCTGCGTCGTAAACACATCCAGATGCAGCCATCTCCGCGTGCGCTGTTCCTCACAGGCGCTCGAGCGCTGGATGTGGTAATCAGTGTCCGCGTGGGGGCGGGGGCGAGCACAGAATGATGGTGCACGTGCACAAGCGCGCGCCCTCCAGCTGCCCCTCGCGGTGCTACTCTGCTACTCTCAGCGTACTGCAGCTCGGGGGCGGGTATAGGGCTTTACCCCGCCCCCAGCCTTTAGCCTATCTCCCGGTTTCCATGGTGTTCTAGGGGTGCCAACTATTGGAAAACAAAATAAGGCACGACTAAACCGTGTCTTCAACTCAAAGGTTTGCCAACATGACAAAGCTCCCCGATTCACAGGGTAACAGGTGGCATTCATTGATGTGATGTAGATATGTTCCTTGAGTATATGGTTCTCATCTCCCTTATCCGTATTACCAAAGCCTACATGCCAATCCTAACCGTGAGCCCAATCTTTACCCTAAGGAATAAAGAAGGCACCAGGGAACAACACTGGGCAGACTCCCTTGAAGCCAATAGGTCTATCCCACATCAAGAATACATGTTAGGTCTTAGGTCACTGTTTTAATTTCTGCATCCACCATTCATAAGTGTTTGACCTGAACACTTCAGCAGGTAAAACATTCCCATCCATCACAATGCACTTGGGCAGTCGTCACGACAAACGGTAAAAAGATACACATGTTGCTACATAAATTACAGGCACAATCTCGACAGGCTATAACAGAGCGGTGGAGAGGACCTTGACTTTTCGCCGCAGTCTCACTTGTCCATGTGTGGGCAGTACAGTGCTGGATGCTACCCGTCCTCCTCCACACATCAGTTATGTAAGAACACCAAAGAGTAGCCCATATGGCACTGAGATACTGGGAGTATTTTTAAATGCTGCTTTGTTCGATATGAATTCAAACAGCTCTCTGGCCCTAAGCTACAGAAGCATGATGAAAAGGGTGAATGTTCCAGGAAGTTGTAGACCTGCTCCAGACAAGATCCAATCTATATCCAGGAGGAAGAGTCATTTATACATGTATTTCCGCTCGGCCGTCTGCCTGCAATAAGATATAGCCCTTCTTTTTTAACCCCATGTGAGCAAATGCATTATAAGACCATCTTAGTTGTTTACAAAAGGCACAGCAATCACAACTCAATCTGGGGGTTGTCTTCAGCTGCGATGGAAAGCAGGGTGTCAACAGAGTTTATGGAAAACAGCAAGGCTTTTGTCACGATCCAATACATATCACGATACTCAATGGCCGATCGAATACGTATTGTGATATAGAAAGTTATTATGATTAAGTAATACGGTAATCTTCAAATGTGTGAGAAGAAAACAGTCATGTGTCCAAACCAGTGTGCCTCGACTATTTTGCCCATTTTAAAGAATTTTTCATCAAAGCATAACTTTATATTCATGCCATTTGTTGCTGTTACTGGAAAACAAAGTCCAGAGTCCAGAATAAAAATGCCTCCAAACACAAGTGTTGAAAGTATTGTGATACCTGTTAAAGTGTCAGTATTTGTTACTGCAGCAAAAAGTATTGCGATACGATATTTTGTCCCAGCCCTAGAGAGTCTGTAGATCAAGTCTGTAGATGGCCCTGGTGGAAAGTAATGAAGTACGATATGAATATTTGGTACAATAAATGTTCTTTTCATAAAGTATTTCATAAAGAGTAGTTTGTACTTTTACTGTAGGTATCGTTTATTTTGTATTTTGGTTAAATGCATTTTTTGCAATGATCTTTTTGTAGATGTCCAGTTGACTTTAAAGGTTGTACTTAAGTATTCTGACGACCAGAATAATTAAGTCAGAAAAAGCCTGCTGCATAGTTTGTATAGAGTTGATCTATTCTTATCTTAGCACGGGCTTCTTCTGTTTCTTTTTTTTTATGTGTATGCCCGAATAGTTCTGTAATGTATTATTAAATGTTTTTCTAGCAGTCTCTTCTGTTGATAACAAGACAATTCTTCATGAAACAATGCACTGAACCATTTCACAATCTGTGTAAAACACTTTTAATATTTTACTTCACGTACAGTGTGTTTGAAAGTGGATACTTATATTGATTAGGACTTGATTGGGACAGTGAAAGTGAGGCTATTTAGGTTTTTGAAAACTGATTTTAGTCATGGGACCAAAAATTAACAGCTTATTCTGATTTCTGATTTCTAAAGATTTGTCTCAAGAACCAAAACACAAAATGTAAACACAACCAGGGTTAGAGGACATAATGACAGTGACCTTACAAATGGACAATGAATACTGATGTGGAGTGGACGGTACAAATAAGCAGCAGTGAGACACTACTTTGTCATTTTTATTTTTTTGCAGTGGTGGATAGAGCGCATGTGCATCACTGGGCCCCTCAAGGTCTTGGGCTCCAATGTGTTTGCACTCTCTGCACTGCCTGACGTTACACCCTGGGGACACAGATGGGTGAATGTTATGAACTAATGAACACAAATATTTCCCTATCTGTAGCACACAGACAAGACTTTTAAGTTAAATCTCACTGTTGGAAAAAGTATGGCAATGTTGATATATGACAAGGCAACGCTGCCCTCTGGTGGTCAGCTAACGTAACACTATTTCACTCATGCTGATATCTGCAAACCAGTGCAGGCATGTTATGTCTCGAGCAAGAAATAGGGGAGACCGGGGAGGGTGGCAAGTTCGTTGGCAACACTTGTTTGAGCACCTGACACGAGCCTTCGAGCTAGGATGCCCTACTTATATACAAAATACTTTGCTGGCGACAAACGGCACTGAAGAAAAAAAAAAGGAAATCACAGGTGCCGTGAGTTGATGTCAAGTCCAAACTTTTCCTCGGTTACAACCGTCCCCAGGACCCCCGCATGTGGCTGCAAAAACACATTCAACCTACAATTAGCCTACATAAAATACGCCCATTGTCTACAATAGGCTATAAATAAACGACACACAAATGTGTTTTGTAAAATAACACTTTCATTAAATATGCACACACATAGCCTACGGCAAATATTAGCAACATTTTATGTGGATTAAACCAGCGGTGGTCAAAGTACTTTCATTATTGTGTAGACCTTTATCTTTCAAATGTAGAGGAGTAAAAGTAATAAGTTACCAACCAAAACACTAGTACTCCAGTGAAATATAGATACTTCAGTACAATGACTTTGTTACTGACATTTTTCAATAAAACTTTAAGTGAAATTATTTTGCGCGCTGTCTGCACCATAGACTGAGATATTACCTGTCAAACAGCAGATGGCGCTGTCTGGGGGAAAATAAACGTCGTTACTACTATTCTTGCGCTGTGATTGGTCGAGCAGTACGTCCATCAACTGTGGTCCCGCCCTTCGCTTCAGACTGGGAACAGGTTGAAAAGAGCAGGAGGAGAAGAATTACAGCAGTGTGCAGGTTAAAACTCGCCCCGACACAAACTGGTAAGCCCTTTAACTGCCCCGTGAGTCCTTTATCTGTCGACGTATAGATTGTTCCTCTTTTACTCATTTCTGTAATATTTTCGCCGCGATGTGGCGTTCGTAGAGCTTTGTTTTGTCTGCCGCTTATTCCATGCGTCCTCTCGCGCGTTATCCCGTTAGCTACAGCTATGTCCCGTGTTATTAAAGTCAACAGCGCTTCTTATCTAGTCTATACTGATATTAAGTGTTTTTTGTCTAAATGATTTGTACACTTGCCTGAATATTGACACCTTCAAGACAAGCACTCAAGCTCCCGCACACAGTTTTTGCTGACCTGCATTTAGAGACGTTACTCGTGCTTTGTGGCTAGCTAAGTAGTGGAAGCTAATGCGTCCGTACAATTCACAAATTGTAATAGTTCATGATCGTAACTTACAAGGCAATTTCAACGCTTCATTGATTGCTTAAGTTAAATTGAGAAAGCTATTATTGTGTTCAATTCATCTTGCTTTTGTTCGCATCAGTTGAACAAGTGATTCTGGTCCATTATCATCATTAAGAATTTCGTAAACATTCATTTAAGAGCATGCATGCAGGTATCAGAGTCTCTACAAAGCACTGTATAGATTTCGATTCATGTCACTTGAAATAGATAACATTAAGGTATGTATTTGTTTCGATATTATAGATATTCATTGCCTTTTGTGTACAAAATATACAACACTGGAACCACCATTATGCAATTTGACAGGTTATTGTGAAGGTATTATGCAGTTATGACATATATTATTACTCTTAAAACATTTTAGCTTTGTAGGACAGGATGCTTACACTACTGTAAGTGCAGTCAAAGTGTTAACATGATTTCCTGTTTCCCTTGAGTGCGCTGTGTGTGAGTTGTCACGTCTCTCCTCCTCTACCCTTTCCCTCTCTTGGGCTGCAGGAAGGGCTCAGCGCAGCCTGGGTGCCCAGGGATCCACTGCCCGAGTGTGGGGAGGACAGCAGCGGCCGAAAGCCCGCAGCAGACATGAACCACACAAAGGGTGGCCTGGTCATCTTCACGGCCAACTCACACCCGTCGAGCCGCGAGCTGGGCAAGAGGATAGCAGAGTGAGTACCTGTCCCCTGTGGCGCACACACTTAAGATCTCAGGACATTAGTGCTGGTTGGACTGGTTATTTCACTGTAAACATGACACTGTAAAATGGCAGTCTCAGCGTGAGAGGAATTTGTCTGAAATAACATCGTCTGACTGTTTATACTGGCTACAGGAGCACATTGCATTGCTTTAATTTCAGCGTCAGCTTTCAAACCAGTGGCTCAAACTTTATTGTCGTGCAGAAACAACTTTATGTCGTATGTAATGTAGTATTTCCTTTTTAAAACCTACCTAAAAAGCTGAGCCCCTGTTGACTGCATATTTCATTTCAAATCCTGTTGCAGCAGAGATCCCATACTGATTTACATATTCCACCTGGACAAACAAACAAGGGACATAAGGTGCAGCAAACCCTGGTGAACTACACATTACAAAACAACTGGTGTACTTTGGCTGAACCAAAATATTCAATTTGTCAATATAAATGATCAACTGTGTTGCAATGATTGCAGTGATGATAAACCTATTGGTTCAAAGTCTTCTTTTGCAAAATAAGTGAGTTTAAATTCAAAACAAATGCATTTACAACTGTAAAGTATAGTTGTTTTGTACACAAATTCAAGTTATTGCTTCAATCATAATGCCATATGCTTGTGTAGCCTCATTTCAAGCCTTTGCACTCCTGGTGGTGTTGATTTTAAGGGTAGCACTCGAGCCAAGTGTCGCACTTAACTGGAGCTAATGCTGTGTCCTCTTCTCAGGCGGTTAGGGGTGGAACTGGGGAAGGTGCAGGTCTACCAGGAGGCCAACAGAGGTGAGTTAAATGTGTTCTGAAACAGTCACTTAAACATACTTAATCTAGTCTTGAAATTATTCATACTTAACATAATAATTGTACTCTGTGGCAACATAAACAAGTCTTAGACATGACCTTGTTATTTTTAGTGGTGGTTAGTGTTTAGTGGTTCATTGGGGGCTTGTTGTGGAACACTGCCCTGTTCAGTTTGACTCAGTGGAGGTCTGGGTGCAGAGAGGGACAGTACAGGCCACTCAGGCAAACGAGCTTCAACAGCTATTCTGCACTTGCTCCGCTCGCTCATTGTTTGTTTGTTTGTTTGTTTCCATAGAGACACGAGTCCAGATCCAGGAGTCTGTGCGAGGCAAAGATGTGTTTGTGATCCAAACTGCGTCCAAGTAAGCGTGCACACACACCACTACTGGACAAAGATGACACATAATACCTCTTAAATGTTGAAAACAGAAACAGAGAGTGATGTTGGCACATATGTGACAAAATATAAGTTGAATTTGCCGTTTTTTTGGTTAAAGAGGATCAGTCTGAATAGTTGTAGTACTTTATGGGATTTGAACCTATGCTTGTGGGAGGGGGCTGAACAGTCCATGTGCTGTCTCCTTCATAATTGGAGTTACCATTCACACTACAGTGTTATATTAAGTATCTCTGCAGCTAATGAAGTTGTTCCATGGCTCTTTTCTGTAGTTTTTAGTGAATGTTAGCCATGGAAAATACTTACTTGTGCCAGAAATATGGCGATTTTAAACATTGTAGGTGCCATCATCACCTGTGTCTGTTTGTGTCAGGGATGTGAACACCACCATTATGGAGATGCTAATCATGGTGTACGCATGCCGGACGTCCTGTGCCCGAAGCATCACTGGAGTGCTACCCTACTTCCCCTACAGCAAGCAATGCAAGATGAGAAAGAGGGGCTCCATCGTGTCCAAGCTCATCGCCTCCATGATGTGTAAAGCAGGTGAGCAGTGAGTTAGTGGTGAGAATGTATTTGTAAGAGGTTTCTATAAACGCAGTACGTGTCTTTCTATGTAGGCCTGACCCATCTGATCACCATGGACCTCCATCAGAAAGAAATACAGGGCTTCTTCAACATTCCAGTGGACAATCTGAGAGCGTCTCCCTTTCTGCTGCAGTACATCCAGGAGGAGGTACTGCTACAACTTGTGTCTGCAGACATTCCCAACATGAATGTGCCTGACAATTGATGCTACTGTTCCTGCAGATTCCCGACTATAGAAATGCTGTGATAGTGGCTAAATCCCCCGCTTCTGCTAAACGGTATGTCTTCCACCAGTAGCAGCAGCAGGAGCAGGCTCTATAGGCCACTTTGTACATGCATTCCTGCGTATTAGCTGTAATAGAATTGCACTTACCCTTTGTGACAGTAACAATAAGCCAGTTCTTTATAGAGTTTAATATATTGCAATTTTAGTGTGGTCTTCATCTGTTTATTTAGCAGCAGGTCTTGGTGTTGTGTTATAACTTGAGTAAGTGCAGTATTCAAGTGTGTGTGTTGTCCTGCTCCTTAAAGCCACTGGGTGGAGCTAAAGAGGCTTTTACATCTAGTGTAGAGAAGCATTGAATGGTGAAATTATACATTTAATTTTGTCATCTATCCCCATATAGCCCTGGACATGTTGAACTGGGGAGGCACATCACATGAAATAAGATCCAAGAAGAAAAACATGTCTTAGGCATCAGTGCAATTTTCTGTATTCATTTTTTAATCCTCATTGATTGTCAGGCCAGTCACAAATGTCCTAAAACAAAATTCGATCCTGCATTATCGTCTAAAAACACACTAGAACTGACGGGCACTTCTACTTATTGTTACATTTATGTCTCTCTAGTTAAAGTTTTCTGAAGTATATTTGGTTGTGACGCACAGTGCGCAGTCGTTTGCCGAGCGTCTGCGGTTGGGCATCGCCGTCATCCACGGTGAGGCGCAGGACGCAGAGTCTGACCAGGTGGACGGACGACACTCCCCTCCCACTGTCAAAACCACTGGAGCCATACACCCCAGCATGGAGATCCCACGTAAGACTGCCCCTCTCTGATCCATTGTCTGCCATTTGTATATACAGGACGAGCTGATTTTAGATTTAGACGATGTAGAAAGCGTTATTTTGCACGTCACAAGTCGCAGCAAAGTAAGAGCGCGTACAACAGGGCACACCAGATCAGACTTCAGAGCTTTGAAACAGTCACAGCAGCAGATCTTCCAGCCCTCAGTTAAAATCAGTTTACATGCAGTTAGTATGGTTTCATCGCCTCTTCAGCAATACAACAAAGACGGCAGTTTATTTTCGATGCACTTTCAAAAAAAGTGAACTCGTTTCAGTGCTGATCCCCAAAGAGAAGCCTCCAATCACAGTGGTGGGGGATGTTGGAGGACGTATCGCCATCATAGTGGTGAGAATGTGGACTGAGTGAAGGCTCTATACCTTAACTCCCCAGAGGAATGACTCATCCTTATGTGTTTGTGTTAGGACGATATCATTGATGACGTGGACAGTTTTGTGGCCGCAGCAGAGACCCTGAAGGAGCGAGGAGCCTACAAGATCTACGTCATGGCCACGCACGGCCTGCTGTCATCAGATGCACCGCGATTCATCGAGGAGTCCGCCATTGACGAGGTACTTTGTGTACAGGAGGTCAACTGAAGTTGGGGATCACACAAAAGCAGGACTATTTTTACCTTTTATTGGGGACATTACGTAACAAATACCTCAATATAGTGTAAGAGTAAGACTATAGAGTACACTGTGTTCCAAATTATTATGCAAATTGGATTTTTGTGTCAAAAAGGTAAAAAAAAAACAATAATAATGAAACTCATGGATGGTATCGTGTCTTGGGGCTCTATGAATCACTGACATTAATCTCAGAGACCTGGGATGATTAGTTTTCAGGTTAAGCCCAGTTAAGGGAAAAACTACTGAAAAGGGTGTTCCACTTTATTATGCAGATCATCATTTTCAAGCAATATGGTAAAGAAAAAGGGTCTCTCTGCTGATGAAAAGCAGGAAATAGTTGAATGCCTTGGTCTAGGTTTGAAAACCTTCGATATTTCATGAAAGATTAAGCAAAATCATCGTACTGATAAGAGATTTGTGGATGATTCAGAGCACACTCCGTTTTGTGCCGATAAAGGCACAATATGGACGGTTTCTGCCAGACAAACACATCAGATTAGGAGAACAGATGCCACAAAGCAGCATACAGGTATTTGAAGCTGCTGGTGCCTCTGGAGTCCCCCAAACATCAAGGTGTAGGACCCTCCAGAGGCTGCAGTTGTGCAAAAACCTTCTATCCGGGCCTCCCCTAAACGGTTAATTGAATGCTGATGAACAGAAACGGCTGCAGTGGCTCAGAAATACATGAGGACTCATTTTCAAACAGTCTTGTTCACTGATGAGGCCGTGTAACCCTCGGTGGTCAAATCAATGGAGTAGTGGATGGTTGGTGAATGACCACAATGTCCCAACAAGGCTGTGACGTCAGTAAGGAGGTGGCAGAGTCATGTTTTGGGCCAGAATCATGAGGAGAGAGCTGGTCGGCCCCTTTAGGCCCTTTTAGGATCCCTGAAGGTGTGAAAATGACCTTTGAAAAATATGTGGAGTTTCTGACTGACCACTGTCTTCTTTGCTACAAAATGAAGAGCCGTGCTTTCCCTAACAAAATCCTCTTCATGCATGACAACGCACCATGTCCTGCTGTAAAGAATACCTCTGCATCACTGGCTGCTATGGGCATAAAAGGAGAGAAACTCATGATGTGGACCCCCTCCTCCTCTGACTTCAACCCTATTGAGAACCTATGGAGCCTCAACAAAAAAACTTCTATGAGGGTGGGAGGCAGTTTTCATCCAAACAGCAGCTCTGGGAGGTTATTCTAACACCCTGCAAAGAAATCTAAGCAGAAACTGTCCAAAAACTCACAAGTATAATGGATTTAAGAATTTTGAAGCTGCTATCACACAAGGGCTCCTTTGGTAAAATATAACTTGACCTGTTAATATTTTTTTGATTGAAATAGCTTTTGATTTCAGTAAATATGACCTCCAAATGCTACAAATTCAACAAATGACCATTTTCAGTTAATTACAAGCTTTAAAATGTATTGAAACGATGAGTTGCATAATAATTTGGAACAGTAGATTTTGAGGTTTTTACTATATTTATTTTTGAAAAAAATACTGTTATCACTAGGAATTTTTTTCCACCACATTTAAATGATCCTCTACCATTTAAAGACTTGAAAATTATGCTGACTCTCATTTGAGTTGACAATTTGGAAAATCTTAGAAAAATGTAATTTGCATAATAATTTGGAACGCAGTGTACATGAGGGCAAAAGGGAAAGTCTAAATGTATGTTCAGCAAAATGTCCTTCAAATTGTCCTGCATCTTTGTGAGTCTTGAAAAGAATTGAATAAATCATGTCCATTTTAACACCGTTACCAGCCCCGTCTGTCAAATCTGTAAGTTTGCTTCTGTATCGCAGGTGGTGGTGACCAACACAATCCCTCACGAGCTGCAGAAGCTCCAGTGTCCAAAGATCAAGACGGTGGACATCAGCATGATTCTGTCTGAGGCCATCCGCCGCATCCACAACGGAGAGTCCATGTCCTACCTGTTCCGCAACATCGGCGTGGACGACTGAACGCAAAGCCTCTCGATTAAAAAAAAAAGTACTCAGAGAAACGCCACACACTTCGCCCGTGTAGTACTAGCACCGCCACTTACTAACGCTCACCCAGACTGAAATGTGCCCTTAGACTGACCAGGTCTTCAAAATAAAAGCCAATGACTGCCCTCTTTGTACTCCTTACCTCTGTTACCATGACTAACACGTTTGTAACTCATCTGAAACTGCGGAATGTCTTTTTTTGTTTTTTTCAGTATTGTGACTTGTACTGCAGTGTGTCAGTGCCTTGGACAGAAATATTCATAATAACACGCCTTCACAGATCGATACCGTTACTTAGAATCCAGATTGAAGAATCCGTTCTTCTTCTAATCACCGTAACAAAGAGCATGTTTAGTTGTTCTGTTAAGGCAATGTTTTGTGTTTTGTAACCGAGGTGATCTCGAGATGACCCGAAGGTACTTGATGTGTTTGGAGAAGCAGACAGGAGAAAAGAAGCAGGTCGGCGTGTGTGACTGGAGTGTCAAACACGAATTTAAAATACCAGTTTTTTATATTTTAAATTATTTAACAAAAAATTCTAAATGTATTTATGTGCTGACCGTAGCCACTTCTTTACTCTTGTCTGCCAACACGTAACTCCAGAGATCACCAAATACCACACTGTCTCTTAAGATCACTTCTCATTTTTTTGTGTGAATAGGCCTTTATGTAGCTAAGAGTTAGCCATATGTGTTGTTGCCATAGTGCTTAGCTGCTCACATACACATGTACTCTGTGCTAAAGCTGAACTGGAAAGCTTTTGTCAAACTCATTTCATTATGTGCCATCGATTATCATGGTTTTCAAACAAGTGTCTGCCATGTTCTCTGGAAATCCCGAATTCTCAACTACCTACAAAAAGCTCTTGGGAGTTATCTGAATTATCACTGGCAACTAATTTTCTTTTTTGTTTTGTTTTTTGGACAGACAATATTTGACTGAAGCAGGTCTTTGTCACTGAATCAGGTGTTCCTAATGTTTGTATTTATTTCGAGCACTGATGATAATAAAAGACAAATCGTGCTGTATTTCTGAGCGTCGTCTGTGACACATGAGCACGACACACCACATATTATTCATTTCTTTATTAATCCTGACAGGGTTATTGAGACAAACATGGTGGCGTGAGCAGGAGGACATGGGAGTTTTGTAAAAGATTGTCCTACTCCACTGTTGACACACATACGATACCTCACCGTTTACACTGATCAGCAGCTTTAATTTGATACACCAAGTCAAAAACCATAATCATCGCAGTGAAATGCATCGAAACAGGTGTACCAAATTATTGTAACTTGCAAGTGTTTTATAAAGATATGAATAATAATTAAAGAAAAATCTCCCTTGTTTTTATTACTATTACCAAGAAAAGGCACCTGCTCAAGAGAGTGTCTCAATGCCGACAGTTCATTCAAATAACTGCACATTGTCATTTAAGGACTATTTAAAGCATAAGGAAGTGACAAAAACAGAAATGTTGAACGCCTTTCCACAACGCAATGGCTTATTGGGGTTCGAAAGGCAAAATCCATCTACAATCGGCGCTACAATCCCTCAGTGTGACTAGACAAGCAGGGCAAGTATAGAGACAAGGCATTCACATATATGAAAAGTGAGAACTGACATTTACACAGCCGTTTCATCAATGGAAATCTGTGTATTATGGCTCGTTCCCTCTAAAAGTCAGATCAGCAGGAGGCCTTTTGCACAAATGCGTTCAATTATTGATATTGATCGTTGACGTTGGCATTAAATTAATACATAAATACATAGAAATGACGTTGATTTTCAGAGTTGACCATTGAGCAATACTTTTGATATATAATTTAAAAAGCAAGTGATAGTCAGTGTAAAGACAATGAATGGTGATAGTCTATTAGTGTAAAGGCTTTAGGCATCACACATTAATACATGACCTCAATGCATACACCTCAAAATAAAATACTGTTTATCAAATTGGTATGGCCACACATTTAGTTATTATTAACAAGAGAATAAAAGCATATATACAAGACCTGGGGCAATTACAAGACCGAGATTGTGGGCATAAAGGATGTTAAAGAAGCAAAGCTTAAAGGTGCAGTGGGTAAAACGGTTAATTCTGGTAATCATTTTACGTGACAAAAGTGATTTTGAATATAATTTATATAACCTATCATTCCGAAACAAGACATAGAAATTCCCTCAACACCACACACGGCACCTTTAAACTGCTTTTGTAAAAATGACTGGACATGTTTCCTTGTGGATTCTACACAAATCTAATCGGAGCTTGCCAGCAAGCTTTTCCAGAAAAAGGAAAAAAAAAAACTCTTTCTGATGATAAAACCTGTGGAGAAACACACTAGCTCTACATTTTAGTGCAATGCTCTATCGGCACCACATGCAAATATTCTATTCCGACCGGCCCGACCTTTTCGAAATCCTACTGCAGTAATTCACAAGAGGAAGAAATGTGTGTGAAATCCCAGTCAGATACCTGTGACATCTACAGACCCGCAAATAACTTTTGGTTGGTAAATGTAGGTACTTCATGTCAAGCGCAAACTTGTTTTTACGCTCTATTTAAAATACTGCCACTGGACCATCTACTGATCTGCTAATGACAATTGTGTGTTTACATGCGCAAAGCAGAGTTCAACATGTAGAGAGAAAACACAAAAATGTGTAGGATAAATTGTGATTTTCTAGCGTTCCATATAGCACACATTTACCACTGCCATTTCTTACTTAACTGATGAATTGTAGCCTCTGAATGTGAAGGATTTTTATTAGATTTTTTTTTAGCTTCAGTAAAATGTCATTTTTGTGCATGTAAAAACACAAGCCATTTAGTAAACACATGTTGTACTGTATATACACCACAGAAGTCACACCCTGTTTGCCATTGATGTCAAGAGATGAATTCCTGTTGTTTCCTACTTTCTACCTACCTAAATACTTTTAAATACACATACAGAATATGTACAAACAATATGCCACCAAGTTTTCAATACACACTCCATTGCTTCAGTTTAGGCTGGATACAGACCTAAGTTAAGTCCCTGGATTTGATCGGCCACCCAAATTGTCTATAAAAACATGATAGCCATTGTGTTTGACAGTTCTCAAAAATGTATGGCAACAGCAATCCCATCAGCCAGTCGACTTCTTCAGCCGGTCCCTCTGTAAAGCACTTTGTGACGAGCCAGAAGTCATAACATGCTGTGAAAAATTCCAAGAATATAATACGCAAATATTCCATTTTGATTGCCAAGCACGTTGCCAGGAAGACACACAAGTATGATAACTTGTGACAGGAGATGCATTGTGGGATATTGAGTGATGGGGGGGCGGGGGCTGTACTGTCTGTTATAAGTTGTAGTCCATTCCCAGCATGATAGTGGATTGGTTGCAGCAGACAAACTAATAAAAAGGCAGCATTCTTCCTCAGAACAGCACAATTCTAGGAGGAGTTGGGGGTTTTCAGGGCATCCACTTTGGTCTCCAAGTCACTTATCTGAGGAAACAGCAGGAAATTGTTCAGTATTTTTAGGGAGAATGTGTATAAATAGATCAAGATTTGAGATCCCAAGCCAGAGGAATGTTTGTAGTTGGACAGAGGACAAAAATGGGAAATACTTGGGATGTTTTGTGATATCACTGTGTGATCAGTCACAAACCAGTGGATCTACAGGTAGACCTTTGACGCAGCCCCAGCAGATCTCAGCTTAAATTCATAAATGTCAGAACACTACTCCCTTACTTTCAGCCACATAATATCTACATACTTTTTTTCTCTAAAAAGTATTCAGCTTTCATGCAGATATTAAGTGGCTGAAAATAATGAGTTCTATCTGGCAACACGAATTATAAATCTGACCCTTAATAGTAGCAGTCGTCGTCGCAGTATAACTAAATGGTCTAAACTTACATAGCGCTTTTCTACCTTCATTAGGCCCAAAGCGCTTTACAGCAAGGAACCAGACACTCTCTCTTTCATACACCAGTGTACGCAGACACTGGAGGCACGATGGGTGAAGTGTCTTGCCCACGGACACAATGACAGTGTGCACCTGCAGGAGCTGGGAATCGAATCCCTGGCCTTCTGATCATGAGACGACCCACTCCACTGTAATAGTGTGCCTGTCGCCCCACTATTACAGTGTAGCAACATAATGATAATAACACAGGGTATTAGGCCTGTCCATGCTGGGAGATCATTCCCATCTCTCAGACTGTTTACTCGAAAAAGGTCTAGACAGAGCTCAGTCAATCAAATCAATGCATGGAGCTCTTAGCAATCTGTGTCTCTGTGACCAAGACGGTGACCAGGAACGGTCTAGTCTGAGTAATGCTTTATGTGCATTTTGTTTGTGAAATGTCTAACACTTGCTGTTTCAGTTCAGCTAATAAAACATTTGCGACCAATATTCATTATTAAATATCAGTCCTCCTTGTACTACACAGGCTTGCCAAGCTCTTTTCAGTGTCCAAATACATGTAATTACATGAATGTGACTGCCCTGTCAAGCTTTTTTGATATGAGTTCCTGTACACGACATACACGTTTCTTTACTTGACAAATAGTGTAGTGTGTGGTAATGGCCAGACCTTCTCCTGGAGGTTGACTGTCTCCTCGTTGTGAGTGGCCTGGCTCTGCTCCTCCACCTGCTGCTGCTCGGCCTCTTTCCTCTGAAACTCAGCCTCCCTGAAACGCACAGCTCTGTGTTAAGACTTTACAGAATATATTAATGAAATACAGTGTAATCTTGTTCTCTTACTTCTGCTGGTACTCTTTGATGAGCCTCTTGGCTTTGCTGTATTTCCGCTCCAAGGTTTGGTACTGAGACTGGGTTTCCTTTAGGTGTTCATCGACTGCCTGTCAGACAAACATACACGTGCAGTATGAGTAGACTCAGTCACTGGTCACATCTTTATCAATTATTGTTTAGAGATGCTTTCACTACAAAACTGCTCCCTGGCTGTGCTGTTTTTCCCCATTTCAACACCTTAGTTGTAACTGAACATTTACAACATGAGGAGTGGCCTTCAGTCTGTCTACATGCCGCAGTTTGCTGACAGTGCTGTGTGCATTACCTTGCACAGAGACTGTGCCTCCATCCAGTAGCCCTCGAGCTTCTCCATGCGCTCTTTACTGTCCCTGATGCTTTGTTCCAACTGAGCGCGCTCCATCCTCCAGCGCAGCCGGTCCTGCTCGGCATGTGCCAGCTGTGACAGAGTCATGTCAGAGCACAGTTAGCGCTGTCTGTGCAGTAACACTGGGTGTTTGATATCAGTTACGAGAGCTCACCTTCCTCTTCAGCAGCTGGACCTCAGCCTGAGTAACAGCATGTTTGATCTGGAGCTATAAGATATATTCAAATGTCTTTAAAATGATTACATGAGTTATGGACCAAGACACAGACATACGGAAATGGTTATTGAGTTTTCCTTTTCCAAATTATTTTTTATTTTAAAACTTTAGTGTCACTATTGGGGGAAGTTGGTCTTATCAAGCAAACGTCTATATCTACTACTAGTCCAATGTTTCAAGCATTTATAAAATGTGTTTATTTAGTTGATACCTCTTTGAATTTATGTGCCAGTTTCTCCGGGTCCAGCTCCACTGGAGACAGGGTGTCCTGGTGCTCTGCCAGGTCAAAAACCTCAATGGAGTTTGGAAACATCGGGCTCATCTCCTCCTCCTCATCTGTGGCATACTCCCCTGTCTATGGACAACACATGTGACTTTATATTAGATAACACGAGAACTGCCCCAAGGGGAGGAGTGGGAGAGGACACAAGACTGATAAAACGGTTACAGTCAATGTTAGATTTTTTTCTGTAATACAAGGAATTCACTTTCTGCGTTCTTAAAACACAATAAGCAAGTGACACTAATTTTATTTCACCAGTAACATAAGACTGTTCTTGTTTATATGTAAGATTCTATGAGGCTGTGTCATTGGATTTGACTTTCAGATAGTGTCTTCTTAAAGGGGACATATGGCAGCAGGCCCAAAAGAAGCCCACAGTGTGAGTGTGACATTACAGATGAGGTTATGGAAACAGGCTACAGCAGTTCAACGACGAACACAGGACGACATCTGTGAAACTGGAGGCATCCCGCCTTTCTAAATGTCTCCTGCTAAAAGGCTTTGCTCAATCAATACCTGGCTGCCAACCACTCTCCTCCAGGTTCTCCTCTGCAACACTAAACAAATTAACTTCACATTAGCTCTTGTCCATGTTGACAGAAACATACCACTACTGCTGACAAAAGATTTAACATAAAAGTGTTTTGCTTTGTGGTATCTCTGGAAGGCTATCAATACCTCAGCCCATCTCTGACAAGAAAAGCGCAGGTCTTTGTGCTTGTGTTGTTCGAGAGCATCATATTAAAGGACTTTAATATCCTTTAGGAACTGGCTTTAATATCGAGATGCAGTCTGCTGTATATGGAGTCTCTGGATGTGATTGCAAATCAGTAGACACATAATGAAATAGGTGCCTGAAACTTAAGTCTGGGCACAGTTTCTTCAGCCACAGGGTAATTCTAATAAATAGATTCCTTCAATTCATTTATAACAAGTAATTAGATCATTTCTCTTTTTAGGTACACACTATATTTCGTATCCAGTGGTCCCCAAAGGGGAAACCCCCCCTGGGGGGCCTTAGAGACACTGCAAGGGGGCCCCAAAGCTTGTCTACAAAACAAGTACTTTGAAAAAATATGTATTTTTAAAGGAAATATACATTTGCTACATTATACTACTTTAAACCAGTGTTCATTTTGACAACATGTTTTAATTTAGTTTTAGTCTTTTAACGAAAATGTCCTTTTAGTCGAGATTTAGCCAAATAATTTTCTTAAATTTTAGTTTAGTTTTAGTCGACTAAAATAGCATGGACATTTAGTCGACTAATGATATTTAATTATTTAATGATATTAATTATAATCAGATTTAATAAAGCTCCACTGCTTTATGGAGCTTCCAACATGAACAAAGCTTGGAGCTGTTCCTTTGGCAGTGATTGATCTGGACATTTTAGTCATAGTTTTAGTCCAATTTTAGTCGGCAAAAATATTACATTGACTAAAAGTAATATTTTAGTCGACAAAATGAACACTGCTTTAAACCAGTATTTAGCCAGCAGTCCCGGCTAAATGTTGCTTTTTATTGAATCTTAGATATAAAAAATAATAACAAATTCCTCAGAATGTCCCAGACTTTGGAAATGGCTTATGCTACTGCATGAATACTGTATATTCTGGGATTGGCTTTACAGACATGACCTGTTTTTGTGAGTCCACATTGGCTCATGGCATCAAATATTTTCATATATATTTCATTAATATGATCTATCTATGTGACTAGATATTCAAAGGATTTTACAGTAAATACTTGTGATGCTGATGTATTGGCAATTAAAAGCATGAGGACATGAGTCCACCACTGTCAACTATCCAATCAGAGTGTGAGAGAAGTCCAGGCTTTGGGTTGTCAGATCTTATAAACCAGTAGGCAATTAACCTAAATATATATAGTTAGGCAACACGCTTTCCTTTTGTCCCCGAAGTGCCTTTTTGAAAAGAAAAATAAGTGATTATTCTCCATACAGTGTCTTTTACAAGTTAACATAAAATATGAGAAAGACCAGACTGCTAAAGCCTATCTTATACAGTGCAGTGAAATGAAAAACATGTTTTTCTTGCAGTAGCATGATTGACCACCAGGTGGTGAAATGGACTGGATTTCCATGACAACCTACAGAGTTGTGTTTTCTATGGGCTATTCCTGTACCTCCTCATCTTCGTCCATGTACTGTTTGTATCTCTGCTCCATCATCTCCCTCTGCCACCGCTCCTGCTCCAGTGTCTGCTGAATGAGCTGGGCCACTTCACTCTGCTCCCCCGGCTTCTCCCGACCAATCATAAACCTGCAAAACGGTCAACGCCACCATTGTCAGATGGGAAGACTGTATCTGGAAATATCCAGGCATAAATAAAGAGGACATACTTGACAACGCCTGATGTATTACGTAAAACAGAGGCAGCGAAGGCCTGGGTCACGCCAACCAGACTGGTCCCATCCACTTCCACTATCAAGTCATTCACCTGGATCCTACAAATCAGGAGACAATATCATATACACAAGGTTAAAAATCATTTTGACCCCATTTTGATTGAAGTAGATTTATGTCAAATATGCCTTTTGTAGATAAATGCTTTACGATATTAAGCCATGTTATCATGCAGCAAACAAAGATCCACAGTAGGGAAGTTGAGTGCTTTTTTATGATTTCCTTGTGTACTGCATCATGTAGGTCAAATAGTTCACAAACACCTAAACCAGCTCAGCAGATGTACAGTGGAGTTAAATTTAGTTTCTTACTATTATTACTAATCTATTGTTACTATTATGTTTTAGAAAATGACAATGAAGTGAGTTTATGAAGGTCTATAAGCCAAGTACACGCTATTCCTGTCCGAGCTATATTTGAACTTATAATTAAGTCCACATGCAGTGCAGATGGAACAGACGTATAGAGTATGTGCACAGTCAGTCATATACGAACCTGCTGTCTCTCTGCGCCGCTCCTCCCTCGGTCACTGTCTTCACAAAGATCCCCAGCTTCTCCAGTCCCATATCTGCTCCCGCACCCATGCCAATGATACTGATGCCCAGGCCGTCACTGTCTGCAAATATGCCCAAGATGTCACAGAATACTTCAGTGCCACGGTTACAGTTTCTTCAAGACGCTTCTACAATTTTTAATACAAACCTGAGAATGATATATTTGATTTTTTAATAACTAAACTAGTAAAATGTAAACATCAAACAGCAATGAATGAGGAAAAAATGAAAGGTGTTCTTTTTTCTGCTTCACCACGCTTAATCACTCTCTCATGGCCATTATGTTTCGCATTACAAGCCGCTAATTGGGCTAATCCTTGCTAGGTTTAATCCTGTAAGGGGATAATGAGGTTGTGAGCAGGCAGACAACAGTTCACGACACTTGCAGTGCTGTCAGTACAGTGTGCAGGAGTTCTGTCTGCACCTTTCTCCAGGTCCACGGGGAACAGGTCCAGCTTCTCCACCCTCTTCTCCAGCTCATACTCCGCCGATGCCGCCATCGGGTCCACGTCATCGTTACGACGGTCGTAGTCCTCGTTTGAGTAGGTCGCGAACACCTAGTGAACACAGGGCAGAGGGCAAAGGTCAATGGCTTTGTGGTTATGTTGGGGAAAATTTAAAGACAGAGTATTCAGATGTTCATGAAACCTCACCTAATCATCCCGATATGTGGGAAACATGTTCAAATCATGCTTTACTGGCAACTATTTATTCACATCTTACATGTTGAAAAGCTTTTTGTGTTTACTTTTCTTTTTGGCTCTGAGCTGATGATCCAATCAGAAAGCAGAATGAGCCTATGGCTAAACCCAGTCAGAAATAAACGTAAAGCAATGCTCTCTCATTGCCTCAAATGGTGATAGTGCAGGCCTCGATTTGTCAACCTTAAACTCAGTGGCCTCATTGCCTTTGATAAACCACTCAAAGTGGATACGCTACTTAAGTAGTAGTAGTCACCTCCTATGGACAAGTGTGGCAAATGAGCAGTTACTATAACACTAAAAACAATGTGTCTGGTTTGTTCAAAGCTATTGTTATGTCAAATGAATAAATAAAATAAAATAAAATAAATAAAGTGTATTTTTGTACATCTCTTTAATATCTTTGATAACTGTAAATAGTGACATTAGCCTAATGTCTTCAGGCTAACAACTGCATAATCAATCTCAATTTACAAAGTTACTTCATTTGCTTTTAATGTATAAATGAATAGATAAGATGGATCTGCTGACGCAGTTGTTTTTCTGTAGCGATGCCGCCTCGTGCTTCACAGCTAGAAGGTCCAGGTTCGATCCCCGGCCGACGGGGCTTTTCTGTGTGGAGTTTGCATGTTCTCCCATGTCTGCGGAGGTTTCCTCCGGGTAATCCGGTTTTCTCTACCACTAAAAACATGTACAACAGGCCAGAATGAATGTAGTGTGTGAGTGGTTGGTGGTGGTCGCAGGGGCCGATTGCACAGACTGGTAGCCTCGCCCCCCAGGGCACCTGTGGCTACAATCGTAGCTTACCACCACTGAGTCTGGCGTGAAATAACAATGACTACAGGGTCGCGCTTTGAGAAACTTGGTAATACAGGCTTGTAAAGCACAATACAAGTGTAAGACATCATTATTATTATTATTAAATTACCAGAATGTGTAAAATTAAGACCCGTCTTAAAAATAACAACCTCGGCACTGATCGGATCCACACGCGCGGTTGGCATTTATTACAAGACAACCAGGCCCACTGAAATGCAAACAGTCCATAAATACAAAGATAATCACTCCTGACTTATAATATCATTGACTGATTACACTATGTCGGCCACAAATAACACAGGAACAATCAATATCAAGGAGCACAATACAGATTGCATTTCCAACTGCACAGAGATCATTTTGTGTGTGAAATAAGAGAATAACCTTCTCTTTTTAACGGCAGCGCAAACAATGCCCGTATTGTCCTGCCTCACTTCCCATTTTAAGCTGCAGCAGTTAATGGTTACGGTCCCAAAACTCGGACCCCTGTCGTTAGACGTACAGTGGATTCAAGACATTTCAGACTTTATGGTCTGTTTCATTATGTAGCAATCTGTTACTGTTTTGCAAATACATGTCTGATTACCCAACAATCATTCAAATGTCAAAAGTAGTAAAAGTAAATAGCAAGTAATACAGTACATTTTAGTAGCAGACTTCTACATAATAACTGGATATAATAGGGGGGTATGTTTACTTCCTGAGCCTACTGTACTCAGCGTCTACAGGGAATACGCCGCCCGTTGAATAACCTGCCTTGTCCATCTAAAAATACACTTCTTTCATGTTAAAGACATTAATAAATCATACAGCCTCGTGATTCATGTCCCCCCTTTCTCCCACTCTCCTTCACCTCCCTCCTGATGAAAAAGGGTCAGCCGCATCTGTCCCCAGCGACCAGGCCGGCGGTGGTCACATGATTCAGTTTCCATAGTAACTCGCTTGCCCACTGTGAGTTTGGCGCAAGCTTCAGCTTTTCGTCTCTCTCACTGTCCAAAGGGAATGTCGTAAGAGTGAAATGTACTGAATTGGACGTGGGAGAATCTGTTAATAAACATATGAATTTGATCATCCTGCATTTACAAGGCTGTTCTGTCTATAGGGATTATTCGAGCCTGAACAAGGTCAGAGGGCGTGATTGTCAAACTGTTTCCTGTTGTCACGTTTCCTTCCTGTTGAGTAACTTTAAAGTCGTTCAAGTGCGAGTATGGCCTTTCTGAATCATCCACTAACCCAGTGCAGCTCAACTATTATTATCGTAGGAGGATGAGTGACAGGACGAATGTACAAAACATGTCCCAAAGAGGCTCTCAGTATTAAAAGCATTGATATTGTAAACCCTAATTTACAATGAAAACAATTTGGAATAACTATTCTATCTGCTTATCTTCACAACTGCAAGGCCCAAAATGAGACTCTCTCACTCCCATTCATCTCTAACTCTGAGTGCCTGGGTCCAAAAACCAAAGTAAATCAGCACCTCACTCTTTTGTGTTTGAGTATGTTTCACATTCATAATGATTACTGATTGTAATGATGACATCACAACTTGACTTCCACTTTATACAGTACATCAACAAATTAATATATTTAATATTTGTCTGTCACTGGATTGTATGTATGCAATGCATCCTCTAGAGCAGAGGCGCCCAAACTTTTCAGGCCGGGACCCCTAAAATCTCTATGCAAACAACCCAGAACCCCCACTGCAAAAAACAATTAGTAATATAGATAATATTAAGCATAAAAAGATTTCAACTCTGGTTTATGTATTAAAATTGTTTAAGAGGCGAATAGAGTAATTACAAAATTCACTCAAGCGAGAGTATCTTAATTTTACTCAATAAGGAGTAAAAAGTAGTTACCAAAATAATTACCCATGTAACCTCATAAATGTTTGAACTTCCAAGTACTACCAAGCCTATATAAAAAAGAAAGATTAAATCAGGAGGAAACCGGGTCTAAAAAAGAGACCTAACTTAAATGCAACATGAATGAAGAAATCTCTAATTAAAATTGCACATGCCCCTGAACACCACCTGAAGACGCTGAAGTACGACCAGTGGAACACGTACCACAGCTTGTGAACATAATGGCATTTAAATCAAACTATTTGGCACGACATCAGTGGCTAATCTATAATATGCAAATGATCGATGTAATGATCGCACAAGGCTGAGCGGAGACACTGTGCTACTGTTTTTGCTGAAGGCTGTTAATTTATAACTCGCTCATTCCACAACGTTACAGCTCACGACTGCATCAATGTGGGAATGGGCTCAGGCGCTTGCCCTGTACTGTGGCGCACGTCTACCTAGAAATGAGAGTAGAGAGAGTGGGTTTACTGTACCAATAACAATGAAGTAAGGGGATTTGATTATACAGCAACAAACTCACTGCCTGGTGAAAGGTTCCCTCAAGATACTGCAGGTGCAAAGACAATACAATGCTGGTAACAGATCTGCCAACCACTGGGTTAGACACTCAACAAATCATGCAATAATCCTGTATAATACTAATATAGGGGATAATCCTGGTATAGACCCAATGTGCAATCATATTAGTCATTTACAGTAGTCCTTTAGTCAGAGCAGGTTTAGTCTGGGTCTAGCGGGACTAGGAAAACCCGATATTTCATAAGGTCCTGTTGGTACTTGGAAAGTATTATATATTTGTACATAGTTGTATTTTTAATAATCAACCAAACTGCAAAAAGTCCCAGATGAAATACCTGAAATAGCCAGTGTCTAATTCGCGTCAAGTGTGGCGTGTGACCTAACACAGTAAAACGACAACATACCAGACATCATTTTTGGGCCCGGTTGGTGATTCTTATCAATCAGCTTCCTCTGTGCGTATCATGTGTTTACGTGTGGAGGTGTGTGCTGGGAAGGAAAACAAGCACACCCATCCACATTCCACCTCTTTATAGATACTCACAGAGGTAGCCTTGTTTACAAACCCCGCGTGTGTGTCGAGGCAAGTCGGGGCAAGATGGCCACTATTAACATGCATGAAACCGCTTCAAAACACTCCAAACGCCACCGATGAAACTATGACGAGGTCACAATGCATGCTTTTGATCAGTGAGTTGTCAGCACAGAAAGCAACTGGAGACATTGCACTACAGCACATAAACCTTTCTATATTCCTTTTTTTAAATGCATTATGTGCTACAAGAATGTATTAAGGAGACATCATTTAGCCCAATCTTGCCATAGAAAATAACAATGGCATTCACTCCCCACTGGAGTAGACTGACAAAAACAATGTGCCAATCTGCACCAATGGCCCTCAAACCGCCACCTGTCACCCACTCACCCACCACATTCATCCAGTGGCGAGGTGGGTAACGTGTCTTGCCCAAGGACACAATGACCTAAATTGTAGACAAACGGCAGACCTTTTGGACCTGTGGATCCACTTGCTGTTGATCCGAAAGGTCAGATTTAGGCCAGTTCAGGGATAAATCATCTCTAAAAGCCAGGTCTAGGGGTAAAGGATCTCTCTGCTGAAACAATTTGCTGTAGATAAACAAGAATCCACTTTCAGATCATTGGCAGGAACAATATACAATTCAGAGATATGGGGACTCTGTGCCCTACAGTGCATTGAAACCCAACATTAGTATTCAGCCACACATTGAATGCATAGCTCTCACTTTCTTTCTGCTGCAGAAAGTCACAGGGACAACACTGTCGGGAATGTTATTTTTTATTTATTTATTTGTTGCTGAACTTGAAGATGTTGTAACAATAAGGAACAGAACGTTGCCCCAACGGACATGTCTGGACCGGCGCGGCTCTTTGTCATTGCGGCACAACTATCTGTAAATGTGGAGACATGTTCGGTATCTGATCTAAATCCCCAGGGAGCACTTCCTTAGAGGAGGGTTTTATTCACATGCGTGCTGTCACCATGAATTATGGGGGAGCATAAGCCTCCTGGCTCCTTCTGCTCTATAGGTGGCTGCAGTGCACAAGCACAATACGCCTGAAATGGTCAAGTCTGATCAATCGAAACAGCTGGACTTTTCTGACGTTTTACAGGTGCCCCACTTTTTAAGTCAGGAAAGTCCAGCTGTTTAGATGGATGTGATTTATAATAAATCTACTTGGATGTCTTTGGATTCCTGTTTGTTGTTAAAAGTCGTAATGACTGGAGAGTGATTTGTCATAGTATCAACAGCTGGGATCGCATCTTCATCTTTTTTTCTTACACACGCCCCACATTGTTTGGCATTTGCTGCAGCAGTGTTGCGACTTGAATGGAAGTTGCTGATGTGCCTGTTATTGTTTTAGTGCCAGTGAGATCAGGTGTCTGCGTGGTTTGCACTGAAGGCTGTTCTGACCGGACTCTGCAGCTACTGTTGACGGGCTCTCCGCCTCCACAAACACTGCTTTCTCTGCACAGCTGAGCTGCTCAGTGAATGTCACACAACTAAAAGGTAAAAAATGGCTACAAAACAGTTGTTCAGTATTTGTGTGAACCCGTTTTATTACTCTTCGTACTGTCGTCAAAATACAGTAACACTAAAATTTCAGCTTTTGAAAGTGTAAACATTTCTATTCATGCAATACACAACACCAAACACGAAACTCAACTCTTTCCCATATGTTAAAATGGTGATATATTTTATCTTGTTCAGCACTTTGAGAGTCACTGTGTGTCCAACGCTCTTTACAAATACATTTTGATTGATTGATTAATTGATTGAATCAAAATACACAATGACCGAACTCCACAAAAGCTCCTGAATGCTTTTAAAGAGACCGAAACAATCTGATTGATTATTATTTTGAATTGATGGAGCGGCCACGATGTCCTGGACTTTGGGAATGGTTGCCATAAACTATACTGAGCATCACTGAACGATATGGGACTGCAGCAGTGATCCATCTCACCCATCACCCAGAGCTGCTGAGAACATCTTTATTTATCCTTGTTAAAGCAGGGGTACCCACTTGTTTCTAGCTCAAATAAAGCTTTGTCCGACAGCAAAGAAGTGTCAGACAGCACTCACTCACACTGTTTGTATTCTTCACAACTTTTCACATTTACAACAAATCCTACAGTGGCAAAAAGACAATTACTCAACAACAAGAAAATCGGGGCATCATCAAGTGCCTCAGCTTTAAATATCATGTGTAACAACTACACAGGGATAAGTTTCTCCTTTAGCAGCCACCAAACAAATATGAATGCGATTTTACATATGATGATTCACTACTATGGACGATTACATTTCTAAGCACTACTACACATATTTCATGTTCATTTCCCGGGTGCACAGTGACAGCACGTCAGGGCATGTTTCAAAGTCACTGCGCTCAGCCGGCTGACTGACACTCTGGGCTGGGAGTAGGGGGTGAAAGGCATGTGTTGGAGTAATACACACCTCACCATTTTATGAGGCTGAATGAAGATGAGTGTTCAAACACAGTGACAGAGTTTAGATGAAAGTAAAATCAACAAAAATCCCCAATGATTCCAATGCTACAAAGAGGAAGTTCAGTTAACACATTTTTATGAATGTGAAAGTCAAGGTTCACTGTAATGCTCTATGTAAAGCCTCTAGAGTCTTCACAATACAGATGTGTTTTTGTTTCTTCTAAAAGTAAAAAGGAAGCTTCTAGGCTTGGTGCTTTGAACCTCCAGACAGATACAGAAACCACTCAGGAAGTGTGTCGATACTGAGTTACTTCACGCTACGTGTAGCTTTCTATCATACAAGAGAACAGACGGATGTAAATATATTTCAGTCGTTGTAATTACACCACATAAGGCTGTAATACCAAGGTTAAGGCTGTGATATGCTGCCAACCACAGTTACCAGGCATGTGCAGAGGGCGTGAGGGGAAAAAAAATGACAAAAAGCTCTTTTTTAGCTCTTAAAAAGCTCTTTTTAGGTCTTAAAAAAAGCATATACGTAACAATCATTTGAATTATGTATAAAAAGTCCTCACAGAGGTCATTATTTATTTAAAGGCCCTGTTATAATTTTTTTTCTGTACTCAAATTGAGAAGATAGTTTTGTTTAAATTGTTAAATAAGGCCCAAACCTATGTCCTACCTAACCCTCTAACAGCAAATCAACACTACCTTCTGTCCCTCTTTCTCAAATGTCTGTGAATACAATCTACTGCAGGAGACCAAGATGGATTTCACTCTACTACGAGTACAAGAAAAACAACAGTTATGCCAAAAACGGTGTGACTTACAGTTAAGAAACCTTCTCCTCATTCACGACCCACCTTGATTGGCTGCGTGCTGAACTGGATCTTGCGATTGACCGGCGCCGGCTCCTCCTCCTCAGGAAGTCCTTCAATCTCGTGGCAGCTGCTCTCGGGCTGGTACTCCTCCTCCTCCTCCTCCTCGTCATCGTCCAGTTGACTGCCGCCCGAGTCGTCCTCGCCGATGCCGCTGTACGCGCTGATGTCCACCGAGTAGTCCTCCCTCCACTCCTCCTCGGCCCGCTCCGTGTCTCGGTGGTCGGGCGAGGCTGGGATCTCTCCGTTCTCCAAGGCGGCGGCGTGCACCTGCGCCTGCACCAGAGTGGCCCCCTCAGAGTCCGAGCCGCCGTTGGCTTCACAGTGGTCCACGATGATGATGGGCTCGGTGCTGGAGCCCTTGTCTCTGGACTCGGTCAGTTCCTCTGGCGTCACAGTGACAGCGACGGGCACCGAGGGGGGACAGTGGTTCTGGTAGATTTCACGCGTGTCAGAACTGTCATTCTCCTCGCTCTGGACAGATCCATCTAATCCCTGTTCACAAGCTGAGGAGGTTTCTAGCTCTGCCTGGTTTGTCATTGCTGTGGTTTTGTCCAAAGAGTCCTTACTGGGCGCTACCACCTTATTCAAAACAAGATATGACAAAGATTTAGCATAAAAAGAACACCATGCATGTATTTAAGATTTATTTGCTCCTGTGGGCTTTACAAGACAGGATGGTGCATGAAATAGGATGAATGTTTCCAATGACATCACGCGTAGTTCCGGCGGCCATTTTGAATACCGAAGTAGAATTATGCAGTACTACATGTAGGAATATCTCTACTCAGGATGAAAATGAAAGACAACTGATTGACAGTGGAATTTTTATGTACTCGTAATCATTGCTCAAGAAGATAACAGTAAAAACATGTCCCCAGAGAGTGCATGTTTATGTGATATAACCAGCAAATGCGGCACAGACGTAGCAGCTCTGTCTGTCGAGCTACAGCAGGATTTACTAAAGATCTGCTTCACTCCTCAGACTAAATTAACACATCAAAGAGGAAATAGAAAATCTTTATCTGTGATTTTTGTTATGTCAACAGAGTCTCAGTCTGAGTCAGTGTTTAAGCTGCTCAAGACGTTAGCATGCTACCGGTTAGCAACTGTCATCAATCAACTGTCAACCATTCAACACAATAGACACATGTGTGGCTCACATCTATGAACACCGAGGAAATACTGCAGTAACAGCTCAGCTCTCACCTGTGTCACATGTTATATGTGGAGGTTTGGAGTGTGGTTTAGGGCTTTCTCTTGGAGAGGTCAGAGCTGAGCTGTTGAAACTAAATGCTAACTGGTAGCATGCTAACATCTTAAACACTGACTCACTGGTTTCATCAAATAAACGTGCGTCTCTGGGGACATGTTTTTACTGTTATCTTCTTGAGCAATGATTACGAGTACATTAAAATGCCACTGTCAATCAGCTGTCTTTCTTTTTCATCCTGAGTAGACATGTTACATGTTGTAGTACAGCATAATTCTACTTCGGTATTAAAAATGGCCACCAAAACATCAAAAGTCACATGACTGAAAGGCATGTATAGCTGTTAGCATTTAGCGATCAGCTGTTGTCAACCCATTCAGGTGAGGTCAACGCCTCAGTCGTAATCATGACTGAATGTACAATCCCTTTTTATGAACTGTATAAAAGTGGCCCCTGAGCTAAAGTCTGAATCATATTCTGTTAAGTCTGCTTTTTGTGGGGTCGGATACACAACAAGTTGCACACTAAACATCATCTTATTAAACCACAGGAATTATTTAACGCTAAATGCCATGAAACTTGTCATACCTTGCCGTTAGGAACTGGCTTCACATTCACTTGTATGGGGATAGAATACTCAATTCAAGCAGGTAAGCTAACAAATGTATGCAAGCTCAGGTAGCTAAAGGCATTGCTATGATTTCTGTGGGCTAAAATGCAACCTGACCCACTAGCTGCTGTGTAGCAGATAATATGTGTTTTTATTCAATTAGTGGCTGGAATAATTGCACTTTGCAGCAGCATGTAATGAAATGAGTGTAATAACATGGTAGTTACTTTAAAAGAGGACACACGTAACCTATTTCAAGATAATAAGCTTCATCCTAACCCTAACCATAAATAAAGACTATGAATAAAAAGGAAACAGTTTGAATTCTTTTTTGTGTTATATTTATGTTAAAAGAACGGCAAAATACATTATCCATGTTTTAGTTACAGTGCTACTGCAGTCTTATTACCATGCCATTTCTGTGCTACAAAAGCAAAGCAGGACAGAATAATGTGTTCACCATTAGTCACTAAAATGTATGTTATGTAATATTACTATTTCATGCTGTAGAAGGATTAAAAAAATAAGTGCTTTGGACAGTGGAAGAATGCAAGGGGGTAAATGGCATATAAACTGGCTCAGTGGGTTGCTACAGTATCAACAACAAATAAGACATGCTTACCTTCCTCAGAGCTTCGTTCTTGGGGGGAGGTTTAGGTTTTGGTCCTAAAGCGGGACCGGAGCGGCGCTGGGGGAGGTAGTTGTTCTGTCCTTTGCTTTTCTCAAAAACTGCACTAAGCTGGCTAACCGTGGGGCTGACAGCCTCTCCTGGGCCGCTTGCATCTGCCGGAGCTGGGATACAGGCAGGCACAGGAGCGGGCGGGTCGTCCAGTCTGTCCAGCGCCTCCGTAGAACCATTAAAACGAGCCACAACGTCCAGTCGGCCGTCCTGAAACCCAGAGGCGCGCTCCTTCTTCAACAAGATTCTGTTAGTGGCGGCTTGCTTTTCCTGAAAAGGAACAAAAACAACTATTCATTCAAATCTGTGGCTTTCATCTGTTGTATCAAAAATGGTATTGGATCTGACCTGTAGAACTCTCTGTTCAAAGATTTGCCTCGTTTCTTGTAACTTGGAGATGCCCATTCCCTCAGCTTTGCCGTCGAAGCGGTTGACTCTTTCTGACACTGTGCTGCCCATTTTGAGCAGAGCGCTGTGGTCGACGTGCTCACTGAGGCCAGATGTCCGAATTAAGGTAAATTTCACATCCGGATCTTTATCTACAACAGACAAATACAAGGGTCTAAAATGTCAGGGGTTTGTGTGAGCCATACAGCGAGAGTTTGCCATAATCTGATATAATGTTTTTGTTCTTGTAAATAAGACACAATTATGCAATTTTTCTGTATTTGCTTTGTTTGCTTCAACCCAAAGTCCAACCAAAACTCAGTAACCAGTGAAAGAATCCCCGACCAGCACAGGGGCACTGTCTTACCAATAGTTTTCCCGTCCTCCTCATCCCCGGGCGATTGCATCTGCATGAACATGTTCTTGATGCGGTCGACGTTCGATCCATACGTGCGACCCCTCTCGCTCGGGCGGGGCAGGAGAGCGGGTTTGGCTCCGCGGTCAATCCCTCCTTTAGTGGCGGTGCTGTTGAGGTGGTCTGTGGCCTTCTTGAGTGCAGCTAACCCCGCCTCGTACGCGTTCCGATGGGGAGAGGCGCTGCGCAGGCTAACGTTCCCATTGTTCCCCCCGCTGTTCCCGGCGGAGGTCCCGGTGCCTCCCGTAGGTTCGGTTTTCATCATGATTTTGGGTGAGTTAAACGCTCCCTGGAGAACAGCAGCAGAGCACAGAGGAGGAGGGCCGCATCCTTGGGCTGTCTGACACTCTGCACCTACAGCCGGAAAACACTTGTGGTCAGGCATTATTTATGTACAATATTGCTGCGACAAAGGTTCAAACTGTTTGCGTTTTAACAACACCTGTGCACAAAAACGAAGCTGGGAGTAGTAGACAAAAGGCTTACATGCACAATAACCTCAATCTAGTCTAAAGCTTGTCCTGATGAACACTAAATAAATAACTATTGTCAGTGTCAGTGTCATATCCTGTCAACACTGTCTCTGTTGACCTGATGCCTGGATAGTACCAATGTTTCTATAATACAGATTACTTTCATGTCACTCAGCAATTTTTCATATACTGTTAGCTTTGTAGCAGCTTGGTACTTGTCAAGACTGTGATCACGTGACCTCTACCACGACATTACTTTATTCAGCATCAATAGCATAGGCTTTATTTGTCGAACAGTATAGTGTGAACTGCAGGCACAGACATTCAGCAAATTGTCTTGCATACAGGACATGTGCAGCAGCTTAGGTTGTCGTCGTACACTATAGGCCGGCCTCCCTGACTGTATTTGTTTACAGTGGACCACATGCTGAGGAGCTGGCAGGTTAATCCCATTAAATGATGACGTGCTGTGACCTCACACATGGCCTCAGTCAGTACTGAAGTCTGCATGGATAGAAAGAAACAGGTCACCCACCTAAACTTCTCATCACAACATTATCTACACGGTAAGGTTTGCAGCACGTAGCAGCTCATGTTTTATAGGTGAAAGGAGCAAAGATAAGGTAATTTCACATTGTGCTCCACAACAGCAAACAAGTCATAACCAGTTAAAATAATGAGTTTGGTATGAAAAGACCTTTTGTAAAATTTTAAATTGAAGTAATTTTGTTGTGGAAGGGTGGAAGATGCCACACTGAAAATAACCTGCAGTGACAAAGTTGAGGTCACACTGATAAAATATCATGTGTGAGCAACAAAAAACCCGCTTCCCTTTTGTGTGTTATGTACAAAACCTGTTAATCCACTTTAGATCTAAAACATGTCCTGAAAATCATGTGATTCTTTCATATTCATATTTCTGAAATGTTCCTGGACTGGTGTAAAATTTCTAAGTCTAAGTCTAATCACGATATGAAAAAAACATTTAAATACATCTCAGCCCTGACTCTACATCTGTGCTGGGTTTAACAGTGATATGGGGAGATGAACTGAGATTGGTTTTAGAACAGTTTGTTGCCCAGCAGGGGCTCAGACTCTTCTATTCTCTCTCCAACTGTGGGATCTGTGTGAAAATTAATTCACAGCAGAGGTGTGAACACAGTCGAGACATGGTCACAGAGTACTTCCTCTGGTCCTTCATCCTACACATTTAAGACACATACTACATAGAGTCAGATCTAGAACAAGGTCGACGGATGTAATCTAGTCAGTACAGCACTGTTATCTGTGATCTCCATGTTCAAACTGCATCAGAGGACAAAATGGCCCGTTCAACACAGGCAGTATTGTGCAGGCAGTTTCCCCTAATTAATACAAGTAGCTATTCTTACTTGGAAGAATCAAACTGACTCTGGCCCATTTCAAAATGTATGTTACAGGTATACAGTGTTGATGGACAAGCTATTTGAAGGTTAGGTTAGGTGCTGTTTTGAAAAGATCTGGTGTCATCAAAGGCGGGTGGTACATTTACTCTACATGTACTTGAGTAACCTCATTAACAACTATCTAAACCTAAAATACAGAAAACACAATACATGTGCTGAACCGATCAAATCAATACAAAGAAAAGGGTCTATTCGATTCAATCAATACACACAATAGTCTGTTTTGATGCCTGTGTGTGTAGTAGATGACTCAGCTGGAGCCCTATTGATCAACATGAGGACTTGTTCCCTCTCAGACACCAGCTGAGGTAGGCCCTTGTGACACTGCCCTTTTAAAGAGTTCATTCGCACACTAAGATCATGTGAACACAAGTATGAGCACATTCAGTGGAAACATGAAAGAATTGACAGTTCTATAGAAAGTATTGGGGAGAAACAGACAAAATTGTTATCTTGGAATGACAGAGGTTTTAATCCCTTGCATATATAATTTAGATGACCAGGAAAAGTGTGAGTACACAAACAGTTGATAAACTCTTAGGCTTTTATGGCATGTCATAATAGCATTATTGATTAAGAAAGGGACTGAGATTCGGACTGAATATTGCATATTGATAGATAAACTGGGCAATATATGACAAATATGCCTAAGAACAAGTCACCACCATTGCCATCTGTGTGCATAAAGAGGTCCTTTCATCTTTTCATTTGGGCGGCACGGTGGCGCAGCGGTTAGTGCTCGTGCTTCACAGCTAGAAGGTACTCTGGTTTCCCCGACCACTAAAACATGTACAATAGGCCCTGGCCCTGGACTCCCCTGGTTAAATAAAGGTAAAACAAAAATCTGTTGTCTTCGAGTATTCATCGGCTACATGTTGAAGTTTATATACAGCTATACTGTGGAAGGGAGGAATGGGATGAAATCTCTAGATTTAGAGTGCGTAACCACTTACTCCACAAATATGACAATGACACTTTCACGTGTCCTGAACACAGGAGCATATTGTAAGAGGCTTATTGCAAAACAGCACCCACATATTGACATCATCGCTAATTGCTAATTCTAGTAAGGTAATTAAAGCTTAATAATTAATCTGAACTGAGATAATCAACATGCACTCTCCCTGTTGAGACAAAGGTTTTAATGAAGCTCCTAGAACTGTGATACCCAACGTTTGAGTCGAAACGTAAATTTGAGTCCCCAAAGTTTCACAGCGGGTCCCCAGGCCTTCTGGGGAGAAAAGTAAGGATCCAAACTAGGATGATTGAGTTGTAATAAGGAATGGCATTTAATTGCAAATTGTATTAATTGTTGACCGTAACCATTTAAAATAATAGAAGTCACTTAGAATTTGTATACTGTAGTTTTTTTCCAGATAGAAAAGAGTATTTGGTATTGGGATATTTATATGTAAAGTAGGGGGTCAAGAAGAGAAAACGTCAGAACCAATGTTCACAAGGATATTCAAAATGTCATAATTTTTCAATTTAGTGGAAAAATGAAGCCTGCTTATACCCCTTCACCACCAACAACAGAGCAAACTGCCTTTTTTCTGTATTAAAAGGTCAAACCAAACATTTCTACCAATTTCTTTCACTGCAAGAAATGTTGCTGTACTAAAGAGGTTTTTGTTTGTTTGTTTGTTTGACAACAATCAGGTTAATACAATGTCATCACAGCTGTATTAATTAGAAATAGCACTAATCAGCAGGAGAAAGTAATGTAGAAATACAGTAATCCAGCTCCCCTCATGTCAACATTCTCAAAAGGACTGTAGTTCTGACAGCCCCCCCATGTGATGACTATACTTACACCACTGCTGTGTAATTATCATACCTTCCTGAGGTGCTGTCCTCGCCTTTGCACTCTGGCCACTGGCTGCTCTGACAATTCTTGGCATATAAAAATAAATGGGAACTGACTGACATCCTATTGATGGGAGGTCCCTCCAGTGCTGCTCGCTTCAGTAAACAACCAAGCGTGTGTTTCCTCCAAATGTCACTGGCAATGTTGTTTCTGCGGGCAGTGTTGCACATGGAATACACTCTAGTGACATTAGACTTGTGTGAAATGATCAAAATCACGGTTGTAATGGTGTCGATATATTAGACAAATACTTGATCCTCTTCAGGGTGTTTAGGGCCAGTGCAGATGAGCCAGTACGTCCTTGCCTGCACAGCATCCTTGTATCTCTCTGCATGTCTGGGTGCGTCACGCGTAAAACGACCAACAGAAGGCACATTATGGCAGAGCTACAATGCCTCGGTCTATTCAACGCGACAATCCCCGCATCTGTTGGAAGGGAACTCGCAGGCCTCGTCTCAACGCTACAGTTCAATATGGTCAAAAATGGGGGAGAAAAACAGTCAAAGAAAGCACGCTGCCCCCTTTTCGCTTCTGCTGCTGTTGTTGGCAAGAAAGAGCTGGCTTTGTTGGCACATCCGACATGCAGTATGCTATCCGCTAACCCCAAGCTTGTGCGGTTTGTTTATCAGCGAAACTCATCTGTGTAACACCTGTAAATCTCATTGGATCGACCGAGTTACATTCTCGCATCAAAGACATAATATGATTGTTTATATTTGCAAGCAAGGCTTCCTCAGCTCGAGGCGCAGCGGACGTAAGACTAGTGCGCGTGGGTTTAGTTAGGAGAAAAATAAATAAAACAAACCACACAGAGCTATTCCTCCATCACATAGTTGGATTTCTCAATGTATCGCCCGTAATGTTTATTTGAATGCGAGCGGATAGTGCTCCGCGTGGTTTTGAAGTGGTTGGATGAGGAAAACGCTAGCTGGCCATGATCGCGCCACTAAAACGCACCGCTTAGCAAAAATAAATATAGTGGACGTTTGCCTTTATAAATGGTAATATAAGCGCAGCTCTTATTGTCACTGCCCGGTTTAAGATCAAGGGGTACAAGGACGTATGTAAAGGCCCCGATGTGGTCCCTCTGTCTGCTGCTGTTCCTTTGCGTCGCTTCCTTCCTCCCTGCAGCCAATTTCTTCTACCACACACTTTCCTTCTCCTGGCTAAAGCTAAACGCTAAGTGAAGAGAAACAGTAAAGTGGGGTTGGTACCTGGGGGCCCAGTTTGCGGGTGGTAGCCGGGGTGCCCGTCAGTATCCGCGGTTAGAGACGGGTCATTGTCCCGCTATAGCTGCTGCTGCCGCCGCTGCTGTTGGGTCCTGTCTCAGAGCAGTGCGCACGGCTGCCTCCTCGCGGTGCTCTTCCCTCCCTCCCCTCGCCCGCTGACTGCCGTCCTCTCATCGGCCTCACCCCCTCCCCATCGGCTCCTCATCTGTTTTCCTCAACCCCCGGCTGGTTCACACTGACCCCTGTTGTCGCTTTACAGTCTCTGCATCCTCGCATCCTCATTCCCTCTCGACACGTTTGATTTGTTTCTGTTTTGACTGGAGTGGGATTAAAGATTAAGGCTTTAAAGTTCGTGTTTGATAATAGTCTAGTGGTATTGCCCTGTATGTGGCTTCTTTTGTATTAGAAGTGCAGTGGTTCTCAAAGAGGGGTTGCCACAAGAGTAAAAGGCACTTAAGTTGGACTCTCAAAGGGACTTGGAGCACATGTTTAAAATTTAGCTTGAAATAAACAAGACATGTTAAAACATACACCTCTATTCATCCAGACCCATCTTGTGCTGCCTGCATAACTGAAGGAGGGCTCCCTCTGGCGGACTCACCACATGTGTACAGTCCATTGACATAAGCCTAGATGTCCATGCATTAGCCATGCCGCTCCATCTATGTGAATTGTCCAATGATTAAAGAATGATTAACAATAAATACGTTAAATATAAATTTATAAACTTTGTCATCATCTTTTGTAGTAATATTAGGAATAGCTTCGGAATGACCTAGAACAAATGAACATTATAGTCGAGTCGATTCTATTCTTTACAGTTTATTACATCTTAGTAATAAACTGCACAAATCCTACATTGGACCAGTGTTAATTTTGACAACATATTTTAATTTAGTTTTAGTCTTAGTCTTTTGACTAAAATGTAATTCAATTTTAGTCGAGATTTAGTCAAAAAAATCTTTTCAATTTTAGTCTAGTTTTAGTCAACTAAAATTGCATGTCAATTTAGTCGACTAAAATGAAGACGAATTTAGTCAACTTTGCATTTAGAATATTCATTAAAATCATATTTAATCTTGTTCCTCTGCTTCATGGAGCTGCTCCACATGAATAAAGCACAAACCTGTTCATTTGGCAGTGAATTTACATGATCTGAGGCTCTTTCAGACGGTCAATAGAAGTTTGGATGATTTTAGTCTCTCCCTTTCATTTTTATTTAGTCTTATTTTAGTCGACTAAAATATCTGGACTTTTTAGTCACAGTTTTAGTCTCATGAGAAACTTTTAATTTAGTCTTAGTCCAATTTTAGTCGTCAAAAATATCACTTTGACTAAAATTAAGACTAAATATTTTAGTTGACGAAATTAACGCTACATTGGACTGTAGTACCCAGAACAAAACAGAAGATGGCAGTAGTGTACCACTAAAACAGTGTCCTCAGCAAACTAGTTTTGTAAGACAAGTCTGTATTTGAAATTAACTGTCCAAATAAAATAGAAATAACAATTTCAGTACGCACATGCCATTTATAAATGCTTTAATTCAATTATAGACCACTCAAACAATATCAACGAAGCTACAGATGGTTTAGAGCCGGCACAGGCATTGTCATCATGTACACAGCTGTCATAACACTGGCCCCCTCTATAGAACCATAGTACAGGGGAGTGCCCATTCATGCTTCCCTCACAACGTTAGCCTCAAACATCGCTAAACCCAAACAATAACTGTTGCTAAATCAAGGAATACCATCAAGAAATTCACACATCCACGCTATGTTATGAGTCCATATATCCAACTATACTGCATGTCTACAACTTCTTTCACATGGTAAGAGTAACCCTGACCCAATGAAGAGCAGACACATCTTGCTTGGTGTTAGCAGTCCACTTTGTAGCCTGTGCATGTTCATGCGCTGATGACGTGGCCGCTCCAGGTCTCATGCTTGGTGCCCGGCTTCAGGTGGGTGATGGTGACCTCCACAGCCTGGACCTTCTCATTTTTGGGAGGAATGGAGCACATTTTGTAGCTCACCTCGTCGCCTTCCACCGGGACGTACTCGCCCTCAATGCTGCGGGACAAAGAATGCATTGTTAAGACAGGTTTTTAAAAAAGGTGTGGATATACACTCAAAGAAGGCACATGTAGGATGCACTCCTGCTAGTTTTGCTGAATAGAAAAGGACACAAAAACAAATGGGCATGCCTGACCTCACTTGAAAGCTCAGAACCTTCAGAATTCAGTCACTAAGTATTACCTAATGGAAACCTGCACTAATATGGACTTGATGCAAAAATAAACATAGGCAAATTTTACATTATGTGTAATGTTTTCATCTGAGCATTTATATTTTTAAAAGCCACACATTACAAAAGGACATGAAAACAAATATTGGATATCAGAAAGAATCTACTGCAGGGGTCTCCAAGTGAATTTCGGTGGGAGCCAAAATATAGCGGAAGTGTATACGAGCGATCGTGATGTCGTCACATCCGTTGATCGAATTTGTATTAAAATCCTATGATCGGCAAAAACAATGTCCATAAACAGGGCATTGCTTCTCTTGCGCTGTAACAGATCTATCATTTTATAAAACCGAGACCTGGATGCATCAGCGGTTGCCTACCATTCACCAAAGCACCCGGCGAAAATTGCGGAAGTAAACAATAACAGAGATCGCTCTTTTAGCTAGGGTCGATAAACAAAAACTATAGTATGCTTCCCCCTAGTGGCTGGAGTGAGCATCTGGTTATTTCTTTAAAAATTCATAACTCCGCACAGGAATGGGCTAGCGACTTGCTCTTGACAAACTCAAGGAATTGTGCTCTACAAGTCATCGGCCGGATTGAATCATCTCATCTCGTCAGTGGCCCGCGGGCCGCCTGTTGGAGACCCCTGATCAACTGCATCTACAGTTTTTATGCAGGATATAAAAAGTCTATTCAGTTCATCTTTTATTCTCTTCCCCTTTTGTTATTAGTTTATTGAAGCCCTACGCTTCCATCAAATATGTAAAAACACTACACTACAAAAGGCTGGCATTGCAGGTCCATCAAAGCGTGAATGGAGTTGAAATTAAACGCAAGATAAATATTCTGATTGCAGTACTTGCTTTAAGTATGTGGGTGAGTGATAGAGTGTTTTAACCCCTGTGGGTGAAAATAAAAGCACCTCAATGAAGGTCAGCAGCACATAACCAGTCCTCCTACTCTCTCCTGCAGCTGCAGCCATCTTTGTATCTGAGGGGGCTCCATGCAATTGTTTTATAACAATATCTTCGTTGCCATGGGTGGCTCAGGAAGTATTCATACCCTCTATTAATTCCTATATTAATATGTTGACAATACAATGAAAACTAAATTTAGACTCCTATGGGGACTTTGCTTTCTATATCATGCATGAATGAATGGAATATACTACGGACATGAACTCATATGAATGTTTGAAACACACCAAGCCACATTAGTGATAAATGTATAAGGTCTGAAAACTTCCTGAACCCAATGAGGATGAAGTCAAACTGTGGCAAACTGGTGATATGTTGCTAAATCACAAGATAAAAGATTAACCAAGCTATTGTAAAACTGAAACATAAACATGTTTCAGTTTTGCATGTTTATGTTTGCTGCCTGTCTAACAAGGATGAGAATAGATGTTGTTTATTCCATTTATTGGGCAAAATGTTCCGTTTAGCTTTCACTTCACCATTTTTGCATTTTGAGGCGTTGTTCTGAACCATTTCTGTGTTGTGCGACTTGGCCTCAGTACTAACAAGTGCAACTCACTCAGAGATGTGGACAAAGATGTCTTTGCCCCCGTCCGATGGCGTGATGAAGCCGTGGCCTTTGGAGCGGGAGAAGCATTTACACACACCAGTAAACATAGGTCCCTCTGCTGCCCGGGCTGTCCTGTAAGAGAGGGGCACAGGGTGAGCACAGGGACAGGAAGGGACAAAGCATTTCTAGTTTACAATCGCACCTCTATTGCAAATTTGAAAGCCCGATAATCATGTGCACAGCGGAGTGGCTTGCAGTTCTTTATTTAACGATATCCAGGAAAAACAAACCAAAGGGAAGCTATTGACCAGATATTTAATTTGTTTATTGGTTTATTTGGTAGGGACAATGCATGTTAATGAACAAACCACACTCGCACTCTCAAACACACTCTTCCTATTGTACACGTTTTTAGTGGTAGGGGAAACCAGAGTACCCGGAGGAAACTGACGCAGACACAGGGTAGAACATGCAAACTCCACACAGAACGACCCCGTCCAGGTGGGAATTGAACCCAGGACATTCTAGCTGTGAAGCACGAGCGCTAACCGCTGTGCCACCGTGCCGCCCTTACAGTAGTTTGCATATGTAGTTGTGACAAAGCAGCTGGCCTTACGCAGAGCAGGTCCTGTTGCGGCGTGTGGGCAGGGGGCTGGGGATGAGGTAACCTCTCATCGGGGATGGGGAGCGCTCTCTATGTCTGCACGCAGGGAGCCGGAGCGACTCTGACAAGACAAACATGTCCCAACATGGTAATTACATGCATTCTGTCTTTCCACTTTTAACGTCTCATCAAAAACATCGACTACAATGATGAAAAGAACAAACAGAAATGGTAAATTATTGAAATTATAAAAACGGACAATTCTGCACATCACACAGATCCATCGCAACTGTTTTGGGACCAAATTGAGAAAATATCAGCCAGAACTCAAAGTCTTTGAAGAACCAGTTTTTCTACATCATATTTTTAAAGAGTAAAGACACTTTTCACACAATGTACAGTTAATTACTAGGGCTGGCACAAAATACTTTCAATAATTGTGTTTGTAGGTTATTTTTATCCTGCACTCCTTTGTTACACAGCACTTTGTTACAATTTGTTTTAATGTAGCTTTCCATCTGTTATGACCCAGGGTGGTATATTGGGGTTTTGCTGCCCATGTTGTTGCTCCTCCCTTTGCCTCCTCTGCCCAGGAGCTGCTCGTCTGCTGATAGTCTTGATCGGCATGCAGACCAGAAACAGTCTGTGTGCAGGTCTTGCCTCTCCTCCACACTCCTGCAGCCTGTGATCCACCTGCTGCCACTGGTCTCATCGACTCCACTCGCTCATTTAAGTTTAGTTATGTTTTGTTTGCCTTTATCTTGGTTTGTTACGTTATTTTTCCTTTCTATAAATAAATTCTTTCTTTCCGCACTTTTGCTCGCTCGTCTCCACCGTTTTGTTGCGGCTTTGAGCCGGTCAAACACTTGATAAATGTCAAATTGTATATGCTTTACAACCGTGGACATGACTTTTTTCTATTCCCACATTTTAAGGTAAACTTACTAATCATAATTACTTAATTACCTACAAGACCATAGTAATGCAACTGTCCCATCATGTGCCCACCACCCAAACATTTCAGGTACTCATGACATTGACATCACATGAACAACTGGGCTCCTCCACAGTCAAATATAAAAAGAGCTTATATTCATTTAAAAACACATCCTTTATTTGGTGGGGCGCTAAACCCAGACTTTTAAAGGACCTGATGGGTTTGACTTACCTGATGTCGGAGAGACCGGGGAGCGTGGTGACCCTGGAGAAATGAGCGGAGGGGTCATGGGTCGCGGTGCCTCGATGGGCGTGGCCTCAGAAGACATGACTGCTGGACACACACCTGCTGGAGGAACAGGAGAGCACATGTCCATTAGACTCAGTCATGCCCTCATCTCCAGCACATTAGGTGACTGACAGTGACCACCATGTCCTGCTGGCTGCCCTGTCATCGCCATGGCAACAGTGATTTAGGGACAGGGCGACCCAACACAGGACCATTTACTTCAAAGTGGGACTTGCATCATCCGTGACACCAGACCATTTTGTTAGCCAATAATTATACCCTGGCAGACGTGCTTTTATTAGAAAAATATCACAGACGAGAAAGTCATCTGAAGAGAAAAGACTACTTACACAATATGTTTAAATTAGACTGTGCAACACGCATAACACGTATATTTGAACATCTGAAGAAGCAACGACATTTCTTGAATAAATAACAAGTAAATTCAAAGTGCTTTTATTGAACGCATTTAGTGTGAGCTTGTTTCATAACCAGCTCACAGTTGGGAGGAGTTTTCACTGTGGAAAAGGTGGTAAATGCTAGAGGTGAGGACAATGTGACTTCTTATTCTTTGAAGGGAGGGGGGGTCACTCGACTTGTTCAAAGACCTATATTAGAACTATACAAGAGTACAGGTTGCTGCTAGAGTTGGTAAGTTGCTGACGAAGCCTCTTGAGGTGAGAAGCAAAACGTCCTTGACTCTAAAACAATCCAGTACAGACGACGGCTTGAGAATAAGCTAGAAATTTCTTAATCCAATTGGCCATGCTTTGTTCCCCTCACACTCACAGCCGCCCGGGCCTATTGTACAAGTGCAGAGCGTGTCATCTCTGTGTTGTCCAAAGAGAGCAGAGCCTTAACTCAATAGATATGAAGCTAATGTGATCATGAACAGCTCTGCACGACCCGCCTCCTGCTCCCGCTCCCGCCCCCACACACACACACACACACACACACACACACACACACACACACACACACACACACACACAAGCACAAAATTCTCAACTCCACACGCTATAGGTTACATACGTGTGGGCCTTTTGTAAGATTGGGAAAATGCAATGACGCTGATTCAATGTAGAGATGTTTGCGTAGAATAAAAGAACAAGGTCTTTGGTTGAGGTTTGGTGGTGCCACATTCATGATCCGATGCACGGCTGAGTTGGTCGACACAGGAAATGACATTCAAATGACAGCTCAGTCAGAAATTGAACTGATGAGTCACTGATCACTGCCAACAAAATACTGAACAACTTAATGCAATAACAGAGAATGTCTGAGGTGCTATAGCCTTTTAGAGATGCACCGATCCAGCTTTTTTGATACCAATACCAGGCTTTGAGTATCTGCCGATATCCGATTTTTACCGATACCAAGAGACTCTCTTAAAAATGGCTTTCTCTGAGTGACTCTTTTCTCCATTTTAAGATCAATAAAGTCATATTTTACTGTAATGATGCTACAGATCAATTATCAATTATATCTATTGACAAACTCTTGGATAAAGATTTAACAAGGATGACATTTCTACCCTAAAGTGAAAACTTGATTATTATAAACAACTCACATGAAGTGATCTGATCATTACAAATATGTTTGATGAATTATTTCTTAAACTAAAATACAAACACTTGGCTTCAGCAGTGGTTATTTTACTTTATTAGGCTACATGAGGTATTTCTATCATAGTTTTTGACCCAGCCTTGATCAGTTTTCATTAGCATTAGCATGCTCCTGCTAGCTTTAGCATACTGATGCTAACCACAGCATTTTGTGCGGCGATCAAAAATACCTTGTGAAGGTTCAAACTAACTCAGCAACTGAATTCTTCTGGAGGTTCAAAATGATATAAAGCATGCCCGTATTCACTTAGATTTAGGTGGTAAAAGTTGTGTTTTTATGGTATTGAGAGCCAAAACTGGTATTGGTTCAGTATCGGATATTTGTAGCCGATACCCAATATCGTATATTTTCCAGTATCGGTTCCAATATCGGATACCAGAATCGGATCGGTGCATCCCTACTTTTATTATGACATTATTATTGCAAAGTTGTGCTAACCACAAGGTGTGCCTAGAGGTAAGTAAAGAAACAAAAGATTTATAACTGTGTCCGCAACTAAATTACATCCCTTATTACTCATTTTGCTCATATAAACTAAAGGCAGTCGGCATGCTGTCTGCATTAAACAAAGCTTTTGCACGTTAATATATTGTTTAAGTGTAAAATCCACGTACAGCTGCAAGACCCAGGCCAAACTGATATGCAAAGAGAAAACTCAAGTGTTTCTTTATTCATTGCTACTATTAAGCTTATGCTTATGCAGTCCAGCTGTTGCAGGTCTGCAGTAGAGCCGTGCACACGGGAAAAGCTGGTGACTGGAGCTTCTACGTAATAATGATAAGGCCAGTCAGTCAGCAGAGCAAACTGATAACATGCCACTGTAGTCCCCACCACAGACACTCCAAACGTACATCTATATCCAGACCTCCAGAGGCATTTCACTCCAGTGACTGCTGACGTAAGAAGCGCCGTCGAGTTTTCCGTGGTGGAAACAAGTGGTGGAGAAAGGTATGGGAACATCCAGTGTTCCTTCAGCAACACAAAACCTGAAATAATCTTGATCAACAAATAGGGGTAGGCGCACATAAGCTTCAGCTTCAGCCTACTCCTTTTGATCTTGCATTACTGTGTAATGATATGACGTCTGTAACTAAATGAATGTAAACAGCTCAAATGATCACAAATGATCCTCAAAACTGTGTTTTTGAGACATGTGGATTAAAGTACTTTCTGAAAAACACCTGTCTCCACCACCACACTATATCACTGTTGACTCTGAGTAATGGTGAGAGGCCACGTGAACACAACCCATTTACGCTACACACCAGTGTCAAAGCGATTATGGGCATGAATTATAAATGGGTTGTGGTCAAACTGCTATGTATAAAGTCTGCATATCCAGCTTTATTTGTCGATGCTGAAAAATCTCTTGGGATCTCTTGTTTTTTTTACTCAGATTTATAAACAGACTGTTCATTTCCATTCTTGTTTTTTCTCACTGACTCCAGTACAGCCGCTGTACATCAGGACAGGAGCAACCCTTGGTTCGATGGAATTTTCCATTATAGTGTTTTCTGGACAGGTCAGCGCCCGTAGGAGCTGCTGATGCAGCAAATACCAGCTCAATGGGGCACATCACACTTTTCACATCATGATCACAGCACTGATTTATTAGCACGGGACGATGACAACAACAACGCTAATGTGCGAAAAAGCCACAGCAGTATAATGTGCCGCTGTCGATTTAAGCCTTTTTTGTTTGAACAATCTGTATTGCATTACAGCCAGAGCATCTGTAATTGATCTGTTTATGCGCAGAGCCGTTCAAAAGGAGAAATACTGGTAGGGGTAGAACCAGGAGACTCCATTTCATAAAAAAGAGAAGGAACGCACACCAAATATTAAGCTAGAGGTGCAGATGTTCTGTAAAATCTACTACATTTCAACACCATTTCAACAAACAGTGTGTTCCACATTTACACACATATCATAGGCAATAGGCATTTATTTATTAATTTTCAGCAAACTATAAATACATCTCAGTCCATTATGTCCCCATGGTCCTCACGCAAACAAGGATTATACAAAAGGGCACTACTTTCACATGAAATTACACCACACTGACCAGCAAACTGTGTCTTTCAGTACACGTGAAATTTAAGTGTCAGGAAGTTCTGCTTCCTCTCATTCAGCAAAAGTGCTAAATGTGGCATTACAACAGTAAAAGTCTAAGAAACCAAGGACACAAGAGCTATTTAATCATTGGACCAAAGCTTGGACAAAGCTGAACAGCACCCTTCAATACCCAATCCGATCTTTCTCTCTCCCGCCTTCCGAATGTCATCTCTTTCTCTGTCCATTCTCTGTTCAACCATCATGGGAGAAGCAGATGCAAGTCACTTAGGACACAGTGGCAGCACAAAGAAGTAGAGCCCAGGGTGGGAAAGAGAAATCCAAGAGGAAAATGTGCTGTAACAAGACTCTAGGGGAACTTAAGCCTGAAAATGGAAAACTTAGAAAAGGGAACCTTCTGAGGGACCGACACAGGGCCTTCTTTGTTTCTTCCACACTTGGATTAGATACAGCATACCATCATAGAAGGTGAACTAGGAAGAACATTTTCCGCCTATATTTGCCGTTTCTGTCCCATTTTACTCAGCAGCTTCATTACATGAATTTATGTATTTTCTCAGAATGAGAATCATCAGAAAATGTTATAAATTTCCCTACAGGGACAACCAGCGACTACAGTGCAGCTAGTGGACAAAGCTCCAGATCTTGAGTATTGGTCAAAATTAACTATTTGCACAATGCACAAAAGCCATTAGCCTAAAAAAAAAAGAAGAAAAGAATGTGCCAGGTTACAGCAAATAATGCTCATTTTCACCGACAGTCCCTGGACAGGTTGAGGGTGATCGTGGAAACAGCAGTAACCAAAGTAAACAAACCAGCATAAACACAGGGAAGCGGTGAAAACTTTGCATACTTCTCTCCATTAAAAAAATACATAAAAATTCAATCAAATACTGCTGACGTAAAACCAACAGCGAGGCCTGAAGACACTAAATCCGAGGTCAGCCATTGCAAGTCACTACGCAGCTCGATTCTGTGGCAGTTCTGTTTTCGCAACAAAGGCAAGGCATCAAAGAGCTAACATTAACCATTTCTCCGTGAAATCAGTTTTTAGCACTTTTTTTTAGAAACACAGTCCACTTGATTCTGTGGGACAATGCAGAAAATCTAATATCTCTGGTATAAGATCAGTATTGGTATCAGAACAAACCTAGTGCTAAACATGTTAAGCACTCAACACTATAGGCAAAAATAAGGTCATTCATTCAAAGTAATAGCCCTGGAGAGGCCATTCATGACGCTCCGCTCCTTTTGTGTCGTTTGAGGTGCACTGCACATCCAGAACTAATGGACATGGGCTGGTTATTGAAGTCACGCAGTCGCACAACCTGAGCTCACAATGATTGCCTTTCATGCCCACACGACGCGCATGTTCCAAGGGCGAAAATCCAAATGCAAAAAAAAGGACACCCAAAGAAACGTTCTCCGCTGTAGGGATGAGTCACCGGCCAGCGTGCGTCAGCGCAGCTTCTCCCTGGCCTCAATCATGAACATGCGGTGGACGGGGCTCAGAGCAACAGGCTGCGACACTGGGGTCAATAGAGAGAGAGTAACAAGCACAAACACAGAGTAATGAGACATGCAGATCTCATGGAGAGTAATGCTGAAGAATTTCTCGTCACAAAATAAAGTGCAAATATTAATATCCAGTGTCTATATCAGTGAGCTGGAAATTATCGATATCGGCCCAACTTTCCAATATCGCTTATCCCTAGTGAAGGCTTTCAATGTTGTCCCTGTAATTTTAAATGCTTCGTGCATGTTTTGGGACTCATCCTTTGTCTATGTTCAGCTTGCACTTTCTCCTCCTGGTTTGGCAGCCAAAAGAACACCGCCACTTCCTAGATAGAACAGGAAACAGGAAGCAGTCGGATCCCATCCTGTGTAGAGGCCACAGGTTTTGACACTGTTAACAATTATCATGCAAATTGTATTTCAGTGTCATAAAACGTAAAACAAAATAACCAAAACATTTTTTTTATGAAACTCATGGATTGGGTTCTTTGATGATCCCTGTGATGATAAGTTGTTAAGCCCAGTTAGGGGGGAAACTACTGAAAAAGGGCATTAACCATTATTAAGCAGACCACAATTTGGAAGCAATATGGGAAAGAAAAGGATCTCTCTGCTGATGAAAAGCGTAAAATAGTTAAATGCCTTGTAACTAGATATGAAAACCTTTGATATTTCATGAAAGATGAAGCGTGATCATCCTACTGTTAAGAGATTTGTGGCTGATTCAGAGCACACACGGGTTTGTGCAGATAAAGGCACAATAAAGACGGTTTCTACCAGACAAATTCATCAGATTAAAAGAACAGCTGCAGCAAACAGGTATTTGAAGCTGCTGGTGCCTCTGGAGTCTCCCGAACATCAAGATGTAGGACCCTCCAGAGGCTGCAGTTGCGCATGAACCTTCTATAATACGTACAGCATGACATGTCGCGTTGTCATGCATGAAGATGATTTTGTAAGGGAAAGCACAGTTCTTCTTTTTGTACCATGGACGAAAAGTCACAAGGGTCACACACATACACAAGGAAATGACTTCACGGTCATATAAATATAAAGAAAAATCTAAAACATTTTTTTTTTTTTTTAACCTTTATGACACTGAAATACAATTTGCATAATACTTCTAATTGTTTACATTGTGCATATGTGACGTGTCACTGTGGTCTCAAACCTGGAATTGCAGAATAGTCTGTTAGAGCTTTGACCCCCACAGTTTCGCACTGAATCCAACAAACAAGTGACTGAGCTGCTTTCAATGTGATCACTGGGCCTGAAAATTACAAACAATATTCACTCTCCTGCTCCCACTGACCCAAGAACATTTACCCACTTATAGCCCCTTTCGGCATAGAGCTGTACAAGCTACAAACCACTGATTCCTCAATTAGTTATATTTCTTTTCTTTCTTTCTTCCTTTTATAAACGACCATTTCAAATCTGATCGAAATCTTAATATAAAATATGGAGCTTATTATCGGGAGCCGGTTCAGCAGCTCTAGGTTTGGTCAGGAGGACTAGTCTATTGTGCAATATTTTTAGGTGTGCAGTCAATTTTTGGTAAAATATTATTTACTGGATCTAAGTGTCATCCAAACAAAACAACACAAGGGCCCGGTCCTTATTTGCTTATACATTCGACGGCACTGGAACGCTGTACTGAAAAAACACAATAGGTGTAGACACAGCCATTACTTCACACATTGCATACGTGCCAAGACTGGGATTTAAAAGCTCATAGTTTGAACTAATATCACTGAAATACCTTGCTTACGTCACTCTAATATAGGTGATCTTTGACCTTTTTCATAATCCCAGATCTCCTGCCGTGTGTGTTCTGCTCGTGGCTGCGTACAAGAGCGACATAATGTGATTTAATACATTCACCTTGACCTATAATAGTTCTTTTCACTCAGCGCTCATTGAAAAGGTTTACGCACTTTCCTCAGGCAAGCTCGAGCCCTCAAACTGACAGAGCAAATACAGTAGAGTAGAGAAACAAAAGCCACTCTTATGGCAATACAGAAAGGCTAAATTTGATATGCCTGGCTACATTTTCAGATTAAAATAAGGAGCAGCAGTGGTAGGGTTGCACAATCCATTGCAAAATTCTTCAGTCCCATAAGCAGTGGTCACATGCACTATCATAACAGATTATTCTTTGTGGCAGCAGCCAATAAATCGAACAAAGCGACTCGAGTGACACTTAGGTAGGTTACTCTTTTACTGTCCTAAAATGGGCTCATGTGGGTCGATTAAACCAAGTTAAATGAGTACCCAAAGTTTCCATTAAACTTCCAATAATTGTCAAGATCTTTTTGAATTCATAGGTCCCGGGAGTTTTCTGCAGTTATTTCGAGCCAGGGTTTTACAACAAGAGGTCAAACTAATCACATGATAGGCTTGTTAGAAAGCCAAATAGGACTCAAATGCAACATAAAAGATTGTGAAACTGTGGCCATTGCTCTGCATGGCCTGACCTGATGGAGTCTAGAGTCTGGCAGCGGCACAAGGATAACAGGGTGAATTCAGCAGAAGAGTCAATTGTATCCGAGTGAACCATCTTCACCTAATGTAACTACAGAGTCTACAAAGGTTTGATTTACAATGGGAAAATAGAAGGGGCAGATGGAGAGAAGACAAACTCAAGAAAAGGACAACTGGTTAGAGCTTCAGTATGAGCGTGTGCAGCTCAGTGGTTGAGCTGCAGTGCATATGCCGGACAAAATCTGTGCTGTGAGTTCAACAACAACCTCCATCGGTTTGCCAAAATGTCGTGTACTCTGCCTTGTCAAAAAGCCCGTCCATTTGCTCCTCTATTAGTTTAATAAGATTGACTTGATGCTGAGAAACCTGACCTGGAGAGTGTTGTACAGGGATAGTATGGCCCTACTCACAAACCCACATAAGAACCAAACCTGATCTCCCATTCAGGGAATTCGGCAACAGAAGGGAAAGAAACTACAATACAAAAAGACACAACATAGTTCACAATAGCTTGGTGATTGGTGATAATGAAAGGGTAGGCATGGGAGAGAGTCACCAGAAAAACCTGTGTGACCACTTTTGTTGAACATCGTCATTGTTTATTACATTTTTAGAGTAAGAAAAAAATACCGTAGGTTGGTGCCAATAACAGCAGCAAGTAAATACACAATGAATGTGGTTTACGTTTTGTTTTTTTAATGTAGTCGTGGTTTGTTTGTCGTTTTGTTTTCTAGCGAGGAGAGACATTCTGCGTTTGTTCAAGCGAGAGTTAACCTCAGTTCCTGGCACACATATCCTAAATAATAGCTAAAATTATCAATGGAAGCTTATTTGGATATACAAATATTATACAAATAAGCTTCCATTCCATAACAATATTTAGGCTATGGTTTCACTTGGTTTTTTCTCTGTATTTTGTTCATTTTGATTGGTAAAAGTAGCCACTCTAGTTTCCTATGACACAGACATTAACCAAACAAAGTTAATCCTATAATTTGAACCCTGCTATGACCTTTAGTGCTTCATTATATGCACTCTGGTCAAAATCAACGGTCTGTGAAGCGATAATGCAGTTGTCCATTGCCACCTACACACTCATCACCAGGCGACCACACATTAGCATGCAGTATATGGCGAAGGCTGTCCTCTCACACACCGCGCTCCTGAGTGATGTTGAGATAAGAGCAGAAATCAGCTGCCTTTCGATTCATGTTTATACAATAGTGGAGTTTGACCCTAAAGCAAACACTCATTAAACACATAGATGTAGTATACACTCAGTCTTGATAAACTGGTTTCACTTTCTGCCTATGGGCATCAGCACAGCCACTGACAGACCATGTTTTATGTACATAAACCGTCTCCCTTTACATAAACCCAAGTGCTTTTAACAAATGTAAATGAATGGCACTTGTTTAAAAAGAGAGGAAAACAGAGCTAACAATAACATTTTATTTTTGTTTAATCCGAGTCGTCACAACTGTTCAAAAAACACTTTAAAAAGGCAGACGAAAGCCACTTTTACCTCAACCATTACCAACTTCAAAGGAGAAAGTATGCGGAAATAGAAACTAGCAACAAAGGCAAAATATTTTAAAAATATGTACTTAAAGAGGGGTATTATGCAAAGTGGACTTTTTCAAGCTTTACATCATGTTATTATGTCATTCCCTCATTAAAAACATGCCTGAAGTGTTGCCTTGGCACATTCACGTATTTTTGAGTAATCTGTAAAAACTCTGATGGCGGCCATTTTAGGGATAGGTTTGCCTGAGTCCTCCTAGGAACGCCCCCACCTCCTGGAGACGCCTCCGAGCTTTCGTCACCAGCCGAGTAACCAACCACTGCTCCTCAGCAGAACCCCCTCCCCACTGATGCCACAGACAGCGTGTGGAGGGGGCGTGTCGGAAAGGGTCAGAGGTTCTTAAAGACATTCACTACAGCCATTTTGAGAGAGCAATTTTATACAAGGCAGTTATTCTAATTTACTGCATTTACAGACCAACAGAAGGTTTCGTCATCATTGTAGTGTGATATAGACTGGTGCTATGTGATTGAAAAAAGCATAATACCCCCTCTTTAAAATATGTAGGTAATCATGGGCTACTGACAAAACTATATGTAGTAGCCAATATATTTGCATTCTTAGACTTCCTAATAATCAAGCCAACCACACCTTCTTTGCTAAAACAGAAGTGTCTGAGCGCCTTCTCAGCAAATAATTTCCATTGTCAAACTTTAAGGTTAAGGTACTTTGTTTTTTTGTACAACAACAGCAACTGTACATCGGAATTTGTCCTTTTGACCCATCCTTCAACACAGCTGGGACGACCCGTAAGGAGCAGTGGGCGGTGGCAGTACCGTGTCCGGGGACCCATCTCCATATGTGGAGCTTGCTTTACTTTACTTTATTTGTTTATTTGGAGAGGACAGTGCACATGAATGAACACTCAGAACAGTTACTTTGTGTAAATGCTCCAGATTTAGCTTTGCGCTACTTTCCATCCGTAGTCCACGTACGTAAGACAACAAATGTTTAAAAAGTAGGAAAAAGCCACTAGGTTATTTTGCAACTTTTTTGGACATTAAAGCGAGTGGTTAGGCAACAACACTGCTTGCCTGGCATTAAAAAAAGTTAGCTGATAACCCTATGGCCACGTGTCATTGTGTGAATGCATTGACTAGTACAATTCATGTGCACTTTACCATCAAATGTATGTCACTTCATCTTTCTACACCCACCAGCACCGTTCTCCTCTGGTATTTAATGCTACATTGTGTTGCATACTGTGATATTTCTCCCTTCACTAGCCCCGTCTATAAGTCAACCACTGCCCGAGCCGCCCTGGCTCACGCCTTGTTTCTCATTATCAGCACTTTATTGCCTTCAGCCTGCGCTCGCTCGCGGGGGACTATTACCACAGATCATATTGCACCACACGCTGAGCCTTCACAACGATCTGGCCCATGACTGGACAGCTGTAAAAAGCACCTCCACAAAAATTACAGGGATTTTTACAATGTCAGAGAGCACAGCGTGACGACCTTGTGATGCATGTGCTTCTATATGGGAGGAAGAAATAGCAGAGCGAAAAGTGCAACGTGAAATTATTTTGTGCCAGTTAGTTGGAATCATTATATCAGACTTTAATGGTGTAGAAACAATGAAATGAATGAAATGTACCCCTCACTCATGACAAAGGCAAAGAGTGTAGAGCTGGGAAAAGTGTCATGTTTCTGTTGAACATAGAGTGGCGGAAAAATAGACAGGACATAATATAATATAACTCCAGATTGACTCATTTCTGCAGGGAAAGATCTTAATTTGTTTTTATATCGTTGTGTCAGCCTGACCTAAAGTGCAATTCTTCACAATAAACGTAGATTGCATAATATATTGACAAAATACAATAATCATTAAAAGACTGGTCTTGACTCTTGGGTAAATTATGCATTTGGGTAAATAGCCTACAGAGGGTCATTGAACCATGTCTCTGATGCAAATGACTGAGTCCATCGTATGTGAACGTCCTTTAAAAATAATTCTTAAAGGAACAGGCCACCGTTTTTCCATACTGAGATATGTTCTTACCTGAGCTTAGACGAGTTGATGCGTACCTGTCTGTTCTTTGTGCGTGCGCTCAGTCATGCACAAAGACCAAAGATGTTGTTGGGGTGAAGTTGGAAGCGACCACGCTCTTCCACGGGCACAAAGACCAGACGGGTCCGTATCAACTCATCTAAGCTCAAGTAAGAACATATTTCAGTCTGGAAGAACTGTGTGCCCTCAGTCACGCAAAAATACCAAAGATGTTGTTAGCATTTGGCCTCTCCCACTATATTCCTATAGCTCCAAACAGGATGAAGTTAGAAGCAACCAAGCTTCCACGGGCACGCACAAATACCAGACAGGTACGCATCAACTCGTCTAAGCTCAGGTAAGAACATAGAATGGAACAACGGTGGCCTGTTCCTTTAAATACTAAACGACTCAATACCTGCATGTCTTTCAAGCTGAATTTACCTTCACTTAAAAAATAGCTACAAAAAACCCTGAACACGGGTCACTCACTGCTATACAAGTTGCCCACAAGCCTTGAAAAAGAGGACAACGCAAGGTACAACAAGTGGTGAAACAACAAAACAAACACAAGTCGCAGCATGCCGTGTGTGCCTTGGTCTCAACCCCCATAAAATCCCTCACCTGAAATGACCAGCAACATGTCTGGTGTGGTGCCGCTCTGACTCAGTGCCTCTGCATGTTTTTGATGTCCATACCAGCTGGTGGAGATAGGAGAAGCTGCCATCGTTCGTAAACCACATCCTGCCAGCAACAGACTTCATCAACACCACCTGCCTTCATTACAAATCTGGAACAGTGGTACACAAACACACAAACGCATGCCTCACCCACGCCCTCTGTCCTTTACACCAGCAGATCTTTCGTGTTTCTATCCACAACACTTTTTTTTTTTTCCCAAACAGCTTCTCAAAACCACAAACCATGACAGTAAAAACAAGGGCTTTCCCCTCACATTACTCATAACAATACTGTCTATTACAAACTACATTAAAACCTTTTCATCACGTTACAACATCAATCCCTGATCAAATATGTACCTCGAGTTGTTTCATTTTTAAGCGCATGCCTTCACCTCAGTAAACGCGCTAAGCTTTGATCATCTCACCACTCAAATTGCCTCCACCACAAAGCATGTCCTCTGAATATCTAGTTTCAGCTCTTTCAAGCCTATTATTTCCTCTGTGCCCAACCTGTTTTCCTTCTGATAAACGCTGAAATGTGTACAAGCCGGACTAATGCATAATTGAGGAGCTTATGAGTGGTGGAAATCAGCCCAGTTTCGACTCATCTAAACCGACGATTTTCAACCATTTCAAACCCACCATTGCAATTTATTCTATGGGAAAAACACCTTGAGCACACGGTAAAGTAAAGAGAAAAGTTCGCGAAACGATAAGAAATATTTCCTAAAAGTACAAACACGCTTAAAATTAAGTAAAACTTCGCCAAAGAAAAAAATTGGAGAAAAAAATGTGAACGTTAAAACACGTTTCTTAATTGTTTACTTCGCTCACCTTTCCGTGTCGACTTTTCTCGGTAAAGCTCTGAGATCGCAGGAAAAGCCCCCGATTAAATAATCATAAAAAAGAAAACTTTCCAGAGAGTTTGGTGCAGTGATATAGTGATAAACGGAGGTATGTCAGTCACGGAGCAGGACAATGCAGTTGTTGTAGTGTCCCCGAGGCGCCAGCTCTCGCTCTGCTCAGTCTGTTTCCGAATGGGCGGGTCACAATCAAACAGCTACGTAAACATGACGTCAACATTTACGTGACCGTAATGGATGTAATGGTATCGCCTTAAAAATCCCAGTGTACCGTAATACAACCCAGCACTCGCAGTAAAAAAGCTGTGGAGTTTTGTTTGCTTCTTCTCCCAATTATTACATCTATGGCTCCTCCACAGAGTAGCCGAAATATTTACTCAAGTAAGAGTAATGTTATTTTGAAATATTATTACACAAAGTAGTGAAACAAACAATAACTCAAGAGCAAAAAAGTTTTGGGAGAAAATAATACTTGAGTACTGTGAGTAACTGAGTAACTGTTCAAGCGGAAAAACTGATTACTTTTCAATGACGCCATAAATTGTGAGAAATCGTGATATTTACAAAGAAAATTCCCAGGAAATGGCGTGAAAATACAGAAGGAAAATATACTCTAAACAACATGGTGCAAGAAACTAACTACATCTACATTAAAGATCAAAATGAATCATTTTCTGCTTAAAGATTAACTCACAGTGGAAAGTAGAAGTTAAAAGTACCGTATGAGAAATCTACTCTAAGAAGGACAATTTCTTCAAAAGTTACTCAAGTACATGTAGTTGTAGGAGTAAATGTAACTGAGAACTACCCTCCTTTGTTCCTCCATAATGCAGTTTGTGAATATATAGTGTTCAAGAATGAAAGAATGACAACCTTTTGTAGTAGACAAAAACATTTATATGCATGAAATATTGTAAATGAAAATAGGGCTCAGATTCATAACAATAACATATTTCTGTGACAAAACAATAACAAAAACAAAGCAATAGTAATGCAGCCAGGCATTCATTCTAAAGCCAACATTCAAAACCAGGTACTGCATACAATGAATTATACATAGGACTTTCAACAATAAAAGCCGTCTTTAACACAATACTAGATTAACTATTTTATCCAATACATAGCTATGTATATTTTTCCATATCTTCAATATGTGCAGTTTATAGACTATGCATTTTTATTACTTATAATCTGAGGGGGAAAATAGATCTTGGCTTTTTTTTCTATCATATAACAACAAAACTAAGATTTGTCGTCAATAGCAGGATTTTTACATTCAAAAGTAGACAAATGAGCGGCAGATAACAAAAATCTTGTAACAAGGTCTTCAAACCAGATTTACTCTTGTTTTTGTTTCGATACCGGCGTTTGTTTTTTAAGTTTCACAATGTTCCCGACAACACTGTGAAGCTTCGCTGCCTGGACCAAATTATGACTAATGGCATCTTTGGTCAAACATCAATAAGGAAAAACATGTTAATGAATGCAAATTCAACTTTTTGTTTTAAATTAGACCAAATTATTGTTGATTTCTGGAGTTTAATTCAGTGTAGCAAAGATAAATCAGCAAGGAACATTTTAAAATTCTACATACCAAGATTAAATAAGAATATTAATTTATTTAACTTTACTAAAAACATTTGAGCCTACAGATTTGTGTTTTGGATTCATTTCTTAACTCAGTCTCAAAACGGGTAAAGTGAAAGTGGATAGCTATATTCCTACTAAGTTTAACAACTGCATAAAACAAATATACATAAAGATTTATATATTACTTCAGTATATATAATATACAAACAGTATACATAAAGTTTTTGGGACAGAGAGGACGAACTGTAAGAATGGACTACGGTACCTTCTCAGCTGTAACGCAGAGTCAGTCTTTTGCACCAAAACAACGAGCTGTGTTTGTTGTTACAGCATTGAACCTGGGGGTCAGCAGTAGTTCAGATTTATCACTCTGTGCCACTGCTGGGGTTGAAGGGAGTAGGATATCGTTCAAACCTGTACACTTACATGCAGAGCATGAGGTTCAGAGCTACAGTGATCTTTATGATTAAGTGAAAAGTAGTTGCTTTATAGCACACCATGATTGTATTCTCTGAGAATTTACTCCTTTATCAATCATTCCTTTATAAAAATGTTAGTAGTAACTCATTTCTAATGTCTTCCTTTCTTAGTAACTGTATCTTAAAACACTGTACAAATATCTCATCTATATTGTATGTCCAAACATGACAAAAGTTTGCAAGTTTGTGACAGAGGAAACTAAATGATGCTTTTGCTGATCATAAATGTGAGCATCTTTGTTGATACTGATCACCAGGGCCGCGGGAGCATGTTTTGGGTTAGGGGTGCAGAGGAATAAGATTGACCTCAAAAACACTTTTTAGTGCTTATTTCCTATTAATATTTGTTGCTTGCAATGCGCAAACTATCCAACAGCATCCTGAGTCCCAAGGCTTTGCTGATCATTATGTTTGGTCATTAGTTTGTTGGAGTTATTGATTAAGAAATACTGATAGAAGATCAATTATAGGCATTTTCAAATAAAGTATTTCCTTCGCTAACCCTGTTTAGCGTTGGCACAGAGCTGAGGCGATAAACCTGACAGAAGTGAAGGGCTGAAACAGTAACGTGCCACAGGCTGAACCAGTGACAAACACAGTGAGGAAACGTTGACTGAAAATGTAAAGTGCACATCTCTGTGCACAGGGGAAGACTCGTGGGACAGGAAACAGTTGTGTCCTAGAAGGAAGAGACACCGAAATTATTGTTAAAGACATGCAATATGGTCAGGATGCTAATGCAATTCCAGATACGAGGATTGTTGCTACTATTACCAAGTAATCTGTCTAAACTGAAAGGTCAGGCAAGCTAATGGTAAATCATTTTCAAGTGCATTTAGAACATCTGAGTGTCCCGATTGCATAAATAAATACAGTAGGACACTGTAATGATCGCATGTGCACAAACACAGAAGATAGAATAGAGTGAAAGGAGCGTACCGCTGTGTTACATTGTTCGGCTGTACTGTATGCCTGTTTTGGAGGCGAGGTTGGACCAGGGCAGCAGGGAACGCAGCAGGGACTGGGCTTGTCGGTACAGCCTCTGTGGGAGGGAGCAGGGGCTGAGGCTGGCCAGAGTGGCTCCAATATGCTGGATATAATCAGTGAGATCAGGTTAAGGAAGTCATGTGTAGCCTGGTCAATACTTGAGTTGTAGATTTAGCTTGGAATCCAATTATGTATCACAGAGCACATATAAGGTACATTTTTACTAAAGATATTGTACAGCTGCAAACACATGAAATAATCAAATTAGCCTTGTATTGTCTCTGCTAATTTTTGCTTGCACTGAGCAGTTTAAAATATGTCTTCACAAACACAACAACTAATGTATAGCCATTAGGTACAAGTAAAGAAGGTTACGGTCACGAAAAGGGTTAGTGCTAGTTATCATAGGCTCTAAACAACCTTAACATGTTTTGTGCAGAAGAAGTTAAGAAATAATTTTGTAACCTATAGCGTGACCCCGTATAGTTTCCGATTTAGAAAAAAACCTACATACAGGACCAGAATGGCTGCAACACCTAATAATAAAGCAGTGCATATCAGTATAAAAGACAAAGACTTCGGTGCAGTCAAAGGATATAATATCGTCCATGGCGGGTGACCTCCGTTTATGTACAGAACATACGTGAATCCGTCCTTGAGCACCCCTCGTATGGAGTAGTAGTAGGGCAGGTAGTGGTGCTGCCTGAAGTCCCTGTTCTCGTAGAAGTGGATGGCAGTGTTGTTGGTGGTGAGGACGTGCAGGTAAATGGCCTTACAGTGGTCCTGTGCAATGGTGGAGATATGCTCCTTCAGACTGTCCAGCAGCAGGGAGCCTTTAAAGGCACACAATAATATCACATAATTAGAAACACTAATAATTTATTTATTTTTATTTCATTTCATCTAAAATCTCTCATCTTAAAACCTTATCTTTAAATCTTACCTATGCCTTGTTTTCTAAAATCTTTGACCACTCCCAGACTCAGGATGTAGGCTACCTGTGTGTCAACAGGGAAACTGGAGGCCAAGATGTCTCCATCCTAGACACACAAACAGGATCAGGATGTTTATTCAGGGATGTCATACTTCAACCATGCACATTTTAACTCAACAGATATTAGCAACAGAATGTATAACAACAACAAAAAAGATTTATTATGAAGGCAAAAAGACAAGCAGATTTTAAATAATATAGGAGCTCTCCCTTCCTTGCCCTCACTCCCTCTGCTTCCACCCGGAGTCACAAACTGAGGTCCACTCAAGCCCCTTTAAAGACTATGAACTCCCTTTTGCACTAAGGGTTGGAGAGAAAACTGATCACAATTCTTGTGAATTGAAAATAAAGAAACGTTCTCTCTCACAACTCTCTTATCTTTAATGCCGCAGTAAACACTTGTAAAGATGTGATTTAAATGTAACATGAGAGGCCTAAACAAATACAAACGAACGAATGACTGTTTAAAGATAGATACACAAATATAGAGGGAACAATGAAGAGTATAAAAAGATTGATGTTGTTTCTTAAATAGTAGCCATAAGTTAAGGTATTATATTAATAAATATATTTATAAAATTGACAGTGTTTGAAATTTGAAATGTTATAGTTTCAATATAATGTCAGTAGTTACTCCCTGCCTTGTATCAGTCAAGGACTAAAAAATGGATATGCCACAAGTGTCCCAGATATAAAATTTTAACTGATCACCTCTTTGTGTACTTTGGTCCGTCCTTTTATCTCAGCCACAATCATTCCCACGATGCCTCCTCTGAAGGTGGCTGCCAGGGAGAAGAACTTTTTGTTGGACGTGATGTCCTGATACCATGAGTCTGGGTACCTGAAATTAGAATATGATACTGCACTTCTCACAGTTATGGTGTTATTTCACAAACATTGCAAATAATGAGCCTTACTCGATTGGAAACCAATCACCACAGAGCAGCTTCACACTGTCTATGTCATCGTGGCAGAGGAAGCGGAGTTGGACTTCACTGAGAGCTGTGGGGGGCACAACGTCACTCATTCACACCTGCAAACAAGACAAGTTCTTGTCAACACTTACATGTATTTGAATATAGGAGTCGTCTTAACCACCATATGGTAGTTTGTAGATAATGTTACTCTGCTAAGTGGGGCCAAGAAGCAGTTTCCCTTATTTACAACACAGTAATTTTCATTTGAAAACACACACATAGAGACGGCAAACACAGATGATTAAACTAGCCATAGATATGGTACACATAGTATTCACAATTCCACATCAAAGGATTGCAAATTTCCACATAATCTTCTAAAACCCAGCAGCAATACTACCAAGTAAAAGTAGCAAATAGCGGCAGTACATGAGGTTCAAAGCGCAAACCATGCAAATATTAACAATTAAGCCATTTGACATGGTTAGATAAGCTAATACACTAAACATTTAAAAGTCTCAAATAATGTGACTTTGCTAAACAATACCACTAAATTACATTAATACAATATCAATTCACCCCGTTTTAACCTTCTTTTAATTTCAATTAAATGCCACGCCGAGTAATACGACACACTAGGATTGGCTTCAGCATTTGTAAGACTCAGAAGCATAATATTCATCTGACTGGTGATTAGCGGACATGCTAACAGGAGCTAACGCGACTAGGATAAAACGTCTGAGCCAACCTACCTTGTTATAACACAGCAAACACAGGAAAGTCTAGAACTAGCCTTCTCCCTTGCTGTCAGTCTTCACAGTCACTACTCCGGACACACCATATTAATTCTGTTTTGTTTTGTTTTTTTGCCCTAGTTAGTTCATTTCTGCTGAGAGACAAGTCGGAGCGGCGTCTGCTCGGATAACAGCTGGATGTTTACTTCCTGTTTGGTTGGTGTCACAGCCTTTTAGCTCCGCCCACAAAACGTCTCTCACCGTATTTGCCTCTCGCTCGCCCCCCACTTTACACATTGGAAAACAACCAGAGAGGCTGAAAATATACTGTAAAGTAAACTAAATAAATACAAAAAAAAAAAAAATTAAAAGGGGGAGGAAGAAGAAAGAAGGGGGTTCATGGTGTTATTGACAACACAGATCAAACATGATCATCAGCTACTCTTATTTAGTTGTGTTAGTTTTACTTATCCCCCATATGTACTCCCTTTGTCTCTTCTATTGTGTTCTGTGTCCTCCTCCCTTATGCAAATATGCACTGTATGCACACACACACACGCACGCACACACACATACATACACGCACGCACACTCTTTTTTTTTATAACTTTTGATTGATTTTACAATTTGGTTATTTGGAGTTACAATGCTCTTACTTTGGTGCAGCCCTGTGAGGCAACTTCTGCTGTGATATTGGGCTTTACAAAACCATTAAACTTAAACTTAAAAAAGGTTATTCTTGTAGGTAAATATTTCAATGAAAAAGTATGTTTACATAAGAAAAAATGTAATCTTATCTTATCTTAATATGTTTTGCCTTAAGATAAAAAAAAAAAACATTTTATTGTAGAGCACACCTTGTGAATCTTATCATATTTACGATAGTTTATTTTAGTCTATTAGATCACTGCTCAAACAAATCAGACTTTTAAGTCGCCCCAGTTAATACTATTCTAATATACTAGTATATTAGAATAGTTAATATACTTGTATTAAGTTTAATACTAGTATTTTACCAAGTAGGGTACTTATTTTCTTGAGTAATTGACTGGTTGACTACTTTTTACTTCTGCTTGAAAACATATGTTAAAGTAATGTTACTCTGTCTTAGGTTAATCTTGGTTAGTCCACCTACCTCTTACTGCGGTGAATATCTTGAAGCCACACTGCGTAGAATTTTGCCCAATAAATACCATTTAAATACAAGCATTTATTTTATGATAGATATTTTCATCATTGAAAAACACCTAATAAATGAACAAACAAACATTATGCCTTTGCTGTAAGCGGCTAACCTCTCATAAGTTATGACTGCAACTTTACCGAGAGTGGGTTTGTCTCCAGCTCGTCTACATGGAGATGTTGACTAAAGGCAGCAGAATTTGAGAACTAAATAAATGAGGTTGTCATCCAAACCCTTTCTTCTTTTTTGTGCTGGTGGCAACATTATAGTCCAAAATGTTCGGCAGTGTGCCTTTAATATCCGTTTAACTTCACTACTTTTTGTTTCAGACATCCAAGGCCTTGTAGACCCCCCTGGACAGTAGATGGCGGTACTGAGCTGGCATTTTTTTAAATTGTTGCTACCGAAAACAGTGAAGAAGAAGAGAGTTGCACAATGGAGGGTGAGTTGCTACACAATCTTGGACTGTGAATTATATTTGCACTGATGTTGTTCATGGACTCAAATTACTACAAACTTTGCTTTGTTTTACATCTTGTTACACCAAATTATCACAACTCTCGTCAATGTAGTCGGGGTAACAGTAGTGCTAGTTATTGCAGCCCCTTGGTCTGTTTTAGCGCTGTCTGCTAACTCCTAGATATAAATAACATTACATCTCGTGAATGTAAAGCGCAGAGGTTTACTGTTTTGTCAATTGTCAATTTCTGATTGTTTCTAGATATTAACAATATTTCTGTTAGATTTGTTTTGGATCCCTTCCTGTTTCCAAGTTATTAAAAGATGTGATGGCTACATATCGGGTCTTGTCAACAATGAAGATGAACTGACAACGTTGTTGGAGAGCCACAGCAGGGCCACATATACCTCGTACATCGCATGGTAAGCTCAGGGAGTAGGTGACCTTAAGCTGTTGTTTTGCTGTGTCTAGTAAAGTTACGGTGAACCTGTTGTTTGGCGTGATTCCTTAGGTCCGACCACGCAAGAGAAACTGCCAACAATGGGCGCCAGCTGTGGCATGTGGAGGACTATTCAGATGATGTGCCGCTGTGTGTGCGAAGGAGAGTCATATTGATGTGTCAACACGGCAGAGCTTACAACAAAAAAGCAAAGGTAAACATGCAAATTATTTACATCATACAGTGTTTTCATTCCTTTGGTGGATCAGAGTTTAAACCTGCTCATCACCATGATTGACTTAACTATGTCTTTACTAATCTCACCCAACAAGGAGTGTGTGAACGCGGAACAGGGGGACAAGAAGCGGCGAATACGCACTAAAACTGTCATGAGGTTGGACTGCCCTGCCAAAATATTTATACGACATGTCACAAGGTGAGCTTTTTCATTTTTACGTATTGAAGTAAAAAGTATTAAAGGAATAGGCCACCGTTTTTACACACTGAGATATGTTCTTACCTTATCATACTTTCATCTACGTAATGTTGCAGAAATAGAACAGATGCGGAAACCCTTATTCATGCGTTTATATCATCTAAGTTGGATTATTGTAATTCCCTGCTGGCTGCATGTCCAAAATCGCCCTTGAGAAGCCTTCAAACTAGACCAAAACACAGCTGCAAGAATATTGGCAGGGACCAAAAGACGAGAGCATGTAACTCCAGGGATGAAGTCTCTCTATTGGCTTCCTGTTGAGTTGAGTATAGAATCAAATTCAAAATGTTGCTTCTCACTTACAAAGCCTTAAATGGTGTTGCGCCGATTTATCTCCAAGAGGCCATAGTACCATAGTACCAACTAGAGCAGTTCGGTCTCCCAAAACTCACGGTTGCTTGTGATTCCACGCATCCTCAACACCACAATAGGAAGTAGAGCTTTTAGCTATCAAGCTCCTGCCTCATGGAATCAACTTTCATTCTATGTCAAAGAAGCAAACACCGTCCCCATTTTTAAGACTAGGCTGAAAACATTCCTTTTTTAAATGGCCTATGGCCAGGTCAGCTAGGATGAACTGACTCAGCTTTATTATTGTAGTTTATACACATTGTTCTTTCCATAGAGCCCAGGGGCTGAACAAGCTAACTCCCTGACTTTTTAAAGTTTTTAAACATTCAGATTATAATACAGAGTGTTTTCAATTTCTGTATGACTGCATAGCTTATGCTGTTTATGGATGTTTTAATTTTATTGTTTGTATTTTTTAATTACTCTTATAGCGCTTAGAGATGCACTGCGTGCATGAATAGCGCTTTACAACTATATTTATTGATTGATTGATTGATTGATTGATTTAGACGAGTTCATTTGTACCTGTCTGGTATTCACTCGTGCCCTCAGTCACGTAAACACAGCACAGACGGCGTTAGCATTTAGCCTCTCCTCCTCTCCTCTATAGCTCCAAATGAGGTGAAGATAGAAGCTACCAAGCTCTTCCACGTCCTATTTAAATATGGTTACGTGAAGTGTTACATGATAAAGTATAGTTGTTTAAAATTAAATTAAATAAAAAATTAAATTAAACAATGTGGATTTTCTAAGCGGATTAAGAGGGGAACTATATTGTACGGCGTAATAATACCAGGAATAGTTCGACATCCACGCAGCAACATCTTCACTTTACTGTGCGGATGTTAAACTACTCCTGGCTACTTCCACGTGGAAGAGCTTGGTAACTTCTATCTTCACCTCGTTTGGAGTTATAGAGGAGAGGAGGAGAGGCTAAATGCTAACGCTGTCAGTCCTGTGTTTACGTGACTGAAGGCACATGTGAAGACCAGACAGGTACAAATGAACTCGTCTAAGCTACGGTAAGTATGTATGTAAAAACGGTGGCCTATGCCTTAAAAAATCTTAAACCAATGAATGACCATGTAATGCGTGTTGTGCTGCAGTTAAAACAATTATTTCAAACACTTTAGGTATGACACATTTAGTATCAAAGGAGATGCCACCAGGTCCCGAAGAGAAGATGCGATGAGAAACCTTAAAATTGCACTGTCCGAATCCCATCCACCAACATCAACGTTCCTGCACGTCAAACTCCCGCTTGTGGAGGCTCACCGGAACCATGAAATCTACCCCAGTATGATGATTACCGGATACAGCGGCGAAGGGGTGCAGAGCATAGTGGAAGTTGAATCCAGTGAAGGAGTTCTACGCGTGGATGACAGTAGCTGCAGAGGAGAGGGAAGCATGGACATATTAGAGCGGAAGAAGATCAAATTAGCACAGAACTCTTTCAGAAGAGAACTGAAAAGGTTAAATGAACTTTCATATTTTTTTGAGGATGTTAAATGTTTAAAAGGGTCTTCTGTTTTGCTGAGAAATGTCCGACGATCGATTGAAACAAAATGCCGGAAAGAAAATGGAAACAAAGTAAATGTTAAACCGCTGTCAGGTCATAAGACAAAAAACAAACAGCCTAAGAAAGAGCAATGACGTCAATGTGTTTTTATAGCCCTTTTTTTTTCTCCCTGTACTACTTTTGTTTATCTTTATTGATGCATGTTCATTAATTTTGCTAAGACTGCACAATGTGATTTTTCAAACAGATCAATTAGATGCATTTACCTTTATGCATTTTCCATATGTCCTTTTAAAAACTCAATTACATAATGATTTGTCTCTATAATGTTTTTTTTAATACTTGATTATTTAAATGTTTCTATATTTTTTGTTATTAGTACAGTTGCTAATGGCACATTCCTCTTTTCTTTTCATCTAAAGTTAAATTAACCTGGTGGGAGAGTCGCTTCTCCGGATATGTTGTAGTACGTTAGACAAAAAGGATGGAGATGTTTATGTTCATAGACACAGTAACTGTCCTTTTTAGGCCCTCTCACTCTCTGTGAAGTTTCCTTTTATCTAAAATTCTTATAAGGTTTGGAACTGAATTGTGGCCTCAGACTGCCGTTCTGCGGACCCAGAGGCTGCACACTGGCTTTCTAAATTGTACAGTTTTGGTTTGGTCAGATTTGAAGTATTTAAATGTTATAAATATCGCATTAATGGTATAAACATAAAATGGTAATAATAAAAGGACCATGTTAGAAATGAACTTAACATGTCAATTCCAGAATTTGCAGCAGCAGTGCTAAGAGCAGACTTCAAGCTGAGTGCCAATCAGAGCAAGACCAACAATAAAATGTGGACAGGATTACTATTGCAACAACACATCAGTAGGATAGAACCTCACAATGTCTAGTCCCAACTCGCGTTCACTTTTAGTGCCTGCTTCACCAAGCTTTGCTAGCACCAACTCTTAACAACAGTATAGGTATTAATAGCATCATCCTCTTGTTAGGCCTACATGCTAAAGAAAAATTGGGCCATGTAGATGGCCCAAGATGGCCGTAAATGCATCACACTTATCTTCAAATAAATGTCATCTGTTCAGTCCTCATTTCTTCCCTTAACAGCTTTCTTATCAATTTTATATTGCGCTCTTAACTAAATAAAACAATCTTTTCCATTTACATTGAGTATCAAGTTCTAGTATAGCACATTTGGTGCTTTGTCACTGGTTCTCTCTGATATGGTTGCTATCATAAGGTGATATAAGGTGATAGCAACCACAATCAAAGCGGAACTTCATGATTCTATTCCTGTTTTAAAGCTACAGTAAAACCATAAAACAAGAGTTATAAAATTACAGTTACAAAACATTTAACAGTTACAGTTACAAAATATTAGGTTCAGTTTGGGGGGGGGGCCTTTTGATTAATTATATTGCTGTTTTGAATGATATGTTTCAGAAATGCCAAGAAAACATAGTCAGTTTCTAAGTTTCATGTTGAGTTGAAAGAAGAAGTTGGAAGGAGTATGTCAGGTTAAACCACCCCCCCTCATGCAAACTGATGGATCACATGGCATCACAGGTAAATAAAGACCACACCAGGGACGGGGTTTTGTTCCAATCTGAATACAGTCACTTTACAGAAGACTCACTGCGCACCAGGAAAACAGACAGGTAAATGATTGGTCATTGATAGCAGACATTACTACTGTGGTAGTAGGGATAGTAGATGATATACTTCTAACAGTTTTCACAGTTGTATTACTGTACTAGGTTTTCAATGCAGTAATTGTGACAGTAGTAGCAGCAGTGTGTGATGAAATGGTAAACGCAATATTCAATTTGTATGAGAAAGTTGGCATGTCTGCTTATTCATTTAACTTGTATCACATTAGTAAATGATGTATTTCATTGGCTTTTAATTTTCAAACCTCTGTAAGTAAATCTGTTCCACAGTCATGTGTAGCCTAAGTCTGTTATTCTAGTTCAGGGTCTTTATTGTCAATTACTAATCCTGCCATTTCATGGTAGAGGGACGGAGTTTTCAGTTGAAATAGTGTACTTTCACAAGAAGTTCGTGTTATTATTGACCAATAGTCAATAACTAATAATGACCTACACTTGTATTGCACTTTACAAGCCTGAGGTGACAAGCTGCTTAAAGGCACACTGTGGTCCTAATTCTTTCACCCCATACTCAGTGGTGCTAAGCTACTATTGTAGCCACAGCTGCCCTGGCGTATACTGACACAAGTAAGGCTGCAAAACTGTGACATTGGTCCAAACAACCACCAGCCATTGTATTCCAAACACATTGTAATTTTTTAGAACTAGCCATTTAGTATATCACATCATGATAACTCATAAGCTTCTGTTCTAAAATGCCCAAAGTTCATACAATATGTTTGCACTCAAATTCTTAAGATTCTGAACACTTAGTTTAACCTTTGACAAGAGAGCTTGACTAACACGGTAAGTGTGTGTAAGGACACAACTTTTAAATGTTTGCAATGTTTTATCCAATGCACCAAAACCAACTGTGCTCTACCCTCCACTGCTGCCTCGTCAGAGATAACCGGTCACCAATGGTCACATGTGAACAGGTCCAGATGGGACGGTCTCATTCTCACAGGCACAGGCAGCAGAGAGGTTAGTTAGGGTTGTTTTTTAGTAAGTTTACTTTGTGCTTCCAGGATGCATCTACTGTCTGCTGTGTGTATTTGTGTGGCAATGCTGCATGTGTGTGGCGGACTGCTGCTGGGAGCCTTCAACATCAAGTCGTTTGGAGACAAGAAGGCATCCAATACCACTCTTATGGACATCATCAGTAAGGTCAGAAACATAAAACAGTGTCACCTACTGCATTGGTAATGGGTACAGGCAGAAAGGAGGAGTATCTAGTTGAGTATACTAGTTATAAAGCAAACAACACACGGTGTATTTTGACATTAAACTGTGATGTTTTCTTCAGGTAAAAAAAAAGGCTGAAAGGCTATAGTATTTCTGGAATAAATGGGTGAACAGGAGCCTGTTCACCCATGAATGAATGATCAGAATGAATGGTAGAAAACTTTTCTCGCTGAGACTCAAGACTCAGGAATGTATTACACCTACTAGATACTGTTGTCCTGTATTAATTAAAATAATGGTCTGTTTCTGAACCACTCCACTTTAATTACAAAATGCAATCTTCATCTACTTCTGTTTGTATATCATGGGTTGCAGATTGTCCACCGTTATGACATCATCTTGATTCAGGAGGTGAGAGACAGCGACTTGTCCGCCACAAAGAGGCTCATGGCTCATGTCAACAGGTCAGTTCACACCCCTACATGTAACATGTGAGACATCAAAGTCCATGCAACTTTATATTATATATATATTAACAGAGCCGGTTTTTCCTATAGGCAAACTATGCAAGTTGCATAGGGCCCCTGCAGCCACAAGGGCCCCGCATCTCACTCAAACTACGGTGTTGTTACACTGATTAATCAACGCGTTGTTAATGAGTTGAATCCACACGTTTCTCATGCGCGCAGTTACTTACAGTAACTGTGGTTCTCTGAATGGAACCAGAGTCTAAAACAAATTGGGCTACCCACAGACTAATTCTCAGCGGTCAGACATAACTAACTGTCAGATGCAGGTTTCAGTTAGTTTTAAATCAGCGGTTCCGAAACTGTGGGTAAGGGACCAGAGATGAGAGTGGTTCTCACACTGAGGGGCGGTACCTGAATTGAGGTCACTATGTTCCACCTCTGCCCTGCACTACTGCACAGGGGAACCGTTTTTGATCGTAAATGGATTCACTCTTCGTCGAATAACCATGGGATGCGTACTATAGGGCCCCTATGTGGATTTTTGCTTAGGGCCCCAGAAGGGCCAGCACCGGCTCTGTATATTAAACTGCTGTTGTGTTCTTCAGTGGAGGATCTGAGTTCACATACAAAAACATTGTGAGTGAGCCTCTGGGACGCAGCTCCTACAAAGAGAGATATCTGTTCCTCTACAGGTCAGTGGGCAGGAGGGATGCCACTCATCTTTATTCTCCGCATATTGTCTCATTCAAATTCTGTTACTAAAGTTATCACATAGTACTTTTCCTTTCTATACTACCTGTGTTCTTGTGGGGTTACAGGGAGGAGACTGTGTCTGTGGTGAACAGCTACCTGTTTGATGATGGCTCTGAGCTGTTTGGCAATGACACATTCATCAGAGAGCCCTTTGTTGTTATGTTTTCCTCCAACACTGGTAACATTCATTTTTCACTATACTACCGCATTCTCCAATACTAGGCCCACTATTGGCCAAGTTATTGAAGTTCCTCTTACACTTGCTCCTATGTCATCAGGAAAAGAGTTCCATAGTCATCTTGATACAACTATCCACTTTTTTTCTTAAAGTTAAAGGACCAAGGAAAGTACCACATGGTTTAAACCAGATGTCAAGCCTATACAGGATTATTAAACTAGGCTACTTTTATGCTATGGTACTAACCCTGGTCCAACAAAGGGATAAATTCAAACAAACTATTTGGCTCCCTCACATAATCAGAAGAACGGCCTGTGTGCCACTGCTGTACACTTGTAACAGCTTGAGCTTGCCCAAGCCCATATGACTAGAAACATTTAGTTTATTCATCAGGCATTCCAAGGCCTATGCTATTCTACCCCATTATTTGATTTCAAGTTTCTCCCAAAAGAATCAATTCGGCCTACGTGACGATTGAAAGCCCTGAGACAGACTTATCATTCATAGTTGCTGTCATAATCCATTCCAATACATAAACAATGATAGTTATTTTGTGTACTTTTAGCTCAGGAGAGGTTTACCCTGATCCCACAGCACACATCTCCTGACTTTGCCCTGAAGGAAGTTGACGCGCTGTACGATGTGGTGTCTGATGTCCGCCTGCGCTGGAACACAAATGTATGGGGGAAAAACAAAGACACAAATTTGTTGCATTCATGTTGCATTCAATAACATTAAAAGGTGCCTATCAATGGGTCTCAGCTCAGTGATACAAAATGAGTCTGACCGTAGTAATTAACAATATAAATCAAAATATTCTACACTTTTAGTGGTCAAAAGGTCTCAAAACAGGGAAAAGGGAGATATTTGTAAAACCCATAGTTTAATAATGATGTGGTGGACAGGCTTGAATTCAATGGGAAAATTTGCCTTTTAACTTTCAAATTTCAGATGTTTTGACCTGGTCTATAGGCTCAGCCATCTGAAAAGTTCACATCAAAATCTAGACTTGAACGCAATACTTAATTTGAGGAATCTCTTAAAGTGTTTCCTTTGTCAGAACATTGTACTGCTGGGCGACTTCAACAGTGACTGTAGATACGTGACGGCCTCAGAGTGGAACCAGATCCGTCTCTACACAGATAAAAGCTTCCACTGGCTGATCCCCAATGAGGCTGACACGACCGTGACACACACCGACTGTGCATATGACAGGTACTTTCACATGGTCTTACAAATACAGTTCTTCCACTCACCTGCCCTCCTCTGCTCACAGGATTGTGGTGACAGACGATGCATTGGAAGGAGTGGTACCAGGCACTGCCAAAGTCTATGATTTCCAAGTGGCTCTAAATCTGAAGAATGATCTGGTAAACACACTCAACAGGGGGACATAATGAATTAAATAAATATAAAATGTTAGTATTTAAACTATTATAAAAGAGGTTGCTGCAGTGTCAATTTGTTATACTGTATAGGATGATAAGAAACAAATGGATTACTAAGATCTATTCTAAATCACTGTGGAGTCATCAGTTTGAGGTCGTACAGCTCAGTCTAGATGAAAGTGACTTTTTAAACACTCCCTTGATATAATTGTGGATCTGAGTCTGGTCATCTTTGTGTCTGATAGGCGCTGGCTGTGAGTGATCACTTCCCTGTGGAGGTCGCTCTCTCTGCCTGAGTGGACTCCTCACTCACCAGGGCACTACATCATCAAGTACTAATAAAACTCAGGTCCCTGGATTTGTCTGTGTTTTATATTGTTTCACCACTTGAAAACAAAGAACAACTGATTGATATCCTTTTATTTACATCAAATTTATAGCAATCTGAGAGGTTATTTTACAGTTAGTTCAGGCACAATGTTTTCAAAAATGAGTGTATTACAAAGGGCTCGACGATCACTCAGGCCTTTCTCTTCTTGAGCATCTCGAGGTACATGCGCAGCGACTTCTGGATGGAGTCTTTAGTGATGAAGTTGACAAAGTTCTGTGTGTCCGCCTCTCTGTTGGACGTCAGCTTGTCAACAGTTGGCTTCCTCATCATGGACTTTGTGATTTGTCTGGCATGATCTGCAAAAAAAAAAAAGGAAAATTATAAGGCTGCACTCATACTTGACATCCAAACTACCACACAAATATGTTTTAAAATAATCTGAAAATGTGTTATGGGGACCTGTGCAAAGCCATACTTTACTCTTTGTGCAAAAAGTGTACCCCTTAAAAAATGGGGGAATTAACTTTGAGTCACCACATTCTTGAAAATCAAAGAAGAGCCAACACTTTTTTTCAAGCCCAGTGTCAAATCTACTAGAGATGACTTAGAGCTCTCTGCTTAACTAAGCTATCAATCTTATGAGGCGTATTTTAAGCTAGTGATTCTGGATGCAAACGAGGTTCTTTTCCCATTCCAATAAGATGCAGTTCTGCGGACAGCCACAAAATGGTGCTACTCTCCAATATAATGAAGTGTGTTAGAACTGTTTCAAAGGAGTTCAGTGTTTCATGAGGTCTCACATTCACCATCTCTACTTGGAGTAGTGAATAAAAAATAATTCATGATGAAATCTTTTGCTTTTGTTTCCATACCTGGAATAGCCAACCACTTTGTCATAGTTTCAGTGGCAGTGGTGAGTAGCTGATCCTGAGGTACGAGCTGGTCCACAAGCCCGATCTTGAGAGCCTCAGAGGGACTGTAGAGGAGACCGAGCTCCAAGGCCAGCTCTGTGTTGCGGTGACCTACAGTGTTCACCATGGTGTCTTTGAACCTGCACAAAGAACAAACAGACACTGACACAAACTGAAGTAGAAAGGTATGGTATTTTTTTAAAATAATGGTTCCTCTTTACCAGAAAGGAGCTACGATGCCGAGCAGCGTCTCATTAAGGCCAATACTGTAGCGAGGGTTGTCGACCATTATTCTGTAGTCACATGTCATTGACAAAAGACAGCCTCCTGCAGGACTGGAGCCCTGTGAAGAGAGAGCATTCAGTATGTAAGGACTGGTGTAAATATTAGAAGTGAAAACGTTTTATTTTTTAATATCATTATGTTGGTTGAAAATTAATTCATGAATAATTGTTTATAGTTTCATAGTATATACATACATTGATTGCTGCTATGGTGACCATGTTTGATTTGTACATCTTGAGCCACATTTCCTGAACAGCCCTCCAGAACTCCCCACAGCGCTCAGGGCTCTTGCCATACATCTCCAGAATGTCCAGCCCGGCTGAGAATACTTTGGGCTGGCTCTGGGTGACAGTAAAAAGCAGTTTACTAAAATGAAATCCAGCTTAAGGATATGCACAGACACAGATGTATCGTTGTACCGAGGTGATGATTAGGCCTCTGCAAGCTTTGTCCATCTCCAGTTTCTCCAGATTGATGCACAGCTCTGTTAGGAAGTCTAAGCTGAGGCTGTTCACTGGAGGACTCTGCATGGACAGCACAGCCACACCTACAAAACAGAAGCACAAATACACTGTATAATTTAGTGTCAAATTTGATGAAACAAAGAATTAAATTAGTACTGTGTTTTCAAAGGTATTTGGAAATATTACTGCATCTACACCAAATGCCATTTGACATATATTGAAGTGTTAGGATTAAGAAGTGCGATAACATTACAAAATGTGACAAAATGCAGTAACTTCCTGAAAAAACTGACCCTGAAAAACTAAAGGAGTGCAAAAAAACACATAGTAGCACATAAACAGAGACCTGAAATTGCTTAATTTCAAGCTACACTAAACTAAGCTTCTCATTTAAAAAAGAAAAGAAAAAAGAAACAAACAAAAGCATCTCGGCATTGTAATAGAAGTGCAAAAATTTCCATTATAGTATAAGTATACTTTGGCAAAGTATCGATATTTTTGTATCAATAGTATCAATATCGCTGCAAAAAGTATTGCAATACAAATGCAAACTGATGTTTTCCCAAGCCCTACTATCTATGAACATGGGGTATGATAACAAACCTGTGCTTTTGTTAAAGTCAACGTTGATCTTGGGTGAAGTTGTATTATTTCTCATCTGAGAGACAAAAACTGAAGATACTCTGCCATGACAGCCGCTGGAGGACAGCTGGGAGACAAGGCCTGCACATGCACAAAAAGTGTGTATGATTAAATAAGGAAACTCACACATTCAGGTGGACAAAGAAAACAGTACAACTGGAATTTAGAAATTAAATCAATCCCTTCTTCAGAGTAACAAGGTAGAACAATGTGTAACAAGGGGGAACAATGTACAAGGCAGTACAATGTGCAACAAGAAAGTACAACATGTAACAATGAAAATGAATACCTTTATTACACCTTGACATGGTGCAATAAAGGTATTCATTTCATTTTTTTTTTTTTTATTTCATTCAAAAGTGACATCATACAATCATAACAAAACCGCCAAGCCAATACAGTATGAATGAAATGGAGCAATTAATGGTGCTGAGCTATCACATAGTTGTGGCAAAAGGGAATGTGGTATTGTGCATACATTTTAATGTTGCAGGACTTTTACTGTTGTGAAAGTGAAGACATGACCCCAGGCATTTTTATTGATTGTTCTTATTTTTTTTATAGTGATAATAATTACACATGTAAACAGGTACTCTTACATGTAACTGTAACAAGCAGAAGCAAGTGTGAACAGAGACAAATAAGAACAAGTGTCCAAAAATGATCACGCTTAATTATAATTTCTAAGTCAGACGGAGCCATTCAGTGCTGATGTGCAACCTATTGTTTGTAGTTGTAGGGGAAACATGCACATCTGCACAGAAAGACTCCTTCTGACTTAGGAATTGAACCCGGGACCTTCTAACTGTGAAGCAAAAGCGCTAACCACTGCATCATCATATCACATGTACTTATGGTGTACACTCACTTTGATAGTGTGATAATTTTTGGAGCCTCTTTTTTCTGTTCACTCTTGTTTCTGCTTGTTACAGGCAATAATGTCTCAATGTGTCAATTTACAGCGCATGCTCTCCTGTACCTTCACATTAGCCACAGTATACATGCACATTGATAACATGGCACTTTTCCTTGTTTCGCTTTATTATTCTCTGTTCATGTCTTTACTTTTGTTCATGTCTTTACTTTCACAACAGTAATAACGTTGTCCTGCACAATTATTTATATAATACCACATTCCCTTTTGCCACAACTATGTGATAGCTCAGCACCATTGCTCTTTGAACAATACTACACATTATAGTTGCACATTGTTCCTGTAGTATATAGTGCCGCGCACGTATACTGATGTTAAATAGTGCCCGCCTATATGCGGAGTGATTCTGATATGAAGCTTGTTGTTGCCAGAAGCCTGTTGCCTGAACGGCATCTATTAAAAAGAGCACGCAACTAACCTGGTGTCATCCTTACACTCACCACGATGCATAACATACAACGGTAGCTAAAGAGACTACTACATGGTGTCAGAAGCTGGTCCAGTATTTTTTTTATTTTTTTTTGCCGAAGTTAGACACGGACTTTTGCTAACAACTAAGCTAGCGTGAGCGAGCAGGCAGCTACGCTCGGGAGCGGGAGAGAAATGGAGCAGTTTAAACTACCGTCCCCGCTGGTGCTAACTGGCAATATAAGCGAAAACTGGAGAAGATGGGAACAACGCTTTCAAATATACATGACTGCAAGTGGTGCTGAAGGTAAAGAAGCTAAAGTACAGGTAGCCATCTTACTGCATGCCCTAGGAGAAGACGCTCTTGAAGTATACAACACACTTGACGTTGTACAAGTGGATGAAGCAGAGCTAACCGTGGATGATATTTTATATGCGTTCAGAGCATATTGCCAGCCAAAGAAAAACACAGTGTTCGAAAGACATCAGTTTTGGGCTCATCCCATGGCAGAGTCAGTTACCATTGAGAAATATCTGACTGAGTTGAGACAGAAAAGCAAGGACTGTGAATTTGGCGCATCAGAAAACGACATGATCAGGGACAAGATTGTGTTCAGTTTGAATGATCCACGGCTCAAAGAAAGGCTGTTAAGAGAGTCTGATCTCACGCTGGAGAGAGCGATTGACATCTGCAGAGCAGCGGAGACGGCCAAAGCTCAAATACAAGCAATGAGCGCAACAACACAAGAAAGAGCAATACATGCAGTGAACAAGACCAAAGGCAAAGACAACCAGTATTGGAAACAAGGAAGAAAACCACAAGTCCAAAGAGACGGCAAGAAAATAAAAGGTCCCGTGTGCAGGAAATGTGGAAAGTCACATCAACCGAGACTTTGTCCAGCATTTGGAGTCTCGTGCCGAAAGTGTGGTAAGCTCAATCACTACGCAAAGATGTGTGAGTCTAAAGCAACACATAATATGAAAGTGCATGATTTGAGTCCAGAAATAGACACACTTTTCATTGGGACAGTGAACATTGACCACATAAGCACTAAAAGAGACAACTCCTGGTATGCTAACGTAAATGCTGGTGACATGTCAGTTAAGTTTAAGTTGGACACAGGAGCAGAAACAAATGTACTACCCCAGGCTGTGTACAATACAATGAACCAGAAAGCCAGACGCGAAAAGCGACTAAGCTTGCAACTGAAACCGACAAAGACTGTGTTAGTGGCGTATGGTGGAGTTCGGCTGAAACCGGAAGGTACAGTTTCACTGGAATGCTCCACTGCCCACACCAAATCCAACCTGCTGTTCTACGTATCAAACCACTCAGGCACAGCTATCCTAGGCAAGGATGCATGTGAAGCATTAGGTCTGATAAAGAGGATGGACGTTGACACGCTAGCAGTCGAGTTCCCAACTACAAAAGAGGAGCTGCTCAAGCAACATGCAAGTGTCTTTGAAGGTCTTGGTGAGTTCTCGGGTGAACATCACATCCACATTGACCCTACAGTCACTCCTGTCATACATGGCTGCAGGAAAATACCACTGGCAGTTCTGGATAGACTGAGAGACACGCTGGGTGACCTGTTAAAGGCAGATGTTATTGAGCAAGTGACCGAGCCAACAACGTGGGTCAATAGCCTTGTAGTCACTGAAAAGAAAGACAAGAAGAAGTTGAGGGTTTGCCTAGATCCTACAGACTTAAATAAAGCAATTCTGAGACAGCATTACTCAATACCCACAGCAGATGAGGTGTTGTGCAAACTTGCAGGCAAGAAAATCTTCACTGTGCTGGATGAGAAGGACGGCTATTGGCAAATAAAGCTGGACACGGAGTCGTCGCTACTGTGCACTTTCAATACACCATGGGGGCGCTATAGGTTTAAGCGCCTACCATTTGGAATTAAGTCGGCGAGTGAAGTTTTCCAGCAGCGCAACTGTGAAACATTTGGGAACATCACGGGTGTTCACATAATCGCTGATGACATGATTATTGCTGCATCCACAGACAAGGAACATGACGAAATACTGCAAAAAGTGATGACTAGAGCAAAGGAGGCCAACGTCAAATTCAATAAAGACAAGATCCAATACAAGGTGAACAGTGTCAAATACATGGGTCATGTTGTAACCTCGGAGGGTGTCAAAGTGGACAATGCAAAAGTTAAGGCAATAGTCGACATGCCTTCACCCACAGACAGACCTGCACTGCAACGCATGCTTGGGATGATCAAGTATCTTGCACAGTACATACCTGGCGAAGCGACAGCCACAGCGCCATTAAGACAACTGCTGAGAAAGGACAGTGTATGGCAGTGGCAACATGAACATGAGGAAGCCGTAACAAACCTAAAGAATGCACTCGTAACAGCCCCTGTTCTCAAATTCTTCGACCCAAAGAAAGCTGTTGTGATACAAGCAGACGCATCAAAGGATGGGTTAGGTGCATGTCTAATGCAAGATGGACATCCTATCGCCTACGCATCCAGAGCTCTAACAGACACAGAGAAAAACTATGCACAGATAGAGAAGGAGCTTCTGGCTATCGTGTTTTCAGTCAAGCGCTTTCATCAGTACGCCTATGGAGTCAAGGTTAATGTGCAGTCAGATCACAAACCTTTGGAAACAATCTTGAGAAAGCCACTGGGAACAGCTCCGTCCAGACTACAGCGGATGCTACTTCAGCTGCAACGCTATGACCTGAATGTAATCTACACGCCAGGGAAAGAGTTACTGATTGCTGACACACTCTCAAGAGCGACTACACTAGAGCAACAGAAACAGTGTGACAATTTTGACGAAAAAGTAATCTATGCTCTTGAGCCTACAGATGCCCTGAGCCCTGAGACTCTGGCACAGTTGAAGTCTGAGACACAAAAAGACAACATATTACAAACATTGCAGGACATTCATCAGCACGGCTGGCCACAGCACAGAAAACAAGTTGACAAAAGGGTGATACAGTACTGGCCTATTAGGCACGCAGTGTCAATAAGAGAAGGAATAATGTTTGCAGAAGACAGAATTATTCTTCCAAGCACAATGAGGTCAAACATGTTACAGAGGCTGCATGTAGCGCACCAAGGTATGCAGCGCACCAAAGCTCTGGCCAGAGTACACTGGTATTGGCCAGGTATGACACGAGACATTGAAAAAATGATCGAGTCGTGTGCAACTTGCCAGCAGTTCCAACCGCGCCACCAGAGGGAGCCAATGATCTCTCATGAAATCCCAGAGCTTCCTTGGCTGAAAGTAGGAGCTGATATATTTGAAATCAGTGGACAGTCATTTCTTCTGGTTGTGGATTATTTCTCCAAATACCCGGAAGTACTAAACATCAGAGACAAGACAGCACACACAGTCATTAACAAGATGAAATCAGTATTTGCCAGGGTGGGAATACCAAAAGAGATTGTGTGCGACCATGTGCCATTTGCAAGCCAAGAAATGAGACAGTTTGCAGCAGCATGGGGCATTAAGCTCACTCACTCCAGCCCTGGCTATGCGCAGTCTAATGGCCTGGCCGAGAGAACTGTGAAGACTGTTAAATACCTGTTGAAGAAGGCCAAACAAACCAACACTGACCCGTTTCTGGCGCTTCTAACTCTGAGGAACACGCCTGTCACAGGAATGGACTATTCTCCGGCACAACTGCTTATGGGCAGGGTCCTGAGAAGCACTTTACCCAGCTCAAGCACAGTGCTGCAACCTGCAGTGCCAGCTAACGCACATTCTACTCTTCAGAGCCTCCAGCGAAGACAGCGCACCTATTACAACAGAGGGACTAAGACACTTCCTGTGCTGCTGCCTGGTGGGACGGTTCACATGCAAACTGATAGAGGATGGCGTCCTGCTGTTGTCACGGCGACACGTGCCGAACCACGGTCCTACGACATAGTGACATCATCTGGACAGCAGTACAGACGCAACAGGAGACACCTGCGGAAGACACCCAGCAACATTCAGGTGTACGCTGAGCCGGATAGTCTTGAGGATGAGCTAGACAGCACCCAGGACGCTCCTGTTGACGCCCCTGCTGGTGCTGATGAGGCTGCATGTGTGGAGCCTTCCTCTCCTCTACAGATGGCTCATACTAGAAGCGGCCGAGCTATTAAGCCACCAGTGAGATTCAAAGACTATGTGTTAAGTCAATAAGAGCATACATCTAAAGACTGTTGTGTTAAAAAAAAAAAAGAAGAAAAGAAAAAAAAAAAAAGATAGATCTGCGATGGTATGTTCTGCTAAGTTTAATAGCTTTATGTTTAATGTATCCCTGATTGATATACATTGAAATATTGTTTAATACATTTTATATCTTTATTGCTAAGGATAAACTTTTGTTTTATTAAATGAGAAAGGAGGATGTAGTATATAGTGCCGCGCACGTATACTGATGTTAAATAGTGCCCGCCTATATGCGGAGTGATTCTGATATGAAGCTTGTTGTTGCCAGAAGCCTGTTGCCTGAACGGCATCTATTAAAAAGAGCACGCAACTAACCTGGTGTCATCCTTACACTCACCACGATGCATAACATACAACGGTAGCTAAAGAGACTACTACAGTTCCCCCTTCTGTTTTTTCATAATAACAATTAATACATGTCGCTGATTAATGACTTAAAAGCCCCGGTTTGCCAAAAAACAATGATGACTGAAATGAACGAAAGTATTGACTGTGGCTGCATTACTATTAGTATTACTATTACTATTACTATTACTATTACTATTACAATCAAGTAAGAGTGCAAACAAAATGCTAACGAGTAACTAAACCGTCTCATGAACTTTACCCTACATTGCAGGCAATTGACCTAGTGTGGAGTTAGCCAAGGAGCTGATAGCACCACACTGTCTTGATCAAAGATTTGCAACAAAGTTTTCATCCATTGCCAACACGCCAACATACCTGAGAAACCCCACCTGTTCCTCAATGCAGCTCTCAAAGCCATTTTGACCGATGCAGCAGCAGAAGAAAGGAGCTCCGCAGCTGCTACTTCCGCATTGACGCGTGGAGGCGGGGCACGCAGCAGACGTCCAGGCACGTCCAGGCTGTAAAACAGTTACCAAACAACATTACCTCATTAAAAGTAGGTGATCGGACAATATATAACCCCAAAGAGCTGTCAAAATGTGTGGAGCATTTCTATAGCAATAAATAGTCTACAGATCTACCGCTCAACCATGCGTATGGGTGACCAAAACTGCCAATTTAATAAATAAATCAAAAGATTAATAAGTTAATATATTGGTGAATAATTATTAAAATGTAACTGCAAATGCTGAAATAAAAATATTATATTTTTAATCAACATGCTATTTTTGGGTCAACATTTACAAATAAAGAAAATTCAACACAAAGAAACAGCATTTAGCACCCACACACTGGAAGGTTTAAGGCAACAATCTGACTGTGAAGTAACCTGGCTAACGCCAGGCTGCTGTATGCGCTCGAATCATTTCGAACTGCACAGCAGCCTGGGGACCATGGCCGAAATTTTTGCATGGATTTGGGAACCAATCACAGAACGAGGAGGGACGGCAAGACGATGACGAGCTATTCGATATACGGAAGCTTGTAGTTTATTTACGGATCTAATTCTATGGGATTTTTAAAAAAAAAACGTTTATTTACGGATCAAACATGACAGCAGCAGACGTGACGCTATTTTTTGATCGAGCTTTAGGCCGTGTTCTAAATAGTTTAGTAGTAGGCTAAATATCACTTGTGATTTAGTCTGGCGTTAGTCAGGCTAACTGAAGTGTTTTGAGAAAGCTGTCAAGACTGGCTTGTAAAGTGCACTTCAAGTGTGGGTTAGGTTAAGGTCCTTTATTGGTTAACAACTGTACAACGAAATTTGTCCTCTGCATTTGACCCATCCTTCCGATGCAGCTGGAACGACCTGTAAGGAGCAGTGGGCCGCCCAGTGAAACACCCTGGACTTGTCTCCAAATGTGGAGCCAGGCTGATGGTCAGAATCACCTGGCTGGAGGATACACCTTAGTACACGTTTTAATATCATTAATAATAATGATTCATTATTATTATGAGCGAAGACACATTTTTTCAAAGCTTATTTGAGCAAACAGGCACAGCTGACACCCTGTGGAGACAAATTTGTGGAATTATTGATGCATTGCTAAAATCTTCAATGTAATAAAATACGTCATTGTAACCAATCAGGCTACACAATAATCTGCACACTATATTTGATGATAGCAGCGATTCTCAAAAGTCACTGTCCATCTACTTGTGTCAGTCCTGAGCTGAGCTGCTGCGGCTGAGCTGCTGCGGCTGAGCCGCGCTGCCACTGTTTGTCAACCTGATCCGCATGACCTATTATTACCTAGTATTGGTTAAAAAAGAAAAAGAATTGAAATAAGAAGAAGAAGAAGACAAACATTGCTGTCAGGCTCTCCATCTCGTTGTACAAATCAAATTAATTTCGCGCGCAGAGTCCTTTCTTCTTGTCACTGACAGCCGAGTTGGAGATTGCACGTGAGGTCTGTATCTTAATTTCTTATGAAGTCCATGTCAATTATTGGTCAAATACACATCCAAAACACTTTTTAACACTTTGTTTCTGTGGTTTTGTGTGTTTTTGCAGATTTACGAACGAACAAACTACGAAACAATGGCACCTTCGCATTTGGAGTTGGCATTCTCTCTTGGTACAATACTGTATATCAACAAATATTGATAAAATAGCTTGAATTCTCGATGTTAGCAACAGTTTTGTCCATGTGAGGGCAATGCGTCTTTTGCTAATGCTAATGTTGTGTCAAAAGTGGTTAAGTTGACGAAATAGTCCAGTTTACGGCTAACTTAGTTGGTAACTTTGATGAGATGGTATTTTTGCAGGTACTTAGTAACTTTCACTCGACGATTTCTTTATTGGGCATGGTTAATACCTGATAAAAATGGCATAAATATATCAGTAGGGATCCTAAGTAAAGCATTATCAAGGAATTTGTTGAAAAACGAAGGTATTTTTGTTTCTGGGCATGGAAATTCATTGATGTTTTATGTAAGCCTTCCAGTCCAACATTCTAAACTGGCAGATTTGCATTGGCTTAAAAAGCAGATCTGTATTGCTCAGTAATATTTCAGTTTATTACAATATTTTGAATATTTAAAAATTAAAATGCAATATTTTAACATTTAATGAATGGTAATTAACATCAATTGGTCAATAGTTATTACATGCTCCTGTAAGTTGCTTATGTTTGTTTGTTCCAGACCTCCTGTGGGACGCTCCGTTGGTCGACCTGTGGGAAGACCCAGTGGATGCGGACGACCCTTGGGGCCCTCCAGAGAACGACGACAACTTTGATGAGTTTCAGGTAAATGGGTTTCTGTTTTTTTCTCCAGGTGCCTTCTGATGAAGAGGAGTAAGAGGAAGAATCTGCAGATTCTCCTGGCAACGGTCTCTTGGAGGAAGAGGAGGGTGAAGAGGATGACCAGTGCTTTCCTCCAGAAGAGTTTTGGGCTGACTGGCGGGCCCCTCCTGCTCAAGCTGTGGAGCCGGTGGGTCTTCCCCAGATCCCTGCCCCACAGCAGCGAGCAGAGAGCCTGTCTCCAGTCTTCAGCTTCCTCCAAAGGATCTTCGAGGAAGCGCTCTACCATCAGGACCTCGGTCAGCTCTCTCCCCCTGCACCCTCCCGTACAGTCCTGGATGTGTCTTCAGGTCATGCTCCGGACTTTCTGCCCCTCGGCGGATCCAAGCGCAGCAGGGATGAAGATGACGAAGACAAGGAGAACGACTTCAAGCGCCCACGCCTCTCCTTTGAAGACGGTCCTGACAAGCCCTCAACTTCTGCTGGGACGTCCGGCGGTTTCACGCGCTAGTGAATCCACTGCACCCACCTGCTCCAGGACCCAGAGTCAGACGAGGACTGAGTATAGCCTCAAAGCTTTGGACCTGGAAACTCCGTATCGGCGACTTTTACCACCTTCCACGTCGCCGCACTTTGACCTGTATATAGTCTTTACTTTGTCGTAGCTGCGTGTGCGATAAAAACAAAAAAGTAGCTGTGATTCCAGTTTTCTAAATGTTATGGTAAGTGTGTGCGTTTATCCATCCATCCATTTTCTTCCGTTTCTTCCGGGGCCGGGTCGCGGGGGCAGCAGTCTCAGCAGAGATGCCCAGACTTCCCGGTCTACGCACACCTCCTCCAGCTATTCAGTCTCTATATGTGCAAATCTTGTAGAGTCATATCCCAGAAGACTTGTGCTGTTATTGCAGTAAAAGGGGGTTCCACAAAGTATTCACTCATGCTGTATGAATACTTATGCATGCCCCACTTTTCACTTTTCTATTTTTTGAAAAATAACAGAATCATGTATCATTTCGCTTTCACTTCACAGTTGTCTTTTACTTGTGTGTGAACGTTCAGTAAAAAAATAAAAATAAAATCTTTATGTTTAGGGTTGCAAACATGACAAAATGTGCAAAAGTTCAAGGTGTATGAATACTTTCGAGAAGCACTGTAGCGCTTTGCATTAGGGAACCGTTCACTCATTCACTCTCATTCATACAATGTGCGCAAGTACCGGAGGGGAGGACAGAGCGACAGTGTGCACCTGCAGGAGCCAGGATTCTTCTGATCATGAGACGACCCACTGTCCTCCTCTTGTTGGAAGGGGCAGGTCACTGGACTACGCAGAGGCCACAGAGGGGAACTCCAGCTGAGGTGAGGCGGTGCTGCAGTGGTGTCCTTCTGACTGTGCAGCGCCATGAAGGACTTAGAGCAGTGATAAATAAACCTTTGTAAATATGGTTGATTTGTATTGTCTTTTTTGTTCACAGCTTATTAAGAAAGTATTGGGAAGTTTGAAGTATTTACCTGTGTTGTGAGTGCACTATAATAAACAGCACAGATTTTGTAGAGCAGAGCCCAAATCAGGGACAGGATTTTTTTTTTTTTCTTCTTCATTCATTCATTTCATTGACTAGTTTAATATTGTTTGTGCGAGTCCAGTGATTCTCAAACACTAGGGCTTCTTCAGATAGTACAGAATCATCTGCAATAAACTGCTAATTACACTAACAGAACGCTTTAAAAGAAAATGTGAGCAACCAATAACAATAACAGAAATTTTCGGAAATGTAAAAAGAAAAGCTATCGAAAAATAACGTTCAGTGTCTGTGTATATTGGTGTATGAATGAGAGTATGAATGGGTGAGTGGATCCTTGCTGTAAAGCGCATTGAGTGCCTAATGGAAAGCGCTATATAAGTTGAGACCATTTACTATTTTACCATTTCCAATAGGCTACTAAACAAGGAACAATCTGTTTGATTCTTAAACCAGGAAAAGAGACTTTACTAATTGAAATGACCAATTACACTCTTGAATGTGGATTAGGCTTTTCCAGCTTGTCAGTCCCTCTTGTGTGTCAAGTGTGGAGAGAGAGAGAGAGAGAGAGAGAGAGATCCTTGGTTTTTCCAATCACAACAAACCCAGACGTAAGGTGTCGAGGAGATCTGAAGGGATATAAAAACCACCACTACAATAGTAAGTACAATGATATATTACTTGTGCTACTTGTTTTCATTGTTATAGCATATGATTAATCTTAACATGATTTGACTATCATTATTTTGCTACTCATTATTTTTATCTAGTAATGTAGGGGCTCTTTAGGCCCCACTCTGTAGCCTCGATTCTTTTGTAGTAGATAGTAGAGATTTTAAAATATCGTCGAGTCAACTGGACTGAGTTGAGTTGAATCAACCAATGACTGAAAGCCGACATAAATACAGCCTAGATCTATTTCTCGTGATGAATTCCTTTCTTGGCTCTTTGGACAATAAGTGAGGCTGGCATGAGTTGAGTGCAAAACATATGACATGGATAGGGACAGGGGACGCCTGTGAACAGGAGCCATTTCCTGAGCTTGTCCATTCACTGTTTGATTTGCTTGATTTGTTTGTGCTGATTCTCTAGCTGTTCTCTTCTGTAACTGATATCTAGCAATACAAAAATAAATCGATGATGAAATGTGCACATTGCTCATTATGTGCACACTTACTTTCTACCTGGTTTCTGAAGTTAATTCCTGTCTTTTAGTGATTGAGTTACAAAGGAAATCAATGCGTGTGCGTCAGCCTGCAGTACCCCCTGTAGGGTCTGGCCAGATGTGATGGAGCCAGCAGACCTGGGCAGTGGCTGTGAGGACAGACACTGTGCGCTGGACTTCCTGGAGGACTGCTCCGACTGCCACAGGGACCAGCCTATGTTTGGACTCATCGAGCTAGGTGGGTCTGAGAATCAATGCCTCACAGTAAACACCACTCAGGGGCAGGTGAAAGAGCAGCTTCAATGGCACCCATTTGTTAAATCCTTAAAGGAATATTATAGGCTAAGTATATTATGCACATAAACCGGTGGGTCAAACAGGCACTGACATTTGATATGTTTTGCTGTTTCATGTGGTTATTCTGATGTAATTTTCATATGCGTTTGTCTTTATATCAGTGTGTGTAACTGTAATCTGCATACCGTTGATGATCTTGGGTCTTCTGGGTAATATCCTGACCATTCTGGTGGTGTGGCTCCGTCCACACATGAGAACCTGCACGTACCTGTACCTAAGCAGCATGGCCGTGAGTGATCTGCTCATCCTCCTGCTTCTGCCACTCGATCTGTATAAGGTATGCACAAATCTCTCTGCAAATTTAATCTTACTTAAAACAAAACTGACTATCAAAAGAAGACTTTGTGATCTTAGGTATTTTTAGTTTTTGTTGTACAGGAAATGTGTATAAAACAACATATGATGCTGTCTGCCCCGAGGGACGCTCCGATAAATTAGGTTTAGGCACATCATGTCACGGCCCTAGTATTGTTGCATCAGTCATCGATACACAATAGTATCATAAGATATTAAAGAGTGGACGAAAAAGAAATTGCTCCAGCTTTTTTTTGTACTAATTTTCAATGGGATATAGAAAGGTTGATACGGATTGTTCTTTTTCAGCATCATATATAGTTTCCATTTCCAGTCAGCTTGTTATTAACAGATTTGCAATACTGTAATCTTTACATGATTACAAGCACTCTTACCTTTTTTGTAAAGGCAGCAATTCATGTATTATTATTTTTTAATGCATTAGACTTATGTAGCACTTTTCCAGATGCTCAAAGACACTTTACAATATTGTGCATCATTCATTCACACCATGTTTGAATGAATAATGCAGCCCTGGGGAAGACTGGCTGATTGATTGCCATCAACCCCTCCGGCTTCAGTAAAGCTTAAGTTCAGAGGGTGAATCTTGACAAGTGGAATATCATCAAACACACTGTAATCTAAATGAATTTGGAGCTGACCAGCCTGGTTTAGTCTTCAAACAAACTGACTTGTTTTTTTGTCTTTTCATGTGTAGTTGTGGAGGCCCAGACCCTGGCCTCTGGGAGACCTGGTGTGTAAACTCACCATGTTCCTCTCAGAGTGCTGCACCTTCTGCACCATCCTCCACATTACCTTCCTGTCTATTGAGAGGTACCTGGCTGTCTGCTGGCCAATCACGTCCAAGACCCTGGTCACACGGCACCGTACCAGAGTTGTGATTGGCTGTCTATGGCTGGGAGCGGCCATCAGTGCGGCCCCGGTGTTGGTCATGGTGGGAGTGGAGGAGGTTCAAGACGATGTTGGATTTGGGGGCTGGAGGGATGACGCACTCTGGACAGACATGGATGCAGTAAAGGCAGAATTGTTAATAGATGACAGAGGAAATGACCTATTTGGAGCAAATAGTCATGCAGTTTTAGGTGAAAGGGACCAGATTGAAAGGAATAACAGTGTCATTGATGAAGAACGAAAGGATATCGAAAGGTCAGATGAAAATCAGAAGAAAATGAAAGAGGATGAGGGAGGTGGCAGTGAGGCGGTTTACATGAAAGACACGGACAACAGTGAGTGCCGCTGTACACAGTACGCAGCCTCCTCTGGTCTGCTGACTGCCATGATGATCCTCTCCATCCTCTACTTCCTTGTTCCCTTCTGCATCCTGGGACTGGTCTACTCCCTGATTGGACGAACCCTTTGGCTGCGCCCTCAAAGCAACCACAGGGACCAGAGTCTCAAAAACACAATTAAAATGCTGGGTGAGAATGATGTCTTTAGTATTAAAATAGATAATCTCAAATCTAAAAAAGAAAAAAAGACTGTGCATTTACTTTGTACTTTTCTACCCTTTGTCTGTTTTTCAGGAGTGATTGTACTCGCGTTTGTGTTGTGCTGGCTGCCCTTCCATGTGACACGGACCATATTCTCTTTGTCATTTGGGACTACTGCAACTGACTCAAACAGGCCAGAGAGCATTGAGTTGGAAAGCAGCGCTCTTGGCCCGACTGAGGATCCAGTGATGCCACAAACCTATACCGTGCCCCCCAGCGGCACATTCACACAGTACAACTCTACAGTCACGACTTACCCCGACACTCATCTGTACTTCCTGTACTACCTGACCCAGTACTTCAACTTAGTGTCCTCTGTGCTGTTCTACCTCAGCCCTGCCATCAACCCCTTACTGTACAACCTGATGTCGGGCAGATACAGACTGGCCGTACGCAGCCTCCTACAGCCCGAGTCTCCCGCTCAGATTCATCGGACACGCACTTTCACTATTCAGCAGGCCTCCACCGCTGTGTGAGGGCATTGGCAGGGCTTTTCCCAGCTGCAAAAATATATTTTGTCTTGGTTACACTTAATAGTAACTACTCCATTTTCAGCATTTTTTTAATGCATTTAAATACAGGATAGTTTACTATTACATGTACATGTACAAAGCTTTCCAGATCATTTGTTAATCATTTGTAAGCATTTAAATAGATTATGGGTGTTGCCGTAGTAACACTGTGTGTGCACCATCTCTGCGTGTGGTTATCAGTACGTTTGGGAAAGAATCTGAATTTAAAGCCGTTTATATAATGACAATTTACTTCTTGATCTTTTGAAGTTGTAATGTTGTTTGCTCATCAAAAACTTAGGCTATGGAGTGGTGTTTTGCTTCATTTATAAGTAATCATGTTCACAATGGTTCCTTCTTTTTTTTCTTAAAGTTTTTCTGGATTTTCTGGATTGGATAAAGTCCATTAGCCATCACCAGGCCTGATGTGTGATTAAAGTTTGTTCATTTAATTTAATTTTCATGGATGGAAGTGCAACAAGAAAAGCCACAACAACAATCATTCAAACACAATATAAAACAATAATACAGTCCATGACAAGAATAGGAATAGGATGAAGAAAAATTCTCCTAACCATTCATATAAGAGAAAAAATGACAAATGAATCCCTATGCAGCCAGCTTCTTGCTTCAGGATACTCCAGATAAACTAAACTAAGCTGAATGTGAAAATATGTCATTATTTTTCACTCTTTTATAATGACTCTCACTGCTGCCTGCAGAGGGTGCCACAGACAAATTCAAATTCATGACTAGGAAAGACTCTCGATATTTACTGCCTTTTCTTTACATTATTTGATATTTAAAAACACTGAATGTTAATGCCTCGATTATACCAATTATTAAGTCAAATTAAGACTTAATGCTTTCCTGTTTTTTCATCATGGTTTTATAAACCCCTTACTTTGGATCAGTATAATGCAACATGGGGCCCATTCACGTATAATACAGTAAAGGCTATTATGCGCGGCCCTCCAGGTGGCGCTTACAGCCCTTTCACTCACTAAGAATTACCAGCTCATTATTCACTAACTTTCCAGTTACATTCACTGGGGAATTACTTCTGTTGCCAAAGCTGCAACGTGTCTTGCCCAAGGGCAAAACAACTGTACAATGTATTTGGGATCAAATTGTTGACTGAATTGGTCAATGTGCCAATGGATAAAATAGGTAAGGGCAGTGTTTTGGCTAAGTTTGCACTGACTACCATCAGATGGTGGGTGTAGCACAGCCTCCCAGCACAAATGATGTTAAAGACATTTACAAATGCAGCACCGGTTCTTTACCTCTAGGTGGCACGGTGGTGTTGTTGACTAGCTGAAAGGGCAGATTATTATTTGTAATTAAGATAACATTCAGTGTTTATGCAAAATACTTTACCACCAAAATAGTCAGGCTTAATAATAATACATCATAATAATACATTGCTAATTGTAAAATAGCAATTTTCAGTATTCTGTCATAATATCGTCTGAGGATCCCAGCAGCACAGTGTGTGAATAGTATCTTATATTAGTAAATTAACCTACAATAACAAGATTACAGATTAATTTTTCACAAAAAACAACAACAAATGTTCCAGATAAATTGACCCTCAGATCAGGCAAACCCCTGCACCAAGCTTCCTCTATACACGCAAACAGTACTAGAAACTTTACTTCAAAAGATTGAGAGATGTAATTATGAAGTTGGCAAAGACTGTTTTACTGCCAGAATTACTTTGTTGTGTTTCTACCAGTGGGGCTCTGTAAAATATGGTTTAAATTAAAGGATTGTGGAAGTGCTGCCGCTGGCACCTCGTGGTGATGCTTGCCCACATGGTTATATGCACAAATAAAACCTCTGTTCCTCTGAGGGACACTGTCTGTGACTTTAACGTCTCTATGGCTTGTTCGTGTGTACGACATTTAAAGTTAACTATTCTAAACTAAACTGTAAAAGAAAACAAAACAAAAATCAGTTTGCCTGAGTCAGAATTCACCAGTCCACAATTAGAATAGAAATGGAATATTTTGAAACCAGGTGGGCCTATTCTTAATCCATCATGCGGCACTGTCAGAACTATATCAGTGCAACGACTACTTTAACAAATGCTGTCTTTCACAATAAGTTTCGGGTTCATCCTGAGTATGTTTGAGGTGACGAGTACAGGGTTAATATTTCATGTTTTTACTTCTATGACGAAAGAGGCCTCTAACAAACCCAAAGTGGAGGCCAGAGCACCGTGTGAGACATGATTTGTCTGTTTTGCCCATGTGGAATATGTGCCATTTGTAGTGTGAGGAGAGAGGTCAGAGGAGACGCGGCCACAGCGAGATGAGTTTGATCAAACAGTTCAAACGTGATTGGATCTGCAATAAATGGGTGGAAACAACATCCACAGCTGTCTGTCAGGTCATTTCATGTTAACAGCTTGTTTGAAACACACCTGTGATATGGAGTGAGATTGAAGCTGTGGTCCTTGACACTATGTCTGGCAATGTGCGTTAATAAAACTATTTCCTGGAACCAGTGCATCATGTTTACCACACACAAAACGTCAACAGCAAACAAACATTTTGACGACAACATTTTGTAAACATGATCACTTGAAATAAAACATCTTAAGCATTTACTGCAAAATATTATGTTTAGGCTGTCAGAAAGTGCAAGATTTGTTCAAAGTTTTAAATTGATATTTCATCACAAATTGGTACAAAGAAACTGTATTTATTGTCGTCCACATACAACTCACCTGTACTCTACTTTGACCCATTTCCTGTGACCTATTTTTCTCTTATCTTCTATGAAAAAATACCAAGAAATTAAATTACACACTGAATAAATACACATATCCTGCCTTTCAATCATATTTCATAATTCCATGATCACCAAAGAGTTTATTGCAAATAATCCTTCATAAAGCTTTCAGAATTTGCATTACAAATTTTGTGTAGACATAGAGTGTAGCACAACATTTATTTATTAAGAACCTAAAAAAGCTATGATATTATTCAGATAGAACTCGGCAACAATTTATCCACAGATACTTAATCTATGTGAGTCTTTGTTGTAAATTACAGGCCAAATAACGGAGTCCAATGAATAAACGAGTGAAGATGGTACCTGGGGGTTTGTGACTGACGTGCTTCCAACAATGGCCACAATTATGTGAGTCACATGGGCCTCGCGGTACAGCAGCTTTTCACAACTGGAGCATTGAATCGGACAAGTGATTTCTTTCGCTCCTGTGGCGTCCGGCGTCACCTCTCCTCTCCCAAAGCAGGTGCTGCACTGGGGGTGAACACTAAACAACACCTCAGCAGCAGCTCACACAGTCTCCAGGAGCAGTGTCTGATAACTTTGTGTTGTTTACCTACAGACCTTTGAGAAGACACCGGTAAGAAACCTCTGAATGTGGAGCTATGTGGTCATGGATGTCACTGCTCTCAGGAACCTATTGCTCCTTTACAGTGTGGTCATGACTCAGTTGAGTTCAGTGTGAAATGCGGTACAAAAAGGTCAATAGATGCTGATTATCAAAGGACACTGATTGCAGCTGGTTAGTAAAGGCCTTGTCAGTAATGTTAAATCACTGTGGTGGCCTAATAATCAAAATTGACCCTAACTAGACCTATAATTTAAAAAATGTTGTAAAAGGTGTGATAATGAAAACTATATAACCTGCACTCACTGGGAACTATAATATTATCACATGTACAGTGATATATAGGATAGGACAGTGATGTAATGCGCCTTTGGACATACAGTCTATGCACCGAAGGATGTTTTTTGTATGGGGATGTAAATTGTCTCTTCAAGAGTCTGATTGTGGCTTTCCAAACTAACAGCAGTGAGCAGTGAGACCGTAAACTAAACATAATGAAAAACTCAGTTAAATAGACTCCAGGGTTTAGGTTAGAACCTGTGACTGACTCACTTCATTAAAGGTTCCCCTGTGGCCTCCACCACATTCCACAAACTTGTGTTTATTTTAGTCACCCTCAATGTATCTGGTCCTTTATCAGCATTATCTTCAGTTCAATTCAATGCATCTGTGGGATCATTTTCTGTGGGGTTGAAAAGTGACATGGCTTTTTTCCCACAAGGGACCATTAACAAAATGTTGTTTGGAAATATTCTACAATCTGGTGGCAACACTATACATTTGGTCGACACTATAGTACACTGCCTGACCCAAAAAAATTGCCAACTTCTTCTCTGATGGCACAGGCGTATTCCAAGATGACGATGCCAGGGAGCAAGAGACATATTTTTCACACATGGATTGTCCACCACAGAGTCCAGATCTAAACTGTATTGAGAATCTTTGGGATGTGCTGTCTTTGGGGACAAAGTAACAGTTCTATTAAAGAACAAACCAAGATAATAGTCATAATCTTTCCTGACATTGGATTAACTAATGTGACACATAATAATGGTGGATGCCCTAAGTTTCTTTCACTTGTGAATCGAGCCCAATAAGGGCCACAGTGCGCTGGGTGCTGCGTAATGAACTCATCAATTGTTCATCATGTGGGCCCAGAGGAGCAAACAGGTGGACTTATCAACCCATCCATCTCAGACAAGAGGAAGCCAGCAGCCGGATATGGGCTCATTCTAACAAGTGGTCCCCAAACTTTTAATCACATTGTTGCAATCAAGTACATACACGATGTACAAGCTATGGCTATGGCTATGGCAAAAATAGTGAAACCAATCAAATGAAGCCCTGAGCAAGATTGGGCTTAGTCACCTCTTTAAAGCAAAGTAAGGGCATTAGTCATGATCAAATTGAATTGATGACCTAATCATGACATTAAATCTTTTAGATTATTATTTATGTTTACCAAGACACACAATGAACAATCAATACTAATTAAGTTCTTCTGAGAGGTCCGCCAAATATTCCCAGAACATAACCTCCTGAACATAGTTGTTATACTTCTGAGGGGAAAGAAATATTGTAAAACACAAAAGATATTTAATATAGGCAAATTCACCACCACAATGATTCATGGAGTCCATCAAGAACGGATCTATTTAAGTTGTATTGCTGAGTTTCAGGCGACTTCACAGTGCTCTAAAGGCCTATAATATTTATATTATTTTGTTTGTGAGAAGATTTTTGGTGTTGTATAGAGATCATGGACCCAGTCAGTTTTCTTTTAAGATAATACTTGTGAAAGTGTAATGCATAATTGGAACAACTGGCTCCTGCCCCTCCCTTGGTTGTGAAATCATCACATTATAGAGCCTGAAAATAACCTTTTCTCCCTTTTCTCAAGTCCTACTTCCTTTTTGCAAAAATTCATCCATCCGTGCTTAATTTAGAAATAGTGTATGTACAGCGTTGATTACAAATTTAAAAAAAATACAGGTTTTTGCCTATAAATCGACTCGCTAACAACTTTCCAGACACCCGCAGTTATGTCCAAATCCACCAGTTGGCAATGCCTGAATTGTGAAGTTCACATCATAAGTGAGTCACACCAAAAAAGGCAGGACTTTGAAAGGATGATGCTGCCGGGAGGGGCATGTGTAGAGCACATATAAGGGCACTCTCCTGTCAGGAGCAAGTATCTCTCAGCAGAGACGGTGTGTGTGTCTTTTAACTTTGTTTTCTTTATTCGTCCTGTCGAGGAGACTTTAACTTGACCACCACCATAATATTTACGCCCAGAAGTAACAATGGAGGCACTGAAATTGTTAGTTGTCTTCTTGTTGATGGTGCTTTTGCAGGTGATGGGAGTAGTTTCTGGTCCTCTGTCCAACGAGGAGCAGGATTCTGGCGTGTGGACCTTGGACACTTGGCAGGTAGGGTGTAGATGTAATTACTCGCTAAGTTTATTTAATTCAAACAGCATACAGTGCAGCTTATTCACAATCAAATGTTATGTGACCGACAAATATATCCCTCATTACAAGACGTTGGGACATAATGAGCTAACAACAATGTTTACCTTACAATGGCGACATCAAATATTTTACGAAACGTATTGGCTTCATGTTATTTTCAGGACCTATGTTATTGCATATCCTGGCAAAATTATCAGATAGGCTGCAGTTGACAAAAAGTCTGATAAAAAACAAGTACAAACTCGTGAAGTGTGATACGTTCTTGTGATTGCATTGAACTCTTCTTCACACTTATTATATTATCTTTAGTTTGAGAGTGGACAAAATAAGGTCCTGACGGTTTTCATTAACACTTCATTTATTATTCACAAGCGGGCGTGTTTATTTAGCATTCCATGGGGATCACTAAAAAGGCTGTGTTCAGCACCACGGACAGAGGCAGCGGTTTGTCACTGTGCTGTTGTTGACTGCAGGAGTTCCCTCTGGAGCAGGGGCTGAGGATGCGACTGGCCGAGATCATCAAGCGCTCCAAAGCACAGCAGTTCCACGGGCTCATGGGCAGGAGCTCAGGTCAGCGCCGGACGACAGCCTTCACTGATGTTCCCATCGTGGCTTATTAAAGTCTATCTGATTTGTTTGTATAGGAATTTCTCATTCTGCGAGATTGGGTAGGAAACGTGAATACTTCAATGCCCAAAGTAAGTCACCATGATGCATAGAGTATATTTACTTTTTTCCAAACTGTATGTTTCTTTTGAACAATTCACTGTTTGCAGGAAATAAAGGCGAGGCGTTTGTTGGACTCATGGGGAGAAGAAGTTTAGGTGAAGGTAATGTGACTTTATTATTATTATTTGCATCTTAGGACTAAAACGAGCTGCAAGGTTTTGAAGATTTTACAATTTAAAATTATTTTTTAAAAACTGATTCACAAACAATAATTACAGTTAAAATCAATGATGCAAATTAAGCATACAACACAAATGATCACTCAAGAAGCAGCAACTAAATGTTTGATTTAAGTTTGCAGCCAGTCGTAGTTTTATGTTGACCTTTTCTGTGTATGGAAATTGTGTTTTTCAGAATCAGAAGACGACTGGGACATGTACTAAAGAAACCAACTCTGAATGTTTTTATTCAACATTGTTAGTTTTATTTTCAATTCAAACCAGATGTGCATTGTGTTCATATCACATTTCTGAAAACTATAGCCAAGTCTTTCCCTCTGTCCTTATGATTTTGTTAGAATGGAATATTGAAAAATAAATACATTATTTTGTTGACATTAGTGCTTTTGATTTCCTGCTGTTTCAGACATTGTACATTATATTCACAGATTTCGATATTTCTTTCATAAATAAAAGGCCATCACTATTATTTTTCCCAAAAGCAGCGCAGTCCAAAGTGCAAAATGTTATAATGTCAAAGGTGGCGCAGTTCCATTAATTATGAATACATTTACAGCTTCACCTTAAGGTGAACGATTAACATTAAACCTCTGCACCTTTTTCCCACCATCAAAGTCTCTCTCTTTGTTCATGCTAACTTGAGGCAGAGAGGCGTGTTTAAAGTCATGTTACTTTAAATCAGTTTTGCCAAAAAAGCCTTGGAAAAGGAAAAAGGGCATCATTTCCAGACTTAAAGCTCAGATCTGTGGTTCTCAAACCTTTCAAATAAATAACCACCATGAGGCTTGAATCAATGTCAAATCAGGTCCAAACCCCTACATTGGACTAAATCAGGTCTAAACATCTTACTTAAATGTGTTTCTAAAGCATTAAAAGATCTCTATATAAAGTCTAAAATTGCCCGAAGTCCAAGGACCACCAGTTGAGAACCACTGGCCTGGAGAATACCTGATGTGCATGTGACAATGTGATATATATTAAACCATTGATCATCAAAACAGCCGGCCCTGAGCTGCTCAGTCTGTTCATTTTAAGTCTTTGTGATGCCTGTGGAGACTTTTGGCAAAAACACAAGGGGCAGAGCCTCGCGTTTGTTTTGAAACTCACTGAAGAGGAACATGATCTGCGGAGGAAGAGGAGGATATAAATGAGCTCAGTGTGGAAACAGCACTGCAGCGTTTTGCTCTGTGTGAAAAGAGGAGCTTTGAAAAGGAACAACGAAATATGACAAAGAAAGAGTAAAAACACTGTTAAGCAATTTGAAGATTAAAATCAGTCACAAATCCTTCTCTGCAGTTGTTCCCAACCTCTTTTATCTTGTATGTTATAGCTTAACCCCTGTCAACAGAAGTCATGTAGAAAGTATTCAAATAAACCTCATATTTATAAGTATAAAGACGATGTTGTGCTCAAAAATAAATACTGTTAACATCACAATAACATACCATTAAACTATATTTTTTGAGAACTTATGCAGTAAAAATGGTCAATGTCATTTATTCCCAATAAATGTATATTCAATGCTAGTTGAAATCTAATGTAATACTTGTAATGATATTTTAACTTACTGACTTCGAGTGCCCCACAGAATATGACTCATTTAAATATAGCAAAGCCTCCATTACAGAAGTATATTAATATTTTTCTGACAAACACATTTTTACTAAACACAATTAGACACAAAGTGAAAAATCACATGACGATGGTTTCTACATTTTTATTTCATGACACAAAAAGACGCATTAACGTAAAAAACAAACGAGGATATCTGATTTGAGTAATTATGACGCACACGGTGAATAAGGGTGGATTTGTAAATGCACTTTCACTGCTCATGGCAGTAACAAAAGGGTTTATTTCAGAAAGCATCTGCCAAAAAGCTAATGCATGTTTTCCTGTCAGTTTAGTGGCTAAGTAAAAGGCAATGACAACAATCTATGATTGGTGTGAAATGTGGAAATAATCTGTAGAAAACAAAAGGCATCGACAGAACAGGACAGGCCTCAATATTAGACACGCCCGGCTCATGTTCAGGAACAAACTGATGTGTGATGACTTTGATATATTACATGAGAACAAGTGCATCAAATGAAGTACCTATGATATGAATAAAAGGCATCCAAGAGGAAAACTGATACATTACAAAACAATTATATTCACTTTTAAAATGTTGAGCACACAAGACAAGAACCACAGCCAAGATAGAGCAAAAATAAATATTAAGATTGTCCCAAATTTAAAATAAAAAGTTAGCTCAAGAAATAAAAAAAAAGGCAAAATGAAATACAGGACTAATATTCTTCTCTTGCAAACATTCTTTCTTTTATCTGTTACAAATTTTACGTACCAAGAATACTTTATAAATAGTAAAAAATCTAGTAAAATGCTCTTTTGGGTTTTTAAGTTTACACAGGGGAATAACAAAACATATTCTAGCTTTTTAACAGTGGCAAAACCTCAGAGGTAGAATTATGTACAGTAAAAACGGAAGCTGCACAACCAATAACACCAGTCCCCTTCTCGGCAAGGATTTAAAACGATGGTAGCTACACTCACTGGCCTCTGAATGTGAGTTATGGAACAAGTCAATGTCCCGACTCCCGACCTTCAGTGCTGCTGGGGCAACCTGTGAGGAGCAGTGGGGGCCCTCCTCCACATAAGAGGGAATGTTTCAGAGAGTGACTGACAAATATCGGAAAAATCTGATCGGCGGCAGCTACAGAGCTTTTTGTGGGTGAAAAGTTCAGGGTTCAAACAGCCACTGGATTGTGAACGAGACTGTACATGAAGAGATCGCAGCAGGGGATGACAAATCTCTGGTACACAACACATCTGTAGAAACTGTTTCTTATGAAGATCAACAAGAGCAAAGTTATTTCTCCAATGTGATTATTTTACATTCAAGCTTCGACCGTATAGTTTTTGCAGAGTTGAATCTCTTGCATGTATATATTAAAATGACCTAAAGCTTTTCCTATTTATCACCAAGGTACAACTTAAGCTGCACTGGATCTTATGCAATGAAAACCAATGGGGAATTTCTGTTTTGTACTTCAATAATTCAGACAATATTTAAGTCCACAATTCAGCTACTGTTATCCTCATTATTGGACTGTATATTATCAATATAATTCATAGTGTTTTATAGAATTTTTCTGTTTACAAAGACTGTGCAATATGTGTCGCAATAACACATTCTCTTCTGTGTAAATTGTGCATGTACTCACTAGTGTAAAAGCAGAAACAGGTTTGATTCATTGAGTGAGAATGGGAGAATCCTAACATGAGCTATAACTGACTAGTGACTGTTGAACCCAGACGAACGGCTGTGTTTCCAGAAAGGAGATGAGTCAGTGCCTGTGCCGCCGTGTGAAGCTGGGGGTCAAAGGAAGCAGCTCCTCTATGTTCCTTTCGGCGGCGTCCACTTTAAGGCCGTGGGGTCAATTGTTTTGCTGTTGCCGCGCTTGGTTTCCTTGGTTTTCCAGTCGTCTATAAGGTCCTGGATGAGACAAGGTGGACTTGTGTGAGAGCGCTCAGTGAGATTGTGGCCGACAGTGCGTTATCAGTGTGGGGTTTGTTCTTGCCGTACCTGTCTCTTCAACACCAGGTGCTTTCCCTTCCAGTATTTGAGCATCTGAAGCGACTGCAGCGTGCTGACAATGTCCACAGGGTTCACCGCCGTCTCCTGGCTGATCTCTGTTAACACAAGGACACGTCACTGGCTTTACACTAAGAGTCTGGCTTCGTGTTAGGGTTAAAGGCAGAGGTTTTACAATGAGGCGCTTTCAGCTGAGACAAGTGGAAACCTGGCAACTATTGAACAAGGCCAACAACTGGGATGCTTCAATCCAGCAGCCTTTCAGTTTGACACAGTTTGGAGAGGAAAAATGTGGGGGGAAAAACTAAAATAAAATAACAATACAGTGGAAAAAAATCACTAATAATCATACACACATATCAGTTTAATGAACAGATCTGAAAGTTTACTGTCAAAAAAGTGACTTCGAAACCCATTGCCTCAGTCACACTTTATTAAATTCACAAACTGTAACTTAATTTTGAAATCAAAAAGTCATGACGAAAAAAATCGAACTGCATGATTGTTAATCTCTTTGAAATTGACAAAGGTGAAGGGCCCTGAGGAGCCGTCTCATTTTAAAAGCAGAATACACTTCTGAAGGTCTTTTAGCCGCAGAGCGTAATATTAGATTGTTTTGTATCAACTAAAACCTCAGGGGGAAAAGTGTTGAAAAGTGCAGACATTGTAACACTGTGTTGTCACTTATCAGCAGAGGTGGGTAGAGAAACTTACTCAAGAAAGAGTGCAAAGGTACTTGGAGAAAGTTTTACTTGTGTAGTGTGAGTACTGAGTAACAGCCTAAAAGTCTGATTCATGTTTCAGTGGTGACATAAATTATAAGACACAAGACATCAAATAATGTGAAAACGGCTAAAGCTAATATTTTAAAAGGAAATACCATAATAACATAAAAAGATTTGTCAGATTTACAGACCCACCGTGGCGCAAGCTACTCTTTTTCTTTACTCAAGTAAGAGTACAGATACTTCATTTTAATATCACTACTGATGAAAAAGCTTCTTGCAAAAGTACAGTTGCTTCAAAAAGTTACATAAGCCTCTGCTCATCAGTCCTCAATGTCAGAGCTCCAGGTCAAAACAACAAGCAAAATCAGTTTGTGTGGATATAACATAGCCTGTACACGACTTTGAGTTGTATATTCATGTGTTCAAGTGTTCTCTCAGTGAATGCCTCTGCTGACCTATATTTCAGAGAAACTAGGTTTGAAGTCAAGTGTGTTTATGTCACACAGACCTGGTGTTACCCAGTTCAGTCAAGTGTTCACATGAAAACCCCACCTGGCTGCCCCTTACAATACCACATTCACCAGAGGATTTAGAATGGGATGCCCATAAAGAGAGAAGATAATTAAAAACAAAATGATTTTGTATAATACTGCATTTGTCCAAACACTTAACTCTACTGATTGAAAAGGTCCAAAATATAATCTAACCGTTTAACTAAAACCACTGTCACGACATTGAAGTAAAAAACAAGAACACAAAGCACTCCTACTCTAACGTGTAGCCTGCCAAACTGATGGTATAAGACAGTTCTGACCTTTGATAGAGATCTCTTTTCCCTGGAAGTTGTTGAGATATCGCAGCAGAACCTCCTTCCAGTAACTCCTGTAGCTGATGAGGCCCAGGTCAGACAGGGGGCGCTCTGGAGACCCCACTTTCTCTTCTACTTTGGACAGTAAGTAACCTGAAGAGACAACAAGGTATGGACAAATAAACTTTGAAATGTGTCAAACTGTACTGTAATAGTGCGTACTCACTAAAGTCGATGAGCATCTTGCCGTAGCCCTGCCTCATGTACTGAGGCATGGTCAAGATACAGGACACATTGTAGTTCAGAAAAGAGTTCTTCTCCTGCAACAATAAGCATTTTTAAACCTCTTTATGACTGACAGATGATGAGAAAACATAGTCACATATAAACATCATAATCAAAAACATGCTTTGTCTATAATTTCCCCTATTTTATTAATTTAAATACTATTTATTATGGAGAAAACAGGTGTTTAAATAGGCACTAAAATCCTGCTTATTCATTGCACTATCTTTATACGGAACGACTATTTAGTGTCTTTAAATCATGTCCCAATTCATTTTCACTTTCGGGAAATACTCTAAACTCATACTGTAGGGTTTACTCAAGGCGTAATTTTAGTAATTACATTTTAGGCTATGTTGTTCATCTAAATGTTGAGCTATATCACACTTATACAGGATGCATTAAATTCTACTTTTATAATTTGTTAATTAAAATCTGTGGTTTTCTACTTTCAAATGTTAAGTGTGGATTTGCATCGTACCTTGGAGAAGTAGCCGACCAGATGACAGCCTGTGTTGTCAGCTTCAGTCATAACATAAAAGAGGAATGGTTCAACGTCGTAATACAGAGTTTTATGATCCAGGAACAGCTTGGCCAGTAGACACAAGTTCTGGCAGTAAATCTGTACAGAACGTGAATTAACAAAAGAAAGTGATATTTATTTATGTCACTGATATAATAATGCCATATTTTGTTTTACCTTGTTCTTTTTACCATCGACCTCAAATACAGAGATATTGCTCTTTCTGTAGATCTCGTCTCCTGGAGGATGCTTCCAAACACATTTGGCCTGGAAAAGAAATAATTATTGAGGGTACATTTATATGAAGATCTGTGTTTTCTTCTGTCTCCACAAACAATTCATTTCTGCGTGGTCTAGACATATTGCGTGGGATGGCCTTATGCACCAAATTATGATTCACAACGTGTAATACAGCTACATCCACTGAAGCCTGAACTACTGTGATTAGTACACATGAATATCATTCACACAATACGTTGGCCCCAGCACAAAGACCCCAGGGGTGATTGGACTTTACCCGAATCTAAAAGCTTCTTAAAAAAAGCGTCAAAATAGCAAGAAAAATGAGATGTTAATGAGGATAAAAACACAGCTATGAAAACATCAAAAAAGCAACAAAACGGTAACAGAACAGTGACAAAAAGCAACAAAAACATGACAAAACAGCACCAAAAATATGACAAAAATGAGTTGATAACACGGCAACAACGCAAGGAAAAGTCTTGGGTCAGTTATGTAGGTCTTCGCTTTCAAATGAGTTAAACATAGATCAATATTTACTCTGAAAATCACATGTTTCACCCCGCTCCCCTTGTCATACCTACGATAGAGTTCCAGAGAAAATCTAATAGTCCAGACTTGACGAGGCGTGAAAGCAAAATAATGCAACACTTAGAAATGTGTTTTACAAACTCCTGCCTACCATGTGCCTGCGCAGAATGGTCTGGCTCTTCATGTATTTAAGGCAGAACTCGCACATATAGAGCTTCCCCAGCCGAGCGTACTCCTCGGGGTACGGCGAATGGTACCAGGTGTCCAGCTCATATCGGCCGAACACAATGGTCTTAATCATGTTGCCCCCTTCTGACACTTGGCCAGCCAGACGCAGCTTCTCCTGCACAAATACAATCGGCACAAAAGCAAGTGAGGGACAGGTGACAAAATGTGCACTGTGCACTTTAATTACGACGTAGGAAGGTCACATTTTGGACTAAAACCGTGTCTTCGCATTATCAAGACTGAATGTCCAAACGAAGAACCAGAAGGAGAATTCAAAAATAGTTGTCTGGTTTGATCAAATCATTATTAAAGATATACTTTTGTGTTAAATGTGGTAGAAAGGTTGCCTAAACAGTTACAGCATACAAATAATTAAACAAAGTAAGAAAGGTCACATTATATGACACTTTTCTACCACCAGTCAATGCATCATCCACATTCTTAACCCAGTATATATAGAATGGAAGGAAGATGAGATTAGGTGTCTTGCCCAACGACACAATGACAGTCTGTAGCAGCAGGAACGAGAACTGAACCGCAAATCTTTGCATCAATTGACCGATGTTCTCATAAATGAGCTACTGCTTTTGTATTACATCACATAACATTGTTTTGTCGTTGTTATGTGAAATATAAGATCTCATTGAAAACAGGATTGTCTTGTACCAAAGCTCTTCTGTTTTGTCTGATCGCTCACATTGCCCGCTTTGGTAAAGACTGTAGCTACACTTGTGACCCTCCTCTCAGGGGTGTGTGGCACCCCGAGGTGCGTCTCTTACCAGGTCCTCGGAGGCCCGGGCCTGCGCCTTTCTGAACAGCTCCAGGTCGTAGTCACTGGTGATGTTCTCCAGGAGAGGCTCTCGACTGGTGCCGTGGCCCTGGCGATGCTCCTGAGTCGAGACAATAACGACAAATTAACCAGTATAGCTTAGATTAAACCCAAGTAAAGATTCATATTTAAACATTACAATGTGCTTGTCTTTTTGCTCCTTGTTCAGTCCAGTGTTTCTTTTTCTTCTCAGCTCTGTCACTTTTTCTTTGTAGCGCAACTGACGGTCCGAAGGTGCCTAAGGACAATATAGTAACAACCTCAAAGTCAATATCAACAAAATATAGCAACACAAACATAGAAGAATAAAGTGGAACGCAATTCAAATCCTAATACACAGACTGGAGTCCATTGACTGTTTACAGACAATGATTCCCACACATCTTCGCGCTCCGTCAATACAAAAAAATCCTTCTATGCACAAAAAACTCCTCAATAACTAGAACGAAAGGGGAGGGGGGTCACTGTTATGACATTGCCCCTCGGGGGCGAGACATGCTGTGATACCTGGTTTCTGGTGGAGTGCCTGTTCTCGTCCTGTCGGTGTGATAGCGCCCTTTCTTCGGCCTGTTTGTCACGACCTGTAGTTTTGCCCTGATGAAAACAACAACAACAGAATGTGTCACTGTGAGCCCCATGGCCAACATAAAGCACTCCGTTCCTTCACAAGTTCGCAGTATAGGTGTTATTCTTTGCTCATGTTATTTATTCAACTTACACCAGCAGAATAATAATGTTAGGGCCAATGTTTGTTGCTTCTTGTTCAAAACATGCACAAAAAATGGGACAGATCACTGATGCTCTAAAGCAGGGGTAGGCAACGTCAGGCCTGAGGGCCAAATCCGGCCCTCCAGCACAGAACCCCTGGCCCTCAAGATGATTTGGAGAAACATTATCACACAAATCAGAGAGTACTTTTAACATTATTAGTGTTAAATGGGAGAAAAAAAAAGATAGAAATACTGTCAATGCACCCAATGAGGTCATATATTATGTACCACACTGGTATTTGAAGGAAGTGCACTGGAAAAAGAATAATCATTTTCAGGAAGAAATGACATAAATCTACTTGAATTAAGAGATTCATTCTAAGGTTTGAGTAGATTTGGTCTGGTCTTAGATGAGATAAAACCACTAGTAGTAGTTATTCCCTTAATTCAAATAGTTTTGTGTAATTTCAAGTGAAAAACAATTGTCTGATTTGAAGTGGGTTTTATTCTTGTTCCATTGGCGCTATAGCATTTGTATCTTGGATTAGGTCAAACCGACTGAAATTCAACATAGAAGAACTTTAATTCAAGCGATTTTCAGTCATTTATCTCATGATGGTAATTTTTTCAGTGTTGTGCTTTACTTTGGGCTAATAATCAGCGGTTTCGGCCCTTGGTCTATTTACAATAAAGAAAATTGGCCCTCCGCCAAGAAAACTTGCCTTTCCCTGCTCTACAGCCTTCCTGCTTTGTTAATAATTTATGCATACCACTTTATAATGCCCCAAAGCATGTTAAAAAGAGGTTTCTATAGCAACAATGCATGATCACTATGGTTTTGGCTACTTTATTTGATCTTCTATCACATTTTTCATGAAAATAACTATAATTTGACAATAAATAAATAATGATAAATATTGGCCTACATCAGCCTATTACAGTCCCATAGATACAAAAAGAAAATGAACTACTAACACTTTGCTATACAATTTATATGAAGAGAATATAATTGGTCAGAGCCCTGATTTAGACGTACCTTGCATTCATCAGAAGACAGGTTGTGATAAAGAGGACATCCAGATATGGAGAAATGTCTCTCGTGTCTTCCTGTTAAATGTCCTAATAAAGAGAACACATCTTAACTATAATATTAAATATTATGTATGTTTGATTAGAATTCTACTGGTCCAATGTTAAGTGATCCCTACCCAGTGAGTTACATCCTGGCGTGGGACACTTCATGTTGAAGTTATAGCTCTCGTGGAAGCGCCGTCTCTTGGGCCGGTGGGACAGGTCGTGGGCAGCGGCCTCTTTGAGTGACAGCTCTTTGGCTAACCTCTCGTCTTCCGTAATGTCATTACCCGGACTGGAAACCTCAATGTCTGACTCAGAGGAGTGGGCGTTACCTGTGGGCGTCTGAGGGGGGCTCTCATCTCGGTCTGCCCCCTGCTTGAGGTCTATGGAGGAAGAAAAGTGGCATTGAATATAAAAAAAATAATAATAATAGGTTTGTGAGCAAAAGTATCTATCCACGGAAATATAAATTTTACTTGGTTTAAGAAAGAAATTTCTGAATTTAATTTTCCCGTATAAAAATATCAAAACACTGATATGAAAGTAATGAGCAAAGTAAAACCCTTTAACCCATGCAAACAACCTGTAAGGAAAAGGAGCTTTTCATCCATTTTCAAGGGTATAGTGGTATAATGTTTTGTTCCCCTTTATAATCTATTTATTTTATTTATTTTTAGCGATACTAGTACCATTGAGATTTTAAAATCTCTGCAGGGGCGTCCTGGCCCCAGAGACGAACCTACATTACAGTATATGTTTTTAGAGGTAGAAGGAAAAAAAACTGGAAGAAACCAATGCTGTCGCAGACAGAACATGCAGACACCACACAGCAAAACCAAGAGACATTCTTGCTGTGGGGCGAGAACACTAATCGCTGTGCAACGGCACCCAATTGTATAATCAAAATTTACATTTTAATTATTTAAATAAAAGGAGTAATTTTCAGCCATTGCAGTGTAAATGAGTACCTTCACAACTTAAAAATAATGAAGAAATACAATGACATTCTGTTCTGCCACATTACATTGATTTCTCTCTAACATTGAGTCCTTTAAATATTTTTTCCTTCCAGCTCAATTTATTACAACCAAATCAGAGTTAAACTTTGAAACCTATATATTATTACCTATATTTTATGGAATTAAAAACTTTTGCTTCAACAATCTATTTTTACTCCCTCCACTCATTAATCCAGAATAAGCAATGCCTTTTTGCGCCCAACTTCTCAAAGACACTTGTTGATACATAATGGTACATAATGCTCTCACCATTGGCCTCAGTGTCAGAGCCTGATGACCTGCTTTGACGCAGTGGGTACTTCTTGGCTGTGGTGTTTGCTGCCCCCAGCTGGCTGCGTGTGATTCTGCGCCCAGACACAACTGGAACATCTGCTCCCCGACCTTCATCTGGTGCAACAGGAGAGCTGCTCCGAACTCTTTTATCTATAAGTACGTACAAAAGCTGAAATCAACTATTTAACTGTATGAGGAAAACAAACTGAGACCTAACCATTCCAAATACAAACCTTTAGCCCAAAACTGGACTTTTGCAATGTGGCTTTTGCCGACAGTATTAGCATGAGTGAACTTTGTTTACCACCAGAATAGAAATACAATAAACAGTCCTAACAGTGACGCAGAGCAGTTCACTGTAATCCATTGTAATTAAATGTGTGCAGAACTGTATGACCAAATAAAAAGTTGTTCGTATGGTTGTTCGGGCCAATACCTTGTGAGCTCCGGCTGAGACGGAGAGATGCCCGGGTCAGGCGCGTGCTGCTGCGTCGGCGCGCTACCTCCGCTGGTTCCTCAGCTGAGAAGTCCGAGTCCTCTGTGCCATCTGAGCTGCTACCTGCCGTTCGCTGCAAACAACACAACACAGTCAGTGCACGGCAAAGATCCGCGTGGAGTGCGCACACGGTTATTTACCAGTGGATAGTTCCACATTGATCCCATTGTGGGGGGAACGGCGTGTGTTGTCCAGTCAATGGCTAACGGTCCTTCATATTTAGCACATTACCTCCACGGAACAAAACCCGTGTCTCACCCATGTCCTCGACAATAACCGATGCTCCACGGGATGAACGAGAAACACGCGCAAAGCGTTTTGGATTGTCAGCTGTCTTCTGATTCTCAAAACACTGACATTTAAAAAGTGAATTAGAAGAAGAAATGTTGGCTGCCAGCTGAAACAGAGTCGCCTGTGAGTGGGGGTATAACAGATAAGAGGGGCAGATGAGGGGCGCTCCTCAAACCCTCAGCCGCGGACACAGAGGGGGTGGGGTATGGGTACGAGGAGTACACAGATGAATCATTTGTTCAGCAACAGGGGGTGCACTGCCAAGCTTAAGTAGCAGGCTATAACATTGAATATATCTATATCTATATGTATATATGTATATCTATATATATATATGAGGAAAAAAAATCGCATATTTACAATCCAAAATATAAACAATGGTGTCGTATTGCATTTTAATTAATCAGGTGTTGTTGTATTTTCTAAACTATATTGTTTTATTATCTACAGTACTGCTAATGGCAAAATCAAATAATATACTAAATTTACATACTAAAATGTCAGGCGATTTTGACATACTGTGCACGAGCGTCTAATTTACATACAGCCAATCACAAAGCAGGAGGGGCAAGGCGTCAGGGCGGTTGTTTTTAATTCTGACCTATCGCAGCGTTGTTTTGGTGTGTCTCGTTCTCAATCAAAGAACAGCCTGTTCCTTATCTCGTTTTTAACCTCTTGCCAAATGACAGGATGCATTAATGCGATTTGCGTTTTTAATGGTTACATAGTTTCATTTGTGCAGACCATTGGTTGCAACGCCCAAACAAGCACAGAAAACAAGAACCCCATTCTGCAACTCAGCAAATGCTAGATTAGCCTTTAGCAATGACGGGTCGAATCGACGTGACTTCGGTTTGTTTTACCTAACGCTGCCACAATATGTGCCCAAGAATCATTCACAGTCTAGCATAGTAGCACCGTTTTGGAAAGGTTTGAGGTTCACAAACCATTTATAAGGATAAAGGCAAATTTGTTGTCAATATTAGCAATGACGTTATCTTGTTATTATGAGTCTGACTGCAACGCTTACCTTTCTCCGTGGCATTTTAAAAGTGTGACCAGTTGAATGTTGTTGTAATGTAACGTGAGGGAAAATAATCCGGATTTTAGATTAACGGGGGAGTATTCCGATTGCTCTTATAATTAAACTGAGCACTAAAGAGCACATACATCGTATCAGTACTTCCTAATGTTTACGACGCTGCCCGCTGCCCAGCCCATTCGTTACTGCAATGTCCGTTAGCAAAACCTCTCCGAGTGGAACACGACACCCCGTGTAACAAACGTTCCGAAAGATATGAATGATAAACTAGTCCTTTTATTTTCATGCCATGCCATTATATTTGTATGCATGATTATTGTTTCTTATTTTATTTTGTAGATTATATGTTTTTTTAATGTGGACGATTTGCGCTTGAATAGGTCAACATATTTCAAACCACTGGGTGGCAGTAAATATCTGAGTGGCACTCTTGTCTTTACACCACCGAAGAAGGTACTGAAGCAGCCTTCAAGTTAGGGGTTTGCCAGTGAGAGGCAGGAAACACGCTTTGTTTGCAGCAAAAGTGGGTTTTTTTGTGTTCATTTTATCAAAAGACAGAAAAGGGAAGACAGTGTAAGTAGCCCGTAGCTTTTTTGGACTATTATGGCTGGTTGCACTAATAAGACTGTGCACGAAATCTTTAAAAGTATGGAGTACGGACCAACAGCAAGTTCAAGCAGTGCCGCTGCACAGGTAACGTGTGCATTACATTGTCAGCACAACAGTAGTTATTACGCTGAATGACGTAACATTTTTATATTGTATTTGTACAGCTATTTAGCGTGTGGAGGTAGCACACATCGGGTAGTTTATGTGACCCATGTGAAATTCATTTACAGTTGACTAAATCACAAGACAAACACGTGACTGTACTGCATCTAATAAGTAGACTGTCCTATCAAGTCAATTCAGCTTTATTTCTAACTCGTGGTCCATTAAAAGTGAAATAAAAGGACTAGACATTAAAATTGCACTTTTAAAAGACCATGTCAGTGTCTCAATGAGTCAGACTGATAACGAGACACACTCGTATTTACTTTATATTCACGAGGGACTCATGCTATTTCTAATGAATATTAGAAATAGCATGTTGCGACTTACTGCTTTCAGATGTGATTATCAGGATCATAGCATAGCTTTCATTACATCTTAAAAAAACAAAACAATTATATGCACAACCATAGATAGAATAAAGAAAAAAATCTGTGCAATGCCCTTTGGTCTGGTCTGTAAATGGTTAGACACTACTCTGGTGAAGGGAGAGAGGTCACCCCGCTGATAAAGCACAGAATAGATATTATGTCATATTTATTAACCCTTTTTTCTGTATTCTCTGACAGGCTTGGCTGGATCACCATTCGGGCTCTCTTGGTTTGTTCATCAATGGAAAGTTTGTCATTCCAACCAATAGACAGACTCGCTCACTGGTGGATTCAAAAGGCAAGGCACATATTACATGAAATATTTGATCACAGTTACAGTGACAGAGTTGACAGAACATGTAGCTCATGTAATATTTTGCTGTCCTGCTGGTTTTTGCTGTACAAATGTTCTATATCCCTTGTTGTCCTGCCCTCTAGGTGCTCAAGTGTGTAGTACAGTGTGTGCAGTAGAAGAGGATGTTTCCCTGTGTACTTCTTCTTCTCTGAATGGGTTCAAATCTTGGAGTGGTCTCCATTCTCAGGAGAGGGCTAAAATCCTGCTTAGGTAAAAACCTGTTTTGTTCTCAGAGTATATTCAGTACAGAACAATATATAATAATAATACCCAATGTAGCAGTATGGTATCAACATAATATTTCTGAATGTAACCAACTTGGAGCTAGGTGTTATTTATTAGAAATGTGTATTTTATTATTATATTTTTTGTTACTTTATTGCTTGTTTTAAACCAGGTTGGTGGGTGTTCTGGGTCAGAATGCAACATGTCTATCTGAGCTATGTGACCTGTGTGAAGCCCCCTGCTCCCCCTCCTCTGTGGTCCGGCTGCTGCAGTACTACAGCAGCTGGGCCCAGCTCAGAGACACTCTGCTTTCTGGATGGGCTCCACTTGGTCAGTAACATTTTCTGGTCATAACTCACATATGTCCAAAAATTATTTACATTAATTGTTTGTTTTTTTGCGCAGGTGTGGTGGAGGTGGTTTGCTCCAATGAATGCTCTCTTTATTCTCTTATGGCCAAAGTCATTCCAGCTCTAGCCATGGGTAAATATATAGTAATTGGCATATTATAAACTGCAGTACATTTTTCTGTATAGCAGCATTAAAGTTCATGTTTTTCTATTGCAGGTAACTCTGTCATAATTGTCCCTGAACACTGCTCTGCCCCAGCTGTGCTCCTATTGGCTCAGCTGTTCATGAGTGCGGGACTACCTGCAGGGACGCTAAACGTTATAACAGGAAGTGACATGTCACTTGCAGCTCTTGTGACCAAGAATCCTAGCATCAGCTATGTGGCCTACAGCGGCAACAAGCAGGTTTATTTCAGTAGTTATTACGTATATATTAGTAAGTTACGTGGTGTTTGAAAATGTTCTCTCTTTTAGGACGGAGTGAATCTTTGCAAAGCCACAGCTGGCATGGGTGTTCCTGTCTCTGTTTCAGCAAATGTTGGTGGCACGTGTCCATTCATAATCTTTGAAACGGCAGACATTGATAGTGCAGTGGATGCAGTGATTGAAGCTGCTTTTAAGAAGAAGAAAGAGGTAATTGAAGTGCACGTCATTTCACAACATTATTTGTGAAATAGTTATCCTTTCATCTTACGGACGGTTGCATACTTATTGCAGTGTTAGAAACAGATTTACTTATTTGCTCATAATTGATCTATTTATTTTGCCAATTAAAAACATTAGCAGTTCTTGATAAAAGATATGGTGAGAGTGTTCTTATTTATTTCACATTTAGAGGCTTCAGGCTGTTTTGAAAGTCTTGAATCTTAGTTTAAGCGATTTACTAATTAATCAGGAATAGGCTAACTTCATTGTAGATATTACTGATTTAACCATTTTCATTTTCATATTGAAGGGTGTCCGGTGTGCCGTTTTGTTACCAGAGTTTTAATCATGTATTTAAATGATTTGCCCTTGTGTCTCTTCTCAGATAAACTGGGTTTTGCTGGTCCAGGAGAATGTGCTGAACAGCGTCGTGTCCCGTCTAAAACTGCGGATGACCGGAATGAAGAGTGTTTCTTTGGCCTCAGGTGCGAGGGCTCTGGTGGATGCTGCCGTGCAGGAGGCTCAACAGCAGGGGGCCACGGTTAGAGGACTGATCACAGCACTGTCATTTGAGGTGTTTTAATTTGTTAAATAATAGAAGTAATATTTCTGTCCCAGCTAATCCGTCCTTGTGAGCCTGGTCTAGCCAATGCACTGTACCCTCCCACTGTGCTGTGTGGAACTGCCCCATCCTCCTCCTGTGTAGTCAATCCAGCTCCTGGCCCGCTCCTGCCACTCATGACATTCAGGAGCAACACTGAAGCGGTCACGGTTGGTAAGCACAAGCACGACCTTCATTTTTATTCACGCAAAACTCAAATTTGTACATTTTCTAGCTTCTTAACACTTCTGTCTTGTGCAAGTCCAAGGCATGACCAAAGAAATCCTGTCCCGTCTTAGTATGTGTTGAACCGTATAGATAGTATAAACACCTCAGACATATGTACAGTTGACCTAATAAGACCAGTTCTAACAAGGATATTGACAAAACATATGTCCAGACTGTCCAAATAATTGTAAAACATGAACTACTACATTCTAATTTTTAAGGGAACCACAGCCCTCATGGTCAGGCGGCTTCCATCTGGACTGAGGACCTGACGCTGGCTCATGAGACAGCCAAGAGGTGCAGACATATCAATATTAGAATGTTTTGTTTTGTGACATCAGTGTTGTTTGTTTAAATGTGTTTCTTTATCTTTCAGTTTGTCAGTGGGGTGTGTTTGGGTGAACTCTCACTCTGTCTCGGACCCCTGCATGCCTGTGTCAGGACACAAAGATAGTGGAACCTGTACTGATGGAGGTCACGAGGCATGTCTTACTAGTTTCAGTTTTATTGCAGTTCACTGTACTGTTATTTGTGTATATTCATCACTAACTTAAACCATTTGTTGACGTGTGTGTTTTTATGTATTTGTTAGGGTTTGTACCATTACCTAAGGCTGTCTTCTGCCAACCCTCTTCCTCGATCTTCGCCTGTTTCTTTGGACTATGCTAATTTTGGAATTGCAGCCCCCACTACTATTATTCCAGATGATTCTGATCCTGCCAGGTACGCTTATTATTATTTACAATTTGCGACAGGGCACATGCCATGTATAAAATTGTTCATCCTCTTACTTCTGCAGCGCTCCAAAGTTCTATCAACAGTTTATTGGAGGAAAGGCCTGCAAGTCCGTGTCTGGCGGCAGTGTGGCTGTGATGTCAGCAGATGGCGCCAAATTAGTGGGTTATTGTCCAGACGGAGGAAGAAAGGACGTCCGCAATGCAGTGGAGGCGGCGACCAAAGTCCAGCCTGGGTCAGTACAACTCAAACAGCCCAATGTAAACAAAACACTGTGCAATGCAATACCAATGGCTCTTATCAGGTTTATTCAAAAGCAGTTCAGAGCATAGACTTTCAGAGAACTGGCCACATGTTTCAGATCTCGGTATGTGGGGTAAAAATAAATACATGGATAATATTGCTCTAATGGCTCTAAGCTCCAATTCTGATTATTATTCTAATTTTATGTTTTGCCTAATTTCCCAACTCTAATATTCGGAATCAATAAAGCATTTATCTATCTACCTAGCATTATAGTGGCATATTTATATTGATTTAGCTGCTAATGTGATTAGTAAGCAATATGTTATGCTGTGTTTAATAATATCTGCGCTGTAATTTGGCTTTATCATCGATTTTCGCACTACGTACACATTATGTATGTCACTGTAATGATTTTTCCTGTTTTTTTGTTGGCAGTGTTTTCAGCTGTTAACAAGGACACTTTCCCTGAAAGCCTTAGTTTAAGTAGTTTATCACACGCCAAAGTCCATTTTACCTCTGATAACGAGTCAAAAGTGCTGCTGTCAATACTTATACAGTATTTCCAACAACTGAACAAAGCCAGTTGTTATATAAGCATAGATTAAAGCTACTCTAAGCCTCTCCATTTTTCTGGACCGGCATGGTTGCATTCCCACATTGCATTGCAAGATGCGCCATCTTCGCTTTGTACCGCAGAAGGAGACCAACTGCCTCACAGCACACCCCCCACCTGCCCCTCATCATGGAAACACAAGCATGTGCAGACAACGCAAATGTTTGAAGCAGCAACACAGCCAGAGTTTAGCATTATCACAGAAGTTTACAAAAAGATCTGACAAACATCTGAGCGACCTGCTCTGATGCAGCTGAAATACTCATGAAATGTCCGTTTGTTTAATAATCCCATATCTACAGGGGCCGTCACGTCTTTTTCCTCCTTATGATTACAGCAGGCACAGGGAGGATGAGGCGTTCAAGGGTTGCAGAAAAGCTCTACACTGTAAACTTAGTTCTAAATGGAAGTATTTTGTTCTAAATGCAAAAAATGAAGAAAAAACCAGATAAAGACTTGCATGAAAGTTGCAATTTGGCAAATGAATGTAAGTCTTGCTACAGATCTTATTTATGCTGATGAATATGTGTTGCACACAAGATTAATGAACATTAATGAACACAAGATTTATGTATCTCATTGAATATGTGATCAGAGAAGCATATGGAGGGGCTTGGATGAGGGGGGTAAAGGCATGTGAGGGGAGGAGGGGCAGGAGCAGAGCAGGGGTCACTACTGACACCTATTCACAAAAAAAATCAAAAAGACATAACTTAGTGCAGCTTTAACAAAAGAAAACAGAAAAGTAGTAGGCAGTTGCTAGGGCTGGGACAAAATATTGTTTTGCAATATATCGCAATACTTGTTGTAATATGTGCCTCGTATAGCAAATTATTTATCACTATATCGGGCCCACAGTATTGCAGTACGTATTGTATCACAACAAAAGTGTATCGTCCCAGCCCTAGCAGTTGCTATGTTATGTAAATATTTACATTTTCCCAGGTGTGTATGGTCTAAACACACCTACTTCTCGTGATTGACTTTTCACATCTAATCTCTTTGACAGTTGGATGAAAAAGAGCCTGTCTGCTCGTGCACAATCGCTCTACACTTTGGCAAAAGGCCTAGAAGCGAAGAAGAAAGACTTTGCCGTGTGTTTGACGCGACAGACAGGTGTGTCAGCAGAAAGCGCTGATAATGAGGTGGAGCTCAGCGTCGCCAGACTCTACGACTGGGCGGCTCTCTGTGACAAAGTGCATGGTGGCACTCTGGTGAGGATCTTGAAGAATCACAAGTTCAATGCTTAAGATATATAAAACAACTAAATACTGAGTAACAACTCACTTTTCTCACCAACCTTTTGTTTCATCCCAAGTTACTGGATAGGTAACAGAACAGATTACAACTAATTACAAATCGATATACAATATTAGTAACGCATAACGTACAACGTCTTTGCCCAAAGGCGCTTATATAAAATATCTGCTGTAACTAATGGCGACATTCTCTCCTTTAGCCTATGCCACAGCCCGGCTCTGCTCTCTCTATCGCCGATCCCCAGGGAGTCATTGGCATCGTCCTCCCTGACCAAAGCCCCCTTCTCTCCACTGTGACCGTCCTGGGGGCAGCTATCGCCACAGGCAACGCTGTCATCATCGTGCCCAGTCAAAAGAATCCCATACCAACCCTGACCTTCATTCAGGTACAATGAGGGGGTTCACTCACAAGTCTCCCCAAGCAATTTGGTCTTTGCTTGATTTTATGTTTATTTTATGTCCCTCTGTGCCCTCTGTAGGTGCTGCAGTCCTCAGACCTGCCCGCAGGCCTGGTCAATATTATTACTGGCAGTAAGGACCAGCTGACAGCGGCTCTAGCCAACCACAGTGTCATCAAGGCCATTTGGTACTGGGGCACTGCTGAGGTAAGCTAACACCTCTTATTGATTTCTTTTATTTTAGTCTGTGTAGCAATCTGATACTCAAATTATTGAAGTTTCTATTCTGTTTGGTTATGAAATGGCAGTGACGGGACTATTCACACCAAGCCATTGTTCCTCAGTAAATGACACCATATTCTGTGTGATGTAGGGCTGTCAGTACCTCCAACACACCTGCACCAGCCCTTTGAAGACTCTGATTTGTCAGAAGGACGGTGAGGGTGAGTGGGTGAGGTGTGACCTGCCCTTCCTGGAACACAAATGGAGATGTGCAGTTCAGTGGAAGACAGTGTGGATCCCGACAGCGTGAGGAGAGCACAGGGAAGGGCATTGAATATGAAGGTCCGTGTTAAAGTCAACAATCCAGGTACTTCAGGTTGACTGATGAAGATGAAGATAATGTTCTTTAAGCAATATCAAAATGATTATGGTTTGTTTTATTAGTTAAAAGGGCCTATACTGTGATCCATGCTCACCCGACTTGTAACTTGCGGAGAATGGGGCATCACAAACTTGTCTGACTACAGGTATCTGAACATGAAGTTAAAATACATTGGCCCTCCTTCCAAAGCTATATGTTGATAACTTATTCTCCTTAGTTGTAAAGAGGAAAACGTTTGGTATTGGTTTGTTCCCAGATCAATTGCAGCACATAACCTGGAATGTTCTGCAGTTTGGCTTTAACTGTTCTCATTTATATTTGCCCCAATATCTTCCCACATCGAATTGTATTGTTTGTAATCCAATAATTACAACAGCCACAAGCCCTATCTTCTGTTTGGGTTAAGTTGGTGACCAGAGTTGCTGCTCATTCCATGTCATCTTTTGTTTAGTTGTTTATTTCAATACATACACAAATATTTTTTTCTAACAATTGTATTTTAAACAGTTATTTTAAATGTTTAAATCCATCAAGAGGATATGAAACAAGGAACATGTAAGACTCAAATATTACTGACCAACAGCAGAAGTCATGTGAAGCATTTCCCCATTTATGTCAAATACTAAAGTAGAGAGTGGTATGGAGCTATTTAGCTGTATTTCAGAGACTGTAAAGATATTCCTCAAGTTATTAAGGGGGGACCTAGTAATCCTTTGTAAACTACACAGTTCTTTACAAACTAACACGGTTGTGACAAGTGAATGTCAATCAATAAAGGCTTATATTACATAGCAAATAAAGAGTAAGATAAATGGAAATAAAAGCAAAGTATTTCTCCATGACTTTCTACCAAATCAATTCCTTCCATTTCATAGTTTCCCTTGGACACAGACAAAGAGCTGTGCCTTGGTCATTTTGCAGACATGAGCATTGTGCTGAGACTACAGGTCAAATTACAGGTTATAAAAGCTCTTCTGCATACACGTCGGATTGAGACGCTGACTCGGCAATCATGTGAATTGTTATATGGTATACTTATAAATATAGAACTGTATTTGCAAAACATTCCCTGGATAAAACATAATGTGCTGTGTTTCATGCTAACAGTATGAAAGCCAAAAGTAAAACAAAGAATTTATGAATTTGTTGCGTCTTTGCCTTTTTTTTAATGTTCAGAAGTAAATTAGGAAGGGGATATAATTTGGCTGTACAGCTAGTGAACACAATTTAAACACAACATTTAAACCAGCCATAAAAGGCTTGTGCAATAGAGGACAAATCCAATTTCTCTAAACCCAGGGGTCCTTAGCCGACAAAGAAGGGCAGGGTTGTATCAGGGAAGGCATCACGAAACATATTATAGTCTAGTACTTTGTTCCTTTTTATTTCCAAACTGGTTTAATCCAGCTGACACACCCTTTGTCTACACTTCCTTATTTGGTCACAATGGAAGCTGAAGATAGGAATGCTGTGTCACTACAATGACACAGCACATTTCGTGCAACATGAGCCATACCATGACTTGAGAAAACTCAGAAGGTTTTTTTGGACAATGTCAGGATTAGGAGAAATACTTGTAAAAAATATCCCAAATTTTTTTCTGAGTAAATATTCTACAGTCACTTACATTTATATTTGTATCTAAAAACTAACGAAATTTCAAAAGTTTAACTATGTTTGAGATGAGTGAAGTTACGTAAGTCCACACATACCGATTCTTGTTTTGCTACAGTTCAGTTAAACATTCCTCGCTAAAACACAAGACTTTGGGACTGAAGAGCATAATTTTAACGCTATGCAGTCTCGACATTATCTGTGTAAAACAAAGTATTTTTGTTTGTGGAAGTTTCTAGAATAAACCTTTCTAACACAGGCTAGTTACTAATTCGCCATCTACATTCTACATCTAAAAAGAGACGCTTGAGTAATATTTTCACAAAAAATTAATAAACATGATGATATAGTTTCAAGATGGGTTCTTGTGTGTTGCAGAGGAAAGGATCACATGATACCTGTCAAACCTGCTCGAGTAATATTGATAACGTTAATTTTTGTTTTCATTTTCAAATTTAAAGTTTCTCAGGCTCAATTAGACCAGGTTAGCTTTTTAAAATATGATTTCATCTGTTAAATAATCTGTGCAGCTCCTCCTCGTAGTGGTCCACATAAGTGGTGAAGTCTGTTAGGGCCACTCTGTTGCGATGAACTTCTTCTTCTTTGAGCTGTAAATAATTTAAAAACAAAAAGAAGAATTAGTCCCAATCCTATCAAGCAGTTGGCGATAATGTCATTGTATTATGTCAAGTGCACACTTTTTTGACAAGTCTGCTTTTCCAGGCGTTTGTGCGGTTATTCAGCTGACTTTCTCGGTCTCGGATGGCAAGAAGGTGGTTTTCATGAGATGTTGTCAACGCGCCCATCACCGTTTCTTTGTCTAAAAATACCTTCGGAGGAAAAGACGATATAAAAGTGTTTAGAGAACCAACTGTGCTCATTTACTCTGTGTTATTTAACAAAATCATAATATTTTACTAATTTCACGTCGTCAGGCAAGTCATCCACATCCTCGTCTTTTTCCACATTCTCAATAGTAGCAGCAACAATCCCCTGCACCTTCTGGTGATATTTATCCTCCAGATCTCGACATTGAGCAAATGTATTAATATGTTAATGGAAATTCAAAATGTTGTATTGAAATTATGCAATTTTGTTTTGTTTTTATGTCTTAATTTCATTTCATTTTATTTATGAGGCAGGAAAGATTTAAAAACAAAATTGGGCCTGGCTCAGTGCAAACTGATTTTCAGCAGGTTCCTGTTGTGTTTGTGCAGAACACACAAACACAACATACAACAACAGCTCAACACTCAATACAAAAACACACTGTCACACACAAAAGGAGGAACACACGATAGCCGCCAGCCAGATGTTTCAGCGTAGTCTTTTTAAAACGTCCAGGTGACTGTATGCTTCTTGTGGTGGGTGGATCCTGTTCCTGGTGAGCTCACAGAAATATGAATTCCTGTAGTGAGGTATGGGTAAGATTTGGTTTGAGGTAGATCTAAAAAGGATATATTTCTTGAGCAGATTTATTGAAGGCGCCAATCAGGTCTGTGATTTCCGCATCCAGCTTTTGAATCATGATCTGTAACAACATAAATGGGAAAGTTAATTACAAGTGCATGCAAAGATCTATTTCAAGTTTAAGATGCACCTACTTCTATTTGGCCTATTAGTTTGAACTCGAGTGCAAGCAAATGATTATGCAGTTTCTTCAGCTCATCATTGGGGCTGGCCTTCAAAGTCTGTGATGTTGAGGCGGACTCTTTCTTAAACTTTAAACAGATAATAGTTAAATAAATATTAAATATCTGATTACATATGAAATTCTTTACCATCTTGAAGTACTTGTCAAATTCTTCAAGTAAGTGAGATTCTTCCTGCATTATCTCTGCTTTAGTTTTACTGTGACTGCTGAAGAAGGAGTTTACTTCTGCTCGTCTCCGCTTAAGCTCAACCAAACCTGTCTCGAACAACTGCACACACAGCTCAGTCGTTTTCTGTTGGAATGTGAGTTATGAGTCAAGGGTTATAACTGGTTATTGAATTCTTTATGATAATAATGTTTAAAAAAGCCTTATGGAATTAGAGGATATAATGTCTGTTCAGCAGCTAATTCGGGCACACTTTGCAGTTGGTTTGCCAGTGGATCGTCTTTGATCATGTGTTCAAATAGAAAAGGCCCGTTTAATGATTCCACAAAGGCGTCCTGTAAAAATGATTGAGATTGAGGCCACCGCAAACATCACTGCAGCAGAGCAATGTGAACACACGGATGTACCGCTTGCAACTGTAGCTCAGCTTGGTGTGTCTTTGATGCCTCTGCTTTTTTCTCCATCTCCAAATCTACACGATTCAGTTCTTGAAGTTCAATGTGGAATTTATCTGATGCTTGCTTTTTCTGTGAACAATATACAGGCTTACTTTTCCCTTACAGCTTGTAATAAATTATATCAATTAAAAGGTATACTCACGATGTCACTTTTGACATATCTGTAGTCTAGGTACTTTAAATTGGGAAAGAAAGCAATTACAAACCATTTGTAATTATCCTCTTCAGATAGAGGATTTCCAGAAAAGTTAAGTGTGAATAGATTTTTAAATTTCCTGAGATACATCACCTGTAACATATTTTTGTGATGCAGTAAAAGAATAATAAATAAACAGGCAGTACCTTAAAAGAAACAAAGCTGTACTTGGTTAAGGTCTTTCAGGTTGTTGTCGGCGATGTTGAATGACACAAGATTCTCAAGAGAGTCAAAGTTTTCCAGGACAGAAATGTTGTTATTGCACAAGTTCAGCTCCTCTAGCTTCTTCAGAGATTCCAGGCCTTCAATTTCCATGATGTTGTTGAATGACAGATCTGCATACATAACAAACTTGTCAATGTGGTTGTTGTGGTGTAGTCTATAATGGTGCACAAATGGAAAAAGTGTTTTAGCTTACTTAAAGACATTAGATTTGTGAGACGACTCAGGCCCTCCAGCTTTTGTATGCAATTGTTGTTCAAGTGAAGAGTTGTTAAGGATATAAATTCCCATAGGTTCTCAATTATGGATATACCTGCGCTCAAAGTTAAGATAATTATATATGCAATATAACTCTCGAGAAATCCTTATTAACGCTACCTTTGAATCCCAGATCTAGTTTTTGTACTTCAGAAAACTCCAGTCGCTCCTCTTGGGACACGCTATGCCCAGTAGGTCCTTTAACACGTTGTTCGGCCACTACGCTCCGCAAGTTCTCCTCTGTTAACCGAGCTTTTATTCCTTCGCCGTACATAATGCCCTTGTTTTATATCGTCCACTGAGCTGAGTTAAGAGTTTGGAGAATGTTGTCTGTGTTTTCTTCATTCAAAGGGAGACTACGCTACCGACTCTGCTGAGCTATGGAGTGCAGTGTACGATTTGTTACTTAGCAACGTGGTGCGTTCACAAACGTTTGTTAAAACAGTTGTATGGGGGGAACAGAAGACCTGGAAAGAAAAGTTGCCTTTAAACAAAAATGTAGACAGATATATTTAGACAAAAAAGTAAATTAACTTCAAATCTTGTATATGTATGACTGACCATTTTGATATGGTTTTGTGGGACTAGTAGTGATTGGATTGTGTCACGACCTAGGATCACATCACAAACCAAACTGTGGGCTACGACTGCAGAAAAACATCTTTCCCTTCTAGTAAAAATCAATGTAATGTAAATAAGCTGTCGAAAGCTGTTTCATGTTTTATTTTAGAAACATATGTGGCTATTTTTAGACTATTTAAACTTGTTATTTTAACTGCAGTAAACTATTTTTGTATTTTCTGATAAAGGCCTCCATAGTCATAGAATTGCCGGCAAATTACCCAGTAATAAAAATTAGATAAGCACCCCTACCTTTACCTTTTAGATGTCCGAAAAGCGTTGATTTAAGAAATCCCACAGGAAATTCTGAATATTTCTGTGCATGTTTTAAAACAGCATTGGACTTGGACTTTGGTGAATAGAGTTCTAGCTTTATTAGCATAATGTGTTCTTTTCTTTAGACATTTTCAACTTTTCAGCTTGCCAACTACCACAATGTGTTAACTAAGCACAACCTCATTCATCTCATTGTGTGTGGGTTGAATGTATCTGTCTTGATAGGCCTATATTAAAAGTGCACTGTCACAGCCTTAGTCACAAGATTTATTGCATAAAACATTAAAAAGTGCAAAGTCATGGTTTATTTTGCGTCCAAAGTGACGCAATATGCAGCCGCTCCTCCTGATTGGCTGAGCAGCTGTGAGGGCGGTCACGAGGTCTGAGTAGTATAAATACACGGAGCTCGACGCTATCCATTTCAGATCCGGGAAGTCCAGGGGAGTTCTTGCTTCAACAGTGTTTGAACGGAACTTCTTGCTTCGTCCCTGTTAATTTTCGCGACAACTCCACATTTTTGGACACGAAGACTCGTTTTTTTTTTCTCTCTTACTTGAACACTACCAAGTACGTTCAGCGCAGAGCTATATTTTTTTACTTTTGATAAGAAAACACAAGAGAAACGCCAGCCAAAATGGAGTCTCAAGTACGCCAGAATTACCACCAGAACTGCGAGGCCGCGATCAACAGAATGATCAACATGGAGCTGTTTGCCTCCTACACCTACACCTCTATGGTAAGTAGAGTAGGCAATATATAAAAAAGACCACATTTTGACAGCGTATTAAATATACATTTGATGTCAGATGCATATTTCCGCTTTGGTGTTAAGTTGGAACAATATAGAATTTGGAGAGGGGCGGAAGTGTTTTTTTTTTTTATCACGGAGTTACACAAGGACAATCTCTACTCCACCCTCTGCGAGCAAAAATGCTGCGTCATGCTTGGACTGCTTCACCCTCATCAGATAGTAGTCAACCCCAGACTGTGTCGCCTAACATGATTCATCCTTACTGACCACTGTTTTGCTCCATAAGTACTATTTACTAACATGCTGAGCTACTAATGACTATGGACTTTGCATTAATAACAGTTTTGTGCCTCCCTTGTAGGCTTTCTACTTCGACCGGGATGATGTGGCCCTGCCTGGGTTTGCTCATTTCTTCAAGGAGTCGTCTCATGAAGAGCAGGAGCATGCGGATAAGCTCCTCTCTTTCCAGAACAAGAGGGGTGGACGGATCTTTCTTCAGGACCTCAAGGTGTGTGTGTGTCCCAAAAAAAAAAAAATGCATTTAATGATCTTGTGGAACTGGAATTCCTGTTTTTGTTGTTGTTAAAATCATTCACATCCTAATTTGTTTTTGTAATTCTTATTGCAGAAACCAGAACGAGATGAATGGGGCAGTGGTTTGGAGGCCATGCAGTGCGCCCTGAAGCTGGAGAAGACTGTGAACCAGGCCCTGCTCGACCTCCACAAGCTGGCTTCTGACCATGTAGACCCTCATGTAAGTTTAGACCATTTAACTGGACTCTTGGCACACTTTTGTTTTAAATGTCCTGTTCTAAATGTTCAATTCTCTTCTCAGATGTGTGACTTCTTGGAGACCCACTACCTTAATGAGCAGGTGGAGAGCATCAAGAAGCTGGGTGACTACGTCTCTAACCTGAGCCGCATGGACGCCCACAATAACAAGATGGCTGAATACTTGTTTGACAAACACACCCTGGGTGGTGGCAAGAGCTAAAGCCGCGGACTTGTGCCGCCAGCTGCCAAGTCAACAGGCTTAACCATATATTTACTCTCCACTCCTGTTGATTGCCCAACAACCGGCCCCAATTATTAAAGAACTTTAAAAATTGCATCTGTCTGTATCAGTATTGCTATTTTTATCTTATGATGTTTTGCACTTGTAGCCAAGTCTGACCAAATACCTTCAATAAACCATTTGAGCTGGATTTATGTCTTCGTGTCTTTATATGAAATTGACAGGGAGCCGTGTTTTTGACTGGGACTGAGAATAAATCAGCTAATTTAAAAATCTTGAAAAAAAAAATCTCAATTGTTGTACAAATGGCCAATTAGCAGTTTTATGCAGTTTGATACTCATTTTCTCCTTAAAGGGACTAGAAGGAAATGTTTGCATTCGATACTGCCACCTCAGGTCTTAATGTGCAACTGCAGTTTCTATATTTACTGTCACTCAAAATAACTAAGATAAGATAAACCTTTAAGATAAGATAAACCCTTTATTAATCTCATAAAGGAGAAATTCACTTGTTACAGTCGGCGTTACTTCACAGTCTTATTGTACAGTCTGACAGCAGTGGGGATGAAGGCTTTGCGGTAGCGCTCCGTCCTGCACTGAGGGTGTCTCAGTCTGCCACTGAGAGAGCTGCTCAGCTCTTCTACAGTCCCGTGCAGTGGGTGGGAGGTGTTGTCCATGATGGGGGTGAGCTTGGCTAACACCCTCCTGTCCCTCAGCTCCTACACAGAGTCCAGGGGGCAGCCCAGGACGGAGCTGGCCCTCCTGACCAGCTTGTTCAGCCTGTTCTTGTCCCGCTCTGTGCTGCTCGGGGCCCAGCACACGGCAGCGTAGTGGAGAGCAGAGGCGACCACAGAGTCATAAAAAGTCCTGAGCAGAGGCCTGCTCACTCTGAAGGACCTCAGTCTCCTCAGAAGGTGAAGGCGACTTTGGCCCTTCTTGTACAGGGCGTTGGTGTTGTGGGACCAGTCCAGTTTATTGTTGAGATGAACACCCAGGTACTTGAAACTGTCCACCTCCTCAATGTCCTCCCCCTGGATGTTCAGCGGTGTGTGCGGTAGTGGCTTCCTCGTGAAGTCGATCACCATCTCCTTCGTCTTACTGATGTTCAAGCACAGGTGGTTGCGCTCACACCAGTGACAACTGGTGACAACTGAGTGACAGTGCAGGATTTTAGCGACAGTTGTGAATAGGTCTGGGCTCATTCTACACAACCCTCCGTTAGTCCCTTTCAGTGATAGCATTTTAAGATTGGTTATGCCTGGATCTTTTAAACCACAGATAAAATGCGTTGCAACACCAAAACTGTCCATAAGATGGCGACATTGGCTAGCAAAGTACATGTGTGTTTATGTCTGCAGCAGGCTCCTACGGTCACTGTGACTTTTCTTTCTGCCTCATTTTAGATTTTAGCTGTTGAAGTATACACAGGCTAACACAGAACTCACTAACCTAAATAATTAATAACTTAAGGAAAAAATGCAACTCTGTGCGCTTCATCTCCTTTCCTGTTGAGGTAAAGGGTGGGTGATATAAGTAGTTGCATGAGGATGGTGAACAGATTATCGCGAGGGGGAGGGGCCGTCGGAGAGAGTTGTGCGCACAGACGGTTCCGTTCGTTGGATATTTCACTTTAGGTGGTAATTAATGCATAGAAATTCGGGGAGGATCAGAAAAACGTCCTGAGAACAGGTAAGGAGTTAACTTTGATTTGTTCTGTAAAGCTTTTCATATTGTCACTTGCTACTTTGCCTATTTGGACAAGAATTCATTAAATTGAGATCAATGCGTAAAACCCTGTAGTTTACAGGCAATGTCGGTCTTAATCATTGTCATCAATCGTCTTTGTTTTCTTCCTGAAGTCACATAAATATAATTTGAAGAAGGTATGGCTTATTTCCAAATGAATTGTTAAAGTAATTTTGTTGCACTTGATATTTCATCTTCCATTGATAAACACTTTTTTTTTCTAAATCCAAAAACTCTTTAAAGTAGATGTAAATTACTTCACATGTTCCGTAAGCCTAGGATTTCTTGATTTCTTACTTGAATTCAAGCACAGTGCAGAAGGTTTTCTAAAAGTGGCTAAGATTAGTTGGAGTGGATTACAGATTGCCATTGCGCGTCTGTTTTCAAAGTCATTTGTGTTAAAGTGCAGTGACACTGTGAGTCTCTCGTGCTGGTGGTGGTGATGACTCCATGTGTGATGGTGATCATGATCATGAAGAATTTGCACAAAGAGCTAGTACTGCCTTGAGATACTGGATATGTACTGGTGAATGTTGCCTATTGAGCATAACATAGCAATTGGCCTATGGCTTGCATTTGTTACCTATTATAATAAAGCAGAACCATGTCAGATCCTACAGAGTGAACCCAGTCCTCTAAACGAGCTCCATTAGTTATTTCGATTTTAAACACAATCTGCACAAATGTGAATCTGAAGCTGTCACAGACTTCACACATTCATTTCTCTTATCCAGACGGGCCAATGGAGGTGACAGCTCATCACAGTGAATATGCTTTATAATGCGTCTGTATTGTGTGGAGGAGGATTATGGCAGACAGATCAGAAGAGACACGCTCCAACTGGTCTTGATTTGTTTAAGCTGTGGCTTTCGGGATTACCTTTGGCAATTAATCCAGATACACACAGGCACACAGCACACTGGCAGAGGAGAGTCCAAAGTGGAGGGGAGTAACTAGCTCGCTCCTACTGAGTGTCATATGGAAACATTTTAATTGAAAGACCTAACTATAACATAGCCAGAATACTGCAGGCTTCAAATTACTTTTGCTGAGACTTATGACATAGGTTTGTCCTTTAAGTTGGTGCAAGTGTGTGGTGTCTTGTTTACTTGCATGTGACTGCCAAATATTATGCATTAAACTCGTAGGATTCAGTTTCTTGTCACTGCAGCGCCTGAGGTAGGATTGTGTTTGTGACAAGTGGCCGAGGATTAGAGGATTATAGACAGGTGAAAGGTTAGAAAGGATGCTGCTAGGAAGGTCACAACAAAACTAATATTAAACTATTTTGATGTTCCTATTGTATTGTCAAAAATACAATAGATTTTTACTTACAATAAAGTAAGTTATTGGTAAAAAAAAAAAAAAAGACAACAACAGAAAAATAAAGCAGACTCTGGAAGAATACTAACCTGTTTTTCATATTTTGTGCAGAGAGCTGTGATGCGATTGGTCAGCGAGTCCGGGCTCCGGCTCCGGAGGGCGGCTGAGGAGGAGGAGAGAGAGAGGGAGAGCGAGAGGGAGCGCCCTGCTCCACCTGCCCCACCTGCTGTGTCACACCAAAAGTTCAACAGCCTCAAGACTAAGTTCTTTGATGAGCTCACACACTTGCCAAGTGAGCACGTTTCTTAAACCTGTTATCTGCCATTTTAGGCTTAGGTTTAGGGTTGGAGTTATTTTCTCCAATTATAATATTCACATCTCAAAGCGCATTGACTGGAAAGCTTACAGCCTATGTTCCAGTGTGATACCTCATTTGAAAGCCAAGACCTTCTAGTTTCTAAAAATATGTGTACGATCTGTGTGAGTGAAACACAACTTACATGACATTTCCTGTCCCGAACCCCTGACCCTAAACCGAACCCTGTCCACCTGATCAGGGGGACGGCAAGTAACAGGTTAGCATTCACTGATGCTATATATTGTTCATAGTGGTACACATTTATATGGATACATATGATGCCATATAGGCTAATGTAATATTTGGGTTTAAAAAGTGCAAAAACAAATGGCACACTTTAATTGATAGTTCACAGATATGTATTGTTATTGTGAAAAAAATGATTTCTAGCTTTCTCTCTGCACATGAAAAGAGGACACATCATGAGTATCTTTTATGGTTATGCAGGTTGTGTCAATGTCTTTTTTACTGACGCAGTTCATTCATTACTCATTGTGTTATATTTTACATACGCTGTATTCGTGGGACCACTCTGCTCTGCAATCAAGATCATGCACTCGGCAGTAAGTCTCATCTGCTTTGTTACTTATGGTTTTGTGTTCAGAAGTTTTTACTTTTTAGAGTTTTATTTTATTTTATTTTATGTATTTGAACTTAAGATGTATTTCAACTAAAATGTTTTCGCTATACCTGCTTTGTTTTACTTTGCAGTGCCAATGTGGGCTGTGGGTGCCATTGTGGTGGTTGTCCTGGCACTAGTGGCATGTATGGGGTTCTGCATCTACAAAAAGTGTTTTAACAAAAGCAAAAAGGTGAAGAAAGTTCGAGAGAGGAAGGGAGGAGGCCGAGGACGCAGGAAGAAGGACAAGGAAGAAGGAGATGGAGACAAGGTAAGGATGTCGAGTGTGAAAAAGTACCAAATAACGTATACAGTACTTAATCATTTTAAGCACACTCATGATGACATTGGAAAATTCTTGCCAATGTACAATAGCTTTGTCATCTGAGTAGGGTAGACATGAAATTTTGCTCTGTTGTTTTTTCCCCATAAAATTGATAACTTACCGGTACATTAGTGTTGTCAACTGTATTTCCCAAGTACTGTCTGATGAGTTATTTATGTGATTATTTCTGACAGGAAGAGACTAAAGAAGAGGAGGAGAAGGAGTTCTTTGGAAAACTGGAGTACTCCCTTGACTATAATTTCAATGACAACCAGGTAAAGTCAGTATTAGCGTGTATGCAGTTGTGTAAGATGTACAGAAGATGGAGTTTTCCCGTGGTTATGATTGAACATTGTACTGTAAATAAAGTAGATGAATTTGTTTTTGTAGCTGATTGTAGGAATCCTCCAAGCCCAGGACCTAGCAGCTATGGACATGGGGGGCACCTCAGACCCCTATGTCAAAGTGTACTTGCTACCAGACAAAAAGAAGAAGTTTGAGACAAAAGTGCAGAGGAAGAACCTGTGTCCAGTCTTCAATGAGACATTCACATTTAAGGTCTGTTCAATGGACAAGAAACACATCATAAGCGTTTTATTTCAATTGATTGTTCACTTACTTATTACTTTTGTCTTTGCAGGTCCCTTACACTGAGTTGGGGGGTCAGACCCTGGTCCTGCAGGTCTATGACTTTGATCGGTTTGGAAAACACGACCTCATTGGGGATATCAAGATTGTCATGAACACTGTGGACCTCGGACAGCCCATACAAGAGTGGAAGGATCTGAGCGGAGGAGAGAAGGAGGAGGTGGGGCTTCTATGAATTTATACCTACATGTAATCAATGAAACTAATATGATCATGACTAATATGTAAGCAAACAGTATGATCCAAATGCACACAATGAAGCTTGGTATTTGTTGTCTTATCTCTGACAGCAAGAGAAACTGGGTGATGTCTGCATTTCCCTTCGTTATGTCCCCACTGCTGGAAAGCTCACTGTCAACATCATGGAGGCCAAGAACCTGAAGAAGATGGATGTGGGAGGCCTCTCAGGTGAGACACAAATCATTTAAGAGAGATGCTGTCGTTAGTTTGGTCAATCTAATGCTGCCTCTGTTTAGATCCCTATGTGAAAATAGTGCTACAACACAATGGCAAGCGCCTAAAGAAGAAGAAGACGTCCGTCAAACAAAACACGCTAAATCCATACTTCAATGAGAGCTTCAGCTTTGAGATCCCCTTCTCACAGATCCAGGTTTGTCAAGTGCTGTTGCTTTACCCTAATGGACCCATATCAACGTCACACATTTATGATTATGGATAAATGAATAAGCAGTTCTTCAAACCAAATCATGTTTGTTTGCTCACAGAAAGTGCAGTTGCTGTTGACTGTTTATGACTACGACAAACTGGGCAGTAACGACCCCATCGGGAAATGCTGGATTGGTTACGGCGCGTCGGGTGTGGGCCTGCGGCACTGGTCGGACATGTTGGCCAACCCCAGACGTCCTGTGGCTCAGTGGCACGTTCTGTGCCCCGAGGAGGAGGTCGACGCCGCCCTCAAGGCCCCAATCCGCTAAAACACTGGAGGCTGGATCATTTCAGATTGTAGTATGTACAGATGTCACACTTTCATATGACGACAGCAGCCAGTCCTGTTTATGTGTGCCGTTGTTTTCAGTACCCTACAGAATATGTTGAACGTGGTAAGTTTTATCCTAAAATTAATAAAAAACCTTTGCTGATCCATACATTCAAACACTGCAGGACTATCATGGAGGGGTTTCAGTTACACTGATTTTCGCTATTCAAAAGATATAAAACTTATACAGGTGCTATGTGCCCTATATCTGTAATAAAACCCAGTGTTGAGCTGAAGACAACGGAACTTTATTTATGGTCAAATATAGATACACTTATCAGGAACAATCAGCAATGCGCCTCCATTTCTCCATTTTCTCATACAATGCATCCTTCCAGATTTTGTGCTCTTTGTTTTGATTGATTTGTGTCACGTGTTCTGTGTTTTTGTGTGACTATGATGTTGTATTAAGCTCAGATGTTGTTTGTTTAGTCTCTTCAATTTAAATAGCTGAAAAATAAAATCTTTCTAACAACAGCCACAGTGTGATGTTGCAGGAGAAGGTCAGACAGCAGGTTGAGGTTGACACAGACTGATTGAATGAGTGGATTAAGTTCTTTAGCCTTGTCTCACGCTCTGAGCCAAACGTGCTCTTGGAAATATGGGTAGCACAGAGGAAGATATTACTGAAAAAATATACGGTCTTCAGACAGCACAAAAATGACTGTTATGTGAACCACAAAACCTTTATGATATAGCTGCGAGGACACCAAGATTGTTAATTTTCCGTCATGAGCTACTTGTGTCTATCATACATTTGATTAAAATACAATATTTTAATCACAAACAAATATAGTGAGGTTAAAGTAAATTATTACATAGTATGCACAATAATAATAGCATCGAATGCTAGCTTGTTGATGATAGTGCCAGTAAACAACGTAAATAATCTAGCGAAAAATAATAAACAACAAAATAATACGCCAAAAATATCGGCAATAGAAACTGAAAAACACGTATCCATGCATCCATTTTATTAAACAGACTCAAAGTTGTTGTTGACTTGATTTAGCTGGTTAGCTTAGCACGTACATTCCGCCAGACCCTAGTTGATTTAGCACTTAGCCAAACCTTGCTACGAAAGTGTACTGCCAGTCTTCAAACATTCAGAGGTAAATGTTAGATAATAACCAAGAAACAAGAACCATGAAAGAAGAAGGTGGTTTGTTTTGCTTCTATTAATGTAGGCTAGGTAAGTTAAGTTGAGTTGTGTTCTGTTATACGTTAGAAATATGCTTACGTTATATTATGCTAGCTGTTAAGACTTTTTCGAAAAGTCAATGCTAAAATAAGCACAAAATGGCACATTTGAAAATATCCAAATTTTGCTTCAAATGGTTCAAATCAATTACATAAATACTGTAATAACCTCTTGAGGGTTTGCACATTTTAAATCTCCCAAGAATATTAAACAAAACATACCAAGTACCATTGTCTCTGTTTCTTTGTGTTTTAAATAAAGTATTTCAAACTTCAGCGCACATTACTCTGTCATGACGTCACAGCAGAAGTCGCTAGGCAGGAAGTGATAAGTAAGTCAAGCGTACAAGTGCTCCATTGCAAAGAGGGCTGGCGAGAATAAATACCAAATTATTTCGCTTATAGCGCACAAACGTTTAACATTATTAGGAATATACCGTTTATTCTCGCTTACCTCCTTTACGGTGAAGAATTTGTATCGTTGGAGCGAAAAACAAACAAAAAAATACATATATATTTGTATCGTTGGCATGACAACGCGGTGCCGCCATTAAGCTCAGCGGCCAAGGTGGATGCGGTATGTTGCTTTTTTTTATTGTTGCTCTCGACTAAAATTCACTTTTAAGGCGATTTGAGGCGAGAAATGTCTACTTGTAAGGCAAACCCGCTGGTCAGTTTACCGGCTGAATCCTTGCAAAAAATCCGATCTAGCGTCCCTGAGGAATTCAGCGGCCCGCGCTCTGAGCTGTAGCCGAGCGGAGTGCGCTCAAACTCGGCCACAAGTTCCACGTAGCTCCGCTGGTTCTCTCCGGCCTCATTGTAGTTAAACTCGTGAAAACTTGAGACGAATAGTTTGTTTGTGACTGTTGTTGACTACGTATTAATATTACTGGTGATATGTTGGCTAATATATGAAGTAAGGTACTCAAAATTAGCAAACACTGACCAATATTCTTCATTATATCTTATCACTCTTCATATGTTTTTGCAAACGTTTAATGAATAAATTATCACTGCAATTAAATAAAAACGAAGAAAAAAATGTAAGATAGGTTGCTTCTACACCGAAAAGGTAATGTGGTTGTTCCAAATTAATAATTTGATGGGGACAATGCACAGCATCTGCATTGAAACAAAAGTAAACGTGTCAGATTATAGCCACAAGGCTGATTTACACTCCTCGTAGGCCTTCAAAACAAAATCGAACATTTGAGAGTAGATTATAATAATGGTCATGATAAAGATTGCTTTGTTGAAGTCAGGCAGAAATGCTACATGCTGATGTACAATTGAAAACTGAAGATGCCCCTCATTAATGACAGCCTGCATTATACTGTATGCTCATTGTTTCCCCTTCACAGAGCAGTGATGGAGATGTGCTCTAACATAAGGACCAACCTCAAGGAATTAGGACCGGTCTTCAGCTGCAGGACTGTCCCGTCGTCTCCTGACTCTGCTGCAGCGCGACTACCGTCCTCCCTCTGTGAGCGTTGCCCTGTGAACCCAAACTGTAGATAAATGTTTTCATGTTCAAGGAACTTTACATGATCAAAATCTAATGTTAAAACGTTTCTGGGAGGTTCTTATTAACACAACATTAGATGAACATTCTATTAATGTGTTTTTAACTTCTTACAACCTTAACAAGCGCATTTTTTGCAGTTCAGTTTTACCCAAATCTAAAAGGTTCTGGACTTGAGCCCACAGCCTATAGGCCAGAGTAACACCCCATTGAGAAGCCGAGACCCACAAAACTGGCTTTTTTTATTGTGTTTTCGTCCCCTTTTGTGTTGAGGTTTCACCCTTTTTTCTGCACTTTCATCACCTTGTTTTGATTGACTTTTTTGTTGCACCGTCTCCGCTTTTTTGTTACTCTTTTGTGGCTCTTTTGTGTCACTTTTTGTTGCGTTTTCATGCTTGTTTTTGTTGCTATTTTGATGCTTTTTTCAAGAAAGTTTTAGATTTGGGTAAAGCCAAACTGGAGAAAATGTGCTCTGTTCAGGTGTAGGTTAAAAGGTTACAATTACCTGAGGCGTCGTGCTGAAAGTACTTGGTTCATTACTACAATTAATGTTTATTCTTTATATATTTTAAATAGAAACTGCGCCGTAGGTAGGAAGCTGCTCCATCAACAACGTGCCCCTTGAACTTAGAAGCATTTATTGGTCTGTATCACAAAACACTTTTTGATTTGTGTCTAATGCTAATGTTATTGCAGGGGCCACTTGCTGCTGCCGGGCAGACGGTGTGAGGAAAGTGTCTGGATGCAGAATTGAGGATCTTCTCATTGTGAAGAGTTGGGTGTTCAGCAACGGACAGGTTTGTCATATACTGATGTGTTTAATGTAGGATTTGTTGTAGGATTTGTTGTAGGATGTTTCTCATACTTCTTTTGTTCTCTTCTCTCTGTAGCAGAATGTTGTCTCCTGCTTTGTGGATGCACCAGCAGTGCTCTGACCTGTGGTTGTAACCACCAGATTCCACTGTACGTCTGTCCACTCCACTGCTCCGCACGCCTACGCAGATTACAATCACATTGTTGTGACTGAAAGTAGCATCTCATCATATGATCATCCAGGATTGAAATACACCTGGCACAGGCTGGTTCCTATTTCACATTTCATTTTCATTCACCTCTTTTATAATTGACTATAAAGTGAATTATTACAATTTACTTGAATAAAAAAGGTGTGAAAGGGATGTGAGCCACAAAGTAATTTGCTTCTTTTATTGTGCCTTGGCCCTGCCATGCAGTAGGCTTTTTTTTGTGGTGATAGTCAGCAGTGGTGTACAAGGGTTTGTACAGGCTGCAGCGGAGTCCGGGTAAACGGCTCCAGCTCAAGGTGCTCAGCAGGACATGGAGACCAGCTCCTCATACGTATATCTGAGACTTCCGACAGGACGCCGTCTGAATCTGCAGATGCTTCTGAAGACAAATAACACGAGCATTGTCGGTGTCCTGCCATGGCTTAAGCTTCCACAGGCTGAGAGGGCACCATCATCAGCGGGAGGACAGAGCCCAGAACCAAACTACACATTTAGTGCAAAGCACATTGCAATAATAAGGCTATCGTAAGGTTTGTGCTTCTATTAGAAATAGCTTATGTTACGGGTCCGGTCTAGGGGGCAGACCCGCACCAGAAAAAACATCTGAAGAAATGGAAGAAATGATGAGACAAAAGGCAGTGAGTGTTGTTCGATGCAGCCTCGCTTCATGTATTTTAATTACAGAAATTATTCAAATACATTACATTTCTGTATTTACCAAAAATCATGTATACTTTTACTTTGTCTAATCATGTGTCACCTTTTATTTCAATAATCACGTGTAACCTTTATACTGTACAAGTACCTTGTTACTATCTTATCTGGTTTATCACTATGTTACTTTTAGCCTTAGCAATTTTCACCAGAAATTAATATTGCAATAACCTCAGAATCAAAGAAAGACATTAATACATTGAATTATAAAGCTCCGTGTTAACTGAAGTTCTACTAACTAAAAACTGATTATAAAATAACATAAAAAATGTGACTGCACATTGTGTGCGTCACACTTAACTTGATTGTTTGAAGTCTCTAAAAATATAGTTGAAAATACGCTTTATTTTGTCTGTGTGCCTGTCCACGGCTCCTCTGGTGATGTGTCGGTCGCGAACGATCCGGCTCTGAACGAGTCTTTACAGTGGACGATATATGATATACGCGGAGGTGAAGGGCCCCTTTTTTGTATTAGATGTGCATGTCCACTTTGCAAAAGAAAAGTCACTGCTGGAGTGGGGCGGACGGAGAAAGGAGTGGCAGAGGGACTGCGAATGCACGACCGCGGGACGTGAGTGCGGCCTGCGGGGAAAGGGTTTTATAGCACGGCTCTGGGGAAACAGCGCCCAAACGCTCCCAGCGCCAGCTCTCCCGGGCCATGGGAGAGAAAAAGGCGCGTGGGTTCCGTGAGTGATGAGGCGGCTACAGGCAGGGGCGGACTGGCCATATGTCCATTCTGGAAGAGCACAGAAGGGCCACCGGTCCCGCCTCAACCGAGCTTTACCCAAATCTAAAAGCTAAAAAGAAAAGCATCAAAATAGCGAGGAAAAGAGAATGAAAAGTCAACAGAACATGAGAAAAACACGGACAAAAAATGATGTGACGAAAAGTTTCCGTCACTTTTGTAGGTCTTAGCTTTCAAATGAGGCGTTACATCGTTGCTCTCCAGTCGAGAAGCTTTTAGATTTGGGTAAAGCCCAGTTTAGAAAAACATATATATATATGATTTATATATATATGATTTTGCTTCTGTTTCTATGACCACATTTCCCGTTCTTCTTGCTGATGATGCCGATCAAAAAAAATGATAATAAAAAGCCGAACTGGGGAAAATGCACTCGTTAATGTTAAGGCGGGAGGTAAGAGGTTAAAATATGTATTTGTGGAAGTCACAATTACGCTAATTTGGGCCAGGCTGGTCAGAGTCCAGGGCTGTTTTTCAGTCCCAGTCCGCCCCTGGCTACAGGAGCCCCGCCCCCGACACTCACATCTTCCACCTGTTCACTCAGCTCACTCCACTCTTGGCCAGTGGCCGCCTCCGAAGCGACATCACCGTGCCCACTGCCTCAAAGTGAGCACGCACAAGGCAATGGCTCAATCCGAAACCATCAAATTGTAGCCTCTAAGCACTAACACTAGCAACTAACTCCTTAACCTTTCATGGGGTCAACTGTTAGATCTCTAGGCAGTTAGTGAACTAGAGCATCAGCAGCATTTGAACAATCCGTCCGTCCTTAAACAGGGGAAAGGGAAGTGACATCACCAACAGCTGCTTTTCTTCTTCTTTAAAGTTATTGGTGGAGTGCAGGCCAAACAAAAGTGCATGTCGCCCCCTAGTGTACAGTGTCCAACAACAACATAGTGTCCAAACAAAGACATTTGAGGAGAAAAATAAATCCAAATGATCCAAACATTTCCCTTTAGTGTTATTTTATTTCAACAGCTGTTTCATAAAGCTACATTATGCAAATGATCCATGTGGCTTAAGTTTCTACTAAATGAAAACAAAAGCATTTAATCCGTTTACTGAGTTTACTCTTTAACACTGACATGTGACTGAGCTGTGGGGACGACAACATGGATTTATCACTTTTATAAAGTTTGGCTTGTGCAGAATCTTAATTTTTAATTATTATTATTTTTATTATTAAATGTGCTCCTGTCAATCAACAGTGGTTGCGCATGAATCACTCGAGGGTGGGGGCGAGGGGGGTGGGGGGATTTGGCGCAGTGGCTTGCGGGATGGCACATAGCTCCTAATCACTGGTTAGTTAGCATCAGAGGTCCCTATGCTAAAGTGGCCATGATAGTTGGCATCAAGGCTCCTTTTCCTAACTCCTTCCTAACTGACTTACCAACTTGCCATGGCGGACGCTGACGCACATCCGGTTTGGCGTAAGAGCTCTTAGCAATCTGCCCGTTTCGGACGCAGCCAATGAGTTTGAGAAATAAAAGTCCTAATGACATAGGCCTAATAAACAACAGTTACAGAGGAGATCGCGCCGAACCTCTTTCACTTAAGTTTTTTCCCCCCCTCTTGCGCGAGGGAGAGATAAGCAGAGGAAGAGTAGTTATTAATCATATTCAAAGTTTTATCATCAAGCATCCTCTAACATACGGTAAAATACAGGGATCAAATTTTCAGATTTTCTAAAGCTTGCGCTACTTGCTTTTTGTTGGTAGTAATTATGACTGACGCAGAGAAACAGATTACTAAAAACACTGAAATATAAGCCAAACAATGCCTAACATAAATGTTTTTAAAAGTGATGCCAAGTTTAAATATATATTTCTAATGGACTAATATAAAATGAATACATTATAATAACAGGAAACACGAGTTAAACTTATCACTGACTTCAGAGCGGGGGATGTTTTAAATGTGTTTCTGAGCAGCATGTGACTGACTGTCCTCAAATATGCTTTGTGTCATTGTACCTTTTGGCAGGGCTGTAACGATATGAAGGGGGCTAACTGGGCATTTGCTGAGAGGCCCCAAATTGAAAGGGGCCCAGAAATATAATTCATTAACAGCAGTAAATAGACCAGCTAAAATTATTATTGATGATCTAAAATGCACCAGATTGCAGGAAATCAGATCTGAAATTTAAAAAAAAACTTGGGGGAGAACCCCCAAACCCCCCTTCAGAGTGCCCTCCCACATTTTCAATAGGTACTGATGGTGGGGTGGTGCCAAACCCCCTCTGACCCATTATGCAGCTCCTGATGTGCTCAGTCATGTAAATCCTACTTGTTTTTAGCTTATAATATAATACGATTACGAGACACTATCGCTATGAAAAAGCCCCCCCAGCTCAGGACCGACCAAAGTCTCACTCCAAAGTTTGGTGAAAAGTTGACAGCCCTGTCAATTTGCATGAGGTTTTTATTTTATGTAAAGTATGTTTCCATGCATCGATTTTTGTAAGAAGAATCCCAAAAGTGTACTTTGAATGTATTAAAGGCCAATGAGGTAGTACAGAAAGTTTAGGATTTTAGTGTTGGGCTGTTAAAATGTCATTAAATGTGTCTTAGGACTGAAAATTATTATTGTTTCCCCAAAAAGAGGCTGTGAATGTGGACAAGGCGCCTCAGCTCCTCTCTCAGCTATAATGAACCAAACTCTGACGACTAATGGGAAGTTGGAGTTGTGGATTATTGTGAAGCAAAAGAGCATATGAGAAGAAAGGGACAGTTGAACTTTGTCTTCCACTGCAGCAGTGATTCAAACTGTTGCTTCAGCACAGCTGGACCGCTCCAGAATCGGAATCTGTGGCATCTTTAATGACCTGTAATCAATTTAAAAACGAGAAGGAGTTTTGTGCCTAGAGCCGTTATCCCATCCAAGTACCAACCAGTTCCTCCCTGCTTAACCCCCAAGATCTAACAGGATCGGGCAGAGCAAAAGCGGTATGGCCACTGAGAACTGTCAGGTTTTTCTAACATTACCATATTCAATGGCATAATACGGCCACAAGAGGAAGCCATTGGCTGCAGTAAAATCACAACATTTGGAACAGTTTGGTCAGAAAACTTTATTTATTGATGTCAGCCTATTTGAATGGGATAAAAAGAAAAAAAAAGATATTTGTAAATATGTTTTGTAAAAATAATAATCACACCTTTGAAATGGCTGCAACAAAGTGACAAAATGAGTACAGCCTATTTATAACGTACATTTTTATTTGTGCTGTAAGAAATGTCAGAAATGTCTACCATAAACTGTTATTTCCAATAGCCTTTGAGGGGATTTAAACCCACTTGGGGGTTTTTCTGTGGTTGTTTACTTCCAACGACCGCCCACCTTCCCTTTGCCATGGACCTTTTTACTGTGAACACACACCACACAGGTTTATTTAGTGTGTGTAGAATGAAAACGGTGAAGAGAGAATTCAAATCTATAAGTGACTCACAATTTCTGGGCGTGTTGAATTCTGTTCAGCAGCACAACAATCTACAAAAAGCAGGTAGGAAAGTTAAGTAACATGTAGACCACAATTGTCTAATTCAGCTCAAGCGATACCTCATATTTCTGATGCTTCATGTGCTCCATGTAGTCAAACTTCTCAGACTCCAACTGATAAATCCAATCCCACAGCTCCTGCGCCCTTTGCCTAGAAAACACAGAAAGGCAAAATCAACTGTTTCATTTTTTCCCCCTATTTATAGACTTTATTGTCACTGTAATCTTTTTCCTCTGCATTTGAGGAGTGGGTGGCTGCAGTATAGTAGTGTAACTTTCCCCATTGTCCAGAAGTGTTGAGCGGAGCTGACCTGAGTGCGTCCTCTCTCATGTTGTCGATGCCCAGCGACTGTCGTCTCTCTGTCAAAGTCTTTTTCTTGATCTCTTTTCCTGTCAGACGCTTGCCCTTCCTCAGCTCTGCCTGCACCACGCACACACATACAGTATTTCCGTTTAGGCCTCCTATTAATAACAGCAATCATAACAGCAGTCTGACCTTCGCTAGGAAGCCTCCAAAGTTGGACATCCCAGACAACACTTTCTTCTTCTTGGCGTCATCATCTGCCTTTCTCTTGGCCTCCTCTTCCTCTTTTCTGTGGCGCTCCTCCTGCACATTTTAATCATGTTTTCATTATGTCAGACACCTATCAACAAGACCCAATAACTCTGTATCAGACCCATGAATGTAATAACCTGTTCTAGCCATTTGCACTGTTCATTTCACTGTGTAGTATGTCCACACTCATACAATATCTGCTGCTATCACTTAATGCACCTGCACATCTGTAAATACACTCACGCTGATCTGTTCTATGCCAAATTGTTGTTGTCTTTATCATGGTTTAAATTTAATCTTCTTATGCATGCCCTTATAGTCTTACAGTTTTAAGTTTTTATAGTTTATTATTTATCTAAGCTATGTGTTATCTTATGTTAAAATTCGTAGTTGTTAACATGTTCACCAACAATGGGCAATAAAAACAATTCTGATTCTGCTCATGACTGTTGTATTTGTCAGCAACACAGATTTTATAATGTAAAAATGTAAAAATAGAAATACGAGGCAATAGTAATGGAGCGTTATGTGGGTGTTTCGACAGCTAAAAGCATTTACAAAACTGGGCTTTATAAATAAATAGTAATAAATAGTAAACTATAAAAACTTAAAACTATAAGGCCTTGCATAAAAATATATTCATAAATATAAAAAATAACAATTTGACACAGAACAACAGCGTGAATGTTTTTACAGATGTACAAGTAATAGAGCAGTGCAAATGGTGGGAACAGGTGATGTGTTGATGAGATACAGAGTTATTTGGTGATAGTGGAGAGGAAGCTGTTTTGATGGTGGGAGGTTTTGGTCCGGATCAGTTGCCTCCTGCCTGTGGGGAGAGGGGTGAATAGTCTGTGTCTAGAGCAGGGGTCACCAACGTGGTGCCTGCGGGCACCCAGGGGCCCTTTGGGGCATGTCCAGTAGCCCTTGGGACTTTTTCTAAAGTGTAAAACACTTCATTTTCTTGAATCTAATTCTTAAAATTACAGTTATTTCGGTTCTTGTGACTCGGTATGAGTTTAAAATAAAGCTATTTTAATATAATATGGGGTCAATATCCTATAAGTGAACAGTGTATGTTTAAGTCTTTAGGATTTGTTTTTAACTGGTAGCCCTCGAACAACTTAATGCTCTTAAAGTAGCCCTCAGCTGAAAAAAGGTTGGTGACCCCTGGTCTAGAGTGAGAAGGGTCAGCTGTGAGCCGACCTACACACCTCTGGGTCCTGGAGATGTACAGGTCCTCGAGAGATGGGAGCCTACAGCCAACCACCGTGTCAGCAGCACGCACAACACGCTGCAGTCCAATCCAAGTATAACATCTGTGCTTATTTTGCCTGAAAGATCCACTATTGTTTGTGTGAGTGTGGGCCTTACAGCGATCCTGTTCTGCCGGTCCTTCTCCTTCTCAGCCCGGACCCGCTGGATCTCTGCTCTCTCTGACCGACGTCGCTCCTGAACAAAGATTTTACATGTGAGAAGCTGCTTATATGCTACACGTTATGTAATTAGTCTGGGGCAAACCAAAAGGTTATTAGTATTTCGTTTCTAGACACACAACCACTATTTCCAACACCTAACTGTAACATGGATTTGTAAATACGGTATATAATGCAAACATTGTTTCCTTTTTCGTTTCTTTCAGTTATTGTATTTCTTTCACTGGGTGTTAAATAAAGAAAAATATAATATTTGAAATTTGAGCTTACAATCCGATCCTTAAGCCCAATCAGTTCCTCCTCGTCCTTTTTCCTCTGCTCAAAGTGCACCTCTATCAGAGTCTGCAGCTCAAACAGGTCCTTCTCCATGCGCTTCCTGTGGATGTCCTGTAGGGAACACTTTATTATTACCTCAGCATACATGAGGTGCTGCATTTTCACTATGGCAATTACAGGATTAAAACAGGGTTATTGAAGAGGGGTGAAAAGACTGTGACATAAAAAATTGTGGAAAAGGTGAGGGGGGTTTGAGTACTTTCCAGATGCACCGTATACTGTGAGAACATTGGGAACTTACATCAAAATCCACTCTCTCTCCTTCGGGAATCTTTGGAGGAGCCAGATTAGGAACCAAGGGTCTTCAAACACAAGAATACATTTCAAACTGTGTTTTAAATAAGTAAACTATGCTGCAATATTACACAGAGGGACATACTTGGGTTTGGGACGCTCTTCCTCTGTTGGGTAAAAAAAAGGAACAGGTCAACAAACACAACAACTGTATACTTTGCTTATTACACTCATTCATTTAGTAACGCTGGGAATACATACTAACTGAAAATGTGTTCAAACCTATTTTTATTACTTCACTTTTATTATGTCTCATTTTGCCACTGCAACGACTTACATTTTTCTCCTATTCGTGAAACCACAACACTGAAACTATACATTAAATAAATCAAAAATGTGCTTTTGAACATTTATGTCTGTGAATAGAAATGTACAGCTTCAATAAAGCTTGAATAAAATATGAATAAATACATTTAACATTTTCAGTATCAGACGTCAATTTAATAACAGAAAAATAGATTGGTATAAATACTTCCTGAAACCGCTGTATGAACTTAAAAATAAAAGGCATTGAGTAACCGCCAGCTCTCACCTTCCTCCTGAGCGTCTGAATCTGAGGTGAGGCAAGTGAGCAAGTGGAGCACAGCATCATGGGATATCAGCCAAGCAACGAGACAGAAGCAATGAAGAGAAAAACAGAAAACAGCAGCTTAAAACTACAATCTCTATCATGCATAGAAAAAGGTAGATGTAGTTTTATAGCACCTACAACACAAAAAAAACATGATGAATTATAACAACATGCATGTGTAAATGTAACAGTTTGATAAGCATTAATGATAGTGTGCGTGAGTGGCATGATAGTGCTGCAACATAGTTAAGGATTGAATGTTATAAATTGAACATTTCCACAGAAACATTCAATTTTGAGGGGAATGAGTAAACATTCCCCCCTACTAATATTAGCTTTTTAAAAAAGTCTCTAAAACGAATTTATGTGACTGATGATTTCAGTATTTTGCTTCTTTTTTTTGTATCTCTTTTTTATTATTATGGACTGTACCCCATTCTCCCGACTACTTGTCAGTTTTAACAAAAGAATCTTGAGCGCTCTAGGAAAGTCATGGAGTCTTTTCCAAAGTGACCGGTAAGACCCAAAATACTGGGAGTATTCTAGTAGCCTAATACTCTCACCTTCCTCCTGTGCGCCTGCATCTGTGGCACCGTCAGCGTCATACTCTACACACGGCAATGAGAACAGCCAGGCCAAGAAAACAGAAGCAGAGGCATCAGCAAAACAGCATTTAGTTGCTTAAAACTACATTTCCCATCATGTCAAAGCATGATACAACAGCCGTGAAGCCTGAGGCTTTGGGAAGATGTATTTTTTAAAATTATAATGGAAGCATTATTGACACACATTTCTGTAGAAACATGACAGTGGCCTTAATCTTTGGACTAGATGTCTTCAACTCACCTTCTTCCACGGCGTCTGGCTCTGAAGCACAGATGCAACCAGAGCCAAAATGGAGGACAATACAGTTATGATGAGAGTAGCATCACGGTGAGACATCAGCCAAGCAAAGAGACAAAACATTACAAATCAACACATGAGCAAATTATTAATAGCAGAACATTTAAAACTACAATTTCCCAGTATGCATTGGTGCCACACTAACGATGGCAATAGGAAAATGTAGTTTTATACATTTATACTGCACATATACGCAAACAGCATATATGCACAATGCTTCACATTCCCACTTGTAGAAGTAGAAATGTGAGCAGGGTGAGGGAACATCTTTTTTTGATAATGGATAAGTGATGTTGATGATGTCACAGTGGGGTGAGTGAGGGCCCAGTGGAAGAGGCGGTTTTTTCTTCATATGCTGTGGCTGAGGTGAGGAAGCAGCGCACATTTTGTCGTAGGGGTGTGTATTTTTCTAACCACTACCCTCATTGTACTGCAATGTGCCTTCACTTTGAAATTCCCCTGTGAGTGTGTGTTCGTAATTGCAAATTGAGTAGTAGGTGGCCATGTGTCCAAAAGAAAAAAAGGACCGACGAGGACAACACCTGAAAAGGTTGAATATACTATACTGCACGAGTGTTCTGCTAGTGAACATGCAGTCGCCTGAGGCATGATTTTTTTTGAGAGAAGCTTTCTCTGGGCGACTTATCTCCCTAAGAGGATCCGTAAACTGGCCTGTGTGCTCGCCTGATCTCAAATCTCAAATCCTTGAGCTACAGTGTAACATCCAAGAGTGGACCAAAACTCCAATGTTGTGTGACGGGCAAAATACAAGAATAAAGAGTTCCCACACCCCACCTGGTATAAAATGTATTTGAGAGTTTCTTTGTGCCACATGTTCTCAGTCATGTTGACACAGAAGAACTCTATTTCCAACTTTGACTCTATAAACAATGTTCCATGGTGTCCATCACTGACCTTCTTCCTGGGTGCTTGGCTCTGAAACACCGGCCACACATTCCATTCAGCACAAGCAAAAACGGACGATGATATCAGGGCGAGGACAACATTATGGGAATGGGCCAAGCCAAAGGAAAATAAACAAATGAATGGAGAAAAGCTGATGCATCATGTGTGGATTGGATGATGTTTGATGTGTATAATGAAAAAAAAATATTATTCCCTCACCTTCATCACAGGCGTCTTGCACTGGAGCATCAGCCAAGCACAGTCAACATGAGCCAAGATGGACAAACATATAATGAAGTTGATCATGATTAATATGACAGGCGCCATGGAAAAACAGCAGATGCCATGGAAGGAGTAAGCAAATAGAAAGATCTACATCCTCCATAGAAAAAGAAAGTTTAAGAGTACATTTTTTTCGTTTATAGCACTTACCCAATAATTTCATAGTGCAAATTACTGACTGGTCATTTAACGGTTTAAGAGTTAATACAAAAAATATCATACCAGCTCCAAAGAAAGAGTTGAGTAAGTATTAACTTAAGTACTAACATTAAACCATATACATCTATTTTGTGCAGTAAAGACATGGAGTAGAGCTCAGGTTATCACTCACCTTCCTCCAGGGCGTCTTGCTCTGTGGCACAAAGTCAGCACAAGCGATTGACGCCAGCCAAGCCATGCGACAGACAGCCCAGAAGAAGACAGAGCGAAGAAGAGACAGAGGCAGATGTTGCAGACAGAGAGCATAAATACTAAAACTACAGCTTCTATCACGCTGCATGGCCACAGTCACTGCAGTAGCTCTGTGGAGGCTGTAGTTTTAATGCACAGCATACTGGCTATGAGCAGATAAAAAGTGAAGAATGCAATCTGTTTTAAAGTATTATCCTGTATTTGCCATTTGTTACTCCAACCAATACATACAAGTTTCTATCTAATGGTCTGACAGGATTTGTGCAGTGTATGACACATACCTTGGTGTTGCTCTGATCGTCCGGACCAGGACATCAGACCATAGGAACAAAGGGTGGATCAAAGGATTAGAGTTAGATAATACACAAAGGTTACTAAATACAGACACATTTGAGATGATGTTGTTAATTTTGAGTCTTTCATCAATATTTGAGTTTTGTTGTTGAGTGACCTGCATCAGGATCTTGTTTCCCCCTTGTGAATCCCTCTTTAGCCCACACATTATGTTAACATGTAGTCTATCATTTGATTGTTAAAGCAACAGTGTAGCTGAATGTATTAATCTCTGAATGGGGAACTGGGGGTGGAATTAAATAAGTTATCTTCTTTCCACTCCCTTTCAGGTGGAAATGTATCATCATGTTTACATACTGTATACTGTACTTTCTGTGCCATTGCCTGAAATAAATGAAAAAAACAAATATGAAAAAATTGTCTTCACCTTCTTCTGCCTCCTGCTGCTCGGTCCCCTCAGTTTCTAAACGTCACAAATAGTTAAAGCACATAAATGATTAGCCATACTTCATTGAATATCAGGAAAGAAAAATCCTCAGCAGAGTACAAAGCTGATCAAACCTTCGAACTGCTCCTCGCTAGAAAACAAGAAACAACAGACTTAATAAATGGTAAGATGTAGACAAACATGGACAGTGCAGATGTACTCACTCATACTCCTCGTCTACGTCCGACATGGCTGCAGAAACAAACAGAAAACATACTAATGACATCAGTCCTGTCCACACATGCTATCTGATAAGGGCTTCATACACATATCATTCAATTGACGAGATTATTTTCAATAATCTGCTGATATATTATGCAGCTTTAATTGTTTGGTTAGTATATATTTTAAGGGGTTTAGAAATAATGCTTTTGATGATCTGCCCAACAATGAAAGAGTATGAGGCCTCCCTGACTTTTAATATTAACATGACAGGCCACTGGTCACTCCTGACCGGCCTTATCAGTCCATCACAGGTGGACATAGACTTCATACCCTCATCATTAATCTCTGTGGACACACATAGACACGCACACAGATTCTTGTGGCTATTAATGGTGCCTGTGGGCCGCTATTGTCCTGACATGAAATAAAACCAGGCAGAGTCACACTGACACAATGGGTCGAAAACTGACACGGACCTGGCATCGCACAGCCATCCCCGACTGATGAGGAGGCGACAGGTGAGTATGTGACGCCGGCTCTCACTCAGTCACGATGCAGGATAGGATTTCTGACGCTTTCTATTCTCCACTTTGGTGGCCATTAGCTTGACCCTTCTTTACAGCTGACAATCTATTATCACCAAATGTGTGGAAGCGAAAGTCATCCTCCCGACCAGAGTTCCTCGAGCGTCAGAAGTCAATGATCACTTGACCTTATTCCGGAAGTTGCAGATACAAACATAAATCATGCTTATCAGTGTGACCCGGTTTCCACAACAGTGACAGGCTGCGTCAAAAGCTCAAGAGATATTTCCGTAATGTGGTAAGAGATCAAGTAGATGAGGGCAATAATGATGAAAATGCACATCCATTTTTTTTTGTCTGATAAACTATAATAAAGACTTTTTGCAAACCATCAGAAATGTACAAAACATGTCCATGTCCTGCTCAGAGTCTATAGTCTAGAGTCTATATATATATACTGTATATACAGTATATTGCACAGCTCTAATGTCAACAATGAAAAGGTATTTCTATACAAACTAAATACCAGCAAAAGAAAAAGAGAGAAATAGTCTTAATGGCTAAAAAAAATTATAAATATGCGACACACCAGTTAGTACTATTATTTCCTCAGTATTGCGAAATGTCTGGGTCGAAGCTCTGCTGCTACTTCAGTTGATCTGCACACTGTTGATGCTAATGCTGCCTTTCAGCTCTCAGTATCCCAGTGACTTTGCAGGGTCTTACATGGGATGCCCAGCTTGTCAGGAGCTTCCACCTAATGATAATGTGGGATCACTTGATAATCTAGATAGGGATGCTCTTTACAGTTTCTTTTGAAACAATTTCAGAGTAATTGTACGTTGCATAAAGCATGGTTATTTAAAGACTGTCTATCTGGGTTTTTTTTTGGTTCACAAATAATGAAAGGGGAAGCATGTAATATTTCAATGGTTAGTTGTGGTCAAAACTCATTCCTAACTTTGCTAGCACTTTATTAATCCCTATTCTACCCAGGGATACTTTTCTAAGATCGTTTCACAGCTATCAGGGAGCTATAATGTCACAGTAATGTAAACAAGAAAAAAAGCTCCCTCTTTTTTCACAAAGGTTATTCCATTCAAGAAAAACAATGTGATCTAAAAGCACTCAGACCTTCAATCTATAAAGAATATTTGTCACTATTGAAAGTGGCATGTAAAACCTATATTCTAATCTTCAACAAATGGGAGAGTGAGGTATGGATCTCCACCACAGCGGGATTATAGTGGACAGTAGCACATTGATGGATGCCTTTCATAACCTCCATAAGAGCAGGGCAGTTCATTTGGAAACTGTCTGTTTGAGCTACAGAGAGCGGGGGGAATTCTGGACCCGCTTCAAGTTCCACTAGGCCACAGTCATCAGCCGCCACGCAGATAATTTTAGTCAAGGACATGTGTGTAACTGCAAGGGGCAAAGTATGGACGCCAACAATACCACGTTAGCTTTTATGAGAGCTGTTGTCTTGTACTCACGCAGGTAAAGGTTAAGCATGTTTTTTGATCTCTTCTTCAAGTAGATTAAGGTGGTTATCAGTGTCTACTGGTGTACGCCAAAAAAATGTGTATTGTAGTTTATGAAGCACAGTGGTTTCACCAATCCTCGGTTCACAAAAACACTCTGAAAATAACTGCCATTAAAGATGGGGAATGGGGTATTATTCTTATCATCATCATCATCATATTGAATTTTTACAATTCTTGTTTTGACCCACTGACCAAACTAAGCCCCCCCTGTCATCAATCATGGGCGTGGGGCTCCCAAAGTTTGACTCAGCCCCTGCTGCATTGTTCTGAAATGTCCTTAACCCACCTTGTCAGTGCATATGTGTACCTCTGGACGAATAAAGCATCTTATGAAAAGTGCTTTTAATATCCATGGAGCTATAATTGCAGCCATTCAAGAACTACAGTTGTAGTTGTATGTTTGCTACGCCTAGTTATGGAAGATTTACTGCTCTAAATCTATAACTGCATGTGGGGCGACAGTGGCACGATGGTACAGCAGATCATCTCATGATTGAAAGGTCGGGGGTTCAAATCCCAGTTCCTGAAGGTGCACACTGTCGTTATGTCCTTGAGCAAGGAACTTCAACCACCTTGCCTCCTGTCTCTGCACACATTGGTGCATGAATGACAGTTTGAATGGGTGACTGGTTCCATGCTGTAAAGCGCTTTGAGTGCCTATTGTAGGTAGAAAAGTGCTGTATAAGTTGAGACCATTTACCATGTGCTGCGTTGCTTCAACAAAATGAGGACACTGATTCCATATCTCATGGAGACAATGTATGAATTATAATAGTTCATATTTGGTCCTGCAGAGACAACATTCTGGAGTCTCTTTTTGAGACACTGAGTCATTGATATATGTACAGTGGGGAAAAAAAGTATTTGGCCAAAATCCAATAGAATGTCTATGTGAAACTGACCAAATACTTTTTTTCCCCACTGTAATTCAAGCTTTTATTCAAGAGTTTGGCTCCAAGTTCATCTGGCTGAGAGCAAATGAGAATGAGAACTGCTAATGAGATGACGCCGCAGAAACACAACCATATCCACAACCATACCATATCCTCAGACAGTTTCTCACACAAAGTTGTCCAGTGCAGGACAGTACAGCAGCCTAGATTACACTGGATTATGTAGACACCTGTTTAGTAGCCGGGCACTAAAGTTAGCTATGGCCTGATCTCATGCTGCCAGCATTTGGGGCTGTTACCACGGAGAGAACAAAGACAATAGTGATGTTCCCAAACAAACTCTTTAGGATGCTAATGACTGTACTCAGCTGAAAGGGCTTAAACTAGGCCCAACTCACTGGATGCCCCTTCAGTTAAACTTATTCATTTAAGAGCAATGTATGATATCTTCATCTTGCTATTAACTATAAATTAATTGTTTATTATTGGAATACCCCTTGAGTTGTAGCATCTAGTTTTCAAGGGGGGGGGCATTAATTAACCAAATTTCAATGACATTTCAAACTCTTGAGCTCCTTTCCCTGATTCAAACTTTATCCTGTTTGTGAGTGTCTAGTGGCCTTATCAGCAAATCTTGTCCCAGTGCCATTTCCCACAGCTGCCAAAAAAAAGACCCTTTTGTAAACGTCTCTCTCTTGTTTGTTCTGTAAATGTCTACACTGGTGCTGCATATCACAGACATGTCTTAAGACTTAAGAATAAGGATCAAACAGAGTAACTTCACCCTCAACCTCAGTTGTCTTAATGTAAATGGAATTTTTCACAGAAACAGCAACATTAACACAATTTATTCACTAATACTCAAGCAAAAAGTAAATGATGTCTAGCAGCTGGTTGTACTTGACCCAAATGCTGATGTGCATAATCTTTATCTAATTATCTAATCTAATTATTATTACTGATGATTAGATACAGTGGGGAAAAAAAGTATTTGGTCAGTTTCATATATACATTCTATTGTAGAGTCAGTAGATTTACACTTTAATTAACACAAAATGAAGAAAATGTCAAGCTACAATAAGAGCACTTCATAATGTACTAGGTTTTATATAAACTACACAGCAGCACAAATAATAATTTTAAATGGAAAACAAAAGAAAAGTGCACTAACAACCAAAGAACCACCTAACAAGCGGACAAAGCCTTACCTGTAGTGAGGTGATCAGCGCTCACAAAGACACAGGCAGACAGGGGTAGCCTACAGAATGACTATTGTGTGGAGCCAGGGGTTTTATACTAAATGTAGCAGGTGTGTGTGTGTGTGTGTGTGTGTGTGTGCGCAGGGATATAACTGTTATACGTTACCAGAATAACTGAGTGTGGCAGCAGGGACAGGGGCCACATGTGGATTAGAAAGATGAGCAGCCTCTGGGATAAGGCAAGAACAGAGGGATGACCTCACTGGACAAATGCATGGGCACCGCCGCACACCAACTGCACAAGGGACAGGGGAGGAGGAGCACTAAACAGAGAACAAAGACTTTTCAAACACATGCTAGCATTTGTACTGGTGACGCAGACATTTGATACATTTCAGAAGAACTACTGTCTAGTACTACTACGAGTATTAGACACACAGAGAGAACTATACAGAAGAGGCAAGAGAAGACAGAACTCAAGAATATCTTATTTTTATCTTGCATACTTTTTGAATACACTCTAATCGATATAAAAAATAATCATGCATTAGATCATGCCTGACCCAGTAAAAACATTTCAGGTGATGTGTCTTGATCGATAGCAGTTGGGTTTCCACATTTCTCCAGGCACTGAACACCTTGTACTTCTGGACACTTCAGGTCGGATACAGCTGCTAAAAATGACAGCACTGGAAGATAATGGATTCCTGATGGCTTTATGCTGGATTTTTATTACGTTTTTGACTGTTGCGTTGCATCTTTTCATGTCAACTCACTACTTCGGACTGTTGGCTATTGGCAATAAAATATTTGATGGTTCGGTGTCCTACATCCATCTGACCAGCTTTTAGCAGTTTGTCACTCTTAAGAGCTTTTTGGTTTTCATTCCCATTTGGTGTGCGGGAAAATAGCTCTAATGTCACTGCACACCGGATAGTGTGGACAAGCTTTATCCACACTTCCTCTGATTACATTCGCTATCACCCGGGACACTACAATACAACAGCCTTTCAGTTATATATCCTTTGGGCAGAAATGTGACAGAAAAATAACAATGAGGTCGAAAAACTTGTTTGCGTAATAATTGTGCAAGCTGTGTTTTCCTTTGGGTCAAATTAAGTGTAATCCTTCAAATGATAGCAACACAAGGCAACCTGTTTCATAATTCCAAAATGATTTTATTATTATTTACACTAAAAATATATATAAAATATAGAGACATTTATGAAGACAGCACAGGCATAGTAACTGTAAGGATCTGGAAAAGAAATGGAACATTTTAAACACATTTTCCACATATATATAGACTGTCTCACATGATTCTGACTTTGTGATTTTGCTGTACCTGAGTAGTGGCATTGTACTGGGCCATGCTGCTCTCTTGGTCAATGAGAAAAGGGTGGAAGATGTCCAAGTGGTACAACGAAGGCCTAGCATTTAGCACCAGTCTGTCCTCTCCCACGTCCAGAAGCAGAGAGCGGGCTGAGGTCTGATCAAAACAACATAAGTTGTGGGTTAATTGTAAGTAAATGGAGGTTGGTTACTTTCGTTTGACAGAGGCATCATAGTTTCTACATTTACTTGGCTTATTGAAATCATTTTAAAATACTAAAACATTTACTTCTCTATGGCTGTAAAATGATGAACTGGTTATTCTAAAGTTTTAGAGCGAGTAAAAGGTTGTTTTCTCACAATTCCAGGAAGTTTTATCTCTGCTATGAGGTACTGTGCATCTCCAGAACAGGGCTCCACTAGCAAGGTGAACTCAGGTCTGAGGACAAACAGTGATTGTGAGTGCCACCATGAATATGCCAATTATACGTTATTAACATGTTACAGTTAAATGCACCATTTACCTTTTAGCAGTAATCGTGTTTTCCCTGAAGAAGAATTCAGACAATTACAACCATTATGATGACATTGTAAATGTGTGTACGACGGATGGAAATTAGCCCAAGGAAAATCCGGTGTGGTGTGTTTACATGCGTGAGACCCATGTACTGTATGTTGTATGTAACAACAAAATAAACAAATAAATACAAGAAAAGAAAAGAAAAGAAAAGAAAAGAAAAGAAAAGAAAAGAAAAGAAAAGAAAAGAAAAGAAAAGATTGAATCCCTAAAATGTTTATATCATATATTTCCATCCATTAGAATAGAGAGATTTAGGAATTTGAAATTGGGATGGTTTTGGTAGATTTGTCAAACTGGGCACGACCAGACTTCTTTCTGCATCAGTAAATCGGCTTGCAAATAAACAATCATGGTTACGGCACAGGTACATCTGGCAAAGTCAGGAAACCATGATGATAGATCTCTGCTCTGTGTATAATAATATAGTATAGTGTATAGTGCTCACGTTTGGCTAAGATTAAAGCAAGGTGTAAATGAACAGCTAAATGCCATGTATTTGGATTAAAACCATTGTTAGTGGGTTTGCTGTGTTTTTCTATAGTTTCTTAATAAAACTATGACTTTTTTTCTTCAATGTTAAAATTATTTATGCTTTCTTGTGACGTACTGAGGCTGCAGCTCTTGGATAACAGGTCTGCTCTTGGTTCGAATGCTCTGCTCTCCGATGGAACCCAGAAACTTCCTGTTCTTAAGGACTTTCCAGTCTGCAAATAGAAAAAACACAATGGTGTAAAGAGGATCCTAATCTGCAGACAGAGGCAGGCATAGGCAGAATGCAGACCTCGGCTCAACTCTAGGTTGTATTTGTTCTCCAAGCCCTCAACAGACACCAGGATAATGAACTGCTGGAACAGAGGATCCTTCTGCAGGCGCAAACAAATATTAATTTACCTTGTACTCAAAGCATAATCAGTTTTGTAAGCTGTCTAAGCAAAATTTGATTTATTTATGAATTGAGATAGAGAGAGCTGTATCACCTCATGTTGTTAATACACTAGGATGGGAGTGTTGTGTACACACCTGACAGGTTTGGAAAAAATCCTGGTTTATGACAACATCATATGCAGTGCAGCCCTGAGAGTCTGACATAGAAAAAAAAGTTATAATTCAGCTGTCAATTCAGAAAAGATTATGGCACAGCTCGCATCGGGATAAAGGACAAGGTTAATCCTCATGTTCACCAGGGAAAAGAAGAATTCTGTAAGAAGGTCTTGTTCTGACATGTCTGCAACTCCTGCCGCATTTTTCCAACCCTGAGATTGCTACCTTTAAACTATCACAAACATTTAGCAGCGACAGTCCTTTCGACCTTGAGAAGGACCTTCAGACCAGAAAATTCAGTCTAGTCTGTAGTGCATGGACTTGCATGACCAGATTTGATGATAAACTCTCACAACTTGTTCAGCAAAATAGTACAGAAAAAGTCCATACTGTTGTCTGTTTCTGTGTGTGGCTCCCCTAGACTCATGGGGACTCTATAACCACTGGGGTCTTCAGATTGGAGGAGTTCCACGAGTTCATCCCGGGACAGGTCTGGAGGGGGCGGGACTGAGTTTGACTGACAGATATTTATGAAAACCTTCTCCTTTGACGGCTCCAGCATAGTCTTGACACACATGCCTGGGAAGAGACAAGTGATAATGACATTTGAAGAGCTTTCAATTTATTGACCAACATGCATTCAAATGGAATATGTGCAAAATCCAATAAGTGCTACTTACCGGGCTGTGGTGTTATAACTCTAGAGTCAGGATTTTCATTCTGTAGTTTGCCCATAGTCTATTCAACAGATGTAAAGATGTTATAACTACATTAACATCTTACCATTCGCCTTAACTGAGCATTTTCTCCAGTTCGACTTTACCCAAATCCAGAAGCTTCTAGACTGGAGTATATAGCCTCTAGGCCAGTGCCTCATTTGAAAGCTAAGACCTACCAAAACTGATCTAAACAGATTTTTTCCTCATGCTGATGCCGTTTTCGTCTCCAATTTGGCCACTTTTTGCACTTTCGTCGTTTTTGTGTCACATTTTGTTGCTCTTTTGTCACTTGCTCTTTAGTGGCTTTTTCTCAATTTTGTGTTGTACCTTTCCTTGCTTTTTTGTCATCATTTTGAGGCTTTATTTCAAGAAGCTTTTAGATTTGGGTAAAGCCAAAATGGAGAAAATGTGCTCGGTTCAGGTGGGGGTTAGGAGGTTAAAAATGCAAAGATGTTATCACTACATTAAAAGGATTTTTCAGGATTTTTGACATAGGGCCTAAATTCCTAGTTATCCAGAGTGTTGTTGATTTCTGGAGCTATTTTTTTTTTAATTTCTATTCATGCAGCCCTCATATTTGAAGCATTTAGTGGTGCTAGGCTAGTGCATGTCTATGGTAACTAGTTGCCTGCATTAAAAACACCCAAGCACAGTGCACCTGAGGCAAATCATTTATACCACCAGACTACCGATGTAAATGTCAGTGATGACTGGATAATTTTTTCAATACAATCATTTTGCATTTAAAATAACTCATATTTGAGCCGCATCTGCTTCCTTGCTGTAAGCTAGTTTGTTTACCTGCGGCAGGCATTACTACATGTGGAATTCACAAAGGAGCTTTCTACAAATCAGATATGGTGAGGTTTGGAGGACTACCCTATGATTTTGAAGAGGTTTTTAATGCAGGCTACTAGTTACCATAGACATGCGCTAGCCTGGAACTAGCCTAGCACCACTAAACTCTTCAAATATAAGGACTGCATGAAAATAAAACGATATCTCCAGAAATCAACAATCATCCTGAATCATCCCTTTAATGTTTCCACTTGACAGCCTGCACACGACAAATGTAAACAATATGTTCCCATCACCTGTAGGAGCAGTTGCTGGTACAGCTCCTCTTGCTGCTGGAGCTCCAGCTCGGAGCTCAGTAAAGATGAGTCTGTCGCCATGGCGATGAGGGGGTAGGAGGGTCACTGGACAAACACGGGTGACGGGTGAACGTCCTGAATAGTTTATGCAAAAAGAACTGAGGACAAACTACTCCATCAAAAGCATTATTCTGCAGACAAGCTAACACGACTCTGGGTCAAAATGCACGAACTTCTCGGTTACAATGCGGTCTTCCCAATACAAATGAGTGGAATAGCTTAGCTTTAGCATTCTAGAGTAGTCTACATAATAAAATGACATTCATAGCTTCAGGTTTTCAGCACGAGTTACCTAGTTTCCCCTTAATTTTGTCATAGTAGAATCCTTTTCTATAATGTGTTGACATTAATACGTTAATGTTTACCTTCTCAGAAACACAACGAGGGGAACTTGGCGCACGAGACAAGTCAAGCTACAAATTCCGGTCGCAGACTTCAAAATAAAAGCGGCATAAACTAAAGTACAAACACGTACATACCAAAATAAAATAGAAATGCTTTAATTAGCTGCAAATTGTTGTCTGTCATTGTACACGTCCCCAAAGCAAATGCATCATTAGATATTATTACGTGGGTATTTTTTAGGGTTTAGGAGTTTGGCAAAGAGTATGTGGATCATAAACAACAAACAAGAAGTCAATATAACGTGTGTATTTGTCTCAAACAAAAAACAACACTGTGCAAATATAACAACGGTACAAAAGTTGATCATAGGCTGTACATTCCAAACACAACACTGCATAACTTAAAAAGGACATATTTTTTTTTTTTTTTTCAGTGATAGTGAAAGATTAGCTTTGAAATACATGCAAAGTTATAAAGACTGACAGACAAGAAGACATACACAGGTTATGGCTCGTAGTACTCTATTTAGCAATGCAAATGCTATTACTCTAAAACATCACTTGCACATATTGCACAGGTAAGACAAATCTCTTTAGTTACACACTGTATTAAGAGAACTGTTTCGAATATGTTAAGCATGCAAAGCTAATACATCTGAAAGTATCGGTCAGCATAGTTGTACTCTTTTCATGTGTCAGTCTACACTTTCCACCATTCAAGACATGAAGACATTTTAGGGTTAAATCATGATTTGAATGAATAAATACACACTACAAATAAACAATGACATATTAATAACTATTAGCTTAACATTCTATATCTTCCTATACATGGCCCAAAGTAGGACCAGCCCTTGAGAGTCATACACAATTTTTAAATAGTAGTCACTTTCTGAAAGGAATGAAAGCACTTCACATTCTGTCACTCAAAAACGTATTACTGGACACCCATATTTCACACATTGTATTATCATTTTCTTTGTAACACATTGAGCTGCTTTTGGAAGAACAAGCTGCATACAGCTCACTCAGGCCCCCTTCAGTCAATCTCTCTTCAGACTCGTGTTGGTTTGATGCAGGTTTTGATTTCACTGTATGAAACTTCTGATTGAGACGATGGTCCACTGCAGCTCTCATTCTGTCAGAAACTTTCCAGTGGAACAAGGCTTCTTTCTTTCTCACCGCCTGCTTTGACCGGTCCTCACGTATTTGTTGAGTGGCTTTCAGGATCTGATGACTGTGAAAGCAAATTCTCTAAATGTCCATTCATGACAGCTTCTAAAGGGAACTGAAAGACAGAAGTTTGAGAATGATGATGTATGACATAAAAATGCAATGAAGATCCTAAACAGTATTTGATAATAATTATTCTTTTGCTAAGTCCGATGAAATAGACACATTGATCAGATTAGAGATGAACATTTTATAAAGAATTGGTTACTAAGATGCTCATTTCAAATACAGCTGCACATACAAAAAGATTAGAGTCAGAAGAGGAGATGATCCATTGTGGGAAACTCTCCTTTCAGAGTGTAAGCACTAAACAACCTAATTGTATGTTGATGAACAAAAATCTAAAGTTGACAGTTGAATAGTTTGATAAGCAGCAATAAGAAATGTGCATCAAGTGGACGTAATGTTCAAAGTCAACTTATTTCTTACACTTTCACTCCCCGCTGTGCCCTGGTTTCTCCGACTGCAGAGTAGAGCAACACAAAAGGCCAACGCCAAGTTCAGGAGCACAGACAGGCCCAACAATGAATAGACGGCCGTGTCTTTTACCTCTGTAATATAACATGTATTAGTCAAAAGTTTGTGAAAACACACTGGTGAAGACAAGTCAAATACCTTTGTTTTTGTTGTAGTCAGGGGTCCCAGCAAAAACTGAATGGAAAAATAAAAAAATATTAAATTATCAACTGAAACTTACACACACTGGACACTGTGACCTGATGTCTGCAGATTGATCATGCAAGGTATTAACAGGTTTTACTAACAGGTTAGTACTACTAGCAGTAGCAGTAATAGCAGCAGATGCAGAGAGAAATAGTAGTGCCAATAGAAGAGATGTAAAAACTGTCACTACCAGTTTTTACGTTTAAAATCCTGTTTCATGATTGTAGGATGGTGTTTGGCCAATCACTGTTCAGATCAGATCTTCCTTTTCCTTTGATTTATGGTCAGGGTCATTTAAGATTCCTGGGATGTTTGGTGTGAATGGCTTTCTTGAGATCATGCCACAGCATCCTGTTCAGGTTTAGGTCAAGACTTTGACTGGGCCATTCCAGAACGCATATTCTATTCTTCTGAAACTATCATGGTCATTGTCTTGAGCTTCAACTGTTGGACAGATGGCCTCATGTTTTTCTGCAAAATATCTTGATAAACTTGTGAGTTAATTTTCCCATCGATCAGTTCCACTGCTCCCTATATGCTGATAACGTGCAGCACGTAGGGAACCACGTGTCCGAAGGACACATTACTGAGGCCAATGTGACTGGATGGCATTGTAGAGTATTTGCGCCGTTGTTTTATCCACGCAGCTGACAAAAAACGGCCCACATTCAATGAGAATGATGAAGACTGAGTTGAAGTGAGCTCCGTTGTCCAGGCCCTGAGGCAGCAAAGCTTCCCCACACCATGATGCTCCCTGCACCATACTTCACAGTGGGTATAAGGTTTTGATGGTGGTGTGCTGTTCCATTTTTCCTCCACTTAAGACGTGGGGTATTCCACCCAAACAATTCCACTTTGGTTTAATCAGTCCACAGAATATTTTGGAGCATCCATGTGCTCTGTAACAAACTTCAAAAGTGCAGCAATGAATCTGAATCTGAATGGCTTCCTCTGTGGCGTTCTCCCATGAACCCCATTCTTGTTCAATGTTTTACATATTATAGATGTGTCAGCAGAGATGTTGGCATGTGCCAGTGATTTGAAGTCCTGACACTCTAGACACTCTTTTTTTCTTCACTGAGTCTTAGAAATGTTTTTTTTTTTTTCCTTTTCCAGCTAAAAAGGTTTTCAGAGAGCTCTTTTGAGTGAGGCATGGTGCACATCAGACAATGCTTCTCAACAAGAGACAATTCTTTACTAGTGTGTGTTTTTCAGTAGCAAGGGCAGCTTTAAGCCACACCTCTGTGACTGGACCTCAGGTTGGCTCACAGCTGACTCTGCATACATTTGTCTAATTAGCTCTTGGAGGATCCTTGGAGGTTCACTGACTTTTTCCTCCGTGTCCTGAGAATGTTTACATGTTATGGCCAATAAAAATATGATAACATGTAGTTGTTTGGGTCGTATTAATTCAAACAAACACGGTTTGTCTATTCTTATGATTTAAATAAAGATCAGACCAGATTTTATGACCAATTTATGCAGAAATGTGAGAAATTCTTAAGGGTTCACATACTTTTTTCCTCCCACTGAACCATGTACAAAACCATTGATCAAAAAAAAAAGAAAATCCCTCAAAGTCAATGTAGGTTCTAAAGTGAGATGAAGCCAGTATGACTCTCTGCGCCCTTAGCATTTCCAAACTTCGAAATACGATACCATGTCAATGTCAATAATAAAATCCATGGAGACAAAAATGTGCAGTTAGAAACTCTTTAGTGAGTAAAAAACAGACATTACAGGACAGACAGGGGATTACAAAAAAGGGGTAGCAGAGGTCAAAAAACTGTTTGGCTCCATTCTGTGCACTGCACTCCCCATGAACACACCACAGGGTGAGTGTCATAACATAGAGCCATAACCAAATGAAATATGACAAAACACAATACCAAATACCAAAATGCTGATTGTGAAAGTGAATTCCCTAAACAAATAATTGTTTACCAAAATAATAATAATAACAAAATATAACAAACATAACAAAATAATTGTGGCATAAACTATTTACAGAACAAAAACATAATTTAGGCTCCTACAGTCAAAATGCATTGTAATAGTATAACCCAGCTGTATTCGTATTCCCAATTTTCTTACCTCCAGCTGGGGACTGTGAGGCTGCGCTTGATGCAGACGGCCTGGTGGACCATGTTGTCACAGGAGGAGGACTGTTTTTCGATGACTTTTCCTCAGTGGTTGATGCTGCTGTTGTTGTGGTTAGTTGTGTGGTTGTTGGTGGCTGTTTAGTTGTTGGTAATGTTGTAGCAATACGCGTCATATCTAAAATAACACAAACCTCACTTGGTAACATAGTACAACTAGCTTCTCAACACACTTCCGTGCGAGAAGAAATGGTTGATTTACTGGCTGCGTTCAGTGGTGATGCGCTACTTCCGTTGGGCCGGAGTGGCTGACAAACAAACAGACTGCCTTCTGTCGCAAAGGTAACAACCACCACCAGCGCATTAAAACTGAAAGGTAGGTGAGGTAATTTGAGCTATAAAGTGCAGCCAGAGAGAAATTTGATTGCAAACAAACAATCAAATGACAATCCTGTTTTTTAGAAAGCATTTTGTTGTGTGGCAGTTACAAAAAATCATGCTGAGAAGCACATTCGACACACAAAATCAGTTTCTGTGATGTGCCCGAGCTTAAAACAACGATTTAGAGTTTACTAGCTATAGAAAACAGTACTTACTAAATCTTGAATACAACTCCACGACAACATCTGTAAGAGGCAGAGCAAAGAAAGTGAGTAAAGAAAGACAGCGGGTTTCAATTAGAGAACAGAACAGAGTACTGACTGAACAATGCACAATGTTAGCAACAAAAGCACAAAATCGTTCATGCGAGTTACGCCCTTGACATACAGCACAACTCAAGTATTAGATTCAACTTATGTGTAAAACCTGCAAGCATGTACAGACCTCTACAAGTTAATTCTAAGATCCAAGGGATTCTTCTATTAGTTTAGCCCTTTAGTATAAGTAAAGCTGCTATCAGGTTATTATCCAAAATTGTTCAGCTCTAATTCACATAATAAATGAAGATGGTCATAATGATGGTCACCTCTTAACCCACGCTATACCCAAATCTAAAAGCTTCTTGAAAGAAAGAGTCAAATAAGCGACAAAAACGAGGAGGAAAAACGCAAACAAAATAGTCACGAAAATGTGGCAAAAACACGACAAAAGCGCAATGAAAACAGTGATGAAAAAGCAAGAAAAAGACATGACAAAAGAGTGAGAAACAACATGCCGGAAAAACAACAAAAATGCAACAAAAAATTCAATCAAAAAGGAATAACGCTTCAAAAATTTGACAAAAACGCGTGACAACAAAGTTACGATCACTTTTGTGGGTCTCAGCTTTCAAATCAGGCAAATGCACTGAAGGTTTTAGATTTGGGTAAAGCCGAACTGGAGAAAATGCACTCGGTTCAGGTGGCGGGTGAGAGGTTAAAAAAAAAGGGTCAGACAGCAACATGTCATATTTATACACTGACTGCACATGTAATGATTTAAACTCACCATGTGAACACGCTGCGAAAAGAGCACACATAAAAGGTGTTAGAATGTGTCTTGTTTCATTTTGACTCATTCATTTGTATTTACCGTCAATTTGTATGGATCTTTTAGATGCTTTTGCGACCAAACACATGAGGTCCAAAAAAGACACTGTTTGTGGCAGCTCTCTGCAGTTTGAAGTTTTCATAAAAGTCTGTGAATGAATACATCAACATTGAGTTTGAACATGTAATACTGTCAGTAAAATAAATACACGGTGCTCTTGACGTGAAATTGTCACCATATGTTGGTAACAACCCAAAAAACACACCACAGATGATCGGAAGTTATGCTATGTGAAATAGATTCTCACTTCAACATCTTCATCTTCATCTCTATCTTCATCTTCATAAAAGCACTGAAACCATGATTTGAGATACTCCATGTAGCTCTTCGTGTCCCCTTTTGTAATCTTGCTTCCTAAAGTGCACTTTATCACATCCTGTAACAGAGAGACACACTTTAATAAGTGACTTAACTCTGGGCCTAAATGAACATCAATATTTCCACAACTGGTTCACCTCAAAACTGTCAGCATCATTAAGAGGAAATCTTTCTGTCAGTGTGACTAATGTGATTTTTCTGTCTTCTGGAATCTGAAATAAGAGACACATTTTATCAGACTGAACGATATTTAAAACCACAATTATATTCAAAAACAGGAGTCTTCTACAGTATTTGATATTATTGCCCAAAACTTACCCAGTTTTTGTTAAGAAAGGTATCATCGCATTTAGCCTCGGCCAGGTGGAGTGTGTACAAACACAACTGGAAGACACAAAATTGGACTTTGCTTAAACTTTATTTAAAGAGTTTTGGGACATGTGAGCAATCAGCCAGTGATATATTTCCTAGTGGTCTTGTCTCATGTTAAAGAGAAAGAGAATTTCAATGTTATATTATATAATACATTATATAATATAATACATTATATAATATAATACATTATATAATATATTAGGGCTGGGCAATTAATCGAACTTTAATCGAAAATCACAATCTCTACTTTGGTCAATCTCAATAACTGTCATGGGACCACAGGTTTACAGCCATTTCTTTGGCAAAAACAGTCCCTAGTTTGGGAGTTTGGACGGGACAATAGAAGACTTTTGTGCGTTGAATGAGACTTGATGAAAGCATTTGTTTTTGTTTGAGCTGTAGTTTGAATAAAAAATGTATCTAATTTTATGAATCAGCAAGATGTATTTAATTTATTATGAAAAAATAAAATCTATTTGAAAAGCGAGAACGATCAATATGGGTAAAATACTCGTGATTATTTTTCCCCCCGAAAATCGCCCAGAGGATTACCCTATTGCACATGTTTTTAGTGGTAGAGAGCATGCAAACTCTGCACAGAACTTGGTCTGGGTCGAAGAGTTGGCAGAACTTGGGCAACCGGTAACTAAGTTTGTTTCCGAGCTCTTGAAGGAATTGGAACTGGATAATGCTCCTCTTTTTGGCCACAGTATCTTGTCATGTGTTTTGTTCTTTAATATCAAGCCATTGAAAGAGGGTTCAGGCGTCTACATTAAACCTTTGAAATAAAGAATGAAGCGAGTCCTACCTCATATGATCTCTGCCGACCAAACAGGTTTCATTAAGAATAGATACTCGTTTTTTAACGTTCGCAGGCTATTCAACATAATTTATGGTTTATCTAGATCCGCTACACCAGAAAATTATATATTTGACAGGCTTGAGTGGGACTATCTGTTTTATGCTCTGAAGAAGTACAATTTTGGGTGGGTAAGATTACTATACACGGATCCATTAGCATTAGTTTGTACCTTGGGCTATATTCAAAGGTATTCCCCATTTCTCGTGGAACTAGGCAGGGCTGTCTCTTGTCACCTTTGCTATTCGCCTTGGCGCTGGAACCTCTAGCATTTAGGCAGGATTCAGCTATAACTGTTTATTTAGAGGCGGTCTCAAACAGAAAATATCCTTAGATGACATGATTCTGTATGTTTCCGATCTCGACACTTCCCTCTATGCTGTTCTGTCCACTCTCGATGTTTTTAGCAGTATCTCAGGATGCAAAATAAATCTTCAGAAAAGTGACATTTTTCCTATCAACCTCCTGGCACAAACCTATCCTCTGCACAAATTTTCCTTAAAGGTCACAGCGGACAAGTTCACCTATTTGGGCGTTTGTATAACGAAAGATGCAGGCAAACTCTTTCAAGAAAATTTCACCCCTTTGGTAAATGACTTGGAACAGAATATAAAATGACGGTCCTCTCTAAATTTATCGATTGCCGGCAAAGTAAACACTATTAAAATGAACATGCTTCCTAAATTTAGTTATTAGTATCTATATCTCTTCACCAACACGTTTAAAAAAATGTGATGCTATTATTTCTATTATTTCAACGTTCAAAGAAACTTGGTGGCATGGCCCTTCCAAATTTTCAATTGTAATACTGGGCAGCAAATACTGACCCATTGTACATTGGCTATAAGGTACATTGGCCTCCTCATGGTGCTTATTGGAAGCGCGGTCTTGTAAGCCTTCATCACTGTGTGCACTAGTGTACTCGTCATAAGCTGCGATTTCCGCTCCTTTTACAAAGAATCCATTAGTGTCTGCAACCTTTTGGAAACAGATTCAAGAACAATTTGGATGGCATCGCCTCTCAGTCAGCGCTCCCATTCATTCAGGCTTTTGATTTTATTAGGAAGCAGTTTACCCAATTCCCAACTCTACCCCCACAATTTTTTTATATAACGTACTATAATCACTGAATGATCCTTCTTAATATATAATATATATTGTCCAACTGATCCCTAACATAACACCTGGTACATATTTGCTTTTAGACCCAAAGTTGTGGCTCTTTTTGGCGTAATCCCGGACTCATATCATCATCTTTTTGGCCGACTGTACACTTCTTGCTCGCAGGCTGATTTTACAGAATTGGAAAAACTCATTACCTCCCTCTCATTCGCAGTGGATCAAAGACCCAATAGTTTTTAAAAATTGAGAAGATCAAACATACACTTAAAGGCAGTGATGCATCTTTCTCGGAAATCTGGCATCCCTTTTTGAAATATGAAAAACTTGATTTGGTTTTGTGAATTTTACTTGTGGCATTGTGTGATTATTATTGTATGTTTTTTTCCCCCGCTTGTTCGATGGATTGGCTTGGTTTGATTTAAAGGGAGGGCTTGATTTGATGTTTTGTGTGGGTTATTTTGTATTGTTAAATAAAAAAGTATAAATAAAGTTTTTAAAAAAATAAATAAGTGTGGGGCTAAAAAAAAAAGGCACAGAAAGGCCTTGTCTGGCTGCGTAACCATGCTGACCACTACGCACCCATGTGAAATGGACCAGTCGGCGTTGAAGAGACAGTCTTTTGAGCTTTTTAAATGGTTCAGTCACTATCGACAGAGGGTTCAAATACTGGGACTGTCCCAGGGAAACTGGCACTGACACTGGCAATAGATGGCAAACAGTTCTTTATCTTGTTAACAGAAGTTTCCTTAAAAAAAGTCAAAGGAAGTAAACAAACTTACACACAGAAACAGCAGGGTAAGATTCCACCATGATATCATGCTGCTACTGGCATCTGCGGCAATTCTACAGAGGCAAAGATCACAGCAAAGAAATATATACATCATTTTGCAAGCACTAAATATCAAATGATTGCAAGATAAAAGTGTGGATAAGAATGGTTGATAAAGAACATTTTTCAAATTTTGCTTGAAATCTGTAATTTTTTAAATAGGGATGCGAGCGCAAAAATATAAACCCAACCTCAAGTGGAATATTATGGGTTTTTTTCACTCATAGTTAGTGGTTGTGTGAAACAACTGAGTTTGCTATTTTTAAATGATAATGAAAAAAGAAAGGACCAAAATGACCTTGATCAAGTTCTTAATACTGACAGGCATTTTGAAGAAAAACCTAAATCACTGTGAGTGTAGTTTGTGTCAACCCCAAATACAATAACAGAAAAAACATCACAAAAATGTAATGTTGTATATGGAATTATGATGCACTTCACATGTTAAAAACAATAATGATCTCATGCTAAAATATCTTTGGCATTAGTTTATCTTTGTATTACTCATGACACTAAACGAAGGCTGCTTTGCTCTATGTTAAAGCTTATAGCAGTGGTACTCAAACTGTGGTGCGTGCACCACGCACTGCAAGACTTTAATTTAAGTTATGTTATGATAATGAATTTAGGTTAGGCGGTTTTTGTTTTTTCTAATTCAGGCCTGGCGTGTTTATTTATATCGCGCATTTCCTACACAAGGCAACTCTCCCAGCAAGGCTGGTGGTACTTTGAAGGTCGACTATGCTGCATGGTGTGAAACCTACAGTATTTTAAATTATTGTTACAATAGCAAAACACACACAATACTGAATGGTATCGATGTAAACCTGATTGTGGTCTCAAATCAGCCGACTCTTTCCTCTCACTTACAGATTTCCCAAATCTTACATGAGTTTTGCTCACGGCTTTTGGCCAATGCAGTAGTAGCAGTAGTAGTAGTAGTAGTAGTAGGCTTTAGGCAGTCTCTGTCTGTGCGTGCCATGTGTGCGTCAAGTATGCACTAGTTATCGACAGGTAACTCATTCACCTTTCCTATTATACTCACAGGAAGTCGGATTGTCCTCAAAACACCCCAAGACCCCTGACATTACGTGATCAAAGCCAAACGCATGAAATAAAACTCACCTTTGCGAGCTGCACGCGAGTACGTCTGTGCCTCTCTTGGGTTCATTCTACATTATACTTTCGCTTTCAAAATTGCTCAACCCCTTGTGCTTTCTCCGCCTCCTGTGTGATATAATCACGGACTTTCCAAAGAGGGGTCTTGGGTTTGAATAAATCTGAGGACACAAGGAAAGGCCAGTGTCTGGGGAGGGATAGTGGTCATGTTTGTATTTGACGCACATGGATTGATTTTCTTTTAAATGCCTCTGTCCCAGTAACAAAATGCACAAGATAATCCTCTATTTAAGGTATTTACATGGTGGTGGCTACCGCAACAATAAATCAAAAGGGCTGAAAAACATTCAACAAATCTGCATCTCCGATGTCAAATTAAAGACAGAAGAATCAGAGGATCTTGGATTTTTATTTATTTAGGATGGCACACTGATTTAACAGAGAGCAATCTGTAGTGTAGGCCACACGCGACCAGTGCAAAACTCAATATTATAATAACAAAACAAAATCGCAAAGCACCTTTTAAGAATTACTTTCTTATTTTGGCTAGAAATGGCAATATAAACAACAAACAAGTAAATAACAATACTATCACAAGACGTTACGGGTTTTAACAGTGAATAGCCAGGTTCATCCAAACTATATAATACAGCAGGGGCTCCCAGTGTGTCTGGTCAGAGGGTCAGGTCAAGACGAGAGATAATATTTGATTAAACTAAATGGTAAAATGATTTAGAAAAAAACTGTTATGTCTGAGAAATGACTGGATGTGCAGAAAACACTCCACAGCAGTTTATTTGTTTGAAATTAGGTATTAATTTTGTATCAATACATGCGCTATGGATCAGGGACAAAAGGCTGGGATCCACTGTCATACAGATTACCCATTTAGCTTCAGGCACAGGTTTGGTCTGTGTTGTTTAGTGCTTGTCAGGTCGGCAAACAGTGCATCAGGTAAGAAAGAGCTTTATTGAGGTTACCAAATTTCACCATTTTGTTAATACAGTAAAGTTTGTAGTACAAAACAGAAGGACTGAAGAGGTAGGATGTTGAGATGACCTTTTGGCTGTGGGAAGGTCAAAGCAGTGGTATTAAAAACGAAAGTCTGAGCCATGAGTATCAAATGGCAACCATCTGAAACACTGTGCCAACATCAATAAACACTAAACCGTAGATACAATTAAAAACAAATGTTGCAGTAATTCAACCACACACAAAATATAATGTTGGCACTACTGTACTATGTGGACAGACTTATTTTATTGTTTATAAAGCTTGTGACAATACTAACAAAACAACATTCCTTTAGAGCTTAGCTTAAGGTAAGTCCTTCAAAATTGCATTGTCTAAAGAGTTTTCATTGAGTTTGCAGGCACACATTTTTAAGAACAAGAACTGAGAAGGATTCAGAATGGAAAGTACCATGTTTTCCTGAAGGGGGTTCACTAACAACAATGATGTTCCCTCTTTTACTTTCACTATAAAAACATACAGAAAGTGATGACTTGCTTTGTGAAATATGCAAACTCAGATTCACTAAAACAGATTTGGATACATTGTTGAAAGATTAAAACAAAACAAAAACAAAAAACATCTCCCTTTTTCTTTCATATTGTTTGCATGCCTGGCTGTAAACATAACTCACTAATATGTACATTTTATGCAACAATAATTAATTATGTTCAGAGTTCAATGTTGTGTTAAGGAACAGAAAAAAGCCAAGAGCAGGCACACGAGATAAGCATGAACTTTCCACCAGGATAACATGACAGCAGTTTGAGATTTCAAAAACGATACTGTGCTTCCATGTGCTTCATTTAATTTTTTGCCTGGATGAACAGAGAGCTGCTGAGGCATGCTGCTGTATGGTAGCAAACTCACTAGTGATTACACTGACCTGTGTAATTTGTCATTTTTGTTTAGATCCATTTCAGAGGTTAAAAAGTTAAATCATCTCAATAAAAATATAAAAAAACAGTTTACATCGCACTTTTGCAAAAAGGAGTTGTTCTTTACTGAAGTTGTTTGCACCTACTTTCATTTTGGGATTAAAAAAAAAAATCTTTCCCTTATCATTTAGTTGCAACTGGTAAACATTGTCAGGGTAAACTTTCAACGTTAACGTAAACGTTCATCAATAGCCATTGACACTGTTAGGAAACATGAATGAAAATATAAATCTACATTGGGAATAATTGGTCCGACTGCAACGTCTGTCTTGAAGATCTGCCAACTTCAGCTTCATATCCTCAGACAGACAGACTAAAAGGACACTGTTTGAACATTCGGGCTGCATGAGTGATGCCCTCCATGAACGAGGAGATTGTTGACAGTCGATGATACCAGAAAGTAGAGCACCTGTAGTAACTACCTGAAGTCTGTACTTGGACAGTAGTACTTTCAACATTAATGAAAGGCACCTGAACAGACTTGACACTATGGTAGTTTTGTGGTGGTGTGATGTCTTCAGAGCTGCTTTTTAGGCTGGGACGGACCTCGGGACGCAGCTGCAGATTTGGGCTCAGCAGACATGAGTGTCATAATGTCCTGTAGGGCCTTGTGTATCTCAGCACCAAATCGATGAGAGTCCTGAAAGGGGAATAAGAAAGGAGACAAAAAGGATGAAGAAAATGAGAAGTGGGTGTAAAAGTGGAAGTGAAAACTACAAGCAATGCATTAAATCTCAACTATAGCTTAAGACGTATATCGTAAATCTTGACTCCGGAAATGATCCCTATTATAGTGTAATTGCAGCTAATATATTATGGTTATTAAATAAGATAAGCGTTCTTTCTACACCCACACTGTATTTGCGCTGTTGTTGGAGGATCCTGACATAATAGAACAGAGTCATAAAATGTGTTGAATGATTGGTCTCACGGTTATAACGACATTGTACTCATTAGTCTCAACAAGTGCACACATGCAACCACAGGAAAAAAATGAATGGGACAAACTGGTGTGTGGCTGCACCCTTGCTCTTTCCCTGTCTCCTTTTACAGAGCGGACATATATAGCAGGGCAGAGAGCAATGGTAAAGTGAACTCGCACAGGCAGGGCATATTGAGCTCTATGAAAGCATTCTCTGGATTTCATGAAAATCCACCTCAAATGTATATCGTGTTGCAATCAGACACCGCTTAATACAATCATACACGCTACAATGATAAGTGGAGGCAATCTCCTGTTTATGGACCCGACGTGCTGGTAACTCGCGGGCTCCACAGAGGATCCGCATGTGTTGTGTTCAACTAAGCAGGCACAGATTTCACACAGAGTGAATAGAGTTTGAAATACAGGCTCACTACATCTTCATAAAATACGTTTGGTGAGATTTCTGTTTGTTGCCTTGTGATTTTTCAATTGCAAAAAGGGTGCGTTGGCTCAAAAAGTTTGGAAAACACTGGTCTAATAATTAGTAACAAACTCTGGAGTATCACTGTAAACATGTTTTTTAAATTTATGCAACTTGATAGCTGTGCATATACAGGTGAAACTCGGGGAATAAAACTTAAACTGTGAAACTAATATATGATTGACTCATTACATGCAAAGTGACATATGTATAACCTTTATTTCTAAATATCATAAGCACATAAACTCTTCCACGTTTTCCTATTTAAATATGGTTACACGAGTAGTTACACGATACAAGTATAGTTACACAAAATTAAACACTTTTCTAATAACTGCATTGTAAAGCATATATCTTCACTTTACTGTGCAGCTAAGGTGTTAACCTTAGCTGCACAGTAAAGTGAAGATATTACTGCGCGGATGTCGAAGTGCTCCTAAGGTGTTATTACGCTTTACAATATAGTGCCACAGATAGATAGATAGATAGATAGATAGATAGATAGATAGATAGATAGATAGATAGATAGATAGATAGATAGATAGATAGATAGATAGATAGATAGATAGATAGATAGATAGATACATAGATAGATAGATAGATATTATGATACTTGCGATACAGTAAATAATTATGAGAAGTGTTATGCGTAAAAAGTCATGTGTTCAAAGTTTATAAACCAAATTCCCATTTGACTTTTAATGAAGTGTTTAGATTGAAAAGGGAATTAACACAAAATGTAACAAAGTGCTGTTAACTGTTACTGGAAAACAAAGGAGTGATAAAAAAATGCCTCCAAACACAAGTATTAAAGTATTGCGATACTTGGTATTGCAGCACAGTATTGCGATCCAGCCCTAGTAACCATATCTAAATAGGGAAAACGTGGAAGAGTTTAGTCGCTTCTAACTTCATCCCGTTAGGCCCCATAGAGGAGGAGATGCTAAATGCTAATAACATCTTTGGTCTTTTTGCGTGACTAAGCGCACGCACAAAGACCAGAGAGGTACGCATCAACTCGTCTAAGCTCAGTAAGAACATATCTCAGTATGGAAAAAACGCTTGCCTGTTCCTTTAAGAGGCAGATGCACCTTTCCCATGCACACATACAGACAACAGCAACAACTTTGAGTAATGTTTGTTTGTTTGTTTGTTTGTTGGACTTACAGTCTCCTTGCAGGAGTACTTTGATGAAACATGGAAGTTGATCATATCTTCTCCAACAATAATGTATGACACCCCATATCCATCATCAGCAACCTGCCAGGACAGACATTATTTACATTATTTACCCAGGGAAAACCACACAAGCGCCTCATCAGATCAAAAGTGTCCATATCTAAGCTATTATCTTTGAGAGCTACTCACAGGCCCGAACCCGCCTCCCAGGGAAATGTAATCAGGGTGGTTCTTGATGTCAAACAGCTCGATCTGCTGAATGGGGGTCTGGCTGGTGGAGAGACGCCAGGGCTCTGACAAAACCTGTGGGGGAAGCGTTCGCACAGGGTTCAATCACAGTACAGAGTTTATGTAACGCCGCAGAATACTCCTCTTCTACTGTTTATGTAAGTCATGTACCTCTTTGAGAAAAGGTGAGTCCACTCCCAGGTATTTGGAGACCACATAGAGGCAGAAGAGGTGTCTGTCGATGCCCGCTCCAGTCATGGCCATCCGGTAAAGGTTCTGGTGTCCCTCTGACGCCAGCCTGAGGAGACGTCTACACTGCTCTGCCGACTGTCAGAGCAACCCATTCAGATTAAAATGCACACAGGGTATTTTGAATGATCATCTGGCACATGACAAACTGATGATTAAGATGAATTGGGTGTAAAAATCGAGTTTATGAAAGCACTGCTGTAATCCAGAGTGTGCACTTGAGTGAAGATCAAATCAGACAACAGTGTGAGTTTTGAATTACCTCGCCCCCTTCCAGAGCTTTGACGAAAGCGCAGGTCTCATTGGAGCAGGAGCGCACCGTCTCTGTGCGGCCCTCTCTGAACAAGCGGGTCATAGACGCCTCATAGGTCAAGCAGAAACCACCACGGTCCTACACCGACAAAACATGACCTCCAGTTACATGTATTATTTAAAAACGGCTTTGTGTTTGTGCAACAAATGATTTTATCATGACTTCTCCTATGTAAACTAATGGGAGTGAAGGGACAGGCACAATTCATGGCAGCACGCACCCAACTTCCGGAATAAGGTGAATACCATTGATTCTAATCTCTGTTGTCTAAGCTAGCTCCAGTTTTTTGGAACCTTTTGAACTCCTTAGACCCTTCCTGTTCATTCTCTATTGTTCCATAATAAACTCAAACCATCTCCTAAATTGTCTGTAGCAACACTTGATTAAAGTGTTGGTAAAAAAAAGAATGAATCTTTCATCGTTACCCTGTAGTAGGCCAGCTGCAGACTGATCTGGATGAAGGCGTCCGGGCTGACGCGCAGTTTCTTGACCCGTCCCTTCCCAAACTGCCTGAAGGGGAACACATGGCAGTCCACGTCGTCTGCCAGGCTTTGGGCCAGAGTGAGAGAAGTGCAAATCTGTGCCTGAACCTAGAGACACATGAGAGTGAAATGATTATAATTGTCCTACAGTGCGGTGAAAGAGCAGAGAAATGATGCACCACAATGACCACCTGTTAGAAGTGATGTTCTTGTTGCAGAGGGGAAGGTCTCAATGCAACTCAATAAAACTATGCACTAATTCAACACATTTTCAGTGACTATACGAGTAAATTCATAGGCAGCACACACTTTGAACCGATGCAAATGCTTTTTTTGTTTTATAATAGACCAGTTGTTCTGTTGTTTTGATTCTTTATACAGTTTTGCAAAGAACACACAAAAGTCATGACTAAGGAAATGCAATTTGGAGAATGTTTGTGATAGACCATGCCAGTGATGGTGTTGTGTGGGTTACTCCAGCTTTAACGTTCTAATGTAAAAACATAAGCTCCTCAACTGGCCAGACCTTTCGTGCCAGAAACATCAAGGAAGGGAGGGACTTCCTTTCTACTTTTGTAGCCCTGCTGTATCAAGCTTTCTTTTCTCCTTGTGTTTATATTGGCACTTTGGCCCCATCATCATGCACATGCCATTGAAACAAAACACTAAACACTTCGAACTGAGTGGCAAACAGTTATAAAAGCACAGACTCAGACAGTGCCACTCATTTGGCATCTGTTGCCACACTGTTGCTATGCAGTGACATCACACGCTTTCCCTGTATGAACACTTCTCCAGTTTTGCACAAGGTAAACTCATGGGTGATGTCAAATAAAATCAGTAAGCTGGTCTCTGTATTTCAGTTATGCAGTATAACGGTTATTTCCTTGGTTAAAAGGTGAACCATTTCCTCCTGCCACGCTTAAATAGTAGTGTCATCATGAAGTAAATGAAAGCTTGCAGAAGGGGTTGACAAGGGATTTTCCAGTTTGCTGCAAGAACTGTGCCACACCTTTTCGTTTTATCTTCATCATTTACAAGCTTGATCACTGATGTACTGGTGCGAACACACGGTGTGCCGAAACCAAAACCAGACATACTTTGAACATGCCTGATATTGTATTTGGGAGCTACGACAGAAATATCTTTAGAACCACTGAAAGTAAATGAAAATAATTTCACCTCAGGCCACAAAATATATCTACACTACATGGGCCTTTGTGTGGCCTTCATGTGCTATAGAAAATATGGTAAAAGTACTTATTGCACATGAAATGCTCAGGGTATAGTGCTTCGGTGTAGGCCATTAGCGCCAGGCAAGAAACTCATCAGCCACTAAAACATAACTACACCTGAAGAACTTGTTGGAAAAAACAAAAAGGAACAGGAATGCACAAGAACACTATTTCAGACTATTCTCACGCTGTTTCAATAATATTTACACCAGACCTCTTTAAATGATGCACTGTACCTCGGCCGGGATGTCCCACAACAACCTCTGGGGATGTGGGAGCATGCGGTCCACCTCGCCCTTACAGTGTTCGTCTTCAGTGTAGCCCAGCTGAAAGGCGTCTGTGGCCAGAGTGAACTGAGGACAAACACAAGACAAATTCCTTTATCTGTGTTGACAGATATTGTTGGACATAAACATACTGTATCTGAGTAATTATTTTAACGGACAATGCTTTAAGAAATAAAGCGAGAAAAACAGTAAACAGACGCTGAAATGTGTATTTTGTATTTGTAGAACCGCATAATGAGACAGAATTCAGCTGGAGACACTTTGGGGCAGTGACGGCTGTTTTGTAAATGGGCTTTATAAATACATTTGACCTTGACCTTGACCTTGATCTGGGACAAAGAAAAAAGTGGCACAATCCAAGCTACGAACGGCTTTATGTCTTGTTTTTTGTTGCGGAAAAAAAAAATAAACGTGTAGGAAGATTAAGAGGCACTGGAGAAGTTACTTTGATGACTAAAAGTATGTGCTGTTTAATGATTAAAACCAACCTCCTACATCAATACAAGGGGCCCGATCTTGTGCATCAAAACGGAGACGATAGCGTGACATTTTGCGCTCAGTAGGAGCGCACTTTGTGATCTTGCCACTTCAGACTTAGCGCATTTAAGTGGGTGGAGACACACACATTTTCCTCCAACCAGCTCGACTCCGCGTCCAGGAGAGTGGTTGTGTGGGAGTGTGGGGTGAACATGTGCTTTTGTTTTGCTTCGCGTTCACGCCAAGCGCGGGCCGATCCGCGCCACAGCGGACGCTGTAGCTCTTTTTCTTTCGAGACGTGAACATCGTTTAGCTCACGATGGGGTAAATAAAGTTTTTAGTTTGACCTGTGAGAGCCTAAGGCTTAAGAAAGAACGCAAGACAGTGCAATGTAAATGAGGAAGTGAATGTCAGCTGTGTTTCCATCAGTGCAGTCACCTCCTCTTGTGGCGCCCCCTCACAGGTGGCGGAGGCGAATGGCACATATAGCGCCGCCACTCGGAAAATAATTCGCCAAGAGCCTGCGCCGCCCCGTGCGCCACCACAAGATCTGGCCCAAGAACTGTTTGTTAGCTTACACAGTGCCTCTCACCTGCATCTCAAGTGCTGATAATGGAAATGTGGTCAAACATCCTTTTTTGTCTGCAGTGAGCTCAAAGGTCTTCAGCCCACACAGCCACACTGCTTTGTTCACAGTGGAACAAGATGTTTGAGCTTCCACTCAAGATAGAAATGCGCAGGTGATTAATAACCTTAGGAAATGTTCTGATCTGAATCCATTGAACATAAGCAATAGATTGTTTTGCCAAAGTGAGCAAAGTGAGCAATGAATTGTTGATTGTTGGCAGGTAGAAGTAAGTACAGGTGGATGTAATAGTAGTTCAAACTTTGTGCAAACTTGTACCTCCCAGAGATGAGCGATTGTGGGTGCATCGGCCCAGGAGTGCTCCGCGTTCAAACCATTCTTCCCATTTTTATAAATCACGATGGAGAAGGACTTATCAAACCACCTGACGGAGGGCAGAAAGGACAGGGTTAGAAAAACAATAATGTATCCACAATATGGCAGCACAATATAAGGCCATATTGGTAAATGGTCAGATTTTTATATAGCCCACTCTACCTGCTTTGGCAATACTGAATATTGCAATAACACAATATTCAATATTGTGATATTTTCTCATATTACGCAGCCCTAATCCACAAGTAAAATACAGGACTTTATAACAGTCAGAAAAGCTCAGTGGATTAGCAGCAGAGTCCTCTTTTACCAGTGCAGCATTCTTTCATTTACGTTTTTAAATTGGGGTCCAAGTACGGTAACGGCGAGGTGCACTATCTCTCCACAAACAGCTAAATGCAATTTTCCAGCTTGCACTCAGTATTTTGCATGTCTGGAAAAATAATCCCTTGTTAAGCCTATGGCCGAACGCAGCAGCAGTTTCCAACAATAATACATTTGTATTTCCTCTACAATGATCCTAGTGAAAGGAGGACATGGAAAATTTCACTAGGAAAGGGCAAGTGAAATTTCCCGTGGTTGCTATTTGCAACTGTCTTTCAGTCTCGGAATGCAATGACTCATCGGAAGCCAATTCCCTAAAAGGAGATGAAAAGTAAAAGTATGTCTCCCGATGGGAACTGAGGGGAATCCTGTATCTCATCTATTATTTTATTATAGAAAAAATAAGCTTTATTTTTAAATTGACCTACGGTAATATATTCAGATTATATTTTTACATTTTCACAACTTGCCTGTTTCTATTACGGCAATAAATGCTCTGACAAAGTTTACAAAGTGCTGAACAGTTGCAAACAAAGCATTTCAAGTCAGACAAGCCAGAGCAAAACACGGCAGGATAATGATGAGATGAGATGATGATAAACCCCTTATAAAAAAAGGCCTGCATAAAAGTGAGTTTTAAGAAGATACGGACGGTGACAGCCTTATCTCCTCAGGCAGTTTAATTGAAAGCCGAGGGACTGAAAAGGCCCGATCCCCCTTCGTCCGGAGATTCATCTTTGGAACAGCTAACAGTGACCTGTATGAGGAACTAAGGCTGCGCGGGGGCACATAGGGGGTTAAAAATTAGAGAAAGTAACTTGGAGTAAGATTTAATCAAGAGATCAGTATAAACCTAAAAGGGAGCCAGTGAAGCGAGGCTAAAACCCAGGTGATGAGCTGGCGCTTGTTAAAAGCAGTGAGAAGCCAAACTGCGGCGTTTTGTTGGAGGCGAGAAAGGGATTTGCTTTTAATACCTGAGATGAGGAAGTTGCAGAAGTCGAGCCGCAAAAAAATGAGGGTGTTAATAACTTTTTCCAAATCGGGGCAAGAAATCTCTGGTATGATTTTACTGATTGTGCAGAGATGAAAGAAACAGGACGGAGCTATTTTTGAGACGTGTGTTTTGAATGTGAGGTGTGAGTCAAAAATGACATTCTTTGTTTGTGTTGGAAACCTTGCTGTTAAACTCCTCTGCACTGCCCCCTGTTGGCTCTTGAACCTGTTTTTGGCTTGACTCTATGGCACATTTATTGCAGAAGTAACTCGTGCGTGTTTGGGTCACCTGTCATAACATTTGCCGTGCAGTAGGGACTTAGCGTAGCGGTCCAGGTTCCCCACTGGGTCGTCTCCCTTCATGCCTTGCTCCTCGTCATCTAAAGTAACGAAGAACGCCGCCCTCTCAATGACGTCAAGTGAGCGTTTGTTAATGCCAGAACTGAAGTACTGCTTTCTCATCTGATGCCATGGGACCCTAGTGGGAGGAAGTGGAAAAGCATATTACTCAAGCAATTCATCACGTATAGACACTTCAAAATACCGTACTAGACTCTCTAAGTGTGGGTTTTACAATCTAGTAAACTTGTACTAGTTCCAAAATACTTATTGTACAAAGGGCCTGTAAACTAAATACAACATAGATTTGGCATTGCGTCATCCCACCTGTCTCCAGCAGTGAGCGCGCCAAGTCTCTCCTCCCCCGGCAGCGGAGGAGAGGGATCGTCCAGAATCCTCTGTATCTGGTGCTCTATTTCCCGTGGAGACAGCAGACGGCCTGCGTTGTACACCCACAGGCGGAAGAAGCGTCCCTTGTGGTACACAGCCACATACTCGCTGTCCTGCCAATGCTGCAGCACATCTGGACAAACACATATTTCACACATTCATAAACATGTCATGTCATCTGACCTTTTGCCTTTTTATAATGAAAAACAAATTCCTCATGGCCACAACACGTAGACATTTTACCTGCATCATGTTTATCACCACAGGTTTCTTACCAGTCTCTAGTCCAGGTGTGCGGGTGGTGTTGAACATCCTCTCATACTGAGCTGCACAAAGAGGGATGACAGTACCTGGAACACGACTCTAGAGCAGACAAAACATTTACTGTAACAACCATAAACATTCAGCCGTTTGCAAATGTTCCCTGATATCTTAAGTTTATTTGAATAGGGACAAGTATGTCACATAAACTCATGTTACATACTACAACATTTTAGCCAAAGCTAATTCTCAATGTACGTCTCTGATCAGTCTGAATGTGTAAAGTTTTGCTTTGGCCACTTGACAGATTTTTTTGGTGTGACTGTCAAATTTAAGTTGAGAGTCAAGTACAAGGCCCAGGTATTTTACCTTTGAGACCTGCTATAAGCTTCATTATAAGCTTCACTAAAATGAATACTTCTTGGACAAAATCCAGACAAGAGGCATTGACACAAGTCTTCACAAAGAACTTAAAACTGTCTGGGAGCAGAGGAAACATCTGGACGATCTCAGATGAAGGACTTGATGGAAGTGATTTTGATATCTCGCAAGTTCATGTTGTGACGAGACGACAATAATCAGGCAATGCATTCTGGAGCTTGGTTGTTTACAGGCACAAAAACACAACTATCTGATTACAAGCCTTGCTTTATGGTGCTATTAGTTTAGGATACTGCATTAACTTACCTCATAATCATGCACTAATAGACAATCTCAAGACATTATAGACTTGGGATAATCTAATGATCTAATTAAATACGTTTAAGTGATTGTGAACTTGCAGGCTTGTAGCACTACCATGACACCGACCCTGAAAGGTGACTCTGACAGTTGTGAAACTTTGTGAAAAATCAGAACGCTTTAAATGTGTAAGGAAATCAGAAGCGTTTGGACCACAACTACCAGTTTAAACTTTACTTTAAAACATGTCCTTTTACCCATTTTTTGTGTGGTTTTGAGTGTGTTGTGGTTAGTTCCACATGCTGATTCGCACCAGGGACTGACAACACCAGCGACTGACAACACCAGCTGCTTTACTACCATTTCTGTCTTCATGGCTGGATTAGTTTGTGCTGATCATTAAACCAGCTCCAGCTCATTTTCCCACAGGACTTTGAGCCAATGAAAAGAGAAAAGACCAGATTATTATTGCCCTTTTACAGAAAATGTGTCAAGATTTTTAGGTGAGACTTTCTCTGCAGAGGGTTGGTTCTTTAGACCAGTGTTTCTCATCTCATTCTTATCATGTACATGTAATACTGACAGTATGTACGTGGACTGCTTCTGATGCAGTTTTTAATTAAGATGGTATTTAAATCACGCGTGAGTTCATCTTTGGGCTATTTCCTGTTAGGTCCACAAAGCCATGCTGCGCAACATTGCACCCAAGTAATGTTTTAATTGACAAAAATACTACAAAAACATTGCTTTGAGCGGACTTGCCTCTCCACTGACCTGGGAGAGGTACATCATTAGATTCACGCAGCACATAGCTAATCTATGAGAACTAATTTATGTTATGAGTTTTATGTTATGTTTAGTTGCTCTCATGACATGTACAATGTACAGCCTGGGATGTTCAGTCTTGTTTTGTTTTTCACTTTAGACGGGACTTGTTTAGGCCTGATATAGTCCTGTTATAAAGCTGGGTGGTACTAAGGAAGCCAGTGAATTTCTTTGGTCATATTTTTTGTGAAAAGTTTGAGCACCACTGTCGACAAGACCAGGAGGGAAATTGGGAGTTGAGAGGTTCGATTCATTCACACTCTCTCACCGGTTTGAGCTCCTCGCGGTTGACCTTGCGTCGGTAAAGGAGCAGAGCCGTGATGGTGTTTCCTGCTCTGGCCGCTTGCACTGAGGTCGGCGTCACAAAAAGGAAGTCCTAAAACAGAGGGTTACGGATTGTGTCATATTTAAAGAAACTGGGGGGAAAGTAAAGCCAGTCAGAGAAGAGATTGTAAATTACCATGCCGTAGTAGTTACTGTTGACCATTATGGGACCACGGCTTCTAAGGTAAATGTACTCCTCCCACCAGTCGCTCACCTTGAGAACAAAAAAGGTCCATTTCAGATCTAGTATTGTAGTAAAGTAGTGTTTTGTAGTTTGTTTTGTAAGATTGTGATCTCACTGAACACTCACATAGTTGGTGGCCCACAGGGCTTTGAGTTTGAGATAGCGCTGAAGGCGATTACCCAGATTGGACTCAAAACCATTGGCCAGCTCAGTCATTCGCTTGTACTCGGGATCAGACAGGAGCGGCCGCACAGACTGCAGGTACTGGGAAATACGTGACCACAAAAAATCAAAATCAGAAGAATACAGAAATCACAGTGCTGAAATATCTTTGATCCTAATGCTTTGATCGCAAAATGGAAACATGACTTCAACAGCTGTCTTTGAGTGTTAGAGAGAATTAGCAGGACCTCATACGTTTCACATAACTTGCACAGTAACAATGTACTTGCGTCATTAAATCACTCTCCTTAGTCAATTCAACAGGCTTTTCTTACTTTTCTTAGTTTCCAGCACTTAAGGGCTTGATCTAAGCACTATTTATCATGATTTGGGCTTTTTCAAATGTTAAGCAGCTGGTTTGGAGTTTGAAAGTGTGTTATAGGATACTGAAACATGCACATTTTATATTTGATCTGCGAGTCATTTAAAAGATAATAGTAACTCAGTGCAGTGTTGGCAGAACATTAGAGTCATTAGAGCTGAAATGCTATATTTCAATCAAGATCAAATTAGGGGGAAAAAATATACTTTTTTTTTTTACACATATGGCAGCCCAGACCTGTTCTCAGCTACTAGTCCTTGTATGATGAAGTGCAAGGGAAATACTAGTAGATAATTTTGTCCTTTCATTTTTACAAGACATAATTGGGTGCATACTCACTCGGCTTAGTGTGTCTTTTATTGTTGGGACAGGCAGATGAGGCAATGAGGTCTGATAACTGTACAGCAGAGGCTTCCGGCTTGATAACAACCGCAACAGAGTCTAAGCAAGAGCAAAAACAAAAGAAGTCAGAGCAGGTTTGAAAACAGCAGTAACACTTGGGCAAGATTTACAGTTATATTCAGTGTTTAACAAGTTACGCTCACATTCAATTTCATGCACCATTTTACCTTAATGTAAACTGCAGTATTTGCCATGGAGTAATTAAGTAGTACTTGGCTTTTTGTTTAAACATAAGTCCAGTTGTTTCGTAAAAAGTATCACATCCGCTCTTAGCTTAATGTTGGTGAAGGCTCTTAATCATTCATTCATCTTTAATATAGTGGCAAGAGTGTGGTGCTGTGTCTGTGTGACTTACCACCCAGACTTTGGTGGTGTTGGACACACGGCCGTGCATCTCGAACATCCACTGGTGATAGGACAGGAGCAGTTTGAGGCAGAAGCGCAGAGCCAGGATCAGCGAGAGCCACAGCAGCGTGCTGAAGACCAGAGCGGAGAGCATGGTCTGACCCTGGGCGCTCAGGGACACGTGGAGACTGCACACAAGACACAGAGGAACAGAGGAACAGGAATTACTCCATAATTATGTCAGAATTTGTTAAAGTGAAAAACATATAACTTAGGTTTAACTTTTCCACAACTTAATTTAATGTATTTCTTTTTATATGTACTTTATCAGTTAATATACACTGACATGAAAGAGCAAGCAGCAATAGTAAATGTCTTTAGAAACTGCGCTTTAATCTTAAAGTTCTCCGATATTGTGTGTTCATCTGTAATTCAGTGTATTATTGCAAAGTCAAATCAGTTTCAAAAGAAAGTACAACACTGCCCTCTCCTGGCAAATAACGTGAGTGACTTTTTTGCAGAAATACTAAATTTTATGACTTCCTTCGTCTCATACAATCTCATATTTTGTGCCTATGTGATTAATCATTGAGCAAGTGATCAGTGCTTCCAAGTCATCTTATTATGTCCCTTTTTATGTATGTTTTATGGTAAGTTAGAGGGCTTGTTTCCCTGGAGCTGTTAGTATAGATGGGTGTGCAGAGAGGTGTGATATCTGCATACAACTGGCAAATAAAGGGTGCAGCAGAAGTAGGGCAAAGGTCCTAGGACACGCCCACAACACTGTGACTCACGCCTCCGACATGCATGTGTGAGGAGCAGCAGGTATTTCAAGGCATCACTCACAATCCGTCCAACACACTCATATTTGTTATCACCAGAGCCTTCTCAGGCCTGTCCAGTGTTAATTTCGTTGACTAAAATATTTAGTCTTAATTTTAGTCAAAGTGATATTTTTGACGACTAAAATTGGACTAAAACTAAATTAAAAGTTTCTCATGAGACTAAAACTATGACTAAAATGTACAGATATTTTAGTCGACTAAAATAAGACTAAATAAAAATGAAAAGGAGAGACTAAAATCATCCAAACTTCTATTGACCGTCTGAAAGAGCCTCAGATAATTTAAATTCACTGCCAAATGAACAGGTCTGTGCTTTATTCATGTGGAGCAGCTCCATGAAGCAGAGGACCTTGATTAAATATGATTATAATGAATATTATCACTGCAAAGTCGACTAAATTAGCCTTAAATTTAGTCGACTAAATTGACATGCAATTTTAGTCGACTAAAACTAGACTAAAATTGAAAAGCTTTTTTTGACTAAATCTCGACTAAAATTAAATTACATTTTAGTCAAAAGACTAAGACTAAAACTAAACTAAAATATGTTGTCAAAATTGACACTGGGCCTGTCAGAATTAGCCAGTAATACTATAAGGCTAATGCACTAGTTTAACTACAAGCAGATTACAAATAAGTGGAAAGAAGAGCAAGTATGTAAGATTTATTGCCCTTTTATTCTTTTCTTGCCCGACCAACAGACCACAGAAGTGACAAGAGACCATAAGGGAGAAAATCCCTCGATTATGGGCCTCAAATGGACAAAGTGCCAAATTGAGACTAACTGTACCTTGTAACATCTAAAAGAGCCTGTAGTGGAATACTGAGGTGGAGGACTTGCTTGTTCTCTGGTTAAGTACTGTTTGCTTGTGTGTTCATGCATACCTTAGAGGCAAGTGCTGTTGTATCTTGGCGATGAGGCCCATACTGGGATCTGAGCGCATGTATAAGGTGGCCAGGATCGCTATGACGACAAAAAGCCAGGAGGAGGGGCTGGCTGGGTACACGCCTTTGATCACTCGGTTCTGTTATGACATTGTAATAATCATCAGCATATTAGCTACAACACAAAGACAAAACATATCTTTTTGTTTGATATCATTCCGCAAAATTGGTACCTTTTCAGCTTTAAAACCGCCCCAAAAAAGTTCTTGAAAATGTTTTTTCTTGATATTTTTAAAATTGGGACATGTTTAGGTGTACAAAAATGTATGGGGCCATCTCAGTCTTTCTTTTTAAAAACTTTTTATGGATTTTTCCTATCTCTCTTCCTCAGAATATTGAGGAAAATTTGACCAATTTGCCAATTGCAGGCTAATGCTAACTAGCACAGAAGCACAGGCTGTACCCACTGAAACAACATTTCTTGTAGATATTCATTAAGAACAGAAACATACTTGGATCTACACATTAAAAATTGGTACCAGGAATGGCGTGACATGTCCACAAACAGTTCATAGAAAATATCGAAGAGAGAGAGAGAGTGATTGGTTTAGATCGTGGGAAAGTCTCTTCTGAATGTAACAACTGGACTGAACCATTAATATGTGGAGAATTTTTGTAGTTCAGAAGCAAATATTTCATAGAAATAAGATTTTTTTTTTGTACTTAAAAACAGTAAAATAATGAGATCTCTTTGTGGACAGTGTAATTAAGTGATTATTTTTGTAGTTTTTATTTATTTATACCTTACAGGCTAAAAAACATTTTTTTATGAAAATGTGATTTTTGGATTCTCTCTTTTTTTTTAAAAATAATATTGTTAGTGCCCGCACACTGCCAACTTTATTCGGATAAAACAACGTTTCGGTCCTGAGACCTTCATCAGGCAAGTTGCCGGTCTCAGGACTGAAACGTTGATGTATCCTAATAAAGTATTTTTGCGCAAGGTTGGCAGTGTGCGGGAACTATTAGTATTCCTGCTCATGTACGCTGGGATTTCCCTCATCTCCTACGCACCTGCCTCTGGTAATTGATGTGCGAAATTTCTCTCCAAAATAATATTGTTACAATTGTTTCAAAAGAATTACTTTTACAAAAAAATATCTAAATAATGTTATGTAATAGTTGTCTTTCAACAACTGGTTGTGATTGCCATTTTGTGGCTGTTTGTTCTTTTGGGACACAAAAGGCACCGTTTTGGCGGAATGACCCATATGTGAACCTATTAATACAGTGTGTTTACATTGTCTTCATAACTCTTTTAATCACTTCTGCTTTGTTCAGTTGCCGTTTGATTCTAAAATCGTACACATTACTTTACAACTGGTAAATAAATTGTACAGTTATTTCTGCCCTACAATACTGCTGTGATCATACAATCCATGGGAACTGGGGGAAAAGTCCGCCCAGTTGAAAGAATGTACATGACATGATCAGATCATGTTTTATTTACAGAGCCAGCAAACGCAATAGCAACCGCTTTAAATTTTCTTCATTCCAACCTCCATTTCCCTCCTAAACAAACAGAAAAGCACAGCCCGGTCCTCATCCCCTCCACTCCCCTCCTCTGGTAGTGGGGAGGCCCTCAGCTGTGGATCCATTTCAATTTTATATCAATTTGCTATTATCAATTACTGTTCAATTACTGTTTTTGTCTGTCTCTGTCTTAAACGTTGTCAGCTGCATCTGCACTATGTGCACAGAACAAATTTGCCCAAGAGGGACAAGAAAGTTTAATTCATTCATTCACACAACTGGGAAACTCAGGGCAAAGTAAGTTTCCTGACTTCTGCACCTGACGGCACCTGACTCAGATGATTTGTTCAATCATCATTTATGTGAGCTGTCTGGTTAAACGCTCCTACTTTCAGTGTCTTGTGCGCTATCGTCGGGGAAGGGACATAATTACGAGAGAAATGCCCAATATTAATGCAAGCAAAAGGCAAACCAACAAGATATTCTTTAAACCGATGGACCAATGTTTAACCAAAATTTAACCAAAATTTAAACAGTTAGCTCTTTTAAATGCTAATTAATGATAAAAAGAAGCTTTTGGATGTTTTGTAGTCCATGTTTGAAAGTCCACTCATGCCCAAAACAATAAAAGCCTGTGTTGATTTGTGCTGGTGTCCAGGCTAACACTCTTATATGAATACTTCCTGACCCCACTGTACATGCTCTGTCAGAAGTGCTCAAACAGCCACCGTCCAAACAGCCGGAAAAGACATGTCTGAGCATGCTGGTGAAGCATCACTTCACCACTGCTGTACGCCTGGGAATGGACCACTGCTGTTTTGAGCACAATCAGTGCCTCGCCTTAATGACAAACAACTCGAAGTGCACAAGAAACTGCTCACTCACTGGTCTATTATAGGGTTCATTAATGTAAAATATCTTCTCAACTTGAATGTGGAATTACTTACTTAAGGAGAAAAATAAACTTCAAGTAAGTAAATGTAAAAATGCAGCTGGAGAACCAGTTTTGTGGTGACTGTTGTTGCACAGTAAACCAGTATTGGGAGGAACAGGCTAGAGCACTATTTGCTGGATGAAGATGATGAAGACATTCTGCATCAGGAAGAGCATCTTATGTAGAACGGCACGGCTATTCCAGCAGGGAAGCCAAATGTGATCATTTAGCTCAGGCCGAAACTAGAACTCACTGACAGTTACAGTCCCAGGAAGAGCAGCTGTCATTCCTTGGAGCTAATGGGGTTTCAATTTGAAGAACAGGTAAACTTCACGGGTTGTGCACCTCAGTCCATTTTGTAAGGTAAAGTAAAGCTCGGTGTCAGTTTTCCATGTCATTCCTCACCCTCATGCGGCTGACCCTCTTTTTCCAGGACCTGACTCCGGAGCGGTATATCTGGTTCAGGGCCTGGTAGGACAGCTGCAGGTCGATGCCTTCAGGGGTGATTGTAAACTGGAAAGCTACGGCCTGGTGAGCCTCCGCCATCTCTGTGAAGACAAAAAATACTGACATTCAGTATAGGGATATAATGCAGGAAGTAAACAAGCAACAAACAGATGTTAAGGTCCCCACAAAATCATGATCGTTTTTATACCTTAATACTGTGGAAAATGTCAATGAGTAGAACAAATAGAATACCTAAAGGAATATTCACTAGTCATTTTTAACACGCCTACAGTATTGCAATAGCTACTAACAATACGATATAAAATGTTAATGTAAAAAATATCCTTTGCTTAATTATCATCCAGTGCAGTGTCGTGTAATCTCAGTGTTTTCTTAAGAATAATCATATGTTGGAAAGTTGACCTGGCGGCAGGACGCGAACAATCTGTGTATCCAGGCTGAGTAATTGAATGTGCCAGAGAGGAATGCTGTTGTTCCTTGGCAATAACAACCTACCAAACAGCCCGACAGAGCTGCCTAAAAAATCTGTAAATAAAGTAATTCATTTGAAGTATATTAACTCATCTCTATGCATGTAGTAGTTGAATGTACACACTGCCACTATTGTATTTATTTAGTCCAGGTGAGCTCAACAAAGGGAACGGCAGCAGGTCAAAGGGCACTCTTTCCCAAATAGAGCACCGATGCAAAAAAAGAAATATTCTGGTGCAGGCTAAATTTGTAAAAAATAATAGGCGGGTGCTTGTGACCTCAGTACAGAGAGTCAAGAGTCAGAATGTCAGGAATGTGTTAAGAAAGACAGGAATATGTTTCAACCACAATTTACAGTTCACAAATTAAAAAATGTTGACTGGCAGCATCACACAAGTGCTCAAACTCCTTCAGCTCTTTCATTTTTTGTAGGGAAAAGTGCAGCAATGACCTTGGTGAACTTCTGCTGAAGGCGTGGCACAACACACATTTGCATATTTTACCTGTGATTCTGTAGTGATTACCTACAAACAACAGTTTATTACTGCACAGCCCTGGGACAAACATACTTCAGTTCAGTATGTAAACAGGTCAAGTTACAGGTCAGCCAAAACAACTGTATCTTAAGTGTGGCAACACAAGTAACAGTGACACTTGTCATACAGTTTAGTTATCTGTATTATTGGACTACTACAACATTACTTTGTTGAAAATGTGTTGTGTTTGTGGATTGTGCTACATGATGTGCATTAGTTTTGTATATATGTGTGTTTGTACCTGCCCGGGTGTGTCCAAGACAGATGTGTCTGCAAGGAGACAATAAAATAATCTACTCTAAACATGTGTGTTGGCATGAAGAAGGAGTTGTACACAGTAGGAATGGCTGAAGCTGACCACATGGCTGGCTGTTTAAAAAAGACCTACAGTGGGTGGTAATGATATGGCAGCTATGCAGGAGGCATACATCATATGGAAAGTGGGTCAACATAATCCTGTGGCTGTGTGCCATGAGTGTAGTGTCTGTCTGTGCTGCCCTGTCATAGTCCTCATCTATAACAAAGGGAAACAGAGAGGGAACAGTGGCCACATCCCACACACGCGTTGACATAAGGCATGGGCCATGACGCAGGGATAAAACGACTTCACATTATTTTTTCTGAACTAAGACTGAACTAAGATTGAGCTGAAAACCAAATAGAGAATTGCATCGACACGCCTGTTTGTAGACAAGTATATCCTGTTAGAGCTAGACAGGTTTAGCTGGTCGCACGAACTTCAGACACTTCACCTCAAAGTTTGACCGACCTGCTCCATGCGCGCGGACAGCGCACACGCATCAAGCATCTCTTTGGGGCTTCGTGAGCAAAGACACGATCATCTGATGCAGCAACAAACTTCACACAAGTAACATGAGCCAAAACCCAATGGAACAGTTACATAAGTATATTATAAAAATAAAAAACATTATTATAACGATACTATTATATTGTGTCAAAACGACGTTTCCACGCCGGATGTTAAGCTAGCAAGGCCACAGGTTGTCATTCAATAAATTACTACAAGTACTACACTTTTAGTCGGTACACACATAGAAATAAGAAATACAATACACAGGCACGTAATCTAAGCACAATCCTAGACTTCTGTGGAGGAAGACGCATTAGCATCATAGCTTATGATGCTACTGGTTTTATAACAGCATGATGCTGCCAATCAAACCGAGTTTAGGCTGTTTTTGAGAAAATATGGCTTTCAAATAACCCTCAAAATTCCCAATCACACAGATCTATACAAGCAGTAGTCTTCAAAAGTGTGTCTTAGAGACAGAGCAGCCCACAGTAACACATAATACAGCTGCTGCTGCTGCTGCTGCTGCACAGAGGACCATTCATAGTGTTGGCACAATGCGCACTCATCACGCCCGCGAAATTTACACAAGATGAGACACACCCCGAGAACGCTTCCGAGTAAAGCAAATCAGCACAATCTTCACAATAAAAGATTATACTCACCTAATTATCAGAGAAAGACGTTTTAGAGCGCAATGTGTGTTATAAACAACCGCTTCCCTCCCAGCGCATACAGAGGCAGTAACAGAGAAACCAACGGCCTCTCCACACAGCCTCCGACAAAGATCGTGTGAGCAGAAGAAGCTGCGCTCTCTCACTACAATGTACTGGATGGTCTCATAACTGAGTGCGAATCATTTACTTCAAATTATTATATTTGACACATTATAATCTAATAAAGCCATAACCACAATGAACGTAGGGCCATCAGTGACAAACAATAATAGTTCAGTTGCACAGTCAGGATGACAGAGAAAGACCTCTTTGTTGTGTTGAACTTTGCATTTTACTAAGGCTTTATTATAGTATTAAAGTATGTAATAACATAGGCCACTCAGATGGCACCTTTTTCTCCCAGATAAGGTCTTAACATTGTGCAAAATAATTTGTATTGATATATATAAGCACAGGCTGCTTATAATTAAAATTATGCAACCTAATTTGAAACACCAAAAGACAATTATATTTCCATTGTTTTTTATTGGTCAGTTTTTCTTACAGGCAATCATAATCATTGTCATAATAGTGCACTTTTCCATTTTTTATAGTACAGACATTACTTTTCGTCATCATCATCAGTTTTTGTGTACTCTGTCGTGGACCTACACCCCCGCACTCACCAAATACTCCCACAGTATTTTTTTTGTATAGACTTCCCTTACTTCTTCGGGACAATAAAATGTTCTCTAGTTGTGAACAGGGGATGGTGGGGGGCGGAGAGTGTGATGGGAGTTGGATGGCGGTAAAGGGTCAATGGGTGAGAGATTATTGTATCAATAATAACTAGAAGAATGAGAAGATAATGATGACAATTGTATGGTGACTATAGTGTTTTAAAAGATAGTGAGCGCTACATAGGATACAGATGGCATACAATGGGGACAGACAGGCATTCAGGGTATACAAATGTATACAGCATCTGTGTATAAAACAAGGGAGGGACTGGTTACATAATGGGCAAGATATGTGCTGGGGGTTTAATGGCTGGGTCACAAAGGGAGGAAAATGGTGAGTGAATGGGACAATGGGCGAGGGGGTAGGAGGGGGAGCGACGAATCCTTTCAATGGAGCTACCAAGTTTTCTTTGAGTCTTAATGTAAAATCACACATAACCTTTTGTGTAGTCCATAGTTGTTTTGTAGTCCATTTCTTGATTCTGTCCTAAAACAACCTTCTTTGATGGCGGATCTGAGGCGAACGTGGCCTAGTGCTGGAAGGAAAACAGGCCCATTTGTAACGTGATACCGGTGAGCGGCACTCTCAGATTCCTCCATGAAACCTCAGCAAAGGGGCACAAACTGCAGCACTAACGTAAAATGCAAGATCAGTTCACCCGAGCTGGGGGCAAAGAAATTACTTTGGGTCCATTCCCGTTTATTTCATAAAACGGTGTGTCAAATTAAAATGAATAACAGACAACAAAATTGTGACAGTATTCATGTTTAGCTGAGACCAAGAAGCTATTTAGCGTTTAGGGAAAACTGGGACAAAGAAGAGAGATAGAGAGAGAAGCGAAAAAGAGGAAAAGTTCTGTTTTAAGATGCAGACAATCCATATTAGAACTTTTACTAAGATTCCTAAGATACAGTGTGAAATGCAAAACAATGCGATTCACAACTTACTTTGTTTATATCAGGCCACAATCAATGCAGTGTAGAACAAAGGTCGATTTAAGATTGACTGCAGCAAAAATACTAACTGAATATTCCCTATACCTGTGATGCTTTCTCCAGCTTTTATGAGTTGCTGCTATGAACTTCGATACTTTAAGTGCCTATGTTATTTACTTTGTATTCTGTGTATAGCAACACAATATTTGCAAACCGACTGCATTCTGGTTATTTCGAAAGTTTCTTTGTGAGAAAGTTTAAGTTGGAATCAATAAACATTCAAAACGCCTTTTAAGGGAGTCGAGTATCCAACACCATCACTAGCAAACAAAAGTGAATGGGAAAACAAACCATGCAAAATAAATTAATAGTATCCCGTCAAGTTTTGAGTCATAGTTTTGGTTCAGCACAGGGAGGCTGGATTTGCACTGCAGCCACATGGGATAACAATCAATACCAGATACATACAAACAAACAAACAAACAAACAAACAAACAAACAAACAAACAAACAAACAAACAAATAAAGAATAAATAAATACATCTGAGTAAATATATAGAACAAAATGTACATCTTAGTTTCCAAAAGACATTCACAGGGTTAGTGCCGCCCTCTTCTCTGCTGGTGGCAAAAAAAATATAAAAGACATTGTTTTAAAGTGTAGAAAAAGAAAGTAAACATTGCAATTTTAGCGTGTGGCGTCTCATAGTATCTAACTAAACTACTCGGTCACACATTACAATAACTACACACTATTAAGCATTTGTAAATACATCCTTTTTCCAAAACATTTACTCATCATTTCCCATCAGTTGCTAATCGTGTATAATCTCAAACATAGTGATTAACGTTATTGCTCAGACCATGGTTATGTTTAGAGACCCAATGAGACGATTAGTCACCGAGGCCATTGCTGACTTGTGCCTAAGATCAACCACACCGACACATGCAGAATCTATTTAGGTGCTTGTAATGAATTTACAAATGATGAGAAACTGTGTGTAAATGTTTTATAATGAATGGTGGAAGAAGTATCTACCAGTGCGTTAAAAATGTGCTACAAATGCTTAATAGAGTTCATTTGTTATAAAGTGTCCCCAACTACGTTTATGGCAACTTATGTTCTTACTTTGTAGAGAATGTTAAACGGTGCTTCATACATCTGCATCTATTTATCATCATTGTGCATCCCTATACAATCCTATTTACGTGTCTAAACTGAATTATTATTGTAAACTTTGCAGCAAGACAATTTCCTCCAGGTTTACATGAACTTGCTTTGGGCTACTCATGCAAGCTACTCAGACTCGGTCATAAATCTGTGCCTATTCAGGTGAATTGGGGGTAAATGTAACTAACTAACGATGTTCTCTCCTCTGTTAAAGGCAATATGGTGTCGTAGCTTGTTAGTGTAAATCTGAAATAATTAAACAAGTCTATGTCTCTAATGTACCTAAGTAAAGGGGATGTTGTTATCTTTTTGGGCTGTGTTACATTACCCACCTCATCCAATAAATGGACTTTCGCAAGATTGACTCTAATCTAGAACATTGGTCTCTCTGGACTATGGCGGATACGAAGTTTGTCATCTACAAACAGACACAAACCACATGACTGCTCTTCAAGACAGATACACTGTTTACATTCATAAAGGTGGCCCGTTGAACGAAAGCTGAATAACCAATTTCTCAATAGATCTTTTTGAGTTTTCTGTTAGGTTTGTGTTGGTTTGCCAGTAAGCTCAAAGTGTTGTTAAATATGCTGTTGAATTATTACATATTCAAGAAATGTCCGTGAGAACGAGGTGGTCTCCTCGGTGGTGCCAATGTTTTTTTTTTTCATGGTAACGAATCAGCATCTCCTGCATAAATCCTTCGGTTGGAGATTTGGACTTACTTGTTGTATTTGCTCATTGAGTTGGTCATCTGCTTTACTTTTCTTTCCAACCTTTTTCTTGCTTTGGGGATCTTGACAAGATTGACAAGCCAATGGGAGTCAACACATCATCAGCTTCAAGGGAAAAGGGTAGTTTCCTCCATACCACTGCTGGAGGGTGATGCTAGGAAGCGAGGGTGGTTGGAATGACCCGGGGTAAATGGACGCCTGGACAGGACGGGGCAAATAAAAGCAAAATGTTGGTATGGGATAACCTCGCAATGGTCCTCATGAACATTCTTTAGGGGTGGGCTTGTGTCCCGTTCGTAGAAGATAGGAGTCTGGTCTTGTCTTTGCTCGATCCACGTCTTTGTAAAATGCTCCCACTGCTGCTCCCACTGCCGCTATCAGCGCGTTCCCGCTCTCCGCGATCTGATCCGCCTTCGGAGCGCCGGGAATTCTGCCGCGACGGGGTGCTGGGCTGGCGGGAAAGCTGCCCATTCTTCTCGTCTGATGGATAAAAGAGGCAGATTAGTTAAAGTGCATAAGGCAGGTAAGACTACCATTTTCACCAGAACATACTGTAGTTAATACAATAAATGAGATCTTACACTGGTTGGGCATTACTGTATTGTTTACCTTTAAACTTGGGAAAAAAACGTTATTGCACAAGAATGTTTTCCTCAATCGACAGGTAAATATTCTCTTTTATTGCGCCATACTGTACTAATGGGCCATGGGCTAGTCCCAGTTCTGGCGTTGGAACATGGAATTCTCCCTTGTCCCCGTGTCTTTTTTAAGCCCAGTATACAGTGTGTTGCAAGAATGGGGAATGTAAACTCATGTGCCTTACAAACTCCAGATGGCCTGTGTTTAGCTGAGGCTTGCATCACTTGCCAGCAGTGTTTATGTTTGAGGAAAAGTGCAGGTAAAGTATTGCCAGTCCGCTCGTGGCTGGGCACAGTTGCCTTTGAGTCAGGTGGAGCGCTGATCCTGTATTAAAATGTGCTGGGTTAAATATTGATGAGAAATGGGGGTGGGATTTAACACGTTTTCTTCTTTCCACTCCCCTTCAGGCAGAATTGGTACCTTTAATTTTTTCCCTGTATGTTAACTAGTTCGTTGCTGACATGACACGAAGTGTGGAATCACGTTGACTCACTTGTGTTCACTGTGAAATGCCATTGCCTGAAATAAATAGATACATAAATTGAAAATAAATGAAAATGCCTGACAGAGATCGTAGTTGCAGCAGGAGGAGAGGAGGAGAATCTTGAGATCTATCACATGTAAACTTGTAAACAGTTATATTTCAAACCTGTACAGATGGCCAAAATCATGTTTGTTTTTTTAACATAAACATTACGTTTTTTCCCAACGTTACGATATAAGGTTGCCATTTTAAAATGTATTAATTAGAAGAACAGAAAAACCTGTCATATGCACTCACACCACACAGACAGATTAGAGTGTGTAGCGACAGTGGTCAGGACTCACCCGCTAAGGCCTGCACAGAGGGCTGGTCGTGTGTGCTGAGGAGCTGTGCCTGGATGGTTTCGACCACTCTTTTGAATCTGCGACTGGGACCTGTTACAAGAAAAAACCAAGAAGTCTGATAACTGAAGATGGTTGTTGGTTTCATGATTCAACTATAGCCAGAGGTGGTACAAAATATTTACTCAAGTAAGCTGAACCACACTAATTTTCTCCAGTTTGGGTTCACCAAAATCCAAAAGCTTCTTGAATAAAAGTGTCAAAATAATAACAAAAAGTAGAAGTAGTAGTAGTAGTAGAAAATGCAACAAAAACGTGACCAAAAAGTGACAAAAAGCCACAGAAGAGCAATAGAAAAGTGACAAAAATGCAACAAAAAAGCAATGGAAAAAACAACACGAGAAGTTGAGTCAGTTTTGTAGGTCTTAGCTTTCATATGAGGCGTTACTCTGGCCTATAGGCTTTAAACCTTTAGATTTAGGTAAAGCTGAACTGGAGAAAACGCACTTGCTGAAGGTGGGGGTTAAGAGGTTAAAATAATTTTACTCAAGTAGAAGAAAAAAGTAGTGGCCCAAACCATTACTCAAGTACAAGTAAATCTGCACTTGGAGAAAATGTTACTTGAGTACTGTGAGTGCTGACAGACTTTCTATTTTATTTTCAATGACGCCGTAAATTGTGTGAAACAAAACATAAAATCATGTAAAAATTGTGATATTTACAAAGAAAATTCATTTAAGGACATAATTTCTAGGCGCAGCCAGGGGCCGGAGGGTGTTCGGTTTGGGAGCCTTAGGATCTCATCTCTGCTGTTTGCGGACGATGTTGTTCTGTTGGCTTCAACAAATCATGACCTTCTGCTGCTCTGGGGCGGTTTGCAGCCGAGTGTGTAGCGGCCAGGATGGGGATCAGCACCTCCAAATCCGAGGCCATGGTTCTCCGCCGGAAAAAGGTGGTTTCCCCTCTACAGGTCGGTGGGGAGTCCTTGCCTCAAGTGGAGGAGTTTAAGCATCTCGGGATCTTGTTCACGAGTGAAGGACAGATGGAGCGTGAGATCGATAGACGGATCGGGGCGGGGTCAGCAGTAAATCGAGACCAAAGCTCTCGATTTACCGATCGATCTACGTTCCCACTCTCACCTATGGTCATGAGATTTGGGTAATGACCGAAAGGACAAGATCGCGAATACAAGCGGCCGAAATGAGTTTCCTTCGCAGGGTGGCTGGGCGCGCCCTTCAAGATTGGGTGAGGAGCTCAGTTACCCGGGAGGAGCTCGGAGTAAAGTCGCTGCTCCTTCACGTCGAAAGGAGCCAGCTGAGGTGGCTCGGGCATCTGTTCCAGATGCCTCCTGGTCGCCTCCCGTGGGAGGTGTTCCAGGCATGTCCTAGTGGGACAAGGCCTCGTGGAAGCCCCAGGACACGCTGGTGGGACTATGTCTCTGAGCTGGCCTGGTGTCGCCTCGGGGTCCCCCCAGAACAGCTGGAGGAGGTGTGTGTGGATCGGGAAGTTTGGGCATCTCTGCTGAGACTGCTGCCCCCGCGACCCGGCCCCGGATAAAGCGGAAGAAAATGGATGGATGGATGGATGGATGGATGCAGAATCCGTTTAAATATTTAATAACAGTGGAAAAAAATAAACAATTATTTTTTTTACTCAAGTAAGAGAACAGATACTTCATTATAATTTTACTCAAGTAGAAATAAAAAGTTGACAGGCTTAAAAAGTATCTTGATGTGCATTTCTCTCCGGTATCTTTCTTAAATACAGAGTGATGAACAGGCCGCAGCAGCAGATAAAGCAGCTTGAATTATAGGAGATCAGGTAATGAATGTCTCTGTACCTGTTATTAAAGTGAAGGTGACGCTGTAGATGCCCATCTCTCTCCGTCCTTCTCTCTCGGCTCGCTCCCTCTCTCGCTCCCTGTCTCCTTCTGAGTAAGCTATGTCCACCTACAAGAAAGAGGAAACACACACTTATGCGAACAACCAAGCATACACAAGAACATTCTTTCATGGGATAACCAGTACAAATCTGGTGACGTTTGTTTTACAGTTTGCCACTGGGGGGCGACAGAATTCATGTGTCATTAAAAATTCTTCAAGGTATTCTTCATTATGCCTATTTATTTTTATTTATTGTGTCGGGAAATTCTTTCTGGATTGGGCGGTCGCGGTGCGGTGCCTGGGAAAACACACAAGTGAGTCCAGGACATAAACGACACAATGCTGCCTCTGCTAATCTTTGTTCATTTTTACAAACACTAATTTTCTTGATAATAGAGATAACTTTTATAATGACTAAAGCTTCAACAGATTGACAAAACAAAACAAAAATTCCCCCATTTTCCCACAACACAAGAGTTAACAGATGAGTGGGTAAGTACTTGGAACTTGACAGGCTTCTGGAAGACAGAGGGCCCTCCGGACGACTTGTACTCCGCTCTGAAACTGTTCTGAGACACTACGCTGTGGCTCAAAGACTGGATCTGAGAGAGAGCGACAGAGTGGTCAGATCCACAGCACAGTCACATGAGTACAATGGTGATAGTATGGGGACACTGACTGAGAGGAAGGCGTGTATGATGTCTGCTTTGATAGAGCTCAGGGGCTTGTCCTGGATCAACACGAAGATCTGCTCCTCTTTCTCCAGACTGATGAAGTTGCCAAACCACGACTTTTTGGCCAGCCTTTGGAAAAAACATCATAATAACATGGTCAGTTTTCACACTGTAATTTACAAAAGTTAAATTATTTCAATCATCAGCCCTGCTCTCCAGTAAACAGTACATAACACAGGGTCGTGAGAAGCACCATACTTTTCCCTCAAAGTGGCTACATAATATCATTATTTTTAATTTACTGCAGACAGTTGAAGGAAATAAAAACATTACATTAGCAGATAAATAACTTCTTTGGAGTTTGTTTATAATAATATGACAGCAGGTAGAGTTTTTGTGATATGATCATAAACACATCCATATATGTTTTGGACAAAAACTCAATCCGCTACCCAATAGATAAAATAAAGGTAATGCAAACAAATGTCAAATTAGGACTTGTCCTCCCTCCCCTCGTCACAGCTACTTAACCCAAGCAGAGGAGCATTTAAATGAGTTCTTCATCCACTTATTATCAAACAAACTGTAGAGCAGGGACGTGTGAGCAAAGCATCAAGTGTTGGCTGCTAAAGTAGATTATAAAAGGCAGACAGAAGTCCCATTTCTGAGCACATTTAAATCACACCTAAAACAGTGGTATAAAAAACAGGCCTGTGAACACTTTTAGTACTGACCTGTTTGTACTTGTTGTATTTGTAGTCTATTTGTGTTGTTGCATGTTTTATCTACGTCACCTGCCTAAGGACTACAGATGGAAACGAGTATCTTTGCTGTTATTGTTATAATCTGACATATTTACATTGTGAACGTTCAAGTAGTTCATTAATATGCACTATCAAATAAACAAATAAACTCTCTCTCTGTGCAGGTCTTGTCTCTATACTCAAGTTCCCGATGTCCCAATAGCAGAGAACGGCCTGTATCAATCATGTGTCGACATTTAATCAGAAAACTATTCTTGCAGCACTTTGAGATTCCTTGGAATGAAAAGTGCATTATGAATTAAATCTATTTATCTATATCTATTATTTATTTATTATAGGATTGTTCCGAATTTCCAGGGATGTCTGGTCACACTAGATGCCGACCATGCCGATGTTCATCATGGGGTAAGTGTAGATATCAGTGTGTATTACATAAATTGGCATAAATCGATATGTAGAAAATAAGATAACTTTCTAAACATGTCTCTGCTCAAATTTCCTCTGAAAAGCAAGATAGCATGTACTATGGGATAAAGTTTATGTTGTTAATGAGAGCACTGGAGCAGATAAATTTACGCCGATCATGTTCACTTACTCCGGGCTGGACTCTGGGGTCAGACTCGACATGTCCTCAGACGTCGGGACTAAAAACAGAACAGAAAAGGCAGAGGAGGAGGGAGGGAAGAGATGATAGACTTTAATTCAATCGACCTAATTACACATCATCACAGATCAAGCCATTACTCAGCAGTGCTACAGACTACAGCGAGCTAATAAGGCTCATTTGAGCTGAGACGTAGAACAACAGTGGCATTTCAAACTACAAGCGCAATATCAAAGAATCAAGATACTGTGCACAGTTGTATAACGCTGCACTTATTACCAACACAATATTGATAACCTGCTGTCAGCATCCTGTGGCTCAGATTACATCTCATCAGTGGGAGGAGACAAGCACACAGAGCTTTCCAGAGTTGAGCCTTTTATTTTTTTAAAGACTCTTTTCGTAAATGCTAGGGCGGAGCAGTTAATCAAATTTTAATTGAATCATGGTCAAAACAGGTGAAAATGGTCAATCTGAAGCATTACGGTCGGTGTTGTCTTTTAGCTGTAGTTAGTTCAAAGAAACAACATAACCCTCACCTTGCAGTTTACGGCGATGGAAGCGCGGCGACCCCAGCAGGTTGTTCTTAAAGGAGTTGAGCCTTGTCCTCCAGTGGCCGGAGCCGGAGGCGCCCATACTCCCGCCTGGGCTGGAGGGCGGAGTTAACGTCAAGGTGGCCCCGCCCCCTCCATCAGCCCTGGAGGAGGAAGACGAGGAGGAGGAGGAAGGGGTACTGGGGTGTAGCGTGTGCACCGGCGTGCCCAGGGGGGTGGGCAGAGGAGAGCCCTGTGGCGTTACCTGGGAAATGGGGGAAGGCGTGGCACAGGAGTTAGAGGGAGAGTTCTTGGACTTAAAGACGGATGGAGAGGGGAAGTTGAAGAAGCGTGGGATGGGGGACAGGAGTGGGGATGGGGAGGGGGAGGGGGGGCTCTGCAGGGGGAGAGACTTCATGGAGTGGAGCTGGGGCCTGTCAGCAGGACCCTTGGATGGGAGGGTCTGAGTTTTGGGGTCGGGCGATGGACGTGCGGCGGGCCTGGGGGTGGTGGCGCTCGATGGTTTGGGCTCTTTGGAGGAGGTGGATGCAGAGGTGACTTCTGATTGGCTGAAAGTGAAGACTGGACTCTGATGGACACAGAGAAATGTGGAGAGAGAAGGATGGACAAATGAGCAAGCAATGATCATGAGGTGTGGTCAGATGACAGATGAAATAAGTGCCCTGACCCGCTGGAACCATTCTACAAGGAATGGTTCCAAGGGAAGTGGGTCAGGAGTCCCATATTCTCATTGAGGTTTATTGGTTGGACGTCTATTCTTGGAGGTGTTACAACTACCAGGTGAGAGGAGGTATTAATATCTATTGCAGGAGTAAAGTGTTTGTTTTCCTTGTATGGTTGAACAGTATACACGCAGATACAGTCCTAACACTAAAATGAATTACTGACCACATTCACTCTGAAGCCCTTTTGCTAGGCACTAAGATGGCCTCAGCATTGTGCGTTTTCTAAAAGGTCTCGGGCCGGACAAGGCCTTTCTATGTGAAGTTTGCATGTTCTCCCCGTGTCTTTGTAGGTTTCATCGGGTACTCCGGTTTCCCCGACCACTAAAAATACCATGTATAATAGGTTAATCCTCCAGCCAGGTGTCTCTGATCATTAGCCTGGCTCCACATGTGGAGATGGATCCCCAGGCTCCCCACTGCTCCTTAACGGTCGCCCCAGCGACATTGAGGATGGATCAAATGCAGAGAACAAACTCCCCTACAATGATCAATAAAGTATACATAAAGTCTCTGGCCACTCCTTACCCCCTTTGATGCTATTGCCCAGTCCAATATAAAAATCCATATCCAACTAATTTGAAATGTTAAATGAAACAAACATAATGAGTGGGGATCCTTTTTGGATGGTGCATGAGAAGGCATGCTGGGCATCAGGATGAGCATGGCAGTGAATGAAGTAGTGATATTTCAATAATACAATTCACAGTTAAAGAAAAACAGACTTCGTTTTTTCAGGCTTTTGCTGGTCAAAAAGGAAGGAAACTGAAGGAATCACACATTGTGAATGTAATTGTTGGTTATGTAATGTAAAGATCAGGGCAGCAGGCCAGCACAGTCTGCACACTGCGCCAGCACTGCTGCGTCATTCAAACATTAAAATAGGTCAGACTATTCTGGTGCAGAAAGATGTTCCACAGTTTGTCTAATACAAAATGATGGGCGTTAAGAAACTGTTCATGGTGAATTGAGATATGCGCAATCTTATGAGTGATTTGTCACATGTAACAGAATAGGGTGCAGGTGATGTCTTACCCTGGGACTGCTGAGGGGGCTGGACGACAGCCCCGTGGACGCTCCACTCACTGAACGAGACCTACAAGAGAATCACACACATAAAGAGGTCTGTTTAAAACAGACAATTACAACACTTTTACATATGGGCACTTAACACACCACGGTTAGTAGGAGCTTTGGCTGATAACTAACAATGTGCAAAAATGTGGCAAAATACTCTTTGAGAACAACCTCAACCTAGACAAAGTACAACAAATTAGCAACAACAAAGCATATAGAACTTTAGAACTTATCGATCCGAAAATACTTCAGGGGCCCTCCAATTTGAACTATCTACTCTATTTAAAGGAATTGGTCCTTATTTTAAAGCCAAAATAAGATATGAAATAAGAATTAGTACATCTGTAGGGCAAAAACTCTCTCAAGTGCAGTACATTTGAGCAAATACATATAAATATCCTTTCAAAATCCAATTTGTTCATTGTACTTCACTTATAGAGAAGCTCTAGGGTGCCCCCTGCAGGGCCTCTGAGACCCCCAAGGGGCCCCAGACCACACTTTGGGAACCACTGGTATAAAGCTTATGTATGTTCATGCCTAGGGCGAAACGACTGGTCAAAGTGGTTGAAATGTTGAACTTTGATTAGTAGTGCCACTTTATCATAGGTGCTTCTAGAGTTAAGTCAATCATCTTCATGTGTTGCTGCAGACCTCTGGCTGTGTGCGTTGGTGTCCAGAGCCCTTCGTGGAGGAGTGGGAGATTGTTCTGTCACACTGAGCACCTCCAGACTCTTCCTCTCGGGGCGACAGCGGCCTATACGAGTCAACATGGGGGAGTCCACTCGTTTCCTGGGTGGATCTGAAATTGGGCAAAGATCAAGTTTAGGCCTTATAAAGTCCAGGTAGTTCAGGAGAGAAAGAATGCACAGTTGTTCTCACCAAGGTCATTCCTGGGGGGAAGATCCTCGTCCTCGTAGCTTGGGTATCGTTCTTTTCTGTCCAGCAGGAGGTAGTATATCATTTTCTCTTGGTTCTCTCTACAAGCACAGGTGGAAAAGTCATATCCTAAGTCAAGCCTGTTGAACAGGTAAGTTGCCTTGACAGAGCCAATTTTATGTGAAGCCTAAAGTGAGTTTGTCCTATTAGCCTGCTCCAACTGTCCACTTATTCAGGTGTTGGTTTTTATTCTTCTCAAGTTACTTTTTGAAATGTTTTGTTCAAAATATGTTTTGTACAAAAAATATTCAACTTTTTCAACATTTAAAACATTGAAATAATATAGTGGTCTATTGTGCATTGTGAAATTTGTTTAAAATGTTTAAAATGATCAAGTCGAAGACATTATAATCTTACAATGTTCCACCCACTATTTTTATTACACGAACAAAAGATATTTCCGTCTTGCACCTTTACATCCTTATCGCATTGTTTACTTCACTAAACACACAATGTTGGTGGGCAGTGTGAAGTAGCTTTGGAGGTGCACAAAAGTGGTAAACAAAACACTGAGGAAGTGTAGGTTATACTGGGTATAAAAGAACTTAGTTACGCACTCTTCGCTTGTGAGGTCCTGCTTGAGCTTGGCCTGGTCCCTGAAGCAGCCTAAAGAGTACATGCTCTCCAGGACGTCTGGATCCAGATCGCTGACAGAGGCCACCCTCTTCACACACACGCGCCGAGGAGCGGGCTGCTCTGGGCATGGCTCGTACCGACCGCTCCTGGGACGGGTACACCACAAAGATACAAGTGACTTTGAATATTTGGCGGGTACCTGACATAACTGCGAAAGACACTGGTAAAAAAGACTAAAGTAGAAGTACTTACTGATACCAGGCATGTTTTTGTATTGCTTCAAGCTGTAAAGAAGACAATAAGCATGTATAAGAATTGTGTTTGCATGAAATCAGATTAAAGCCACATTTAAAACAAAACAAAACAGAATAATAGCCTCTTTCATCAATAATATCACTGTAATTACTGAAGCACAAGAAGAAGCGCAAGAAAATGGATGGATGGGAAAGCTGAAAGAGCTTGGACGCGTCTAACTTCACCCCCGTTTGGCCCCATAGAGGAGAGGATGAGAGGCTAAATGCTAACAACATCTTTGGTCTTGTTGACTGAGCGTTCGCGTAAAGACCACACAGGTACACATCAACTCGTCTTAGCTAAGAACATATCTCAGTATGAAAAAATGGTGCCCTGTTCCTTTAAACTAGACAGGTTTGAAACAACAGCAATCAAAGCGATCAAAAGCAAGCACCGGTAGAGTTGGTTAGCAAACTAGCCACACAATAATCACATTATGTTTCTCTGTTGTGCGTGCCTTTCTAGTGAGAATACTCTTTGGTTTTGGCCAATGGGGGAGTGGTACAGGAGCAAGTTGCCGTTCTGTGAATCTGGATCGAAGCTAGAGTTGGTCGATGCCTGTCCCTCCACAGCAAAACAACTTTAGTTATATATGCTAAAAGTATTCTCCTGATCCCTGTGAAGCAAGGCGACAGCAGAGTGACCCGCCAGTTATCAACATCCTCACAGACTCCAAGCCAGAGCAGACTTCCACTTTCTCACTTTCTTAATTTGACAAATTCACGCTCCGATGAGTCACAAGTGGTGTCTCTGTGTCCTCAGAATTCATTGACACCCCTATCATTACAAGTTTGCGCCAAGAGAATGTCATAAAAATATTCTCCCCACTGACCATTCTCGTTTTCCATTCCTTACAAGATCTGCCAGGAACTTTATGAGCTTTTACGAAGGAAGCATGTTTTTACTGACAGCCTGTATTTGTGTTTCCAACCGCCTGAATAATGTGTCTATACTTCCAATAACTAGATCAGCAGAAGTCTTTATCCTTTTTTTATCCTCATTTTGTCTGAACTCCTACAGTAGGTCAGTGGTTCTCAGCTGATCCGCTCCTGCAGTTTTAAACATGACATTGTAGATTGCAGATCGTGATCACTTTCTCATAAGCTAATCTGAAGTCCTTAGTGTAAGGTTCCAGTATGTCGGACTCAATTTTCAACAGAGGAAGCAAACGGACATTTGACGAACATCAGTGTCGTTTCAATGTTTGTATAAAAAGCGCTTTATAAATAAAGTTTGATTCTGTGTGTCATAGTTTGCTGTCACACATTAATGCATCATTTTTATGACGCATTCTTGATGTGCAACAGAATATTTTCCTCTTCACAGCAAAAGCTTGCGCGTGAATCACCTCTTTTTTTGCGCAACTGAATATTTATTTATAGCTAGAATGACTTGAAACAAATGATGCTGTTTCGTTCAAATGTAGCTTCACTCAATCAATAATTTATCGCGCAAATTTTCTAATCCCTCTAATGTTTTCTTTCGTACCGTGAGCCTCTTGTCGGGGCTGACTTCTATCATTCCCTTCAGCAGTGACTGACAGTCCGGAGGTATAAAGTGTGGCATGTGGAACACTCCGCTCTTCACTTTCTCCAAAAGCTGCCGCAGGTTGTCGTGGTCAAAGGGCAAGGCACCCTGAAGCATGATGAGGAAAACATAATAAGTTTTTAATAAAAGTAATAATGTTGTTGATTGACAAGGCAAATCATCTTACCACAAGAAGAGCAAAGAGGATGACGCCACAGCTCCACACATCAGCTCGGCGGCCATCATACTTCTCTCCCTAAGTTACAATTAGGTTAATAATTTATTTGAAAAAGAATATGAATAATAATCTATCATCATTCATTATTGTATGTATTTATTATGGTGCACACACACTTACCCGTATGACTTCTGGACAAGCATAATGTGGAGATCTATAAAAAAGTGAACATTGTTCAGTTTGATGTTTTTTTTACACAAATAATTGTATGCAAAAATCCACACAGAATAAAGTGCTGAGTCATAAACTGTGTCCCACAAAAGGTGAATCCAGGTTAAACTTGTGGTAATGCGAGCAACAATTGTTCAGATAAAGCGAAGGGATGAAATCTTCTTGTGTGTTTCAATGTATGCATCTTCAGATATATTTTTATTCAATTCTATTCTCCTGTACACTACATACAAACCTGAGACCACGCTTTGCAAGTCATCACCGAAAAACAAGATATCGTTCTAGGCCAAGTCACAGGTCTGGGTCAATTAAAGCAGTACTAAGTAACTTGTTTACCTTAATAAATCATTTTTGTAGTCCCTCTGAGGGTAATACAAGTGTTGATGGGATGATTGGGGGGTCTTTCATCTCTCCCTGGTGTCTCTGGCCAGAAAACCACACTTGCAGCTTTCCCTGCACCGGGTCAGCGGCCCCAATACCCAATAAAATAATACGGGTGCGCACCTATGTTCCCTGGGTGCAATTCCTTTTTGTTGTAGGCGAGTTGATACATCAACCAATTTAAAAGTCATGAGAGTGAAACGTCATACATATATCAATCAGCTTAACCCTGACCCTGCCCTAGCCACTAACCTTAAGGATAGTGACACTCCCGAGTCAGAGTCACGTCCTGGATTCTCAGTCATAATCTCATGTGTCGAGTTGAACCATGGAAAAGAGCTAAACGAGTCCCTAACTCTAATCCAAGTACTATCTATCTTTGCTTTCAGACATGCTGCATGTTGACATACAGTAAAATCAACATGCAGCATATGTAATCAGACGGTAATTTAATGGTGATCGGTGAATGGTGGTTTAATGGTGACTTTTTAACACTTGTATAGTCATCAAGGCCAATTCTGGAACATTTACATATAACCTGTATGTGAATGTGTGTGTATTGTTCCTGATAACAAAAAACAAAAGCATAATGTCACACTGATACTGACCCACAACTTGTTTCTAGCAAACTGTCGCCCACTTGCAACGAGGCCATGCCAAAGTCTGCTATCCGGATGTTATTCTTCTCATCCAGGAGGAGGTTTTCCGGCTTTAAGTCTCTGTGACTGCGTACAACAACAGCAAGCATAGTTACCATCTATCTCAAACCAAATGTAAGAAGCACAAACAAGTACTCAACGCAGTGTATAAATTAATAATGTAGAAATGACCCCACCATATGGAATGACTGTGGCAGAAGTCGAGGGCCGAGATGATTTGCCTGAAGAATTTCCGGGCCTCTTTGGGGGTCAGTCTGCCCTTCTTCACCAGGTAGTCGAATAGCTCGCCCCCAGACACATGCTCCAGCACCAAGTACCTGCAAACCAACACGCACGTCACCTAACCATAATCAATGCTGACCTTGTAATGTCTCACAACGTCTGCCAAGTTTTGTCTTAAATTCAAGGTTGCGTTTGTGCTGGCAGGCGTCCAGGGCCAGAGATGATGGGAGATAGAAGCTTCAGCGAGGAGCAGAGATAAGGTACTCACAGATATTTGTTATTCTCATAGACATCATGCAGCTTGAGGACGTGAGGGTGCTCTATTAGTTTAAGAATAGCTATTTCTCTCTCCACCTGGACAGATAGAAGGAAGAGGAGAGGCGGAAAGAGGTTAGGGGGCAGGGGAGTTGTTAAATTGTGGAAGTGGAAATGTGGAAAAAGGATAGTGGACAGCTTTAACGTGTAAATTGTGATCAAAAATGTTAATATGGATGAATGGGAAATGAATAGGGAGAGCCAATCCAGCTTTCATAGTGAATTGTACTTAGCTTAGTACAAGATAGAGTATTAGTATGTTGTCGTCATCATCATCATCATGAGTCATGAGTGTTCGACACCAACACTAGCCAACTAGCTAAATGCTGTAGATTTCTGTATTAGCAAGAACGATTCACTTGTGGATTTTGTGCATAAATCTGTCGGAGCTTAAAGCAGTAGAGGAAAATAAAATAAAGATTAAGATGACTACAGACATCCTCTTCAAAGGGATGGCAATTGGGACTCTAAAAAAAAGTTAACAACAAACCCTGATGATGATGATCATGTGTGAGCAGGTGTTAGTTTTTTTCCTCTGATGCTCAAATAATAATAAAAAGGAATCTACAATATATTTTACAAATATAACTAACAATTGTTTTTCTGTTTTGTTTTTTACATAAAAGACAAACTCAAATTAAACAACCAACCAATCATAGCCTGACTGCAGCACCATATGATTGTATGATTGAAGCAAAATACAAACACACATTTTAATTGTATACCGTTTGAAACCGGTTTACTTCGCACATCGCTGGTTTGGAACAGGTGCGTAAGAGAAGGCACATATTAGTAAAACAGGAAAAAAAATCTCTCATACATTGTGTTACTTGTGGCCTTCGTCAGGCAAATCCACTGGAAAACGTTGCATTGAATAAAGAAACACTGGGGTTGCAAGCAAGACAGTGTGAGAGATTTTTTCCCCCTGTTCTAATTCTATACAATTTGACAGTAAAGCAGAGGGTTTTCCAACTTTTGTGACTTTACTGCAACTTTACTTTTCAGTAGGTAAAAGTAAGTAGTTTTAGGCACTCTGTAGGCTGTACTCTAACACTTCTCACTGTCTCAATCACAATCTGAACTACCTCTAGAACCGTCATCAACAGAGTGGGATGTTTACAGTAATAAACTATAACAAAAGAGTTTAAGTGCTTTTTGAAGGCATTCTAAAAAAACAGCCATATATGAACAACTCAACATAGCCAGCAGCACAATAGGCCTCTCTCAGTGCATATGAGTCCAGCCCGCTTAGCCATAGCCACTATTATTTCAGTCCTCAATTAGCGCGGCCAAATCATCTCTATTGTTGGGTTTACAGAAGCACTGCCCACACACGTCGCACTTCCAACTTACAACACACCAGTGCATTCCCTGACACACATAAACACTCCATTTGTGATGCTATTTTCTGCAGGTTGGAGCACAGAGGATTGCATCAGACGAGGATGGGGAGAAGGATGCTGTACCTTCATCAGGACCGATTCAGAGAGCTTTTCTCTATTGACAATCTTTATGGCCACCTTCTGTCCCGTTATACAGTGGACCCCCAGTTTAACCAGCCCTGAAACACAAATTAGTAAAGAGTTGATTAGAGAAAAACAACAATTATAAGGTCAGAGGAGACTTCAGGCCATATGTGTCCTTTTGCTATTGATTTGTTAGTGGACTCACTCACTAACAGAAATCTTAAAGGTGCATGATGCAACTTTTAATGCGATAAGAAAGGTGATTTTTGAGCATAATGGATCTTTTTGTGACATTGGCTCTATGGATGATTGACACGGCGCCTTTACTTTCCTTCACAGCGGCCTCTACAACGCTCCAAGATCAATTGTTTTGTAGGTTTTCTGGTGAGAGGGTCTGCCAGCAGTGAAAACCTAAACAGAAACTCTAAAAGCATTTGGTCCTGGAGCATCATAGATGCCACTGTGATGCTAAACATTCATACAGCCGCTGGGTCACTGAAATACGCGCAAATAAAGGTTTTATTTTTTCATGTAAAATGATCCATAATGCACCTTTAATTTAAACAAAACTGATTGTTATTTTGTTACAGCCCCTCAAAAGTATTTAAGAAATGTTTGCATATTTTCCAAATTATAGGAGCTGTTATTTTATTTATTGGCCGATTTTTTTTTGCAAACAAATACATTTAGTAATTGTTTACTCAACAATTAAAATGCAGAGCAAGTTTTGTGTTTAACCACTGTGTAATATGGTTGTAATTGGGAAGTCCTTTGTTGACACTAGCAGCCCACTATGAGCTGGTGTAACAGGCCATCTGGTCTGTCAGGTCAGAAGCAGAGCTTTACCAACAGATAGAACTTTTTCTGGGAACAGTTGAACTGATTTCCAATCAGAATATTGTCAATATGGTTAGATCAAAAAAGAAGTCTGTGTTTGAGAGAAAAGGGTTCCAAGACCACAGGAGAAAGGTTAATAGACCTGCTTGTGGACAGCTACTTCTGTAGCCACGGCTACCCTTGGGCTGAAAAGCAGAGCCATGGCTGCCAATCTAGGCCAATCAACACTGCTGGAGATGCTATCACTAATATTCATATTGGTTTGTGTAGGAAAAATGACATTGTGCATTTGGTTGTCAACAATAAATGGAGAGTTGTACATTGACAGTTTTACACTGTATGTCACTACAACCCATGAACTTTGTGGTCAACGTATTTTAAGTTGTTGCAAAGAATCTCCTTCTGTTATTCCGTGCTCTGATGTGGACCCTGCATGCAGGTTCAGTTGATACAGCACCCACTTCCTATTTACTATTCCCTCCTCTTACCTGTCTGCCCCTTTCCAAGGGTCTTCTCCAATCTGTAGGGCCCCACATACTGACTGGACTGGCCCACCGACAGCTCCTTGCTGCTCATTCTCCTCCACCAACCCTTTACCTCCGTCACGGTGATGTATTTATAAGGCAAGATCAAGCTATAAGGTTGAGTCGTGCTGCGTGCGTAACGCCGTAACACACATCACAGGCGATCACAGGCGGCGTGGAGAGGAGCTGGTCGTGATGGGAAGCCGGGCCCTGCAGGCTACTCCCTTGCACTTGCTTGTCATGCGGTTGAGGTGTGTCTTAGTCCAATCCAGAAAGTAGCATCCTCATACAAAAACTGCAAGAATAGAGGTGTCCAAATCAAACAATGCAGCGTCCTTTCAATGGAACAAGTAGGAGATGTTATTCCAGGGTGGACAGGAAGGCTACATTTGCCACACATTGATTTCTGTAAGAGCACAGTCTCAAATATCCCAAGTCAGAATGGCCTGGTCGATATCAGGGACCCCCCTCGTTTCTTTACCCTCCAAAGCTAGCACGCACAATGCACATAACATTCACCTTTCCTCCTTCTCCGCGTGTTCAGATTGTGTGCAGAGGTAGCGTAGTCCAGATAATAATCTATTATAACAACAGCATCAGTCAGAAGAATGGGTTTTCCAATATCCGGTGCACACTTCTTTGGCTCACCCCCTCCCTGGCCTCGCATCAGGAAACTGAGGATGAGGGGTAGCGCGTTTTTTAGCCAACAAAAACGCACCTTCCTTTCACGCGACAAAAGAGGTCAAATGTGCGCTTTACTCCAGAAACTGGCATCCTCAGGTCCCCTTGTCCTTCTGTGGCTTCAGTGTCTTCAGTGTCTCCCCCAGGCCGGATGTGCTCATGATATCACCAAGCCCCCTCCCCAGCGCACCGTCTCCTTTACGCGTAACGTAAAGGCAGCTGCGAAGTGCCCATGTCCCGTAAATGCCTCTTCTCTCTTCCCTGGTCGGGATGTTTTTTTCTTCTTCCACACCGCACTCGCTCCGTCCTGCTCCCGTCCAGTTGTCAGCATCCGGGTACCACTCCACCCTCCCAAGCATCCATCCCTGCAAAGCACCCACCCTTTTTCTTCGACCGCACAAAAAGAGGCGGGATGTGATTGGAGGAAAGATCTGGAAGTTGCACATGGTCCAAGACACATGAATAGGCGGCACAGGCGAGCCGTATCAGATGCACAGACAAGTTGTAAATGAATGAAGCGGAGGCTACATTCAATTATAGATTTAAATAAAACAATACAATTCTATAAAATAAACCTCAAATGTCTTACAGGAACTATGAGTAATTGATCGACTTAGCATGTAGCCTACTCTTAAACACTTTAGAAAGTTCAATAAAACCATGGACCACCTTGTCACCGGACAGAATTGGCTAAGACTGCCTCAACAGGGCAGCCGCATCAGCACACTGTGACATCTGTAAAGATTAGGCTACTCTGACAGAAAATGGATGAGCACGAGCCGATATGAGAATAATAAACAAATGCACAAAATGCATATCACTAATAACATTCTAAAATATGAATAAACTTAATTAATCAGTTTTCTTTGAGCTATAAAATGTACTCAAGTTGTTTAAACTTGAGGCTGTAAGCAGTAAATGTGTCACTGTTTCACTCATAATGATGGCCTAGCGACCCGTCCATGAGCTGCACTTAGGTCCTCACTGTTCCATGTGTGACACAGGACGTTAATCTCCTCTAATCTTTTGATGGAACTGAGTTTTGAAGGTTATCCAGCGGCGCACACTGCGCACATACTTTTATTTATTGTCAAAGCGCAAAAGAAAGACGAAAATTTCTTTCTTTATTATTTAGATCATATTAGCATTTTTACGCACGGACAAAAGTTTAATGATAACTTTACAGTCTATATATTTGCAACTAATAAATACTCCCAGTTGAATAACAAATTGAAGAAGTCAAAGGAAGAAGTCTAAGTGTAATTACCTCAATCTTCCACGTGAGGGTGCTGTTTTGCTACAATACAGAGCAGCAATTTCAATGTGTCTGGAATGAATCACATTAGAATTAGTGGCATTCAACATAGACAAATAAAATTGCTGTAATATATATATATATATATATATATATATATATATATATATATATATATATATATATATATATATATATATATATATATATATATATATGTAGCTATATGTTATCAGTTTCAGTACCCCTTTTCAACTAAAGAACAGAATACTGTCGGCTATCGGCCAAAGTATTAGCCCAATGTAGAGGGAACTAGTTTAAAAAATATACTGTATAACAAGATACAATGTTTGATTATATAATGAAACACTGCTCTAAATGTACCGTTGAACTTGATGACAATAGTAGAGCTCCTCTGCAGCTTGTGTTTGAGTGAAAATGTTAGAACAGGTTTCGAACCCTCAGGCTCAGAGGACATTCTTCAACTTTAAATGCTTTGCTCTGAATTTCCTGCTGAATTTCAACTACTTGCACCAGTGAAGATTCACAACACTGCACTGTTGAATGGGAGGAAACTTGATTTTAGTTATTTACTTCAGAATTTAGAACCTGGCTAAATAATTGGATCAAAATGTTGTATTGTAACAGCTTTTTTTCTCTCATGATTTTTTGTACTGTTTTCCCGTTGCTGCCATGTATTGTATAGAAAATGCTGAATGTCACAAGTTTTGAAACAGTTTTTTTCTGTGCGTGTTAGAGGGAAAAAAGCAGATAAGTGACTGAGGTCACATTACTAATAGATTGAATATGTTTCCACACAGCTCTGACCCACAGCCCATGGCTGCTCTGTGCAGAGTTAGGCAGAATCTGGAGGTGCACTATGAGGTATGTGACACCCCGGGGTGCTGCTGGACTATTTGACACAGTGCAACTCAGGACAGCATTTCTTTAATCATATGTATGTAACTCAGGCTTCAGGTGAAAAGGAGAACAGTAGTAGGTGCAGGGTCAAGTTACATGTGTGCTCATGTTTAGGGACTGTACAATTTGTTCTTGCACATTCCTGTAACCATAGTAACCATACATTGTCCAAACATGTCCAACTTCTATTTACACATGCACTGTTACATCACAGGGCGCTTATTGACAATGTATGGTGTTCAGTTTGTGGCCCACTACAGTTTCAATGACTACAAGTATGGGCTCGAGTGTGGGTATGGGCTTTTTATCTAGGGTTCTACCCCACTCCACACTTTTTCTTTCTTCTCTGAATTTTGTGGGAGAGCACTTCTCTGTTACAACCAATTATTAGACTTAACAAAAAACACAAAAAGCCCAGGTTGGTTTTTCTATCAAGTACTTTTATTTCCATTTATATTCATCTCAAGTCACAGTCAACATTACAGCCCATCAGCTCCGTGGAATCGTATAAGTGGATGTACTGTCAGTGGGCCATAGAGGGACAGGGGGAGGGCATAAGACAGAAGGAGAGAAGGAGATGGTAACGTGGCCACATCCCAAAACTCAAATCAACACAGTGTTCCGCCATGATGGTCTCAGTCAGTCCAGAGCTGTTGTGCAGGAGGGAATGCTGGGAACTTACAGGACTCAGTGCAGTGGACCTGGAAGACAACAGCGGACAATACATGAAGCCCTAGTTGATGAGATAATCTCTCTGAGTGATTATTATATTATGCATCTATCTATCTGATCACACTTTTGCAATACCTCAAGGATGCAGAGCCTACGCCTAACTATTATAGTTAAGGTTAAGGCAAGATAAAGACCTCCAGATCTTGAGCTAGGTTTGGTCAGGGTCAGGAGGATTTGCCTATTGTGCATGTTTTGTGTTGATGAGGAGAAAGTGGATCAATCATAAGTCCTATATTCACAATGGTTATGTACATACAGTATAATGCCAGGATCCATAATACATATTTCATGCCTTCCAAATCTGACAATTTATCCAATCCACTTGGTTTCTGTTTATTTTCTATATACCGTAGCTATAGAAGTGTATTTTGTATCCAGTAGTACCAGTAAAAATAAAGGGGGGACTACGTTAAAGCCTGGACACTCACGATTGAGCGTGGAGGATGCATCCTCATGACGTCCCCTCAGCTGCACTCTTTACACAAGCAGCAAAGGCCTCAAGGAGATCTTTACATCCCTCAGCTCCCTTTTCTGCAATGCTGAAAATACAAGCACAAACTGTCATCAATAATATGTCAGACAATTAAAAGCATGACACAATTGTGAAGAAAAGGATATGAATGATTTTATGGCCTTTCAAAACATAAAAAGCACACTTGACAGGCACTGTCCATTATGGCACGTTAAACGCTAAGATTAACTTAAACTTGTGTTTGTGACATTTTACAAAGTAATTAGTGACCCTTTATGCTACAATGATAAACACTAATGCCTCTCAAGGCTGTGAGTTCAATCAATGGGGCCAGAACATTAGTACAAGTACAAGTCCAACTGTCTCACTGCGCATCATCCCACCTGATCCAGGAAATGCTTTGTCTTAGAGCAGCTTGTAGAACACTATAGCCCATAGTTCATAGAAAATCTCATTTGAAGCTAAACAAAAAGGGGAAGGCTAAAACGACTTAAAAATATTATAAAGGGCAATTTGTGCACCCAAAGCAACCAGTACCCTATTACTTCATAACCATTATGAGACCTCCCACAACTAGGCCTCAGGGGAGCAGAGAAACATTGTGGTGAAAATCCGTCACAAGTTTGTGCACTTATTTTATGTTGTAGACTTTTGCGTATAATTCCTGAAGAGATCAAGACTGACTCTTTTTGTTTTGAAATCTATAGGTTTTTGTCTTTCAGACGAGCTCCCTCTGAAGTACCAAACATGAATGTCCTGAATGAATGTGGCCTATGCCCCTCATACAGCACCCCCTGCGGTTGCAGCTCAACACTGACCTGTTTAGAAGCTTCATACACAGGATTATAGACGAGACATTAACATATCAGTGGTGCCTATCAGCATCGGCCAATCAAAATCCCCGGCCTGAGAAAAACCCACATTGGTCGAAATCTCTTAGATATATTTCTATATATTTCTATGATTGAGACCTTTACTATAATACCATAATGCATGTTTAACAATAGGTTATTTGAGAGATTTTTTAAAAATGACATTAAATTAAATTGGTTATAATATCGGTTTATGGCCAAGCCCACCCCCTTCATATCGGTATCAGACCCCAAGAATCCATATGGGTTGGGCCCTTGATGTACAGTAATAGATGTGTGAATATCTATTACATGCTGTAAATATATCTGTATGGAGAATCAAAGGTGAATTCAGTGCATGTGGGGCAGTGGTGCAGAGAATAGAGCCGAGATTATGTCAGGCCTCTGTGCAGCAGAGAACACTCAGCCAACAGTGCCATGGTGCATTAGATTGATGGAGCAGAAGAGCAGGGGAGGAGGGGGCTGCTGGACCCATCTGTTTAGGTAGAGCTCTATGGAACGACCGAGGCGGAGGGTGCGTGATGGTGTTGACATGGCAGGACACGGAGGGACGAGGGTGAGCCCACATGAACGCCTCAGGCAGCTCCTTTTATGCTATTAATGACATCTAAGCAGTCCACCGCATCAGGGCACAGCATAATCACCAGCTCTTATCTATTGTGTTGAGACTTGGCAGAACGGCGGCCTAGATGGCATCCTGCCTTATTGCTTGCATTGCATCCTTAAGCTGCAACATCCACAAACTGAACACAGTCAGAGCAAAAGCGCACAGAGACAAATATATGTGGGGAGGAGAGCAGAAAGACAAGCTATTGTTGTTGTTTGAGTTTGTATCACCCTAAAGTAAAATAATTGTCTCTTTCACTCTCACTCCCTCTTCTATATCAATAGAAATGTCATAAAATATTACAAAAACAAACACTTCTGCAGTCTGTTGCACTGATGTGACGAGCTGCTGGCTTGTGATGTAACAAACAGCTGGCTCCAGTGGATTATTACTCAGCGCCAGAGACAGAGGGCTAAAGAGCACACTGGTTGGTGCCGTACAAATGCTGTGTCAGAATGGAAGTCAATGGCATTCTTTCACTACTGCATCTATTATGTGCAAATACATCAAAGCACCCAAGGGAGGGCACTGAAATAATCCAGCCATGATACTATTTTGTGCCGCCAAGAAATGTTTTGGGAGATTTTAGGTGCAATCTGTATGTTTGACAACTATAGAGAGCATCCAACAGTCCTATCTCAAAAAGGACGGGCAACTGCCATCATCCTTTGGGAATCAATTCATGTCAGATCACATTACAGGGTCAAAGGGCGATGTTGGTTGTGTTGTGGCCACTGCTAAGATCGTAACACCACTTTGAACATGTTACTGAGCACGAGGTGACATCATACTTCCACCTCAGGATCACAGGAAGTGATCGTTCAATTATGGCTGAGCTGGTGCCTGCCTCATACATAATAGATCGATTAGCAGGTGCAGCTATAAAAGAGGATCCAAAAACACAGACATTATGTCCTGTGGATGGTCTATTTAGATTTTTCCACTCCGATGCTGTTAATGCCTGGGCGACACACTGTAGCTTCAGACCCCACTCTAGTTACTGTCTTCTGTCGAGTCACTGGATTCCTCAGTGAAAACCAGCACGGCTTCCACTGCTGAGAATGTAAAAGCCTGTCTGCACATATACAACTGTTGGCAATGAGTAACAGTGAGCTGTGCTGATAGTATAGAAGCAGAGGGAGCGGTAAAGTCTCCATAGTGCACTTTGTGAATGAGACTCTGAGAGGCTCTGAGAGGGACTAAATATTAGCCACTGACTAAATGATTCTCTACGTGAGTATAGGTGCAACCCACTTGAAACGCCCTCCTGCAATGACAGTGTATACTCATATTATACAGCAAATCAGCACAGGGTTAAAACTTAACCTTAACAATCAAAATCAATAAAGTTGAGTTTAGAGGTTTAGAGTTACGTTTCCCACAAGCCAGAACCAAAGAATGAGTTATAACCTGATATGATACACAATCATTGAGCACAGCAAAATAAACATTTCATGTTAGTTATAGTCAACATTGTTGACTATAACTAACGTTGGACTATTGACTTAGTGGTGTATTTCAGTTTACAGCTCTATTTTTGCAAAATTGAATGCTCACTATAAACATATTAATGACATCCTGATTATGGAGTGGTTACATATAGACAATATTTTAAGGACCAACAGGCTGTATTTACACTGGCATAGCTCAGTGCTGATCTGTGGAGGTGACTTTGAAAATTTGACCTTCACAAAGTCACAACTACTGTATGTGCTACTGTCAAACCGTGGACCACTCAGTAAATGAAACATGAAGTGGAAGTTGCTCTGAAACAAACCTAATGGGGAAAGTTTAATTAAGAGGTGCTTGTTACAATTAGATGAAGGCTCAGAGCCAAAATGGCAGCCTCCTTGAGTGTGAACTCTCTCTGCCGTGCTGGCCACAAGCAGCAGGTGTCAGGTGTAAGAGTAATTTGATCTACAGCAGGGAACATGTCATGGTATCCCGCACATACAGCCACACTACGCTGTCCATGACTTTTAAAAGATGCTGTCTATAAATACACAGCGCAGTGGTGTGCATTACAGACAGTCGTCTTTTAAGTTAGCAGTTGAATATGATGCAAAAGGTCTAGACTTATCTACTCCCTTTGTCAATATTCATCATTGTTATCACCTTCTTTTGTCATCTACTTTAAACTACCCCTTTACTAAGCAAGGGCAAGGGTTAAGGTAGAGCTGAACCAAACACTATCCACCACACCTACAGCAATGCAAAGAATGAATCAAATCTAAAGTTATCAAACTAAGACATGATCATAGACATTTGTTCAAAAGGCTTGAAGGTTGTTCAATTAAAAAAAAGAAAAAACTCAAAAAGCCATAACTTTGACTGTAATGTGCAAAAGCAAAGGCTTGACCTCAAAACCACTTACTTATTGGGTAAACAAATTTAGGCTAAGCCGTGTTGAGTTAAATCTCTGGCTAACATGACCAGCTTTAGCTGATCGGCCTTTAACTATTCTTCTTAAAGAGATCTTATGCACAAGGTTAAACATCTTGCCATCTACAATGACCCAACAGATTATCACATGCAGGCCTAACATGCAGTGGCTGTAGTAGTTGCCACATGGCTTTCAGAGCCTCAAGGTCACGGTTCATGGTTTTGCTGACTTTCTTTATGTAAAGTTGCATAAGGGCTTCTCTTATCACTGTCACCCTTTTGTACTCACTTTCAAAGAACCTATAGAGACAGCATATAGGCCATCAACAAGGCAACAATAAAAGTGCACCATGCACTAGCTGATTCAACTCGAGGGATAGCAAGAAGTGTCAAGTATTGGTTTAATGATAATCCTATTAAAGGTTAGAATGAGCTTAAACGACTTACAGAGCGTGTTGGAACGTGGCCACTTACGGGGGAAGACTTGAGACCTGTTTGTATCTTTTGCATCATTCTGCTGCTTTATCTAAACCCTTCACACACTCACTCCCCCTTAATCAGGCCCTCACAGTCTGACTTGGTAACTGGACTTGGCTACGGCTGAGAATATTCACCAATCTGCATTATTCTTGTGTCACTTAGAACATTCTACAAAAACTCAAAGCATTTTGGAACAAGTAAGGTGTTCAGGAGCTCTGCTGTGACCTGACAGACCCAGCTGCACATGCGGTCACTGTCTGTCAAAGCAGCCTGCTGCAAAGTGGAGATGTTGAAGAGTTGACCAGCTCATGGCACGACCAGGCAAGGGCTATATTTACAGAAAATGGTTATGGTTGAATACACATACATCATCCATGCTCCAAATGCTCTGTAGAGTGGACTTCCTTGCCTATTGTACTCCTCTTCAATGACGCCGCAAAGCGAACGCAATGCACTCTGGGAGAAATGTCTGCAAGTGACGCAAGCAGATTCCCAGTCTTCATCCAGGCGTGCGGATGAGAGTCCGACATCCCTCCATTTCGTTCTTAATTATATCACAGCTCGATACAATGAGAATGTACAATTATAATAACCTCTACCCAAGTGTCCTGCTGGGTTTGTTGAAATTTGTTGCTGCTACCCATTGCAATTATGACGAGACTCCATTATGGCGCATTTCGTACGGGTATAAACACAGTTATGGACACTTTTGCATTGTTTTTGAACAGATCTTTGACCTTTCATGGTGGATGCAATGACTTTATTCACAGAAATGCCCACTTTGCTCATATTTTGACAAGCAGTCTGCATGACCCTCGGCATGACGTTATACACTGAGCATCTCTGAAAATATGACTCTGGTAATGAAGCTAGTTTCAGAAAAAGATTTTGTTTCGTGTGAGCCATGAATGTGGAATTAATGGTTTCTGGAGAACTTTCAAACACTTTTGAACTCACTTTGATGCAATTTAGTAGCTTTAACCTCAGTGCTCCCACAGATTAAGTCATCAATACTCACCTATACGAGCACGTTTGATGCAACAAAGAGCATATCAACAAATTGCATGGTCACTACGAAACACAACATGCAACATTTGGAAGGTTTGAACAACACAACTGGGTCTGCCACTTACCATTTGTCCAGGTCGGCCTTCACAGCGGCGCAGGCAGTGGGGACTGGGGCCTCGGCGGGGGCAGCAGCAGTCTCGGAGTCTGACATGTCTGTGGTGTGTGGTCAGTCTGTGTCCTGTCCTGTCCTGTGGATGTCTTCCCAACTCCTATAGATCCCTGAGAGAGAGAGACAGAGTCAGAGGAGAGTTCCAATGAATGCCTGTGCAGGGGGGAGGGGCATATGCGAGGTGGGAGGGGACAAACATGTGAGGAAGGCAGCACACGTGTGTACACAGCGGTCAGGGGGGGCGGTGCTGGGACAGAGGGGTGAAAGTGCACTGACCCAGAGGTGGACCTGCTGGTTTAGAAATAGGTGGAAGAATAATGATCTTGGTGACAGCTTGATGTGAGGCAGAATATTTGGGGAGACGTAAAAAAGCAATAATAGACACTGTAGCTAATAAACAGGAAAAACAACAAGAAAGGCTTTGGATATGAGCAGAGCTGAGGTGTACCCCCTTCACCGCCTCAGCATGTACTGAATATCAAGACACTTTCTCAAAGACACTTTTTCCTCTGTTGTCTTGGGCCATCTAGTGGTGGAAGGCTAGAAGACAACTTAATGTAGCAGCAGACTATGGCAGCCATACTGTGCATCAGAGGTCATACTAAGGACCACAATGCATCAGTGCTATAGGTAGTGTTTAGAGGCAAAACAATGACAAATGGACTCTCGTGGATCTTTTCATTTGAAAATGTTGAGCAGAATTATATACGTCTAGGCTTTGTGTCTTGTTTGGATGAAGCATGTGCTGCTTTTGTCAATTATGTCAATTTACCAAAGAAAAACTAATGTCTAGCCACAAGGGTACTTCTCAACAATCGCTCCAGACGCACTGATCAGACTCACTACATGTATGGGCAGGCAACGCTTTTGATCCTTATTTTGAGCAATGTGCCATTGCCTTTTCAGATAAGATAAAGTTGCCATAAACCAATGTGCTCCCAGGAATAGTAACTGAAAAGACATGAAACACAATGAACACTGAAGACTGTACTTGGTCAGATCATGAACATGATTGATTATTATTGCTGTTTCTTCAATAATTATTATAGTAAGTGGAGAATTCATAATTTTGTCTCTAAAACCACAATATAGTTTAGTATTTCATACTGATTAAACATGTCTTGTGGCTAGACTACATTAGCATCAAATGAATTGACAGAGTGAATGGAAAAGCGCTGCTTGTAGAAGTTATGCCTAATCTGGCAGGAATCTACATTTGATCAAACAATAGAAGAAAAACATGTTGAATAAAACAGATATTTGGTTTTGTATTTGTTTTCTGTACCAGTTGATAGTAAACTTTTGAAGTTGGTGAAACTGTTGTGTGCAGAGTCAAGGTGGACTCCTCAGGGGAAACCCACTCCATATGTCTTTACGAGCACATGGACAGAGAACACAGTGTTCTCAAGGAAAGAGTCCCTCTGTAAAACTCTGTCCTACAAATACAAACAAAACAAATGAGTGAGCTCTCACCTATCTGCAGACAGGATGTCCCGCTCCGGACCTGGACTGTTCAAAAGTGTCTTAAAGTGAGGGCAGAGAAAGCCGAGAGGTTCTGCGCGGTGCTCTGCAGTGAGTGCGGGGGGTGTGTTGCAATGCTATGGTCATGTGTGTGCACAGTGCATGTGTGTTCACTACAGCGCACTGTGGCTGGGGCTGAGCCACTGCTCAAGGGGAGGTGGAGGAAAAAGAAAAAAAAAAGAGGAGTAAGCAACAGCCTAAAAAGGCTGCTCTTTAAGATTCAACAGTGGTTCAGTTGTATAGAATACAGGGGGTGGGGCTAACACACATGTGTCATGTATGGAGCCTGTCTCTTTAATGCTGCATAGGGATGACTCAGCCTGCCCACATACATGATTTGTTCCGCCATTATGCTAACTCTTTAACTCTTGTCCTCTACATGCATCTGCTCAGGTTTCCACTTGAAGATCCTCCAGATCAAGCTGAGACTAAATAGAATCACCCACCCCCCAACCCCCTCCTTTAAGTGACCTAACCAGCATCTCACAGGTGTTTACAGAACAACAACAAGTTTCCGTAGTGAGTGTATGTGTCTCAGAATGTTGCCATTCTTAGGCAGAATGAGAGGTGATGAAATCAGAGGAGGCTTCAAAGTCACTGTGTAGGTCAGACATGGAGGAGAGCTGCGCATGTGTACACTGTCACATACTCATGAAGAGGACATGCGGCTGCAGGCACAGGACCAGGGGGGCAAACCACACACCAAAGAAACTATACAAAAATAAAATAAAGTAAAAAACATACATGAAGTATCTAGCCTCATTGTTTACTGAACTTATTGACAGCCATGTAAATTGAGACCATTTGAGATGAATTGAATGAATAGATTAGCATTTTGATGTTTAATGGGTGTCCTGGGTTGAGAAAAAGTTGATCTTTGTTGGTTAATTTAATTCACTCAATAACGAACTCCATGCTATGCATCACCCAATACTGTTTCCTAGATGTGTTTAAAATGCCTGTTCAATGCTGTTCTTATGAACTTAAAGTGATAGTCTGTAAGATTGAAAAGTGAGAAGAAAGTTACATTTGAAAGTAAACAGTCACGTTCGTTCCTCCACTCCAGATTGGATCAAAAAAGTCACTATATAAGCAAAATAAGGAGAGTGAGAACAAACTTTCAAAAGTAAATGGTCAAGCTCCTCCTCCTCTTCCCTTCCTGATATCAGCAAAGGGCGGTAATTAAAACGTTGAGTCAAATTTGAGACCCAGGTGGTCAATTATGTGCAATCTATTGAATTTGTAAAACACTTAAACATACAGACTATCACTTTAAACTAAAAAAGCTTTTAATTTTGTAAAGAAAAAAGTTGTGTGGGGGGGAAACTATTTCAGAAGTTCTGCTGTTGTCTAATTGAACAAAACAATGTACTGCACAAATAATTTGAAATCATCAGAATGGAAAGGTCACGCCGGCCGAGCGTTATTAGAAACATTACTTTATTCATTCATGATCTAATTAGGGTCCTTTTTCCATCTCGCTGACACCTTTGCACCACAATCTACCTGCGCGCGTCCTGTTGCATGCATTCAAACCTCCTTCACTATGTTTCTCATTATGGTCTGGACCAAACGAGTTTCAAACTTCAGCACAGTCTCCTCACTGCTGCATAAACAAACGGACCGAGCACCTATAAAATGGAGGCAACATGGACATTCAGGAGACAACAGGTGAAGAGCAGTCACAGGCCGATCAGTGTAAGTGCAGAAAGCCATGGAAGGAACCAGGACCCTCAAACTCTTCGTCACAGGTAAGAAAAACGCATGGATTTCCTAAAGAGGGACAATACATAAAAATGAAGGGGATGCAACAATGTCAACATATGATGATAAGGACGACATCCAAAGCCTAATTCTCACATTTATAATGAAAGCACACTGCTGATAGTTTCAAATTGTACAAGTAAATGGGGAAAACAAATGGATATACAAAATATTGAATACGTTTTTTTGTGGCACAATGGGGGTCATTTACAAAGTGTTTGTTAATGTGCAAAGCGAGTGGCACACACAAAAGTGGATCAGCAGCAGCATTTTCAACTCATGCAGCATTGTCTTATTTATCAGATTTGGGGCCCTCATACTGTAATAGAGGCAACATCAAATGGTAAATTATGTGCAACATGCCAACATAACAACATATTTCATTTTCAGCTTGCACCCACTATTTAGCACCTGTCTTGAAAAATGACCCCCAATGTGATTTACAACTGAATATCCCTTTTTGGTTAATTTAGCACAATTCTTCTAAATACAATGGTGTCTGTTTAGCTAAAGTGTGTGCTAAATCAGATGATTATTATTGCCTAAGTATCTGGTGTATCCTGTCCTCAGTGGTGTGTATGGTGGCAGTTGGCAGGGCCATTCCCATTGGAGACCTGCTGGACCTCGCCTCTCAGCACTCAGACAAGCTGCACTCCCTCAGCACCCTGCTCACCCACGAGCTGGTCAGGTTCTACACACACACACGCCACAAAGAAATGCAATTTTGCTACTCCACTCTACTTTGTGATAATTTTGTGTGTTTTGAATTCTTATTTAATATCTATTGCATTGTGTTTTCTTCCAGGACACTCTTTTCCCTCCCACTGGACACAAGATCATGACCCGTCCCTCCATGTGTCACACGGCCACTCTGCAAGGTCCCACTGACAAAAACCAAGCTCTACAATTGTCTGTGAGTAAAGCTCTTTCTTAAACGGGCCTAAAGTTGTGTGTGTGGCAAACACAAAAACAAAACATACACAGTAGGCTGCAACCTCCTGCCGGTAAATTTGGTCAAGGGCCTGGTTTGAAGATGGATCCCGGGAAATTGCTCCTGATTGGTGAACCTGGGGCTGATGAAATATAAGAAAAGCTAATCCAACATCGATGGTTTCACAAGTTATCCTCCGAGCACTGACATTTTGCTGAATGTCTCTGTCCGCTCTTCGCCCTCCTTCACGCTCAAATGTCCTGTTTAATAAAGTGTATGGGCAAGAACATAAAAATTAAACCAGTCCAGATGGTTCCATAGTTTTCGAAGGTTTTCATTGAGCATAGATACTGTAGGTAATCAGACTGGTGCTTCACAAAGTAATACATGGAGTCTGTCAGGACACACGTTTTGGCAACATGGTGAGTCATGTGACTCACTGGTGGTCATGTGGTCACAAATCATTACGTGACTGCATCTGGAGCAGCAAACTGACTGATGAAGATGGGGGAGGCTGCCTTCAGGCTTGTTTGGACAGTGTCAACCGGTGTCAACGCCTATTTTAGCTACAGGACCCATATTATGCAGTGCAAACAAAAGCAGGAAACATGAAAGTGTTATGCTGGTACGAGAAAAAGACCCTAAGGCAAACAATTGTTTTGCTCCATAAAGCAATATCTGTCATTGATCAATAACTCCTTTTTTTTCAGCATCCCACAGGCCTAATGTTTAGCAGTTTGCTCCCATTCATTTCTAGCAGTAATAACTCATTGTCTGGAGTTTGGGGAGTAACATGAAAATGTTCAATGGCATTAGATAGTACTGAAGGGATAGCACTATTTTTCATTTGTTTAATTTATTTGAAAATAGATATTGTGATTTGATTTATTCATTTACATCGCACAGCCCTTTTAGTTTTAGGTCTTAGCAATATGTCTATCTCGAAATATCTTTTATCATTAATTGTGTGTTGTCCAGGAGCACGACCTGCTGTCCGTGGTGCGCTCCCTGATCCAGTCCTGGGCAGATCCTCTGTTGACCATGTCTGCTAACGCTAACACACTGCCCCACCCAGCCCAGAGCACCATCGCCAGCAAGGTTCAGGAACTCCGAGACAACTCCAACAGTTTGGGACACGGCCTGGATATTTTGTCTAGCAAGGTGAGAAAACACACAACATACGTTATTGTTGTAGCCTTGTTGTATTTGAGGTTAACTCAAACTCTAGTGCTTCCAAAGTGAGTTCATCTGTTGTTTTGAATGTCTAGATGGGTCCAGCTTCTCAGATCCTCTCCATTTTGCCATATGAAGGCAATGCTGACCTTGGCGAGGACAACATCTCCAAACTCCTCAACCTCCAGTTCCTCTTGTCCTGCTTCCGCCGCGACTCCCACAAAATCGATAGTTTTCTCAAAGTCTTGCGCTGCAGGGCCGCCAAAATGCAGCCAGACATGTGTTGAAGATTCAACAAAGCTTCAACAGCTGCCTGCCAGTCATAGAATAGTCTGTTAACTGTATTCAAGCAGCTTCCCTCCTGAAAATCAATGCTAAATAATGGTAACATTGGGTAAAAAAAAATTACAATTTTATATGGTCAATTTATTTATTTTTAAATTATCACTGTCCAAATTTAGAAATTGGTCAGTTGCTTATTTTAAACTATTGTTATAAATTGTAATTGAATAGTTATAAATATTAAATATCTATGATTATTATATCTATAGTACTTACCTATAACACTGTGTGTCACTTTACAGCGTAGCACAGGGTTAAACATGCTTGAAAACTGTGGCTACCAGCTCAATTTGCACTTAACATTTTCTTGAAAGCTTTTAAATGCATTAATTTGTTTTGAATAATTTAGTAAAAATGTGTTGCATAAGAGAACAGTGTGTGTGTCTGTTTCTATATTCATTATCATTTTTGTTTGTTAATGGGAAAAAATATTATTCCACATTTCAGCCCTCCCAAATCAACTCACATAATCTCTTCACATCATAGTCTCATACCAAGTGTGAGACAAGGCTTAAAGGTGCGCTCACCTGAATTGTCCAACGTTGCCATTCCCTTAGAGATGCAACAGCGTCTGCGACATTAAGAAAATGTTAATTCACAACCAAATACGGCACACTGCACTCCTAATCCTCTATAAACTGATTTCGACTCCAGCTATGGTGGCAGGCGGCCCTAAAAGTCGCCTGTCCGCCCCTGGAGTGAGTGTTTTTCCAGCGCGTGCGGAGCAGCAGAGTGCAGATACTGAGCAGAAGCAGCTCGCTCATGGACGCCCGTGTGCGCGGAAAACTGCCACCTGTCTGCCACCTTCAGCGGTTCATAACCCGTCTACTCAGGGCTTTTATACGGGATATGAAAAATAAAAAGAACTTACAGGCGAAGCCAGCTCCAGAGGAAAGACCGAGCATGAGCTTTGAAGTGAGTCTCCAGCAGCTAAACGACCTGTTAACAGACGAGAGCGGTCTGTACAGCTGGCCCACCAAGCACTGCCATGAAGTCTACCCGAGGATTTACGTGGGCAACGCGTGAGTTTCTCCACACTATTATAACTGCGGCGTGGTTTCAGCATTCACATTTAATGGGTGATCATTCCCAATTCCATAATTATTCATTAAACGTAATAAGTATTTAATGAGTGGTACATATTACCCATATTGCAAGGTGTCGATACCCTATATTATTGGAAATTGTGGAGATCTCCACAATTGCCAATAAAGCGCCAAAATCAGTATCACGCGCGTTATTGTTATTTATGTCCAAGGTGCGCGATTGTGGAACAATCTAGATGCGCTCAGAGTCAGACGGTGTTCGCTTTGGCACAAGCATCCCTCTGTTCCCATCTGAGTTTACTCCTCATGATGATCGCCAGTTTATAAGTCTAACTGGCCTATTTCCACTTCTTAGGGATATGTGTGACTAAGTAGGGTATAACCATCAGGAGACAAGGAGAGAGAAACTAGGCCATATTACATAGGCTTTTTTACACGTAATGTAATGCTTTATATGATAAAGTCATACTCTGGAGCTAATGAGGCTATGCTTAAACAGCAGTTTATGGAGTTTATTTGCAGTGGGCTAAGGATACATAGTATATGAATACATTTTCATAGTTGTGAAATCTTAAAACATTACACATACTCTAAAACATTAGAGTATGTGTTTGAGACCAACAATTCCTCAGGTAATACTTTGTAACGAGACATAATCTAAATTATGGCCATTGCTAATCAGTAACACTGTATGTTACAGTTAGTGTGTGTCATTATCTATAGTTTATGTAAAACTTAATGCATTTGTTCTCATTTGAAAAGGCTGATATTTTCAGAAGAAACATCTTATTTGATTTTATAAACTATTCCATTGCAATAATACAACATATGGGTTAGTTATACTGACTAGTCTCTTTCCTTCATGCCCTGGATCTGTTTTGCAGTCCAGAGGTGTAGGCACATGCTATTTTTAGCTCCCAAAATGAGGACGTGCCAAATTGTGCAGCACTCATTGTCGTCACTGTGGAAATAGATGCCTTTGGCCGAAATCCATGCTTCTGTCCTCAAATCAGTTGATACATTATTGCATATATTTGCAGAAAAACATAACGATACTTATAGATTGTGGATAAACTATAAAAAGAGGAGGTACGTGAGCAAAATAGATATGTAAACATAGATGTCTAAAACAAGGAGCGTGACTTCTAAATGTAGCCGCTATGACACAGATTTGCAGATTTGGGCGCTGTAGCATCACTTTTGGATGATAGCATGGTGGCGCAGTAGTTAAGCTCAGCAGCAACAAGGTCCTGGTTTTCATTCCTGGACCAGATGGAACATTTCTGTGTGGAGTTTGCGTGTCCTTCCTTAATTTCTCTGGTCTTCCCTACATTAAAAAAACCCAACAAACATTTAGACGTACAATCACTGGGACTCCATGACCAGTATATTGTTTTGTGCACAGGTTTGTGGCGAGTAACGTGCTTCGTCTGAAGCGCCTGGGCATCACTCACATCCTGAATGCAGCGGAGGGGAACTCCTTCATGCACGTCAACACCAGCGCAGACTTCTACAGCGGCTCAGGTATCACGTACCACGGCATCCCCGCCAGCGACACCGACCACTACGACATCAGCGTGTACTTTGAGGAGGCCGCTGACTTCATCGCTAAGGCACTCGCTTATAAAAATGGGAAAGGTAAGTAATAAAAGGTCAAATATAGATGAAACGATGATAGATCAAGAAAATAAGATAAAACAACCAACAAACTCAACAAGTCACTAAACGTAAAAGTCAACAATCAACAATCTTTATCAGGACACACAAATATTCATAATTTACTTACTTTTTCCAACATATATAAAACTGAATTGGGCCATATAACATGGTTATTGTCCTTTGAGTCTATAAGTTGCGTTGGTGAACTGGCATAACATCTTCTCCCACTGTGTGCAGGTAAGGTGTATGTCCACTGTCGGGAGGGCTACAGCCGCTCCCCCACGCTGGTGATCGCCTACCTGATGCTGCGGCAGAACCTGGACGTACACACAGCCCTGGCCACGGTGCGCCACAAGCGAGAGATTGGCCCCAACGACGGCTTCCTGCGTCAGCTCTGTGTCCTCAACCAGCGGCTGGCGGCTGAGGGGCGCATCTGGAGCCAATGAACTGAAGCAAAAGATGGCACTGCACTATGACCAATCTGTCGACAGTTTTAGACAGATCCACAGAGGAATGTCAGGTATATGTCTGAGAGCAGGAGGCTTGTAGTCTGAGAGTCGACAGCTCAGATACAGAGACAGTGGTTTGTACATCCCATATGTAATCAACACAGTGACTGTGTTTACAGAATTATAGTGTAAGGTGCAATATTTATGTCCGTGTCCCATGTTCCATGCAGTGTGTACTTTGTGCTCAACTCAACAGCAACTGTACATTCTAGCTTTATGTGAGGTAGACTTGTTTTTGTAAAGATGACAAACACTGAATTAGCTTTCCCAGTACTTCCAAACTTAAAACTGTGCAAGCAAACAGTGAGTGCAGCATCATTTATAGGCGTGTATAAGAATTGTCAATTTTCCAGTTATGGCTTCTAGTATTCACAAGGCACAAGCGCACTTTTAGCCATGGAAACAAGACTCCCACAGTACATGTACATTGTAGGGATGCATTAAATAATCCACCCTGCTTTTGTCTTGTTGAATGTAATGGCAATCATCTGTGAAAAATGCAGAGAATTACCACACTGTCCTTGTGATAATGGAAATTATATAGGACAGTTCTTTAGTCGTTTGTATCGCTTTGTCCTGACCTCAGTCCTGCCAACACTGCCAATTTGTGACGTTTTTTTTAAATGTTATTTTGTATTGACACGGGTATATGACACGTCCAGGGTACATCATTAAAGTATAGTGTTGCTGAACAGCTATAAATATACAGAAACTCAGTAAAAACAGCCAACTAGTTTGCCTTATTGTTAGGTTTAGCTAATTTTAGCTTTTATATAAATAGGCAAAACTCTGAAGATTTTGGAGGATCTTGCCATGATAAACTTGTTTGCATAATAATAATGAAACTCTGCAGCTTGATAGTTATTTAACGTATTTTGAAGCGAACACAATGGCTGTGTCGTGAGGTGAAAACTGTATTTTAACATATTTTGGTGTTGTCTTTTGAAAAGATAACTAACTATATGGGCTATATTTTCACAGTATAAATGTTATTGTGGATAAGTATTTTATCTACTGTACTTTGAAGCGTACATATTTTGCACAATTGTACTGTAATTTGACTCGTGTACTGCCGCATGCTTTAATGTGAGCTACAGTATGTGTTACTCTCTTGTACAGTTTGTGTACATCTTAAATATTCACTGCCGACATCACTCAGTGTGTTGTATATTCATATGTGATAAAATGTTAAATTGTATTTTTCTGTATATCGTCTCAAGTGAAGTGCACTTTATATAAGACACAATGATTGTCACCGCTTTTCATACGTTCAATAAAATAATATAAAAACAAATTTAAAGCTTTAGGTGTCTCTATTATACTGTATATACTGTATATATTCAGCTGGAACCATATGTGCACACACTTTATAAAAAGACACTTTGGCCTTTTTTTCCTCACTGTGTGACATGAAACCAGAATGTATTTTTTTTAGGTCAGTTAGAACTAGAAAATTATTTATATTTATCAAATGCATGAAGAATGAGAGATTTTCTACACATTTTTTAAATTACTTTTTACAAAACCAAAAGTTTACATACATTTCATTATTATTTGGTAGCATTGCCTTTAAACTGTATAACTTGGGTCAAACGTTTTGGATTTCCTTCCACAAGCTTCTCACAATAGTTGGCAGGAGTTTTGGTCCATTCCTCCAAACAGAACAGGTGCAACTAAGTCAAATTTGTAGGCCGCCTTGCGTGCCTATGCCTTTTCAGCTCTGCCCATACATTTTTAATTGGATTGAGATTAGGACTTTGCGATGACCACTTTAAAACATTGACTTTGTTATCCTGAGGCCAATATTGGCAGTTTGCTTTAGGAATTGTCCATTTGGAAGACCCATCTGCGCCCAAGCTTTAACTTCCTGGCTGATGTCTTGAGATGTTACTGCAACATTTCCACATATTGTTCTTTCTTCATGATGTCGTCTATTTTATGTAGTGCACCAGTCCCTCCAGCAGCAAAACAACCCCAGCATGATGCTGCCACCCCCGTATTTCACAGTTAAGATGTTGTTATCATGCTTCAAAGATTCCCACCTGAGGGTGCATGATGAAGCGCTTTAAACGAAGCTAAAATCAACAGACTGCCATTAGTTTGACATGTTTTGGAGATAATTAATAATTTGTGCACCAAAATGTATTAGGAAACTACTATTGGCTCTAACATAAAGAGGCTGAATATCATATTTTACAGTATAACATGAGGTCATGTGAAGAATACGCCAAATGCCAATGACTGAATATTATTTGCACAATACAATGGCATGTGATAACATAATGTCACATAATCTCGAATATATCACCTGTTACTTCAATGTCAATGTCAGAAATTTTTAACTCAAACGACCACTGGAGGTCGCTCTGTACAAAATAAGTCAAAGCTCCTCCAAGTGTGATATTCTCCACTAGAGGGCAGCACTGCACTGCTGCTGTGTGACGAACCCCAACCGTGGATTTATTAAAATAAATAATAATAATAAATAATGTTTGGGAGGTCAGGAACGTGTGCAGCTATTTGTTGCACCCTTGCCGCTGCTCTGCCTCTCTGTCCTGGCCTGGCGTGCAGTTCTGTGAGTTGATCCCAGGACGCGTCTGCTGTGACTGGAGTAACTCTGTTACATAACAGTCTGCATGAATGAGCCTAGGGGGGTGGGGCGGCCTTTTCAGGGACGCTTTCAGTCACATGATTAGGAATTCTCTTTTTTTTGCTCATAGGCCTTGAAAAGTGTGCAAGCAACGTGATCTCTGAGCTGCCATGTGCGTTTTGGGCCCCCCAAAAAATTTCGAAAAAAAAAGTTTCTAAATAAGCCACCTCAGCTGCTTTCCACATCGGCAACTCAAAATAGCATACCACTTTCTATTTTATTCCTGAAATTTCAAACTCTGAGCATCAGCTGTTACTGCCACAGGATGGGATGGCTGCAGACCTGGAGACTTAAAAGCACCACATGGATGTTTGAACAATCATGACTTAGTTTGGTGTCCATACATTATGAAGAACATTTGACAGTGAGCTGCAGTTCCTCAGACCAGTCAAAAAAACAAAATTGGTGCTGCACAGGTGCGGTGCTTTCCATCAGTCCAGGGAGGTAATTACTTGGGGCCCTCATGCCAGTTGGGGCCCTGGACACATAAACTTTAAAGGAAAAAAAATCAACAGACTCACAAAAGCTGACGTTTGCGCTAGTTGGACAGCAATAAAAGCCATACTGTTGACTTAAAGAAAAAAAAAACAGGACTAATTTCATGCAGGATTTTGCAAGAATACTTAATCCAAGGTGAGAGTCATAATAAAGGTAGCTCTAACTGATTTGTCGAGTGCAAAAACTACTAGCTGTGGGACTCCAGACAGGCGCTCTAATCTAAAATAAGTCGGAGTGGCTGAGTGGGCTGTAGTGTGAGGAGAGATGAGCAACAGGAATCAACGCCACCGAGCTATTTTTAAACCCAAACTGGAAGCACATTTTTGAGCTCAGGGGGAAAATCGGTAATGGATGTCCCTCGCTGACATTCAGTTGGTGAGCACACAGTCAGTGTACATTGGCCCTTGTGTTTTTGGGAGAGGGGTGGGGCGGGGGCTGGCCCGTACTGTGCAGCTGATTGGTCGGGGTGCAAAAGCTGCTCATTGTTACATCATGTCCTCCACAACAAACTAAAACAAATCTGACAACAGCTGGCACATGAGCCCAGAGCCTCAATAATGTAGCGGTGTGGGTCTAAATTTAGCCGAGATCCACAGCAGTTACATGTGAGAACAACTGTCCGATTGGGAACCTTGTGTTTACAACTCTACGTGCTTTTTCAAGTATTATATGGATTTGATAATAATAGGAACTGCCATATCATTTTAAATATTTTTGAGCCAATTTACAACAACACGACATCACCGGCCAATGAAGGGCAGCAGCGTCTTTACTTTCCCTGTGAACTGAGAAGAGCAAGTCCCAGCCCCCATGTGCACCTTCATCAGAGGGACCAGAGAGAGCATCCTGACCAGCTGCATCATTGAGTGGTACTGTGCCAGCTCTGCATCCTGCTGTGAGCCTCCAGCGCATGTGGGAGCGTATGAAAAAATAATCTATTCAGGATTCATTCACTCCACTCTTCTCACCTGCAGAGCCTTCAGCATTGTGTCTCTGGTGTGCAGCCACAGGCCACGTTCCAGCTTCATCCACCGTGGCTGTCAGGAAGCTGAACTCTCTCCCTTCCCAATGGTCCACTCCAGCCCTCCATACTCCGCATGCATTGAAACTTTCTATAGAGCTGACGTACACTTGACACTGAAAAATGTATAGTAGACAAGAGGTTGACAATTTCACAGATAGTGCCGGTCTGGACAAACGGTTCCAGCATAAACGTGTTCAGTTAAATACTCACTGTCATACATTTTTATAAACAATTATTTTCTTCTGCACTTTTTGGGCAATTAAATGCAAAACTAGTACTCACTGATGTCATCTTTGATAAATAATAAAATACAAATACAGAGTCCAGTGCAATGTAGTTTTCACTGTTTGTCAATGACAGTGAGCTGAAGTGATAGCTTGGCTTCCAGGTGCACACACCTCATTTAACAAAGGCCTTTGGATTAGTATCTGAAATATTCAACAGGATGAACATACAGTAGGGCTGCACAGTGGAATATTTTTCTGACACAAATTGTGACAAAGAGATAATTTGGAGATCGTTCTGGAGTGGATCAGTGCTGTCGCAGCTTTATGCCTAAATCAAGACACACTACGTTGATTCCTACTAGCACCAAAATGTGATAGGCAGATTAAACCATTAACAGTGAAGTGTGAAGCTACTCAGGAGGCGTTCGCTCCACATGAAGTGAACCCTGGTGTGCTTTGTTTGTGCAGTCACTCTATCTAATATCAACATTAATTATTTGCATTTTATTACCTAATTCCTATACATTTCCAGATTTGAGATAAGTTGGCAAATGACAAAAGTGTAAGAGTGTAATGTGCCATAGTTAAGACACAGGACACGCACTCATATCAAATATCTTTTTAATGTTGAAAATGAATGTCACATAGCCACAAACACAAACAGCTTTGAGCAAAGATGCCATTCTTCTGATTGTGCCATGAACGATTTGTCACAGAGAAAAAAAAAACAACAACAACAAAGACATACAACAACCGTGCCCATTGGAAACCAACCCTGTGACCCGCATTTTCACACATCACTCAGCTTTACATTCAACACTGTGCTAGGCCAAAGGACATGGCTGCTTCGAAACGGGAAGTGGCTTTGCTGCTTGAACGGGGTCTCTCTCTTTCTCTCTCTCACATTGGCTAACTAGGGCCGGCTTGTGCGCCACTGCAAAAAAGTCACCGTGGAGGGTAGCTGTGGGAAGCAAAGTAAACAAGAGGGGACCTTTTGACAACGACGCTTTCCTTGGCAACATTTTCTTGAAATTGATACACAAGATCTGTTTTGGAAGCACCAACTTGACTTTACTTTGCAACATAATGATTCTGAGGTCAGCCTGTCCCCTCTTGTTTGCTCGAGCATAATACACATAGTTATTATACATTGGCCTGCTGATGATTCAAGCGTGGCTCTTGATTTCATGCTAGCTTTTCTCTATTGACATAAACCAAGTGCAGTGAGTATTGAGTCCACAGAGCCACAGTTTTTGTTACAATGATGACTCTCAGTTAGACACGCATTCACCAAATTCATCATCTATGTCACATTGCAAGAGTTTTCAGTCATCTGGCATTGGCAACTTGGCACCAAAAGAGCTAAGTGCGTTAGTTGACCGCTTCAGTTCACTACTCTTGGATTCCTTGCTTGAGACGAACCACTTCCTCAACTCTGGCACAAAACAGTTTAATGAGGTATGAAAAGTTGTATTCATATTTTTTTTGTATATTTTCTGTATATTCTTTGTATTGTGAGGCATTTTTCCATCAATATTATTGTCACAACATTAAGATAAATGGAACAGGTTCATACACTGTAAGATGCGATTAATATTTTAGTCAGTTACAGACTAAAGATGGGCCTAGAGTGATTTTTTCCCCGGCCCCTATCAAGAGAAAGTACAGTAATACCCAGCGTATAGCAAGTGATACAGCCCAAGCAACAGTGGAGATGGGTACGCGTGGTTCACTTTCAGGTCAGCCAGCATTGCGTAACACATGTAATATAACAATCAATTTATTGTGAGAAAGATTTACAGGATTGTCCATCAGCAGTTAATTGTTAATAAAAAACTAGTGATCTGCCAGATTTTACTGATACAAATTTGAAAGATTGGAAGGGACTCCATATCTGTGTGGTTTTCTGTGAGAAGGATTGTGATTGTACTTGATAAGAAACCGCAGCACAAGAATAAGAAAAAAACGCAGTTTCTTGTGTGCACTTACATGCTACATAAAGTAGGTTGGTGCTCAAGCCTTTTGATCACCACGTGTGGTTATTTCCTAAATCTAAAGACTAATTCACACCAGAAGCACGTCTTATGTGAGATGCTCATCCATGACCGCTTATATTCTTGGATACCCCACCAGCCTTGAAAAACAAAAGAGCAGGAGCTCTGTCCCTCAAGACATCACTGCGTGGGCAGTTCACCCCTCAACACAAAACCCCCTTTGGTCAAAGCATGTCCCAAGCTCACGTAGTACATCTCAAACATGACCCTTGACAAATCCATTGTCTTGTACGTCCTGTATTGTTCAGATTAACATTGAAGGAGACAATCAGAGTCAGGTCGAGCTCTGTCCTTCTCCCTCTGCTCTTCAGCAGCTTTATTGCTGCTGCCTACTATGTTTTTGAAAGGGAGTTTTTATTGTTCATTGAGCAAAAGGAAATGAACAGGAGGTGTTCAACCCCTGACATCCTGTAGTTGCTCTGGTGTGAATTGGTCATTAAACGGGCTCAGCTGAAAGTGGACTGAATCACGACCCTCAATGGACAATTGAACGAGTCACCACTGCACAGATGATGGTCTGAAAGTGCATATACAGCCATTTCTCACAGTAAAGCATCAACACAGATAGACAGACATTCACTTACCAAGAAACTCAGATGCAAATTTAGAACAACAAAGTACTAATCATAAAAAAAGTATTTTTTTACACTTCTCGTGCTTTACATCTCTTCCAAGATGTCAATCCGTTTCACACATTGTTTCAAAAACATACTGAAAAACATCTCCTCAGTAGCAGTCTGTCTTACAGCCGGAATTCAATCCCATCTGCCAACTCATCTGTCCCAAGAACAAGCTGAACGACAAACAACTTGGTTCACAAAAAGCAATATCAACAACATCAAAAACAACATGAGTGTGGGACTTCACGCCATGTCTTTGATCGTACTATTTGCCTATTTTACATTCCACGTACGGATAGATTCCTGCAGGGATTGTCTTCTTTCTCCACCAAAGAGTGCTCCTGTACGTTTGTATGGGAATGGTAGTTCAATGGAGAGAGATCTAAAGCAATGGTAGCATTAGAAACGAACAGAGTCAGCGAGGGTGTAGACTAGGAAGGTACGGAGGGGGCGGGGTTGAGGATGAATTCCCTGGGTAAGAGTTTGCTCGAGTTAACTGCTCAGAAGAGTTTGGAGTACTATGTCATGGAACAGCAAGTTCACATTTGAGTTTATTGTAAACGTTACATTAAAAGTGTATAAAGGCTATGGAATAATTCAACATGAAAAAAACCTGCAATCCTTTATGAAAGTTAATTTATACAGTTATATGTGTACAAACAAACCATGAAGTCCTTTGTTTATAGAAGGAGTATATTATCATTATGACGACCAGGAGTATGTTTCATCGTGTGTAGTATTATGAGAAGCTTGTACTGTGTGGTTAAGGAGAAGGGGATGACTTTTGGTCTGTCTCTCTGCTGGTGCTGCTAATCATGACTGAAGGCAGTGCGCTCTGTGCTGCTGGTGTGAATTCTATTAAAGTGATCATTTGGCTGAAGGAGACAAACAGACTGAGAGTGAGCTGCCAGCTCAAACCGTATTAAATCAGAGCTTTACGTGGAACATTCCCAAGAGCTGTATAACGAAAAGACACTTTCTTCACTTTGTAAATCTCCAGGCCAACAATTAAGAGAAACTGTTGGTGCACTATTGCTACAGAGGACCAGCTCCTTTAAACTAACTCTGTGTTGAGAAAATCTCTTTTTAGGGTAAAAGGAAATCAAAAACAATATAAAGTATTTTTAAAATTAAAATTAGCACTTTGATCAGCTTTTAAAACGCCAATACAGACCAAATATGACATTTCCGTAGACACCAGTGGTTCTTGAATGTTCCATGTAGAGCCAGCATTTTGTTCATATACAGTAAATGTTGCTAATGTCGGCTAATATCGGCTAACTGTAGTGAGTCATGGTAGTAAGGCAAACAAACGTCATAAAGCACAATGACAGGAGTTTAGATGATCTGTGTGATCCGACTTGAGCTGGCAGAATTCAGCGAATGAGGTGTAATGCACATACAGAACTCTATAATTGCTGAATATATTAGGAGAATAAATATCTGCTTCTTTATCCTGTATAATATACATCTGTAGTGAATTCAAGACCTCTGGGAGGCACATTACTAAGCCAGCAGTTCCCTGAGCCATGACCTGCCCAGCATGGCTCTCATTCACAGTGATAGAGTGCAGTGGAGACAGGTCTGCTGCACTGCTTCATCATCCTATTGCTGAGTGCTGCTGTGGATCCCTGCGCTAACCCTGCGACAGAAACGCAAACACTGAGGTGCTCACAGAACGGTCCAGAGAGGAGCCACACTGAGACTTAAGACTGCTGAGACAGGCAGGTCAGGGGCCGTGTGAAAGGGAGGGGCTGAGGGATACAGACATTGTGGTTTTAGTGCAACAGAAAAACCTGATCGTTTCTTAGAGTGGATGGCATATCAGATATGGTTGGTGGAATTCAGCAGTGTTGATTTATGTTTAGGGTTAGGAAGGCGCTGGGAGCGTCTATCACTGACTTCACGTTCATTTCTGCTTCATTGTTCAACAGAGTTCTTCTGAGGGAGTTTATAATTTCACCCTTCCCTCTTTCAGATGAAGTTGAATCTGAGTGAATACTGTGGAGGTCTTCCAGTCACCACGACAGTTTGTTGGCCTCATGCGATTAGAGCAAAATGGCTTCCGCTGGCGTCCCACATTCCAGCTGTTCATGGCCTTATGTTCAGTCGGCGCACTGCGATGTCACTGGGTGCTCCCTGGCCTTGACGAGGAGCGTCAGAGGAAACAGAGAAGGGTGGAGTTGGTCCCATGGGTCAAGGGGATGTCCCAGGGGGATGTCCCAGCGCAGAGCTGGTCCATGGCCCGCTCTGTGGGATTCGGAGCTTAGATGCACTGCACTGATGTGGACAGGTGAGGTAGACTGTAGCTTTATGCTGGGACAGGAAACACGGAGGCACCACGCACACCTCCACCATCAACCCAGACTCAGCCAATCAGGAGACAGCAGAGGGTATAGGAGGTGGGGCTAACATAAGGACACACAGATGGAGAGGAAGCGGTGCAGCCCGTGGTTGTTTTGGAGCAGGACTGAGGTAATACACCCATATGAATGAAACATAAAGACAGACACGAGTGAGGTAATCAGGCAGAGGTATGTGAACAGAGGTATTCTAGCGGGATCTACTCTTGAGCATCATATTGCACCTTCTACTGTATGTAGAATTTAGCCATACAGCTGAATATCTTAATATTCTCAATTATATATATTTTTAATTAATCCTTCTCATTGACTGATTTAAATTGCTCAGTGGCAGAGCTTATCAGTGGATTCCACAATTTGCAGTTTTATTTAGATGAATTTTTTTTTAGTTTGAATAGTTTTCCTCTTTTCACAGCGCTGCAACACTGTTAATTCAAACATAATCTAATATCTACTGCTATAAAACTCTGCCATCACTGTGGCCAATTTGTTAATCTATGCCACAATCCACTGCTATTCTAATGTTGTGTTTTGTCATATCTTGAAATATATCAATCTTAATGATTTGGTGCAAACACTTTGTCATTCTTGTATAAAGTGGAGCCTATATGTTGACATGGAGACTGAACACAGCGCACAGAGGTAAAACTGGGTGCACACACACACACACTGTACATGTGATGGAACAGAGGAGGTAGGACGGCAACACACACACACACACCAGTACATGCGGCTGTGTCCGAGATGACAGGCTCCCACAGATAGACAAACGCGCTTGTAGTATTGGGTGAGAGTTGCTGGGTGTTGGAGACATAGGCCAGCCTTGTATTTGCATTAGTAAAGACGAGGGTCCACACTCTTGGGTTTGCATGTGGCTTGCATATTGTAAAACATGGCAGTGTGAATGGACCGGACATCCCTGTATACTACTGTATGTGAGTACACTGCAAAAAGGGAATCTATTGTTGTCAATTTACTGGATTTTAAAATACTGGCTGTGTCTAAAGGTCCAACTTAAAAAAACAAACTGCAATTAGTACTAACAAAATTCAAGTTACCATCTTGTATTTATGGATGAATATTAGTCACTTGTTTTATCTAACATGTACTTAAAGCTAATGAAGAAAAAAGACTGTATTATTTGTTAATGTAGGCTCTCTTTCTGTTCTCTTCTTTTTCTTGATGTGATCTACCGCTTTATTGATCATTTAACAGCTTAAGCTAAAGGTAAGCAGGCAACATTAGTGGCTGTTCACAGTAATGGATTAAGTGGTTTATTCACAATCCAATGCAAAAGGAGATTAAAATGACGACAAGACTGTGTCAAGTTTTGTTGCTGTAACTATCAAAGCATTGTGGGTTCATTTTGAGTGCACTACTTTACAGCACTATAGGGAATAGTATGGACATTCAGACACAGCCATCAATCTTTAAAAAACACTGTAGGTGAGAGAAAGGTCCATCCAATTTCAAGCTCAGAAAAGATTGTTACAACTGAGCCGTCATTTAAACTCATGTGTACCTTCCGTTTTTGCAGTGCACCCCTCTGATCGCGGTGGTTGTGTTGTTGTTTCGTTGTCGTAAGGTCCAGGCCTGTGGTTTTACAGTTAGACTTCCTGGTCCTCAAAGACCTCCAGGAAGAGCGGTGGGAAAAGTTCGTTTGGACACTCCACCTTCATGTGGAGGAAGCGCGAGGCGTGGCACGCTCCGATCATGCGCAGGTCCGTGACCTTCATCAGCAGCTTGGGCCAGAAGTGCGGAATGTTGTGCTTTCTGTAGTTGATGTAATGCTCAAACGCCAGCAGGAAGCCCTCCTGAACCTGCTCGATCTTCTCCACACTAGTGAGCCCCGAGCGGTCTGCAACAACACAGACAGAAAACTAAGATGGAGTCTTTAAAGGACAGACAGCTAATGTTACATTGAATAGTGTGGAATGTACTTTCTAAAAAGTGTTCACAAATATGAATATTACAATGCAAAAAATGTATAGTGATTTGTTGATATAAATTAACAAACATTGCAATTTTGTAACTGTCACCACAAAATGACTAAGTTTAAATCTTTTTCTTTTACAGCAAGTGAAATATGATGTACATACTGTACTGTATAAGTTTATTCTTTTTGGAAAGGAACATAGTTGCTTTTAAAATTCTTGTGATTATTCTGATAAAGTTCTGCTGGTTAATTGCTCGCATTCAGATTGAAAAGCAGAGATTATGCTGTTTATGATACTGGGCACATTTTTCTGGGCAGGAGTGAAATGTTGATGTGCATGAGACTAACAACTGAGCTGCTAAAGAAAGTGGTCGGAGCTTTAAACCGTGCAGCCTGTCCTCATTACATTATTGATGTGTTAAATATTTCACTGGGTATTTGCAAGGATCATTAATTCTTGTCTTACATACAACTGCACGAGAGTATAGAATTTCAACACCAAAAATACAGTAGATTATAAAAATGTGTTGGTTGTGAACAGTCTCTAAGTGGTACATGTAGACCTGGGGTCCTTAAACTACGGCTCGCAGGCCAAATCCGGCTCGCCAGATGATTTAACCCGGCCCCTGACTTGTAGAGCACAAAAAACTCTAGCCCATTCCTTTGCGGAGTTATTTTTTAAACTAAATATCCAGTATACTCATTCCAGCCACTAGGGGCAACTTAAATAAATAAAAAAGTTCCACACGTGTCCAGCAGAGGGCACTGACATAATAAGAGATCAGGATGAACAACACATTATAGCCACGTGGTAAATGAAGCTTACTACCACAGTGTGGAGTGAAGGAATAATGACTAGTGTGCTTTGAGAAACTTGTGACACAGGCTTGTAAAGCACAATACAAGTGTAAGCAGTTATTACTTTGGTCAGATTACGCAATGATGTTTTATTTGAAAATAAAAATGAATGTAATACCTGTGGTATTTCAAATTAAAACAAAGTTTGAAGACTTGATTACAATTTTTACAAACCACTACAGCTAAACAAATATGTGCCTGGAATCAAATGTTGGTCTCGTGGATATAGTAGTGGGAACTAGCAATCTCTACTTCACAATGAGGCCTGCTGCATTTTGGTCTAGGTGACACAATTCTATGTTATAGCCAACCCGGCCCGGCCCCCCATCACAGTCAGGAATGATAATGTGGCCCCCAGGGAAAAGCTGCGAGGACCCCTGATGTAGAATTTTGCGCCACAGTGATACATAAAATAGTATTTTTCCTTGCATGCTGTGCTATTACAGACCTGAGCTCATCAAGAGCACGCCCTGCATCAGCGCCACCTCCGTGTCGTCCAGGTTGAACTGGGCCAGACTTTTGCCCAAATCAAAGATGGCGTCCGACACCACCCCCAACCCGCCGTTTTTCAGCTGCTCCCTCTTCACTGCCATCTCTCCACTCAGCGTCAGGGTCTCGCTCTCAGGGTCGTAGCGTACGGCGGCCCGCAGGGACATAATCTCCATACAGCAGCCCTTCAGGAGGATGATCTGGTCCTCACAGGGCAACTACAAGACAATATTTCATACGTTTTTAACTTTAAATACATTAATATGCAACTTACAAGACTGGAAGTTTTTCACTCATGCATTGATCAAAGTCCTGTGAGGTATACCAGAAAGTCTCCAAAATGTTCTTCACCAGGCTTATTATGATCATCTGAACACTTTACTGGATGTCATTAAGGGCATCTAATAACTAGCGTCATATTGCTAATAGCTGTACTGCTAATTTACAATTTACAAGATTGACAAACAAATCTCTCAGCATGGGCTCTTCAATGTGAGGGTCAGCGATACAGCGAAAATCATTAAGTTTACCTGACATATATAATGATATTGCCCCCAAAATCTATATATTATGAAATTTCACAACAAAAAGATACATTTAATTTATTACAAAAATTACCACAAACGGTACGCTGCAGAAGTATTAGCAAAATGTCTTGTGGTCAGTTTAAGGGTCTGAAAAACAAGACCCTTTCCCGCTGTTCGTCCTTTTCTATGGACAGGGCAACAGTGCTGCCAGTGTTCCTCCATCTGAAAGACTTTTCCCCAAGAACTAACTGCACTCCAGTCCTTAACCCTAAACCCATCTATAGATGCTGATTATTTTCAATGTAGAAATGAAATGCAAACAGCAAATGAGTCCAAAACCTTTTACAAATAAATGAGTTTTAATTGATTGACACTATGTAAAAAAAGAAAAAACTGAATGAAAATGATGTGTAGCTTGTAATAAGCTGGACTGACATAATTTAAGAATGTCAGAATAAGCCACTGATGTAAAGTTGTAAAAGCCACAAACCTTGAAAAAGTACTGGCAAGTGTGAAAGAAACTGAATAAATTGCTAAAAAAAAATACATATTTTAAAGCCATTGACTAGGCAGCTCAAAACACTGTATCATCCCCTGCAGTCAATACTAATACATAAAACATCTAATGAAGGTGGAGATGTGCAGCACGTGGCCCGTCTTCCCCTCGAAGGTTCCACTAGTGTTTCATCATTTTTTACAGGCAATCCGAGTGTGTCTGCAACCCGTCCTCTGTGATCGCGGTCCCTCGACATGCTTTACGTAACCGGCAAGTCTCTACAAAATACATGACGATACAACACTCGCGCACCGGGGGCAGGAGGCGCTGACGGAGGAGTGGCTGTGAGTGAGACACACGCTAACGAGGGAGCAGTGGAGCAGGAGCGGGCTAATGACTGTTGGAAGTCATGTCAGCGACTGAAACAGGGAGCACCCCATGAGTAGAGCTTGTTAGCGCGTTAGCAAAGGAGTTACACTTTAATGCGGCTCAAAGAAGTGAAGCTAATGAGAAGATGCTTATCAGGCTGGTACTTTCTATTTTGTGATTTCTTTATTAAAAAGCAAGCTTAAAAGTGACAACAAGGAGACAACAACGCAAGGACAAAGATCCGTATAGATCAGTTTTGTAGGTCTCTTCATGGTCTAGCACCAAAGCACATCTCTGACTGGTCCCAGAGTCTCAAAAACAGGCTGTGTTTGAGTTTTATGCAGCTAAAATCTTCCTGAAGATTTAAAGGGACTATACAGAGTTTAAAAATGTTAAAATTAAGTATTTTCCTCCCCCGACATGTTCCAGCCATGTCCTAATGTGTAGAATGAGCCCAGACATGTTCACCACAACTGCCTCTAAAATCCTGCACTGTCACTCAAAAAGATGTCACTTCGGGCCCGAATTGCCGTCATGCACGAGCTTAATATAGAAGGTGCAGTTACACATATGGCCTGACGTGGCAGTAGTGAGTATAAAATGGCCAACTTGCATCCAGCCCCTTTAAAACAGGCCTCAACTCTTCCAACGTTCAAATCCAGACTGAAAACTGTTGTATTTCGCTGTGCAAATGGAAACTAAAAGTATTCAATCGGCACAACTCACTTGTACATAACTACTCAAAGACATTCAACAAATAGACCCTTTTCACAGTGTGCAGCCAAAGGAGCACTTGAACATACCTCGGAAAACATGGGGAGCTTCTTGGCGAAGTCCACCACGCGAGTGATGGCTGGAGTCATGATCTTTGTGAACTCACTGAAGGCTTCCAGATCCACCTTGTCCCCATCTGACGTGGGCACCATGGACCCCTGGCCGATGTCTTCCGGCTGGAGGCAACAAAACCAAATGGTAAAATACTATACCATACCAGTTTTAGCATCTGTCGACAAGATAAGTGTCACAAACTCTGCCTCGGGAGAAGTTACATGTTTTGTAGTAAAAACGTGAGCTTTCAAGTCAATACAAGGCATTGCATTTTTTGATATTTTGGTCATTTACCAGGATTTTTTAGCTCTCCATTGTTCTTAAATCAAGATAATACACTCAGATAAAACAGCTACATGTACGTAAAAGACTTTGTTTGTAGATTTGTCAGTAGTGATTTAAAAGTATGAAGTGACACAAGTTCTTTAAACTGAAACACAGAAGGTCCTGAGAGTGGACAAGAGGGACAAGTCCAGCAATACTTTTATAAATCAAAAGATACCAATGTTTCAATCTACAAAACAACAAAGAAGACCAGCCCCCGAGCGTACAAGACACACTGATGAGTCAACGACCTTATGTTTGTAATAAAGTGCAATGCACACACGCAAAGAATCAGTGGAGGCATTCATATGTATAACATCACAATTGTCCAAAACAGGCATCAAAGCAGCAGTCAAGTTTAATATTTACGCACATAGCCATCATTCATTTTGGCTCATTAACCATGAATTATAAATACGTCCATGGGGCTTGATCATGGTCATATTGACAAACCTTTGGGCAATATTTGTGAGTGCACAGATTGGTTGGTTATGTTCTCAGCAGAACTGATCATAAATGTTGTAAAACAAACTTAAACACTTGTAACAAAATGCTAACAGGGTTTTATAACTGGGCGACAGTTTGTAAGTTTCCCTCACTGCAAAACGCTACAAATATCTCACTGGGACTTTCCCGGTTAATTAAAGATTGGATAAAGAAATGAAATGTTGATGTTGAAATTGCACACCGCTTTCTCCACACAGATAATGACTAAAGTGTGACGCTTTCATGAGTTCACAGTCGCCTAAAAGTACCATCAGATTAATCTGAAGTGAAGAGAAGAAGCTTACAGTCTGGAACCAGTTTGAAAAACCACAGCTAAGGAACAGAAGGAGAGTGATTGTTTTTTGAGTTTGGGGTTCACAACGACGCGTTCACAGCTGCAGTGAAGGTGGTTCCTATTAATGTCACAGCTCATGATGGAACGAGAACCTGTGCGGATGCAGTCAGGAAACCGCTTGGGGCCAAACTTCAACGCAGGCGCTTCACTCAATCGCCCGAGGAAGAGAGGGGTTCATCAAAAGAGCGCGACATTAAAGGCTTCCTCCGTGCTGCCCTGCGATTGGTTCTATCAACTCCCAAAACAGTATTCCTACGGGTATCCGCTTAAAACGCACAGTACAACTTTTTCCCTCCGTGGATAAGTTGCTTGGTAACGGTCACCTGACCTTTGCGCCAAAACGTGCGCTCCCATATGGTGACGTATATGTGAACAGATAAAAGGCACGGGCTTAAGAGTCTGAAGCAGCAAAACAATTGGGCATTTGAGGATAACAGAATACTGAAGAAACGGCTGCTGCGATCCACAAATAATAGATGTAAGAGTTAAAAAAAAGAAAAAAAAACGGTGTTGTTTCTGATTCAATATTGCAGCTTCATCTGTTCTTTGGAGCAAGGTGACTGCTTTCATTCCACAGCCTTGAACATATTTTCTAAAACAGGTTTTATATAATAAAGTATCCAAAAAAGAGAGAGTAACATTTTTCTTTTTAACCTCTTAAAGGGACTATACAGAGTTTAAAAGTGTTAAAATTATGTATTTTCCTCCCCCTACTGTTCCAGCAATGTCCTAGTGTGTAGAATGAGCCCAGACCTGTTCACCACCACTGCCCCTAAAATCCTGCACTGTCACTCAAAAAGTTGATACTTCGGGTCTGAAGTGCGTATGGCCTGAGGTGGCAGTAGTGAGTATAAAATTGCCAACTTGCATCTAGCCCCTTAAACAGAGTGTATTTTGTCCAGCTTGGCTTTACCCAAATCTAAAAGCTCCTTGAAAAAAACGTCAAAATAGAGACGAAAACGAGAATGAAAACGCAGCAAAAAAGTAGCAAAAGTGCGACAAAAACAAAACTAAAGAATGATCAAAAAGCAACATCAAAGCCACAAAATAATGACTAAAAAGTGACAAAAATGCGATGACGACTGAAGAAAACATGACAAAAACGTGTCAAAAAAGCAAGAAAAACACAACAAAAAAACGTTGAGAACACGACAAATAAAAGTGATAGAAAAGAGACGAAAACATGATAAAAAAGTTATGATCTTAGCTTTGAAATGAAGGCGTTACACTGGCCTAAAGGCATTGAGACATCAGGCCGAACTGGAGAAAATGTGCTCCGTTAAAGTGGGGGTTAAGAGGTTAAGCCCCACTTTAACCGAGCACATTTTCTGGTCAGCTACACCCAAATCTAAAAGCTTCTTAACTGGGGCTTACAGCATATAGGCCAGTGTAACACCTCATTTAAAAGCTAAGACCTACAAAAATGATCTAAGATTTTTCCTTGCGTTATTGCTGCCTTAACGTCACTTTTTCATCGGATTTTTGGTGCTGTTTTGTCACTTTTTTGACGCTTTTTCATCACTTTTTTGTCGCCTGCTTTGTTGCGTTTTTGTTGGTCTTTTGATGCTTTTTTCAAGAAGCTTTTAGATTCCGTTGAAGTTGAACTGGAGAAAATGTGATCGCTTAAGGCGGGGGTTAAGAGGTTAAAGTCACATTTTGTATCACTTCACATATATTACGGGTGTCTTCACTGTGTGTAAACAAACAACAAGTGTGGACTTTCCAAACAATTTTAAAAAGACATTCATTGTGATAAAAAGTTCATGTTGAGTCTGAAACATCCAAATAGACCTTTTCCTTGGATTATTATTATTATGTTCTGTGGAGCAGTAGGCAACAGAGCAGCTCTTCTACACTGAAATGAATAGCTTTCCCCACAAAGGGTTTGTATCATATTGTATCGACCAGTCACCAGTGTCTTTATGCAGATGTACCATGAATTTCCGCTTCTGTTTCCAGCTGGCCCCCTGCGCGTTGGTGTTCCTGTGGGCTTCTGTGACCATCCTGATGAGCTCCCACTCTGAGCTGTCCGGCTCGGGCCTCGTCTGCAGCATCCGCACCATCTCTTCCTTTTTCCTCTTCTCGCGGTTCTGTTCGATCAGCCGCCGCTTGGCTACGCGCTTCGAGTCGTCCAGCACCACTGAAAACATAATGTACAACCGAAATTACAGAGGGGAAGGACTTTTGTTCTGGAGACACTTCTAATGAAATAAATCCAGTCACACAGAAAGAAGGAGACTTTTGGCTGCTTTTCCAGGAGATAAGTTTTGGCTAACAAATGCAAGAAACAGCGCCAGTGTTTCAGCGTAGTGTTTGTTGCCCAGAGATGGAAAACACGTCCTCAACAACTCATCAGAGTGTTTTATCCTCTGCACAACTTCACTGCAGTGCTACATAATTCCAGGTTTTTGAAACACCAGTACTTACTTTATCACTGCTCTACAATCCACAAAAGACACGTCACAACATAACAAGAAACTCATTCACCTCACCCACCTGAATACAGCACATTTCTCCAGTTTGTCGTTGCCCAAATCTAAGGCCGTTTTCACACATGTTGCAGCGCCTTGTAGGTCGGCCCGAGACCACCCTACTTCCAAAAGCATTTACTCCAAAGTTGATTCAGTCCATGCTCACCAGACGCTGTCACAAAAACGCGAGTGCACGAGATCTGACTGCCGTGCGTGTGCGCGCATCCAAACAGGGCGATGTGTGTGTGTGTGGGCGTGTGTGTATGTGTGTGCGTGCGTGCCCAAAACCTGCTCAAACACGAGCCTCTAATCAAACGCGCTGCTCCGACTGATTTATCCTCCGTGTGAGTAAAAGCGAAAATGAAACTACAACTTAACGAGCGCATGGCCTGCACTGCTAGTTTTTTTTCTTTTTTTTTTTCTTTGCTGCTGTGCCATTTGTTTTCTATTCTGCTTTCACGTATTGTGAGCCCAGAGGTACATTTTATTCTAAAGCAGCTTTGAACGCATTGCCAATTTTATTGTAAGGTTATAAAACGATCATTAGGCTATTTCAGTTCAAAACCTACTTATTATTTTTTTTATTGTACACTACCGTGATGCACCAAACCACGGGTCCTGCACCGTGAACCAAACCGTTAAAGCTGAACCCCTAATATTTATCCATAATTATTCCACTGTCTCTTGAATCCTGTTCCCCAAGTTTAGCAAAAATATTGTCGTAGTTTATAAGAAAGGAGTACGGGTGCATCAAACACTCCTATTGCAGTTTGTTTGAAATTGTTTTTTGCTCATTTGTAGTGGCCATAGTTTTTGGAATGGGTTGGGAATCACTGGTCTACAGCTGAACTGTGTGACGGGTTGGACATTTCTTTGTAATCACTCATCATCTCAGAATATCAAATGTGGAGACTAGCAAGGCCCGGCCAAAGGCCGGGTCTCAGCTAGTAAATATATAAATAAATAAATAAAATAAAGATCAAATTTGCAAAGAATAATAAGTGCATTTATTTATTTACATACTCATTTATTTATATATTTATTTATTTTTGTATTTATTTATTTAAAGTTAAAGAATCAAAATAGCCACACAAAACGAGACGAAAAGGAGGATGAAAACGATTTTTAAAAAAGCCACAAAAACGTGAGAAAAAAGTCACCAAAAAAAATGACAAGAAAGCAATGGAAAAAGTGGCAAAAATGTGACAAAAGAGTAACAAAAAAGTGATAAAAATAGATGAAAAAAAAAAAGTGACGACCACACGGCAACAACGCAAGGAATAAGATCCGTTTAGATCAGTTTTCACTGTCAAATGAGACGTTACACTGGCCTGCAGCTCTCAAGTTAAGACACTTTTAGATTTGGGTAAGGATGTTCGAACTGGACAAAATGGGCTCAGGTGAGGTGGGTGTTAATAGGTTAATGAACCTAATTCAATCAAAAGTAACACCACAGAGGAAAGCTTCCAGTACAAGACCTTCATACACACAATACACGTGTAACACATATAGTCATCATGATTTATTTCTGATAATGATTGGACTTTGATTGATTTACCTCATATGATGGCCTAATGTTAAGACGAGTTCTGCCTGACCGGCCAATTTCCTAAACATATTTCAAAAGCAGTGATGTGAATACTAAGTCCAGATGTTGAGGGAATAGATTTTGTGACTCCACAGGAGCGATGTAGTGTGATATCACCAGTTCCCTGTGGTCTGTTCAGATTACAAGATTTTGCCGCCATTAAAAGTTGCAGCCTCATTTGTGGTGATGTTCAAATCTGGAGATACAGTATTGCTGCATTTAACAACCGCAGGAAGAAAAGAGCGCAACAAATAGTACTTGGACATCATCCTCATTGTTGATACCACAAAGTAGAGTCGTTTCATTTCTGTGCTTTTACGCTCGTTTAAAAGCGGTTGCTCTGATCCGCCATTAGACAGGCTCTGTGGTGATGTGGAAAATTAACAAGGACTTTCACAGAATGTGCATTTTGTTGTTCGCAGAATAAGTATTTCTTATGAATCCTGAGGACCAGTGTGAAAGAGAGGAGCGACTCACAGTCCATGGCCATGCCCACAGTGATGCACTTCTTGAAGCGGCACAGCTGACACTGGTTTCGAGTGATCTTGTCGATAATGCAGCAGCCTTCATATTTACACGAGTAGGCAGGGTGAAGATTCTTCTGAATGGTTCTGCGAAAGAAACCCTGAGCCACAGGAAGAAAGAACAGATTAAGCTTTGCCTAAAGACTCAAAAACAGCTAAAACTGTTGGTAGAACAAGTGTATTAGGGGGTCTCATCACGCGGCTGCTGACTGCATGAATGTCAAGTGTAGTTAGGTAATGAGGAGCCAGCGTGACACAAGTCTCGGACGGAGCGTAGAAACAAGACAGCTGCGGCTCTTGTGAGCAGATTCTAACAGTATCTGTGCAATAATGCATTCAAGCTTAATACTTTATTGACTAGCTAGTTCATAAGATGGAAAAGGAAGATTACAGTGCAGAGAAAAGGTTAGTACACCGTCTGGGATTTCTCACATTTCTGCCTAAATTGGTCACTAACTGTGGTCTGATCTTCATGAAAATCACAGGAATGATTGAATAGTGTCTGCTTAAACTAATACCACCCAAACATTTCCATTTGATCATATTTTTATAGGTCACAACATGTAAACATTCACAGGAGAGCGTGGAATAAGTAAGTACACCGCCTGAATCCCACTGAACTGCAGCAGTTTTGTGAAGAGGAATGGTTCAAGATTCATCCTGATCATTGTGAGCGTCTAATCTGCAACTACAGAAAAGCAGTTATTGCTGCAAAAGAAGGATCAGCCAGATATTTAATACAAGGGTTCACTTTCTTATTCCATGCATGTTGTGAATGTCTCAGGGTTTTCTGCAAAATATCGTGATAAACTTGTAAATTAATTTTTCTATTGATGATATCACGTTGTCCAGGCCCTGAGGAACAAAACAGCCCCACACCATGATTCTCCTGCTCCATACTTCACAGTGAGCATATGGTTTTGATGTTGATGTGCTGTTCAATTTGTCCTCCACACATGACATTGTATGTTCCTTCTAAACTTTTCAACTTTGGTTTGCGAAAGAGCTCTTGGGATGCTGCACAGCACTATTGGAAAAATATATTGTGGACTGTTGGACCCAAAGTTGAACAGGAGGCTAAATGGAACAGCGCATCAACATCAAAACCCTATGTTCACTTTGAAGCATGGTGCAGGAGAGTCATGGTGTGGGGCTGTTTTGTTGCCTCAGGGCCTGGACAATCATCAATGAAAAAATTAATTCACAAATTTATCACGATATTTTGCAGAAAAACCTGAAACATTCACAACATGCATGGAATAAGTAAGTGAACCCCTGTATTAAATAATTGCTTTTCTGTAGTTACAGATAAGACGCTCACAACGATCAGGATAAATCTCTTGGACCATTCCTCTTTACAAAACTGCTGCAGTTCAGTGAGAAACAGGCGGTGTACTTACTTATTCCAGTATGATCAAATGTAAATGTTTGGGTGGTATTAGTTTAAGCAGACACTGTTTCATCATTCCTGCGATTTTGATGAAGATCAGACCACATTTAGTGACCAATTTAGGCAGAAATGTGAGAAATTCAATTCTCGGCAATGTATATATCAGATCTTAGTATCTTAGTATGTATAGAGTATCATATTTGATCTGCATATAAACTGAATTTAAAAAGTAAATCTCAACCTAAAACATATATTCTTACTATTTGCTTTAACAAAAATCTTCATCAAACACTATTTAAACATAGAAGTCCCATGAATGCTTTTGTCAGCTCCTATTTTCAACTATCGCTGGAGCACCGTGCTGAGCCTCTGACTGAATTATCTGAATGACATTTTGTGAGAGATGGGCATCCTCCACAAATAAAGGTCAACACTTTTTTATCACTTAAGGTCATCACTGTGTCTTTAATGGTGTAATCCGTGAATTTGAAGCAAACAGACACTGCAGCATAGAGCATTTTCCCGTACTTATATTCATGTAATTTAAGCATGTGGGTGTTATAGATGCATTGCAGTAGATTTGACTGTGTCGGTGAAGGGATGGCTTCAGCCTTTTATCAATGAGAAAGGCCTTTAATTTCTATAAGGCTCTTGCTACAGGGGATTACACCTTTGAGCCTTGTAATCCCATGGTGGTAGCTACTTGATGATGCAATTACGAGTTGCTAAAATTAAGCGCACCTTCTAAAGGCAACACTTGAAACGTGATTAGGTGTTAATATGTATGGTGGCTCGGCAAGGACGCGTCTCTTTTCCTGCACAGTCCCTCGGCGATTAACTGGATGAATACATTTTCACACATTTTTGAAAAGCTTATCATTTCAAAATCAAATCAGGTTTTACAGAGACCAGAACGTGTGACTGCGACATGTGCAACAAAAAAAGCTTGTTATTGTTATCTTTATCGGAGAGTGATCATGCCTCATTATGCACTAGATAAATAGATGGTCCTAGGACATCCTGTTGAGATCGCCAGTGCTGTGTACCTTGCAGCCTTCGCAGGTGATACATCGGTAGTGATATCCAGTGGCTTTGTCCCCACATACGACACACGGCTCGTCTTTCTCCAGGTAGCTGGGAATGTACCCTGCAACAGAGACACTAACAGCTATAGGAGAGGGAGGACGCAGAGGAGAGGCAGAGGGTGAGCGAGCCGCAGAACCAAAAGGATGAAGGCAGAGGAGGGCAGAGGGCTCACTGTTATCATCATCCAGCCCTGAAAGACTGTGACACAGGATCTCACACACAGTGCAAACATGGCTCATGTGAAGGCAGCGGAGGGGCCCAATGGCACTGTACGGAGTGGGCTTATAGTTCACGCTTTTACAGTGGCCTTCACAAACATATGCATAATCAAACATTTAAAAAAATATCTATATTCTGTTCACATCCAAAAACTTGTATTATTGTTGTCTGTTGTGACTCTGTTTGAGGCCAGGTCTCTGGGAAGCCCCAGACTCCTCCTCCTGCTGTCAGGCTAAGAAACAGTGAAGTCCCGGGGCCTACACAAAACTCCTCGGGAGAAGCAGGAGGGTTTCAGAACAGACGCCCGAGCCACCTCAGCTGACTTCACTCGAGCAGCAGCTCTACTTCAAGCTAATGGGCACTAATAGTCCATAAAACATTATTATAATCACTGACGTCAAAGCATCACTTTTATGACCTCCTTGCAGAATGAATGACGTAAACAATTATATGTTTGACGTTTCTTCATTATTTGTAGGTTTATAGCATGGTGACCACATTGTTATATATTGTCATCCAAATTACCACCGGGAAAGAGTTAGCTAGTTTTATTATGAGCATGCAACTGAGCACAGGGACTCCTTTGAAATGTCAAGATTTTGAGTGACCTCTAAAGTGCCACACTGCGAGTAGCATATGCCAGGCTTTGTTCTGTCCTGAAGCCCACAGCTCCACCGACTGCTGTAATCTCAGGTGAACACAGGAGTTCTGTTCCTGTCATTCTTATAATCTGCACAATAGATACAATAGATCACCTGGTCTTTATTCAGAATATTCTGATGTGCATCTAGAACAATGATCTTTGTCCTGGTGGTCGGGACACGCTCACTGTCACCATAACTTCACTGAGGATCGGCAGGGATTTATTTAAAGGGGTTCAAACTGGCTCGCTAGCTTAGCGAGGCTGCCGGCTCCCTCAGTCACTCCACAGTGAATCGAATGTGAATTTTACAGAATAATAATGTCCGCTTCTGGCTTTTGCTATCACATGTTTAAAATATCCCCGGGAGGGCAGCATGGGTTGCGGTTTAAACACTGAGCGTTTTGGACTTGATTAGAAATGGCTTCAACCTGAAATAATGGCCATGTAGTAATTTATTCAACATTCAAGCTTTTCATACCCAAATCACAGTGCCACGCTGTGCCCAAATGTATCATGTATCACTGGGATTAAGATGAATACCAAAATGGTTCATTGCACAGCTTTGTGCCTGCGAAGGTGCACTCTAGTACAGGCTCTAGTCTTTCTAATTCCACAAATCTTGAACAGAAGAATATGAAAGGGCAGAGATTATCACAGTAACAACAGCCGCAACATTATTGGGAGCTGTGGGGAAGCAGCAGCGTGGGGCCAGATCCCTCATATGTTCTGGTTGTGTTCATTTCAGTGGACTCGGGTGGGAACAAAGCCACATAAAGACTGAAGATGAATAAGGTTCAGACAAGTCCTTACCAGACATACTCTTCACAGAACACTGGCTGTTCTTCCTCTTTCTTTTGGGTACATCTGGCCACCTGCAGACACACAAGAGCAGGGAAAAGAGGTCACCATGAATGAACAGGAATCATTATCACTGGATTAAATGTACTAAATTTCATTTTTGCAACGGCTTCATTTGGCTAATCTTTGAATAACATAAATGGTGTTTCATGATTATGAAGAAAATGTGGATTGTTGCTAGTACGAATGGTTTATGTGTAAAAAATATATACAGTTGTGCTCAAAAGTTCACATACCTTGGCAGAACACAAAAAGTTCACAAAAACTCAAAATGAAGAAAGAAAGTACCAAAATGACCCTGATCCATTGTTTATGATCAAGAGCAATGGGCCGCTTTACCATTAGATTAAATACAGAACCTTCTCCACAACTACCACAAAAACTCTGTCATTGATGTGAAAGGGGCAATACACCAAACTGGGGTATGTTTGGATCATTTTTTTTACATTCTTTTTTCATTATGATTTAAAAAGAGCAAATGGCTTCACACAACCACTAACTATGAGTGAAAAAAAAATCTTTCAGATTATTTGAAAAACGGTCAAAAAATGTTCTGCCAGGGTATGTAAACTTTTGAGCACAACTGTATATAATAAATATTTTTCTCCCTCTTTTTTGTGGTGATTCAGCCTCCTCAGTTTCTTTCTGTGTGGAGTTTGCATGTTCTCCCCGTGTCTGCGGTTTCCTCCGGGTACTCCGGTTTCCCCTACCACTAAAAACATGTACAATAGGCCAGGGTGAATGACGTGTGAGTGAATGTATGGTGGTGTCAGAGGGACCGTTGGCGCAGACGTGCGCAGACGTGTGCAGTCGCGACAGCGCTTCTGTCCGTCTCCCCCAGGGAAAACTGAAGCTACAAACGTAGTTTACCACCACCGAGTATGGAGTGAATGTACAATTGTCTCATGTAAAGCACTTTGTGACCATGTCTGTGAAAGGCGCTATACAAATAAAGATCTTCTCCTCAGTTGATTCCTCCTAGTATGAAGGAGTAGCGTCTATACTCTGAACTAACCTCATCTTATTTCTGTTCTATTTCTAAGGGAGTACTCAGTCGCTCTTCGATGCTAAACATTTTCTCCAGCCTCGATATTGTGAAAATGACAATTTGCAGAATATCTAATGTGGGATCAAATCAGCAATTCTTCTTCATATATTTACATATGAATACTGTATATACAAACATGTATCCTTCGATCTTTCTGAAAGCTTCCACAGATAGTGAGCAATGAATAGATATAATAATTGATCTGCTGGGGTTACTGGTGTGCTCCAGACTCACACTGGTGTTAGGTAACAGGCTTTACACTTCTCTCTCGTTACTTTCCCACTCTCTCTCACTGTTTGGGCTGTCAAATCCACTCCGCTGCTCTTTGCCTCAGCAAAAAAAGAGAGAAAAACTGCATTCACGTTCTCCATGCTCTTCACGGTTCAGCAAATGTATTAATTTTATTGCCGTGCACACAGTAGGACAGCAGGACGATGTAAAACAGCCACAGAAGCGTCACATTGCACCACAGAAATGAATACAACAAATTAACAGTGCCCTTCAAAAGTACAAAGGTCTTTTACAGTTCAATTAACTCATTTCATTTCAACTCAATATTTGAGATCTCTTTAGTTCAGTCTAGCTTTAGTTTAATCACATCTCAATAGAAAACTGGAAAGGCTTTGACCAGTGTATGTACTGTATGTATGTTCTATAGACATTCAGGAGTGTGCCATAGTATTTGCCATGTTAGATTTTATTTTTTCATTGACCTTTATTTAGCCAGGAGAGTCCCACTGAGATTAAGAATCTCTTCTTCAGGGGAGTCCTGGCCCCAGAGGGGAACCTATTGTACACATTTTAGCGGTAGGGGAAACCGGAGTAACTGGAGGAAACCGACGCAGACGAGGGGAGAACATGCAAACTCCACACAGAAAGGCCCGGCCCAGGTGGGAATCGACCCGGGACCTTCTAGCTGTGAAGCACAAGTGCTAAGCGCTGTACTACCGTGCTGCCCAAGATAGATACTGTACATCGTTGAGTCGTTCTCTTGATTCAAAGCTATGATTGGTAACTGTCAAATGGCTTTACAATTCCTAAAAGGTCCTATATTCAATACTTACAAATAAAGAAAAAGGGAGTGTGTACAATGTTTGTCCAAAGTTACCTAACACATTTCTAACGTCCCAATTCTTCACAGGGACGAGTTTATAAGCCTGTCCCACTACTTTCAGGGGCAATATTGTTACAGCGTGTAAACAACATCCTGAGCGCTAAAGATGAAAAAAACTTTTTTTCATTACATCCAAAACACGCAAGGATATTATTACGACATACTGAAGAGCAAATAATAACGAGACAAAAACAAGACAGGGCCTTTATGATGAATGCAAAATAGGTAAAAGCGCAATACTGCAATCTTTGTTCTGGAGCAATGTTGAAGGTACAGCAAAGTACAAGGTAAATAAAGTACGTTAATAATCTCAGAATACAGAATACACACTGGGGGATTTCTAAGAAAATGTATTAACTATTCAACAAACCCATCCTCAGGCTACAATATGACAGATGTTATCATCATCATAATAACAATGCTATTAGTTACATAGATGTTGGTCCAAATACACTGAATTATTGAATGTGCTATTATATGTAGTGGTAGTAACTGTCTAAATCTGCAATGGCAAAGATCAAACAGCTCTGGTCTAGCTTGAGGCACACTGGACCATCAGCTGATCGAAAGCAAAATCGCCTTTACTCTCATCAACTCAATAAGCACCACTGCCACTGAGTTTGGCCACAAATCACAAATTCACAAGCCAATAAATGCTTTCCTTTGAATCCAAGTCCTTTGCAGTATCTTGTTTAGAAAAGGAAAGCAAATTAGCACTGCTCCGAGGGAGGGTTCACTTCTTTCCGAGATGCACGTGCAGCAAAGGATGGGGCAAAGGAGCACACACCCACTTTTCTACAGATGAAAGAGTATGGGATAAATGAGAGCACACCGACCTGTTGATGCAGTAGGGCTGTAAGATGTGCATGTTGATCCTTTGCTGTCACCAAAAGCGTAGTGAAAAACAGAATGAGGATCTTTGAGCCTCTCGTTAGTATAGATCAGAGACTGTCATCCTGTTGACAGAAGTATTCCCAGTCGGTCTGAAGTGAGGGGAACAGGAACAGGAGGGGACAAACTAACTCTGGATAGACACTTGGGGAATGGTGTTGAGATTGTAGCAGTAGCAGTAGCAGCGCTGCACTCTCTCTGGTGTGCTCTGAAGCGTGCAGACAACACTGCTCTGCCTCCTCTCATACTCTGCCTGCCTCTCGGAAAGCCCCGCCTCCTTCCCTTAGTCCCGCCCTTCCTGCGTTTCAGCATGTGGAGGTCTTCGTCATCACAACACACCTAGCAACATGCCCTTCACAATCGCTGGCACTTCTGTCACTGCTTTTTCTCATGTTAAAAATCTAAGAGCAGCACCGCTCACTGCTCTACTCCTTCCTTTGTCTGAAATGTCTGATTCTTGTGAATTTTTTAATGCCTTGGAAACCGTTTTTCTGATCTTCATTGCACTGTACGGAAATTAAAAGTAAGAAATAGCACAGGCTGTGTTCAATACAATATCTTTAATACTAACACGGTTATGTAAGAAGAACAGAGTCTCTCCAGTGCAGTCTTTTGAGGACACTGAGATGTTTGATATTTCATCAATGCAATTTCATTATAATAATAAACAAAAAAAGGATAACTTTTTCAATTAGTTTCCCTTTGTAACAGTGGGAAAGCTGTTTCACATGTTTTGATGGCGGGCTGAGTAAGGATACAACAACTTAAACTGAATTGAATGGAATTACCTTACTCTCCTCCTTTATTCTTCCTTACCTCGACAATATGCATTTCCCTTTTAAAATTCAAGGAGGGAGTGCAGCTAAGGGTAGGGTAGGGTAATATACGGCACATATAGCGTAGCACAGTCCTGTCCTCAGCATCATGGGTTCAGGTCCCAGCAGTGGTTAAAGTGGACTTTGGGAGATGATGGACCTCCGGTCAAGAAAACTCAGGGCGCTACATTACGCCGATATATTGCTGACATAGATTGTTTTTGCTGATGCAGTTTGTGTAAGTGTGCTCTTGTTTGAGATACTCCCTAAATGTGTGTGGCAGGTACAGTACAGTGGGACGAGTCTGTAGGTTCTCCCTCAGAAATTTCTGGCATATTTTAGACAGATGAATATATTCTGTTTTAATCAGCCTTTTATCACATAAAATCAGTCTACTCTATAATCAATTATATCTATTTATTTACTGGTATTTTGTAATCATGTACTGTCAAAATCCTGTGTTAGTGTTTCCCAGAGGGTCTCCTACAGCCCCCCTGCTGTGGAGCCCCAGTCGCTCTGCTGCCTGTGTCAGCTCCGTCACTGTTCCTGCTCCGTCTGTGAGCTGCAGCCTCGCACTGCTGTGGAGAGGCCCCAGACCACACTAAAGCCAAAACGTTGGTCATAAGTTCTGACTCTCTGTTTTTTATTTCTTTTATGATGGGCAGATACAACAGCGTATCTCCAGATGAGGCTGAAATCTTCACTGACGCTGGTATTAAAGAACATGGGGCTCAGATCTTAACGTTACAGAAATGTTATCAAAACACCAGCACGAATTGTGGCTAAAAGCTTGAGAAGGGTACACTTCATGATGGATGAATTCACATGTTATCTTGGTAGATTTCCTGAAAAATGCTTATCGAGGAGGCCATCTAACCTTTCTTCCCTCTCAGTAGAGTAGAGCTATGTGCAACGCAGCTTCAGCAAAATAAAAATAAGCTCTTGTGCTTGTTTGGCGTTGGTAATTGTCAGATTTTGGATGTGCGTTTTTTTTATTACCTGTTCCGGCTCACTTCAACAGCCTACAACAGATTATTGTAAGATGCCTATAGTAGGATAAGGGAACTTGAAGTGAGCAACTGCAGCCATCAACTCACCTTCAATGCAACTTCGTCAATGACAGCTCACTGAATGGCACTTTGATTTACATTTGAAACAGTACTGTAGAAATTTGCCGTCTACTTCTAATGTAGTGCAGCTATAGAGCACTTGTCTTTCTCCAAATGAAAGCTTGCATTATTTATTCAGAGCTGGAATGTGGACGTATGCAGGCCGAACACTATCCCACAGGGCATCACACTTTTCTTAAGAATACATGTTTTTGCACAAATTCACTTCTCAATGGGGAAGCCAAAAAGTTTGAAAACTAAAACTTTCACACTGGAATCTCGTATTCCACTCGATTATATGAGTGTAATAAATAGTGCATTCATAAACACATGTATCAGTGATTAGAGCTAGAGACTCCACCCTCTGAAATACTCCACTTCATTATTTGTCCAATAAAACTGTGTCACAGAGGAAGCACTAAATTCAACAGCACGTCAGAACATTGAAGTAAATGAAAATCATTTGACCAGATTCTTTCAGATCAATGTTTGGATTAGAGTCAACACAGAGCAGCACATCGTATTGAATTACTACGACAATGCTTAAAAAAGAAGCGCACATTCTTCGGTCCATGAAACGTGTAATTGCATTTTCAAATCACGAATCATGTTAGTTCCACACAAAATGCAGGCACAAGTCTTCATAAGCATCTGCTCCAGAGAGAGACTGACTCTAAAACAATCTGTTATGTGCACTTTAATAAAGGAGAGTTCCCAACAGAAGCATCCCACTGTACTAGGGCGGTGGTGCAGTGGTGGTTAGCGCTCAAGTCTCACAGCTAGAGGGTCCCAGGTTTGATTTCTGTGTGGAGTTTGCATGTTCTCCCTGTGTCTGCGTAGGTTTCCCCTACCACTAAAAACATGTACAATAGGCCAGGACCAAAGTGAATGTGTTTGAGTGTGTGAGTGGGGGATAACAGATGCAAATTAGCCCAAGGCTACAATCTGGTGTAGTGTGTTCATTAACATGCACAGTCCCTACCAAATAAACTAATACTGTAAATAAATAATTAAAGATCTTTAGTGAGAACTACTGGTGTAAATGAATATAGGGGGTTTGAAAGCTTACTCTGTGCACTGATGTGTAATGTTCTGACTGTCACATGCTACTAACCCTAACCTCTGAAGACCATAGACTACCTGCTGGTGAGTCACAAATGTGGCAAGGTCTTGCTTCACGTCATTGAACATGTCTCCAGGGCATGTAATTCATATGACAATCGCTAAGCAGATTAATTATAGGACAAAAAAATGTTTGGGATTTAACTTTAACATATTGTTATTGCCATTAGAGAATAAATCCCTGTCTTGTACTTAGTCCACACACTGACCACCCCACGTCTCCCCTAAGGCCTCCCGACAAGCCTCTTTTGCTGAGTTTTTTTTAATTTTGGGAGTGAGAAGAGTAAGGCTCGGCCTTGCCCTTTAGTTTCCCTTTAAAGGGACTATACGGAGTTTAAAAATGTTAAAATAATGTATTTTCCTCCCCCTACATGTTCCAGCCATGTCCTAATGTGTAGAATGAGCCCAGACCTATGAGCCAAAATTGCCTCTAAAATCCTGCACTGTCACTCAAAAGGTTGTTAATTCGGGTCCGAAGTGCCGTCATGCACAAGCTTAATATAGAAGCTGCAGTTACACATAAGGCCTGAGATTGCAGTAGTGAGTATAAAATCACGAACTTGCATTTAGCCCTTTTAAAATCGGCACGATTGAGTGACTTCCGAGTCCAATCTCTGGACGTCCTTCCTCTCTCACAATTTTCCCAGTGAGGATTAGCGATGTCCTGAACAAGTCAACAAATAGTTCAAGAAGACATCATGGACAGTGAGATACTGAAGGGAAGTCACTGGCTGCGTGTTCAAATCATTACGTTGGATGTAAATACTTGATGCAGGAAACGTCTGTGTTTATCAAAGTGGGACTTTATATCTTAGAGCTAATGGCTAGTATCAAAAAACGCCACAAAAATTAAACGACTAACAAGTCAGTTTTTCGCAGGCTTGTTCAAAATCTTGGCATTTATTTTTAATTTAGTGTTAGCTGTTAGCTTCAAGACTAAAACGCCGACCGTGATCAGCACAGAATTCTTTGCTCCTGACACAATGTTTTTAACATGATGTTAGTGACTGTCCATCAGTAACTCACTGCCTGCCATTTTGGACAAGACACCACTACCAACTCATAGGGAAATAATGGGACAGGAACAGCTCACACCTCATACTATTTGGCCTGAAAAACATCAAGCAAACATCTGGATGTGGCCAGTTTTCCAGTGATCTGTAGTTTTTCCAGTGATCTGTGCTCATCATATGGTTTCATTTGACTCACATTTAGGTCAGCCATGCCTTTCTGATTCCAAGACAATGTGACATGCGGCCGTGACAGTCTGCCAGTAGTTGTCATAGTAACAGAGTATATTTATTCCATAGAACAGGTGGAAACAATGACATGAAAACATCTGTGACGGCTGCAGCCTGCACCCGTCGCTATCTTTTGGCATTAATATTTCCGATGGCGTGAAAGTCCTTGATCGGGGTTCACACATGAAGCCACACTTCCTGTGAGCAGATCGAGTGGCAGGTTCTGTGAGCGGCCCAACTTCAGAGGGAACCATGCCTCCTCTCTTGGACAGTGTTAATGGCGGGTGTTCAGTTTAATCCACCACCTGCTGGGACGCACCGCAGCCAGAGCTGGAACAGGATCACTTTACATCCGACCCGAGGTTTAAGACGCTGCCGTCAGGGATCAAAACCACAATTGTACTGATGGTGTGACTTTCAAGACATGCTAAAAGTGGATGTCCAGGATAGAATAATTAACAGAATTGTATTTAACACATTGAGTGCCAAAAATGCAAAAACAAGTTTTTGTGGGGGGGTTTTGAATTACAAAACCAGACACTCTAATACACCTTATGTGTGATCTTGGTAGCTCTGTGATGAACAGAGCTGAAATAAATGACGATCAAAAACTATGTATATATTAGATATATTATTGCGTTTCTTTTCTCTGTTTTTTAGTCCGAGGGGGCGTTGTGTTGCGCAGTGAAGCTGTAGACCCGACGCTCTCTGGAGCGTGTTTGACAAAGCAGAGTGGCTTGGAAAGATCGAAACAGATTTGAACATTTCTCTGAGTTTTTAAATGGTTAAAATCGATCCAAGGATTTGGCCTTCAATACGAGAACCAGGCTGTTACACACGCAATAATTAGCGAAAGCGATCGATCTGCGGCAACACGCAGTGTTTCAACACGTATCAACAATGTTGTCCTTAAAATTGACCTGAAACGGTGATATTTAGGCATTTGCCTCTTACCATACTGTGTAGTGTCTGAGAGGAGAGAGGAGTTAATCAAAAAGGAGAATGTTCCATAAAACACGCAATATCTCCGTTTGTAGAAAACAAATGATTTTGATCAAAACTAGACTCTGTTTAGCTGAGGAACTGAGGCTCAGGAATTGCTACAAATATCATGAAAAATGGTCTGGATTGTTGGCACTCTACAGCTGAATTCCTCAAACAGTGTGGCACTCCATGTGTTAATGCCTACATAGAGGGAGGTTTGTACAGGCGTTACTACCCTTTCAGCAAAGTAAGTTGAGACAGCCCACGGTTGTAAACGGTGTTGAACAATTTTTTAAGTTTGCCCTGAACAGCCTAAAAACCTCTCGCCTCTTATCTGAAATAAAACTATTATAAAGGTTTCAAATGGCTCATGTGACTCTGAAATTGAGTTTGACTATGTTATATAATTCAATCAGAGACAAAGCTCTGTGCTGCTACCATGACATGCTGCAATCACATGGAGTATTGTGCACAGCAGTGATCAGGTGGTGTCACATGGGTCACTCACTGTTAACACGTGGAGCAGAGCAGTTTGAAAGAATGCGATGCCAACCTCAAAGCATTAATGCAGGGCTAATCAAATCATTTTCTTGTAGAAGAAAATGATTTAATTTGGCGCCATAGATGGACATTGTAAACGCGACATATGTGAAAGAAAAACAGACCATTGTGTGCCAAAATACTCAAGGGGCGAAACAAGAAGTCAGAGGCTAAGTTAGCACAGTGTTAGCGTTGGCGGGCTGCCCTGCTCACGTATCTACTCTGGCTCGCTGTGGACGGCGGCTGTGTCCTGCGTCTACTGAATTCGAGTGAACAATCATGATGTGAGAGAGGGTCTGTGAGAGCTAGAAACACATTTAGGCAACAGCTGAGAGATTTCACTCAACTACCTCTTTTGATTCAGGTAGTGCAGACAATGATGGCCATTTGTTGGCTATTGTAAATAATTGTGTTCTATTATAATAATTTTTGCTATTAGCCTCTTAGCTCTCACCTTAACCGAGTCCGGCATTTCCCAAATCTAAAAGCTGATTTGAGAACTTACAGCCTATAGGCCAGTGTCACGCCTCATGTTTTTGATACATTCTTGTTGCGTTTTCATTGCTTTTTCAACATATCTTTGTCACTTATTTGTCATGTTTTTGTCATTTCTTTTATGTGTTTTAGTCGCCTTTTCCCTACTCTTTTGTTGCTTGTTTTGTCTTGTTTGTGTCATGTCTTTGCTTACAGCCTATGTGCCTGAGCTCTCATTTATAACACCTTGTAGTTTCTGAAAATATGTGTAAGATCCGTGGGAGTGAAACACAACTCACAGGCGGTGGATTGCAGGTAACTGGTTAGACAAATGTTATCTGTTGCAACAGGATTGGCACAATAAACATAGGTCTTATTAATAAACTGAAGTGTCGTATTGAGTGTCAGTCAGTAGTGAGCATCTATCAGTGGTTTGGTAAAAGCTGGTGCGCTCAGCCTGCTCATGTTATCGAGAGACTGTTGCTGATTTAATGAACAGAAGCCTGGTGAATGCTTTGTATTTGCTGACTTAGCTTGAAACAACATTAGAAAGCAAGTGGTGAGTCGAGGATAAGGTCTCGCGGGATCTAGAGAAATAAATATTGTATATATAAGCCTGAATTAAACAAGTAACTGTACTTCTGTTACTTAAACTTTGCTTTGGAAGTGCTCCCTGCTACAACAAAGGGAAGGCAGCTCGATGCTTTATGTCAACAAATGGCTTGTCCTCCCCTACAACCAGTAACCCTGCATCTGCATTGCCCAGATCCTGATTGGTGGGACTATTTTCTGTACTATAAATGCCCCCCTCGTGAATGATAACGGATGAATCCTCTCACACAGAGACTGATGACTAACAATCGATTTACACTGTGTATTAAAATGTAATGCTGAGAGCCACTGTTCCAAATATGTGGGAATGGAGGTCTTCACATGACACTTGATTCTGGGCGGCACATAAGAGAAATGGGTGCAGCAGTGGCCGCAGCCTAAAGCGGGATTTGGAGCGCCAGAATAATATGTGTAGGCTGTGACGCTGAGATCAGAGGGGGAGGGGTCAGGGCATGAGGCAGAGCTCAGTGGGACACGTGCTTGTGATGACAGGGAGGCGGCGGCAGAGAAGACTACAAGGAAAATGCAGCATGTTTTTAATTACGACTCTGATAAATACATATCTGGTAACCTTTCAAAAAAATAGATTGTCTTGAAAGTGAAAAGAATGTGATCAGTCAAGACAAGAACACACGTCTCTGCCTCGTCACAATGCATTGTCACAAATCACTGCAGACAAATGGAGTCTCCACAACCACATTAACAAAGATTTTTCAGAGGCAATGGGGCCAGTGTTAGCAGAAGGCACTGTACATGTGCATAAGAACACGCAGTATCTGCTGATGTAACATATTGAGGTGTCCTGGTATGTACTCTTGGTCTGGCCCTATCTGCCCTTTGTGCTCCTAATCTCTATCCACTTAATCCACGCTCCCAGACACTCTCCTGAGCACAGTCACAGTGCCACTCACAATCAGGCGTCGTTAGCTCCTCTCCTTTTACTATGTGATGCTTCATTGCCATTTTTTTCTAGATCTAGAGTTTTCAAGATCTAGAGTTTAAAGATTTATAGCTATCAAATAACATGCAAATGAAGACACAATTATCAATATATAGCATCTCTGAGGGTTGTGTAGAAGTTGTGCATTTAAAGGTATATTTCAGGATTTTTGACATAGGGTCTCATTTCCTAGTTATCCAGAGTGTTGTTTGTTGACTTCTGGAGATATATATGTTTTAAATTCATGCAGTCCTTATATTGGAAGCGTTCAGTGGCGCTAGGCTAGTGCTAGGTTAGCGTATGTCTATGGTAACTAGCCTGCATTAAACCCCTTTTCAAAGTCATGGGGTAGTCCTCCCAACATTGCCATATCTGATTTGTAGAAAGCTCCTTTGTGAATTCCACATGTAGTAATGCCGGCCGCAGGTAAACAAAAATACTGTAGATCCGGTAACCAAGCAGATCACTCCGCCGCTATGTAGCTTACAACCAGGAAGCTGATGCTGCTCAAACAAGTTCTTTTGAATTCAAAATGGTTATATTTCAAAAATTATTCAGCCAACACAGACATTTATAAGGGGAATTCTGGTGTTATAAGTGATTTGCCTCAGGTGCACTGTGCTTGGGTCAGACTGTTTAATGCAGGCCACGAGTTACCATAGACATGTGCTAGCCTAGCACTAGCCTAGCACCACTAAACTCTTCAAATATGACTGCATGAATAAAAAAATATATACATCTCCAGAAATCAACAACACTCTGGATAACAAGGAAATGAGGCCCTATGTCAAAAATCCTGAAATATCCCTTTAAATTTAAATAGATGATAAAAGTTATTCTGCATGTCACTAAAGGGTCATTTTCGCAGACTTGAATAACTGCCGCTCAGTGTGACCCTATATCCACTTATTTTTGTCAACAACCAGCAATGCTTTGAGACTGCGTGCCCCTTAAATAAAGAATGATTCAGCGTGTAAGCAAAAAAAGCCCGTCAGGGGTGCTATAACTCTGCTCAGAGGGTAATGGTCTGTAAAAGTGCACAGGACACACTGCCTCCTAAAGCTGTCTGCTGCTTGTGATAACATAGAGCAACTGCATCAGAGAGAATCAGTCTAATATTGCACATCAATTGCAATGTTTGCTTTGGTATTTGCTTCATAATGTTTCAATATTATAGAGTTACATGTTTTAATATAATTCCATTGCACCAATTTAGAAAATGCTGGGAATCTTAATAGCATGATCAAAATATTCAAACTTGGCATAATACATCATGTGCTGATGCAGAAGCACAAAGAGTGAATTATGTTTCCCACAAAAGAGTCTGTTCAGTTTAGCCTTCTATACCAACGCTCCCATAGACACATGACCCTTCCTTATTCCGTTAATTTATCTCTTCTCCAGCGAAGCCTTGCTGATGTGCTGATATGCTGACTTTGATTGACATCTGTACAACTATTCTTTCATGTCCGAGTGCAGCCCTGTAATCTGTGTTTTCCTTTTATGTTTACATCAGAGTTATAGCACACACTTGCGGCGAGCTCTCTTACCCTTTCTCCTCTCCCTCAGATGAGTTGCTATCATGCTTGTTGGACATTGGCTCTGCGGGGCCTTGGTCTGGTCCGGCAGGCCAATCACAGGACAAAAGGGCGGACTACCTCTTCAACAACCTCCTTGGCATTCGCTGGCGGCGCCTTCAATAGACAGCCATCGGAGAATCTCAACGGCGACGGGCTGGGTGAAGCACGGTGGGCGGGACATCAGAGGAAGGAAGTAAAAGCTGCAAGGAAAAAAGATCAACATTCAGTGCATCAACATCGGAGAGTTAGGTAGACACATTACACAGACAAATACAAACTGATGCTCCATTTTTGATCGAAAGAGAGAGAGAACTTTATCGTCAATATACAATTGTACAATGAAATTGTGTAGGTCAGATGTTCAGATGTTGGGTTTTTGGTTTATACTTTTGGGAACTTGACTTGTGCTTTCCTTATCAATATATCATGGCCAAAAGATATACAATATTTATTTTATTTATTTATTTGATGAAATTGTGATATGTCTTGCATACTGGCAAAAGCGTATTGTTCTTGCACTAGTAAAAATCTTCATTCTGTGAGAGAAATAAAACGTGTTTAGTCGCTCTGTGTGTCCATGCTGGTCATGACAGCGCTGTTTCCTCGACAGTAGCCTCCTGCCGTAATCCCTCGTGTCTTAAACCCCTAATTTGCACACAACTGCTACTGCAAAAGCCAGTATAAAAGCGCACTCAAAATTCCGGGGACAGTTTTCGAGAAGCCAATTTTAAAAGCATGACTTGGTGCGAGTCTGTTTGTTGAAGTTTTAGTACCAACTTCAATAGAATAAATGTAACTTTGCTCAACACAAATGAAGCTGCAGCAGACTACGTAAGTAGTTCAGATTAAACCAGATTTGGCTCTGTCCCTAAATAGGGAAAGAGACACACTGACCACAATAGACCAATAACAGTATTACAAATGTTGTGATGTTGAAGCTTGAAAAAAAAAAAGACATTTAAATTACAAAGCTAACATCTTTGTGTAGATAAAGAAGCTTTTACAACTAAACTCAACTCAAACTCAAATGCTGTGTCAGGGAAACACTGCCCTCATCTGGCTGACCATGAACTGACTTGGTAATCTACCTTAGTACTTATTTTATGAGACTGTCTTTTTCATGAGCGCCCTGATTTATAGGAGCATAACAATACAAGATCAATTAAAGAAAGTTAAAAAAAAATTATACATACAGTGTGAGAGTGGCACTAAAGAGTTCATTTGTAAAAGTGTTTGTACTACGTTCCATTTGAGGGCGGCGTAATAAGAAAAGACTTTTTCCATTTTTCAAACAGTCATGTGACCTGGTGCTGTAGCTACTTGAGCTGTAGGTTAGTTCACATGTAAGATACTCAGGAAGTCTCACAACAAGTCCCTAATAAATAAGTAAAATGCAGTGTTGCTCTCTCCTATTTGACAAGGAAAACCAGCCAACTGTGTCATTTAGTAAACAGTGATGAGTTCTGTATTTGTCTCTTAAATTCATTTAGGAATTCGTAAAAAACTGTAGCTTCTTCCTGCAAACGAGTAATTTGTGCTTAAAGACAGAGGGGGAAAGGAGGATTAAACATGGGCCAAAGCATATTTACTGTAATATGCAAGAAAATCAAATCAATTCAACATGGAAAAGATTTCAACTGAAGACACAGTCAGCCTCTACTTGTATATAATGATGCCCGTGTACCATGCAGCTCACAGCAGGAAACAGACAGGATGATCCACTCCCTAATTGTCCACAAGCTTTTTAGTTTATTGGATATTGCGCTGTAGTTACGAGTGGTTTGCCAGAGGGGGGCAGTAGAGAGTTTACTGTAAGACTTAGGTTAAGCACATGTAGCACATGTAGCACTTGTAGAAGTAACCTGAGGTGACCTGATCCAGGCTTTACCGGCCTGTGCTCACTAATGTTTACCAGAGAACAGGCCGCTAGGAGGTGCCTAAGAATACACGGCCCAGGAGTAAATATATCACGGACAGAGAGGGGTTAGCACATCGATTCATGGTCAAAACATTTCAGATTTGACTACTTTACAGTGTATTGTGTGTAAAGTAATGTTTTGCTTTGGTTCTAGAATACAGTACATCTTTCATAATATGTACTGAAAAAAACAGTACAGATCAGAATACATATTAGAATACAGATCAGAATACATAATATGTATTGTTGTACATATTATGTATGTACAACAATACATAATATGTATTGTTGTACATACATACAGATCAGAATATTATGTATTCTGATCTGTATATTAGAATACAGATCAGAATACATAATATGTATTCTGATCTGTATTCTAATATGTATTCTGATCTGTACTGTTTTTTTCCCTGCTGTTCTTCACTCCTATTGTTTTGTATTGTTATGTACACGTTTTAATTGTCATTTTCAGTTGTTAAAAACTTGGACCTGGTAAGTCCAACTTGTTTGCACCTAAAAACATACCTGATGCATTGTTTTGCTTCATTCAAAACAAAAGGTGAAATCCTAACAAACAAATAAACCCTAACTACATACTTTAACAACTTGTTCTTCAAAACTATTGTAAAATGATTCATAGTATTTTAGAACTATACACTAGAGCTGCAAGTAAATTTGAATGGCCATAATAATTAAATTGTAAAGAGACTGCATTGTTTAAGATGATAAAATATCCTTACAAATCGCAATATCTCCCATGAATCCTGCCATGTCTGTAGTTTCGACTTAAGCAACGTGACATGTGACCCTTGTTTTAGTTTAGCAGTTCATATTTCAGTCTTCTGGGTGAATTGCATTTTCAATTTAAAAATAAACCGCAAATCTAAAGGCATCATCTCTCGAAAAAGAAGACCAGATATTTTCCTAGATCAGTTCCTAGTGTTCACTGTCTGCTACTTCGAGCTGGAGTTTGTTTGTAGTGATTTCAGTGTTTTCATTCTCCACTTCTCCACATTTGTCGATAGATGGCATCAGAGTACTAGACACGCCCGGCTCCTTTGCCCTCACCAACACAGCACACTTTCAAGCACACCGTGTGCTAATGACAAAACATCACAGACAAAGTTTATGAGAGACAAAGTTTGTATGACGAGATAAAGCCAGTGCAGTGAGGAGGAGGTGGTACAGCCGGTGAAAGTCTGTAAACCCACCTCGGTGAGCAGACAGGGATCAGCTGATTAGCGGGGTCTTATGCCACTGAATGTACACATGGCCCACTGTTGGCTGGCGTCCAAGCTGATTAGAGGCACTGTGCAATCAAAGATGATCGGCTTCTCTGCCCCTCGCTCAGTCCTGTCCAAATCGCTTCCCCTTGTGGCTTGATTTGATCCCTTGACAACCACCCTTGAGTCAAGACTAAGTAGACTAGACCAGAGCACAGCAGCAGGGCGAAATTCACAAAACAGTCTGTGTCAGTCAGGGGAATAGCACGAGTCTAAACTTCTATTGAACAGCGTGATAAGGGTGCATAGACCAAGAACATTATGTACTGAGGAAATAACACACTGCGGCTTGTTTTTGCCAAGTTTTTTTCACTGACCTCATTGTTGCTATGGTTACAGAGGGTATAGACAAATGCATTTGAAGCCAATAATTAATTTAGTCCGAATTAGTCACAAAGTAGAGTGCCAGATGATAGCGCTATTGGCCCCAGTGTTTCCTCTTCCTGTTCCCGTACAGCAGGTTAGACGCGACAGTCTTGAAAACACACACATGAATTGACTTTCCTCGTTTGGACACAGACTCCTGTAAAAGGCTGAGGGGATTTGACAGATCAATACATTTCGTTTCCGATCTTCTAGCGCAATCCATCACTAGATACAGGAGGATTTGCTCAGCTACAGTCTTACATCGAACACTGCAATCAGCATTTTACCATCTCGGCTGATGTACTAATGTCAAGTTAAGCAACAAAATGAGTGAAAACCTCAGAATGGACACTGGTCATTTACAAATTGAAAAATAATGGTAAATTATAATAATAAAGTCAGGGCTTCTTTAAAACCCACTCCTCCGCAATATGTTGTCCATCTTTTTGACAGAGATATCTTTTTGTTTATTTCATCATTTCACTTCACTCACTCCACTTTTACCATTCATTCCTTCAAAACTTGCAGTATGCAGTGCCATGGGTATATATCTGTCACTGAGTTGTCTTTTGTGTACACTGTACTTATCACATGTCCTAAAGCAACAAAGTAAATGCATTTGAAAGCTCGAGGGTGTTCCATATGTGACTTAATCAGATTATTAATATTTCTACTGTCAGTGATAAGAAGCATGTGATGTCAAACAACACAAACCAGAGCAGTCGGCAGCCAGTGTCGTAACTGCTTAAGGTTCAGTGGGTTCATGCAAAACATGGCTGTCTCAGGAAGTGTACAGCAGGCATACCACTGATGAATATCTAGTATATGTCACATAGGAACACAGCAGCCTATAGTGTCACAGCCTTTATCTGGACAAAGCAGAGGTGCAAACGCCTCAACAAGGACAAGTGAAACAAACTGCATGTTCACAGTAATTTACCCCAAATATGAAACCAAACAAAAGCAACATCTCAATCGTCAGATGTTTCAGTTCAGTTCCTTGTGATCTTGGTAACATTCGTACTACACGTTCAAATTCTTTTGAGAATAATTGTCTAGACTATAGTAGTTTCTCATTATTTGATCACATAAATCCTATTTTAAGAGATAAGAACAATTTTTGTGCCCATGTCTCACATGGTGTCAATAATAGCGGCGGGCACTGTGTGATTGGTGGAAATGAACAGTGATTCTGTGGCTGTTTCGATCTGTCCGAGCTGTCAGACTCTGTAAGCTGCAATCTTTCTGCAGTCTCTTCTGAAGCTCCCAGACCATGTGGGAATGAGAGAAAATGTGAATTTGACAGAAAGCTTTTTCCTCTTCCACTGACCCAAGAAGCTTCAAGGTCAAATATTATACATAATTTATTCATTTTTTCACACTTCTTTTCGACACTTTAAAAGAGGTGTTTTATATTTTATAGCTTTAATGTATATGTGGAATACCAGGAAAAGATTCAGATCCAGTTTCTGGGCAAAACATTCCCTCTGTTGCAATGGCAGGGCACATGGGCTGGAGTGATTCAGTGTAAACAGGGCTAAAAATCCTCATACTTTATAGCTAAGGCAGTATGTGCACTGAAGAAGTCTGGAGATGGAGGATAACACCTCAAAACATCAGCAGGTGGAAAAGTGGGTTTCGAAATCTTGGGAAGGAGAAATATGTTACTTGGTTACTCTACATTCTAGTTATATATTCGTTGGCCCAAGTCTCTTACTTAAGGCTGGGGAACCATAAACAAGAAGCTCTTCAATCCAGAACCATTTAACACAAAAAAGCTTCCATTTTATTCCGATCAAGTTTGAACTCCGCTCCAAACCAAAAGCTGCCGATGCCACAGTTGCTGTAGACCTGTCGATATTTAAAAGATCCTCCATTGTTTGTCGGCAATGTGGCGTTCTCCCATCCGCCCTCGCTACTTTTCCACTCTTTTATTTACTGCAATCATCTGCTGTGTGAGTTCATTGTTTTTCCCCACTCTCATTGACTGTGTATGTCAGCCACCGCAATTACTCTCTCCTTCCCTCGTCCCGATGCACACACCTACTGTCTGAGAGCATTTACATGACTTTCTCTGGGGGTGGATCCACGCTCCCAACAGCTTCACATGCACTAATGAGTTTGTATGTGTGGACTATTGAGGCTGCTGACAGATGCGGAGCAGCTTTGTGTCCACCGCTATTCACTTGTGCGAAGTTTCTCAACTTCACTAACTGCTTCTTCTCTGGCTGTACACACGAGACCAAGCATCTAAATCATGGAGAGTTGACATGCCGTAGATAAATAATACAAGATACACTGTATGCTGTGTGCTCAATGCAATTCCCAAGGACTGGTAGAGGCATGACTGAAGAGTTCCTGTGCACCATTTGAGGGCAACCTCTTTGAATAATAAGTCTTAAGAGAGAATCAACACACTGATGCGGTGTCCAAGTAAAGATTAACTGCAAAATCATGGATATACCACTGCAACTCTGATAAAAGCAGTTAAAAGGGGATTTGTTTCTTGTTCAGAATTCAAAGGTTAAACTTAGCCCTCTACAGTGACACCAGCCCCTCCCTTTTTCATTAAAGTACACACAGTCTGTTCTGAGCCCAGCGTAATGTACACAGAGTGCATAAGGCAGGCTGTGCAGCTGTCCTGGTAAGTCCAACTTGTTTGCACCTCAAAACATACCTAAATGCATTGTTTTGCTTCATTCAAAACAAAAGGTGAAATCCTAACAAACAAACAAACAAACAAACCCTAAGTTGAGAAGCCAGGATGTTGCTTGGAACACAGTTCAGTCATAAAACATAGACATGTACATTTCATATGTACTGTTAGCACCAAGGGCAATATACTGTAATTCTCTGTATGTTGTCAGCTTTACATGTGGTGAAACTGACAATAAATCTAACATTGAACTTTTCCCCTCGACTGGACACATCTCCTTCACAAACAGTGAAGGCTCTATGCACCCCTCGTCCTTGATCCACACTGGTCCCGTCGGTCCGCTGCTCGGCTTGGGCTAACGACCGCAGTGTGAAGGCTGCCAAGAATGTGAGTCGGCTGCTCTTGACCTTCCCTTGGCCTCGTCTCTGTGTTTGTGTGGAGTGTTATACTGACCCTTGGTTTTCTATGCCACTCGCTGTTATTCACACCCCCCGTCCCAGTCCGGCTCCATAGCTGACCCCACAGCAGAACATGTGTAGGAGCAGCTACAGTCTGAGGCTTCATTCACAGCAGAACCAGGACTAACCCTAACCCAATGTAGAGGTTACTAGTTTAGCAAAAACACTGTATAACAGGATGCAATATTGATATAGTCTTATATTGTCAAAGGTTTCATCATTAACTGTAATCTATCCACATTAGCTGTACTGAAACGCAGGATCAGGAAATATGCAGTCCTTTAGTAAATAACCCATTGTTGTGAACTTTTGTCATTGTCAATATTTGACAATATTTTACTTCTGTGATACACAATGTGATTCAGGAAGGGCTGGGTGATTTGGCCAAAATTAACAATCAATTATTAAAAATCATCACTCAATTAAGTAAGTAAGTGCTTTATTTGTCATTGTGCAACCGTACAACAACATTGTGTTCAGGTGTTAGTCCTGAGCTGATGCGACTGGGTCGCGCCGCCCCTGTGGGCCAACTTGACCACCACGTTTTGTTTTGGTCGGGAGGAAACCTGGCTGACTGCCTTTATTGAGCCTCTGAAACAGCCTCTTGGGTTTGTCCCTGTTTCAGAGCGTGGTGTCCTGCACTAGTCAACTCATCCAATTCCTCCTTCGCTTCCTCCTGCACAGCTCACTCAGCTTGCTCCGCTCCACAACAGTCTTCACCATCTTCTTCTCTTCCCTTCCTTGTTTCCTGTAGTCCCTCATGAATAATATGTCTTAATTGACCTCACAGCATGAATGTAAAAGTGTTGTCTGTTGGTCTTCCAAAAGGGGTGAGCCTATAACATATCATTAATTGCAGGCCTATTCATCACACACTCTAAAGACTCTTTTCCAAACAGTAATTGTAAGGAAAGTCAACGAGTGGGCAAAGTAGGGGAGACCTGGATTTTACAATTTACTTCCAAAGCCACATGATTCTGACCATTAGTCTGGCTCGACATCTGGGGATGGATCCCCGGGACTGCGCGCAGCTGCCCACTGCCCCGTGAGGGTGGCCCCACACATTGCAGGATGGGTTAAGTGCAGACAGAGGTCAAATTTTGACAGTATGGTAAGTTAACATTGTCTTGTCTTTTGCTTCACTGTTTTAATGTGTGTGCAGTCCTGGGAGGCATCTCCTGTTGTGATAATGAGCTAAACAAAAAGTGATTGCATGACTGATTGATTGTCTTCATAATCATGTTGTATTTCATTATGTTATCATGAGCTGAAGCGAGTAATCCTGTTGTTACCTGTGTAAATGTAGAGAACTATGAGAGAATGCATTTCACTGAGGGGAGAACATGTAAGCCACAATTGTCGACACAATATTCAACATCAAACAAGCGTATTTTCTGATCATTCATTATTCGTAGCGTTTTCATTTAATTGAGCACAAAGACGTAAACCACATTCCAGCGACTATCCATCATTGCTGCCATTCCTCATACAAGTTGGGCAGGCTGAATGGATCATAAATTGCACACATCTGTGAGCTCAGAAATCTGGCCAAATCCCAATTGCCTCCCACTTGGATCAATCCCTCGTATCAAAGTGCCCTTCACCGGCTGCAAAAAGTGCTCACTACCATTCAGCAACACAAGCACACACAGTTTTGTCCACACCGAGAAGGCAGCATCATGTCTCAGTGTCAACCTAGTCTCGACAAAATACTAAAACAAATCTGTGGACTATCCAGGCCGAACATATACGGTGCTATAGCTCAAGGTCATTTGGCATAGTTATTATTCATACAGAAAGTGTTGGAGAAGTCTAAGCTGAGAAGACAGAAGACTGAAAGGATTGGAAGGGCATTTATTTGCCTGCATTCCCTTGGTGTCAACATGTACAGAGGCTCAGAAGGTAATCTCAAGATAAAGAATGGTTTTGCTCCCACTCTGGGCTGTGGAGCCAAGAGAAAATCCAGCGCTCACTAAAACATGTAACATATAACTCTAACCCTACCCTACCCTAGTATTAGTTCACTTACACAGATAGCCAGATTAGCTAAGTGCATACAATGTGTTCACATGTGCTCGAGTTTCCAAGTTATTATGATATTCTGGTGATGACAATATCCTGGATATGATGTTTACATGCGTCAGAGAAACCAGGATAATCATGTCCCTGTTTACGTGATATACTACAGTATCCTGGATGTTAAGGCTCCAAAGGGCAAATGATAAAATATGTTAAGACACTAAACACTGTTGCCATGTTTTGTTAAGTTTGCTGCGATGTTTTGTTCAGTTTTACAATATACAATTGTTTTAAGGGCCAACAATGAAAACGTTTCTGCTCCTGCTAAGTCGGTTTCGAAAGTTTGAACAAGCTCAGTACGTCAGCAGTGGTGAGAAACCAGCCGCATTTACATGGCATAACATCCTGGAAACTGTGGGAATATCTCAGTGAGAGCATCCTGGTTTCTAATAATCTGGATACTGGCTGTAGTGACTCCAAAACCTGTTGCCACTGGAGAGGATGTTTTGTGTCATCTAAAAAAAAGGTGGCAGAGAATAACATACACAGCAGATGGCAATAGTGTACACTTTTTGGTAAGAAACACATGGATTAGCAATGATTAGCAACAACAAACAACAAATGAACAGCCAACAAAAAAGTGGGCGGGGCGGAATAAGGTGAATACAAGTGACACCAAACCCGCGTGTCACCATAGCAACCAAGTACTTACTTCACGTACAATCCATGTATCAATCAATCAATCAATCAATCAATCAATCAATCAATCAATCAATCAATCAATCAATCAATCAATCAATCAATCAATCAATCAATCAATCAATCAATCAATCAATCAATATTTTATTTGCACAGTCTTTACAACAGCACCTGCTGAACCAAAGAGCCTTCCAAAATTGCTATGTAATAAAAACAATTTCAACACAAAATAGTAAAAAAAAACAGATCTAAACAGGTATGTTTTCAACCTAGTTTTAAACAGTGTCAGGTCAGTGATGCCTCACACCCCAAGATGCAGAGAGTTTCAGAGCCTCGGACCAGGTCCTGGGGATCACCAGCAGGTGTTGTCCGGCAGACCGCAGCGCTCTACTGGGCTGATGTGCAACGAGCAGTTCCCATAAATAAGAAGGTGCATGGATTGATTTAAAAACATTAATTAAAAGTTTAAAATGAACCCTCGCATGTACTGGGCGTAGGGAGCGCAGCACTGAAGTAATGTGACTGCGCCGGTGAGTGTTCGTGAGCAGCCGAGCTGCAACATTTTGCACTAATTGACACACACTCTGACACTGACTTAACAGGAAACTGAAATCAAGACACTGCGTTTACATAGACGCAGACAAAACCAGGATACTTAAAATCAACTATCAACTAATATATAGTCATTTTAAGCTTTTGGCAATTGAATCCGCATGTTTGAGATCTTCCCAGAGCGGCTCAATGATATTAAGGTCAGGAGACTGAGATGGCCACTCAGGAACCTTCACTTTACTCTGACGTCCCATGCACAGCTTCCAGGCTGATGAGTGTAGCTTTTCCTCCAGTATTGGTACCCCAGTATTAATAACACTAGCTGAGACCCGGCCTTCGGCCGGGCCTCGCTAGTTTGCACATTTGATATTCTGAGATTATGAGTTATTACAAAGAAATGTCCAACCGGTCACACAGTTCAGCTGTAGACCAGTGGTTCCCAACCCATTCCAAAAACTATGGCCACTACAAATGTTTAAAATAATTAATGCTAAAAATAATTTCAAACAAACTGCAATTGGAGTGTTTGATGCACCCGTACTCCTTTCTTATAAACTACAACGACAATATGTTCGCTAAAAGGGAATAGAATTCAAGAGACAGTGGAATAAGTATGGATAAATATTAGGGGTTCAGCTCTAACGGGTCGGTTCACGGTACAGGACCCGTGGTTTGGTGCATCACGGTAGTGTACAATGTAAAAAAAAATAAGTTGGTTTTGAAATGAAATAGCCTAATGATCGTTGTTAGACAGTATTTATAACCTTACAATAAAATTGGCAATGCTTTCCAAGCTGCTTTAGAATAAAATGTACCTCTGGGCTCACAATACGTGAAAGCAAATGACACACATCGCCCGGTTTCGATGCGCGCGCGCACACACACGCACGCACGCGCACACGCACGCACACACCGCCCTGTTTTGATGCACGCGCGCACACATACACGCACCGACGCACACACAAACGCGCGCACACACACACATTGCCCTGTTTGGATGCGCGCACACGCACGGCAGTCAGATGTCGCGCACTCGCGTTGTTGTGACGGCGGGTTGTCCTCGGACAGCAGCACCGCGGTCCATATGGACCCGTGGTCAATGGCCGCGGGCGGCGGGACCGCAACGTGGGGGCCGGCACCACGCACACACTCACTACTGTCGCCAGGCTTCCTGATGTTCCCAAACGGTCTCCCATCCCAGTCCTAACCAGGCCCGTCCCTGCTTAGCTTCAAAGTCGGTATGGGAAATAAACATGGCGGCGCCCAGCCGGCGGCCATTGAGATAGCGTTTTCTATTATAGATGCTGCATTCATCCTGAAATCAGGATGAATGCAGCATCTTGAATGCTTCAGGAAACTTGACCAAGTTTCCTGAAGCGTTATAGCTCACACATCCCCAAAACATCAGTGATCCACCTCCATGTTTCACTGTAGGAATGGTGCACCGTTCATAACAGGCCTTGTTGACTCCTCTAAATGCAACGTTTATGGTTGTGGCCAAAAAGTTCCAATTTGGTTTCGTCATTCCAAATAACATTGTTTCAGAAATGTTGAGTCTCGTCCCTGTGCTGTTTGGCATATGGTAAGCGAATACTTTGTGGCACAGTATTTGTGGGTTTGAACACTGCTGATTGATACTCTGGGCCAGATCTTGTGCCCTGTGCAAAAAATGCACTGTTGTCTAGTGGTATCATATTTATTTAAAGCAGCACTGACAGCGGTGCTCTGATGGGAGCCTCTCATACAAATCCTCATTTTCGTAGCGCTGCCTTGTGTTCTTCCTTAAAGGGGGGGTATTATGCAAAATTGACTTTTTCAAGCTTTACATCATGTTATTAAGTCATTCCCTCATTAAAACCATGCCTGAAGTGTTGCCTTAGCACATTCACGTATTTTCGAGTAATCTGTAGAAACTCTGATGGCGGCCATTTTAGGGATAAAACGCCTGATTCCTTCAGGAAACGCCCTCGACCTCCAGGATACGCCTCCGACCTTTCGTCACCAGCCGAGTAACCAACCACTGCCCCTCAGCAGAACCCCCTCCCCGCAGTGTCTAGCCCTAAGACGTAAACAGAGTCATCATGGAGGATTAGCTTCATGTGTTGTGAACCGGAGTTACAGCAGTTCTGAAACTTTTACAAAGACACACATCAGTGTTTCTATTACCGAAACACCCAGGATTAAAACCGGTGACAAGAACACTTATTTCAGTGTCTGGTTCTGCGCTGGGCCTTGATGATGCACAGAGCCTCCGGAGAAAGCTAATGCTAAGCTAAACCTCGAGTCATCACGTGAAAACGAGAAATATGCACACATAAAGTCAATAAAACCACCACACACATAAAGAACCGTTTAACAATGATCACACACGGAGCCTGGCTTGTTGATTGTGTAGTTTATTGCTCACATTTCATCTACAGTGAGTCGTAGCCGAGTTGTTTTCTCCCGGAGCTAACAAGCTAGCCGCGATAAGCTAACGGGAAAATTCACTGAATACAAGCAGCATATTATGCATTGAAAACGTCACTAAAACAGGCAACTGCTTGAAGCAGCCTTTATGAAGATCACACACGGAGCCTGGCTTGTTGATTTCGTAGTTTATTGCTCACATTTCATCTACAGTGAGTCGTAGCCGAGTGGTTTCTCCCGGAGCTAAGGCACTATTAGCCTCGACAAGCTAACAACCTTCACCTTCACAACATTCATTGAAGCAGGCAGCATATTATGCACAAATAACGTCAATAAAGCAGCAACTACTCGAAGCAGCCTTTACGATGATCACACAATGAGCCTGGCTTTACACATTTGTGGTTTATTGCAGACTTTTCATCAACAATGAGCTGTAGTCGATTATAACAAGCTAACGGGGTAACCTCGAAAAACCATTGTCCACCTGCACAGATAATGTCCGTCTTTTGAATCGTATGGGCTCCTGCAGATCCTGGTGTCGTCCATGGGGGTATAGTTAGAGATCCATAGGGCATGGCAGATGCAAAGAGAGAGCCTCCAAACAGCAGTTATTTTTCAGGCAAGAGCCCCTTCCAAGCGTCCGGTGTGGAAGGTTCGTCTTCAAATAATATCCTGTGTGGCCATTGTTCACAAAGTGATAAACAGTAGCTCCTTTCCAACAATAAAAATTAAAATGCACCGATTGTAGTTTCAATACTGTTGAGACAAGCGGAGTGTTGTTGTGATGCCACAGACAGCGTGTGGAGGGGGCGTGTCGGAAAGGGTCAGAGGTTCTTAAAGAGACAGGGGCCTATTTCAAGTCATTTGCTACCGCCATTTTGAAAGAGCAATTTTATACAAGGCAGTTATTCTAATTTACTGCATTTACAGACCAACAGAAGGTTTGGTCATCATTGTAGTGTGCTATAGACTGGTGCTATGTGGCTGAAAAAAGCATAATACCCCCTCTTTAAGTATTATAGGCTCTCACAGGTAAAACTAAAAACTTTACTGACCCCCATCGTGAGCTAAACAATGTTCGTGTCTCAAGAGAAAGAAATGTCGCCTCCAGCTGGTCCCGCTGTGGCGCAGGTCGGCACTTAACACGAACAAAACCAATGCACATGTCCACCCCACATTCCACCACAACTCCTCTCCCTCGCCAGTTCCACGGCTGCGGAGTCTAGTTGGAGGAAAAAGGCTCTTGTACCCAACTCCGCCAAGTCTGGAGTGGCAAGATCTGAAAGTGCACTCCTAATTACTGCAAAATGTTGCGCTATAGTCTGCGTCTAGAAACACAAGATCGGACCCTCTCAGTACCTTGGACATCTTTTTTTTTTATAACCCTTTCCCATTTTATACAGTTCAACTACCTATTCTTGCAGGTCCTCTGACAATTCTTTTGCTTTCCTCATGACTCAGAAACCAGAAACACCAGTGCAGCATGGATGAAAGATGCAAGCGTCTGTCAGGAGCTTAAACTCACTGACCTTTTAATTACATCACAGATCACAGGTGAGGATGCTTACCTTTAGTAGCCATTGAAACCCGTTTGTGTCAACTTGTGTGCATATTATCAGGCAAAGATCACCAGGGTATGTAAACATGTCATGGGGTATGTCATTTTGGTTTCTTTTGTCATTATGATTTGAGCAAACGCAGTTGTTTTGCTATGAGTGAAAAAAAGCTTTGTTACATTCATATTCTAGTATATGTAAACTTTTGAGCACTATTTCAAGGAACTGTGCATTCGAAATTAATATCTTATAATGACGCTAAACGTTATCTTAAATGAACACATAATAAAATAATAAATAATTATATAGATAATAAAAATAACACAGTCGGTCGGTAATATTAAGTTATTAGTTGACTCCTGGAATATTGTGATTCCTCTCTGTATAGAGTCTATAGAGATGTAGCAGTCGGTCACGTACTGCATGTTGTTTTGAAACATAAAGATGAAGCAACAGGAAGAGAACATAAATGTATCATTAACCAGTGTGTGCAGACATGTGCTTTGTTCTATGAACCCAGCGACTGCCGGACGGGCTGAAAAAACCAAACCCTTCTAAACACAAAACACTGATCAGAAGCGGAAAGACCAGCCTCTTAATTAGCAGAACCGTGTACCGTGTCTTCTGGATGCACCGGCCGTATAAGAAATTCAATAACAAGCCCTTTCTTTTATTCTAAAATTAATAATCACAGCTGCCACTGTTACATCACTGATTCAGAAAGACTGATATTTAGCTTTGAAAAGGACATGTTGTCCAACTGCTCATAAATCACTGCTGGGCCAGAAAGTGACTGAAATGGCAACAAAGTTATGTGTAGAGTAAGGTATAAAATAAAAGTGTGCTTCATAACTAGAGTCACCACAAGTAAAGAACTGTGGTAATCCCACTCACTTTGCGCCACATTAATTTTCACTGGCACGACCCCAAGATATGAACATCTTCCCATCGGTAATTATGAGTTTGCTTATTTCAGGATTAATTCAAATGTCAGAGTAAGATAAAAATGGATGCGGCGGTAGAGCAAAGCGCAGTATCTTATTAAAAAGCCTTTAGTAAGGTTGAATGCCTACTCAATATAGGCAGGTGCCGAAGGCTTTCATTAAGATGTGTACAGTGAAGTGGCTTCGGCACTTTGTGAAGACAAAATGAGCAAAATCTACCATTCACAACTTTTTAACCAATAGAGTTGAATAATTATGCAAATGATTGAACTTAAAAGTCAGTGCTTGGGACTATTCAGATTTTTTATAAGCCACTGATGACTTTAAGCCCTTCTTTTTAGAGTGGAGTAATTACTTTATAAAGCAGCCCCATACATCTTGGACATACTTAACAGTGCACCATGTGACTGTGCAGCGCCGGAGTGAGAGCAAGGCTTTTGATTTAAAGAATGCTGAGCACATTCGGTGAGCCGCCCAGGCCTTAATATTTTAGATGTATGGGGGGTTTCTGCTGATGGAGCTAAGAAGCAGAATCTGCACATTGTGTGATTTAGGCTGGTCGGCCTTCTCTCATAAAATCATACCATAGGCCACACTTGTACACAATTTGAATGAGCCTCAGAAGTCGATCCAACACAGTTCCTACCTCAATCTAAATTCAATTCACACCACAGCGCTCTCATAGTAATGCATTCTGCACTGTGTACAATATAACTCCAATATCATTGTTTGGGTTTGCTTTCAATTAGTTGGATACATATGTTGATCTATTTTAGGCGCATTGAGTTGCCTTGTGTACGAAATGCGCGGTATAAATAAAGTTGCCTTGCCTTGCCTTTTATTCTGTTCGCGCCAAATGTTGTCTTTATGTCTGTAAAGCCCTGTATAAATAAAGTCTACTGACTAGTTACTTATTTTGGATAAAGAAAATGTATATTTTTAGGCTTTAAAATAAAAATTTAAATATTTTGCTTGTTCAGATGAGATTAGATTAGTTTGGTTTGGTTTGCATGTGACTGGAGTACTATGATTTTATATATAGGAATGTGAGGATAGAGTTAGGCCTGTCACGATAACAGAATTTGAAGTTCGATATATCGAGGCAGGACAATATTGCAATAGACGATACTATTGAAGACTTTAATACCACAGAAAAGCTTAAAAATGACATAAAGCTATGAAAAAGGTGACAAAAATGTGAATAAATGTACAGGCGATAAATATTGAGCCCAAAAGTGCATTATTTATCTGTCATTTATTGAACGATAAGTCGACACAGTAATTATCGTGACCACCCTAGATAGAGTATGAAGGTTTTATGTATGGGTATCACTAAACAATAACTGCAAAATATATCTAAAACAACTATGAAATTAAGCTTCAGCCCAGGAAAAACCTTGGACCGTGTATCAATTCCTAATAACCGATACAGAAACCATGTTTGTTTCACCTGCTCTGATCAAAAGACACAATCAGTAATCTCAGTTTGTATGAACACGCCTCACTGCATTTGTTTTTTTGATCTCCACAAAATGTTAAAAGGTCTCAGTTCACAGTAGGACAGTTCTATCCGTAAATAAATAATGAATACATGCCTGGTATGATTTTATTGTCTCTGGCTATAGCGCTGTATAATATGGAGCATATTTGTAATGTGAGGTCAAGGCACAGTGAGATGTACCAACAGATGTTTACAGAGGCAGCTGTTGTTTGTGGTGGTCTGTAATGAGAGCATAAACATATCTGCACCGGAACTCAGGCAAAAGTGCTTTGTGCAGGCTGACCTACTTTACAGAGATATAGGATGTGAGCATGCATGTTTTAACAGCGCTGTGAACAGACGGTCAAGAGGGGGAAGTCCAGAGAATCATTTAAAAAGACTTCTGTGGGAACTACAGTATTAAATAATACAGAGGCAGGGCTCACAAAATATTGTGTTGCTCAATTCATAACAAAAATATAATAACAATGGAGAGTGATTCTTAATGTTTGGGTTATTACTATGCTCATCCTGTTCAATGTTAGAAGGTGCATGCCGGGGCTACAGACACACCAATGCCCATCTATGTTTTGAAATTTTGCATAAACAACTTTGCCCAGTCTACAATTTCAAAAACAAAGTGAAGAAAATGAATCTTAACGATTTCTGACAAACAGGAGAAATGGTGGTCAGTTTTTTAAAACAGGGCAGGAGGCCTAAAGTGGGTTCCTGTGTGAATCAGGTCTGTTGCACATGGCGGGACAGCTAACAGCCGTGTTAAGGAAGGGCTAGCTGCTTCTCCACGGTTAACACTGGAGCTCAAGAGACATCTTTCTCTGGGAGAGGAGGATCCAGTGTCCAGTGTTAGCAGCGTTTCTTCCTCATCTCATGTTAACTGACTGAACACTGGTGCATGTAATCTGACAGGACACATTTATCCATAAAGTAAGTGTCCCATGTTCATATTCTCTGTGAAGACTGTAGACCCCAGAGTATTTCCTCTTCTACAGCTGAATGGATTCCGCCCTGTTCTGTGTTCCAGACTTGTGGTTCCTATCTCTGTGATTTTTCAGGTGGAAACATTCTCGCTGAACCCTATCTGCCCTCACGCAACATGTCCATACTGACAGCCTGCTCTTTCGTTCTTCAGGAGAACATTTCGAAATACATTCCCTGCTTTGCCTGGAACTCAAATACTTTACAACTAACCTGGATTGTAGATCTCATAATAAAAAAAATAAAAGTTATGCAGGGCTGCCATGTTTACAGAATTCAACACTCAACACTGCAGTGTGTGGTCAAGTGTGGTGTAACCTATGACTGTAGCTTGTAATAATAGATCAATATTAGGTTCGACATTGACAATGACAACAACAACCAACATCAAAATAACCAGAACCAGCAGACTGGACCGGGTCATGCATTGAGTCGTGAGTGCGAGCATATGGCGATGGCGAGTGCTCTGTGTCTGAGATCAGGGAAGAGGAGGAGGACAGCTTTGAACATCACCAAGGGATGATTTCTTTTAAGTGTGTGACACATGTTGGACATATTTGAAAGTTCATCTGTGTGCCGTGTAGGGCTGGGTACTGTTCAATGATACCAGTATGGTATCGGATAAAAGGTTTAGGTACAACTGAGCTGAAAAAATGAAAATATCAAAAGCAGAAAAAAGAAAAAAAAATCAAAAAAATCATGCTGCCCCAAGGAAGTGACTTGTTGTTTCAGCTCACGTATATTTTTCCTATTTTTGTCCTATTAGTGGTATTTTCCCCTATTCCCCTATTAATTTTCCCAATCTTTTCAACTAAGTTTTGCTAATATTTTCCCTATCTACAAATTATTTCCCATTTTTTGGAACACGAATCAAACTGAGAGAATTTGATTTCTCTCCCTCAATATTATAAATAACCTGTTTACAGATGGAGACACTTTAGCCCATTTGAAAAAGTAGTGGGAGTTTCTTTTGACACTAAAGGTGTACCTTCTGACTAAAGTCCTGCCTCCTATAGGGAAATAGAGCACATAGACAAGGGGAGAACAAGCAAACTTGTAAAAACTCATGTAAATGTTTTACTAATGAAGGATTTTAATTCCCTGTTTATAACTTTCTACTGTATTGGTTGTAATTGTTTAGGCCTAAATTGTAAATAAGAACTTGCTCTTAATGTTTTGCCTGATGAAAATAAAGGAAACAAAAATAATAATGAACTTTATACAGATAAGCCCCCATGGTCCGGGAATCCAAACTGGGACCTTCTTCCTGTGAGGGGAGAGTGCTAATTGCTTAGCCACTGAGCTGCAATATGTTGAGTCCCACATTTAGTACTAGTGTAGCCTGAAGAAAATGTCCAACATTAAACAAATGCAGTGGTGCAGTGTGTGCATGTTCCTCAGTATGTGGGATGTACCAGTACTTCCTACACACAAACACACTTCATGCTCACAGTCTGTGTGAGCCCAGGGATGACTCATGCAATGTTCCAATCTGATGTACCTATATCTAGAGGCTCAGTACAGGCGAAAACCAGGCTATGACTCATCTAGCTCTGCAATTCCACACTCCTTACATACACAAAGCCCATACTGTCTGGCCCCATATGCTCCTTAATGCAGATGGAACACCGCATAACACATGACCCCAACCGCACTCAAAGAAACTCAGTGACTGGCCTAGATACTGCCATCGGTGTGGCACACAGAGCTGCCATGTCATTGGCTGCTAGGATGGTCGGTGCACACGCCGCTACAGGTGGCAGGGGAAGGCTGTGTGCTGCTGTGGCAACAAGCTGCAGAGGGCGGTGTGGCGCAGGGATGTGAGGAGACTGACGATGGGGATGGTATAGATGAGAGTTAGTGAGGGAGGGGCTCAGGGCTGTCTGAGGTAACGCATGTCCTCGTTCATCCTCGCTATAGTCACATGTTTCAGCCTCGGCACGGCACCACTCGCCATACTGCGCACTGACAAGCTGCTCTCAAGTTGACAAATGACAAAGCATTGGGAATAGTCTGCAGTGCACAAACTATTAAACTGCATTATCTCGTAGGACCAGTCCATATATAAAACTAATGGACAGAGAACATTGTGTGGAGATAAGTTTACAAAAGTAGGCCACCACACGTAATGATTCTCAAACAGAGTTCACTGAAAAAGAAAGTGGAACACTTTGTTCTTGTGTCTTTTTCACTTTCCTCTTAAGTCATTGCCCCTATTTAGGATACTCTGGTTTACCATATTATCAGCTTTTGGTCGAACTCCTTATAGGGATTCTAATAAAATCCTTTACCTTTCACTTATTATCTACTAGGAAACAAGAGATATACATTGATATACAATTTCTCATCCAGTGAAGAAAATGTTACTGTTGTTGACCAATGTATTTATGATTTTGTTTTGTCTTTTAAACCAAGCCCAAATCTTTAGGAATGCAGAAATGAAAACAACCTAATTTTAAAGTGCCTCAGCTTTAGTTGTATCACTGTTGTGGAACCCGAGCTGTTTTTAGCACAGAAACAAAGAGACTAGGCTAGTCCAGAAATTAATCTCTGTGATGCATGGTGAGGGCACCACCTTCATCATCATCAGGCAACCAAATTATGTTGAAATCCCTTTTTGAGCCATCCAGTCTAACTGCAGCATCTTAGCTTCCAGAAGATGTTCTGAGCTGCTGATAATAAATGTATTTGATGCAGTGTCGGGTGTAGAGTTAGAGTATGGCCATTATTTCACCCCACTATGTTCTTATATAGTAAGAAATTCCTACACATCTATCAAATTAAAAGCAACCAAAACCTCTGGCAACCACACCTCATTCTCTACACTTCCAGTAGGTTTGCCAAGGCAATGCACTAAGGCACTTTCAAACTTGGCAGGCGATAAAGGAACCACATCAATTCTTTAAGCTTTAATTTTCAAGAGTATTCTCAGTCACACAGTCAACTGCACACAACATTACAAAATAATGTTTAAGTCGGTGTTTATACTATCACTTCACTCAGTGTCTATATCACCTTGTGACTATATGATGCCTTCTCCAACTCTACTGCGAATAACACAGGGCACCTATACAAAAATAGCTGTCTGAGTTCCACTCGCTAAAGTAAGCTCAACCTCTCTATCCCTTTAAACTATCCATTGTATCCAGAGGCCAGAGAATGTAAACGCACAGCGTCGCTCTGAGACACAGTATCCAGTGAACAGTATGTAATAAATGACAAAAGTGTGACTCCATTAGCAACAGCTACAATTCCACAGCATTATCTTAAGCCTCAGCAATGTGTCACTGTCTGGAAAAAGACTTATTATTATTTGTTCACAAAAAATCACAAAGGAAGTTCAAATAAAAAAGTAATACAGCTTATGCTCACACAGACAACACCAAGTGACAACTGGCTTCAAAATGATTAGCAAAACAAGGCTAGCACAATACGATGTATTTCTTGTTTGCATTCATAGAGATCATCTAACACCAGTTAAGTTCATTTCATGGTTAAAATGGAGTACAGAGGATCAGTTTTTGTACTGTAACATCAACCTGCCCAGGGACTACAGGTGGAAATTAGCATTTTTGCTATAACCTGGTACAATGCATCTTTCCTTTTGGTCAATGTTAAATTGTGCACCGTCCCTGTCTAAATAAAAAGCATACCATACCATACCAGGAGCAAAGCAGTGAAACAAATATAGAAAGTAAGGGATAAACAGGAAGTGCTTTCTCTATCACAGCACCATCGGTAGGTCACTCACGATAACGGCCTAGAGGGGGTCATCCTAAAAGCAGTGAAACAAAAACCAGCGAGAGGCACCCCCACCGCTCCGCTCTTGAAAAATCCGGCTATATATTTGCATAAACTTATTTAACTTTATTTATTTAAATATATAGACATACGGTTTATTATTGTTTTCATATATCATGCTTTGTGATAGAAACATTTCAAGAATGTACCTATTGCTTGAAGCAGTACTAAGTAACTTGCTTACCTTAAAGGGACTAGATGCAAGTTGGCCATTTTATACTCACTACTGCCACCTCAGGTCTTACGCGTAACTGCAGGTTCTATATTGAGCTCATGCGTGACGGCACTTCAGACCCGAATTAACACCTTTTTGAGTGACAGTGCAGGATTTTAGAGGCAGTTGTGGTGAACAGGTCTGAGCTCATTCTACACCATACCGCCTTTGCTATGCCCAATCCCGTCAGACCTTGGAAGCTAAGTAGGGAAGGGCCTGGCAGGACTTGGATGGGAGACCGTTTGGGAACACTGGGAAGCCTATCGAATGTTGTGCGTGAGTGAGTGAGTGGTGGTGGTCAGAGGGGCCGATGGCGCAGACTGGTTGCCTCGTGTCCGTCTACCCCAGGGCAGCTGTGGCTACAATAGTAGCTTGCCACCACCAAGTATGGAGTGAATGAATAGTGCAATACAAAGCGTCTTTGAGTGTCCAGAAAAGCGCTATATAAAACCAAAAAAAACTTTACATGCTCATGCTACAACACCTGCAGTGGCGCCTCTAGCATCTAGAGTTACTTAGTACTGCTTGAAGTGTTTATGGCCTGGGTTTGAGAGAGGCACTGTATGCAAATTTTATGGCTACATCTTTGCTCTTGGTTTTGCGGTAAAAGGGTATAGATGTTCTTACCTGCGGAAGTTTAATTATGATTGATGAACTACACATTATCCTAACACTTTGAGTAGTGTGTTTGATGTCTTATTGTTGTATATTCAATATTTTGTATGTTTTTTGGCAACAAAGCTTTTCCTCCACCTCGTCTGAATCTCTATCTCTCCAACATCCGACTCCATATGATCCAATAAGGCAGAAATGACATTTAAATGTCAGTTATTGATATAAAGAAATGAAAAGCCTGTAAAAACCAAAGACAAGATCTATCTATAATAAAAGGAAAGAGGAGACAGACTATCCTTATCCACACACTATATTACTTTTATATACCGCCAGATCCTGATGCAAAAGCTCTGCAGCAGGAAGTAAATGTCAGGCCACAAACAAAAGTAAGAAATAAAGAGGAAAAACTTACCATTGCATTCTTCTATTCACAATTCACGTTCTTCTTTTAAATTCTATGGATCTGGTCATTGGACTGTCAAAGTTCGGTTTTCCCCTGAGTAGAGTGTGGCGTCTCATGTGTGCTGAAGAAACATGTGTTGATGGATGCTACAGGGTGACCGCAAAGTGAAGCTTCCTGCTGGTTCAACTCCTGAGTGCGTGAGCTTCTTCTCCGGGAGGCCTCCTTGGCTACTGTTGCTATACCTCTGCCTCTAAGGCAAATGGGCAGATGCTGAGGTGTCGAGAAGAAATGCACGTTTCCCTTCTGTGTGTTGAGGTATATTGAAGTAGCCTGCCAGGAATATTGTTATTATTACAAGAGCACGAGGTTATGGAGAGTGCGTAACTGTCGATGGGTGCTAGCTACGCTTTCTTGAGTTTTATGTGTTTTTCACTTTGAGCCAGCAGATAGGTGAAAGGTCGCCGATGGTGGTCACAGTTGTGGCGTTGTAAGTTTGAGAGGCAATCGCGGTTCTGTCACGCTTCCAGCACTGAGAGGTCAGAGTTGTGGACTTGTTTCCAGTAGGTCGGCTGTCGGTGGAAGAGGTAGGCAGTGGGAGACTTTCCCTGAGGTATAGGGAGAGAATGTTGCACAATAAAGTAAGAGACTAAGAGATCTGATTGCAGAAAATAAACTCTCTATTGTGTTTTGTTTCTCTGGGAGGTAGAAAGTCGAGTAGAAGGCTCTGACTGAAGTGGAGAAAGGTGAGAGGCTGACTGTGAGGTACTGCTGTTGCATCAATCTTTGTCTTCGCTCGGGTGTCCTCTAAATGAAAATGCTGGTGGTTGTCCTGTGTCCATCGGAGAAAATGTGAGCTCTGCTTTTCACATGGATGAGGCTTTTATCTTTAGGCGAAGCACCTGCAGGACACAAGACATAAAAACTGGTTAGAATCAGACAGAATGAGGAGATTGGTTCAGTCTCTGGCAAAATCAAAATAAGACTGCTTGTAAACTAATTATGCTTTTATTCTTGTCATAATTAATTTGACATTTTACTTGCCAATATCTATAGTTTCAAAATGTCTGTTAATAAACTGTTGTGTTGTTGGAAAACAGACCAAAATGTAAACAGTACGGAGGAATTATTTATTGTCAACTGCATGCAATACAAAAAAACAGTCTAGGCTAGAAACACAGCTCATATTATCATGTGGGTGAAGTGTCCAAAGTAATGTGTGTTAAAATAGGCTTAAACACTTCTAAGTGCTCAGTTGTGACAGATGTCACACAAATGATGCTCATCTGGAACATTATGTGAACATGAAACTAGCTTCACTGTCCTCAGTGGCACCAAAACAAACCACTTCAGACACAAAGTAGGTCCTTAAGTAGCAAGATAAATGGACCTAGAAGCTCTACTTGTCTGTGTCTTAGCCTCTCTGACGTCAAAACCACAGGCAGATATCATATCCAAAGTAGGGCAAGGCGATAAAAGCTGATTGCATTATTCTCATATTGATCAATCTTGAACTTCAAAGCTATTATTTATTTTTTCATACTAAAATCAAATGAATAATGCCTGAAAAGATCATGCAGATGAGCTATTTACATTACAGATTTTCAAACATAACCCTGAGCTTAAACAACAAATGAAGGCTTTCCATTCCAGCAATGCCATTTATCAAAAAGAAGTTTCCCTGTTACTTCTCCAAAATCCAAGCAAGATGCTGCACATTCACAGAATTGACTGTGGACTTGACGATTAAACCGCCTCATGTCGATAATTGAGATACAATCATTTAGATAGCTATTATAGGCACGGTGGCGCAGCAGTTAGTGCTTGTGCCTCACAGATCGAAGGTCCCGGGTTCGATTCCCACCTGGACGGGGCCTTTCTGTGTGGAGTTTGCATGTTCTCCCCGTCTGCATAGGTTAGTGGTAGGTTATAAAAAACATGTGCAATAGGTTAATCCTCCAGCCCCACATCATGGAGATGGGTCCCCGAGCGCCGGCCCATGCTGGCAGCTCACTGCTCCTAAAGGTCGCCCCATGCGACACTGAGGATGGGTCAAATGCAGAGAACTAATTTCTCTACAGAGATTTCTCTACAGAGATTAATCCAGTATAACTTATAGTCAGAACTGTAATAGCCGGCTAATTGTCGAGCCCCTTTGTCAAAAGACAATAAAACAAGAAGTGGTTTTAAATGCAATTTAAAGTGAGTATTCTGCAGACTAGAGGCTAATTCACATGTCGCTTGTCCCTACTTGTAGAGGCCGTCACATATTGGATCAAGTCGACTCTTCTCAGTGGACTGTAAGACTATTGTATTTTTGGGTCAACAATGATCTGCACAGGGACCATTCGATCGACTTCCCTGCAGCAGAGCAGACAGTGCTATCGCATAGGGAGATACAGCGTCCATCTCACCTCTGCTTCCTGCAATTGTGTTGTGTACATAATGAATTTGATTTTGCTCTTTACAGCGTAAACTATTATCTTCTTGCACCATGGTTTCGATAGTAACACAATGACGCATGTGCTTTACCTGTGATAGAATTGACAATAAAACTGATTGAAATCATTTGAATTGAGATATAATGTAGTATAGAAGACTACACAAGACCACAAAGTACTGCACGTCATTGGCCAACAACATGCAACATTCTTCCATATGTAAAGACTGGATGGCTCTTGACAATCCACATTTGAATGAACACCATGTACAGGCAGATTCTATGTTAATCTAGTTCCATCTGTGCATGCTACTTTTGGGTTGGCTCTCTACTGCTCACACACGTTGCCACAATACAATAATCCCTCTAGTCTAGCCAGCTACGATATTGCTTTACTTGGAACATTCCCTTCAGCAACATTTTCATTAATCACAATTTCCTTAGCCTGGGAAGTCTTAATTTGCTTAGTAGCAATTGCCACCTACTGATACGTCAACAAGCCTTTTACAAACAATGCACACGGATTGTCTGTGGCAGCTATAGAGTAGATGGCTATTTTCCTGCTCAGAGCTGTACACACATGTCAAACAAGTCAGTGATACTTCTGATTTTTGCATATGAAAAAAAGAAGAGTGCATCGTTGTGCTAAAGGGTGGGGCGGAGCAAGGGCTAATGACAAAAATTGCAATATGGTTAAAAACTGAAAGCTAACCAGAGAAATTAGTAAAGGTCTTCACAGCCACAGCGATATAAACACTGACGTTCTCACCATATGTCCCAGATTTAACACATGCATGTAGAGGAGTGAACAGAGTTTTACAAAGGGTGCACTGCCCTCGCAAAACCGAGCTGTACTCAGCACAAAGGGCCTGGAAGTATCTCCTCCAGGAAGAAAAATGGAAGGACAGACATTGTACAAATAGGAAGCTCTTCCGGGTGGCTGTCTGAATGTGCATGTTTGTAGAAGGCTATATTCTGTTGCATGCAGCGGCAGCGGCTCCTTTCCACACACACAAACACTCCACTATAGGCTCCGTACAAAGCACGATGTTCCCAAGATACAATAACAAAAAGCACATCCTTCCTCAGACACACATGAGAGCTTGCTGGAAAGGCTAATTAACAGGGCCAGGAAAAGCAAAACAAATCTCATCTAGATACAGTAGGGTAACAGACCAGAGGAAACAGTCAGTGGCTATATTTTTTATCATTCTGTAATAAGAAAAAGGGAAATTTCACTTCCAACCCACTGCCGCTGCACCGACACACTGCACAATGGAAGTTATTTTTATCACCCAATGGAAGGAGACTCCATGGGGGTCGAACTGACCCCCTCACTCTGTTGAATTACAAGAATAAACTGTCAAGACCAAATGGGTGACACCATTTGAGGAGGGTGAGGAAGAGTTTATATATATATATATATATATATATATATATATATATATATATATATATATATATATATATATATATTTGATTGAGCTGATCCATTAATTAATAATACTTTCCCTGTGTAGAAAACAATCAGAAAGCCTTATGGCTTGCCAGGTTAGTATTTGCCATCACCAGCAGTGACTGGTATGTTGTGTCTTTTGACCATAGAGGAGTCTCTAAAGTCTAAGATTTAGGCAAATCAAAAGTATCTTGTGTATCTGTTAAAAATGAAAGGTCCTCTTGGACCTTAGTTGTGTAGGACAGGGTTACAAAACCCTAATATAACATTTTGCAATATTTGTTCTATTTCCCTGGGGAGACAGCAGTGCAGCAACTAACGTCTAAAAATATTAAGATAAGAACATGCACACACTGATGTAATGTTATTAAAACATGTTTGAAGCTTTGCCCTGCAGATCCATTTGCATCTTTTAATTGAGTCAGAAGTTGGCTAGTGAAATTGGGGTTATACGCTTGTTAGCTTAAGAGTCAAAGTGCTGCGTCTCTATTAGTATTCGTCTATTCCAGACAAGATCGACATGGCCAGTAGTTTGAACAAATATGATATAGTGCTAGTTCTAACTTCAGAAGATATAAGAAAATCTACAAAAGCACCGATGTCGCAGAGATAGTACATGTATTAGTCACATATGGGGCAGTATTTTTTGTGTGGTCCTGCGTCTTATATGATCTGGTTCATTACATTTCTTATATCAATGTTGCTTTTAGAGTGTTTACATCTGTGCAGAGTATAGGCTGGAAATTCCAAGGTCAAAGTGTTCAACACTGGTGGTAAAGAATGACGGAGCCAAGATCCAGTGGGACTTCAAATACTGACGGAGAGAATGGTAGTGTTGAACCGGCCAGACATTGTGGCGGAGGAAGTACAGCAATGAAAAAGGAGCCTTGGGATGAGAGAAGAGCTGAAGAAGGCCATGAGAGTGGAGCAGCTACTGCAGATTTCACGAAGAACATTGAACATTAGTCCAGATCGCTTTCATCAGTCTATCCCAGAGCAGATGTGGCTACAATACCCCCACCCGTATGGAGTGAACGAATAATGCAATGTGTGCAAGTGTATTTAAGTGTCCAGACAAGCGCTATATAAAATGAATGCATTATTATTATTATCATGCATGCACATAGTTTTTTTTGTACACAAAAGCAGAGATAAAACATATTCAAATGTGCCGTTAATTAATCAAGTTGATAGACAATATCCATGACCACTGACGCTGTAGTTTCTGACTTCATTTTCCATGAATGCCAAAGCGTTAAAGCCCACCTCACTGTACTGTATGTGTCCTCATTAAAAGCCACTTACTGTCACTGTCAAACTAAAGCAGTGAAGACGTGCAACACAACAAAAGCAGAATATGTCTGTAAGAGAGTAAAGGTGTAAAGAACATGTAAAGAAGCACTGACATTTGAACAAGTAAACTAACACATGCATTTCAAAACATGTTTGTAGAAACCTAAACTACAGAGTTAGTTTTCAAAAGACCATGGAGATACAGGGATATTTTATTGTTTGGTATCTTTGCCAATGCAACCATTCAGTGCAAGTGCAATTTTGCAATTAAATGTGCAGCCCTATTGTATATGGTGAAGACAGGTTAAAACACAAGAGTGAACCTGAAGGGATGTGAATTGATGGGAAGAAGCTGAGTAAGGACTTGATCAAAGAAAGTGCAAATGCTGATAAAGGCTAAAATGTCAAACATGGCACAAAGCATTTTCTATACTGCAGTGGCGATGAAACACAAAATGTTCTTGTGCTCTAGGCTATAAATGCTAAGGAAATACACAATTACTTATTTGTTTACCCTGCTTTTTGTTTAGTCTGGTGTATGTTAACATTTGCGCTAAAGACATTCTTATCGTAGCGCTGTGTCACAATAGCACCCATCTTAGGTTACTGTAGTCACACAAACTGATGAATAGACAGATACAATTTGATGTGACCTAGAATGTGTTCGGTTATGGATTAGGGCTGGGAATCTATGGGCATCTCACGATTCCATTACAGTGCAGAGGCTCATTCTGACTTTCTCTGCATATTCTTTACAGATATTCAATTTTATATGTCCCACATACAGGCAGATCCAGCAAAATGTCTTTACCTTGTGTATGTTTTTATTATTACTTTGATTCACAGGACACTTTTACCCCATTGCATGCTTTTATGAAAGAAGGTTTGAAAAAATAGAATGATGGAAACTCTTCTTGACATAAGAAGAGGGAAAGTGACATAGATCTCGCTCATGACCCATGTATGAGTATTGTTATAAGAATTATCATGAATATCATGTTTGTACTCCCCATTTAAGACCATGGATAAAAAAAAAACATCACAACAATGTTAAACCAGAGAAAACTAAAATAAGATGCATTAATAATTGAGGCATTCTTAACAAACAGAATCCAGTGAGGGTTCATGTAGAGCAGCAACGACCAGCCTCTGAACATGAGTATAATGAACTCGTGTCAATATTTACTTGGTGAGTGAGTGGTGAGAGACATTCCCGACGGCTGCATGCTTCACACAGACTCTATAGCAGCGCCTATATGACCTCAGGGGACGTATGTGAAAACAGGTCATCAGAGGACATGCATGTTGAACGTGTGTGGAGCCACTCATGTACTGGCCTACACTAGATGGAAGGATAAAGACAAGACAACACACTACTAAGGCCCAATACAGTAGCTGTTTTGTTTCACAAGTGGATGTATGGGTGTATACAGCACCAGAATAAACAGAGTTGCATTCCTTGCATTATGTTCCATTATGTCCCCTCCAGCAAACACAAACAGAGCTCTGCTGTGCCTAGGTCAGGCTCAGCGGCAGGGAGCTCCCAGAGGCCAGGACCATGCACAGCCATCATCTACCAGAGGACAGACTAACCAGAGGATGCTGATCAGTTCAGTTTACGAGATGTTCAGTGAGGTTAAAATAACTGGACACATTTACATTTTTCCATCAAAGAAGTTATTGTTATGAAAATGACATCCTCCGTTTATGGCCTAAAACCCCTTTTTCCCTTTTCATCTATTGATCAATTAGGTATGACTTTAATCTTTATTTCTTTGATTGAACAACCCTATTGAAAGCTGATATGTCCTGTCCTGTATGTTGTGAGTGACTGGGGGCCAATAGAAAAACAACCACTGCGAAACAAGGGCAAAAGGTCAAGATGATGTCAAAGACAGAGGTGGATCGTACAGAGGGAGGGAGAGAAGGAAAAGGACAGGGGGAGAAGAAACCGTGTAAATAAAGGGATTTACCAGAGAAAATCTATGGATTAGACTGAGTAGGCTGCAGATAGTTGCATAGCAACCATACGAAAGTTTGAAAGTGAAAAAGGAAAAGGTGGAGCTTTCAGCGGCTCGCCCTGCATGTACCATAACACTGCACACATCACAGATCCTGCAGTCATACCACATTACACACCTTTTTAATGAATATAGAGCAGCTGTATGTGGAGGTAGTATTAACCTGAGACCTAACCATCATATAGCCTATCACACGTGTTAATGAGTAGAATGTGTCATTATCGCTTGATACTATTACTAAGCCTAGCAGAATAAAAGAATGCCCATGATTCTTCTGTATAATGGACCTCCCAAACCAGAATCATCTATAATCCTGACAGCTGGAGTTGAGAGTTTCTCTGTGAACAGCGCTCCATACTGTGTGTCTAATATCAGCCTGCTAAACTGGCACTAAAATTACTGTCACACTGTTCAGTGTGGCAAAGCTCCAGGAATCAGAATGAGGAACACACATTATAGGTGCCATTAAACCACAGTAATCACAAGATGCCGACAGTGCATCGCTCTTATCACCGATCCTGAAGTGAGGCTTATCTCAGTTGTTATTAATAATCAGTGTGTTGTGCTCTCATTCAATGCAAATCATTAAAGGGTGTCTATTTCACACTAATCCTCAACATCGCAGCCAATCAGTTCTAAAGACACTTTTTAAACGTCTTTCTCAGCAGCCGTAAACTGTTTCTATTTTTGTCATTATTCTCATTTAGTCACACTTGCAACACTTCCTTTATTTTCCTCATATATGTGGCTGCAAAAGTCTGAAGTGAAAGTATGTAGAAGTTAAAATAGATTTGGGTTTGAGACAAGTGTTTGTCAAGGTTTCATGAAAGAATATTTTTGTTTGTTCATTTGCAGTGAGACATACAGAGGCCCTGTGGCAATAGTCGGCTTGACCGTCACGAGTCTATACTCAGCAAATCCTCAGGGCAAAACAGGAACTTAACAACATCTGAGGATTGTTAAAAATCTTTTCTAAGGATACACAGGACAATAAGATATCTACCAAAGACCAGTCTGTTTGTTGATGCAATATTTAAATGAAATAGTTTTTTATGGAGATGACTATAGGTATGGAAAAATCGTTCAGGTATCAGTATTTTAAGCAAAGTACCAGAATCGATAAAATGTAGCGGTACCCAGACCGAGTGATAACAACAGCCAAAAGGCCAGTCGATCCAGTCAGCCAGAAAATATCTTCCTCAAAACACGATGGAAACCACTTAGTGCCACTACGAAAAGCTGAAAGTAAAATAAGGTCACATTGCTCCTCTATAGAATGGCCCCCTAACCCGAAACCTGATGAACAGTTCATGCCGCGGTCAGCTGTCTGTTGCAATCTGGCCATTTAAATCAAGTGTGCAGCATTTACAGAGGAGAGTGTGCACTGCCTCATGGGGTGTTACCCAGGGCTCCTCCCACACAAACAAGACTTTGCTTGTCTCACTGTCAGACAGAATTATCAGGGCCTCACATCAGATTACCCGGACCTACAGGGCGACGCGATGTATGCATTTTGTCAACGAGCCACTGCACACAAAGGCAGATGACCATAGGGTGCTTGGCCAACTCCTGTCTGCAGCTTCAATAATCCCTCATGTTTTAATCTGCTTGTTGTGCCGTCAAAACACTGTCCGCGCCTCTTCACAAGAAAGCCACTGATGATATAATGAGGCGCTCGCAGACGCTTGAAATGGGATTCACACAAGTATACATGGAGCACAAAGGTGGCAGGCACACAGGTCACTTACATGCTATCCCCACACTCACCCAAGCGCACTCTGATTCTATCACTGAGTGGCAACAGCACTGTGTCACACACTTACTATAGAAGTAGGCAAGTGATGGGACATGGGAGCAATATGGAGTCTGTTCCCAAAAAACACAAAGAAGAGAAAGACTGAAGTACGTTAAACAACAACTGGAGAATGGGGTTTGACAAACGATATGTTGGAGCACTATTATTTAGACTTTATAATGTGTCTGTTGTAGATTTACCACAAAGAACTCAGTGTTCTTTTTTATGTCATGCACACACATCCCTCCTGCTAGCGACCTTTGAGAAAAATATTAATCATTAACATATGGCCCACGCTCTTTTTGTCCAGTAAAGTTGGGTAATAATTAGATTAGTCTCTTTTCATTTGTTTTGACTCCTTCACCTATAACCCATAGATCATTCTGTGCTGACATGATGTGTGGTAGGTCTTCAGTTTCAGTCTCCATCTTTCTTCAATATCTAACAATTATGAAATTTGCTATTCAAGATGTATTGTAAGTTTCGCTGGGCACAATGTTTTTGTTCATGTTGCTCAATTCTTGATTTGGAGTTAGGGGAATGGCAGAAAGAAAACTGGATTTGCCAGTGGTTTCCTGCTTCTTCTTGGCGAAATCTGAAAAAGTAATCCAATGTATCGATTTAAACAGAGATTAGGCTGGAGGCTGCCAGAGCCACGGTTTGAATTATCGACTGGGTGTGGGTAGCCTCGCAGAAAGCCTCACAGATGGACGTATCAAAAGGCCGCGAGTCAATTCCATCAAAGCACACCACTGTCGGATATTCTCCAACAGCAACATTTCTGTTCCTCTGCCCCATCCTCAGACGGTAAATCACTGGGATGAGTGCCAGATGTCGCAGCGTTGTGTTGCTTGGCGGCTGTTTCCTGTTTTATGTGCCGAAGGATTTCTCTTGGTCTGAAAGCCTTTAGTCCCTCGACATTATCCGACTACTGTTAAAACGGGAAATTCACGAAAAATGTTTCAAATCAGTGAGGGCTGCACAAAATCGCCAATTACTGTTATTGCACTAATAAATGCAGCAATATACTATCTGTACCACTAGTTCAAAAGTATAGGAAGATAAACTTTACATTTACAGCATTGCATTGCATAGATGGGATGCTTCCTCTTAGACACTGGCTCTGAGTAGTACGGTCTCAACATCTGATAAAGCCACACAAAGACGAAAGTGAAATACAATAGAGCTCCATAGACAGTGTTGTTATTCATTTAATTTATTAGAATGCATGCTGGGAACTGAGCTTCAACTCCTGGCGTTAACGCTGGTTGTTGCACAGCTGGAGCTAAACATTCATCATATCGCTGTCGGAAACAGTGCATAACAAATGAAGACGTCTTCCCCGCGGTTGGAGTGTTAGCTTTTGCTGCTTCACGAATGAGAGCAAACACGTCTAATGCTTGATGCGGGTGGTTTCTTTTTCGGATGAGGATTATTTAGATACACTACATGACTAATTTGACTAATCCAAAATCCCCAGACGGAAAGACAAACTGGTCATTTATTCAGAATATTAAAGAGGAGCTTCTGACTTAATTTGTTGTTGGTGCAGTGATGGTGTTGGATATTAAGAAAATGAACTAATATAGGGTAATGTGAAGAGTGTTCAAGATGTACACTTCGTTTGTGAGGGAGGCCTGCACCTCCCTCTGTCCTTCTCTTAAGTAGGTTTAAGTTAATGTACTTTTTGTTGTGTGCTTGTATAAGCATTAGGGGACTTAAAGGTTATGGAAAGTTGTTGTTGTTGTTGTTAACACAGTTCAGATAAGTTTTAATGAGTTTGGCATCTATGAAGAACACATGTGGCAGTTCGCTTATCAGCAGTTGCAGAGATAAGAGTAAGGGAACATGACTTCATTTCTAGCACTTAATTAGGACCAAGCAGCTTGTTTATTTTCTCTCATTTAGTCCTATTGTATCGTTTATTGTATCAGGTCCATAAATATTGGGACATTGACTCAATTCTTATGTTTTTGGCTCAATAAACCACCACAATCGATCTCATCAATGAAACAACAAAGATGTGACTAAGCTGCAGACTTTCGGCTTTCATTTGAGAGTATTTACATCCAAATCAGATGAACGGTGTAGGAATTATGAGCTAAAAAACACCAAAAGAGCCAGAAGACCACGGATGACAAATGTGGTGGATGACCAAAGAATTCTTTCCCTGATGAAGAAAACCCCTTCACAACAATAAGACAGATCAAAGACAGTCTCCAGGAGGTGGTGTATCTGTGTCCAAGTCAACAATCAAGAGAAGATTTCACCAGAGAATACAAATGATTAACCACAAGGTATAAACCACTGATGAGCCTCAAAAACAGGAGGCTGATTAGTTTGCCAAAAAAACATCTAAAAAAGCCTTTACCGTTCTGAAACAACATCCTCGGACTGATGAGACAAAGACCAACTTGTACCAGAGTGATGGGAAGAAAAGAGTATGGAGAAAGAAAGGAACTGCTCATGATTCAAAACATCCCACCTCATCAGTGAAACATGGTGATGCAGCATCATGGCATGGGCTTGTAGTGGAACTGGTTCCCTTGTATTTATTGATGATGTGACTGTTGACAAAAGCAGCAGCATGAAATATGAAGTGTTTCGGGCAATATTATGTGCTCATATTCAGCCAAATGCTTGCAGATGGACAATGACCCAAAGCTACCGCCATGGCACCAAATAGCTTTAAGGCAAAGAAGTGAAATGTTATTCAGTGGCCAAGTCAATTGCCTTAGATGAATCCAATTGAGCAGCATTTCACTTGCCAAAGACCAAACTGAAGAGAAAATGTCCCAATAACAAGCAGGAACTGAAGACATTTGCAGTAGAGGCCTGGCAGAGCATCACCAGGGATGAAACCGATCGTCTGGTGATGTCTGTGCCTTCTAGACTTCAGGCAGTAATTGACTGCAAAGGATTTGCAACCAAATATTAAAAAGAAGTTTTATTTAAAAAAGTTACTTTGTCCCATTACTTTTGGTCCCTTGAAAAGTGGGAGGCTCAATTCCGACACCATTCATCCTATTTGGATGCAAATAGCGTCAAATTAAAGCTGAAAGTCTGCAGTTTAAGCACATCTTTGTTGTTTCATTTCAAATCCATTGTGCTGGTTTACAGAGCCAAAAACATAACAAAAGGGTCAATGTCCCAACATCTATGGACCTGACTGTATGTAAAGAAACACTGTATGTCGCAATTTATTAAAGGGGCTGTATTTGAGAAACTGGAGTTTGAGCAGGTGAGAGAGGGGGCAGTGGAGTTCTGAGCATACTGCAGTTTGACAGGTTGGTGGAAGGAACTTACGAAGATATTATTACGCGTTTTTAACTTGCTATTCTTAGAGAGAAAAAGCACTTTGAATTTCAATAGATTTCCTTCTACCTTCTCCGTGTGAGGAAAAACTGGGACATTGTGAAGTGAAGCATGTGTGTAAGATAATAATTGGACTGTGTAACAGAAGACATTGAGTCGCACACACGGCACCTTCCTTCATGTCACAATATCTCACAATACACGGCGTCAGAGCTGAAGCGAAGTGGCAGTCCTCAGGGAAATTCACAGAAGAAGCCGTAGCCATCGCACGAGACATTATTGTGGTAGGCTAGGCAAAGAGTCTTATTTAGGCACTGCTTAACAAATTTAAGAGCCCCTTAACCGGCCCTGATGGCACTCAAGACAAACAAGACAATTCTGACCGCTCAGAAATACATCATAAAAATCACATAAAAGAATAAAAATTACAGTACAAGAAAATTGGGAACATTCAAATTTCATACAACTTTTCTCTATTTTAATGTCAACATGAAGCTTTTGTCACTTACTATTCGTGGAAAAAGTACCAAAATGTTTTACTCAAGTAAGGTATTGATTAGTGGTGGGCCGTTAACGGCGTTAACGTGCTGCGTTAACGCGAGACTCTTATCGCGCGATAAAAAAAATATCGCCGTTAATCTATTCTCAAAGCTGGGTTGGGAGCTGGGTCTATACTCTGCAAGCTATGATGACTTTCACCGTGATATTTTATGCAGGGCTTAAAGTATTCCGGCCTGAGGCCTCTGGCGCAAGCAAAGTGTATCAGACTGCAAATTATTTGTCCGGTTTTTCCGCGCATTTGTGAAAAACTCGCCTTTCCCGCACTTCTTACGGTCCATGAATGCATCTCACTCGCAGCCTCGCTGTTACGTGATTCCTCTGAAACTAAAACAACTGCCACACGGATGCTGTAGCTACTTTTGTTATGGATTAAGTTTTGCCAAATGGACGCTATGACCAGATGAGTGAGAATCGGAGGCGAGAGCAGCAGGTTCTACGACTGATCCACAGTGAGTTTATTTACTTATTCTGTGAGAACAGTCGGGCTGACGGGGTCGCATCACCCGCGCTAAATTAAGCACTAAAAGCCCCGCACAAGAGCGAGGTGTCGGACCTGCCCCGCTACGCGCCTCCTTCTGCAGCCGTGCGCGCGGTGAGACAGGTGTGCACGGCTGCGTAAACCCCCCCGAGCTGCTGCCGCTAACCCGCTGTAAAAAGCGAAACGTAACGCCTTCATACTGAACAGAGCCTCGCACTGTCACAAATACCCGATTCGAGTGGAGTCTATGTTCCGCAAACGCGCACACAGTGGCGTGAACGCGCACACGTGTCAGCTCCAGCCAAATCTAACCAACAGCCTAATTAACAAACTATGACACTTAATCCTTTACTTACTGGATTATTTTGAAAAATATTACACTTTATATTTTGGTCTATACTTGTATTTTACCTCCCATATATTAAGTGTTTGCACAAATTGGGAATACATTAGGTCCAAGTGCAGAGTAAATGTGTAATAAAAAAGTTTAATAAAAAATATTGGCCTAGGCTACATTGCCTATATACAGTAGCCTCTATCTAACGTTTTTCTTTTTTCTTTTAAAGCACCGATAAGAGCACCATTAAAGTCCCGGATCTTTTTTCTGTAGCAGGTCATAGTGTCCAGAAGAGGAGATTTAGTTTGTCACCAGAAAATTGATTGGCACAAAGCTACTGACTGTAAACAGTTCATCAGGACCTCTAATGTCGGCCTACAGTTCAAAATTAATGTTTAACTGAATAAACAGTTAGTAAACACAAGTGCATCTTCTTGAACATGAATTATTTTCATCACCAATTATCATAGTAGAACGTTCTCAAGCAGTTTGTGATGCATTTTGGAAACAGGAGATGAGCCCCTGGTCTAACGCACCGCCTGATTTGAGAAACTCGTTCTCAAAGACTTACTTTTAGTCATTATTTGGGTAGCACACATATTCTGAATGGCTTTGGCTAGATTAATCTAGATTAATTTCAGAATTAATCTAGATTAATCTAGATTAAAAAAATTAATCTATGCCCACCTCTAGTATTGATATACTTCATAATAATGTTACTCAAGCAGAAGTAAAAAGTACAGCACACACTGTTCTTTATTTTGAGTAACTGCAACAGTGTGCTCCCCGCCTCTGGGAGAATAAACGGCATTTGTTTGATGAGACTGTAACATATCGGGCTGAGGCATGTGAACTGTGCTCAAGTCTAAACATGTCGTTAAGCATGTGCTATGAGCGCAAGCACGGCCACCCGATGGAGAAAATGCTGGAAATTTAGTTTAAAATGTAAATTAGTTTAAAATTATAGTTTTGAAATAGCCACCTGATGAAGTAAAGATGAAGGCGAGCCCTGGCTGACGTCAACATTGGACTGCGGAGTGTCATGAACAATCAAATGTCCGGGTGTGGAAAGTCTGAAAGAGAAGAAATAAGCATTTCAAAATATTGTTCAACACAATCAAACAACAAAGAAAGACAAAAGATAAAGCTAAATAAATGATGAATGATGAAAGTCGATATGTGGCTGAACCATAATGTGCAGTGTATAAATATAGCCGGGTTAGGGGTTTCTAACGGACAGAAAAGTGGAAGAACCAGTTCATCTGTAAGTGACAAACTCTGCACCTGCGTCAGAAAATATGATCCCACATTTGACATGATGAAATTGCATACATAAGACTGCGCGCCCGCACACACAATGAATAAATCCTTAAAGTAATGGCTAAAACGCGGCTTGTTTGTGCAGAAGTGCGTGAACAGTGAAGGACCCTGGCTGCAAAACAATGGCATGAAATATGGAGTGGTAGTTATCACTACATAGCGCCGCTCTTTCTGCTCTGGACTGCTCACTAATAAATCATGTGACCATGCAGAATATATGGGGCACTGCACTGTTTGGAGGGCTTTGTTATACTGGCTAAGCTGATTTAGTTTAAATAAAACGAGGGGAGGGGCGGGGGTTAAATCTGGCCATGATGTGAATGTTCAGCCTCTGTATTTTATAAGGAGGCCAGCTCGTGCCTTAACTCTAATCACATGGCTCTGATACCGGCCTGAGTTTCACAACTACGCAGATCCTTAGACTTTAGCACTGCCTCAGCAGCTCAGTCCTAATGGAAAGGAAAGCACTCACCACTGGGAGAAGGACTGGCAGGTGTTAATGACAAGAAACGCTAAGGGACTCACCCGGGGCAAACCTTACAGAAAGTCTTAATTACACAACAAACATTTCATGACCTGCCCATGACCTTGTGTTTTTCTGCTCTATTTACTGAGCAGAGCGTCTGCTGTTGCTGAGGCCACTCCTATTTACTGTGTCACTGGCCGCCGGCCGGGGCGTCCATTTCCTCTCCTCCCAAACATAACATAACCTTATGGATACTTGCAACATCAGATGAGCTATATTTCAGAGCAGATGGAGCATAACAAAGAGTTGTCTCACAGCGTTGCTTCCAGACGGAGGAGTGTGATAATCTCACAATCTCGGAAAAAATACAATTGCAGCGTTTTCTTCAGAAATATCCTAATGGAAAGTCAAACGACACAAATGTAGACCCTGATCTATGTCAAACGATATTACTGCGATTTTTTTTACTTTCCATTTCTGTACAGTATGTCACAATAAATTTCAACAGGAATTATATGCTATTTGTCTTTTCATCCAATTGTGTCAAACATGACTTCAAAAACACTAAATCAGGACCAAAAACAAGGCTGTACCTCAACAAACAAAAGCAAAACCATACTGAAACTGAACTGGAACCATTTTCATGCATTTTTGCTCACGGTTGTTTCACACAAAAAACAGTGTAAACTCAGTCCGACAGAAGACCTCTCAGTAAGTTTGTCATACCGTGGCTTCTTGCGATACAGATCAACTAATATTGCGATCAGTTGGCAATATATTGTTCAGCACTAGGATCACCCAGATAATGTTTACAACAAACAATCTATTTTGAGACTCAGTAGAGAGCAACAGTACCTCTGCAGCAGGAAAATACAGTATTTCCATTTCTAAAGTATTATTTGAATGCTTCTGTACACATGTCGGGGCAGGGAAACCATCAAATGAACCCTTTGAACAGAAATGACCCTATGCTTTTCTTCACCAGACGCACCACTCCATCAAGCAGCGCCGCTCCTGTGCCAGTTACAGTTGTTGGTCGTTTTCCACGCTCTCCTCGGAGAGCTCTTAATGTATAACGTTCATGTTTGGAGGTTATCAGATAAGCTGGACTAAGGGAAAGTTGCACAGCAGCCCTATTGCTGAGTGAACAAATCCATTAGACAGGCAGGAGCAGGCTGTAGTTTCAGCAGGAGGAGCTTGAGGAATGAAGGGGAAGCCATGTCAAATGCTTGCAGTGTAGCTAGATCTCCGTCTGGGTCGTGACCTCTCCAGTTCCCTCCTGTATTGTGTTGATCTGGCTGGATTATCCGCACACTACCTCCCCCCCATCTACTTGTCTCTCTGGACTGCAGAGAGAGCCAGAGAAATATTGCTTCTCTGCAGGAGTTTGGCTGTACAAAGTTGCGGCTGCTCCCCGAAGCGTAGGGGAAAGGTCTCTGCTTCTGTGCACTATAGTGGGGAGTCCGTGCATTAACATAAGGCAGGCTACACTTCCTGTAGTGACTCTGGCCCTGTTCCTTGTTCAAAGACGACGGGAATCGGGAGAGGCCTGAGAGGTACCTCTGGTCAGCAAATACTCCAGAGACTCCAGTGGTGCGTTAACTCACATGGAGAAAGCTCATCGTGTGCTCAAGAACAACTGCTTTGTGATCATTCGTCTTCATGTGATTACATGACACTAGCTTTGACAACTGTTCACATTTGTGGCGCGAAAGTGACTCAGTTCAGTTGGTAAGAGCGTTTGTCCACAGATCCAATGGTAGCGGTTTGAATCCCGCTGACTGTTGTTGTGTCAAAGGGCAAGACACTTCACTCAGTGAACGCAGTGTGTGAGTGTTTGATGGTTGTCAGACTGCCAAAAGACGGAGGAGATTGCTTCTCTTTGGTCTGTGAAATTTACACCCAATGTCTCATCACCAAGTACTGATTGAAGTGCAATACAAATGTAAGCCATCATTAGCTGGGCTATGGTTATGCTAATTTTGTAATCGTTTAGTGTAATAATCGAAATTGTAATTGAATATCGATTAATTGCACAGCCCTAGTTATGACTATTATAGTTATCAAAGTACTGTACAATGTAATATGCTTTACAACAATGTGTAATAACTTGTACCTATGGGTTACATACACGATGGAATAATACACAAAATACAAAATACACATTTAATTGTGTATGTTCTACATAGGTACAAATTGTTACATATAGTTACAAAGCAGATTGCGCTGTGCAAAACTGAGTTAGGTACAATGTATTAAGGTAGAGCAAAATGAAGTGTAACCTTGTTATTTTTAAGTCAGTTACAAATACCAATAGTCAATGTCATGGTCAATAGATATAAAGCACTACTTGATGAACAAAACAGCTAATAATAAGCAGTAGCAGGCATGAACTAAAATCATCTCTTTGTTTTCAGACTTCTTTGAAAGTGTGGGGGAAAAATATGACTTCAATAAAAGTGCTGTGTATGTGAGTGTTCTATATATCTGTGTCTTTGAGGCTGATGCCCATCTGTCAACTGACAAAGGAAGTGTAGATCACATGGGCCTATGTGGTTTCCAACACAATTACACACAGCAAGCTAACACAAGCATAATACAGAATGCAAGAGAGGTAAGCATATGTCTGCTTCCGTATAAGACAAAAAGACAATGCTCAAATATAGCCCAACATGTCCATGTATATAATACTGTCGGTATCTGCTAAGCGATCAGACCTTTTCTTCCTCAAGTCCAAAACAATGCAGCCCCCCAGGAGTCTCTGATAAGTAGGGATTGTACACAGCCTGAGGCGCAGATGGAGGGACAAGAAATCTCAGCGAGAAAGCTGCATCTGCCACTGCGAGTGTGCCAAGCCCTGAGCCAATCAGATCCTCTGTAGGGTGTGGCAGTTAACAGGCTCCTCTAAATCTGATCTGTGCAGTCTGGACAGTGCCGGCACATACATTAGGCATGTTGAAGCCCATACACACACCCATCCAACCACATGCATGACTGGATACATTTCTACTAACATTTCTGATGTGACACTGTAGATACAATTTTGTTAAAAGTAATCGCTGCCGGGTTGCATCAAAGTTTTAGGTAACTTTCCAACATTTCAAATTGGATTCTAATTAAATTTAAAATAAGCTGCTCGCAACTTGCTCTCAATTAATCAATGGCTAATCAAGTTAAAATTGCCTTGGGTTTCACATACCCCCCCCTCCTGCTCATTGTGTTAATGAGGAGCGTTTGATAAAAATGGAGCAGTGCTGAGTTCCCCTTGTTCATCACGTCTGAAGCGCTGCCACTGCTACACCACACAGCTCCCTGGTGCCTGTGTTACAACTCATTTGGGATGTTTGATGTCGCAGCTACAGGATGACTTTTACACAACTCCACTATCAGCTCTTGTCTGATCAACTACTGCAACAGCATTTTGTCTACAGAGAAAAAAGTAATCTGTAGAAACTGTTACAGGAGAGTTCTAACAAATGCTGCAGTTTTTCATTAGCTCACAGCCAAAACATGTTTTCGGACATATTCTTCTAATATGCACTCTACATAATTACATTGAGACACGGGAAATTTAATCAAGGCTTTCTGGCACAGTCTCAGAGAGTCAGTGCTTCGTAACCCGTTTAGAGCCTCCATATTTTTGCAATATCCTGTCAGATGAGGGGGATTGTTCTTGGCTGACAGGCGTTTGTCTGATTTCTCTCCATGTGTACACGTCCAGTGTTTGATACGACAAGATTAGACACCAGACTAAACTGTACTCCTGGTTTTAGCACAAAGGAACTGAACATTCTGCATGAGGCTGTCGGATCAAAGGCCCGAGGGAGTTACACTTCGTTTATACACAGCAGTCAGGCTGGTTTTACAGCTAAATGTATGCACGCACCCCCTATATATCTGACTATATATGTCTTTCAGTCAGCGCTATGAAACAAGATAAATTAACTGACATCATGTGCTCACAAGCTGAACAAACTGTGAGGTACTATTGGTGAGCACAGTACACCTGAAGGTACACCTGAGGCTTACAAATAATCTTCTGGTATCGTAGAGTTCTTACAGGTTTTGTTCTGCCCTCTTCTCCATTTGCAATCATCAGTGTGTTTAAACCTGAGACGCACATTTTTGGCTGGATCAGGACCTGCGTATTTAGTCAAACAAATTAAATGATCCGAACAAACTATCGTTGCTGCATTGATACTTCCCCTTGGTCCTAATGGCCAGCCGGTGTTGTATCAGAGGTCGACACCAGAAGCATGTTCAATAGTCTGTCTTTTAAAATTTACCATATGGACAAAAACAATATTTTTACCATTTTCACCACATTTACTGAAAAACAGTCTGATAATGGGGTGAAAGTAGGAAGGGTTTGTTTAGCTGTTGGTTCTGCCTCCGCTGTTGTTGAGTCTGATATCGCTGCTGCTGAGCAGTGTGCAGCGGTGTCCACAGCAGTTAGCAGAATACAGCCCCTTTGCAACACAACCATCAGCCCAGGAGAAGCAAAGCGACTGATGTTGCAGACGGACAGAGGGAACGCAGTTGACCGACAGAAGGTGCGTGGTTTTGAATGTAAAGCATAAATGAGCCTTTAGAGAGAGCACTGCTCACGTTACTGTATATGGCAAGAGTGTGACTGCCATTCACTAGACAGGAACGTTCCAAACTAACGAATACTATTGATTGATATGATAGAACTGCTAACAATGTACTGACTTTAGATAGCACCTGTGTTCTGTTGTCAGCTCCACAGAGCCGCAGAGCTGCCTGCAAATGACTTTGAGCTGAGCATGTTATTATTCAGCCCGAGCCGCTACACCAGGCTAATTAGTGCTGTTTACTTCCGAGCTGTTTCAACATGGCAGTGTAGATTAGTGGAGAGTTTAAGAATGGCCTGACTGCTGAGCGCGCTATAAGGACTAAATTAACATTTGAATGCAATCACAAGCACTTTTCATCCTTTAAGATAAGCACCGGAGGAAATTTTCACCCTATTAATACAAAGACACAGTATATACACAGTGTATATTCAGTACAAAATAAACCTTAAAATATTTTCTCGACGGTCAAACATGCATCATATGACCAGTGTGTTGTCAAAGTTCCTGACAATGACTTATTTACGTGTGATATTCTAAAACAAACAAGTAAAATAATACACTACACTCATTGCTCATTATACAAAATAACAAAACACTGACAATTTGACAGGTGGATTCACAGTCATCCATGTGCTGACTTTTAATTTGAGAAGCCGATGATTCACTCCTCTAGATCAATACACTTGGCCTTCAGTCGGCATGGAGGACTACGCTTCCAGCTGTCATCACTGCCGTGTCACCACTATATCTGGAGGGCTTGGCGGCCTCCAAATCCAGCCATAGAGATGAAGCTCCCTGGACGTGGAGTGTCAGCTTCTCGTTTTGTCTTATTTTAAAGTTAGATGATTGAATTACAAGTTTTATTGTTTATGAATATTGTGTTGTTGCTAGGGCTGCAAAATGCCAGGAATTTTCAATGTTGGACATTTTCCAAGGGAATTAACAGGAATTTACGGAAATTATTGGGAATTATTGAGAATCAACAGGGAATGAACACAATGTTGCTTCTTTACAGACAGATATAAACTGAAGCACAACAATTGTATTTGACAGTTATACACTGACATATCTATCAAAGCAGAGATGAAAAGTCTCAAAGAAATCCTCTTTGCCACGTCTGAACACCAGGGTCTGAAGAGGACAGTGTTTTAGGTTGTGGCAAAAGAAGGGCTTTCTATGTTGGTGTCCATCTTGCATAATATTCATCAAGTGTGTGCAATATTACAATACTATATCATTAAAAGTCTATAGTCTGTTTAATGCTGCTCTGTGTCCGCGTATGTCAGGATCTGAGTTAGAGACAGGTAAATTGAACCAATCAATCACTGTGTGATAAAACAAAAAATAATCTTTGCCATTTGTCCCACCAAAGACTATTAAGCAGACTGTAGGTTTTCGGAAAGATGTGTTATGTTTTGACCTGACGATACGGTCCTCGCACTTGTATGGTTCATGGGTGTGACATTACTCAAATGGTTATATTTTTTTTATTTTTAAAGAAAAAACCCTCTTTGGAGCCAGGCTTTTAAGCAGTTTAAGTGGGGCCCAAAGCTACATAGGAACCCTGTTTACCAAGTGTCTTTTGGAGTCGCCCCTGGCCATCAGGGGGTGGTATTACAGCAATGTCAGCTCCCCGCCATGAGGACCAAAGAAAGGGGCTTTCCTCTCCCATTGGTAATAGTTCACGAACTGTTTATTATTATTGCAAATTCCACAAATTTCCAACCTTAATTTCCCATTGAAGGTTTGCAGAAAATTTCCGGCAATTTATCGGTAATTTTCGTTCCCTGACATGAATAAGCAAGAACAGTGACATCATCAAACTTAATTTGTATTTTAACTTATAAATTATTGAAAGGCGACAAAAAAAGAATTAGTTATTACAACAACAACAAGCTTGTGATGCAATAAAACTACTACACTACAATAATTAATAATAATTAATGATAGATAACCTATTAATTGGGCTAGAAGTTATACAAGGCAAAATGTTGGCTGCTGATAATGCCAATCACATTTATGTAACAGCAGTAACAACCTTACTCTTTGCTGTGACATATGCCTGTTCTCATTGGTTATTATCAATGTGCATATATAGCTGGAAGAAAAAGGACAAACAAGATGAAATCGTGTATTGAATTCACTTTGCATCCTCGGCAGCTCACGTTCCCACAGACTGAGGTGAGCAAATGAACCTGCGAGGGTTTAGAGCCGACTCCTCCCCCTTTCTCTTTATCCCACCCCTTCTTTACATGCCATGACATCACCATTGGCGGGCTGTAGTCCTATGGGGACGGAGGCCTAACAGCTGCCTCAGGAGCCCAGTTATGTAACGCTTTTCTCAGACAGAGGCAGGGGGGAAGAGAGGAGAGACATGTTTCCTATACCCCCCCTCCTCTTTCTATACATTTAGCCCTGGAAAAAACCAGGACGCTGGAGTAAAAAGAGGAGGGGGGTTGCGAACTGCTGCGGACGTCAAAAGAGGTCACGTCTGGCTGCCGGCATAGAAGATTAGAGCTTATAGTCAATGTACATAAACAAACGCTCTCTTCTTTTTCCTGTGCTGCTGGTAATTTATTCCGGTAGCATTTTTCAATTTAGCAAATCCAATAAAAAGTCAAAGACGTCAACTCAACTCAAATTTCCTTTTCCTCTGTGAAAACAATTAATGAGGGAGGCCAGATGTAGAGTAAGAACGTTGTGTGCGATTGCTTGTTGAAGTTGCGAGGTGCCAAACGCTGTAAAACCGGGGCTATCAGGAGAAACAAAACAATATGGTTAAAAATAGAGATGTGACGAATCACAAACCTCGTAAATACAATCTGACAGTGTCATAACAATATAATGCAATTGTTTTTATTGACTTTAATCCAGATCTCAGGATAGAATAAATGAGCTAGAAATAGTTTGATAGTGTTTGTTTAACGTTTATGTAAGACTCTTTGATAGCTTTAAAAAAACATACCGCAGTTTGTTCAAAGGACTAGCCAATAGTTTTATCATTATTATTAGTTCTCACTTAACCAGTATCAAAAAGGGGAAGTAGCAGAATTTGAGAGCGTTTTTATTACAAGTGAACATTAAGTAACAGTTTCTATAGCAATGTTTTTAAGACTTTTCAAATGTGCTTTGTGTGCCTATTGAGTTAGATAACAGATGCTCATTCTGGCACAGAGCAGTTTAGTGGTGAATTGGAAAAAGAGCATTTCTGCCAGTTTTACTGCCACGTTAACCATATGCTCCTGTCAATTCTGAGACATCCGTATGAAACATGTTTGCGCATTTTCCACTCAGTTTAATCCAGTATGTAGCCAGAAATGTATATACCAACCATATTATTATGTTCAGAACTATGTAATAGTAATAGACAGTGTATTTATTATGTATGCACTTAAGTCCTGTTTAAATGTACAACAAACAAAAGCATAGCACACACACACTGTGCTTAAATGTATGAAAAGCAGAATAAGATCCAATTTCCAGAAGTGACAACATTTTACATCATCCACACGTCCAAGCTGCTTTCTCTCAATCTCTTAGGACTACATGAAAGCCACAGCAATAATAGAAGCAACCGATGCACAGTTGTTTACACCTGCCACTTCCAGCGCCCAAACTTTATTAGTTGTCGACCAGCACAGCTGCAACGCCTTCAGGTCGGAACTGTACACTGTGTACTTCTCACAGCGTCTCCTCCTAACCCTACATTTGCCAAACCCACACTCTATATGTCATGCCATCTTGCAACACATAGCTGACTGAAATACAGGCAGTTTTGTTGCACATGCACACTCTTCACTCTGAACATGTCACGTCGTAGGAATGTGGACTATGGCCACGCAGCAAATCACATACTGGGAGGACCATGATATAAATGCATGTAGCAAACAAACACAGTGCCAGCCCTAAACCTAATCTATGTGGCATCTCAACAGCCACAAAACGTTTGCAAAACAAGCACAGCACAAAATCGTAGGCAAATAATGTAGGCTATATTCTATATTTGATTACTTAGGTATAGTTTATGATGCCTACCTGAGCAAGGTCTGCTGCCAGTAAAGGATAGGCGTGCTACTGAAGTGAAATGATACTTTCCTTGCAGGCTCTGCAGGCTGTGCTAGAGCTAATTGGCATGAACCTATAGGTACAGTGGCCGGGTTGACGTGAGGACAGCAACTCACCTTGCACCCGCTGTCCCCATAAAGCTGCCCCGTTGCACTCACTGCCGTAAATTGACACGTTCTACATTCACCCTCAAGCCGGGAAACCTAGAACACACAATCGCGATAACACGTGTAGTGTATGGTAAATGCAAGTAGGCAAAGAAATAAAAGCTAGCTTACCTAACGAGTCCAAACGCTCCTTTCTTTTCGCGTTAGCCCCTTTATTGCGCTCTGAGGCTGGTGAAGACGGGATCGCCGCGTGTGCCCGGGACTTCCAAGGCCATTGCCACGGTGTGCAGGGAAACTATGCAGAGGTTATTAGCTTCCTGTGCTCCTCGGTCCTCCCCCTGCCTGTACAGTATGGGTAAATGCGGGTCAGGAGCAGGAGGAGCGGGCTGCCACACTGCTCTGCTGACGCTGGAGAGGCTTCCTCACACAGACACTGGAGTCTCCACAGCGCGCTCTCGTGGTGGGAACACGTGGTGCGGCTCGCGGGTACAATGACGATGCACCCGGCGCACTGCGCGCAGACGCTCGTGACTGTACTGTCAGTACAAGATGAACTTGGAACACAATTTAAAAAAAGGTGTGGTTTGGGTTTTGATATACATGAAATTAAAATCCATGGACTTCTATTTTATACAAAAGACAAACAAACTATCCTCTTACTGTGGGTCAGAAGCAGCGGCAGGTTATCTTGCCAATAACAATATTGTGCAATCTGACAATAAGACAGATGTATAGTTGGTATCCAAAAGATTCATGCTGTCTCTAGGTGGCTACCGTTCATCTAATCTTTTTTTTATTAGGCCTAGAAATAGGCTATTTTTTTTTTTGCCTTTGAAAGTTAGGGTAATGATGATGGGAGAAAGTGCTCTGCTTAGACTGTGAAGACTGTTTATAAAGGATATTTATGATGATTTTTGATGAGTGTTAAAGCTGTAGGCCAAATTGATTCCATTTTGTCCAACATTAATGAAAAAAAACAATAATAATTGAAATTCTGATTATAATTAAAGCCGCACGCGGCGATAAAGGCTTTTTTTCCCCATGCTGTTTTCAATGCAAAATACATAATTTGCATATTATTTATTGATAAAATTCACAGATTCAAATGAAAAAAACTCCAATCGAAGGCTTTCAGGGCTGCTTTTTGTGAGAGGGAGAAAGGGCCACTCATTTATCATCGTAGAAGCATTTTTTAAACAGTGAGATTCATTGCAAATTCCAGCATCTGTGGATTTTGGGCAGTTTTTCTGATATTTTTGGGCAGGTTTGGCAAGTAAGACCTGGCAACGCTGGTAATTGTTAATTGGCTGGCTGGGTCATTAAATCCTGAACAGAGAATTACAGATCATACAATAATTTAATACATATTGTGTCATTGTTTTTCAATAACTATTTGTATACGTTGTGCTACGAGCGCTTCAATATGAGTGAGTCCATTAACACAACAGAATACAAATGAACTCAGCAACACGCAAATATTTCCACTAAAGAAAGGAACCTGACATGAGAAAGATGAGATAACTGCTCCAAATCCAGACACAGGGTTGCAGGGCTGTAAGGTTCACAGTTAAACTGCACAATTGGGCTTTTTAAGCCTTGCCTCGGGTGAAAAAAACAGTCCGTGTTTTATAGCCATGCTGTTTTAATGTAAAATGGGTTCTTTATATCTTATTTCTTCATCAAAATCACTATTTTGAATGACACAATCTCAAATCCAAGGCTTGGAAAGCTGCTTTTTCAAGACGAGAGGGAGAAAGAGGCTGTTTCTCATCATCGCAGGAGCCCATGGGCTCGGTTGATTATTAAAAAACATGGAAAATTCCAGCCGTATGTCAGCGGGTTATGGGCAGTTTTTGAGATATTTTGGGGCATTTTGTTGGCACTCTGTTGGGTTCATTCCAATTCAACAAAGTTTGCAAAAGATATGAGGCTTTTAATTCGTCCAACAATATCTCAAAAATCTAAATGATCATCTGCAAGATGACATGGGTCTCTTGGCTATTCTGACCAAATTGAGGCATCCAAATGAAAACTGTCAAAAGATCGAGCGGTACGATTTTTAAGGTTCACCTTCAATTCGGCTGACATCCTGTAGAGTTTAGGGCGGGGCCACAATAGGCCTATAATTTTTAAAGCGGTCTATGTCCCTGCCCAGTTTCACCTTTGTATGATAACATTTCTTCCGACTGGGGTATCATAGGCCCCAGATAAACTGTCTGTTTTAGGGGGCGCCACAGAGCCATTTTTTATTATTTTTTTCTAGCAGACCCGACCCAACATTTTAACTCCAGAGTACTCATTTCTGATCCCTGTCACTGGTGGATTGGTGAATGTTTGCTATGTGAATTCTTGCAATTTCGGGCCCCAGAAGCTTTTCTTTCCAGCTGCTCAAAGTCGCTTTACAATTTCGTACATCATTCATTCACACCAAACTTGGTGATGGTAAGCTACTATTGTAACCGCAGCAGGGCCGTGCAGGGAGCTACAGAGGGGCAGGGGCTCAAAAATCAAAAGGGGCACTACAACAAAATGTTCATCTTCAATCTTTGGTTCAGTCAAAAAACTCTTTTTGAATTGTCATTTGTTATAATTCTTATTAATGTCCACATTTTAATTTTACTTGGGAGTTAAAAGAGTTTCAGACTTCTAAGCCATAGCCATTTTTTCTTTTACCAGTGTTCACCTTCAGAACCAGACAGTGTTTTTTCCTGTGCATCAGGGCTTTTTATTGCAATAATACATCTGCATGTTTGTTGATATTTACACGCACATACATCTTTATCGGTGGTCCCAACAAAACAAGTACTTCAGACAAGAAGCAATTAACACAAGACAAGAGAAATAAAAAACACAATGTAAACCATTTTTTCTCACATGAGCATACGTTTTGAAGTTACCACACACCCATACAATATATCCACACATGCATCATCTTGCTCCCAAAAACAAATACTACCATTTTTCATTTGCAAAGTACTGAATATTGTCTTAAAACACTGACACGTTGCCATGGCAACACTAACTAGACTGAACTGTACTGTACAGACAGACAGGCCACCAACTGACACGGAGTTTCACTATGTTACCTACATCTCCACCCATATGCATAAATCGTCAACCAAGAGTGAACAAAATAGACAACTTATTTTATATGTTTGATATATTTGTCCATATATATATACTATTTACAAAATTAAAGGGTCCACATTTACACATTGACCTACTTTACAGCCAATATATTTAATCAAAGCCCATCATAGTCTCACAAATAGAGATTTGTTTATTTCTGTATACTGTTTGTTGAGGATACATGAACTACGAGAACTAACTAGCTGGATGGCAATACTACATCTACAAATACACCTTTGTTCAACACACAATGCACAAAACAGCACTTTTTACAATCATCTATTGCAATGTCTTTTTTTTAACAGTACAATTTCCAGAAATTTTGCAGTGATGTGTCAGCAACAATGACCGAAGCAAGTGTTTCGAGGACTAAAACATGCTAAATAGTGGAACAACGGTAATCCTCTGTAATGGAGCACTGATATCTGGAAGAACAGCTCCCATCCTTCTCCTTCATGATATCTTCTTGAAGTTGTCAGATCCATGACAGGGTGACGGCGAAATGTTTTACTCATAGAATTTTCGATCACTGGAAAACAGAGCAGGAAAATAGGCTTATTCATTAGATGTACTGTTGCAAAGTAGGCCAAACTGAATATAGTAAGACAACGAACTGCATGCTAAACACAATAACCATTCCCCTGTCCTGTTACTTTTCACTTAACAATGACAAAATGGAAATGATAATACAAGCAGAAACATGCTGTGAGGTAAAAAGCATGCAGCAATCCATCCTTTACCTGCATGCACAATATCCAAGAAGTGCTGCAGACGCATCATTGAAGTTACTGCTGTTGTGTGGACCCAACTAGAGCAGCTAAACTTTTGATTGTTTGGCCCGTGTGCAAAATTAGACCATCTGGGGGTCACAGTCCATAAGGGAACTGCCGGCGAGGACTGGAGGGGGACACATATTTCATTTGGAGGCAATTCCATATAGAGTAGAAGGCCTGGCCTTAGCCTCGCTCTTTTTCTACTTCAAGGTGTGGAAGCTACAAGATAAATTGTTTGTGTTCTCATTTGAACCAGATCTAAAGATAGTAAAAAGCAGCTCATACTACAAATAAAGAGAATATGTTGATAATGACAAAGAGAATGTTAAGGCATGAAATACTATATTAATTGTAGCTCACTATTTTGCAAATGCATGGCCTTTGTTAATGGATCATGTTGTCTCATCTTTTGCCTCAGTGTAAAGCTAAATTGTACTGTTTTGGAATTCAGCAAAAAAACACAAAAAAAACACACACCTAGATTAACTTAAAGGTGCACTATGGGAAAAAAAAAGACTTGATATTTGCGTGTATTTTACCTTTTAATGACTCAATGGTGTTATGGGTGCACCATGGCACCTTTTCTTTCCCTCATAGTGGTCTTTATGACGCTCCAGAATCAATTGTTTTGGGGTTTCTGGTACAAACCCCTAAAAATATTGTACATAGGCCTTAAGTACATATATATGCGTCGGTTTGAGGTGAGTGGAAAATAGACCCAAAATGGAAGATTGAGAGCTCCAACTTTAATGTGGAGATTGAAAGATATAACAAACAAAATCGCAAGGTGCAAAACAATCCAAAAAATACAGAAACTAAATCTAAGACCCTGGTACTGTCACTGGCAAAGAATACAAAACACTCGACGTGACATGGACATAGATGATGGACCAAGAAGGGGCATGGGAAACACTGGGGTATGAATGGGGCAGGTAATCAATGCAAGAAAGTAAAAGAGACAATCACAAAGACAGAACAGAACATGTCAAAATAAAATAGTAAGAACATGGACAAGAACAAAGTCAAGACAAGAAGTGGAAAACAAAACCAAAGGGACAACATACTGTAATTATCTATTCTATTGTTGGTGAATATGCGTCTTATTAGGGTATTTTTGTGGGAAGTTTTCTAACTAGCCAGTCAGCTTCTACAAAGACAAACCAAATCAGTTTCAAGAACACATCACCACAACCATCCACTCATTAAATCATATCACAAACACTATCAAAGAAAGCTAACAGACTAGCTGGCTACAGTGCTCCCATTAGCTCTAGCCGCTAGGTTTCCTGTTGTTGACCTTACCCGAACAACTGCTGCTTAAATACGGATCTGATCGCCTTCATTCAACCTGGTAATTACAACACACATCACATGTAAACAGCTGGATATGTATCTCTGCAATACATATGTGCTGTTAACATTGTAGCCGTGTGGCATTTTGGACCATGGGAAATGGCAATTGAAGTGGAACCAAACTTGAGGACATGCTATTACATGCGTTTGCTGTTACAGTAAAGACTCTAATCACACAGATATACTCACGCTCCCTCGTCCCGGAGCAAAGACAGGAACTTGGTGACTCTGTAATCCGGTTCCATCTAAGAAAGCAGAAAGAAAGGGAAAACTTACTATCTTGGTAAAGGTGATCAGGTAAAGGAAGGCCGCTTAGAAATGTAGCCCAGTCTAAAAAATGCTACTTTAGACTAAGCTGTCGATGTGCATAAGTTCATTGGAAAAACTACTAATAAATATTCATTGATTAAAATGTTGATTAAAATGCTTTAAAATCGACCTAAATAAATAATTTATTTCATGTATGTATAAATAGTTAAAAAAGAAATAAGCCTCATGTTATTTAAAGTTCATTTGCATAAGAAAGGTTTATTTTTTATTTTTATTGGATGATGTACCTGTAACATCCAATTGGAGATTGATGGGCGTAGCCTAACAGCCCAAGTGCGCAGACAGTCTAGCCCTCGAGTCACTCGGCTTTTAGCAGCGAACTGAACAGATGTAAGGACACCAGTCCAGTAAACACGGTCTATCCAGGTGGATGCAGAGTCTACAAGCTCTGGGTGGATTTGTTGTTACCTGTGATGTGAGTACATGCAGTGTATTTATTGTTTTATTTGTATATGCTCAGACGTAAAGTGTGTGTGTAGAATTTTGATGCTGACCGTGGCGCGGTTTAGCATGCTAAGCGCGGCTAACGCTAATGCTAGTTTTTTTTTCTTCTCCGTCTGTATGAAGAGTGTAGACGGGTCAAATTTGTTTAAGACTAAGTATAGATTTCTTGCTGTTCGTCGTTTGGATCTGTCCTGCTGCTTCGGGGAGGACTTGTTGAGCCGACCCCGCCATTTTACCGCTCGATGTCTCGTCTCGTCTCATCTGCCGCCAAGCTCGGTCACTACCATCTACCATCTAGAACCAGTCTCGTCTAATCTGCCGCCCAGCCCGGTCACTACCATCTACCATCTAGTAGAAGCCAGGTTCCGTGAGTACTCCGAAAACACCAGGTGCACGTGCTGTTTTTTTTTTCTGCTTGCATGGCAAGTGAAGAGGCCATTGTTTCTGTTTGTAAGGCCACAACGATCACAAGCATCAACAGGCCTGCAACAAAAACCGAAGTGAACTAAAAAGGGGGGTAATTGAAAAGGAGTAATTGTATCAGCCCACAGTTTTTCCCTTTCTAAGTTGTACACTAAATTTCTACTTTTGCATTCAACTTCACTGTGTGTGTGTTGTTTATATTTTTTGTAACAAGGTTTCAAGAGTATTAATTTTCTTGGTGGAAGTATTTGAATTGTATTTCTTTCGCTAAGTGGAGGCACCGTCATTTATAACTTAAGTAGTCCTTATTTTCTCGTATTTCCTGTTTACCAGATTATTTATTTTTAGAGTAAAAGTACCCAGGACCCCGCCCATAGTCTACCACCACATTTGATTAGTTTGAAAACCCTGGTCACATGGGACGGGTGTTACAGAAAGAAAGTAAAAATAAAAAATCACAAAGACGCCTGTATGCTTCCTATCAGAGGTCCATTAGCACAGCATCTGCACCCTGCATCCACCACTTCCCATCTTCATCATGTCTTAGTAACAGTATTCTTAAGTGGTTTCAGTCATCCATACCTGCAGGGACATCTCAATGAGCACGAGCAGCTTCTTGATTCCAATCCAGACCCTCTTTCCTTTGAGCTGATGAGCAATGCTGACTCTCTCCTTGTCTGTGAAGCTTCCCAGCAGCTGCAGCAATGACAACACACATTAATGAATGAATACCTCTTCTGTAATATGTATTCAGATGTGGGAGGGGTGCATGCAGGGGGGTGTACCTCAAGGGCATCGACCAGCTGCTCTCCTGTAGAAATATTGGGGACGTGAATGGTGGTGCTGAAGGCATCCAACATCTCCATCTCCTGCAGCACATCCTTTCTGCTGGTGGTGCCGATAATGAGCAGCTTACGCCCCTGCACGCACAAGAAATATGCTTTTCAGAACAGTAGGAATCCGTGGCTGGAGTTGTGACCTTTTGCCCACACATTTTATGATTATTAGGCCCGACACGATAGGGACACTGGTAATGACTAGAACGTTTCTTGGGGATGTGCTATTGTGCACAAGTTCTATCAATATTTGCTCCTCCCTTTTCAATCCCACTTCCGACAATGAAAATGTCCAGAACCCAGAGAGAATTTCCCAGTGGACTGCAGTGTAAAATGACATGTCTGTAAAAGTGCTGACAGGGCAGCAACATCCAAAGTGATAATATATGACTTGGTTTATTATTGTCACTTTGTTATAACAAGCCTTCATCTAAGTCAGCTTTGGGTTCTCGACAGATGCACTACACCTGAATGATCATTCACACTCATGCATGGGAAACAGAACTATATACTGATGTAGATATATTTCATTTGAGGAAGCTCTACTATAAAGTTAATACCAACAGAATTGTGTGTTTGGGTCCGTTTGAAAGAGAGGATTGATGCTGATGCCAGTTTTAGCTGAAGAGTTGAGTTCAGTGCTGTGTAAAAGTTTCATCAGAAATCCCACTAAATATTTGTCCGAACATTGTATCACACCACTAAATGTCATAACAATTACCTCTAGTAATTATAAACCGGTTTGACATTTTGCAGCTCCATAAATCTTGAAGGTCGTTGACAGTGTTATCATCATCTTAATGTACTTTAATTACAATGCAAGCAGAGTGGACGGTGTGTTCTTGCCTTGGGCGGGGGCTTCTTAAGCAGCACCAGCAAGGCCTGAAGCACCAGGTTGGAGAAGCGTGGGCCGATGGGGACGTAGTCAAGGAGACGCTCAATGTCATCCACCACCACACAACTAAGCTGAGACTTATAGGCGTCATCAAAGACCTATACAACAGAAGATGGATGAGAAAATACATGCAATTAGAAACATCAAACCAGAATGTGGGAAAGTGCGCTGAATGCTAATGTGTTGTTTAGACGCACTAACCTTTTTGATTGCCTGGCACTTGGAGATCTCAGAGTGTCCAATCATCTTGTCTGGAGAGCAGATCTTAATGAAGGGGAACTGGGAGTCCTCTGCAATCTTCGCTGCCAAAGCTGTTTTGCCGCTGTGAGGTGGACCTGGTCATGTGTGTGTCAACAGAGACGGTATTAATTAGTGTCATCAAGTGTTGATTCTATAGGTGCAGACTCTCATCAAAATAACGCATGGAACGAACATCAAACGGACTGTCTATAGAGAGAGTAAAGAGGAGTTTTCATGTGATTGCGTGTGAAGTATGTAATGGCAGAGGAAAAAATGACTTGACTTTTAAGAAATCAACTGGGAAGTGTAGGTAATTGCACAATGTTTATTCAAGTGTCTATAAATGAAGGCATATGTAAATTATGAATGATACAAAGTATTAATAGTTAATTATTATAATGCTAGTATGGCAGCTACATAAATGCATTAAACACTGTACAATAACTGCATTTATTCAGTCATTTGTTATTGATATAGTTTCAACACAGCTCCTATCGAGTGGTATGATCAACCACAATAGAGTGGTTTATCATGAGGAAGTTAACTACAAAGCCACACACACACGTGGGTTTGCATCCGTTCTTTCAGTGAAACAGTTGTATGTGGTGGATTGGCATGAGTGAGGCTCACCCTCTAACAGAACAGCAACCAGTGGAGTACGGTCACTATTCTTGGTCTGCTGCACCAGTAGCTCTCCGTCATCCAGCACATGGGTGACTGGGTCGCCCCATTTAATGATGCCGTTCATAACGTAGCTGGAGTAGTCTTCCTGGTTGGTTCCGAATGCCTGGAGATGACCAACATGATGATTACTGGATGCTTTCAATGGTTTTCAGAGAGCTAATAGTGAGTACGCACAGGTTTGATGTCATTGTTGAGTGATCCAAAGAAGTCGGATCGAGTCACTCGCAGCTTCTCCGCCTTCTCCATATCCACTTCCACAGTGGCTGTGGCCTACAGCGAAATTACAAATAAGTATAAGACACAACTTAGTGTATGGTATTGCAGTTGAATGTTAATGCAAGTGCAATTTTCTGATGATAATCTAAAAATGAAGGTAAAATATCAGGCGATTATATATTGTCATAAAATACTTAAAGGTCAGTAAGGTCGCGTGCCCCGCTAGAGAATTAAGAGGATTAAGTTAAGTGATTAGTAATCACTAAACCCTTACCAGTCCTTGCAAATCATCCACACAATATGTTTATCACAAATAAACTATTACCTGATAATAAAAATAACAAAAAATACATTTACATAAATCCAGTCATCCAAACGGTTAATTAAATCTTTTTTTTCTTTTTACAAAAACTTTTACAAGATTTAATACACTAAAAAACAATTATATGAATATGTGTGAAAAGATGCATATTGCTATGTATTATAATAATGCTATTTATTTGAATTGGATATGTTATGTTATCTTGTCCAACACATTCTAACATAAACCTTTGGCCCTGGAGAAGTGATCTGGTTAATCACTAAATGTTGGCTTAGATCAAGAAATGTTTTGCTATTAACATTTCGTCATGATTGATCACACTTTGTCTGTTATTATTATCAGAGGGAGATTATTAGGGCACTGTAAATGATATTCGGAGCCTGCAGACCTTGATATGCCGGTTCATTGCAGTGGACTGAGCCGCTCTGACCAGCCCTTCCAGCTCAGCACCGCTGTAGTTCTTGGTTTCTGCTGCCAGCTCCTTGATTTCGACATCTGCGGCCAGCAGGTTAAAGCTCCTCATCTTATTTGTGTGGATGGTCAAGATCTGCACACGGCCCTTTTCATCAGGCAGACCTGAGCAACAAAGCAATTCAGTATTCATTTTGCCATGTACAACAATGTTTTCCAGTGTATTTGAATTAAAGCAGTGCTACTTTACTGAGCTTATACATCACACATCAGCAATATGTGTTTTTCTCACCGTTTAATTTTTGCAATTTTCCCATTGTAGAACTAATTAATTCTCTATGCGAAAACTCTAATTTGTTTGACAGAATGTGCTCAGCTGCCATTTCCAAGGTGACTTTCGGGAAACTCTGCAGCTTAATAGTCGGACTGCTTGTGTCGGCAGCCCAAGGAAAACTCCGCTTCAGCAAAACACAGCCTTTTTTACAGCTAATCTGTCCAACTGTGATTTGAAATAGATTTCTCCAGGCCGTAAATTATGTATTTAGTCCTTGTTGGGTATGTGTTGAACAATCTTTTTTAAGAAACACGTGGATTTTGAAAGGGCACGTTGTTATGACAGCATATTCATAAGGGACTACAAGGATGATCTCTAGTGGCAACTGACCAGGAAAATATGAAGTGAAAGGAATAAAGATTGGATCTAATAAATGCGGGCTGACATTTTGTTAATCCGCTGAAATGTCACCATGGCCGTTTGTTTGCATTAGTTATTGTTTTCTATGAAGTCAGTGCAATGGATTTAAGATCGGATTCAAAGTAAATGACCTGTTCGAGAAAGTTTTGCGAGACTCACCGATTTCCATTTTGACTTCAAACCTGCCAGGTCTCATGAGAGCGTCGTCAATCAGGTCTGGTCTGTTGGTCATACCTTTACAGATACAAACGCATGCATTTACAACAGGGAACACAGGAAACAATCACCGCAGATTCTCTCAGAACATTTTCATCTAGCACACAGTAGTGTCCAAGTGTTTTGATGTGAACAATAGCTCCAGTATTTTACCTTTTAAAACCTCCATTAGTTTATTATTGCTGCAAATCCCATAATGCTTAGCGGCAGACATCACAATCCTGAGTACACGAGTCACACTTCATGAAGGACTCTACAGGTTCTTATCTAGTTCCTCTACATTCTAGAGCTGCTAAAGTTGAAGTACAAGAATGTGACTACTTGGAATACTTTGACATTGTGCCAAACTTGCTATATTTGATTTTTGAATTCAATGGTGATTATAGATTCAAAGGCAGTGTAACTCTCAACTAGGGGTGGGCCATATCACATCGCATATCATTATAACGATATAATTTTTTACAATATATCGCTGTGGACACGACATAATTCATGTTACGCTCAGCTCCATCAGAGAAGCATAAACACAAAACATAGACACAGGGGCAGGTGCTGAAAAAGTAGAATGAAGGCTGTAAACTGCTTGAGTATATCATATTTGTGAGGAAATTAGCATTGCCGTAAAAAAAAGAATGAAATATCTTAGCATTAATCTTCCCAATAGGTGTAAGGCTGGATTTTGAAGTAATTTGTCCGTTGTCAATTATATTGTCAAATATATCATGATCGTGATAATTATTGTTATCGTGATATTTGTTTTTTATATCGTGATAGAGATTTTAGGCCATATCGCCTTGCCCTATTCTTACCCCAGATCATACTATCATTTTGTCTTATTCTGGATTAGGGATCTCCAACCAGTAGCTACTGTGAGCTCCAGCTGTTTTCCAGCCCTTTCGTCTTGGTGGCTCTCCAAAGGTTTTGAACATGTTAAACAGAATCTGTAAACATTAGGTAAATAAAGTAACATATACGACTACAGCCAAAATTCCATTAATTTTTCCTTAATCATCTTGGGAACTCCTTTTTGTAGCCTAGACAACTACTTGCCGGGTAAAAGAGGTTGGAGACGCCTGTATAGGTATTATTCGAATGAGGAGAGGGTATACTGACCAATGACCAGGATGTTGTTAAGCTGCTCCACTCCATCGATTTTGGACAGGAGCTGGTTGACTACTGTGTCATGGACCCCTGTGCTGCTCGCTCCAGTGCCTCTCTGTTTGCAGATGGCGTCCAACTCATCAAAGATAATAATGTGGAGACCGCTATTGGCTCCCAGCTGCAAACAGGACACGGTCACCTATGTTCTCTTTATGTTCATAACTGACAGACGGGGGGCAATGGTACTCACCCTCTTCTGCTCCTCCTCAGCGTCTGCGAAGAGTTTGCGGATGTTGGCTTCAGACTCGCCCACGTATTTGTTGAGGATTTCCGGACCGTTGACCACCTTGGGTTCTCGGGCGTTGAGCATCTTTCCGATCTGCCTGGCCATCAGCGTTTTACCACAACCAGGAGGCCCGAAGAGCATAATACCCTTTACGTGCTTACAACCTGTCACACACAGGAAAAAATACTGTAATGTACTGCCTCATCTTCGCTTGCTTTAAGAGCCATTTATTTTCCTTATGTGGTAACTTCATCATGTTTGGTGTTGCAATACATCTGTTACACATAATAAACAGCCTAATTACATCCTGCATAATTCGGAAAACTTAAAGTGCTGGCCGTTGCAGCACAGACTTATGTGCAGGATACAAATCTATAGTGGAAGATTGGACAGTTTCTAAAAGTTGTCTGGAGCCTAGGGGAAGACCATGAAAAAGTAAGCAGCAGTACAGCAGCCTTATACCCATCTGTTCCACTATGTCCGGGGGGAAGACTCGAGATGCAAAGGCTCGGCGGAAAATGTCAGAGAACTCCTTGTCGAGACCACCGATACCCATCTTCTCAAAGTTCCACTCTGGGTTGATGATTGTCTGTCGGGACTCTTTAGTCTTGGCCTTCCCTATGAAACACATGCAAAATAATTAACTATATAGTATTGTAAACTATACAGCATGAAGCAGAGCAGAATTTGATGTAAAACACTTGATCGCTACTAAAGTTAAAATACAATAAAGATTATTGCTAAGTGTATATACAGACTGACAGTATGCACTAGTATGCACTAGTGCTATAGTGCTTCACACTCCGATATTTAGTCACTTGGTTGGATGCAGTGTACAGCACTTCTTAAACATTTTGTAGAATGACACTGCCACCTGGTGGAGAAATGTCCTCTTATGAAAGTGAACTGCACTTGGTCATAAAAAGTTCTATTTAAGTTTCATGAATTGTTGAGAACAATACTAATTGAAGCCAGACATACCGACGAGTGTTAGCGATGAGCTTTCTGCTTTCTCGAATACCACCTGACTGTTGCCAATCATCAGCCCCACATCAATCTAGGGAGAAAAATACAATCAGATTAGCAAATCGCCTCTCACCCAATGCAATTAATACATGAGAGGTTAATCTGCCTTGAGAATATTTGTGCGTATGGCTTTAGCAAAACATTCATGAAATGTGACTCATCAAGTTTATGCGGAAATGCAGAGGGCCTTTGGAGAGCTGCTTGGAAAAGGGTGAGAGTCACTAGAAGCTCCGGAGCAACGTTCAACACTATTCTTTTCCATTCTAGTCTCATAATGAAGTAATCTATCGTGGCAAGGATTTTGATCATATTCAATACATTTTAGCGGTTCAAACTTTGATCAATCCGTCCCTTAGATGTTTAGATGCTTCCATGGGGCCCAAGTTAGAAACTGTCATTGTCTCCCTTCCACTACATGCTTTAGTTCAGGGTACAACCTTCTGCTGTTTCTTGCCCGTGGCTGGCTCTCCCTTCAGGATGCTGGCATCCATGGCCTCAATGTCCTTCACCATCAGACCAAACAGCTTATCGCAGAAACTGAATACCAACTGGCAACAAGAAGAAGCAGAACAGGATATTTTTTACTTTAAGTTATGCATAAGATCTAATAAGTTAAAGTGGCTTTTTAAGAGAGTTACAAAAATCTATGGTATCAGCATTTTGGCAAGTCAGCTTGTTTCCATATTCAGCCTTATGAATAGTAAAGTAAGTCCAGGGACCTGCTGGGTGACGGAGAAGGCCTGGTTGTTGAACTGCTGGATGAACTCGGCCGCCATCTTGTCAGAGTCGTATGGAGACGAGTCCGTGCTCTTCTTCTGCAGGAAGTCAATCTCGATGGTCATGGCACCGATGCACTGCTTGGTTTTGTCGAAGTTGTAATTGGCCACTAATGGGACAAAACAGCAGAGATAGGAGGAGTTGTTAGAGATCTGACTTAAACCATTGATGTTTTTAAATCTATTTATTTATTTTTCATCAGACAGATCCCACAGTGTTACGTTTTATACATTTCCATATCATCATCATTATCAACATCATCATCAACCTTTATTGCAGACTCGACTTCCATAAAGGTCAAAGTAGCATTTTTTGACATAATACTGATAGAAGTTGAATAGTTGAATACCTTCCACCTCCTGACCGATGGACAGACCGGCCCATTTTCTCTGTTTGAAACAAAACAAACACTTATGAGCAAAGCGGTCTAACAGTCAATTGCAGATCTGTGGATGTGTGGCTGCACCTGTGGCAAACTGAAGGCTATGGTCCCTGGCGCCACCGTGTGGTGAGTTTTGACGGTGAACACAAACTTGTGGTTAGGCGTGGTCTTCACTGTCACGTGTCTGGGAGAGGGGAGACAAATGCACATGGACAGTTTGTAGATCACTTGGACCGCCTTCCTCAAACCTCACAGATCTTTCACACCGTTAACACCAGACAGAATGAACGTGTACACATTTTAATTATAATCAGCAGTGAAATAAAAAAAAAGTGAAGGAGAATGTAAATATGTACATGTACTTCTGTCTCCGCACAGATTTTGCAATATAATCATTGATCATACACTGTATTTATGAGATAGATGGATGTTTGGTTGGGAATCTGCAAATGCCCCTCGGAGAGAAATAAAGTCTTCTGAATCTGAATCTGAATCTGAATCATTAAAATCATTAGAGTGTGTTGTTTTATTTTGTGCCTTGAAGCAGACTTTGATGAAAAGTATCACAGTGTGCAGTGTGACAGAAAAGCTCCACTTTGGTCCCAAAAAGTTGTGAATGTATAAACTCAAACCTGTGAAGAATTTGGAAGTTAGGAGTGTGTTATCACCACAACTAGCAGATTGAGTGTAACTCGCCACCTCCTTTATCAGTTGTGAACCAAAATTTGATTATATGGCCTTTAACTTAAAGATGATCTAGATAAGAAATGCCCCTTTTATATTGTAATTGGTGCGTACGTGTACGTGTGTATGTGTACGTGTACGTGTACGTGTGTATGTGTATGTGTATGTGTACGTGTATGTGTGTGTGTGTGTATGTGTATGTGTACGTGCACGTGTACAAGTACGTGCACGTGTACGTGTACGTGTATGTGTATGTGATGTTGCATTGATCTGCCCTGATGCTGACGAGTGGGCCTTGATGAGCACTCACTGTCCAGACTGCAGGTCCTTCTCGTGGACAACGGCACAGTTAGTCAGCGACAGCTCGTCTGTGGGGCAGCGCGCCGCCTGCATCGTCTGCAAGAGAGAGACACGAGAGGATGGTCAAAATAAAAGTCACTCGTCAGAACAACGAAGGACACTCCAGAAGTTTACTTTATTTGGAATTCAAACGTCAAAGACGAAAGAACTATGCGGTTTTCTTTCTGGCCTAATTTGAAGAAAGATGCACAAGATATATATTTAAGAACCCAAATATGTTTCTCGAGCTCTTTTAGTTTTTTTTTTTACAACTTCCGGCACTAAAGATATGAAAAATGAATTGGACCTTTGAATAGAGGAAGCATGACCTTACTAGACACTATATATACTCATCGTACGTTGCCATAGCCACCTGGGACTTGTCAATGGTGATACTATTGTCAAATAATTCAACCATCATAGAATATATATATAATTGACAAAGCAGCAGTGGATATGAAAATGTAAGTAAAGTGATAGACTTGATTTGGAACTCTTGACTGAAGACGAGTCGACAACATTTTATGGAGAAACTACAAGTGAAGTATATAAGTAAAGAAATGATTAAGGAATACTAGAGAAATTGTGAAACATCCTGTACAGCAGACAGTAATGGGATTATAAAGGGATTATAACAACCTTTCAATTACTGCTGCAGATTTACATACTATCGCTGTTACCTGGGATTCATCGAGCTGCACTCGCTCACTGAGACTGTTTCAGAACAATGCGCTCATTCCACACGAATCTAAAGCCTTTGCTCTTCAAATGCATCGCAAAAGTACAAAAGACCGTGCCAGCGCATTAGGCTCAGGGGTGTAGTAACCATGGTAACTGTGTGACAGCGGTTCAGATAACAGGGCCGTCTGTCGTTTGTTTTACACACGAGAAGTGATAGTGATTGATGTATACCATGTTTACCATTTGTTGTGTCTTTGAGCAAGACACATTTCCTTCCGCACTCTAATGTATGCGTGTGTATGGGTGAATAGCTCCTCGGTGTCTGTGATATTTCTCATTAACAGCTTATATACTGTATCAGAAGAACAGTCACAATAATCATTAGTGCCGTTGTTAAGCAGGAGGAAAGTTCAGGTGCAACATTTTAACAGAACTAGAAAGACCATAACGTTGTATTTGACCTAAAAGTCCTTTTGTATTGTGTGTACAAAACAAACAGGATACATACACACTAAATGTGTTTTTAATTATCTGAATATGTCTGTGTTTCTGTGAAATGTATTTATGATTTGCCAACACCAGGTGGCAGAGAAGGCAAATATTGCATCACACTGTGATTCACAATGTTGTAAGGCAGAAAAGAGACTATTTAATTCATCTCTCTCCCAGCTGAACTGACACCTGTGTGATCTGAAAATATTCCTTGCAAAGATGCCCCAAATCTCACAACAAACCTCCAAAAGGTAAACATCCCAGCACATGTTTTGAAGCATACAGGTTCTTTCTGTCTGCGTGAGCTGCATAATGTCTATTTATAAACAGAGTTTGCATCAAAGAATACGATATGAGAGAGATGGAGTTTGTGTTGAGAAGGAAAAGTAGGGCACAAAGAGCAATACTGGTTCACAGCGGCCGGTCTGTGGAATAATAACAACCCAGACATAGCGCAGCCAAAGTCACCATCGCTGTCAGCACTTTAGACTTTAATGGACAAGCAAAATATGATGCGGAAAAAACGCAGTGCTTTGCCAAAACTGATTATATAATGCATTCAGATTTTAAATTGTAGCTGGTTGCAATGTTGTGCAACAGGCTTCAACTATAGATGCAAGCGCAGCAACAAACTAATAGCATGAAAGAAAAAATATGTCAGTCAAATTTATAAATGAGTTGTATATATGTATATATATATTGCCATTGAACAAATTCATAAATATAATCAAATGTAATTAATCCTCAGGGCCCAAAAGGCACTTTTGGCGATGTCTCTCGTCATTTTTTGGCTCTTTTATGCTATTAAAGCAAATCCCATTCAATGTTCCCCCACGATGTGTATGTAATGAACCTAATAAATATATACAGATGAAGTAATTAGGCATAGTAATATTTCATATAATGGTATGGACAAGGAGCCAGAAAATTAGGGCTATAACTATAATACAAGTATCATTATTCAATTTATTCTCAATATTGGTCGGGCCACTACACCCCCCGGTCCTTCACACTGTTAGCAGCTGCTCTCAATTACAATCACACCATCACAGATCATTAACGGTGGTCTTTTGGGTAAAACCATAAGGCAGCTGCTAAACAATGTGATGCTGAAAAATCACAATAATGACTTATTAAGATGTGGAATATAACAGTAAAGGAGGAAAAACAACAGAAAATCTATGGATGATTGATTACTACGATCAATACCACTCACAGGGCAGCAATAACTGATGCCAAGTGGTAGTCGTTACCTCAAAACCGTGAGACTAACCCAGATAACTGTGGGCCGTATGTCAAGAACTCCTGTGAGAATAGGAGCCTGTGTGGATTTTCGTGTTCTAGTTACTAACCTAGTTCTGCAATGTGAGGGTTTCTGCAAAATAGTACTTTGAAAACCATCTCAAACTATCATGAGAGGATTTCTTATGTGCCATGTATGCATGCATTTAGCATTTATTTCAATTATCCAATTACGATTAAGATTATGATGTGTTTTTGTCCTCATAAGGAAATGTGTCCTCTGCACCCGGAGGGAACATGGGGCAGAGAAACATGCAAACAGAAAGGCTGCAAGGTCCTGGAATCAAACCTGGAACCTACTTGGTGTGAGGCAAGAACTAAACACTCAGCCACCGAGGTTTGTAGCATAATGCAGGAAGAACAAAATGCACTTTTAATCACTCTAATCCTTGGTTCTTTTGTTGATCAGAACAAGAGACAAACAGAAAAAAAAAACTAATACGGTCATTACTGCACAATTTTCAAAATGCTGTGGGGCACTGATATCTCACAGATTTAAGTGGCTCTGTCACTGAGTGTAGATTGGAATCCCTGATTCAAGGTAAAAAAAAAAAAAAAGTCACAGGTTCAAATCCCAAGCTGTACTCCTGCTGACAAGGTGCTTCCAGGCACTCTGGTTTCCCCCATCAACCTAAATTATACTCAAAAGCCACTGGATATGCACTCCTGGTCATGAACCCAGCTTCAAATCTAAAGAAAGATGCTAGAGATGTTTTTGTTCAGTATGGAAGTGCTTTATTGTAACTTAAATTGCTTGTAATATTTACCTTAAGACTGCAGAACTGCATCAAATTCACAGTTCAAATGATTGTTTGCCTGAAGCAAATCTCAAAGGCCTCAAACAAAATTATTGAGTCAATAGAACTTATCATAACCCTGTAGTTTAGACCTCTACAAACTTGTGAAATGCATGTGATTCTTGTATTAGTTCTGTTGCACTTGCTCTCAGGAAAGCACACATTTATTTTATTTATTGGTTTATTTGGTAGGGACAGTGCATGTGAATGAACACACGTCACTGGATTGTAGCCTTTGTGCGTAGACGTAAACACACTCTCATTGGCCTGTTGTACGTCTATGTGTTTAGTGGTCGGGGAAACCAGAGTACCCGGAGGAAATTAACCTACGCAGACACGGGGAGAACACGCAAACTCCACACAGAAAGGCCCTGTCCAGATGGGAATCAAACCCGGGACCTTCTAGCTGTGAAACACAAGCACTAACTGCTGAGCCACCGTTCACTGTGAAAAGTTCTTTATACAAACTCATTTATTTACATGTGATTATACAACATATACCAAGCAGTTTCTGTGTTGTATATCCACTGTTTATACAATTAAATAAACAAAAAATAAAATTGCAACTCGAATCACAATCGTAAGACGGAATCGTGAACGTCAACAAAATCAGTGATCAAACTTCATACCTAACCAGAGCCACTTAAACAGATTTGACCACTCACTGCAGAACATGAGGAACATGAGCACAGCCTCTGTTTATTTTCCCAAAGCACCTCAGGAACGGTGGAGAACCTGATCACACTGATGGAATTCAAATGGTACCAATCCATGAGCCTCACTGACACAGCACTGAGAATGTGTTGCGTTGCGACAGGGAGCCGATCAATGCTGATGTGAAAGTATTTTCATTAATCAACACGTGTCACGGCTGACGGTGCAGCTTAGTCATCGATTTGTAAAAGGCCCCACAGCCTCTTAGCCAGATCTGTAAAGAAAAGATCATCTGCTTTGTCCGTTTCCAAGCAAAGCCACTAAAGACAGATGATTATATGGCATGTTAACAGATAAAAGTGAATGTTCACCATAGCCATACATACCTTGAAAAATATAACCACCTTCTTGATGCCAGCAAGCAAAAAGGAGATACAGAACAGTGTTTGAGACATGAGGGCCTCAATATGAAACATGGACATGAGGGCAATGGCATCATGCACGCCAAAGCAAAGAGTGTCCCAAATGAAGAACTTGTCCATGATCAAAAATAGTCATGCTTTTCTAATGAGGAAACAGATTTAGCATGCAGAAAACCATGCAGCAGCTCACATGCAAATAGAACTACAGCAAAACAAGGAGACACATGTGAAGAATGAAAATGTCACAAAAATGCTATCAACAACATTGATCCATGAAGACAGTGTGTGGGTAGACAAAAGCAGAAATCGCTTGTAACAATCAAACCTTTTTAATGAACCCTGAAGCTGTGGCAGACAGGAGGGAGCTACAGAAAATTCTCGTTCGCTGTTATTGCTTTCATTTGCACAAGCATAATTAAGGGCAGCAAAAAGCAACCTCTCGTTTATTAATAACCAAATTATGAGCCAACATTCTAATCACATTCAAATTATAATCCCTTCAGTGGCCATTTTCAACCAGCGGTAATAAATCTTTGAAAAACAAGAGGGTAGAATGGACCTAGACTTGGTCTTATCAAACGAGGAAAACAAGAATTACATGGCAACAAAGTTGTAACTTGTAAATCAAATGGATTGATTGTAGTCAATAACACTATATTGATAATAGCATTGGAAGAGCAGCTTTCCATTCTTACAATGTAAAATTAAAGTAAAAAGCATAATATAAGATGCATGATTTGTGTCTTTCTGGACATCTACGCTGCCATTTCAACCTTTCAAATCTGACTTCTCTGAAGCCAAACTTCCTGACAACCATCAAGAACAATCAGCAATCAATCACAAAACCGAGCGGTCAGAAACATCAAATACAACTGATCAACATGAAATGTCCTGATCTAGTGACGCAGTTCTAACCAGACCAACTTATGGGTTAGCCTAGCTGCGTCATATTTCCTAAGTGGGGCATTTTTCTTATGCTTAGACATTGAAATAGAAGAGGCCATTTTGAAGCTTTCTCTAACAGACTTGTAGTAAGGAGCTTCTCTACCTGCTGTCTCTCTCATCAGGAAACTACTGCCAGCCGGACTCTTGCATCGTTCTTAAAGCGGGCACTCCCTGCTCCAAGTGCACCAAATATTGTTCTATTCTTGGCATGTGGTTAAATTATTCATCTGCCCGTGGTCTAGAGGGTGGATCCAGCCAAACGTCTGCACTGCCGATCGATGGCAGAAGTATCAGGGTGAGCTCGGCAGGACACACCCGCCTCTGGTAATTTACTTGTATCAAACACTCGTCTATGGACTGTGTCACGCTCCAACAAGCCAAAGCATTGCATCATATGAATCAGACATAATGCTATATATAGATCAATGCAAATGAGATAACTGTGGGCGTTTAATAGCACCCACTCTATACGCTGACTTTTCAGAGCCGTTAATCCTGTTTTCATTATAATATTGGTCCCTCAGGAAAACCAGACCTTGTTAATTTCAGCACTGAAATTGCCTCCATTGTAAATCTTCTGCTAATAACTAACAGCTGTTACTGCGATTAGATGTTTTTGAGAGAACTCCATATGAACTACTAAACGAATACAATGCTTGCCGAGAAAGTGCTACCTAAATAATTGCAGCTGTTATACACGGATCACTTAAAGGACTTAAGTGGAAAAGTAAAATAATTTCCTAGAGCTGAAGTCTTAAATTCACTAGTTCTGTTTGACTGGAATCCTACAACAATATTTGGTGAGTGTGAATAGTTTTGTTGGTCCTGACAAAACCCATCAGACAAACTCTTATTTATCTTGTTCCTTCATGAATCAATGTCAACTCGATTGTTTTCTAATTCTATTTGTGCCGGCTGCAGTCTGCCTCGCTTTAATGACGGAAACATTCAAAAGCCCATTGTCCAAAATAAGTTAAATAGTAAAATTTCATTAAATTTATCAAGATATGCGAAGAGATGTGCACAGAAAATAAAAATGTTTGCAATATTACTTCCAGTGTGTTCCTTCAATTCTCTATTGAATAAGTGCCAGCCAGACGTAAATCTTATACTTATTGAATCATAAAGCTTTCAGGGTTAAAGTGGTGACAAATATAATACAATTACTGTGAAGTGGAGATTGGAAACCACTTTATTAGTGTCATTATAAAAAGCAGAAAAATACTTTTGAGGGTTAAAAATTGTGTAATCAAGATGACAATATGAGGAATAGCTAAAGGCTAAATGCTAACAGGCTACACGATGTGCAGTAAGAAACATGAAACAGAATGTCAGTCAGGGCTGTTTACAAGAGTTTTCAGTGCTATCCAACACAGAGGTGTAATGATCATCCTCAGCAAAGGTCACAAGCAGCAGCTCTTCAAAGTCAACAACATACATGACACACACTGTTACACAATCTAATATCAGGGATCAAGCAAATGACACCAAAGCCAAATAAGGCAAGAAAAATGTATTAATTTAAAGGCAACTGCGTAACATTTTGATCTATACTGTTGTCGGCAAAACAAAACATGCAGCTGATGACCAGCTCAACACAGAAAATGCTTTTTCTGCAGTTGTTTATCAAAGAAAGGATTTGGATGAAAACCTAACCTGTCTAAATCTCAAATTCTACTGACTTTAGTCACATCTCCATGGAGACGAGCTGGAGACGTACCCACTCCCGGTGAAGTTACCCTCATGTCTTAGGAGAGCTGAGCCGCTCACAGCAAAGGCACTTGTTTGTTTGTACATTCATGAGGTATTTCTCAATGTTGAAAATATCTCTCCTAAAATAAATGCTTGGATGCCAATTTTATGTATTAAGTAAAATTATATGTGGTGTGGCTTTAAGAAAAATCTATTTCATATGGCAACTTAAACTCCAACGACCACATCACAAAACCACAAAACACTGTATCCTGCAAACCTCCTATGGTCGGTAATCAGCTCTTTGCACTTTGGTTGTTTGGGTACTGTCTCCATCCCAGGGCTCACAGAGGAGGCCCTACAGCTACTAATGTACTTTGACCTCCACACAGCACTTCCACCTCACTCTCTTCAGCAGCGGGATACAAACCGGATTAGGGATGGGACGATAATGAAATTTGGGGTCACGATTATCTTGGCCAAAAATAATTGCGAAAGGCACACTGTGTAACATTTTAGACTATACTGTTGTTATCAATACAAAACATGCAGCTCATGAGCAGCTCGACCCAGAAAAGGCTATTTCTGCAGTGGGTAATCAAAGAATGGATTTGGATGAGGAACTAACCTAAATCATAGGTTAGTTGAGACTAACAGGCCACCGCCTGTTGGGAGGCGGTGGCGCAGATGGTAGAGCAGGTCGTCTCATGATCCGAAGATCAGGGGTTCGATTCCCACCTCCTGAAAGTGTACACTGTCGTTGTGTCCTTGGGCAAGACACTTCACCCACATTGCCCCCAGTGTCTGTGTACATTGGTGTATGAATGAGAGTATGAATGGGTGAGTGGATCCTTGCTGTAAAGCGCTTTGAGTGCCTAATGTAGGTGGAAAAGCGCTATATAAGTTGAGACCATTTACCATTTTACCATTTACTGCTGACTTTCGTCACATCTCCATGGAGACGTACCCACTCCTGGTAAAGCTACCGGCACTGGTTGTCTGATGGATTTAGCGATTATCTTCTAGCACGATAATCAAAAAATGTGGTGATCGATGAATCGCCGCATTTTTCATCGCGATTAACGATATTATTGTTTATCGTCCCATCCCCTAAACCGGAGTGTTCAGGAAAACCTGTATTTTACCATTTCATCACACAAACAGGCATCATTGTTGAAATTGTGCTAAAACAGGACTCAAAACATGCTCAATGCAATCAGCCATTCATTCCCATTGCAGACAATTTACTGTGGGGAACGACCATTTCTGTTTCATAAATCAAACAACAAGGCGATGTGTGGGAAAAAAATGCTACTAAAGCTCGGGGAGAAGAGGCTGGCGGTGTTGCATTCTGATGACCTCATCCGTTACAAGGTCTGACCGGCCTCAGAATTGGCTCGGAGCGCTCCACTTGACCGTATCCCTGCAGAGGTACAGTATGAATGAGAATACCAAAGAAAGAAAGAAAGAAAGCTGTAGGGCCACACACTGATCCAACCTTGGCATTTTTGGAACGTAAAGCAACTCACTGTGAGAACGCTTGGCTGGCACTGCACCTGTCACATGACTAATCCTCCATGACATCTCGCAAGCAAAAATCATCATATTTTAGTTGATGCCATGCAACTGTTTGTTTACCGGTTTCAACACAAACCTTCAAGCTTTGTATATTACAAACCAATCCACATATACATAGCGTGCATTTCTCTATTGCCTGATCCAACTGAAACTCTTGCCCCATTGTCAATCTTCTCTATTTGAACAGATGGCAATAAGCAGACACAGGGATGACAGCACCCAGCACGCAACACCCTTCCTCTTATATGATGGTAAACCTTTATGTTATGGTAAACCCTTTAATGTATTCTCCACATGCAATACTGGGCTACCACCAAGAAAAAGCATAACAATAGGGAAAGCTTTGAAACAAGACAACACTGCTTGAATAAACATGATCAAGTTAATTATCCATCAGGTTTCTTTCTTTCTTTTTCAAAGCTACCATCACATTATGATTGAAACCACTGTCTAAAAAGGGGGTTAAAGAGCTATACCCCGTCTCTTTTTAAAGACTATAGCAGACATCCCAAAGACCAACTCTCTCCCTGTTGTACGAGAGAGCGAGCCCAATTGTCGGCAGAGAGTGTGACCCAGACAGCTCTTTCTGCCTCATGTAAAAATAAAAGCAAGTGCAATACTGCGAAGGGAACATGACACAAATAGGCCCGGCAATAAACCGCCGAGTGCAGAGGAAAACATGAGCTCAGCTAGAAGGAGAAGCAGACAGTGGGAGAGGTGCCATCTTGAAGAGCCCACTCGCTTCTCCCACAAGACGCGAGGAGGTACTGCTTTGTGCCACTGTGCAGGGCTCTACGCTGTGATACAGTTCAATTTGCAAGGAACAAAGCAGTGTAATGAATAGCAACAGTGGCAGCAGATGAAATCATGTATTTTAATACGGAACGCTTCTCGTGGGATACGGAGAGGTTTGCTGTTACCCCTCAGAATCGATAATATGTGCGATATTAGTTGTGTTATATGTGTAAAATCAATACCCAGGGATTCTAGGGCAATGTCTCTTACTGAACTGAGACAATTAGCAACAAAACAATTGGAAAGCCATACCGTATGTCTGAAATACAACACTTTATCTTCAGCGTTTAATGAGAAATCGTGAATCTGTTTGCAGTCAAGGTCTAATAAGCACTCACACTGACAGCAGGAGCATTGTCCACACGTACAATACACCCAATGTTACACCCAGTGCATTTGGGGAAATACAATATAATATATATATACCAAAGTCCTTGGTAGTCATTGTACATAAGATACCACTATCTTACTATTTAATCGTTTTTTGTTTATTTTCTCACATTTTCTGCCTATTTGCTCACCCTGAGTGTTTCTAAGAGCTGTATGTGACAAGTAAATTTCTCCATTGTGAGATCAATAAAGGCTTATCTTATCTTATCGTATCTTATATATATATTTTCTGTCAATATTGCAATTAGATGTGATGTTGATGCTTTGGAATAACCCCTCCTGGAACCGCCACCTTAACGTGGTGGAGGGGTTTGAGCACCCGAATGATCCTGGGAGCTCTGTTGTTGGGGGCTTGGTGCCCCTGGTCGGGTCTCCCATGGCAAACAGGTCCTCATGATGGGTCAGACAAAGAGCGGTTCAGAAGACCCTTATGAGAGACCAACAGGGCCCGTGAGGCCGATTTGGAATCATGATACAACATGCCAATCACCACTATTCAAATTGATCCTTTTGTAGCCCTGCAATCCCATGTTTTATGAGGTAAACCAGGATTGCCAGGCAAAGCGTTCCTTTGTTTACAGTGATCCTGTGTGTACCAGAGTTGGCATGCACTAATCCCAGGTTTACCACACGCCCAGATGGCATGGTCAGCACAGGTTAACAGTTTCCCCTTTGAAAGTGTGGAGTCTGGCCAAGTGACCCACACAGCTTCCCTTCGCTCCGCCATTATTTTTAATCAGTAGCAGAGGATATTTGCACAGACAAGGGCGGGTCAGCTGGGATCACAGTGGGAAAATCAGCGGTCAAATAATATGTGTGTTGCAAACTGATTATAAAATGTTATTAGACTTTAAGGGCACGCTGCGGTCATATCTCATGCTGAGGGATTTTTACAACTCCCAGGGATGTTGAAAGTTTTCTGCTGATTATTCAAGGTACTGTACCTTGAATAATCAGCACGAAGCTTTCATGACCAATTTGCTAATTCATGTGTAATAGCTGTTTGAGCTTGCTCTTACTGTCCATCATTTCTGGGGCACTCTGTTCCGGTGCTTTGTTGGTTTGTTGGCTCACACACATTTACTGATATGCATCTATCATCACCTCCATGACCAGCAAACCAGAGGAACATCAAACCACACTCTGCTATAACGTCTGAGTGCAAATTCACATTGCTTCAGTCTTCACAAGGTCATCGCAATTCATGAAAAATGTAAGCTAGCACTGACAAACAGGCTGCGGCAATCTCACTCGGAGGCAAGAATTCAATTGTCAGATTTACTTGAGTCACAGAATACAGACAAAACAAAAACATCCCCAAATGTCGAAAATGACTGAATGTTAGCACACCATGAAGAATACACAATTGCCATTTTCCAGTTATCCACAACAAGATGACGTGATATTGAAAGAAATAACCCTACAGGGGGGTCACTTCCTCTAGAAAAATTAATGAGATTACTCACCGTCTGCCTATACGTTAATATATAGTTAATCAAATCCACGGTATACAATATAAATGTAGCTTTACTAAGCAATGAAACATGCGAGTGGAATTCTTTGAAGGAGATAGCCTGTATTTTACATAAAAGCATTGACTGCATGGGTTTGTTATGGAATTCCTTGTATATATATAGGGTGTTTTGTTTATTTTTTTCTAAAAGCTCAAATTTACTGACAAATGCAGGGTGATATAAAACTTCCATGTGTTGAGACATCAATCTTCTATTCCTACAGTATATAGCACCTATAAAACAATGCTGGTTAATAGTTGCTTATATTGTAATGATTTTTTTCCTTTTTTTTTCCTATCACAAAACAAAACTGAACCCCCTGACATGGGCAGGATCAAGCCCAGCAACAGTCACAGTCTGTTGGTAAAATGTCATGTGAGCGCAGCAGCTCCAGGGGCGCGCCAGTGGACACGACTGACTCATGTTCGTGACCTGTACAGGGGAAGGGGACATCCTCTGTGCAAATGTGTTCATCACAATGTCAAACGTCTCTTCAATGTCACGGCCACTCTCTCTATATGGGGGTGATTATCTCTTCATTCCTCTCATTAGCGCGGTGCGGAACTCAAATAGAAATATCAGTGGCATAAGTGGTGCTGTATCATGCACAGCCACAACAGAAATGGAGTGGTGCCTTGGGATATTTTATATTTTGCAAAAAGATTCCTGACTGAGGACATGGCATGAATACAACAGCTGTCACACGGATTCAAGTCACTGGGGACGGGGGAGACGACTATAACTAGGTTATAATGCCTTCAAAATGGGACGGATGGATAGTTTTGGTTTTCTACAGCTCAGCATGGCACAGAGTGGTGCAGTGGTGCAGAGGTTAGCACTCTTGCCTCACAGCAGCTTTTCTGTGTAGAGTTTGCCTCCCCAGGCGGTGTCTACGTAGATTTTCTCTGTTCTTCTGTTCTCTGTGCAGGTTTCCTGTACCATTAAAAAAAGGAAAGTATCAGCTAAAAACCTCCACCCAGACAAATTTTCCTACAGACCAAACAGAATAAAAGAGCTCTACAAAAAAAGATTTGTAAATGCAAGGCCCCCACTCCCCCTCAGTGCAAACCCTAACCCTAAACCTAACCTATAACCCTAACCCTAAATCCCACAAAAACCCTAACCCTGCTACTCCTACATGTATCCCTCTGGGCCAGGTAGGGCAGGCCGACTCCAGGTACACACATAGGAACTTAGCACAATAATCACATACGGTCAGTCATGCCACAAAGTGAAGTGACTGACATGAAAATCAACAAACCTTAATTCTGATAGGCCCTTGACTATGGTAGGCCCCTGGGCTCCAGCCCCTGCTCACCCATTGGTTAAGGTGGCTCTGATGGTAATTACCAACTGCCGTGCATGACGATCACCTGTAACCTGGCGCTGTAAACTGTTTCAATGGTGGTAAAACAATAATTTACCCATCTACACAATTGATCTACATAATTGAACAGTAGAGCAGTCACTACACAGCAATCCAGTTAAATATTCTCTAAACATGTCGATTCAACAGATGATTCACTCAAGAAATTCAGAAAGTCATATGAAAAGCTTTGAGAGCAAGCATCGTGTTTTATAGAAAATGTATAATGAGGCTGGAGCCAGTAGTTGCCCTGAAGCTTCTTATTTGATATACTATGTGACTACTTCATCTCTATGAAGAGCGAGGCACAAGATCACGCACAATTTGAGAAGGCAAATGACAGTTTGTCACTGCCTGTGCTACTTGGGATTCCCACATGCACAAATCATTGGAACGGCTGCTGCCAAGGCTTGTTGCAGCTGTAACTGTATGTGCTTCCTCTAATACAGCAGTCTAAATTGGTGGCAGTCATGTTGTACTATTTGATACTATGTTTTAAGCTGAGAGTGGGTATATATCTTTACTGTTCCTGAAATAAATATTCAAACAGAAAATTCTGGAGACATAAACCAAAACATTTGCATCTTGACTGAAGGCCTGTCCTCCACCTCAATCTGAAACCAGGCTGTTTACAGTGGGTTATTATGTCATGTGACCCATGAAATGCAAATACCATAACAGCGAGTGGCACAATTGAGTTTAGCCGCATTTGATAGCATCAGTTTATTCATTTTGGAGAGAGGAGTAGACTATAACTGAGGCTGTTCTGTAAGCTGCATGAATGTTGAGCTGCTTGTCACAGATATGAAAATGCTTTTATGCTATTTGTCTGCAGTGCTTGCCATGATTTCAGTGGAGGGTTACGTTGTCATGACAATGTAATATAAATAGTGAGAGTAAAAGTAAAGGAAATTTTGGCTTTGATTTGTCAATATTGATAGAGTAATATTGTATTTTATCATAATAATAATAATAATATATATTCATGACAGGGGTAATTGTCACGATCCTGCATTAGGCAACTAAAGGCAAGGGAGGTGAAATGTCTTGCTATCATGACTCACAGCAAAGTAATGGCAAACTTAGCTTCACCAGGGACATTTAGAGACCAATGAACAAACAATCATTGTCATGTGACATCAAAACCGAGCACGTAATACCACTAAAAACTAAAAAACACTTAATCCACTAGATATTATGGTGCATTTGTTGCAACTATTTGTTCTCTCTCAACTGCACTCACTACCCTTTATGCGACAGCTTTCCAGAGTGAAAAAACAATCCCAGCCCATCTGATAAAAAACAGAGGAGATGCATCAGCTTTAGTGTCACCAAATTGCTACAACAGAGGTGCTACTGCCGGCTGGAGCACACGGGGATGCTGAGTAATGCGTCAGCAGTGGGCACCATGACTCGACAGGACACCGATGGAGGGAGTACCGTTTCTCCTGGGCTCTTTGTTTACGATATTTCACCCTCAGCACTGCATTTAAAGCTGTTTATGCCAGGGAAACGCCCTAATCTGCAAACAGTCTGCATACTGGCATAACATTACTGAGCTGACCATCACTGTTTCTGACCACTGTGCCGATAACACAATATTACCCAATAAAAGAAACACTAAACTGACTGAAAGGTACTGTCTTCTAAATGAGAGAAAATGGCATTGGCATCTTTGCTTTCCCCTGAGAATATAAAATAGAAGTCAAAATGCGCATAGCCTTTTAATGGTTTTCTCAGATTATTTCATATTGTCACAAATCTTCAGCCACTCCACACAGAAACTCCATACAGGAAGCATAGTGGTAAAAAATATGTTATTCAGGACAAGACAGGCAATGTGTGTGTTGCAATGTGCGTATGTTGAGTGTATTATATTGGCATAAATGATATACTACTGTACTGTCTTGGGCCATTGGAGAACAAGGCTATAGCAGCTGTTCGATTGTTATGTGAATGCCATGGCACAACACAATCAAAACAATAGGTGCTTTTAAACTGGAAAGACGTATACTGGTTATAATGGCACTGCTATCAGCCCTATCCTCTTCACACAGGAGGAGCAGGTGTTGTCCACTACTACATTACCTCTCACCAGAATCCACCAGCACACACCAGGCTGCTCAGAGCTCACACAAGCAGAGAGCAGCACAGTGGAGCCAGACGCAGTGCTTACATGTTGTGTCGATTGCGTTTAGCTGAACACATTGATATTACACGCCTTCGATCTTGACCATTATTGTTTCGGATACATCACAGAGGCTCAAGGACAAGCTGAGCCCGGGATTAAGAGCCACTGGCAGCCATCGAGCAGCGCGATACAGCCCGAGTCAGGGTCCTTCTACGATTACGCAATCCTGTTGGAAAATTAAGTATTTTGACATGCCAAGCTTGGAAAGCTCACACACGGTGCAAAAACAGCTGGTTTTGTGGAGCCGCGGTGACATTCAGGCGCGGGTACAACAGTCACTGCTGTAGCTACTGTTTTATTGATACAAAACGCCCGACATTTTGTGTCGAGGTTTAGTAAATCTTCCTACACTTACGACAAACGGAATGCTAGGTCGTAATCAACAATTAAAGGCATTATTTTCTTACCCGGGTCGCCATCTTCACGGTTGGGAGCTCGTCAGTGCGGATGGGGTCAGTGTTTCACAGGACAGCGAGGACAGCGGAAAGGCTCGTCTGCTGTCGGCTTTATAAGCTGCGGCGCATCGGCCTCTGATTGGCTGCTCCGAGCGGAAACGTGTGGCTGAAAGATGTGGCCGTAGCTCGCGTGTGCTGCAGAGGGTAGAGAGGCTGACTCCACTTTGCATTTCCTCATCTCCAGGGCTCACGTGGCCACGTGCTCACGGAAGTACCGGAGCTGCTGTTGGCTCACGACAGCTGACACAACAACAGATTCAGGACAGTCGTTTTTAGAGCCACAAAACAGAAAGCACATCTTAAATGGCATAAAATAAGCCTAATAGGACAACGATAAATAAACCGTAATGCATCGGTTTTATAGCCTCGCGCTTTTCTGACAAAGAAGCGCTTCACAGCTTGTAGAGTGTTCAGTGAGCGATGTGACACACACTAGCACCATGGACAGCGACTCTGTCAACACAGGCTCAACAAACCGAGATGACAGTTTGCCCTACGTAGGCACGTGCAATTGTTAAAAAATGTGCGCATTTGAATTATGTAAATAATAATCAAATAACAATAAGTAATAACAAATCGAAATTGTTACAAAGGTACTGTATATTGGGGGAGGAGAGGACTCGAATCAGAAAGAAAACGCGTCGCCATTGTGGCGACGTGCCGATCAATTTATATAATTCCCACATCACACTGTTGGGAAACAAAAGTACAAAAGCTCTTGTGACCAGGCGACTGGTAACTATGTTTCCCACTTGAAGATTATGACCAAAAGTAACGTTCACTGGTGCAGGGGTTTTGTTAAAGGAATAGGCCACCGTTTTTACATACTGAGATATACCAGGAGTATTTGGCATCCGCACAGTAAAGTGAAGATTACTGAGCGGATTTCGAACTACTCCTGGTATTATTACGCCTTACAATATAGTTCCCCCTTTTATCCGCTTAGAAAATCCACATTGTTTAATTTTGTGTAATTATACTTTGTAGTGTAACACTTCACGTAACCATATTTAAATAGGGAAAACGTGGAAGAGCTTGGTAGCTTCTATCTTGACCTGTTTTGGAGCTATAGTGGAGAGGGGGAGAGGCTAAATGCTAACGCCGTCTGCGCTGTGTTTACGTGATTGAAGGCACGGGGGAAGACCAGACAGGTCCTAAAGAACTCGTCAAAGCTAAGGTAAGAATATATCTCAGTATGTAAAAACAGTGGCCTATTCCTTTAAAGACTAATTATTGGCTGCCCTTCTCCACTGGGGGGCGCCATTGCTGTCTTCATTTCGTATCCAAACTTGGAGAAGTCCAGCCAAATGAAGCTTATGCGCAAATTCAACCTGGAAGACCTACCAGCTGCATTCATTCATCACCTCATCACCGGCAGCGCACTCCAATCATCCAATCACGGACTCCGATCAAGCCGCACCTTCACAACGGCCAATCACCGCAGCTGCTCATCCCCTCAGCAGCCTGTCATCGCTCAGGATCCCCTTTTTAAGCTTCCTGGTCAATCACTCAGCCGCTTGCCAGCCGTGCTACGACCCTCCTCCACCCCTTTCTCCGCCTGGCTCCTCCCCGGCTCCGCTCATCAAGTGGCCAACCCAGGTCTCTTCCACCACCACCACCAGGGTCCAGGCTCCGGGGAAGATCATGGCTATCATTCGTCAAAGCCATGCATTCCATATCGTTCGTTCAGTCTTCCACCGGGGTCTGAGCCCCAATAATAATTCATGTTCGTTAATAAAAAAAACTCATACCGTCATTCCGTTTCTGTGAGTCTTTTCAGGTTGAAATGAAATAACCACTTTGAGCAGCGTTTCAAGGCATTAACAAACAATAACACCAACAACTGCATACATGCACATAAAAATGTTTTTGTTGTGCTTCTTCTGAAAAGCTTTGTTGATCTTATGATTTGGATGATGATTTTTGCTTAAATTACTTAGCTACTTAAATGCCTTTATCTGTCTGAGCCTGCGCCTACAAATATACACATTTTGCGGTTAGCACTCTTGCCTAACAGCAAGAAGGTCCTGGTTTCGATTTCCGTGCTGACCTTCCTGTGTAGAGTTTGCATGTTTCTCTCCCCATGTCTGGATGGGTTTCCTCCAGGTGCTCCGGTTTCTCCAACAAACTAAAAACATGCACAATAGGTGAATCCTCTAGCCAGGTGATTCTGACCATCAGCCTCGCACCACTTGTGGAGAAGGATCCCCAGGCACTGCACTACGGTCGCCCACTGGCCCTGATGGGTTGCATCAGCAGCATTGAAGGATGGGTCAAATGCAGAAGACAAAATTGCCCTATGGGGACAATAAAGTCCACCTTAACCTTTCTTAACCTTTGATCTGAGTCGTACAACTGTTTGATAACGTGAATAAACAGTTTAATCTCACCAGACACTCTCTCATAGTGACTGTCACCACTAAAACCTTCAGCTCAAGGTCCTGCTCGGGAGCCTTCGGAGTTTGTATCCAAAGATCACAGTGATCATTGGAGGCGACAACATTGAACCAAAGAAAGTACAAGGAGGGCACACAGAGCAGTACTTCATGCCGCCTGCTCAGGTAACTTGGTGACTGTTTGTCAAGTTAAAGCAAACTAGAACAGTGGAAATAGATTCATGTTCAAGTAATGTAGCTACTCTTAAACACATTCAAAGTATTATAGAAAGAACACACATAAAACAGTGCTACTCCTACTAAATATTGAAAGTTGTAAATCGACATAACGTTATCACTGGACAGAAGCATCTACTGTATGTCTGTTGTTGTTGTTTTATTTCAGTCCATGGGTTTTATTCAATGGGACATCAGTGGGTGAAGGGGGTGAGGAGCAAAGGCATTAAACAAATTGCAATGGAGATTTTGTTGACTGGACTGAATTGGTTTTGTAGATGACACCCCGTTTTTATCTTCAAAAACTTCTTCTTGCTATTGTAGTCAAAAAGTAAGACAGGAAAACATGTAAGCGAGAGGTCAGTTTAAAAGTTGCGAATTCTTTGGCAGTCCTGAACGCTTATAGTGGGGGTTGCCAGCTTTGGAACAGCATGTAACAGAAAAATAGTTAAAAGCTTGGTTACGCACTTACGCTACATTGTTTGTGTTCTCTTCAGGGCGGCTCAGTACAAGGAAAACACTTCTCACTTGAGTATGAGGAAGGTGAAGGGACAGATGGAGTCTGCCTTCATAGGAATTCTTGAGAGAGGTTTCTGTTCTTGCCTGGTTACACACAATGCCCTCTGGTCAGTGGAGGTGCTAATTTTGTCTTGGCGAAAGAGTGGCACATTCAGGTTTTCACACTTCATCCGGTTTGTTTATTTCTTTGGATATAATCATAGTTCTGCATGGATCTGGTTTAGACCTGATGGTTTATGGGAAAGCAAGAATTTCTAAAAGCTTTTTCTTCAGAGCAGGTGTTCTCTAGTCAACCCATTGAAAGGTTTTCTTAAGATTGAATACAGTATAACACAGGTACATGTCACATGTGCATTACCTTACTCTGACCACGTGGGGGCTGTTGATTCCACTCCATTGAGACAGTGTCTGTAAATGTTATGCATAAAAACGATGCTTTTTTTCTCAATAAAAAAGTTGGATTTGGGTCAAAGCGCTTCGAATCTGCCAAGTCCACACAATGTAATAGCCATTGCAACACCTTCATGGCCCTAGTTTCATTTTGGCAAAGTAAGTATTGTTTTGTGTACAATTTCTCTCTCTCTCTCTCTCTCTCTCTCTCTCTCTCTCTCTCTCTCTCTCTCTCTCTCTCTCTCTCTCCATTTTATTACAATGCGTAATCATATTATAAATAATGTATTTGCAATAGGTTTTGAGAAGTTTTTACATTCCATCCAGAAACCCTAAGAGCAATTGATCCTGGTGCATCATAGAGCCCACTATGATGGAAAATAAAGGCGCAATGCTAACCACGCATAGAGTGAGGTCAGAAAATGCACCGTTAAGGGGAACGAGACTTTGTTTATAAGACGTGCATTTGCAAATCTTAAAGTACATTAGAAGCAGCATGAACTAGTCAATAAGATATTCAACGTCAGTGGTTCATCCCGATGTGCAAAGAAGAGACCAATACGGCGCGTCGGTTCAGTCCCAGCCGCGCTGTAACTTCAGCACCTCGGATAGTTCCCATTGGCCGCTGTGAGCGTGAACAGCGCCAGCAGCAGGAGCGGCTGTAGAGAGAGCATCTTTGCAGCAGCCAATCAGAATGCCCTGTTTTCCTCCAACATCCAACCCGAATAACTGCAGATGCCCGCATCAAAGCGCCTCTCACAGCAGAGGGCATAAGCTGTTATCTATTTTTAGAAGCTGAAGTCGCCATTTTTTTTTTACACAATTTTTGCAAGACTTTCATTACGCCATTGTATTTGGATCCGATCTTTTTAGGGTTTCAATCTTTTGCAGCAGAGGTTAAGCGATCGCGTCGGTTTTCACTTCTCAATGGAAGACGTCTTGCCTCTCGAGGCGACGGAAGGAGAGCGACATATTTCTCGTATGCTTTGTATTATTCTTGTCTCCAGCGACAAGCCAGAAACTTCGTTAGGGCGTTTTCATTGCACCCGCACGGTAGTCATCGAGGCGGGCATCCCGTGGGCTAGCTATCACCCATAGCGGTATTTTGGGGGACAGGGGGCTTCTCTGAATCTCTGAATCAGTAAAGGAAGACAAGCCGTCGCACTACCGTCACATCTATGCAGCAACGGGTGGGCGGTGAAGGTGTGATTCATGGCGTTCAGAAGAGCTGGTTAACCGAGGTAAGACAACACGACAAATCCATTTCCACATCTTATTTTGTGCATTTTAAAATAGCAAAGAAACAAGGAATAAGGGAGCCGTGGACTTGTTAACAGCTAGGCTAAATTTAGACACGTCAACAAATTGTCCTTGAACCCTCTTTGTCTCTTCGTTTAGGTCTAATACTCGATATCCAATCAAAGGGTCCTCAGTGGTGATGTGGTTCCCGGGGCACACTGTGCGGGCCGCGAGCCCCTGTAAAGCGGTTGTAGGGGGTGTTTTCAAGGCTTCCATTTTGGAGCTAAGATGGATGCTTGCACACATCTCTTTCTCTTGCCTCCATGGCCCGAGCTGTTTTCTTATATAACCTCAGTGAACACTCCAGTGGCCTGTTAGCACGACGTGACCCCTATCGTCGGCCAAATTACTGCGTGCCTGGTAGCGTCACATTTTAAAAATATTTTTTAGTATTCATACTTGAGCCACAACCATCAGGAGGCCTAAGTAGGACAGATAATGTAAAGGTAGCGAGGAGTTAAAATACTGTACCCATTATCAAGCTTCTTCTCGCTGTAGAAAAGTATTTTTTTATGTTGCTGAAATGATTGGTTCAAGTTACAAACAATTTTCTCTTTGAATAATCAATAGATAAACATTGGATCATGCCTTTGTCACAAACTCTTTTTTTGTTGTCTGTACTCAGGTTCACCATCAGTGCTAAGACTGAAGTCTTTTTGTCTGGACTCTGTTCACTGCATATTGCTCTAACCCAAGTCAGGCATCATGGGAACGGTCCTTTCACTGTCCCCCAGCTACCGTAAGGCTGCCCTGTTTGAGGATGGCCCTGCTTCTGTGGGCCACTACACTGCCGTCCAGAACAGCAAAAATGCCAAGGACGCTGCTGCAGCTAAATCCCTCAAACGCCCCTCCATCATCAACGTGTTACCATGGAAACGCATCGTGGCGGTGTCGGCTAAGAGGAAGGGCTCGAAAAAGCTTCAGTCTGAAGATGCTGGGAAATGTAGTCCCCCCGAAGGCCATGCAGCGGGAACAGTGAACTCAGATTCCAACAGCTTGAAGCTGAAGAAGTCGCAGTCATGTGCAAACCTGTCCTCATTCACATCAGCCCAGGATCCCTCAGCCACTACCACTACCTCCTCCCACCTGCCCACCTCCAAAACCCTGGCCAATGTCACTACAGTCGTGGCCAAGAAGAACTCGCTCACAGGCTCAGCGCTCCAGCCGCCTACGGGCACCGGCACGCCCAAACGAGTCATCGTTCAGGTCAGGATCACATTTTCTGAGATTTGTAGTTTAAAAAAAATACATAAATATTGTTTGTATAAGGTAACATGTTTGTTTTTCTATTAAAGCTATTAAGCTTTCTCAGGATAAACTCATACTGATACAGAACCTTTGTTGTCATGGTTAATTTCAGTAAAGCTGAATGGAGACTAAAGCTTGAGATTGCCCTACACTGACAAAATTCCTCTGGTTATGGTGTACCATTGCAGGCCTCCACAAGTGAGCTGATGCGTAGTTTAGGTGAGTTCCTTTGCCGCCGGTGCTACCGCCTGAAGCGTCTCTCTCCCACTGACCCAGTCCTGTGGTTGCGCTCTGTGGACCGCTCCCTGCTGCTTCAGGGCTGGCAGGACCAGGGCTTCATCACCCCCGCCAACGTGGTCTTCCTCTATATGCTCTGCCGCGATGTGGTGTCTCCGGAGGTGGGCTCGGAGCGCGAGCTTCAGGCCTCACTGCTCACCTGTCTCTACCTGTCCTACTCCTACATGGGCAACGAGATCTCCTACCCGCTCAAGCCCTTCCTGGTGGAGGCTGAGAAGGAGGCCTTCTGGGATCGCTGCCTGGATATCATCAACCGAATGAGTGGCAAGATGCTGCAGATCAACACTGACCCACACTTCTTCACCCAGGTGTTCGCCGATCTGAAGAACGAGAGCAAGAAGGAGGAAGAGAAGACTAAGCTGCTGATAGGCCTAGACCGATAAAAGGGTTTTATAGGGCGTTGGTGAGTTGGCAGCCTGGAGATAAATCTTTTTCCACTGAGCTGTCGTACGGTGGGGCCACAACGCTGGTTTTTCTAAAATGTAAATTACATTTCAGTCATGATTTTTGCCTAAAATGTACTGTATGTAGCACAGTCTAAAATGTAGAAACATTCAAAATTGCTTGACATATGTTTGAAAGATCTTATCCAAACAGAAAGGAGGCAAGTCTTTTCTTAAAAAGTAATAATAATAATAATGAAATAAAAGTTGTGATGAAACAGGTAGATTTGGAAACCGTTTGAGGCAAACAGCCCCAAACACAAGCGGCTCTATTACTATTTTTTTTATTTATGGCTAATATTTGTGACCCATTATGTACCACAGCAATCAGTGGAAAGCAGGCCATTGACAGGCGTTTCAGCTAGTTAATGTTTAACCAAATTATTTGTTTGTAAAGATGAAAACACAGCTTTTACACGCCCCACAAACGGTTTCCATGACTAAAAATTGGCTAATGGTGCACATACCTGAAAAGGTGGGTATGGTGGCTTCAATTGTACGTAAGCCCATTGTCAAGATGTAATTGTTGCTCAGTGGATCTAAATACAGAAGTGCCAAACTCTTTCCCTTCAAATATTTCTATGGTAGTACTAATACATCCAACATCGTCACCAGTAGTACAGGATCAACTGTACAGGCTTAAAACAGCTGAATCACTGGGGTCATTGGATGTTAAGTCCAATTGATTGTCACTGTGTGTTCCCAGCTAACTGGTTTCCACTGCTGATGAACCCTCCGATACAAACTCTCAGAATGCAAATGTATGTGCCACATTCACAAACGTGAGCTGCTGAATAGATCTGCCATTATCCAGGAAACTCCAAAAAACTAAAGTACTTAGCATGAAGTCAAATATTTGCACATGGCCTCTTATTTATCGCCATTTAACTAACTTCATGTATTGTATTGAACCATATTGCACTCTCCAACACCAGCTGCTGAGAGGAACATTGTATAAGCTTGAATAATAGAAAGAATGACACAAAGGAGCACTGAACCCAAATAATATCATTAAAGAATAGTTTACATCCACTTGTAGGAGAGTATTTTAGCACTGCAACATTCTACAAATCCATATTAATAATGACGATTCAAAATATTAAACAATCCCTAAAGTACTTTTTTAAAAAGTTGATTCACATAGAACATGGGGAATGGCAATACTAACCGACATATACATTTAAAATGTGTTTTGTTCTTTTGTTTTACACAAACCAAAACAGATGACATTGTGTATAATAGAAACATATTTATGCAAGTGGCATAAAACCATGTTCAGTGTCATTTGGACATTTACAAAAGGCTTGATGAAAGATCTAAATTAAAAACTCAAACGCACACAAACACAATTATTTGATGATATTGTCGATCATAACTGAAATGTGGCTTTGAGATTGGCAGCATTTCTATTTTACACGATGCCTTAATTTTGGTTTGTAATCTTCCTGCACTTTTGTCCTCATGCTGTATATTTGTTTGAAAGACTTGCTGTGAATCTATTTGCTGAATGAGGAATGGACTTGGGAAAGATGTCTCCCAGAGACTGCACACATTAGGATTTATGGGAGGTGTGTCGTGGAGACAAATGTGTGTTGAAGTGTGGTCTCGGGGATTCCTTCTGCTGTTTCTCTCTCCTGTTGCCAACGGTTACCCCACTATAGTACATGCAAAACTGTGACCGCCTCTGGTGTGGAGGCAAACAACACAAACGCTGCACAGTGGGTTTCCTTTGTCACTGCGTCGCTTTGTGCATGTGTGCTTCTCTAGAATCCCCAGCATGCTGCTTACTCAAGAAACGGAGCAGTTACGCCCAACTGCTAAAGGACAATTTTTGTGTGTGATGTGATCTCTATCACCTCTGCAAGTTACTCTCTCAGTTCCAGAGGAGTGCCATGCGTTTAGGGAATATTTCACATTTGGTTTGAACAACTCTTAGTGGACTTTTTAAGAGCTGTGGTATTATAATATTGACCTAATAATATAGTATCTGAGTCTAAAAGACTTTTGTAAAGCTCTACCCTCCGAGGGCAGAGATCCTGTGCCATATCATTTAAAAGACTGATATTCAGACCAGAGATAGTGTCTGCACTGAACAACAACTTTGAGAACACTACGATTGAACTCTTCCAGTGTTGTTTTGTTACACAAAGACAAGACTCTCAAATGTAACATGAAAAGCTTGTGAATTTATGTGTAATCACAATGCAAATTTATCAACCAAAGCTGAAAAAGTCAGCAGTCTCTTTTTATTTCCTTAGCCCATATGATATAGACTCTAATGCCTAGTAAAACTTCAAAAATGTTTGTTTTTACAAGAAAGCTAAGCAGAATTAAACAATTAGGTGCAAGTTGATCTTACTGACCATTTAAGTCAGTTTGTCCTTTGATTTGATCACAGGTTTAAGTGAGGTGATAAACTGGACATTGTTACTGAGGGGTGGGTACCATGCTGTTATACTAAATGTAGCCTTGATGCAAAATTACACCTCATAAGTTTACATATGCATTATGACTAGGTTTTAGTGAGTTAATGAGTTTTCCTGCAGTAGCAACAACAGTGTTGTTTTTTTGTTTTGTTCTTTCAGAACGAGCAGAAACTAAACCTCACTTATCTCGGTTATTGAATATGTATTCATGTATTCATGTAAACGGTGGATAATTCTGGACATTACTTTGATATGTTGGAGCTCTGTAGAACAATTTGGTGGGACACATTGTTTTTTGCTTCAGTTTCACGATTTGTATCTTCTTTTATTTTCCTGACACTACATGTGACAGCGGGGCCTACTTTATCTAACCAGGTGTACTGTTTGCGAACTCATTTTCACGAAAGAAATCACAATTAGTTTACCATATGGCTGAATTACATACTTCTGTCATCATTCATCTGTCTTCATTCCTCAAACACTACAGTAATGCAATGCAAAAACTTGACCTGTAACCTATAACATGTGAAAAAAGATACTACTCCAGTATCACTGATCAAGTTGTGTTTCTGAAGAGCAGTTCACCGATATAAACATAATTGAATCGATCACAGACTGTCCTGAATGTGAAAATAATTGACTCTTACTTGATGGAAAATCTCAAGGTTCCGTACTGCTACCTGTTTTTGCAGACACCTTGATGCCCCTCACACACCGTGGCCATAACATTTTTTGCATTTTTCACAACCACCGCTGAGAAGACACGCTTGATCTGAGAGACAAAAGAACTGAAGACAAGCCAACTCCGCTGCTTCCTACAGGAGTTTAGAAGGAAAAGAACCAGGCAGACGGGACCCCGCCGTCATCCCTCCCGAACTATGTGCCATATTTGACATTTTGCAACTGAAGTAACTATTGTGTAACATACAAAACCTGTGATGAAGAGGTTTTTCTTTTTTTTCATCTGTAAACAGGAATTGTTAAACAAACAACAAGGCAATTAGTGTCACTGGAGTGCTAATGCTGCAGTCTATGTGGATGTATGAATATGTATGTGAAATATAAGAACTATTGATCTTCTGTTACAATAACTTTATATAAAATCTGAACAAGTACTGTGTCCTGTCTGGTCATTTTAGGTTCTGAAGACAAAAGCAGTAGCTCAGCAAAGGTAATGAGTGAGTGAGTGAGTGAGTGAGTGAGTGAGTGAGTGAGTGAGTGAGTGAGTGAGTGAGTGAGTGAGTGAGTGAGTGAGTGAGTGAGTGAGTGAGTGAGTGAGTGAGTGAGTGAGTGAGTGAGTGAGTGAGTGAGTGACTGACTGAGTGAGTGAGTGAGTGAGTGAGTGAGTGAGTGAGTGAGTGAGTGAGTGAGTGAGTGAGTGAGTGAGTGAGTGGACAGTCTGCGCCAGGGCGGCTCTGGCTACAATAGTAGCTTACCACCACAGAGTGTGGAGTGAATGAATAATGACTATAATGTAGCAGAAACTTGAAACACAGGCTTGAAGTGTGAGCCATTTCCGTCCTGTCAGGCTCATTATTATTCATTGATTGAAAAAAGTTTCTCCAATAGTATTTTCCTAATCAAAATTTTTATTTTGGAGCTTTTGCTTACTGACCCTGGCAATGTACCCCCGATATATTTTGGCCCAAGGGAAATTTACTACCACTGCAAAGGTGCATCGCTTCATTTCCCACAAACTCCGTTTGCAGGAAGCACAGAGGTGCTTTCAGTGCGATTGTAGAAATAAACAAGTAAACGAGGATAAGGAGTTGAATAACGATGCTCACACATGCTTGGCTTGATATGGGTAAATCTTTACAAAAAGTAATAGTCCTGCTAAATATCAGTAGGCATCAGCTATTCAATATAGGCAACACAAGCGTAATGTACAATAGGATAAAGTTGAGCAGAACCAACTGCTTTGTTTTCTGTTGCCTTTCTAAATGTGGAGGAAAATGTTCTAAGGTGACGCAAGAGGGCGCTGCTGAAGAAAATATAAAACCTGGCTTCTTTATTCAGAGCAGGTAAGGGCACGAAAATAAATTAGCGACGTGTTCGCGTGTGTCTGGTATTTTTTCTGACGTATATAGACTAAACACCAAAGTCTACTCACCGCTGTTTTTCGCTTTCACTATAACTGAATAGTACATGGGTTTTATTTTTAGAAGCCTTGTCCCCGGAAGTCTTATTTCATCATCGTAGCTCCGCCTTTACTCCAGCCCCGCTCGCCGCAGCATCACACGCCGGTGCCTGCGGTGCCTGGAGGAGCCACTGCATGGTCCTGTCACTTCCGAACAGGACCGGAGCGGGAACAAACATGCCATCTGGTTTCGTCATGTAGTGGAGCCGGTTGTTAGCTCGAATTTTGACCAGATTTGCGTTTCCCCACAGTTTTTTTTGCAGCAGAGGATGAGGAGAGAGCCCGAGACAGCTGGTGCGACTGAGAGGCTGCCTCAGGACACTCTGCGGCGCGCGATGCTTGTTGCAGCCCGAGACTTGAGAGGAAAAGGTGACGGTGGCGGTCTGTCCTCCTGAGCTTACCTGCTCCAAACTTCAATGCGAAAACACCAACACCTGGAATGCTGAGCTCCTGCACTGGTTCTTCTGGCTTCTGTGATTGAACAAGGGAAGGATTTCTGCCCAAGTTTGAGAGATGGTCTGACAGCTCCAAAGGGACACAGGGGAGAGTTTGTTACTGCTGCAGCACGTGTGATCATGGCTAATAACAGCGGTGTACAGGTCAGTTGGTCTTATATTATTTCAGCTGCACAGGTGTCCAGCCAACACCAACATAGGCTCTTACTGTGGTTTATCCTTATTCTACCTTTCTCTCCAATTAGTTACTTTTCACAAAATCAAAACAGCAGAGATGCTTCAGCTTTGAAGAAACATGTGATGGGACGTCTGGGCATTGTCAGTGGAGAAAGCCTTTGAGGAGCTCCATGAAAAGGTCACTGAAGAGATAAATTATGACTTTATTAATGTCACTGTGGAGAAATTCACTTGTTAAAGCAGCTTTTAAAACACGCAGGAAAGTGCAGATAGTTAGAACATGTGCAACCTAAGAAAAACAAGGAAAGTGTGCAATCAGATTAATAGAATCAAGGGATCTTAAAGACGGTGACTAATAACGTTAAGAAGGAAGCATTATTACCTTTAGCCTTCCAATAAGAGTATATATTTACAATTATATTAATTTGACATTAATGGCAGGTTTCTTCAGGTATAAAATAGGGTAATGTTAAACAGATCACATGAAATCAAGCAATTTAATGACAGTAGACAGCGTGTTTTCCAGAGATAAGGGTGACTAGGGCTGCTGTGTCAAAGCAGCAAGTCTAGCTCTAAAAGCTTGGGTTACCCTCTCCCGTGTAAGGCCATCTCTGGACACGGCTTAGTGCATGGTTAAAAATTTAAAGCAGTGAGTGCAGGCCGCTGCAGCCTTACCCTAGGCCATCCCACTAAATAAAACTATAGGGCACTTTGACAAAACCTGAAATAGACCTTGACAACAATTCAAACATGGAGCTGGAAGTTGGTGGAGTAATCGTGACAGTGTCTTCTCATATTTTCCAGTCATTCTTCTGGACACTTGATACACTTTACGCTCCGTCTTTTGTTGTGAATGAAATTGTCTCCTTCTGTAACATTCAAACTTTTGCTCTGGGCTGTGAAGATACTCAAAGTTTTCTTGGAAGGCTTCAGACATAGCTGATGTGTTGGGAACACAGTCTATGTTTTTGAAATACATACAAGTCGAATTTCTGCTGGCTTCACTCGGAAAGTAGTTTGCAAGGTCCCTGCTTAATAAATGTTTTTTGAAAGTGGTTGTTGTATTTTCTGGTGCAGTTGTCTTCAGCACTGGTGGTTCTTTCTGTGATAATAAGTGTTATGTGAACCACAATTTTTGGACTGAGGGCAGACATACTACAGCCAGCTTTGTACTAAGGTCAAACACTTCACCAACACCCTGCTCAAGTAGTGAGCTATTATAGATAACTCGGACTGGGAGTGTAATCGAAAATCAATTATAGTATTAGTGTCCAGCTTATGTCTCTATCTGCACCATTTCAGATGTTTATAATCAGATTAACAACAGTTCTCTGCTTTATTCTGTTTATTTGGTATTATTACTTTGTCAAAAAAGTAAGTGTTTGGTGACCACACAAAAGATCATTATCCGTGAATTTAAGCTGGCACAGGGTGAAGAGAGAATGGACATTGCCCATCACCATGGCAGCTGTTGTATGTGTGTCTTCAAGTGTCAGTCATTTCATTTAGTGGGCACTGAAATTCAGTCACCAATGTTCTCAAACCTGCTTTTGATTTGAAGGGAAAATTTCCATCCCTATAGTTCATTGTCATTCTGATCCAAACTATAGTAATGCCTTACCCGTCCTTTTCCTGAAGTAAAACTGTTCAGGTTTATCTTTGTTTTTGCCTCCCTGTTTCTAAAACTAATGCATACATTTGTGGCTCTGAGGTTCGTATCTTGCTTCATCGATTCACTCTTGTTTATTTCTCCTCTTCACTCTCAAGAATGTAAATCAAGCTGCTGCTGTTGATAAGCTACACACTCTGAGGAAGCCCTGTGTGGCTGCCCGTTCATCAATGCTTTATTCCACTGGTTTCCTGTAGTTACTGTCTAAGAGAGACGTTTCTCTCACCACAGAGGTTTCTGACCAAATGGCCTTTTATTGATTAGAGCATAGAAGGCTTTGTCCATTTCTTTAATGGCTTCTGGAGACTTTTGAGAGCACTCCTCCTGACCTGTGTTGATTCCACAACTCCAGTGGACTTGCTTTATTACTGTTGGACCTGATTTCAACATGTCATTTCAGAGCTTGGTCTTGCATTGTTATAAAACACATCCTTTCTGTTATCGAGTAATAATATCATATATACAAATGTGCAATCGAGTCGCAAAGGTGGCTGTTGTTTATATTACAAACATGAGGTCTTTAGAGACACGCACATGGAATCCGTGTAAGCCAATATGTTTCATTTTTTGATCTACTTTCAAATGTTCATATTCCTAGAGATGTTCAAAATGTGCGCCATGAAGTTTAGAATCACAGTTATTTTTCAGTCTGTGTCAATGAAGAATGTTTAAATTATTCATGGAAGTTCATCCTTTAGCCATGACCACTAAACCATTGGTTTAATGCTCATGGTCTAATACCCTCTTATATGGGCCTCTTTTCATGACCTCAACCAGTGTAAAAAAGTAAGTAATATCTATATCTACGTGCTGTTTGAGTTCGGAGCATGGCAAAACTCTAGACATGAGAGGATTGTTGTACCACCAGCTAAGTGAAAAATATGTTAAGTAGTGCAGTATGTGTTTACACTGTATAACGCTATGGCATATTGCTCCATCTACCAGATTCAAAGGTCACAATGAAAGGGATGCCAAAGAGCTTTCGTGACAGCAAATGAAGATCCACACAAATACTAACGCAGCTATTGAATCGGCAGTCAGAGACAAAGAGTTTTTCTGTCAAATTATGTTATTTATCAGGATATAAATATAATGTGTTATATTTTTTTATGAAGACATTTAGAATGCAGCTCTGCAAAAAAATTGGATAACCCTTTCACGAATGCACTGCAGTCACAATGTTTTTGCGTTCCGTTCAACTTCTTTTTTTCTCACTTTTGCAATAGGTACTGAATAAAGCCGTGAACCCACTTTTTACCAAAACCCTATTTCATAAACAACAAAATGATTAGTTTGTGTCACACCTCGACTTTATCCTGGGTCCATTTCCTCCATAAATCCTGTTAGAGATGGAATCTTAGAGCAGTGTGTTGACTCAGCGCTGTCATAATGTTGGTCTGAAACTTGATGATGATGGAATGCCGTGTGCAGTGCGTCTGGCTACACCTGGGTCATTTGAGATGTGCTGTCTCCCCACCATAAGGGCATGTGATATTCGTATCACACAACCCGTGTGATGTTTAGGGGAACTTGTATGTCAAATTTTATTCACAAAACAAAGCATTTTTGAAAAAAGGCCTCTCTTCTATTGTTTGTTACCTGTTTGAGACTGAGGCAGCTCACAGACAGTCCACCCACTCCACATGTAACCCAAACTCACACTTTTGTTGCTGCAAACACTTTGTGGTTTAGTTGTCAAAAAGGACAATTACAAAGAGTTGTTCAGCTTGTTACCTTTGACAACAAGACATGCAAAGTAGACTAAAACCTGCATCTCTGACCAAACCGATATAAATATATGATGTGTCCCCCGGCGCTGCAAAGTAGTCCCCCCACTGTAACTGACAAGTTTCCCCAGCAAAGCGCAATTGAAGATTGGGTAAAATTTCCCCATGGGGAAAGTAAAGTATACCTTACTTTATGAGCAGCTTATAACAGCTCTTTAAATGTTTTCTCTGCTGTGTCCTTGTGCCAGTCTAACCTAATCGAAGCCATTGGTGAGAGGGATAATCGTCCACATCATAAAATGGGCCTCTGATCCTCCTCCGCCCTTCTGCCATAATCATTTTTAATCTGCTTTTCATGTCCATTACCATCAGGCTGCATGAACATCCCACACCGCCATGTACCTTTTGCCCCTCTTCTTGTGCGCTCTCTGGATGCTGCTGACTAGGAAGCAACAAAGTACAGCATCATAAAACATTCAGCGAGGGCCAGTTTGTTATGTATTTATGGGATTATTAATCGAGTGACCGGGGCAGGTCACTTTACAAAATGACAGGGATTTAAATGCTTTGATTAAAAAATTAAATTATGATCTTTGGAATTGTTCAGAATGATTCAGAACTAATAAATTATTATCATCATTAAATGTAAAAAAAAATATATATATATATGTTATTTGCTGGTAGAAAAAAAATGTCATATTTAATCATATTAAAATTGACATTAATAATGGAGAAATAAACAGTGTGTCATCTACATGTTTTTTAGGAGTTGTGATTGCTGGAAAGAACTTGGACCCGATATATCGATATTAGGGTATTTTTAATATCAGCTGAACCGAACGTGATAGAGACTTTTTTGCTCAGTCAGAGCCATCAAATGGGCCTCAGCTGAGCGGAGAAAATCGGTCACAAGTTTGTGCACCTATTTTATATATTTAATGTATGGCCATAAATACCAGCAGTTCATATCGACATCGGTCGACCTCTGATCGATATATTTCTATATATTTCTGTCATTGAAAACTATACTTTACTATATCAACTTTACTATAATAATAAATGTTTAACAATAGACTTTTTGAGGAGTACAAAAAAATGACATCAAATTAAATTACTTAAAATAACGGCCAGTATATCGGCTATCGGCCATGCCAACCCTTTATCGGTATCGGACCCCAAAAATCCATACCGTCGGGCCCGAGAAAGAACAGGTCGAAACAGTTTGTAAAAAGATAACTAATTGGAATCATAAGTAAGATTAGAAACCAAGTAGTTCATGAATGTCTCTTAACACTTATTTATCCCTACTTAAACTATGGCAATATTGTTTGGGGAAATGCCTTCACTACAAAAGAAGTCTGTTCGTATATAGCTACACTTTCCAAACCTGACGCTCCAAATGCACCTTTGTTTTTTTGAATATTTTTGATATAAATACTCTTTTAACTGTACTGTACATTTGTATTTAGATCACTGTAAGATGATGAGGATTGGCCTTCATGTTATAAAATATTATTCTACACACAAGTATCAGGTTCATTATTATTCTACAAGGCAGGCTGCAAAAGGCATCTGTATCTGCCATCGTATAACACACACATAACACATGAGCAAATGAGAAGTAGATATTATGGAGTTAAAGTATGGAACAGACTTCACTTATCCATCTTCTGGATTCATCCACAACATCATCCATATACAAACTAAAACATACATTAATGGCTGAGTATGTGCTCTGACTATAGAACAAAGACAAATGATTGTGTGAGTATTGTATATTTGATACTTTGTATTTGACTTGGTATTTGACTGTGTAGTGACTTGGCTTAAAGTTACTTTGTTTCTTATTTGTTTCCTTGGGAGTGGTGTTGCTATGAGCTTATTTGGCTTCTCCCATGCACATGCTATATTATTGTATTGTTTGGTATATTCATACATCTGAATGGATGTTTTTTATGGCTTTAATGGCTACTCTAAAGTGCTAAATGAATATATTAATAGAACAAAGCGCCCCTGTTCATGTGGAATATGGGGGGAACTCATTGATGCTTCAGCCATTTGAGGCCTGAAGATGCTAAATAATGAAATACGCGGGAGTAAAGCACAGCAGAGGCTATGTTTAGAGCGTCACATTAGTCTGTACCAAGCTGGGGCGTGGTGGAATCTGGCGCTGTCGGGTTTTGCATATCATTTGTATTGCAGATATTGAAATCAAGGGAACTCGTTTTACACGCATATCTCAGCCTCCTGCTTTTCCCGTCACATGCCATGTATTATGGAAATGTCAGCCCAGATATTTCTTTACAAAACTACTTTGCAATACCCCAGTCCAGGTCTAGACATTTCAAGCACCTAGAAAGAGTGTTTCAGATTCAGAGTTTTGCGCTGTAGCCTTTAGATGTACTATAGTGCCGCAGCTCATAAATATATGACCCTGGTTCTGTCTGTGCTGTGGTCTGACCCCTGTGGCCACTGAGCGCTGGAGTTGCTTTGGTGCCACTATAACTTTAACACCTTTATTGATCCATTTGGGCCGCGTGTCTTACATAATAATTCCCTGAAGCGCTGCTTTAATGTTTTGTTGTTGTTTTTTTTATTTTGAGATTGACAGAAGCCTTTTCATTGGGAAAGTATACAGTACTCCTGAAGAATGATAAAGACATTTTAGCTCCAAAGTGATGAAATATGAGGACTGTTTCCCGATAAATTGAGAATTAAAGATTAAATATTCTCTTTTGAACTGTGACGAGTTCTCCTAATGGCACCCAGTACATGAAAAAGTGACAACTACCCATAATAAATAGTAATAGTGAATAGTGAGAAACTGGATAATAATATACGCACACCTGTGTTAGCAAAAGAGCAAATTCCCTGGAGTTGTTTCTGACAAATAGTTGTGTCGCTGCCTTATGCAGGTTGACTGTTATGGGTCAACAGCTCGATATGCAGGTGATGCTCACTGGAGCTTACAAGGGAAAGTGGGCTATGAATTTAGCTTAAATAGATGCTTACCTCAAGTAAAATCTCACCACCGTTTACCGCTTAAGACTGGGTCTAACAGAGACAGAAAACATACATGTTTATTATACTGTGCACTATGTAGAGTAGATTATTAAGATTAAGTCAACGGCTGAAATCAGTGTTTGGTTTGATGTCTTCAATCTGGGCAAATGAGAAACACTTCAGTTCTTTAGGGCTGTGCTGGACGTATAAAATCACTGCTGTTATTTTTCCCCTTGTTTATTTCTAACCTGAAGCAATGTATTGATATTGATTGTTTAATGTAATTTAAATATCACTTCAAATGATTAAATTTGGCCCTACACATCATCCGTAACACAAACATATTGATTGGCCCTTCATTGACTAAATATTCTTTGCTGTGTTTTAGACCAAAGTATGGTGTAAAATTGATTGTGTGTATCTGGTGATACTGTGCAACATTCTGTTTTTCTCACGACTGATAAGACGCTCCGTGAAAAAACTTATTGTGCCATCTTAATACACAGTCTTTGAAAGAATTGCCTGCAGTGGTCGCCGTGTACACTTTGGTTTACATGTCCTTTTTTTTTGGGTTCACAATCCCAGACAGTAAGCGACTGTTGCTGCAGAGTTCACAATGGACAAAGGGCACAAACACACATTAGCATTTAGTGGAGTGAGTCTCTTGAGAAGGCAGACTCTCACAAAGTCTCCATTCATGCCGCTGCGCTCCTCCCAGCTGTGGAGAGGACACTACTGAGATAGACTGGGTCACTACTCGACAGATGTGTGCGCACATCACAGGGCACTTTCACTACAAAAACAGTCGCGGCTCATACGCAGCCACATACAAACATGTTTCCCTGTGAAGCAGTAAAGGGGATTTGGCTGCAGAATTTCTTTTGGAATATGAGGGATTTTAGGGATTACATAGTCCAAGGTACATTCTGTGTAAGCTGCTAACATTCACAGTGACCCAAGAGAAATCCAACTGAAGTTATACACAGCGCCCTGGTCTTTTACAACAACTTTTTGAATGAGGACATACATAAACTTACAGGCTGTTTTGCACTTAATCTATAACTAATCTATGAAGACAAAATTAAAATGTAAATGAGCTTGGTTGCCAAAAAGATCAATCATGAAATATGAGCAAGAGCTGAGGTCCTGTCAGAATGATGTCTATCATGTGTCTTCTTGACTTAAACTCCAGCCTGTTTTTGCCCACTTCCCTCACACCAATGTGCTGTGTTGACACATCGAGCAGCTACATTTCCTCTTAGTGCCAATGCAGCAGGCTCTTAAACTGCTTTCTGATTTATCCCCCGTCATATCTGGCAGGTTATGAGTCCTATTTTGTCTGAATATTTTGAGGTGGTGACAGTACAAGAGATAAGATTATTGAAATGTTATGTTTGATATGCCCTGATAAAAGCCTAAGTGATTTAGTTTAACAGGATTCATAATGTTGGCTCTGTTCTGTACCATCAAAGTGAAATAGCGCTTGATAAAACTGTCCGTCACTCGAGGCTTTTAGTAAATGATTTTGTCTCCAATCGGGTCAAAAGTGCACCGCGTTTTCATTTATCAAATGGGTGAAACGCGGTTAGGATGGGAGCAGAGTGAATCGGTGGTTAGTGGAGCGTGTCTTACGTTCACCCCCAAACAAAATGCTCACTATTTTTAGAGACAGGCGGCCCATAGCGAGCTGGTGGCCATTAAAACTTTATCACTGCCACAAAGTAGGCTTACTTCAGTGATTCTCATTCTAGAATTGTGTTTTTCAAGGGAGGGGAGGTTTGATCGTCAGGTGTGCCTTGAAAACATTTTTTGTTTACATGGTGTCATTTGTGCAAAGAAAAACACTGGCTCAGAAGCAAGGTTTTTATGGCAAAGTGGGGTCTTTTGCTTAGCTCAGACTATAATAGCATATATTATAGCATATAATTTCACTCTTAAACCTATAAAAAATTGCCCTGGTGTCCTGGATATATAAATCAATGCACAGCTAATACCTGGATGAGTAAACCGACCAGAACATGTTGCAAATTATCCAAAGTTATTGTAACTTGTGCGGCTTTATAGCAAGAAAAGTATGTGCAGGTCTAGTCTGTTTAAAGTTGTATGCACACACCACTACACACACCCCTGCCTTTTGAAAAGCGGTAACTGTGATCAAAGAATGAAAAATCGTTAGATGAGAATTCTGCAGCTCTTGACTTTTGCCAGGATGTACAGTAGTTGCTTGTTGTCATAGCAACATTATAAACGTACTAGGTTCATTTGTGGAGTTTATTTGTTGTGATTGATGTTTAGTCATTTTGTTGAATTTGAATTCAGTGTGCCTTTGTACGATGCAGTAGTTTTACCCTTGATAATCAGTGGTAGAATTTCCCATCTATTATTTGTGGTTTGGAGGAGCTGCATAAATAAGAAATTTAAACTGCAACTTGGAAGTATTTTTTTCTTAAAATGAGTGACTACATCTGTGAAATGGTTAGGGTGCTTTAACTTTAAGAAAGATAGTTATGAATATCAGTGAGTTCCTGATAGTGCGGTCAGTACAGCACCGCTGCTGTTCATGTTTAGATGCTGTCCTCCTTTTGTAGGTTTCACTGCATCTATAAAGAGGACAGACACTATGGAAGCGTGGGGGCAGGTGCCTGGACAGCCACTGCTCCCAGCCATAGAGGGGACGACCTCAACACCTCGGTAAGGACATCATCAACATATGTAAGGCTGTATGCATGCGGGCATATTAGCGTGCCAGGTCACTTCCTATCATGGAGCAGCAGCGTAAGCAGAAGTAGATGTGCTGTGTTGTTTGTGCAGAATCCAGATGGCAACGACTGAGGGTCAGTGGCCCCTGTGCTGCTCACTGTCTGACTCTGATAATCCATGGACCTGTTATGGACCCGAGCTGTCAGAGAGGAAAGTGACGGCTCCGCAGACTCAGCTTTAATCTGAATTCACAAAAACTTCCCTTGACTGAAGTCTGCAGTCGGCCTCTTACTGCTGTTTGTTTTTGCGTTTATTCATTTTTATGATGATAATATGGCATCAGGACAGTGGTGCTCATAATATGAAATGCATTTAAGTTGCTACTGATCACACTGGTGGCCTTGCTGCCTCGAGTTTGAATCCTGTGTGAGAAAGTTTTCCATTTTTGCATTTTTTCATTTAGTATCCCCTTCCTCATGCACAACTACAGTATTAAGTCCAATACTCGCTGATACAAATGATTTATTCTGGCGATAGAGCATGATAACAGCCAGTCTCAGTCCTTGGTAGCAGCCCGGAAGCACAGTGGCTTTCTCACTTACAAAGCCACACAATGCAGCGTGTGTGTGTGTGTGTGTGTGTGTGTGTGTGTGCGTACGGAGCGCATGACGCTGTGTCTCTATCTGGCACTGAGCAGAACAGGAAGCTGTGAGGTGGGGCTCGGGTCCGGGGCCAACTTCTCCTTTTTTCCCTCCACGCTGCTTCGTTCACTTGCTCCCAATTTAGACTGGCTCCTGGTGCGAAGGCCATCCTGGATTTGGAGGAGGAGGAGGGAATAGCGGGAGCGTCTGCGGCCTTGGCAAGGCCGGCGTGTGCTGGCAGTGATGGCCAGTGGCGATGTGCAGGAAGACTTACAAGTGGATCAGCCTGTCGATGACCATGTAAACACTGAATATGGGGACACAGAACCCTCGGTAGGCACTTCAAGTCTCGCCATCTCTGCATTCACCTGCTGCTTAGAGACGTATTCGTTTTATTGTTAAACTTGAGTCGACAATACTAAAGGCACAGAAATACTACAACTAACAATATAGTCGCAATTAACCCAAATACACAAGTAGACAGTATTTTATGTTTGGGGCCAGATATACATCTTCACAAACAAACTTGTTTTAGTTGGGCCTTCTAACTTCCTTGTCGACTTCCTGTAAAATGGCTCTTACAACACAGTCACTTCACTCTCCTTGTTGTGATTTCTATCCGCTTTTACCATCATTGAAATGTTTAAACTATAGTGGCACATTATCTCACATTTTAGGGTTCCGTTTGTCTCTTTCTCTAAATTCAATGTAACAGAAGTCATGTTGTTTTGCCTTTGTGATTGTTTTGTACCTTTTTGTCCCTTATAACAGTTTTCATAGAACCTTTTACAAACCTAAACATATTGACCTATAGTTATACGATAAGTAAGTTGTCATTGGTCGAATATCTTATCAGCCTCAAAGTGTAATCTGCTCCATTTGGGCCTCTGGGGATTTTGAAGTATATTGTGTTTAAGAGTGCGTCATGGCACAAACTCTCCCTTCCTGTCGCTCACGGAGCCTCGTCTTGACTCTGAGCATTGGCCTGCTGTGGCGCCTCAGTGCTGAGGGCCTGCCATGTTAACAATAGTTTTCATAAACGTTTCTATAGTAATACTTTGTGAGTCAATCACACCGAGTGCGTGCATAACTGTTGTACTCTATACATACTATCATACGGTTAACCCTTGTGTAGTGTTGGTGTTAATATCGATTTAGTTTTTCAACATAAAAAAGACACAATTCTCAATCGACTTTAAATCAATCATTTAAAATGTTCTTGTGTGTTTTTTTTAACCATGGAAACACCTTTGCTGTTCTAACTATTGTGCAAATATTAGTGCTTATTTACTTGAATATCTACAAGAATCACATTAAAGTTAAACCGGCAAGATGCAAAATGATGATGTAAAAGGCTAATGAAAACGTCTTTGGTCCTGTAGACGTTTTCTTTGGTTTCGTAAATGATCTTCATTTTACCAGTTCTCTCATATTTGTGCAGGTGTCGTGTTCAAACATGCTCGACAAGAAAATCCCCCGATGTGATTTTTCCAAACAACACAAAGCAGTCGATTCTTAGATCCTGCTCGAGTTGATTTGTATAAACTCCTTTAGAGGAGGTGGAGCTTGCTCTTGGCTCATACTGTGCCCACTTGACCTTTTCTGACCTGTGTTTGGCACCAGGAATTTGCCAGAGTAAAAGTTGTTGATGCTCATGCTCATTGAGCCCTTATCGTCCTCAAAGTCAGGACGGTGGACATGTTGGCTAATCTGTTTTCCTGGTGTTGTGCAATGACATAACGCTGCATTAGCATTTTCCAATCCAGCGGCCTCTCTGGGCTCTGCGTCAGTGCCATGTGGCCCGGTTCTGACTGCTGTATTGTGCTGTGCAGTTGGATTAGGGCCTTAATGAGAGCATAGCTGGAGCCCCTCGCCTGCATGTAGCTGCTAAGAAGTGGTAATCAGATCTGCTAAGCTGGAGGGCCGGCTGTGTGCTGCAAATCAGGGAGCCCGTGCACCGTGTACTTCAAATATCTGATGTTGATTATTGCAATGTAGGTCTTTAAATCAAGTTGCAGTTCAAAGTGCACAGTTTAAATATGTCCATGAGCACTAACATTTGAGAGACGCCTGAAATGTGAAATGCTAAAGTTGACAGAACTAACCGTTACAGAAATAGTTTTGTTCCAGCAGCTATTTGTGCGCTGAACAAGTGACCTTTTTTATAACTTCTGTATCCGATATATCACATGATGAAGCTGTATTTTACATATTGTCTTTTGTGGATGGGCTTAAAATGCTTTTATTTTTTATAACTGGCTTCTAGCCCTTTTAGCTACGCACAGATGTCACTCTTATCTGTTTTACTGTATGTTGGTCTGGATCTGTGTGACCTTGACCTTAAGATAAGATAAGATAAGATGGTACTTTATTGATCTCACAGATGGAGAAATTGCATTCAATGAGAGAGCATCCGGCAGCAGCACCCATTCAGTGCGCACCACTCTTTTTTTTTTCTTTGGTGAAAGATAAACTAAAGATAAACTAAACTAAAGATAAGATAAACTAAAGATAAACTAATACAAGTCACAATCACGAGACCTATCAGACTTTTTTTTACTTCAAGCCAACGTTTTACCACAAACCATGTAGCCTCTTCAAAGGCTAGAAGTACAAGATTATGTGTGATGTCATATTTGGATATGAATTTCAAATTATACAATCAATAATTTTTTTAATGGTTGCTTTCTGTTCTTTTTTTACTGTGTATATGTTACATAATTTCCACCAGGCAGAGCAACTGGTCTCTTGAATTTACATCCAGCAAAATTCAGGCACCTGAACAGAGGCCGACAGGAACCTGAGCGAGTTTGGCCCGTGCAAACGCTCCTCTGTAATCTGTTCAGTGGTGATCGGTGCACAGCTGATGTGAGCACTCTTCAAACCTCTGCTCTGAGTGTCATAAACACACAGCTGGAAGGAGACAAATCGTGGCCTGGGTTTGGTGCTCTAATTTTATTACGTATTATATATAACTGTTCTGTAACTGTTCATTATCTTTACGTTCAGTGAAAAGGAGAGGCAGCGAGGGCGCAGTTGATCACCAAAATGATCTCAACACAGGTGCTCTTCAGGAGCTGTTTTCTTCTTCAGGCAAACAACATAATTTTAAAACAAAAAGGGAGCAGAGAGAAAGAGTATCTATTGTAGGGTCACTTATTACATATGTGTTCAAAAGATGTTTGGCAAATTGCATGAATTGATAAAAAGGATTAAATACACCTGATTCTGTTTTAACTCCATTACATAAAACAGTAAATGAAAAATGTCTCATCACAAACTTCTGTGTCCCCTCAGAGTGACCCGGGAGGGCTATCGGTCCTGCAGCAGCTCGGCCTGGACCAGAGCTCAGACTTCTCCGACTGCAGTGTCCAGCAGCGCCTGGATGAGCAGCGCGAGAGGATCCGCAGAGAGATCCGCAAAGAGCTGAAGATCAAGGAGGGCGCGGACAACCTGCGGCGGGCCACCACCGACAAGAAGAACTTGCATCAAGTGGAATCTCAGCTCCGCAGCTCCAAGCGCAAACTGGAGACTCTGCAGGCGCAACTTCAGGAGCTGGACGCACACATCGTGGTCAAAGGACGGGATGACAACAAAGGTATGGTGGCTTTAATAAACAGCAATAATAAAAAGTAATACATCTATCTATAAATCGCTTTTTGTGTCAGTAAGAAAAGGTTTGGAGTTTATAGTCATTTAAGTCAGTGAACTCTCTGTGTTTTCCAGATGCCCCTCAGTCTCCCGGGTCGTTCAGTCGGACGTCGGCCACTGAACACAGAATCGCAGCGCTGGAGCGGCAGCTGAACATCGAGCTTAAGGTCAAACAGGGAGCAGAGAACATGATCCCCATCTATGCCAACGGAGCCACCAAGGTACGGCAAGTCCACTCGTATGTGGCAACATGTGAGAACGGCTTGCTCTGGACTTACAGTGGGGCAAAAAGGTATTTGGTCAGTTCCCCATAGACTTTCCATTGGATTTCAGCGAAATACTTTTTTGCCCCACTGTATTACTTAGTAGTATTCAGACCTAAACGGCATTTATCAAGGCAGGTGCTCATTTGTGGGTGCAAGCTGAAAAATAAAATATTGTATTTTGTGGCCATGTTGCACTTACTTTACCAATTGATGTTGCTTGTAATACAGCGGCACCATATCTGATATGTAAACGAGAGAACGCTACATGAGTAAAAAATGCATGAATGACTCTGCGGCTGATCCACTTTTGCATGTGCTACTCGCTTTCAATGTTGGGATAACGTGTTACAAAAGTAGGGAGTGACAAAAATATATAACTTTTTTCAGTAACTGAGGAATATAACATATTGCTGAAACAAAATATGGGAATATATTAGTCATTACAATTCAAGTAACTCGAGTTACAAGTGCATTTAAATGTATGAACAAAAAATGCCCCCAAAATAAATTGCAGCACCAAATCAGGTTGGACAAGATCTGCAGCTGTGCATAAATGTCGTCAAAGCAAAACACGAGAGAATGGGGATAAAGAAGGAAAAGGAAATTGTTGACTGCACTTTTGTTTGCTCGGTGGCTTTATTACTATTTTTAGTTTATATTTTGCCAAAAGTAGCTCAAAGTAACTCAAAGTAGTTTAACTCGGCTACATTTATGAAACAGTAATATGTAATACAAACATATTACCTTTTTAACGCTGTAACTACTAATATAGAATATGTTACAATTTTAAAGTAACTTGCCCAACACTGCTCGTGCCCAACATTGCACATGAACAAACACTTGGTCAATTACCCCCTATGTGTTGTTATTCAGTGGAAGAACTACTTTAACCAGCAGCAACAGTGGAACCCACATAAATAGTTTGAGCAGCACTTCAGAAAGTGTTTTATGATTATAAAATGAGCGATCTGTCTACAGTGGATTTGGATTTACTTCTAGAAATTCTGGTTGTAAATTTGCATTTTTCCTTAAACTTTGCAAACTTCTCTATAGGATTGATTGCCTCAGTGTCAGTGAAAGGCAGTTAATAGTAGTTAGTTAAGCTCAATTACTTAAACAGTTGAAAAGGTTTTTATTATAGTCTTCTTCAAATAAAACAAATAAATAATAATACAGTCATTTTGGTCTGCATTAAACTTGTACCTTAACCAAATCCTTCTACTGTAACCAATTTGAACGGGGATGTCTTTCTCGCAGGACAAGAAGCTTCTTCAGGCGACTCAGCAGATGCTGCAGGACAGCAAGACCAAGATCGACATCATCCGCATGCAGATCCGAAAGGCCATGCAGGCCACGGAGCAGTCTGAGGACAACCAGAGTAACTGACCTCCTCTTTCAACTGCTCTTTCATCCCACCTGCGCCTCCCTCACACTCACACACACTGCATATTTAATGACAGGAGTGGTGATGGATCAATGCACCTTCAGAACACACACACTGTCCATTACAGGTTAGAGCCTATTGACGTTCCTTGATGTTGGGCTGAATCTAAAAGCTCCGGTTCATTTAGTGGAGGTTAGAGAGGAGCGGGACCGAGCGGCAGGAGGCAGGAAGCAGCAGAGACTAAAGGTCTGAGTCAGGGATGACGGCAGAGCCAACTGAGGGAAGTCCACTGAGAGGAGCAGATGAAAGAGGGAGCTGGCAGGAAGTGAAAACAAAGCGAGGAGCTGCTGAGATCTAAAGGCACTCTCTGTGACCCATGTGACACCACTCACTGCCTTATACACAGCCACCTTTGTTATATCATCCGAAAAACAGATGCCCAGGCCTACAAAATTAACACCAACCAACTAGCCAATTTTACTCTTGTTCTTTTGCTAAGTTGGATTTTTACCAAAATGGAGCGGCCCTGTATGCCCCAATATGTAATAGCCATTTGCCAATGTTTGATTTAGAGGTAAAAAATAATAACTCAGTAATACTGGAAATGAAATACCCGAAAACGAGAATAATATGAAGAATAAAGATTTCTGTGTATAATTGCTGCAGGTGAAAAAATATTCTTGCAAAGTTTTTCCAAGCGAGTCACTTCAGTGTCCCTTGTAACACATGTAATGTACATGTGCAGGTAAAGCGGACCTGTGTGGGGTTGAGCTGCGTGTGGAGGAGCTGTGGCATCACTACAGAGTGGAGCACGCCATGGCTGAGGGCGCCAAGAACATGCTGCGCCTGCTGGGAGCCGGGAAAGTCCAGGACAAGAAGGCCATCGCTGAGGTGAGGCACATGGAGGGAGACAAGAAGACGACTTTTTATGATTCTAAGATACATCCAACTTGTTTTAATATGGTGGCAAACAACTTACTCAATAAGTACAGCCTTGGGAGTAGTTTATTCTATTATTTTGACCAGTCATTTTTATCTGAACTTTGCTAATATCTACTTAATATCTAATCCTGGCAATGTTTTTTTTTTTTTTTTTTAATCATTTTTGGAAGTTCTTCTAGAATTAGCAATGCCTTGCCGTGCTGTGACCTCATTTCACCCCTTGAGCTTTAGGTTTTGGATGATAATGATTTGTAATAATGTGTCACTCTCAACAGGCTCAGTGCGGTCTGAGCGAGGCCACCCAGCGTCTGGACCTTCTGAAGTGTTCTTTAGAGCAGCGACTACAGGAGCTGCCTGAGGACCACCCCAAGGCTTGTCTCATCAAAGAGGAGCTGGTCCTGGCCACTTCCACTGCCTTCAGCTCCCGACACAGCGCCCCCTATGTTCACAACCAATACAGCACACTCAGCAAACCCTCCCCTCTCACAGGTACACAGGCAGAAGCCAGTAGACACTCTCAAGCAAGAATCAATCAAAAAGAGCCACATCATGCATGTTTTCATTGCAACATAAATTGTGTGCAAAAAGGATGGAATAAACATTAATTTTTCCAAGAACCACAGGAGGAAAAAAGCCTCCAAACAGGGCTTCAAATTATTAACTTTTTGCCATAAATGAACAGGTTAGTAATGCCGGAAATGTCTCTAAAGTTCTGTTTTTTTAAAGCACAAAGTTAATGTAATATACACTGTACTGAAAACACTGTTCTTTTATTACTTGGATAAATATTAAGTACAGTCACTTGGTTCATGTTTCAATCAATAATGACTCATATCTTTATGTGCAGGTAAATCAATACAATGATAGGTCAGATGCATTAAGTCAAAAGGCCAGCAAGACCTTCTTAGCAAGTTTGCACACGTTTGCACACAAAATATCATTTGAATATTGATATCGAGTTATTGAAAAAAATAATCAATATGTCGCCCACCGCTTGTTTGAGGGTGATTTAATGCATGGGCTATTCACTGTTGTGTGTGTAGGTACTCTACAGGTGCGTCTGCTGGGCTGTGTGGGGATCCTGGAGGTAGTCCCAGGACGCAGCAGGGGGACGCCTGTGTCTCTCCCCTCCTTTTCTGTGGGAGACGGACGCTCCTCCTTCAAACTGAAACTCCTCAACACCACCAGCAGCATGAGCCTGAAGATCCCCAGTAAAAACGAAGAGCTCTCATGTAGGCAGCAACTTATTCGACTAATCCAGGTAGTCCGGGTTCAATAAAACCTTGTTTGTTTGTGTGTGACAGCGGAGGTGAGTGCAGTGCTGAAGCTGGAGAACTCAGTGGTGGGACAGACCGGCTGGAAGACTGTGGGTGAACAGGCCTGGGACCAGACCTTCACTGTGGAACTTGAGAGAGTAAGATGCACTTTTTAAAGTATCTTTCATGTAGTTACATCATTCAGCCTTGCTAAAGTAATGATATCGAGCATATTATTGTCCTTTTGGGATCATGTGCAGACATTAGGAAGATTCCCCACGAATAGTGAGCCCCATCACTCCATTATTTAGTTATTTCAAGTTCTCTGGGCCCCTCCTGGAACTGCCACCTTAACATGGTGATCCTGGGAGCTCTGTTGTTGGGGGCTTCATGCCCCTGGTAGGGTCTCCCATGGCAAACAGGTCCTAGATGACGGGTCAAACAAAGAGCGGTTCAGAAGCCCCTTATGAGAGACCAACAGGCCGTCATTCCGTGGACCCACGGCCTGCAGGAGGAGCCATATGGGGCTGGTGCAATGTGATTTGGGAGCTCCAATGGCTGCCCCCACGACCCGGCGATGGAGAAGTGGAAGAAAATGGATGGATGGAAGTTCTGTTGGTTTAAGCGTCAATTAGAACGATACGTCTGCCGTCATTTCAGCTTCATTTCAGCTTGGGAGTTATAGGTTTATAGAGTTATAGAGTCTTCTAATTACCCAGTATGCCACTGGAATATTGTGTGTTCTATTTGATCAAGTAACTTCTTACCATGAACAAATGTTGTTCCATTGACTCATCTAATCCTTTTTTTCTGTTATTCTTTGTGTTCAGTCCAGGGAGATGGAGATGGCGGTTTACTGGCGAGACTATCGCTCCCTGTGTGCGCTCAAGTACCTGAAGCTGGAGGAGTTCCTGGACAATCAGAGACACAGAGTCCAGCTGGAGCTGGAGCCACAGGGCCTGCTGCTGGCTGAGGTACTGCATAGACAGCTCCTTCTGCAGCCAGTTTGTGCAATCAATGAAAAAACACTTACCAGATGTTGACTGATTTTTGTCAGGTGACCTTCTTCAATCCAGTAATAGAAAGAGGCCGTCGACTTCAAAGGCAAAAGAAGGTCTTCTCAAAACAACATGGTAATCAACACCGAACTAGGCACTTTATAAGAATGCCTTTTAATAAAACATAAGGATGAATTTACATTAATCCGAGGCTCAGATGGTACATGACCGTGAATCATTTGTTTTGCTCTCAGCCTTATGTCTTTGTGTCTGTGGGACATTTTCATCGCCTTGCTGCATTCAGTGTGCATTATAGCCTATAAACAGGTGACTTTAACATGTAAACGTCAAGATAACCAAATACGCGCCGCTCTTATATATATATACAAAATACTTGAAAACTGTTTTCATCACTAAATGGTTTTGGCTTGCAGTGAAGTTATTAAATAGATGTTGCAAAAAGGTGACAGTTAAGAGCTTATAACTACTATTGGCTAGAATTTCACACCAAAATAATTGTATTTGGGTGTCTAAAACATATTTTAAAGGGACTATAGAAGAAGAAGATCTTTATTTGTATAGTGCCTTTCACCGACATAGTCACAAAGCGCTTTACATGAGACAATTGTGCATTCACTCCATACTCAGTGGTGGTAAACTACGTTTGTAGGTTCAGTTTCCCCTGGGGGAGACTGACAGAAGCGTTGTCGCGACTGCACACGTCTGCACCAACCTGACCACCACCATACATTCACTCACACACATCATTCATCCTGGCCTATTGTACATGTTTTTAGTGGTAGGGGAAACCGGAGTACCCGGAGGAAACCTACGCAGACACGGGGAGAACATGCAAACTGTCATGCATGAGCTTAATATAGAAGCTGCATTTACACGTATGACCTGAGGTGGCAGTAGTGAGTATAAAATGGCTAACTTGCATCTAGCCCCTTTAAGGTAAACTGCATTAAAGGATAGTAACAATTTCTCAGATCCAAAACCAAACACTAACAACTAAAGTCCCTTTGCTGAGGCTGTTCATGTCCTATGTGGACTGTGAACCCGAGTCACGTCAGTCACTGACTCATTATGCTGTATTATTTTACGGATTTGTCTTCTCTCATTTCAGGTAAAGCCTTCTTGCGTGCTCGTCAAATGAATGTGGACATTGCTACTTGGGTGCGGTTGCTCAGGAACGCGATCCCCAGTGGAAGCAACACCCCCGCATACACCCCCAGCTTCAGCCACAGCACACTGCCAAACAACACAGGGTACCAAAACTGATCTGGAGCTTTAGTTTCATTTTTCGGAGTATTTCTACTAATTTCCCTGGTGTGTTGCAGAGAAATCTCAGTGGAGAAGCTGAATTTGGACAGCGACTCCCCTCAAAAAGCAGAGATCAGGAGAGACGTGGTGGATAGTCCCGCTGCGGTGAGTCTAGACTGACTGAAGACTTCAGTCAGGGAGCGAGATGGCCATCTTTACACTATCATGTTACTGTTTCACCTACTTCCTACCTGAAACCTTTGGCTCAAGAACAGAGCCCCAGTCATATGCAGCAAGCCATCGTGAAACTCAAGCCAGGAGGAGATGAGGGGAGCTGGGAAAGAGAAAGGATGAAGGCAGTAATTAGAGAAATGAAGAGTTCATCAAGGCTGGTATAATGAGGCTGAATTTGTTGGAGGCTGAGGAAATCTGGCCAAATACATGAAAGTAAAGAATCAGTTTCACCGTACAGGGTTATCTGGGAATTAAGATGCATATTTAGGTAGAAAACATTGAGTAGCGCTTCCCTTTACTGCACAATATCAGCACGGTAATACATGGTAATTATTCATTATAACCCTTGCTTTTTTGTGATATTACAGTAAGGGCTGATAAAGATAGATCCAACTCTATTTCCATCTTATTGACTTGTCATTACTGTGCTGTAAAGTAAAGTGCAACAAAGTATTGTTTTAGTTCTATACAAAGAGAGAGTGATACAAAGCTGGGCTCACTGAATCTGGAGATGGGGAGTAGTTTCAGACAGGGTTTGTGCTGTGGCAGATGGGGTTCTGGGATTAATTATGTTGATGTTTTTGAAGGACTAATTGAGTGGAGGGAGGGATGAGTTGTAATGTGGCAATATGTCTGTTTATGTCTAGTTCGTTATATGGTGTAGCACTACTGCATGTGATATAACTACTCCAAGAAATGCAGTTACTCAAGCGCATGGGTTTTATTAATTAAGTATAGGATGTGGTGTTTCTATCTATCTTGGACTGCCATAACCCCACCTATTTCTTATTCACACTAAAAGCTCATCGAACTATTTTGATTGGTGTTTTTAGTATAAAAACAAAATAGGTGTGGTTGTGGCTTTCCTGACCCCTCCCCTCAGCAGTAGGAAGAATTCAAATAGGTGTCGAATACCCTCTGCTTGTAACTGAGTTCTGCCCTCCTGCAAGTGACTGCCCTGGACTGATAATGGTAACTTCCTTTGTTCAACCTTCTAATCGTGAACCTGTGTTTCTCTCTATGGCGGGACACAGGATCAGACGCCCACCTCGGCGCCTGAATCCACAGCAAACTTCCCTGAGTCACCGGTCAACACGCTATCCCGCAACTCCTCGCGCAGGTGCAGTAGTTCATGTCTTCCAACACTTTCTTGTTGAACTAAAACCTTACATTACAGGTTGACATATTTTCCACATAGCTTTATAGCCAGTCCACAAAACCTCAATATACAAATGTATTATTTTCTATTGTTATTATTTTCAGAAAACCTTTATAGACATCCTTCCTCAAAATAGATAAATAGTTAGATCGCCATCATGAACAATATGGCGCACACAGCTTGACATCCAAAGCACACCGGGCTCACAACATGTGTTTTTTCCTTTTTTACACCTGTTCATATTGCCCACACATCATTAATGCAACATATGACGCATAAATAGTGCTAACAGTGTGACCTTATGGCAGTGTTTTTTATCAGCGGAGCTCATGTGGTGCTATTGTGAAGCTCATGACCATGTGTTTTTCCAGAACCAGCAGTGGCCCTCTGTGTCTGCAGGACTTCCAGCTGATGGCTGTACTCGGCAGGGGACACTTTGGCAAAGTAAGCAAATATAAACACCGGTCCTGTAATTACAATCAAATCATGAATGGTGGCAAGTAGACATTATTTTTTAGAACGCTTGCATTCTGCAGAAAACAAAATCACGTCTCCAAAAGGGTACCAGAAGGCTTGGTTTTCAATCAAATGTAATGTTCCCGAGTGTATCAACTGCAAAATTGTATTTCAAATATCATTGTCATCACAATATCAATTTCTTTCTATATATTTGAAGGTTGTTGTTTCTATACCAGTCAGTTCTGAGGGTGTACATGCGTTCCTTTAGTCTTAAACAGAACAGAACATTACGTCCTGAGTGTCCAATTAAATAATAACAATACCTCTTTTTTTGTGTGGGTGGATCAGTTTTGAACTACAACCTTGCACACCAAGCATTAGTTACGCAGCATAAGCCCCGCACTACAAGTCAGTCTGGGAGCTATAAACAACTATCACACTGTCACGTGCCAAGCTGGTCTAGGGGTTAGTTTGAAACTAGTCCGTACAAATGAAGGACCAGGTGCAAGCTCCACCTGGTTGTCACCTGGGTGAGTTGAAACTAAAATGCTTATTTATCCTCTTTTGTGGATTTCCAGGTGCTGCTGTCAGAGTACAAAGGAACAGGCAGCCTTTACGCCATCAAAGCGCTGAAGAAAGGTGACATTGTTGCGCGGGATGAAGTGGAAAGGTACTGTTCAACTCTGTCCAGTGTTTATTTGAAACAGTTCAGATTCAGATAGAAACAAGGAGAAGCATTAGGGGAGCTATTGCACATTATGTATCGGGATGGGGGTGGTGTGCCTGCCTTCTGATCTGATCTGATTGGTCTGAGTTGGAGGTGAGGCTTGTGATGAGGATGATCTTTAGATGATACGAGAGGTTAATTTATGTCCAAGCGTCATGAGTCAACCACAATGACACTCACTCTGCCTGTCCCCAGCCTCATGTGTGAAAAGCGCATCTTTGAGGTCGTGAACAGCTCACGACACCCCTTCCTGGTGAACCTGTTCGCATGTTTCCAAACCCCTGAACACGTGTGTTTTGTCATGGAGTACACGGCCGGAGGAGATCTCATGATGCACATCCACGCAGACGTCTTCTCTGAGCCGCGCGCTATGTGAGTGCCACCTCCTCTCTGTCTAAATCGAGGACGATACATCACGTACTGTTTGTTATAATACACATATTTTCCATATTTAAGGTTCTACTCAGCCTGTGTTGTGTTAGGTCTTCAGTTTCTTCATGACCACAAGATTGTTTATCGGTAGGTCTTTGAATTTCTATTGAATACATTGGACAGTATATGATGTGGGTGCTGGGGATGCGAATGTTGATCAATTATATACAGTATGCAATATGCATGCACAGACTCCATAATCATTTAAATGCATTCATTCTACAGGGATCTTAAACTTGACAATCTGCTGCTGGACACTGACGGCTTTGTGAAGATAGCGGATTTTGGACTCTGTAAAGAAGGTTGTTGTGCATTTTCTGCAGCCTCCTATACTTCATGTATTACCTTACTACTTGTCTAAAGTGTGTTCTTTTTTCATGTGTACTCTTAAGGCATGGGTTATGGAGATAGGACCAGTACTTTCTGTGGGACCCCTGAGTTCCTGGCCCCAGAGGTGCTCACAGACACGTCCTACACCAGAGCAGTGGACTGGTGGGGGCTGGGGGTGCTCATCTATGAGATGCTGGTGGGAGAGGTAAATGGAAAGTTAGTGACAGCCAATCAATTTATAGCTCAGTTTATATATAGTGAAAATCCTCTTAAAAAAAGGTCACAATTTAAAAGCTGTTTATAGAGTAATTGTTTGCTTATTTTAATAAATACTGGAATTATCGTAATTCCATTCTATAATAGATGTTGCTCTATCGTAGCCTAGGGCAGGGTTGCCAAGTATCTGCTGTCAAACAATAGCCACAAAAAAGCCACAAAAGTTTCTGAAAACTGTCCAAAACCCACGGACATACTGGTACACCACGGCTGGAATTGCTAATACATTTTACGAGTTTACAGCACCACCACATTCCTCTGATGAAGCAGGACAGCTCTGAGCGCAGTGGATTTTATGTAAAGGAAAGGCTTTGAATTCCAATTCCGTGGGATTACCATTAACCTGGCAACCCTGAACTCGGAAGATAGACCAATGCATCCCCAGCATAACTTGGTCTAGTCCAGTCTGTATAGCTTCATATCTCAGTGAAATATTTCAGTACAGCGGTGTAGCTGCTTGTACAAAAGTCAAGTACACCCCTACACATGATGCATACAAATGAAGTGTGTCTCTGCCAGTCTCCGTTCCCAGGTGATGATGAGGAAGAGGTGTTTGACAGCATAGTGAACGATGAAGTGCGCTATCCACGGTTTCTTTCCACTGAGGCTATTGGTGTCATGAGGCGGGTAAGACATGTTTGATCTTCAAATGACAGCCATCTTTGTTTGTGTTACTTTGTAGGTCATGTAACACTCCACAAAATTCTGTTCCAATATACACAAACTTTCAGGCATGTCGTGAAGTTTACTTTTACCAACAAAAAAAACAGTGTTGGGAGATAGGAATTTAAACTGTTTATTGTTTATGAAGCTATAAATCCATAATTTCACACAAACAGATCATTATTTCAGATTATTACTTCACAATATTCAATTTATTTGAACAGTTGCTGAGAAGAAATCCAGAGAGGCGTCTGGGCTCTGGAGAAAAGGATGCAGAAGATGTCAAAAAACAGCCATTTTTCAAGGTGAGCGTCTACTTGTAATAATAAGGAAACAGCCATAAGAAGAAGGAAGATCTTGATTTATATAGCGCCTTTCAAAGACATAGTCACATAAGACTGTACATTCACTTCATACTCGTGGTGGTAAACTGCGTTTGTAGCTTATTTGAGACTGACAGAGGCGATGTCGCGACTGCACACATCTGTGCCAACGGTCCCTGTGACCGTGCATTCACATCATTCATCCTGGTACATTGTACATGTTTTTAGTGTTAGGGGAAACCGGAGTACCCGGAGGAAACCTATGCAGGCACGGAGAGAACAAACTCCACACAGAAAGACCCCGTCCAGGTGGGAATCGAATCCTGGACCTTCTAGCTGTGAAGCGAGAGCGCTAACCGCTGCGCTACCGTGCCGTCCATAAGAACCCAACCATAAGATTACATTTTTTGACAATTGTGATTAATGAAAATTCGTCACGTTTTGGCCAGTCACATTCTTCTGTATATTGAAACACTGAATATGACTTTTTTTGTTTTGTTTCTGACTATGTTTTAGGGTATGGACTGGGAAGTGCTCCTTCAGAGAAAAATCCCACCCCCGTTTGTTCCAACTATAAAAGGAAAAGAAGACGTGAGTAACTTTGACCTGGAGTTCACGGCGGAGGCTCCCACGTTGACCCCTCCTCGAGAGCGGCGCACACTTTCTCACAAAGAACAGGACTATTTCAAGGATTTTGACTATACCTCCGACCTCTGCTAGTGTCAGATGGTCACCCACAACTTAGCCATAGACTGCGGAATCACTGGCTGGACCCTGGTCATGGGATATGCAATTTGACACGTTATGGGCTGACCTCCAGACAGCAGTAGCTCTAAGAGGAGGAAGTTGAATATCGGGCCGTAATCCAGATTATGTAACAAGTGGCAGATGTTGTGGTCTGTTCTGCCCGGCGACACCGTGACCAGTGTCCGAGTTCTGTGTCTCTTATTTTCCCTTTAATATCTGCTGTCCGGTGCTGCTTGTGTGCGTGTCAGAGCTGTAAGTACATCCTACTCCTGTCTCGAAGTGTTCAGCGCACCTCCCGCACATGGCCACACGGTGGAGCCAAGCACACGGCTGGAGGAACGGGACTCAAGACGGCCAATTGCTTCACTACCACCACCATCACCATCATTGTTTCTCTGTCCTTTGGTACTGCACAGACTTTTAATCAGTCATTCCTAAGATTCACTTTCCTTTGTGATCTACAATCTTATTGTTTTATTTTATCATGTCTCCGTCGCTGTTGAATGTGTTTCGAAAGCTGTGACTCAGTAAAAAATGTGAAGCCCATCCAGATATCATTAATCTGACTTATGTGTAAAGTTTGTTCCCTTCAATGTTACTGGGAGTTGTTTGATGAAATGTGCAATATTCATTTCAGGGGCCAAGACAGTAGTCAGTTTACTTTTTTCAAGTCTAAAAAGCAATATAATCCTGTAGGTTCAGAGTCTTCAAGAGAGACACATGTTGGGGAGTGTTTTGATAATGCTGGGTTTTATAATAACAAGTATTGATTGGTCTGACATTGCCCAAAACATGATTACTTTCCAAAATGATGTCCTCGCTTTTTCAGCATATTTGTAAACGTAGATGCAAGCCTAGATAACGCTTCGAAAAGTAGGGTCTCAGCTGTTAGTACTAATGGGAAAAACTAACTAAGCATTCCTTAAATGATTGCTCGCAGGACGCACTACAAATGCTAAGCCTTGGGTTCTGAGAAACTGTCTTTAAAGCTCAGGATTATCTTATAAAATCTTGCAAAGGGCTCTTGTGCACTGATGGTTTCTAGGAACACACATCGTCAAATTTGGAGCAACCAAAGTTCCCCCAAGAGAAGGTCTGCCACTCAAAGTGAGCCAGCAAGACGAAGTAGGCAGTGATTCTCAAACTTTCATTACGAGTATTACTAAGAAAAAGGTCCACCACCAGATCTACAGCAAGTCTGAAACTATTCAAGGTCAAAAATAAAGTGGGTGAAAACCTGGTCTTAAATGGTCCCAGTCCATGACATCAATGGTTCTAAATCAAAACGTAACATCAACCAGTCATAGGAAAACAGATTAGCATATGCTACTCTATTTAAATATGGCCTTTTTACATTTGAATGAATATCCATTATTTTGTTCCATTTCAAATGAAGAAAAAAAAACAGACAAACAAAAACTTCAAGAAGTGGTCTGAAGAGTCTGAGAAGAGACATAGCCACATTTTTAAGCCAAATCCTTCCAACCAGGTCTATTGCAGGGTTCTTCCTATTACAGTAATAGTTGAACATGGTGATACAAACTTGATAAATTACATTTTATTGAGATAAAGAGTGTTCCAGAGCCATTTTATTTGTGTTGGTAGAATAGCAAACCCACATTGATAAACTCCACCTCGCCTCACATGGGGATAGCAATGGGTCCCACCAAGAAAGTAAGGACAGCCAGTATTCTACATTTTAAGCAAGCTTTGCTATAATGTCGGTCAACATTTACACTGCATTACAAATGATTATGCAAATGATATTTCAGTGTCATAAAGGTAAAAAAAATGGTGTCAATTTGAATCACTGACATCAATCTCAGATGCCTGGGATGATTAGTTTGTCAGTTTAGCCCATTAAGGGAAAACTACTGGAAATGGACGTTCCACTATATTAAGCAGACCACCATTTTAAAGCAATAAGGGAAAGAAAAAGGATCTCTCTGCTGATGAAAAGCGTGAAATAGTTTAATGCCTTTGACTAAGTATGAAACCTTCGATATTTCATGAAAGATCAAGCGTGATCATCGTATTGTTAAGTATTTGTAGCTGATTCAAAGCACACACGGGTTTGTGCAGATAAAGGCACAATGAGGACGGTTTCTGCCAGACGAAGGCATCAGATTAAGAGAACAGCTGCTACAAAGAAGCAGACAGGTTTTTGAAGCTTCTGGTGCCTCTGGAGTCTCCCAAACATCAAAGTGTAGGACCCTCCAGAGGCTGCAGTTGTCCATAAACCGTCTATTTGGTCTCTCTTAAACTGTTAATTGAATGCTGACAAGCAGTGGGCCCAGAAATACATGAAGACTCATTTTCAAACTGATGAGTGCCGTGTAACCCTGGATGATCAGCTGGATGGAGTAGTGGATGGTTGGTGACTGGCCACCATGTCCCAACAAGGCTGTGACGTCAGCAAGGAGGGGGCAGAGTCATGTTTTGGCCTGGAATCATGGGGAGAGAGCTGGTCATCTTCATCATGACAACGCACCATGTCATACTGTAAAGAAAACCTCTGCTTCACTGGCTGCTATGGGCATAAAAGGAGAGAAACTCATAATGTGGCCCTCATCCTCCCCTGACCTCAACCCTATTGAGAACCTTTGGAGCCTCAAGCAAAACATCAATGAGGGTGGGAGGCAGTTTTCATCCAAACAGCAGCTCTGGGAGGTTATTCTGACATCCTGCAAAGAAATCCAAGCAGAAACTCTACAAAAACTCACAAGTTTAATGGATTTAAGAATTTTGAAGCTGCTATCACATACGGGCTCCATATGTTAAAATGTAACTTGACCTGTTAAGATTTTTTTGATTGAAATAGCTTTTGATTTCCGTAAATATGACCTCCTAATGCTAAAAATTCAACAAATGACCATTTTCAGTTCTTTACAACCTATAAAATGTATTGAAACTCTGCTGTGCATTTGGAACCGTATATTTTAAGTTGTTTATTATGATTATTTTTGATCATTTTATCATTGGGAGGGTTTTTCAATCACATTCAAATGATCCTCTAGCAGTTAAAGAACATCCTTTGAGTTCACAATTTATAAAATCTGAGTAAAACATAATTTGCATAATAATTTGGAACACAGCATAACTATACCTTACTTAACAATTCATTTGGTAAAATTGAAAAAGAACTTTCTATTGGTGGGATAGGGTGACTGAGGCAGCACATACAAACACTATTCACATTGACAGTAATGGTTAATTTATTTAATTCATTGGTCACCATTAATTATGGATTAAAAAAAAAAAAAAAAAAAACATGGCCAGTTCCTTGTTTTGGTGTTCAACTTTGTTGAAATTGTTTGTGATTTTATTGCATTTAAAAATCTGAAAAAAGTGTGTTTTCGACCCGTTTCTCAGAACCCTCCCCCTGAAGCTGTGGGTCTACGTATCTTTTCTTCGTGTCCCCGGCTTCTCTCGCCCCAGTGTCACCCCATCCCGTTGTCCCTCCCACTGCCCTTTCTGAGCTTCAAACGACACACTGAGGCACTGAGGGACAGTTACGTTTCCTTGGTAAATAATAATGTAAATGGATCAGAGGACTGTTTTGGTTCGTCACGGTGTGAGTGGGGGTGGTGCAGGGGGGCGGTGTGTTTTAGTCCAGTGAAGCTCCAGCTGGAGCCGCGGCAGTGCTCTCGCGCGTGACCCACAGCTGCAGGTGAGTCTCATGCTTTCTTTCACTAACTTTAACAAGCAAGAAAAAAAACATACCACATATTTTTGTGTCAAATGCAACATTTAGATTGTGAATGGAGATCTAAAAAAAAGCTCCAATTTTTACTTTTACAACTTTTGTTTTTTTGCAATGAGCACAAGCTACTTAATTGACATATTGGACAACCGAGTTCATCTCTTTGCAAGTTAAATTGCTGTCGGTTTGCTTATATTTATTTTATTTTAGCTACTTTCAATTCCTTATATCCACCTGGAAACAAACCAAAGCTACTTTTACACACGTATGCTATGTGTAAAAAGAAGTTGGAAAATATATCCTAATTGAGACCCACACATTTTTGGGTCGCAGATGAGTTGGTCAAATCCTATTTGAAATGAAACACTTCTATTCCTGCTTTCTCCTGGTAAAAAGCATGCTTACATCTGTGCTTAATAAGTGCAGTTTTCTCATGTTTGTTTGTTTGTTTGTTTGTTTGTTTGTTTGATGAGATAATATTAAGTTCAGTTGAATTGAGCATGATACTCATCTCCAGTTTACTGCTGCAGCCCCTCTGAGTGAGGTGTGTGCATGCCATTGTATTAAAAACAAATCTATGTAGTTTGTCCCCAACTACCAACACCAACGCCAGAACAATCCACTATTAAATTATATATTTATGAATGAACCTTTGTCATGACTAACCTACTCACATTACGTTTATGTAGAAAAAACAAACATCTAAACTAAAGTGTTACTGTTCATAAACAGATTCAATGATGTCTCCACTCTCCCTGGATGGATGGATTCTTCTCTTTGCCATCACTGGGAGAATAGTTGGTAAGAATATTAATTACTGTGTTATGATTGTTTCTCATTGTGCGACTCAGAGGACATGTGCCATCACAATATTCGGTGATGCAACATCCATGAAGCAACACTGTTTTGCAGAATCACTGAGGTTTCTGCAAATGCAGCCTAAAACAAAAACGCATCGTAACTTCAAATTGTCCAAAAGTTTTGTTTTAGTCGTAATTTTTGAACTTTGCTTTCATTTTACCCTTGTTTGGTTCTAATTTTATATTTTTCAAGTCTGGGTTTGACTCAATTTGCTGAAAAGAAACAAACAAGTTGCCTAAAAAATGTGTTTAATGGAACATACTGTTGTGTTGAAACGGTTTTGTAAATACCATTATATTCAATATGGTTTTCCAGCCCTAGTTTTAGCACATCACTATGATATTCTTTTGGAGAAGTTTAATGTTGACCAAAAAAGAAAACATTTTGCTTACAAAAACACAAAGTACCATTTTTTTGTTGTTGCCTGCTTTCAATCACTTCGAGGCATCAATGCATTTTCATCTCACAAATAACTTCCAGAACACTGTCTTTTCATGCTGCTGCTGGCACACATGTAACTATGTCTTGCTTCTATCTGGAGATGACATTGTGTCTCTTCACAGCTCAGATGGAGGGAGCCCGATGTACAGTAGAGCCGGCGCAGCGCTCACACCCAGTCCAAGGTCTGCTTGAGCGTTTTGAGGCTGGTCCCGGCTGCTCCGCTAGAGAAAATGGGCCTAAAGAAACGCACGTGATTGGTGTGGGGCGAGCATCAAACAGCCCTGAAAACCAAGTAATCGCCCTTTGACTTCATAACAAGGGCTGCTGGAATGTGTTGATTGTAAATGCTAATGATTTTGATATCTCTGTTTTGTGCATGATCAGGTGACGGTGCTGCTGACGCCCCTGTCTCTCACTCCCGGACCTCTCCGAGCGATCCATCTTCTGCTCAGCTCCAAACAGCCCGTGTCCTGGTACTTAGAGGGGGACAGGCTGCCTCCTCAACTCACAGTTATGGTGCAGGTCAGAGGATGTTTCTTTGTGTTAAAGTAATTTTGTCACACCACCTCAGATACTCTAGATATTTTCAATCTGAATAAACTGTCTTATTTTGCAGGTGTGGTCTCAGTCCAGAGTGCATTCAGACTCGCTGGAAGTGCAGGTCCAGACGATAAATTCACTGCCCTTTCGACCCCGGGCTCTTCACCGCTGGGCTCTGAGGCACCACGGAAACATCTCTTCCCTGACACACACCGCACACAGCAATCGCGTCTATATCAAACTGGGACAAGGTGAGGGAAGATTTTAATTCCACAGATACTCTCGACTGTATCGAGATAAACAGCCTAAGGACAGATCGGAATGTGCGCTTCAGCTGCAAGGTCTGACTATATACATGTTTCATCCACATTCCCTTGAATTCAACTGTGATTAAAGCTAATAATCAACAGTTTGACCTCCACGACACGTGTTGTGATGGTTTTTGACAGAAGACGCAAGGTTACTATGATGGAGATTATCAACATGTTTTCTGTTGCATAGAAGTCAATGGCATATTAACCACAACATCAATGTATAGGGAAGAGGTGACACATGTGGACGGCTGGTGGAGGGAACACAATCAGTTGCTCAATGTTGACAAAACAAAGGAACTGATTGTGGATTTCAGAATTTCTCCACAAGAGCAGGCGCCTCTCAGCAGTGCCGGTGCTGCCCAAGTATAGAGGGTGGACAAAATCAGACTCCTTGGAGCACAGATCTCTGGGGACTTAAGCTAAGCAAAAAGCAACAGAGATTTTACTTTGAGAGGAAGCTGACGCAGGCCTCATTGCCCACCAACATCCTCTGATCCTTCCACAAGATGGTGGAGAGCGTTTATTACCTACTGTATAGACACGTCTGCACAGTGGCAGAACAAAAGGCCCTGCAATGAGTGAGTGACCGGGTAATTGACATCTCATTCTGGAGCAGGTGTATGAATAGGGATTGGGAAATTGTAAGATACGCTTCACACTCTGTTTCAACTGCTGCCTCTGGTACCAACGCTTTAGAAGCAGGGCCAACAAACAGCTTCGCCCCACAAGCTGTAAGACCATTGAACTGTAAGAACTTATATATGACTACTCACCTTTGATAAGAATTGTGTGCCTCTGATTCGGGCTGCACACAGTGGATTGGATCTGAACGTTCTCAGGTTATAACTCGATTCAATTGTATCGCCGCTTTTTCAGATCAGAACCAGACCACGCACTGCCAGCTGCAGCCAGTGTTCCTCTCTCACAACTACATGACCTCTGACCTGCAGCCACAGGAAGTACAGGGCTGCTCACTCACGACTGCAGGGGCTGTAGAGGTGCACGTCATTAAACTCCATTCTGCCGGTTCAGGCCTCTGTGGGTGAGACAAAACTCCCCTACAGTGGGTTCAGAAAGTTTTCTGACCTGATCTCATCATCGCATTGCCATCAATGAGTTGTTTTTGTGTTTTTTCTGCCCACGATGCAGAAAAGTACAGTATATTTAAGACAGTGTGTAGATTATTCAAGGGTATGTTTACTTCCTGAACCCATTGTAGATATATCGATATGAACAGACATAAATGGTAATTAAAACATTGTCCTTTGTGGCATTCCCAGCTCTCTGCAGGTGGAGGTGGAAGTCTCTCTCATTCCTTCTGTAAAGTCCAGGGTTCATGAGATTGTCCTCATCCTCAGCAGCTCTGTGCCTGTCAACTGGGCCATCGTGGCGAGAGGGATTCAAGGCCGCGTGAATATTTATGTAAGCTCTACATTCTACTACAGACACCAACTACACAGTCCTGAAAAACATGACAACACATAAGATTTAGTAACATTCAAGTTTCAAAATTGAAGTGAAATCTCTACTTTTATCCAATATATTTTTGACTCAGATTTAAACTAACTTCTGCGTTTTGATTCCCTCAGTCTTCAAACAGTGTGGCCCCTCCCTTTCCCCCTGAGCCAAACCTGACGGTGTCCAGCCGACTGACCTCTGACCTGTCCACTGAGTCGGACCTGCTGCTCTGGACCCGGGACAGAGGCTACTCCACTGTCACCTCCTACACCGAGGCCGACCTGGCCAATCGATTTAGGATTCACCTCACACAGTCCAAGACAGGTCGGCGACTGTCTCTCTTCTCATATCAAAAGTCACACACATCGCGCTATTGAGAACTCGTAATGCAGCTGTCATACATTACCATTACCGTTACCATGGCTACAATCCGGTGTGGCGTGTTCATTAACATGCACTGTCCAGACCAGATAAACCAATTAAAAAAAAAACTAAACATTAATCACACTTTTACGCTCTGTTATCCAGTACTCAGCAACATAAAGAAATACTTTGCTTTTTTATTCGGATCTGTAGTTTGTACTTATACTTGAGTCAAATTGTATTAAAGGAATAGGCCACCGTTTTTACATACTAAGACATGTTCTTACCTAACCTTAGTCGAGTTAATATATCCCCGTCTGGTCTTTGTCCGTGCGCTCTGTCACGCAAACGGAGCACATACGCAGCCTCTCCCACATGTCATATAGCTCCAAAAAAGCTCACGATAGAAGCTACCAAGCTCTTCCACGTGTTCCCTATTTAAATAAAGTTACGTGAAGTGTTTTCATGCGAAGTATATTTACACAGAAACGTCCGCGCAGTAACTCCTAAAGACTTCCCCCGCTCACTTCCGTCAATAACCTTTAGGAGTTACTGCGCGGACATTTCTGTGTAAATATACTTCGCATGAAAACACTTCACGTAACTTTATTTAAATAGGGAACACGTGGAAGAGCTTGGTAGCTTCTATCGTGAACTTTTTTGGAGCTATATGACATGTGGGAGAGGCTGCGTATGTGCTCCGTTTGCGTGACAGAGCGCACGGACAAAGACCAGACGGGGATATATTACCTCGGCTAAAGTGAGGTAAGAACATATCTCAGTATGTAAAAACGGTGGCCTATTCCTTTAAGGCACAGTCCGCATATACTGTTGCCAATTTAAAACATGCTCCTAATGACTAGCAAGGACCTAACTTATTTAAATCTCATTTTTGGCTGCCTTCAGTCGACATCTCCATAAATGCTTTTATTTTATATTGTATTTATTGGATTGGATCAAATGTTACACGGTGTGGCTTTAAAGTAATGGAACTCCAATTTACGTCACTGTTTTCAGCAACTCTGCCCAAACAAAAATGAATTTAAAAAAAGTGAAAAGTGTCTGTCCACAGAGGTGTCTCACCAGGGAGGGAGGCCTCAGTGGGCAGAGGAGCAGAGACTCCGGCACTGGCTCAGTGACGCTGCAGCAGCTGATGGACAGAGTATCTCAGTGCAGTGTAAAGACGGACGGCTGAGGGTGACAGTGGACCAGAGCGTCCTGCAGGTCTGCATACCTCTGTTACTGATCAGACGCAGATGTGTTTATGTAGACGATGTATTTACATTGTTTATTAGTCACATCTATTCAGAATAGCATATTGATACATTTGGGCCACGGCTCAGTTTGATCATATTTTTAAAACACTATTCTTTTTGTGTGAAGTTGCTCTGTATTTGTGTTACTCTCTCCCAGAGCTCATCCGTACCCGTAGCGACAGTAACATTGAGAGACCCTACATGCCAGGCCCAATCCAACGGGAGCCATTTCCTGTTGGTGTTCCCGGTCATTTCCTGTCAGACAGAGGGAGTCCTCCTGGGGCACTCAGGAGGGGTGCAGTACAAAAACACGGTCAGAACATGCTAATATGGGATTTTGTTGCCTACTATGGCATTGTCCTCTCCTCTTGAATTCTCAAAACATACTTTCAGATTAACTAAAAAGATTGTTCAAATTGAATACAATGAAGAGGTAGCTGCAACAGAAGTCAATACAGGATTGTTTTGTTATATATAGCCAAATACAGTATCTCAATGGACTGTGCGTTTCATGTATGTTTCAGGTAAATTTAAGCACTCAGAGGGTCTCTGAAAATAGTTGATATAGAAAGAAGAGAAGCCAGAGACTCAAATCAGTAAAAGCCTATTATTAGAGATCAGTTTGGTTTATAAAATGTAATTGAATTGCACACCAACTCTCAACACAAGCCAATTCTACCTACATGTATTAATGAAGTTACCTTAAACCTTTTTTCAAGAAGTATGTACAAATATTTACACTCCATGAAATATACTTCTTCATCATAACTTATGCAAACTGACCACAAAGGTATATGCTGAAGCTAATGCATTTACCATCAACTTACAGCATGTGTGCTCATGTATTTGACGCATTTAAAAAAAAAAAAAAACATTCTATTTAAGTGAGAGATGTAATTTGAGCTCCTCTGAGCAGCTATTCCACCCCTTTAACAGAAATACAAAATCTCATTAAGTGAAGGGCAGGGCAATACATTTTGACCTTGGTTGTAATGAATTAAATGTTCACCAGGGTATGGGATACAAACATAATGCACAGAGTGCACCATTTTACTGTAAAGTCTAAAACGTCAGCTCCTGCACTGATAGCTCTGCCGAGTGTGATGCCTATTGATCCCAGTGAAACAGCATTGGTACTGATTTACACTGGGCTTTGCTAAACATCACGTCTACTGGCTTGCAGCCATACTCATTTAGGAGATGTACCAGGTAACTCACCTGACCCAGGTCATCTTAACCAGAACAGCTCTTCATTTCTGTCTAAAATGGAAAGCTGTAGCGAGGCAAATAAATGAGCAGGAAAATTGGACGCTGCGAGGATTGACAGTAATTTCAGTGAGTCGAGAGAGGAGCACAGTGGGCGGTAAAAATGTCTTAAAACACAGAGCACAAATACAGAGTACAACACAGATGAGGCGCTTGTTGACTTTTGAAGCATGTGGCTGTGTTTTTCAAAATAATATTTGGAAACACTTTAAGAGGTGCTTGTTAAGTGTATCAATAAGCATTAGTAATTCAAAGGCCATTAATAATATGCTTGTACAGATATTAATAAGCTGCTCATTATACTATTATTAACTAACATGTTATAGACCTATTACCCTATCCATAACCCTATCCTGTAATCCTAAACAGATTACTAATGCTCATGCCTCTAAAGAGGGGGTATTATGCTTTTTTCAATCACATAGCACCAGTCTATAGCACACTACAATGATGACAAAACCTTCTGTTGGTCTGTAAATGCAGTAAATTAAATTAAAATTAAAGCAATACCAAACATTTAACAATTTAATTCTTCTTCAATATGTCAAGGTTTTCTTGTGGAAAGACAAGCCTCAGGTGATTCTGGATTTAAATGAGACTGAGCGGAAGTCCAGAGCCCCTCTGAGCATCAGCGTGAGTGACTTTGATTATCCCAAACACTGATGATTGTATATTGATGCTACCCGTCTACATCACTGGACTACACTAATGTATATTGAATGCAACTAAATCAATTACTAACCACTATTTTTTTGTCTTGTACTTTTATTCTAATGTTCTCCCATGGCTTATATGACTTACTTCTTTCCTACTGATCATTGCAGTTATCTGGTCAAGGTTTTTTTTTTAGTAGAAGATGTTGCACCATTTAATATTCTGAATCATTATCATTTTGAAGTGGCTGGATAAGTGTGATACCAGCATATAATTTGTCTCTGTGGACACTTTTGTCTTTGTTGTTTTCATGTGGGTATGTGTAGGCTTTCCTAAATATGAGGCAGGTTGAATCTCAAGGTTCATTTCTGTTTCTTGTTTCCGACCTCTCTAGTCCAGATGAAAGCTTGTAAAACCTCTGATACAATGGACCATGCCTGCACATTTAAAATGTGTATTTCCCTCAGTTTACCTGTTTGGCCCCAGCTCCTGTTCGTTCCCCTGATGGCTACCTTGATGATGAGAGCCCTCCTCCGGTCATGGTTCCCTGGGGTCCTGGGGGCTCAGATGTTGAAGATCAAATGATACAGCCCTTACGCAGACACAGGCCGGGTCCTGAGCTTGCCATGAGACTGTTTGTGTCCGACACATTTGCGGAAAGAAGAATCGGCCCGTGCGTGATCACTGCAGAGCATCGGGTTTACACTGAGGTCTGTATACATAAGTGCTGTGAGAGCATCAGTTTGGTATTCTATTATCTTGTTTGTATTTCACAGATTGCAGCCAAAGGACCCTTGGTCGATGTGATTGAGGTAAAGTCGTGTATCATTTCACCTCAGTCGGATCCTAAAAAGTCCCCATATTGGAGCGTCATCTGGGACGGCTGCTCTTCGGACGACTCGCTTATTGTCAACCCAATAATGAAACATCTGAAAAAAGACAGTAGTTTTGATGAGGATGAGCGCAGAGCTGGGAAAAGGGAGGCAGGGCGGACACAGAAGAGCACTGTGGATGCAGAGGAGCAGGCGCTGCGGTTCAGTTTCATCATGAGAGCGCTCTATAATGAGTCCATGCAGTTTCTCCACTGCAGCCTGCTGCTGTGTGGCTCCAACAGGACAACAGGCGTGTCCCGTGGCCTGAAGAGGAACTGTCACAGCGGGACACAGATCCCTCCTCTGGTGTTCACCGCAGATACACAACAGGTATGTGCTCCATTAATAACACACTAATATGTAGCCTCTCAATTTGTAGTGCGTGGTGAGTATGTTATTTTTGTTGTAAGTATCAATTATCTTGCTTGTATTTGCTACAACATACTGCATCTCGAATTCTGCATTTTCAAAACCATATCATTTGTCTCAATTACATTAACTCTACACCTAAAGCAGGGAATTTTAAATGTGTTAGTTACCTACTTGAAATTGATTGAAAAATAATAAATAATACAGTAATCATTTTTGCTTAATTTTGAGTCATTTCATTCATGCTTTTGTCTTTCTCATTTAGACCTTAATTTAGACCAGTATAGTCTTGTTATATATAACGTTTATATATATGAATTTGTACATCCATTTCAGTGTGAGATTCGAAACCTGTCCAGGCCCATGGTGGTCACCCGGCCTATCAGCTCTCTGGCTACCAAACTGAGGTCGCCCCCTTCTGGACAAAGATTTAAGAGGCTGAGTGTGTCCCCTGTGAGCAGCCCAGACCCAGACCCCACGAGTGAGTGCATTTCTGTGTTGTTTCACTAGTTTACACTTTTGTTGAAGTGACTGTTGCTGATGTGTGCTGCACGTGCAGGCTCTGTGGTGCAGATAGGACCTCTCTTGGCCATCGTGTTCGCAGCCTTTGTGATGGGCATCGGTCTGATGGGAGGACTCTGGTACATCTATAGCCACACAGGTGAGGACCCTACAGTAGGTTCAGATATTTATCATATAAAGGGATATTTCAGGATTTTTGACATAGGGCCTCATATCCTAGTTATCCAGAGTATTATTGATTTCTGGAGATATTTTTATTTATTTATGCATCCTAATAATTAATCCTTGTATTTGAAGAGTTTAGTGGTGCTAGGCTAGTGCTAGGCTAGCACATGTCTATGGTAGCTAGTAGCCCGCATTAAAAACCTCAAATCATCGGGTAGTCCTCCAAATGTTGATTTGTAGAAAACTCCTTTGTGAATTCCACATGTAGTAATGCCGGCCGCAGGTAAACAAACTACTGCAGATCCGGTAACCGAGCAGATCACTCCGCTGCTGCGTAGCTACAACCAGGAAGCTGATGCTGCTCAAATATAAGTTCTTTTAAATGCAAAATGGTTACATTTAAAACATTATTCAGTCACCACAGACGTTTATATCAGTAGTCTGGTGTTATAAGTGATTTGCCTCAGGTGCACTGTGCTTGGGTCAGACTGTTTTTAATGCAGGCTACTAGTTACCATAGACATGTACTAGCCTAGCACTAGCCTATCACAACTAAACTCTTCAAATATAAGGACTGCATGAATAAAATTATCTCCAAAAATCAACAACACTCTATGTCAAAAATCCTGAAATATCCCTTTAATGTATTCAAGTAAGACAGTCTGTGTCGAACGCTTGCTCATATTTAAGAAATGTATTTGATTTTAGCGTCAGATTGCTAAAAATGGAAATAATGAAATATCTTTCTGAACCGACAGCTGCAATCTTAATACAACCCATTGCTGCACTTTTGTAAATCCACTAATTCTGATATGGTTTTGAATATACATGTGTTTCATGTGCATGTGCAGGTCCATATCACACACCACTGAGAGAAGGTCAGACAGACGGCACACTGGGAGGTCACAGTTTCCTGAATCCTTCGTCTCTCTCCATCCAGTCCAATAGCTCTGTGTAAAACGTGAGTGCTCTGTCTGACCCAAGTAGAGTCAGAAATGAGTTGAACATCTGATGGCGATATTGGAAAAAATCTCAGTCATGATTTGATTGAAGAATGACACTACAGTCTTTGAAAGCCAGAAAACACGATTTTTTAGGAAGCACATTAACCTCATTAACCGAGCACATTACCTAATTTTACCCAGATCTAAAAGCTGCTAGAAAAAAGTGTCAAAATAGCGACAAAAACGAGACGTAAAAGATGCAACAAAACATATTACGAAAAAGTGATGAAAAAACAGCAAAAAGTCAGCAAAAAGTCAACAAAAATGGCATAAAAAATGCAGCAAAAGAGCAACAAAACCCTACAAAACAGACGACCAAAAGGTGATGAAAAAGCAACAAAAACGTGACAAAATGCGATCTTAGATGAGTTTTGTAGGTCTTAGCTTTCAAATGAGGCGTTACCCTGGCCCATAGGCTGTAAGCTCCAGTGGAGAAGCTTTTAGATTTGGGTAAAACTGAACTGGAGAAAATGTGCTTGGTTCCAGTGGGGTTTAAGAGGATAATTTCATCTCTCTTGATGTAAAAAAAAAAAAGGCAATAATTCCACTATGAAGACATTTGCCATAGTGTGCGCTTTACCTTGGCAGTTAGTTCAGCTGGATATCACACTCTGACACACTTTTCTGAAGCAGTGTATTGAAAATAAACTCTGGTGGTTTGGAGAAATGCCAGTCCCAGAAAATGTACTTGCATTAGCACCTGCGCATACTCTATCTAACTGAACTGTTTTCATTCTTATCGTGTCCTCAAGGTTTCCTCCTCAAATCTGAGAATAAGAGCAGCGGGACACAAGCGGGACACAGCTAACGGGACACAGCTAACGGGACAGGCGCCACTGTTTGTCAATTTGCTCGTCATTATTTTGTACATTTTGTAGATTAGACAAACCACTTCAGTAGCTTGCAGCAGCACTTAAGATTCAAAATGACTCTTGCTCTTGTTTGAAGCTGTATATACAATGACACTGCAAAACAATCTGTAGTTTGTAATAGTTATAGAGCTTCAAACTATTGACTCTGTGCATAACACATCATAAAAACGCCGCCCAAGAAGTGATTTCCTGTTTCGATCCAGCACGCCAAAATAAAAGCACACAGCTCGTCTCATTGATTAGTTCAGCAGGTACTTGCAACAGTACAAGAATATAATACGTGTTTTGTCTGTTAATAGTTAGGCAGAAAGAAATTTGAACTCATGAACTGCTGAACTAAGGAATAAGATGGTGCTTTTATTTTGGTGTGCTGGATCGAAACAGGAAGTTATGCACACGAGTCAATTTGTCAGTCTCTGGGAAAAGAAGCCATTTTGTAGAATGAGGTTTATGTGTGTCAAAAGTTTAACTTATGGTACATTGCTTGTAAATGTGTTGTTAATAAATGTGATGTAAGATTATTGCTACTCTTCTTATGTACGTAGTAAACACTGAATGAACATGTGTGGGTTTTTTTTGTTTTTTACAGTTTTATAATTAGTTTATTTGTTTGTTGACATGTGACGTTGAAGATGGTGTGGAAGTTTTAACAAAGATGTCCATATTAGTTCCTGTTGAGCATTCAAAACTTTATTTTCATACTTTACAGGTCACATTACCAGATATAATAAGGCCAAAGACACATCATGTTTTGTCCTTACCCATAATATAGATGATTAGGATTATTTAGTTCACTCTTTTCACATGAACCTACCACGATTCAGTTCACAGATTTACATATTTACATCTCAACATTGGCTTCACTGTATAAAAAAAAGTACAGTTTCTAATCCTGCCACTGTAAAAACACACTGGTCTAGGTGCATGCTGTGAATAGTTTACTTTGGATTATCACAGCTGGAAGCCCACTACGATAATACGATAACGATAAGGTGTCATTACTTTCAGTCATTATAGGGGGCCATTTTCTTTGGTTAATGTAAAAAAGACACACATTTGGAGGGTTATTTACAACACAGTGCATGTCCAACTGTCCCGTGTTCGTGTTGTTGCAGTCACTTTGGAGTGTACAAGGTGCTGTAGCCACAGTGCATCTGCTGGTGGCGCTGTAGGTCCACTCTGCGCTGGAAGCTGAGCTGACAGTGGGGGCAGTGGAAGGGCCGGTAGCTGCCGTGTTTTCGACTGTGGGTGATGAGGTTGGAGCTCTGGCTGAATCCTTTACCGCACACTTTGCACACGTGTGGCTTCTCACCTGGAGAACCACAAGGGGCGCGTTATAAGAAGTGCCACGCTGGGTTTGTAGTGTGAACCCCAGAAAAAAATCCCTCATGGAATGGAAGCTTACTATAACTTAGACTCTGATAAGAGAAAGAAGAAATGATCAATAGGTTGTGTTCACGTGACATCACAACATCCTAAAGAGCCTATAGTTTAAAACTGAGAGCTGAAATGGCGATAACTATGGTAACTGTGGCAACTGTCAAAATGCAGATTTCTAGTCTTCACATGAAACAAAAACTGTCACAAAGTTGAAAGTCCTCTCTTCCAGCTCATACAAACTAGGCCAAATTATTTCCTCATAACGGTGTCCAAAAGTGGAAACAATATTCAAAAACATGTGCGTGACGTTGACCTGTAGAAAGGACTTTCAGCCATAGCAATATGACAGGTTTGTGAATCTAATCACTGTCAAATAAAGATCAGGAATAACATTTGGACATTTTCTTTTTGGAAATTTCTTTCAAAAACTGTTTCTGTCCCATAGAGTTGTATTGATAGTCTAAAACATAAACACAACCAAAATCCTATTGAACAACTAAATTTGTTTTTGATTTTTGTGCCCTACTAGAATACGTAATAAAAAAAAAAAATCCCACTTTCGTTATGCTAAGGCATATTGCTAACTCATATTTCATCCTTTGGACCTAATGTCTATATTTGAACCCATTATTGTGTCATTATATGATTTATTGGCATTGAAATCTTTTTATTTTTTATTTTTACATATGTAGCAATGATCAGGCAACTTAGATTAGGCCAACAACAGAAACCGCTGACCTAATCCTAATAAACTATTTTTGCAAGGTTGGCAGGGCAAGTATTATTATTTTTGCTCATATACGCTGGGATTTTCCCTCATCTCCTACGCACCTGCCGCTAATAATTGAGGTGTGAAATTTCTCTTCTACATAATGTAGCAATAAAATTAGGTAGGCCACTGATGGGATTTCAGTTTAGTTTAGTTTATTTATTTAAAAGGGACCATGTACAATTATAACATAAATGTTGCCATTTGATGCATTGTACCAGAGTTAGTCTGAGGCTAATTTACATCTACTGTCCCGGGCACGGACATCCTTCAATGAAAAGCAAAAGAGGCTGAGGCGCACCTGTGTGAATGAACGTGTGCTTCTTCATGTCAGATTTCTGGTGGAAGCGCTTGCCGCAGTACTGGCAGGGGTAGGGCCGGGTGTCGGAGTGGATCAGCAGGTGAGTGGACAGAGTGGACGACCGCTTGAACACCTTCCCACACACTTTACAGCCAAAGTGACGCTCCTGCTCAGACGGAGGCAAACACAAATGCAGGGTCAATATTATTCTTCCTCTAATGATTCCTGTGTCATTAGACTAAATCTGATACTGAAATGCTCTCCTTGTTGAAAGAGGGAGTGTGCAAATGTGATATTGTTATTTGTGATCCTAACTCTCCCAACTGATAAAAAGTACGGAAGGACAACACCAATTTCTATCCCATTATTACAATAGTTATAGGTATAGGGCCTTTAACTCTTAAACATTTACACACAGGCTAGAGGCTGGACCTTTCTTGTGTCATGGGCAATAGGCAGAATTGACGTCTCCCCCTCCCTCCCTCTGCAGTTCTCAATGTGTACTTTTAATATTCCTCTACACATATAGTATTTTGCACCAATGGTTTGAAAGTAACGTGGCTTCAATTCTCTGTATGTGTGTACATGAGGTAGACTTGACCATAATGCTAATGCAACTGAACAGTAAACAACTTTAATCAACGTCGTAGAACAATAAAACTAAACAAAGAATACTTCAGTATCGACTGACTTGCCCTTTATTGGGGTTTGATGATATCATTTGTTAGATGTTGTACCTTCGCCCGTAGCCCGTAGTTTTCTAATACTCTGAAGGTGAACGGGTCTGTGGGGGGTGGGCTGGCTGCACAGAGGCTGTGGAGGAGATGGGCCTGGAGTCCACCGGCTGAAATGAGCACGTCTGAAACGGACTGAAGGATTCACAGACGTTCAGATCAGTTGTTCAGGTCTGTTTTACACAGTTTAAACAAAGATCATGGAAAAGACATTTGACTTGTTGAACAATAGAGCACAACAGGAAGTGTTTTGTTTGTTTGTTTGTTTGTTTTGTTTTCAATAATAAACTATATTTGTGTGTGATATCGTCCGGTAATTCAGACACGTTAGAGGAGGTGGAGAGTTCTCATTTACGTTTACTTCAGTGACTTTTTGAGGCTTCTTAGGGCAATTTCACCAACAGAATGTTTTTTCTTTTAAGTTGTTTTCATATGTTCTTTGCAAATATCAATGTTGGTGAAAAACATTTATTTAATATTTTTCCTCTTTTAATTATTTATTTAAAAAATATTGTTAATCTTACTTGAGTTAATATTTTGGATTCTCAACCTACGTCTGTCATTTGCACTGTATGGGATTTTCATAAATAATATCCAAAGAGAAAATACACAAATGTGCACATGATCATTTATGCTAATTTGCAACCCCCCTTCTCAAATTAACTTTATAGGCCTATTAGGTTGTGAAGCACAGAGATTGAAAATATGACCAACATTACCATTACACTGAACACTGAATGTACCTTTTGACAGAGGGGGCACTCGCTCAGCGGGGGCTGGGTTCTGGTGTGGGACGTGTGGCTCAGGAGCATGAAAACCAGCCTCTCCAGCTCCTTCTCGCGCTCAGACGGGTGCTGCCTGTCATCTGACAAACTTTCTCGTCCCTCCATCATGTTCTCTGAGTTAGTTTGAGAAGCTGTTGGAGGCACTGAATAGATATTTAAAAAGTGAGCACAATTATGTTTACGTAATGCAATTTAAAATATCAGTGTATATTAAGTATTTCCTCTGGTCTCCTTTGTTTTGAAATTAATATGGTCAAAATACCTTTTAAGAAAATAATAACTTGAACAAAACATAGAATATTGTAATTCATAAACAATGTCTGTCTTTTGTAACATTTTGCGTTACATATTGGACTTTAGATTATATAAGAATACATTAAAATAAACTCTTGGTCTCAACCTTATATTCCAGTAACTCTTTGACTGCTTTTCTCAATTAAAAATAAAACGCTGGGATTGCATGTGAAACTTACTGGCTCTATGTGTTGACGTCCCGTGACTTGTGTCCTCCTTATCCTTGGACCTTGTCCTCCACAGACCCGCCTCATGAGGCCTCTTACTCTTGACCAGGAAAGATCGGGGCATTATAGACGACACAAGTCTAAACTTGTTCTTGTTCAGTGTCAGAAGAAGAACTGCACCTGTTTGTGTTTGTTCAGTTACAAAGCTTTATGCTTGAGGTTTCTTCTCAAAGACAGCCCACACCTGCAGGAAGATTCAGAGTTACCCTTAGGAACAAGCACAGATAAGCACAAAACTCATGTTGCTCTTTACATTTTGATACAATCATAGAAAACAGCTTGCAGACAGTTTAAATAAACTATTGCACTGGAGCTGATTAACCTCTTAACCCCCGCCTGGACTGAGCACATTTTCTCCAGTTTGGCTTTAACCAGATCTAAAAGTCCGACCAGTCGCGTCAAGGGATGGGTTAAATGCAGAGGAAAGCAAAAGAGCAACAAAAAAAGGACAAAATGTTGATGAAAATGTGGCAAAAATTTGAAAAAAATGCTAATAAAAAGCAATGAAAAAAGTGACGACAACAATGTGAGTAAAATGATCCGTTTCGATGAGTTTTGTAGGTCTTAGCTTTCAAATGAGTCATTACCTATAGGCTGTAATATTTTAGATTTGGCTGAACTGGAGACAATGCACTTGGTTAGGAGGTTAAAAATGTTAAAACGTGGCCTACCTTTATGCTTTGTAGCAGATGAATATTTCTCAGTCTCTGAGACGACCTCTTTTCTCACACCCATCAACTGATGACAAAGCAGAAACGGATGTGAAGAAAGCCATAAATTGGTCAAATCCTGCACACTAACAATAACAAACGCAGGTCGCCCTGATCATTTGTGATTTGATCTCTCTGTAAATCAGACCTGCCACATGCCGCACACTTTCGTTTTAGTGGTGCAGTGGGTGGTCACAGAGCACGGAAAGTCTGATGAAGGGGATTTGCCTCTAAATCTCACAGTGCTGCCATTTTGCTTTTGATTTTGTTTGACTTTTGTTCTATTCCCACTTTGACAACAAAGATATAAAATGTAACCGCATTGTGTCAAACCTCCAAAGACGTAAGAGTAAAAATACTTTAAAATACGTTTACTCAAGTAGAAGTGTAAAGCAATGCCCCAAATATTAGTAAAAGTAAAATAGTACTTTTACTTGAGTCCTTTGAGTACTGAGTAACTGTAAGAGAGTAAAGGTCTGATTTAGGGTCCAGTAGTGACATAAATTATGAGAAACAAACATATAAATAGAAATCATTGTGAAGAATGTAATAAACACATACTATATTTTTTCCTCAAGAGTACAGATACTTCATTTTAATATTAAGTAGAAGTAAAAAGTACTGTATGAAAAAACGACTACAGTTACTTCAAGAAGGTACTAACCACCTCTGTAAATCACTAATACAGAAACAGCACCCACAGGATAAGATACGTTTTCTTGTTCAGTCCAAATACTGTTTCATGTTACTGTAACTGCTCAGTTGCACAGTTGTTTCACTGCAGATTTATGATTACTATGAAGCCTATATATGAGAATCTATGTAGACTTTCTTCTGTTGATCGTATCCTAATCTGACACATTGAAATTAAATTGCAAAGGCTGCAAAATGCAACAAGATGTCATTATTTTTGATGTTTGTGATTTGAAGGTGCTGCTGGATGTGCAGACAGTTGGCAGCTGTGTGGTTGATGTGGCAGGGGGCTTGTGTCTCTCTCCAGGGGCTGCAGCGGCACAGACGGAGGGGAGCGCTGCTGAGACGAGAGGGGAGCTCAGGCTGGCTTTGGTGGGTTTGATTCTGAGGGTTTGGTTCGCGACATGGTGGTACTGCGCTGCCTTTCTAGGAACATGAAAGTTACAAAGGAGCTGGTGAAGAGAGGAGCTCCAAAGGTTTATCTGTTGCTTTGTGTAGATGTTCACTTTGTGTGGAACTTAAGATGAACAATTTGCACTTCTCGGAAACAATACAAGATATTTATATAAAGGCATTTGAAAGACACTAGGAGTAAAGTCCCATCCAGTGTTAATTCTGATAACATATTTTAATCTTGTTTTAGTCCTTTAATTTTAGTCGAGATTTAGTCAAATAAGTTTCTTCAATTTTTGTCTAGTTTTAATCGACTAAAAATGCATGTACATTTAGTCGACTAAATTTAAGACAAATTTAGTCGACTTTGCATTTATAATATGTATTATCATCATATTTATTCGAGGTCCTCGGCTTCATGGAGCTTCTCCCACATGAACAAAGCTCAGAGCTGCTCCTTTGGCAGAGAATTTAAATGATCTGAGGCTCTTTCAAACTGTCATTGGAAGTTCGGATGATTTTAGTCTCTTCTTTTCATTTTTATTTAGTCATATAAACAAAGATATCTGGATATTTTAGTCATAGTTTTAGTCCAAAAAAACTTTCAATTAGTCGGCAAAAATATAACTTTGACTAAATATTTTAGTCGATGAAATCATCACTAGCACTCAGGATGAAAAGTATAATTTAGTTGAATTGTTTTTAAACCGACACAACAACAAAAAAAATTATAGACTCACAAAGACCTTTCAAGTTTTTGACTAGTTATGCTGCTCTGGCCTTATAAATGCTGAAATACAAATAATAAATTGTCACATCTTATTGTACTGCATCTTAATCAAGTTGCCAATTGTTTTGTTGAAATTTAGGGTTAGCAGTGTGCTCATATTTTATATATTATATTTTGATGTGAACAATAATCGACTCACGCCCTGACTGCAGAAAAACAAGAATGAGTTTAGCACCACTGAAGTAAATATTTTTTCTATTAGCACCTTGTACTGAAAACATGACACTGGTTGAACCCTTTGCAGCCACAGGTTTCGGCTTTGACAGCTCTGAACTGTGCCACTTTCTCACGGCCAAAAGTTTCTCTCCCCATCTTTCACCACATAACCCCCACCCACCTAGCATGCTCATCACTTCACATGTGGCAACTTTCTGATATGGTTAAGACTGACAGAGAGGTCAGTGGCAGAGCAGGACTTCCTGTAACAATAAAATGACTTACTATAGTATCAGGAGTAGGGCTAGTGTTGTGGACTAAACTTCAAGGTTTGCCAAAACTATTTAGAAAAAAGATTGTTTCTTCACGGTAGTGGTCCGTTGATGTATCTTTACTCTGTGTTCATCTGAAGCCTACGTTTACAGAGCGTGTGGGAACAGTAGCAGCTACATGGCCACAAATCTGCTCTGTGTCAAAGGCTTTACAAAGCAAGGCCTGTGCCCTTCTGAACAGGAAACTAATCTTTGAGGAGGGATCTTTTTTAGTCATTCCACTCAATCTGAATACAGATTGAAACTTTTATGATATTTTCCATGTGACGCCATCCTGATTAACTTGGTTGAGAGTCATCCTGATCTGAACTGAAGATAATATGATGATGTCACCTGTCGCATTCACCCACACGGCTCTGACGATAGTAATGAAGTGACATGGCAGGGGTTATCGAAAGGTAAGAGGGTGTGAGAACAACACGATATTACAGACCTAGTCACGCAATGACAGCGCTGCCCGGGGTAGAAGGTTTGTACATTGTGCATGGCTTTTGATGAGTTCTACCTCCTCATCAAGGACTGCTACGTATATATACTGCATTGTGCTGACCAAAATAATAACAATTTTAAAAATGGCTTGTAAGTCCCCTAAAAAATAAAGAGGCTTGTTGGGAAGACGTTTGTAAAGCATCTTTGGTTCATGTCACCAAATTGTTTTTAGCTGCCTTTATTGCATTGATTTGGTCAGTCATGTTTCATCTCAATTAGCTTCTCCTGATGATACAGAAGCCACACTCTCACTGGAAATGTGTGAATTTAAGCAGTTCTTCAAGTTCTCACGAGGACTCAAAAAAAAAGAAGATACGTTTGTGCATCTTTTGAGAAATATGCTGAGAGCATGGTTATGTGTTAGCATGTGTGAATCTCGTCATATCACGCGGTCACGCCCAACATCACTCCTTCATGTACGCGGTCAGTTTGTGTATGTTGGCGCTGTGGAGGTGTGAAGCCACAGGCACAACTCAGGCCATGGGCGTTGCATGTGCCAGGAACAGAGGCTAATTACAGATTTTGAGACATGATGCTTCTAGAAAGTCACCACGCACTGCTAAGCATGCACAAGGGATGCAATCATAAAAGACTCATTTGAGCTATGACGCTGAATATCTTTTTAATATTGTAAAGTTGTTATATAAAACAGCCTACTGCGTTCGCCACAACAGCAGAAAAAGCTCCCAGCTGCAAACTGGATCAGTTTTGTGTGGTTCACTGTCAGTTTGACTCTTTGCTCCAGATTGCTTTTTTGGCATGAATGCAGTCGACGCACCTGTTCTTTTTAGGAAAGATTTTTCTTGAATGCACAAAACCTTTTGGATAGGTTCAACGGCAGCTGATTATCCTCACAAGCTAGATGCCTAAGCCTTTTTTCACTAAATATAAAGCACATTTAAACAAATAAAACATCCGACATGCTGCACATAAGATCTTAAAACAAACAATAAAACAAATGCAATAGAAAGTAGCTGCACCACTGAACCAATGAGGCGGCCTTGGCTCTTTATGCAAGATATACCTTCAATTGGACAACAGTTATTAAGGGCAGCACGGTGGCACAGCGGTTAGCACTCATGCTTCACAGCCAGAAGGTCCCAGGTTCCATTCCCACCTGGACGGGGCCTTTTTGTGTGGAGTTTGCATGTTTTCCCGTGTCTGCGTAGGTTTCCTCCGGGTACTCCGGTTTCCCCTACCACTAAAAACATGTACAACAGGAATGAGAGTGTGTTTGAGAGTGCGAGTGTGGGACGACGGGTGCAACTAAGCCCATGGCTACAATCCGATGTGTGTTCATTATGCACTGTCCAAAATCAACCTCTTAACCCGGTGCATTTTCTCCAGTTCAGCTTTGCTCAAGTTCCCTGCCTCTAGGCCAGTGTAACGCCTCATTTGAAAGCTAATACCTACTAAACTCATCCAAACTGATTTATTTATTTTATTTTATTTATTTATTTGACAGGAACACTGTACATTAATCAACATCTCTGTAAATGTACCGGAATTAGCCAAAAGGCTATTTTTCATCCGTAGTCCCTGGACAGATGTAAATAGTCTCCCTAAGACAATAAAACATTCAAAGTCAGTGCAATAAAATACAAAGTAGGACACAGTCATTACACTACACAGGTTAAATACAAATACAAAACAGTGCAAACAATAAAAGAATCATATGATACATATACAGACAGGGGTTAATGACTGCATGATTGTTGTGTAATGAACCAGTTCTTCAGATGTGTTTTAAACAGTACATGTGGACAGCTCTCTGATGTTTGCTGGGATGGAGTTCCAGTCTTTGGCCGCAGTTACAGAAAAGGCGTTCTGATTGAAGGTACTTTTCCTAAATGGGACTCCTCTGGTCAATTGCTGTGAAAATGTGGGGTTTCTGATGCTGACAAACTGACTCTTTTCATCTTTTTCTTCACGTTTTCATGAAACATTTTTGTCAATTTCTTGGTCACTCTTTTCATCTCACCATTTTTGTTGCTGTTTTGACGCTATTTTCAAGCAACATTTACATTTGGGTAAAGCCAAACTGGAGAAAATGTGCTTGGTTCAGGTGGGGGTTTGAGGTTAACAAAGAAAGTGTTATAATGAATACAAAAAGACCAATGTTGTGAAATCTTTCAATGCAATATAGATGGATCGCTCTGTTATGACACACATACGTTCTGTGTGTGTGTTTTTAAAGGTCTTATATTCTTTAAATATTCTTTGAACAGGAGCTCTAAAATATTCACTATCAGGATGCCATTATCTTGACGTTGATGGTACATATTAGTTCTGAAGGAGTTAAGTGATTCCAAAGCAGGCCTCAAAGGGTGAAGCGGGATTTTCAGCCTCACATAGTTGGATGTCATGGCAACCGCTGAGAGCATTGTGGCAGCCCAGCGCATAAGGTCGCAGTGAGTTGGGTGAGTTCCCCCACCTCAGAACCGGACTGTGCTGGAACTAAGATTGTTTGGAAATCAATCGACATTAAGAGACAGTTCTTCAATAAGGAATATCGTCAACATCGGTAGGTAAATGTCTGTGCTGCAGTTAACGTACAACTCAAAAAGTGTCTGCTTGTTTGCTATAATACTTTTGATATTATATACAAGATGAGGAGGCCATGTTTTCTCTGTCTGAACTGGCCCCACTGAACCAACACCAGGACCAGTGCAAGTTGCTGAAGCCCTGGTGGGAGGTCTTCATGGATTACCTGGGAGTCCTGATGCTCATGACCTCTGTCCTGGCCTGCACCGAGCAGCTTTCCCGGGACAAGCTTCTGTGCATTCCACTGGATCCTCTTCCCAGCACGACCAGAAGCCCTACAGACAACATGGGACATATTACATCGCAGCAACCAGCAACCCCTACTCCATCCGTCACCTCCCAGCCACAGGGGCGACGCACTCATCTGGTTTATCAGCAGTATGTGTACATTAGCCAGGTACAGAGATTTTGGATATATCAGAGCATTTTGCCGAATATACAGATTTAGATTGATTGTGACTAAGATTGGTTAAGGAGGCCACAGAAACATGTGGCCCTCTCTCTCGCCCATCCCTTTAATGAAACATAAAATGTGTTTAGTACTTTTAACCTCCTACCCCCCGCCTTAACCAAGTGCATTTTCTCCACTTCAGCTTTACCCAAATCTACAAAATGTATAAATTCCCTCATATTGATGCGGTTATGTCGGCACTTTTTCTAAACTTTTTTTCATTCCTCTTTTAATGTTTTTTTGTCACATTTTCATCACTTTTTGACACTTGCGTTTTTGTCATTTTTGTTGCTCTTTTGAGGCTTTTTAGTTGCATTTTCATCCTTCTTTTTCGTCTCATTTTTGTCGCTCGAAAAACTGGTGAAATTGTGCTCGGTTGAGGTGTGGGTTAAAACGTTACTGTGAAAACCTATAAATATGTTAAGTACTTTTTAAGTACTGTGCACACTGTAGGAAACAATGATTGCCGTGTGCATAATGTACTCAAGGCTTTTCCATGTACATTTTGTTACCTTAAAGCAACACCGTGTAGACTTTCATCCAATAAATAAAACTGAAATACAACCATATATTTTATAACAGATGTTTTTATCATTGAAAAAGAATGGGTACGTCTCCAGCTCGTCTCCATGGAGATGTTCACTAAAGTCAGCAGAATTTGAGATTTGAATAGGTTAGGTCCTCATTCAAAGCCATTCTTTGATTATCCACTGCAGTAAAAGCATTTTCTGTGTTGTGTTCTGTCATTAGGAGCATGTTTTGTATTGACGGCAATAGCATAGTCCAAAATGTTGCGCAGTGTGCCTTTAAACATTAAACATTTTCAATGAATTGGAATATTGTGTAAAGTTATAATCTGTTTTACTAGGTGTGCTACCACGATGCTCTGCCCTTCTGCTCTCGTTTCTTCCCCTACATGGCTCTGATGCAGACCCTGGTCCTGGTGGCCAGTGGCTCCTTCTGGCTCCACTTCCCCCACACCTCGGCCCGCATCGAGCACTTCCTCACCATCCTGAGCAAGTGCTGCGAGTCACCCTGGACATCCCAGGTCCTGTCCCACACTGCACAGCAAGAGACTGCCCAAGACAAGAATGTGTCCAATCAGAACGCTCCACCACATTCCTTGTTATATCTCCCCTCTATGAACTTTATAAGGCATGTCAGTATAGACTCAGGCACTGGTAGTCCACTGTTAAAAAGAGCAGAGAGTATTTCGACCACCGTTCCTCCATCACCATGCCCCTCCACCTGTTTTTTGAGCACTCAGACGCCCCCTTCCAACATGGCAGAACTTGAACAAGACCCTCAACACGACATTAGCCTAGATAAGAACGACGGGGAGCAGGCCAGGGCACTGTTTGAGAAAGTCCACAAATTTCGATCCCACAGTGAAAGCTCTTCAGTTATATACAAGGTGAGATTAAAGAAGAATGCACTGACAGTAATTACTGTAGGTTGCGTTCATGTGACATTGTATGTATAGGTGGGTATAAATTATCATTAAAATACAAACTAATTCAACAATCACCTGTCATTAACCCTGTTGTGTTTTAGGTGTACCTGGCTCAGACTGTGTTCAAGCTGTTGTTGGTTGTGCTCATTGGAAGCTACACAATCCCTCTACTGAGCTCCTTCTCCTTCACCCACAGCTGTGAAGTGGAGGAGCAGGCTCTGGTGGGCTACTCTTCCTTTCAGTGTGTTCATGTTCTTTCCTCTCTACTGCGTAAACTGCTGCTGGCCTACATGAGCCTGCTAGGAGTCTATGGCCTTCTCAATCTCTACACACTCGGCTGGATCTTACACAGGTCAGTAGGTTGGACTCATGAGGAGGAACCGTTACTTCACTCCTTCTGGCAAACCATCAGAATGTAAAGAAGATAATACATACAACTATAGGTATAGTTTGTCAAAAGAATGCTGCTATCTGTGCTGGGTTTGGGGCCTCCTCTGCAATGTGATTACAGGACAAATGTATTCTAAATGATGGTACTTGAAATATGACTATGTTTTATGTGTGTCCCCTCCCCAGTGCTCTGCGCCAGTACTCCTTCCACTCATTGAAGGATGTAAGCTCTTTGAAAGATGTTCCAGACCTGAGGAACGACCTGGCCTTTCTCCTTCACATGCTGGACCAGTATGACCCCCTGCTGGTGGAAAGGCTCTCTGTGTTCCTATCCCCCCCGAGTGAAAGCCGGCCAGGGGAGGAGGGCATGGGGGAGGAGGACCTGGAGCGTTGCTGGGGGGAGGAGCAGCTGCGGCACCTGGTCACAGCGGACACAGAGGGCTGCTCTAGACTGGCACTGGTGGCACTGCCCAGGATTCCTCCAGCTCTGTACAAACTCAGCCATCTTCATGTGCTTAGACTGGAGTTCATCACTGACGCTCGCTTTTCTGGACAGCTGTCCAACATGGCCTCTCTCAGGTGATGAGACCAACCAAACATTAGTATCTGAAAGATCTGATGTGTCATAGTAAGACGGGAAGGAGATAATAATAATTTGTTAAGCAGAATGTCTCAATGACCGTGATTTGCTATTATCATGTAGTGTAGACTATGTGGAAAACAAGTAAGTCCATAATTCAGCACCAATTTCTTTGCATTCAAACACCTGGGCCCTTTATAATACACTAAGTTGGATGGTTCACACACTACATGTAGATATAATCTGCTTTTCATTCATGTTTTAGTGTAATTTCTTCATGTTTGTTGGCTAATAAGTGCAGTGATGTCATGTTGACAGACATGTCATGTTGTCCACAGAGAGCTGCACCTGTACCACTGCTCAGCTGCTATAGCCCCTGATGCTCTGAGCATCCTACAGGATCGTCTGGAGGTGCTTCACCTTACCTTTACCCAGCCCTCACAGCTCCCCGAGTGGGTGCTCTCACTCCGGAGCCTCCGACAGCTCCACCTGAGCGGCCGTCTCCACAGTGAGGGAGTGGTTGCCCGCAGCTGGCCTCTGGGAAGTCTTCGTCATCTCCATGACCTGCGTGTGCTGGTGATCCGGGGCATGTTGCAGCGTGTTCCCGGAGAACTATGTGACTTAGTAGGCAGTTTGGTGAGGCTGGAGATCCACAACGAAGGCACAAGGCTGTTGGCTCAAACAGGATTGAAGGGCTTGGTTGGTCTCACAGAGCTGCTTTTGCAGGACTGTCAGCTGGAACGCCTTCCCTCTGCACTCACAGCACTCAGTAACCTGCACTCTCTTGATTTGCAACACAACAAGCTGAGATCTCTGGAAGAACTTATTGGACTGGCTCAACTACGCCATCTTTCAAACCTTAGACTTGCTTATAACCATATTGTAACAATACCACCTTGCATCAGTCTACTCCAAAGTCTGGAGGTGTTAGATCTATCCAACAATCAGCTATACAGCCTTTCCCCATCCCTCTTCAGTCTGCAAGGCCTGCATAAACTGATCCTGTCTGGTAACCTTTTGAGGCAGCTGCCTGTAGAGGTGAGGACGCTACAGTTGCTCACAAAGCTGGATATCAGTGGGAACAGATTGGAGAGCCTTCCCAGTGAGCTCTTCAGTGGTTGTTTAAAGTTGCGTGAGTTGAATGCATCTTATAACTACCTCCACTCTTTGCCAAAGGAGGTGGGGGCTTTGACTCAGGTATGTAGACTCGACCTGCGCAGCAACAGTCTGGAGGAGTTGCCCTGTGAACTGGTCCAATGCTCCGGCCTCTATGGAGGGGGGCTGCTGGTGGAAGACTGGCTCTTCTTCTCTCTACCTCCTCAAGTCAGGGACCTTCTCAGTCAATCTTCCTCTCCACCAAAGTCTGACACTTTCCCATACTTTTGTCCAACACAGTGGAGCTTCCACTCAGCCCTGGAATCAGATATTTAATTAAGTTAAGTTATACTGTATTAATCTCTGTAGAGAAATTGGTTCTCTGCATTTGACCCATCCTCAGTGTCGCATGGGACGACCTGTAGGAGCAGTGAGCTGCCAGCATGGGCCGGCACTCGGGGACCCATCTCCATGATGTGGAACCAGGCTGGAGGATTAACCTATTGCACATGTTATTCATAACCTACCACTAACCTACGCAGACACGGGGAGAACATGCAAACTCCACACAGAGAGGCCCCGTCCAGGTGGGAATCGAACCCGGGACCTTCGAGCAGCGCCACCGTGCCCTGCTTTGTTTAATTGTTAGTAAGCAAGGCTGCATATGCCTTGAGTACTGACACTGATACTACTACTGTATGAAGTGTTAAAAAGTGTTGAAAAGTGTTAACAGTGGGTACACTTTTCAATAATACCCATCTAAAAAGTAAAATAAAATGTGTCCTGTCCCAATGAGTGTCTGTTCTTCCGGCTGCTACAACTGGTTACTTTAAATTACAGGCCAGAAAAGAAAAATAGCCTAACAACAAACAAACAAACAAAGTAAATAATAGTGAGCTACAATTCTCTACAATAGGCCAGGGTGAATGAGAGTGTGTTTGAGAGGGGACGACGGATGGAAATTAGGCTACAATCCGGTGTGGCTTGTTCATATGTTCTTGCACTGTCCCAACCAAATAAAACCAGTAAAAAAAGAAGAAGAAGAAGAATGCACTTACTAATGTTGTAGTGGGCTGGGCAAAGCAGCAGTCATATTTTGATCACATCATAAGTTACAAGGGGAACGAAGGCGCAACCAGGTTAGACACGTGCTCCATCTGCTGGCAAACTTTATGTAGAGCATTTACTTCTCTCCACCAACAACGCAAACAAGTCTTTTCATTCAGGTAATATTTTCGTCTTTGAGTGCGCAATTGTATTTTGACTTTTCGCGAGGACAGATATTAAACGTGGACAAAAATCCGAGAATCACTCGAAACTATATCTCCCAAGACCTCCTTTTAGGTGATTTTCGATTCAGTACCGATTTTATTTAGCATATTTTTCCCCCCACAGTTGACTGCAGTATTGTCTTATCCAATCACGTGTTATCTTTGGTGTTGGGCATATGAAGTGACCAATCGTGTGCGAGTATTCAAACAAAGGCGGGACTTCCGGTGTCCCGTATACACCGAGCTGAGGCCTGCCCATGCGGTGTTCATCTGTCGCTTGACTTGTAGCCCACACGGAAAAAGGTAAGAATGAATTTAGATGAATGAAATTATTTAATGGTTTAGATTTATCCAGTTTAGTCGTTTGGTGCGTTTTCAAACTATTCACGTGTGACAAGCGAAGCTTCATATTGCCGTATTCTTTGAGATTAGCCCAGACTCGGCGCATAGCATCTGCAAGCTCACCCAACGCACCGGTCTTTGTTGCATTATCCCGAAGCAAGACCGATTATCTCTGTGTACACCTCTGTAAATGTAGCTGCGTTTTGCCTTCAGTTGCCTGTGTTTTTGGTTAGTATTTGGCCCCGGGATGGGACTATTTTTGTTGTTTTGCACATCTTAGTTTAGCATTCAAGCTAGCATGGGTTATGCAACAATGGCTGGTCAGTCAGTATGTGTAGATCGTCGTTATGTGTATTGTTGTCGTGGACCACAGAAATACAGAGCTCATCTGTACTTTTTATGTTGGTGTCGTGTACCACAAGTTTAAACGTTTCGCCTTTACATAACCTTGCTTGTTATATAAATAAATATATATTTCTTTTTTTGTTAGCTTGTAGCCCGTATGATCCGTTATGCTAATAACGCGCTTTTCCGTAATGGATGGTGAAGTGCGTAGGCAAAATTCATTCATGCTCAAGGGGTGTGTTTCTCTTTATTTTGAGTGTATGTACATGTTTTCTAACACACGGCATATATCCTGATCAAAGTATTATTGCATTTTGTGATACATTCATCTTAAATTGTGTAGTTGCAACAAGCTTCAGTCAAACTGCGGACTGGGAGATTCACGTCTCTTTGCTGTCTCCTGTAAATCCAGACAAACACAATGGCCGAGAACGACGTTGATAATGAGCTGCTGGATTACGAGGAAGACGAAGAGCCTCAGGGAGCCCCAGAGAGCGCCACCCCCGCTGGTAAAAAGGAGGTCAAAGGCTCGTACGTGTCCATCCACAGCTCCGGCTTCAGAGATTTCCTGCTCAAACCAGAGCTTCTCCGGGCCATCATCGACTGTGGTTTTGAGCATCCATCAGAAGGTAAGATTTTTTTCATTCTGGTTGTACAGTATTTGTTTATGGTTTTTGTACGCATGTATTTATCTGCTTTTGTTTTTGTTTTTTTCCCTTTCAAGTACAACATGAATGCATCCCACAAGCCATCCTGGGTATGGACATCCTCTGCCAAGCCAAGTCTGGTATGGGCAAGACGGCGGTGTTTGTCTTGGCTACTCTTCAGCAGATCGAACCCGTTGATGGCCAGGTGAGTGCTGTACTGTATATTATTTGCCTGCAGCAATAAATTCTCTGCTTTTCAAAGTGGGAGGGCATTGGTTTTGATGACCAAACCGGGCGTTGTGGCAGTCAACTGTTGACCTTTGTGTTAATGTAAAACCGGGGTGGGGGGTGGTGGTGTTGTATGAACATGGTGGGTGTGCCTTGGGTAAGGGTGATACTGAAGTGGCTGATTAATTCATCAGATCAGCTGGCTATGACATCTGTATACAGTGTAAATCAAGTCATGCAGTGTTTGTTAATATTACACCATATACTGTTCATGGAGGCGTGTGCTCTTTACTAAATGACACTGGGTTTTGCAACAATGTTTCAATTGTTATAACTGCAATACCGTAAACTCTCTTGTTCATCACATTAACATTGTCTTCTTACAGGTCTCGGTCTTGGTCATGTGCCACACTCGGGAGTTGGCCTTCCAAATCAGCAAAGAGTACGAGCGTTTCTCCAAATACATGCCCACTGTGAAGGCGGCAGTGTTCTTTGGAGGCCTGGCCATCAAAAACGACGAGGAGGCTATCAAAAAGAACTGCCCCCACATCGTAGTTGGGACGCCTGGACGAACCCTGGCTCTGATCCGCAGCAAGGCCCTGATTCTGAAGAACGTCAAACACTTTGTCCTGGACGAGTGTGACAAGATGTTGGAACAGCTTGGTGAGGAGACATGACACTTTCTGAAATATCTGAGATACAATTTCAGGCTGTTTTCACACATGTTGGAGCGCCTTGTAGGTCGCCTCGAGACCGCCTTAGCTCCAACTGCATTTACTACAAAGTTAGTTATGTCCGTGTTCACACGCGCTCGCTCAAAACGTCGCAACATCAGCCACATAACAACGATCAGCTGTTCAACGTATTTATTCCCATGACAACAAGCATCAACCTGTCAATGTGCCGACACGCGCACACGTAGCCTAACTATAGCCTGTGTGAAAACACCCTCAGTGTTATGCTTAAATGTTTTGTGTTTTTGTTTTGACTTTTCAGACATGAGACGAGATGTCCAGGACATCTTCAGGCTCACCCCTCACGAGAAGCAGGTCATGATGTTCAGTGCCACGCTCAGTAAAGAAATCAGGCCAGTCTGTCGCAAGTTCATGCAGGATGTAAGTACTATGCTTAGTGCTGCTTTTTTAACTTAACTTTACTCATTCAATAAATTTATATAATCAGTAGGGCTGTCCCCAACTGAAGATTTTCTTGGTTGTCTAATCACATGCCCTGAGCAGCGATTAGCAATGTAAACACAAACCACATGCTTTATTGTGAATGTGCTGCACTTACAGTTCCATCTCAGACTTCCTATCAGGTTGTTTATTTTCTTCACCATTTGTGATGTACAGTGTAGTATGAATTGGTACATGAATAGCCTGCACACGTTCACGTGCAGCTGTTTCAGACCATCAATCAATAAATCAACACTTTATAAAGCGCTTTTCACACAAACGTCACCACTGTAAAACTAACATATATTTGTTTTTAGAATGAAATATTCACCTAAGATTAAATAACTAATTATGTAAATTGAGAGCATCTTAATTGAAGCAAAAGTGCGTGCATTTGGTCAACTGACCAATTAGACGACTGAAAGACCAAAGTTGGCAGCCTCAATAGAGTATTTTTTTGTAGACTCCTGGCAATGTATGCTTGCTACAAATTGACTGCTTGCATTACCTTTGTTTGATTGCATATTATCAAAGGGTTGTATTTTTAGAAATTCAAATGAATCTGTAGTTTGCGCTTTCAAACAGCCCGCCCAATCAGGGTAGCACCAGGACTGTTTTTTTTGCTTTTCCTTGATTTGGTTTGTCTTTATGTACTTTGTAATTCTAATATTTACTTCATTCATTCACTTTTCTTATTAGCCCATGGAAGTGTTTGTGGATGATGAGACCAAGCTCACTCTCCACGGTCTGCAACAGTACTACTGCAAACTAAAGGACAGTGAAAAGAACCGCAAACTCTTCGACCTTCTCGACGTGCTCGAGTTCAACCAGGTAACAACAGATTTTTAAAAGAATCTTTATTTTGTATGGCTTAGCCACATTAGCTGAACATATGTGTTTATGCTGAAAAACAGATTTACATTTTGGCTTTATAGTTGTATCTCCATTTGAGAAGCATGTCGAGTTGGGTGTTGACTTCCATTTGTCCTGTAGGTGGTGATCTTCGTGAAGTCGGTGCAGCGCTGTATTGCCCTGTCTCAGCTGTTAGTGGAACAGAACTTCCCTGCCATCGCCATTCACCGAGGCATGGCTCAGGAGGAGAGGTAAGTTTCTTTACATAGTTTACATATCCAACATATGAGGACTGAGTGATTTCCCAAAGATGTCTATAACCCTGTCATTTCCCCTCTCCAGGCTGTCCCGATACCAGCAGTTCAAGGATTTCCAGAGGCGTATTTTAGTGGCTACTAACCTGTTTGGTCGAGGGATGGATATTGAACGGGTCAACATTGTTTTCAACTACGACATGCCAGAAGACTCCGACACCTATCTGCACAGGGTGAGCATGTATTTTGTCTCCATGGTTTAGGTTTAAAAGGTTGACACAAGTCTTAGGTTGTCCAGGACATAAAGGGGACATATCGGCTAAATTCATATTTTTAAACCAGCACCGAAGATGTACTGAGTAGTTTTGCACCTAAACTTTGTTTATTTACAGCACCATCTACTTGTTAGCATGCTTTTAGCTTATAATGAAAGCGTTTTAATTTAAGACAGGTCATTGCAGTCTCTGTTGGCGTGTTCATTCTGTACTTGGAATGCTACTGTGCCCAAAGGCAGGTTTATCACAATTATGCATTATTGGTTCACTTTAACTTTTTGTTTTTCATTGAGTCGTCAAACGTTCTCCAACATTATGCTGTTGGATATTCACTTTTGAGTTATATTTCACATGTTTTCAAAAACAAATTCCCACCATTTGTGTTAATGTAACCGTTCTGCACAGATCTTCCTCTCACACTCGTGTATTCCCCTAACAGGTAGCCCGTGCTGGTAGGTTTGGGACCAAGGGTCTGGCCATAACCTTTGTGTCAGACGAGACAGACGCCAAGACCCTGAACGACGTCCAGGATCGTTTTGAGGTGAACGTTGCCGAGCTGCCAGACGAGATCGACATCTCCTCCTACAGTAAGTCTCTAAGTAACTGCTTTGTGGATCAGAGGATTTAAAGTGCTTTACACTACAAACAACTTGGCCTCATTGATAATGATCATGTTTAGTTAAGCCAGGCTTTTGATCAGCTTATGGTTGCCTCTTGCATACTGAACAAATATAAGGGGTATCTTGGCAACAACAGCCCACAGTTGGTGCACTCGTAGCATCAAAGTGCCCTTACACGATTAACCTGATGGTGCCAAATCTGTATGCTCAGCTGTTGCACATATCTCTGATGTTTCAAATGCCTAACCAGTGTTTCTTTCTTTCTAGTCGAGCAGTCCAGATGAGTGACCAGCCAGTCTCCTCCCCCTCGGTGTATTGTGTATTTGAAGTTGCTGTACTTCAGTTGAAAGTCTTTGCTTGATCCCTTGCTCACCAAACACTTTTATTGTTCATTTTTAGCGGCAATATGTGGTCGCTTTTAATTTGTCTTTTACTGTTTTGTTTTGCTCAGTGAAATTAAACCTTTTTATAAAATGCCCTGTTACTATTGTGGTCTCTTGTAAGACTATAGTTTGTGCCCTTTGTAGTAGAAGCAGAATATCAGGGAAAGAGCAAATTTGAACCTAGTTTTGTATAGCATTTGTCCCCATCACTGAATAAAGTTGGTAATCAAGAAGTTGGATAGAAACGCTCAAGCAATTATGGCTCAAGGCAGCTCTTCTGTGATATGAATGTTTCCATAACATTCAGTCAAACTGATACATGTCAAGTTTTGATACATTTGTCATAACCTCGCTGTACTATTAAAACATACTCAATGTACTTTGTATCTTGTCTTTGAATATAAAAATGGCATTTGAAGTTGGTGAGAATTTATTAGAAATGTAATGGCAGAATTTTGACTAAACAGTTAAATTACACCCATTGGCCTAAAACTTGGCTCTTTATATACTGTACAATCTTAACTAATTGGTTTCGCACTCTTCAGTACATCAAACATGTACCAAACAGCTGGAACTTGAACTGTGGTTGTACAGGGCTACTTTTGACAAAACTGAATACAGCTACAGAGGCACTGTATATTTTGTATGCACTCACTACACAGTACAAAATGGTTTCAGAGAAATGCATTATGTCATGAAAATGTAAGAAAACATAAAGCAATGCTGTGTAAACCAGCATATAAGGTGCGTGAAGTTTTGAAATGCCATTTGCATTTATAGAATAGAGTAGAGTAACAGTCTCCTGACACACATGAACAGGACATAAAAACAAGTGAGTGTGGCGGTTCATGCTCAGGGTGAACAAATTACAGGCTTATGAGAGCTTTATCTCACAAAATAACATGCTGTCATAAGTTTTCTGATTTTATTGCTATAACAAACAAGGCTGCTTTCCTGTCAAGGAATAATTTACTTAGAATTGGCCAGTGGACTCGTAGATGCCAAAATCCTCAGCTTGTTCTTCTGCTAAATGTCTGTTGTGGATTTAAGGCAGTGCAACTGTTTAAACCGCCTTTGACTTATTCTTTACTAGTGAATTCAGCTCCAGCTCTTTGTTACTGCATTTTCAGTCCAGACTTCACTCTCTGAGCTCAGCTTCATCTTCCATCATTACAAATCTCCTCTGACCTTTGACCCTGGGCTCAGACCTGTAGATCGTCATGCAGCTGTCCGTCCCAGAGTTCAGCCACTGATGCTCCCATGTCCATGTCAGCCGGCCACAGTCACATCAATAAATAGCAGTGAATAAATATCAAAAAGATGAGCTGAGCCAGAGCTTTTCCGCCCCAGACTCCACTCTGTTCGGTGTATCTCTGCAGGGCCCAGACCTGATCACTGTGGGTTCATTCTGACCCTGAAGCAGCATTTGAGCAGCGTCTGTGCTGCCAATCAGCATCAAGATTACACAAGACACATGCACGTGCATGTGCTTTAGTTTACCCCTCCATTAGAGTTCAGTCTCAAAGTTCTGTGTGTGGCAGTGCACCTTCCAGTTTCTCTGCATCTACACTACAGCCAGGACTGCTCAGTTCACTCTGTCCAAACAGAGGCACCTGTTCCATTCTCTCCCCATTCTTCCCCCAAAAATTAAGTTCTAGAAAAGGTCTCTGTCGTGTGCACCTTTCTTGCATTTACTCTTGAATACACTAGGGACAGCTACTCTCTACTGGGGACCTCTAAGGGGAGTGTCAGTTCTGGAGGAGGAGTGTTTTGGTGCTAATCAATGAACTTGTGCGTGTCTCCGTAGAGCCACCTCTGGGGGGGCATGGCCGCCTCATTCAGGTGGTTGCACTGGTCACTGCACTTACAGGACTGGATGAACATGACGGACCTGTGGAAGCGCTCTCCATCAGGGCAGGAGAAGGCCACAGAGGCAGTACGAGTGCGGCGGGGGGAGCAGCAGCGGCCGTCCCGACACACACCACAGTAGTTTGGCCTGTAAAGACGGGTGCTCCTGCAGCCTGCATATGACAAGCGCTGAGGTTCTGGCGCCTTGTGAGTGCGCGAGCATTTACGGCCTTTCTGTGGAATGAGACAGAAATGAGATCAGAGTGCGACTTCACACTGACAGTATGGTCAAAGAAATAGACAGAGAGCAGGCATGAAAGAGTACTGATGAGAAAAACTTTGACTAGATTAAGAAAACACCAGTAAACAAAGCTCCTCACCTTGACGGGCATGGACAAGGAGTTGCAGGGTCGGATGTTGCACAGCCGTGTCTCTTTGATCAGCTTGCACCGTGCGTTGTCATTGGTGACCCGAGACGACACGCCCATCCCGCAGCTTCTGGAGCATTGCGTCCATGAAGTAGTCTGCACCACGCACTGGTCTCCGGCCTGCCTCCACGCTGGACCAGACAGAACACACAAATCAATGACGCATGTTTAGCAGCAGAAGCAACATCATCAAGTCAAACTGGGGCTAAGGGGCTAGTGGGAGCGAGTGGGTAAGGACAGGTTAGCACACTACTTCTATTGACTTCCACAGGCAGCACTGACGCACACAGGCCCATTAAACAGAGCTGTGTGCTGTGCCAGACTGAGCTCCTTGGGTGTGCAGGGAGCCAGTGGAAACCAAGCCTCACATAAATGCTGACATGTACACAAGGGCTGTTTGTGCACCTCAAACATAAACATGATGCTTTAGTGTGAGCAGGAAACAGACGACACTCTCAGGGAAAACACGCCAGTGCCCCAGCGTCTATGAAGCCATTGTGGCCAGATTAGCTCATAGAATCCTAAAGGAGACATCAGTCATTTAATTCTTAGAGAATAACTTGGTCAAACTCTCCACACATTTTGAGAGGTTGAGGTTATATTACATTTGTGTAGAATAGAGATGATGTGAGTGATGTCATTACATAGCAACAGCATGGCAGTTAGCATTCCATCACAGCAACAGCCACAAATTGAGTGGCAAGTTTGCAATGTTGTTCTTTGATTAGTTGCTCAATTGCAATTTCTTTAGAGTAATGTGCGATGTCCTCTATATTTCATAGAGCTGTTAAACATTTTCTCTCACGTTACCATGCAGTAAATCAAGTCGAAACGGGGTGCCTTCAAGAGCATGGAACCCAACCTAATGAGACCTCAATTTTAAATATAAAAAGATATATTTCTAATTATACTATGGCAATAGGAATAAAGTGTTTTGTCCATACATACACAACAAACTTTACAACTGTTTGGATAAAGCTCTCTCCTTCATCAGATGGTGTCATGACTTGGCCTTGAGTCAGATTTAGTCACTAATTTGACGACTTGAGGCTTGACTTGATAAAATAATTAAAGCCTTGTGACTCAACTTGTCTTATACTTGAACACCAAGGAATTGGGACTGCCTAGACATGGACTCTGACTTGAGAGGGCTTTTTGCGTCTCCTCAAAGCTTGCAATGTAGAAATTGTCTCTACCTTTCATTCACATAAACATGGCCTCCATTCTGTAGAGACATGTTACCCGCACAAACTAAACTGTAGCATCACGAGCACGGTCAAAATGTTAAGGAGGAGGTAAAACTGATACAAATCTGATTGCATTCAGCCAGTCTACAAAGACTTGAAATTCTAAGCATAGGACTTGGACTTGTGAGTCACTGATTTCAAAGTTTACTTGGACTTTCCCATCCCACTTCTGTCCTTCAGTGCCTGGTCTCTGACAACCTACTTAGAACCACATAAGCATCTGCCTGCTCAGCACAGCTGGAATACTGTCTTCCTGTGGCACGTGTTTTATTGCAGTTAGAAACCCAATAAAAACATTAAAAACAAGATTTGACTAACTTTACCCAACTGTAATCATGTGCTGTATGAATGCTTTATTGTATGTGGCAATAAAAACAAAAACTTTACCTGCCAGGTGATTATGTCCACGTGCTTTTTCCCACTTGCGTCCCACCTCCAGCAGCTCATTTCCAAATGACTCCTTATCCTTCTTGGGTTTGTAGGGGTACAGCTTGTGGTAGGGTTTGGGATAAGGCTTTGTATAAGAGTAGGACGGATATGGCATGAAGGGATATGGATGGAAGGCAGGAGGCTTCGGTCTCCTGTGAACTGGAGGCACCACTGTGGTTCCCTTGTGGCAGTCGATGCGAAGGCAACACTGTCCTGGGACTTTGACCAGCTGTGGGGAAGGACAGGAGGGTGAAGCCAGGGGCACATGGCTAGGACAGAGAGGCACACAACCCACTGCTCCGTCTATGCAGGTACACTGGTGTTTGCATCCTGCACGGAAGTTCTCTCCATTTTGATACATGCGTCCATTGTACTCACAGGCACGGCCATCTGCCTTTGCTAAAAAGAGAATGAAGACATTTTACTGTGCAATTTTATTGTGAACGGTATTTTTATCACAATAGCACAAACACAACTTCATAATTCAATTCAAGTCACAAGGGATTTGTGTGGCACACTTAGTGCAGCACATCATACTCAGCTCACACATTCACAGTGAAAAATGTTATTCAATAGAGCACAAGTCAGAACAGCTGATACTGTTTTTTTACACGAAATGCTACAGGACATGTTTCAAAATGTTAATACGTTAACATATTTCAATAAGCATTTATGTGTATAAAAAAATATCCCAATTTTGAATTTGATTCATCTTCATAGCTCAGTTAACTTAATCAAGCAAAAATCAAGGTAGCAGCAGAGTCGACCAGCTCATCAAAACATGATTATGTTGTGTTTGTGCCATAAATAAGAATTTAAGTGACCATCACCGAAACGACTCATTTTACATGAGATACATTCCTTAGTACATATTGTAATTAAAATGAAGAGACTTTAATTTAAATGAAATCAGGACAAAAATAGAAAAGCACATTGATGCTTCTAGTAGCAAATCTAATAAAGGGATTTTCCGATAACTGTAAGATGCTTGAAATTTTGTCCACAAGGCAGCTATGTGTAGAATACATACATACTGTTAATACTACCACAGCCATCATGTTAACAATGTTTACACCATGTTTTAGCTTTAACCAAATGTTTTACGTATATAACATTTTAAAGTTTAGATTTCCTTGGCTGCTTTTGAATGCTGTTTACTAGTTCATTATGGTGGTACAGTCGTTTGATTCATGGTTCTTCTATAAATAACAAACCATGCTGCTTTAAGTAAATGAATATGCGTGCAGAGTCTGTGAGCACAGCCAAGGGACTATTCATAGATAAGAAGGACATTTGACTTGCTAAAAATGTCTTTCCAACTGGTGCCTCAGTGGGACACCCCCTACTTAAAGGATCCCCCAGATAAACAGGCACATGATAATACCACTGTGTGTTTGTGTAATGTGTACATCTACTTCTTGCATAAATCCCTGGCTCAGTCTCACTCACAGCTCATGAAGGTGCACTCTTTTCATAGCGTAGCACAGGAGGCTTCAGACATTAGGACCATATTAAAGAGAGGACTGCTACTTCCACACCCTCAAGTTACACATCCTCTCAATCGACCCAAGGATACCACCCAAAACAACCAAACCACAGGCAAACCCCTGGAGAAACCAATCTTTTAACTAAACTAACCGTTTAGTCAAAGCTTTCTATTGTTACTTTTATTGTTTTATTTTGTGAATGACACATTTCAGGTGAAACATTTGTTCTTTCCTAAAAAAAAAATGTTTTTATGCACTGCTGTCAAAACCCGCGATACCAGTGTTCAGCAAAAGTAAATTGGCTATTTATGGTGGTTATTTCATGTGTCCTCTACGTACCCCTGCAGATGCCGTGGGTGCTCCCCACATCGTTGCCGTAGTTACACTCCAGGCCCTTGTGGTGGTCGCAGGGCTGCCCTTCATGGCAGTCTTGGTTGAGCTGTGCTGCACACACTTTACAGCAGCCACAGCTATCCGGAACCGAGCTGACCCCCGGGGGACAGGACGGGGGCCCCCCTGGACACTCACACACCACGGGACAGCCAGCCATCACCTGAGGAGTAGACACAGAGCCAGCTTTGGTTAACCTGAACATAGCTTCATATGGGACATTTTCCACACAGCCATGGGACTGGGCAGGACAATACTTTTACTCATGTTTCACAGATCACAGAAATTCCTCAAAGTGTGTGTGTGGCTTAAACACTCCCTGAATGCGCTGCACTGTCCCAAAGCCCACAGGGATATCTATAACCCTTGCTCGCCTTCCGCTTGGCATTGGCTGGGCCAGCCCGGATGAAAGGGGTGTTCACCGACTTACCCCCTCCCACAATCCCACACCTTTTGTTCCCACAGTTCCCAGCAGCAGGTAGAAGGATGGCGGAGCAGTGCTAATCTCACTCATTAGTGTCTACGCTCAGATGAATCGATGCTGCTCTGTAACCTTTAGCCAAATCCACACACTTTTCCTTTTCAGTTGAAGGGAAAAAATTATATACGAAGAACAATAATGAATAGTATATGACAAGGTCTATTTATAATTTATAGCCAGCAGCTACAACATGGCACGCTACCATTCTGTGAGGGGCATTGCAGTCTTAAAACCTACTGGTATTTATGGACAGTGGTCACCAAGTATTTACTTTCAAAGTATTTCTGTCTGCCATGGATAGAAAAAGTCTTCTGCTGTTTATTTCTAACCTACAGTTGTGTTTCTGTAATCCTGTTTAAACAAAGGTCTAAAATGCACATGAATTCATAAACCTAACATTTATATTGAGCATTATTTAACCAGAATAGGCAATAATACAGGCCCTTCCTTACACGCTCTGTTTAGGTTTAACCTGTTAGCATTTTTATGCCAGAGACCATATAGCCTAATGATAGATGTGCAGTAAACCAATAGAAAACTGCAGTTAACAAGAGTCTTCGTTTACAAAATATGCTGTGAAAAAACTATTCAAATCCACTGGAGTTTCTATTACAACACACCCACGTGAGTTCCCCCCCAATGTTTACACATAAACTAGCGACAGAAAACGTGCTTTATACATACCCAGCCCACGGTGGACACCTGGAACACCGCAAATAATAATAGTATTCCCATGTTGTCAGCAAATTCACATGTAGAACAAGTGTAGGCGAGAAAATAAATCCTCTGAAACAATATCCACAAAAGTAATATCCACCGTAGGTCAAGTGTACTCCATCACTGGTAAAGTTTTCAAGCTCACGAGTTTGAAGTTGTGTTTTATATGAGCACATATCCCCGCCCAGTCCAGGCTCACTCTGACCAATGCGAAGACAGGCGCGCAGCACTGCTGACCAAACAAGGACAGAGGGCGGGATTTACCGGACCAGACAACTGATGGGACAGCCTGTGGGCGTGGCCAAACATGAATGCGCTCATTCATAAAAATGGAGAATTACTACATTCCAAAGCGGACCTGGCTTTAGGGTTGTTTATTTATGTAGGTATGAAGTGAGAAAAATGTTTTTAATATTCACATTCGCAAAGGTTCCTCAAATAAATAAAAATACATTTAAAAAATCAACTACAATGCTAACTTAATGCTTACTTCTTGTAAACAACTGGAAATTAACCTAATAGATTTTTTTACATTCATCTAAATATTAGGTTTGTATTATATTGACTGTTATATAATACATTTCTGCTGATCTCGTGATGGATTTGTTCCATATTCTGTAAAGTGCCACAGCCCACTCTAGAAGTCCGGGAAACAATATTGCTGATTCACATCAATTCATCATTCAGCAGTAAATAGAGCAAGGTTATCTAATGTTGCACTTTATTATTAGGATCTGTGGTAGTGGTTATGATGGTATGTCCGCCTTTGACAGATATTCTAATTACAACCCATATTACGATAATTTCACATGCAATTTAACTCATATTACCCTGTCGTTGGGCACCAGCATCACTGTATCCCAGCTCTCCTATAGACTGGAGCAGGGACAGGTGGAAGCAGTCAGTGACATTCTGGGTTTGTGGTTTTCACTGAGGAGAGCTTTGGGGAGGTGAGGGAGGATAATCTTCTTGTCATCCCCACAAAGTTGCACACAGGAAAGGAGTGATCCTGAGCTGAAGCACTGAACCCACGGAGCGAATCATCACATGTTTTTGTTGGAGTGCCTCTGTGCCACTTTAATCAGACTCCCGAAGTAACCCGTGGGCTACTATAAATGATTATAATAACATATAGCCGACAATGTATAACACCCAAGCGTGGAGTAAAGGAGGAGTTGCTTAAAGGATGAATCAATTCAGCTGCATCAATTGTCAATCACTGCAAGGATTTGATGATCCTTAATAGTAAAGGGCTATACTGAACAAAGACACATGCACAAATTAATGTAAATCTCAATTTCCCTCATACATTTTCATCCACTCACACAAATTCACAAGGCTTGCATGGGGTAAAAAGTCTTGCTAACGGGGCCCTTAGATTAAAACAAACAAGTGAACTCTTGAAACAGATTTTTGTTCATCAAGCTTATTGTTTCCATCCAGTCCATCTTTCTGTCAAAATAAAGTTTACATCGATCGTCTCATTATTATAAGCTTAACCTGAATAAAATTATGTATCCAAATCACTTTGTGGATACAACTTTGGCCATTAGATCCTTGTACCAGCAGCATAAGACTTCTGTTCTATTTTTTAAGCAATTCGCTCCATCTCCATTGCCTCTGAATGTGTGGTTTGGTACAAAGGGCCATCAGCAAGGTTCTTCTGTGAGTCCATCAGAATCAAGCTTTGAAATCCTTGAAGGACTTTGCATATCAATATAAGGTAAAAACATTTTGTTTAGTAAAATGTGCCTTTCTTTTGTATAAGACCTATTTGTTATCGATAACAAGCTTTGGCAATAAAAAGCTGCCCTCAGCACTGACCTTTACATTCTGAACTGACAGCAAGCGGCATCTCGTAATGGTTCAAGTGACAAATGTCTGAGACCCTCCCGGTTATTAAAATGTCATGGCTAACCGTCGTACAGCAGGAAAAGCTGAGCAGAGGCAGCTGAACTTCAAAGGCGCCCAGTGAAGGAAGGGGAGTGAGGTATGGAGAAATATTACCGCTAATGGAATAACAGTGCCGCCTTGCAAATGTGAGTTGTAAAGAACAGGGAGGAGCAATGGCAGGTGCAGAGAGTTTGTTTAGTAAATATCAGGCCGCACCTGTCCCAACACTTCCCGGAGGAACCTTCTTTAAACCATCCAGAGTCAGAATAGTAACTATAATGTTGTTGCCATTAAATCATCTCTATTTATATAGCACTTTTCCACCTACATTAGGAACCGCTCACCCATTCAAGTCAAGGCAACTTTGTTCATAACGCGCATTTCGTACACAAGGCAACTCAATGTGCATTCAGACTCTGGAGGAAAGGTGAGTGCCCAAGGACACAACGACAGCCGGGACTCGAACCGCCAACCTCTTGGTAGGATGTAAGTCATACGCACTGTATGCATAGTAGCCGATGAGCAGGCATCTGTAAAGCACAATAACAACAAGCAATGATTAACAAAGTAAACAAATTATGAGAGCAGGGGGGCAAGGATCTTGCGCTCAAAGCTATTTTAAAATACAGAACAGGAACTCCTTTGTTTGTTTTCCAAACAAAAGTGCATAGGGCATATGTGGCTACCAGAGGAGCAGAGAGAGGAATATGAGAGGGGTTATACACACACACACGATACATCATTGTTTTAAATCTTGAGACACATCAGTCAGGGAGAGAGATAAAGCAGTAATGTTGGTTTGATTTGCTCCAATATCATCCACCATGGTGTACCACTAATACCTGTGAGAGGCCATGAGTGGGTGACGTCCTGTGGTCACAAGGGTCACTTTTAGACCAATTAATCATATATCTTTCAGGTTTAAAAAGACAAAACAAAGGAAACGCATGGTGTCAGAGATGACATGCAAACTCCAATATACACAAGGGCTACCCACTGCAGCATTCAAGGACATAATTAAATATGCACACATGTAAGTCGTGTTGCCCATGCAACAAAATAACACAGTTCTGGTGTACTTATGCATTATTCGCCAGTAAACTTTCTTTTTTATTGCAGTATCCAAGTTAGAGAGGGAAACAAATGCTAAATCACAAATCATTGAAGAACACGCCTCTACAACTCCAGATCATTTCCACACTTCTGCTGAGACGTTTCGCCCTTCACTGTTTTTATAAGTGGTTGTCATATAATCCAAGGGTGTTTTCTGCAATACCACTGTAGTGCCCAAAAGGATCCTTCAATAGGCCGTCTATGTTATTTCAAAAACTTTAAAAGCCTGAAAAAGACATATTTACAAAGGACCTCTATTGTCCAGCTTGTATATCTACAGGCAGACAATGTAAAACATGGCCTTACAAGCTAATGGCTTAACCAGTTAGCTCAGAGAGTGAAAAGGTGAAGAGGTTAGCGGCAGCACTTGGGCTTCACAGCTAGAACAGGTTCGATCCCCACCTGGACGGTTTGCATGTTCTCCCGAAGCCTATACTGTAGTTTTCCGCCGGGTATTCCCGTTTCCCCTACCACTACAAACATGTACAATCGTCCAGAAAGCATGAGAGTGTGAGTGAGTGGTTGGTGGTGTAATGTATGAACATGCTTGTGAGCATGATGGATGAAATTAGCTCATGGCTTCAGTTCAAAGTGGCATGTTTAAAATCTTGAGTTTCATGAATGTTCATGAACACGTAATAATACACAAAATAATACTTACTGTACTTGCTCATTATGTATCATAATATTCCTTCATATTTCCTCAAAATAGTGTTCAAGTTAGAGACCAAGAAATGTTGGTATAAAAGAAAAGACATATCATAGCAATGTGTTTACTAGCAACCTGTGCCTCGAGTTTTGCATGTATCAACACATACAGTAAATGTACATATTTGGCACAAACTAAACACTGCGTGACATGTGAGCCCTCCCTGAAGTGTTTTGATTACAGCTTGGATCCACATATTTCACTCCCAACATCCCGCTCATTCATCTTCATTTGCATCTCCATGTTTATACCTCAAACTTCTGATGAAAGTTGCAAGGCTCTCATTTTAATTTCTATTTTAACACTTTGGCTGCATCCATGTGTCTTCTGCATTACTGTAATCATAATGTATTGAGACAGCCAGAATTATGTCAATTATAGGCCAGCACTAAAATTAGACATATAAAACCAGATGACAGGCGTGAGAACAGAGACACACAGGATATAGTTTCATGGTAAAATAAAAAATAATCAACCATCATCATGTTCCAAGTACTGCAGTTTCTGTCTTGTTTACCTCCAGCTTACTGTCATTATAAAGTTTACACATATGGGACACAATTCAAAGCTGGCATTCTCACGCACCTATTCATCTGTCCAGCTGTTTTGAAACATCAGCCTCTTGATTTAGCGACTGCTGATTCTCAAAGACTGTGTTGTGTTCGCGATAGTACTTGTGGGAGTTAAACACCCCTGCAGGAGAAGAGGTGCTGGGACCACAACAGTGATAGTGTTACCAATAATGGTACAATACAATACAACACAATACAATACAATGATACAATACAATACAATACAATACAATACAATACAATACAATACAATACAATACAATACAATACAATACAATGCAATACAATGATACAATACTATATAAACCATTACAGGCAGGTTTTATGGAACTGGGCACCGTGTGAAGTGCGGGAGAGTCATTCAGCTGCTTGTGCAGAGCAACACACTGACACAGCCCAGCATATGTGCTGCAGCTTTAATGACTAGGCCAAGGGTCTGTGTTGGGGTTGGGATCTGGGGGGACATTTTACACAACAAGATTATACAAATTATTATCATCAGAGCTATGAAATGATATCTCTCAGAGGTAAAAACACATTTTGGTATACCAAATGAAATTAAAAACACTGAAGAGTTTACTTTTTACAAAGTTTACTATATGTAAATTAGGTAGATTTCTCATGCACCACTGTATTTGAAGGCTAATTACTAGTTTAAATTTGGAGCCAGTAATAACTTAACACCATTTATTCTATACTTCAAGTACATTGACAGCATTGTAACATTCATTGCTGCAAAAGCATCATAGCAGTGCATAGGAGTCGACATGTAGCAAACGTTTTACAAGGCATGGCTTCTTTGATATCAGAGATGTAGGTGGCTCAGGTTTAACAGTGACAGCAGGTCTATGAGGTATGCTAAAACCTCAGAAGGTATTTGACAAGTTTCTGAGGGTCGTTATATGGAGAAGACACACTTCAGCCTGCGTCACACAGCAGCACTTCCTCCTGACCTTTACTCCACTGACGGCAGTCTCACACGCAGCTCCGGGCTCCTTACCGGCTCAAAGGGCACTGGGTCACCTGTACCTGTCCATCATTCCATACACTAATGCTGCTTCCTTCACCCACCACCTAAGGCAAGGTCACACCCGCCCCCAGACCCCAGCCTTCTTCTTCTGCATCTGCCCTCCCCTCACCTCCTGGATATCACAGAACTCACCTTGTTCCAGCCATCGCCTCCTTTCCACCAGAAGCCCTCAAACATCCCAGGTATCCTAGCAATTTCCGGTGCTGTGTTTATTTGGGGGGAGGTGGGCTAGGGGCAGAGGGGGCTTGAAAAGAGGAGCCTCACTCACAAACAGTTTGGGCTGCGTCTGAGAGTAAACATGCACTGGAGGTGTAGCCAGGCGAGCGGTAAGCAGCACTGAGACCGGAGTGTTCTGGTGCATGGGACACAGAGAGGGGCTCTGTTAGACCCCAACGGCCACAGGCTAATAAACACCCCACCCCTCACCTGTGCTGTCCACTGCACACTGCCCACTAGTGGGGAAAAGATGCCTGAGATAAAGCTAAAAAACCTTCCAATAACACAAAACAAAGTAATATGTACAGCTGTCGATTGCTGCCTCCTATAGACAACCCAAAATGTTCACTCCCCCATCACTGACAGAACCCACATAAATAATTTCCTGCTTTGTTGTAACACTTTTACAGGTTACTGGATCCATTGGATTATTCTGTTGATGCAGGTTTATTATAAAGGGGAGTTATCTCTCTGGCAGCAGGTGAAGAACATATTTGAGAGTTGGACGGACTGCCACAACCTGAAATGCATCACCAGAAATAATTTCTGGTGGTGCATGAAATGAGGGAATCAGCCTTCCAAGTCTTTAAGTCAATAAACAAGCTTTGGCATATTTTATTTCTAATTATATTGAATATCACCCAATATTGACATTGAGAGTGGAGACAGTTCTTTGCCTATCTCTGATTCCAGCTTTTGTGCTGAAGAACTCTCACTATGGTCCAAACCGCATTACAAAAAGTTCCAAAACAAATTGATATTGTTTTCTAATGCTTATCTAATGTCCACAAAGGCCTGAAAATATATAAATGTAACATATGCTTCATAAATTGAAATAAATAAAAATAAGACCTAAACATTAAACCAAGTAAATATTATATTAATAGGCCTTGTATATTTCGGTTTATACAGTATAACTTAAAAACAAAAAAACTATAACTATAACTTGTTTAATTGTGCTTGGTAATAACACATGAGACACACGCATGTGTCTGGACTCTAGCCACTGACATATTTTAAGGCTCTGTTGTCCTGCATTCACTCTCACAAACACACTCATTCAAACCTTCAGTACCCTGAAGGAAAGGTGAGTGAAGGTGTGCCTTGCCCATGGATACAACAAATCAAAACGGTCAACCTTTTAGTGGGCGAATGCTCTGCCACTAAGCCACTGCCACCTTGTTATCAACATCTGAGCAGATTATTGAGGAGTAGGCTCACAAACGTACATTATGGGGGACCAAAACTGCCAAAAATAATCAATCAATCAAATGAATAAATATATTGGCGAATAATTAATACAATATCACTGAAAATGCTGAACTAAAACCTTTTTTTTTTAAATCAACATCCAAATTTGGCTTAACATTTAAAAAAAAAATGCTGCTTAAATGCTGAAGTAAAAATATGTATAACAGTTATTAAACGTCTCTCTTTAGACGTATACGTAATAACTATTATATATACTACTGTATACTTTTACTTCAGCCTTTAGGCAGCAAAACAAAAAATGATAGGACTTTATTTGTTAATGTTAACCCAAAAATAGCTGTTAAGTATAATATTTTTATTTCAGCGTTGACAGCGATACTAATTATTCGCCAATATATTTCTTTTTTGATTTATTCGTTATTTTGGCACTTTTGTGTGTTCCCATTTTCACACGTCCACAGCTCGTTGCACTTCCTCCCGGCCCCTGAAGAGGGCGCTCCTCGTAGCGCTGTACAGTACACACTGACAGAAAGCTGCTCTGGCCCTTTTTCTTTCTGAGTACAGATCTCAGGCGGAAGTGCTGCAGTAGTCCGCGAGGCCGAGAGCAGCGGCAACTTTACAACAAGGTAAACACTTTCAAGCTTAACGCTACCGACTACATTACGGTAAAAAATCATTTGGAGCTTTAAACTCTGCTGTAAACCCGGCGTGTCACTAAATTACGCGAATGTGCGGCTGCGGGAGGAGGTGTTGCGCGGTGTGAGGGCAGGAAGAGGAGGACGTAGAGGGCAAAGCGAGACGTAACGTAGGTTAATGGAGGAGAGGAGACTGGGGGGCGACTCTGACCCAGTTGGCACACATTTGGAGAAGTTGTGACAGAGTATTGCATTTGATAAGCGACTGAATGCGGTACGATGTCGTGATTTGGCCGCGGCAGAGCCAATAAATGTGCTTTTCTCGCAATACAACATGGTGGCTTCTGCTCCTACCTTGACCTCATGTAACTTGTGGCGGTACAAACGGTTGACAAACGGTTCTGTGAAAGAGTAACTAAAACACCAGTAGAGCCTGTGATCTGAAGTCGGTGCAAACCACTGCCATCTGCAACATCAAGGCTGAAAAGAATGCCATGTACAATGTTTATGTTTACCTTTACCTGGAATATGATATCAAAGAATATGCAACTCCCCACAATCCACAATAGAGTTCGGTAAAGTCTACAGTTACCATGGAGATCGGCCATCTTTGCAGCTGTTGACATACATTTCCATTGACTAACATTAGCTAAAAACAGTTTATAAAAAACAGTGGAGAAAATAGCCGTGGAACAGCTCTGTTAGCTGCTGAGTTACTGCTGGTAAACACATCTAACTCACTGTGGTGTCCAAGTGTTTTAATGTGAACAATAACTCCAGTATTTTAACTTCTAAAATCTCCATTAGTTTACAATTGCTGCTAATAATGCCATAATGCTTAGCGGTATGACGTCACATTCCCGAACTGTATACCACAACTCTACTTGACATGTGCTTTTTCAGACCTATTGTTGCTTTCTAAGCTCTAATAGCCTTTGTACTGAACAGTCTGTACAGTTAACTAGTTTAGCCTTGTTTACACAAAAGTTCGCAGCCCTACAGGAAGCACCCGGCCTCCCTGCCAGTAAACATGCTCTTACATAAGTGACCCGCTCACTGACTGTACACTGAAGATTTTGTGTGGCCCCCTGCCTTGACTTTGGCTAGTGCACTAAATTATCTTCTTATGTGGCTGGTCTTCCCAAAATAGTATCTTGTTAACCCTTTTAACAGAACATTTGAAGCATTTGTTATTACCACGAAGGAGTGAATACTATGGAGTCATTTTGTTTCAGAGTAGCTTGTAAATGTTATGTTTCTTTGGTATAGGTTTCTATCAATTTTCTAATGTCTTTTTGTAGTAAAATCTCCCTCTTCCACTCACAGATGGCTCAGAGACTACTGTTCCGCAGAGTTTGGACGGTCGCTACAAGAGAACTCCGTCAGAGTCCAGCCCCCACAGCCGCTGTCGCTTCATCATCTTTCTGCACTTCATTTCAGCCCTCCTCAAACCGTGGCTCCTTCTTGACACCTTCTCGCACTCTACCTCCTTCCCTTCATCTCACCCCACACAGACTAGTGTCCTTCAATGTCCAGGACCATGACGACTTCACAGACAGAGTTATCAACAGCGAACTGCCCGTTTTAGTCGACTTTCATGCACAGTAAGTGTCATAGCAGGCTAGGAAGTTGGGAACAAGAATATTAAATGTAGAGCAAATTACACACACACACGATAGAATTGCTTGGTGAGTGGTCGATTAAAGACAATGTTTTATGAACAAATGAGCAATAAATGTTTTTCTGGGTTATAAAACCTACATTGTTATTGACTAGAAGAACTGCATTTATTTAAAACATTAAACCTTGCTTAGGGAACTGCTTTTCTCTGTACTGTATTGCACAATACCCGTCTCATGTAAATCAAATAACACTGTTTATAAAGCTAATCTTTTCTTGCCATTCTGTTTAGGTGGTGTGGTCCTTGTAAAATCCTTGGTCCAAGGTTGGAGAAAGCAATTGCGAAACAGGAAGGCAAGGTTACCATGGCTAAAGTTGACATCGATGACCACACAGACCTAGCTATCGAATATGGTGTAAGTAATTGTATCGTATGTGAAAGAGATAATATATTACATCAAATTCCCTTAAAAAATTCTTCATGTCTGTGTCCAGGTCTCTGCTGTCCCGACGGTAATCGCGATACGAGGAGGTGATGTTGTCGCCCAGTTTGTAGGAATCAAAGATGAGGACCAACTAGACTCCTTTGTCAGCACAGTCATTGGACAGTAAACCTGCAGCCTCCTCCAGGAGCAAAGTAATACGTTCTTTCACAGTTCGTGAATTCTGGGCCTACATAGTGTTTGTATTAGGATTTGTGTGTATGCATACATGTAGAAACATAAATGTGTATTTTAAAGGCACACTGCGTAACATTCTGGATGATACTGGCCATCTACGGTAGACACAGGAAATGCTATTTATGCTGTGGGTAATTAAAATGTGTCTGCCTTTAGTCAACATCTCCATGGCGATGAGCTGGAGACGCCCCGCTCCCAGTAAAGTTACAGTCAGGTCTTAGGAAAGGTGAGCCGTTTACATCGTTTGTTCATTTCTTTAGGTATTTTTTAACAATACAGATATATGTCATGAAATAAATGCTTGTATTTTATTGTATTTATTGGGTAAAATGTTACGTGGTGTGGCTTTAACAAATGTAAACTGGTAAAAGTCTAACAAAGCTCTCAAGCACAATCCTGCCTCATCACATGTTTTAATGTGTTTATTTGAATATCCAAGTCAAAACTCAAGACAGAACTCTTTGTTGGCATTGAGAGCTTTGTTTTTCTTTCCGATTTTGACAGCGTAATATTTTGCATTCATTTATCTCTTTTACACACAAATCTTAGTACAAAATACGCATATAATTTTGCCACGATAGCTGGCCCTTTTCAGCATTGTTATCTCTGCTGTTGTGTTTATTCCCCTACGGCACGGTCAACTTCCCGCCATTTTTAGCTTGTTCTGTTCGTAGAAATCGTTGCCGCAACTTTATTGACGACCTGTGAACACACACCCATCCCTTGACACACGGCTTCATCTGTTTAACAATGCGCCTTTTTGTCCAGTGACGGGTGTGTTACAGTTATACATCTTTATTGTTATTAAAACTGAGAGCTGCTGATGCCTGTGTGCTGTAATAGTCTATCTATGTCATGAGGGATATAGTTTTAGAAAGGTGAACTGACTATTGAATGACGCGTTACGTGTAGTACCTGTTTCTTACACACGGTGGTGGCGTTTTTCCATCATAGAGCCATTCTTTGACGTTTTATACACCAATATGCCTACTAATGTGAGAGTGTATGCTTGTATGTGTGTGCCTCTGTAAGGTGGGACTACAGTGTGAAAAGCTTATGTCAAAGAAGTTTAATTTAGTTTAATAATTCATTCTTTATGTACAAAACATTACCAAGTGAAGTAATAAAGTGTGGGGAAATAATTTGTTTCTGTATCTTGTATTTTTCATACAAAATGTTCACCTTTTACATCTGCAGAAATATTAATTTTAGATAAATATATATTATGTTGAGGGGAATGTGTTTATAACTTCTAAACACTGCTTCCATGCTTCAGACATTAAAAGTCACTACCCACTCATTACTCAGAAGTTGTTAAACGCCCACTAAACCACACTTTACTCTGTCATTTACTGCTCTTTTGTCATCTCTTTGGCTCGAATATCACCACCTCTTTGTCCCTGAAGCTCCAATCTCAGATCTTCAGCCAGAAATGCATGTCACAGCTGGCTATGCAGATACCTTTAAAGCCAAATGCATATAAATATATATAACTGGCAGGGTAAAGGGCACGGAAACCTTTCAAAATGACACCTGCGGGCACGCACCGAAAGACAGGATGTAAGTGTAAAAGAAAACTTGCTGAGAGCGACTGGGCAACGATATGATTCACACAATCAATGAGACACTAGACAAATAGGATTACATTTCAAACCATTCATTTTTGTACTTCAAATAAAGTAAATAAATAGAGGTTATGCAGGTGATGTCACAACATGGCCACAATAACAAAACGAGTGTCAATTCTCCACTGTCATTGTTTGTTTTGACACCGACTTTACTGGGTGCATTTAGGTGAGAATGAAAATGAAGTTCTCAAGCAGAGCTGCACTCCACTGCTCTGAACTGTTTTGTCACCAGTTTCTACCAGTAATAATAGCCGTTATTCTTCATGTGTCATTGCACTTGTGAGTTCAAATGGGGCTGACGTGTTAAAAGGCAGTTTAGTTCCTCCAGTTGTCGTCATTCTGTCTGTGATGTTCTCTTCTCTCTCATTCTGTGTGTAAAAGCATTCCCAGTCGTTTGCCTCCTTCACAACATGCCCTCACTCATCCCACTTCTGACGGAATAACAGTGAGCGCATCCCTTCTGCTTATCAGACATAACCTCACATGTCCCATCTGAGCTCCCGTAGGGCTGCGGTGAGTGCTCAGTAGCAATGTACATTATAGGGGGGAATTCCATTGGCATTACATAATCAGGTCAGGTGTGAGTGAAACAAAAGTGGGTCGAATGGGTAACTGGCACAGATGTCCCAGGGTTTGGGGATCAGAGGAATTCCTGCATAGTTCAGTGATGTCTGGGGCCTTGACGAAAGCACCTTTTTTTAATGCTCAGCTTTTGTGAAGTGCCAACTCAAGGGATGTTCTAGGACTCAGTTTGGACAATGGGTGCAGGCCATAAAAAAAAACAGCTTGTCCTTGGAAAAAAAAAATAGGTGCTATGAAACCAAAAGAATACGAAGGCATAATACAACTCTTTAAACAAGTGAATTTCTCCTTTGTGAGATCAATAAAGTCCTATCTTATCTCAACAATGAGCAGCATCAGCATACATTACAAATAAGTCCTCTTTATTGCGTAAGACTGCACTTAAGTAAATGATACAATACTGTATCATAATTTATTGGTGGTGAATCCCATGTCGAGAGCAGGGCCCAGGGGTCAAATGTGACCCTATAATCATCCACCCTCTATATTGGTTCAAATTATCAAATGATTATTCAACCAAATTATCATTATTGCAATATTACGTGACGCAATATATCGCAATGTTGCTGAGGTCTTCCACCTGACAGATTGTTACGTTATGAGATATGACAATGTTTTCTTATATTGTGCAGCCCTAATGCTATCGATGTGTTGCTATGGGTTCCCTCTCAAGCATCATACAAAAACATGGATATTATTAAGGAGATCTGGTGACTCTTATTTGAGCTGGTGTATGCCAGTGTGTACCAATGAGTCTAATTACTCAGGAACAATATAGCCTAGGGGCCATAGTTTCTAGGATAACCTTGACTAACCAGCTCTGACCTATTGAATTTAATTAAATGTATTTGATCAGGGACAATGCACAAAAGACATTAGTTAAAAAAGAACAGATGTCACATGCCAGGTTATAGCACCACTCATTGTCCCTGGGCAGATTCATAAAATGTATGCAGAAGCTGTATAGTTTATTCTTGACGTAACAAGAATAAGCATAAGAACTAACTAACTGCATTATTATTCACAGGAGCTCATAATAATGATATTGCCCCACAGCTCCATTTTTCTTTGTTTACAGGTTGTGTTCTGTGACATAATATTCTAAAGAGCCTAGGTTAAAATTAAAATAGAAATGGTGGCAGCTAAACTTTCCATGTTGGTAACTACATTAACTATCGGGCCTATGAACATGAAACAAAAAATGGCCCAAAGTTCAACATCTCTGTCAGCTCAAATGAACTGCGCTCAGCTCATATGAACTGACAATAAGCAATTGATTTTGGCATATTGAAAGCACATTCAGCCATAAGATTAATATAGTAGGTTCAACATTTGTGGATTTGTTCTGTTTTGACATTTCTTTTGAAAACTATGACTCTCCCATAGAGTTGTATTGAGCTGCCCTCCATCTGGGTTTATGACATCATCACATTCAAGAATGTGAACAACCTATCGGGACCAGTGCCTTAACAATACCCTTCCTGGGATTCTCTCATTAAAAACAACAACATTTAAAACAAACAGCTAAATCAATTTGAACAATTGACAAATTATGGAAAGCAATGAAAACTTTATAGGCCAGTTTCTATGCCTGGGGAATTGACCGCCCCACTCCCCTCCACACTGTGTCATCTAGCCTATTCACTGCTATTCTTTCACCCTCTCTGTCTGCCCAGAGCCCAGACGCAGCACAGAGGTGACTAAAAGCATGACGACAAGCTCAAAGGTTCAAGAGCGACATGAAACCCTACACCTCTTCCGCCAAAAACAACAGGCCACACCCCTCTTTCTGGCTCCGGCAGCTGCTCGCTCTTACCCAACCAGCCTCGTGTCCATATAAGGCAAAAAACACACTGGGGAAGCCAAGGCAGTGTGCGCTACAGGAGAAAGAGGCAGAGTTGAAGAATTCTTTCGCATCCAAAACTGGCACTTTTTTTTTTTTTTTTTTCATTCAAGTCTGACACAAGCAGTCTGGGAAATGTTTGTCAATGGGCCAAGTATTTTGATAAGGTGATTTTCTATAAGCATGTGGCGAAGTTTGAAACCAGAAAACTAACACGACCCTGTCATCAGATCTCGTTTTAAAACAATTTGATGTTGAATGGGTTCAAAGCTGAGCAGCAAATGCAGGCAAAAGGTTTAGATGTAAAAATGTAATGCTGTATTCAGGGAGTAGGCATACAGATAGGCTAATTGATAAAAAATAAATAATAAAAATAACCAATCCATGCAACCCTGAAGTGTCCTAGGATGCAGCATTTCTACACATTTGCCACACAACTTGTTATTTCCTTGTTTACTTGCTTTATTTGCCCAATTTAATTTTATTAGTTTAGTTCACCTCATGTTAGCAGGACTTGTTCAAACCTTTGACCCCACAGAAACCGCCTGTTTGAACATTAACGAACCAAATGATGCCCCACTTACAACTATTACTTGTCTCGCTCAATCAGCTATAAACTTTAATCAATAACAATCGACCATAAAGATCTTTTTGTTGACCAAGTGTTTACATGACAGCAAAGACTTACATATCCCCAAAGTATTCATCCACTCATTTTTTGTGTCCCTAATAAGCGTAATGTGATTTTTCGTGACCTCTCACTGAAATGGGTGCATTAGTGGGAGATAGAAAACAAATGAATAGGCACCAGTCTGGCACCACCTTGGGGTATTCTATTTACTGTAAATACAACATCTCTGTTTACATTTCAAACATGCTCCACCCTTCACAACTTCATCATATAACCACTGTGGCATATCAGCTTAAACATTAGTGATTGTGTAATGTCTGACCCAAAGTGGACATCTTCAGAAGGGGAAAAGCATTGTGTCCACATTCCAGACCTTTGTGAGTCAACATGCTCTTATCAGCTCTTCCTGTGTCCCGACCACTGACGAAGACAAAGGGAGGCGGATCTGAGAGAGAGAAACACGTCCACGCCATAAGACTAATGTACAGTATGAAAATTGTGTCCTAAAGTCATCATAATCATGTTTTAGTGATCATACAAAACAAATATGTTATTAGTGTCAGATTACAGTCCCTAATTGAACATTTCACTGCAGAGGAAAGGAAACAGGAGGGCTTTTAATTTCTGTGTTATATCAAAGTGTCTGAGTGAGGGACCATGTACACAATGAAAAAGATAAAAGTCGATCTATGCTAAGTATAGTTTTCTGCAGGACCCTTTTGTCACCCCTAAGACTTGTACTCACCTCAAACATCAAAAACAAGATATCTAAGAACAACAGCACTATTTGACCACGAGTGTATACACAGCATATGAACACTTCCACACTTCCAACCACTTTAACAACTTAGCTTTTACTCCTTTTGGATGTGAGTAATCATGGCATGTGAAACACACGCTTGTTGTGCAATTTCTTGTGGCTGCTGGGTTTGGAAGTAACTGGGGTTGATTTGGAAAACAAAGATTAGCAGGAAAGGCACCGTGTTTACAATAGGATTCCGTCCAAAGATCTGTCAGGTTTAAAATACAGACTCGTAGGCCAGCAGACACTATTGAGCAACAGTTACAACATGACGACCGGGCCTATGGGTAAATTAATGCCTACGCGCTTGAATTTAGTAATTACATGGCAAAAAGCTGGTCGGGGAGCTCTCTTGGCATCCTTTAAACGTGCTGTCACTGAATGGGTCCCTTTCACTTCAGCTGCATGATATAATGGCCTTTACACACCCTAAACTGCAGACACACCCTGCTGCTATTACGACAGGAGAGAGAGTGGGTCATAGAGAAAATAAGAGCGGGAGGAGGAGGGTCAGAGGTGTCCATATTTGGTCATTCATGGCTTCTTTTAATCCAGCATTTGTTTTTGTGCTCCGTTGTTTGTTTTCTATCTAGTGCCTCACAAGACAGCCAATAAAAACACTGTGAACTTAGCTTTGGCTTAAGCCTTCGCGTGTGTATGTATGATCAGATATGAACCGTGGCCTATATTTAATTAAGATAGGAAACACAAGATTCTATGCATCAAAATAACAGTCAGCATTTTTGAAGATTAAACATAGTAAAATATGTGAAGTAGAACAAATATAATCCAATCTCAGCATAGCAGGTAAAGTAAATGAGCTGGATGCTAACTCAGGCTTAGCACCTTTGAGATGGCATTTGAAGATCACATGAATGTTAACGATTTGTTAATGACCCACTAACTGTCCATTACTACATAATTAATGGAATAAAATAGCAATTTGAATGATTGTTTATTATATTTTCTTTCACAAACAATGAAATATCTTGTCTCTCCAATGGGGTCTTCTTTTAAAACTTGCTAATCCAGTAGTTAAGACATCTCTTATGATAACTTTGAGCTGTCAGCAAATAAATACAGGTTCCTGGAGATGCTATGAGGGATTTGCAAGATGCAGGAAAGGCATTTTTAACATCTGCACATACGCAAATGTATCTACGACTGTTTTTTTGTGCATCCAAGTGAGCATAAACATTGACAACAGCTACTTTTTCTTTTACGTCTTCACATTTGTCACTTCTGGGGCTATGTTTCCTTACCTTGACATGCTGCTTTGACCTTGCACCTCTGTTCTTTGCCGAAAATTTCACGTATTTCCCATCCAGCGAACAGGGACGGGAGATTTATTGATTTTTCCAACCGGTGTTGTCCTTTTACATACATGTGAGGCCCAGCTGTTGAACCTATAGGAAAACACAGGGCTGCATTCCTCTCATAGTGACACATGGTGAGCATAAATCACACATTGTACCAAAATTTGCTTTTCTGAGGTTAGTCACTGGATGCCGCTCATTCCACCAGGGCATAATATAATATACGTTGTTGTAAACAGCTCAGATCTGCTGAATGGAGTGGCTGCCATTGTGAGTCATTAGTCTACACTTGCAACAATGGCATCCAGTTGTTTACCGATTAGTGCTAGTACTCCACTATTGGTTTAGAGCCAGAATTGTTTTACTACAAAACTTTATTTCAAACTTACTGGAGTTGAGTATAATACAAATAATTACAGTGTGTAGCGTTCATGCTGCCTCTGCCACAAATGATACTGTTGTGCTGCTGTTTTCATTACTATTATTAACTTACTTTAACCTTGGAGTTCTCTACTGAAGTCAAAATACTTATACTCCAGTTGGGAAAAACATTTACAATAGTGCACAATGTAAAAAGTATTGGGTTACTTTCCATTGCTGATTAGATCAACACATTTCTCACTTGCTAGAGGCTGACAATTTGAATAATATTTTGGTTCCATTTGCTAATATCTCTCATGATGTTCTTTGGCCCGGTGCCCTCTGCAGCATTCAGCCAATCCCATGAAAAACAGGTTGTACTGTTCCACAAACGCTTTGACAGTCGCACATCACAACATCGAGCTTCCCCTATTCTCATTTGTTCAATCTGATTTAAAAGTGTTTATAATACTTTGCTATTATTTTCCGTATCGCTAAGAATGTGCTTCACCGTTATCGCCAGAAGCTTCTCTGCAACAGGTCTGGCCAAAAACAATTAATCTCTTTATCTCCCTTCACTATTTTTACAAGTCAGATACTTTCCCTGAGCTAAAGTCAACACATGTCAGGACTGATGCGAGTTGTGAGCAGGTGAATACGCTTTCCCACCTGCGGCAGTTCCCAGGATGTGCAGTGCGGGGCAGGCCCAGTCATGAATCCAGATTCACCTGTTCGGATAATGGGAACCTGCAAAGCATATATCATACAACAATGATAGAAGAGGAGATATATTCAAATTGTGGCCTCCAAGAGAAGGTAAACATGAATCAAGTGTTTGTAGACCTAGAACAATGGGACGTGTATGGTTAAGTCTATTTCGATGCAATCAAATTTAGCAAAAAATAATCAAGACAAAACAAAACACCAAAACCTTAACCTTAGAGCAGTAGTTCATTAACTCCCACCAAATCAAATAAAATCACACAAGCCACTGACAAATAGCCTATACAAACACAAGTTAGTTCAACACGATACAGTCTATTTACCTTTGTAGGTAATAGTAGTTTATGCTTGACAGGAGTCAGGCATTTTAGTAACCTCAGCTAATGGGGGCTGTTGACACATTGGGAAGACCCTGTGTGATGCAGCGGGAGAGGGACTGCTGGACTACTTATATGGTCATAAAAATCCTTAGTATGCACATACCTCACTCATTATACACAACCTTAGCTGTTCCCCCATGCCCTCCCTCCACCTCTTTCAAGTTCACTCTCAGCCCTGCCCACTGGCCGTCATCCCCCGCCTGCCCTGCGGCCTGATTGGGTCAAAGTGTGCAGATTATTAACCTGGCTTTGTGATTGGTCATCAGTCATATTGAAGCGGACCGGAACCCGCCCTGCTCTGGACCGCACCCGGCTCGAGGTGGCGGCCCGCACTGACTAAAATTACGCGAACCAGTCAGCAGCCGAAGGAAGAGGGAGGGCAGAAGGAAGAGGGGCAGAGAAAAAAAAGTGAGTGAAGCGGAGAAAGACACGGAGGAAGCTTGCACTGTAGTTTAGCCTCAACTCCACAGAGCTGCTGTCGACCAGAGGAGACGCTGAAAGAGCCGCCCGACTGTCGATCACCACCCCCTGACGGCGTCCTGCACACGCGTAGCAGGTAATCTTCTCATCTTCGCCAATATCGCTGCCATGCTTCTCCTCGTTAGCCTCCATGTCCCATTCAAACTCCCGGCGCTCAGCCCAGCAAGTGCACTGTACCACGAAAGCCCCGCTGCTAGCTCATGCTGCAACTTCAGCAGCAGCCTGCTAAGTGGGGCGAGGGCTTTCAGAGACCTCTCTTTCCATTTTAACACCATTTTACACTCTTAAACCACACTTGTGGTGTTTGTGAAGACGTAAAACAGCGCCACGAGTCTAACGAGTACATACTTTGAAGCAGTGCGTTGGTGGCAGCTGGTCAGGAGCTAAAAGCCGTAACGGAGCCAGGAAGTGATTCGCTTGAATGAGTTGCAGAAAAAGGCCTAGATGAGTCTGATCGGGATGGGGACAGCGGAAACTCGCATTTAGCTCTACCGACTGTTCGACAAGGAGGCCAGCCAAGAGTGGAGGTGTATTATTAGAGTGTGGTCAAACTTTTCGGGGTGTAGTTGTTGGAGCAGACGCTGTGTGTGGCCGCAGAGGACGTCTGTCTGGCGGCGTGACGTCACATGCTTACCGGTAAACTGAAAAAGGCGCCCGTGCGCTCCCGTAGCGATCTGAACTCTGAGCCATGGATCAATTTAGCTCTGAGCTCACTCAGACCAAACCGAGGTGCGCAGGATACCGGGTCATTAAACTGTAGCACCGCTCTGTGTGTGGCGAAGATATGATGCCTATAGGAATGGCCCTACTATTTTGTTTGTCCCAAGTAATAGCTCTGCAGGTAGAAGTGTCAGCCATAGCCTTTCTTTTTTTCCATTTTGACATGTTAAGTTCTTTCATGAAAAGCATGTTTCGTTTCCATCCATTAATCCATGTTGTGAAGCTCAATGCCAAAACACGTGCCCCCACCTGTTGATGTCATGAGGTGGTGTTTCTGTTTAAGACTGTTTCAAGACTGTTTCAAGAAGCAATGCCAATATTAGGCTATGTCTTGCTATTATGACACATTTCTCTTCTTTTTTTCCTCTTGTACTGTTCCACTCTTGCCTGTACCAGCAGAGGTGTTTTATGCGCAGAGAATAATGTTGCATCTGTTTTCCCAGATATATTCTAAGTTGTAAAATGCAAAATACCAAAGCTAAGGCGTTTTTCAACAGATTTTTAAAACACCGTTATAGTTTCCTTTACTTTTCGTTTCCCCATCAGAGTTCCTATGTGAATGTCGGTGCTTTGTCAGTGCAGTTTGTGTTTGCTTTGCTGCATGGCACATCATTGTGTTTGGTTTGCACTAGGGGAAGCAAACAGTCTCTGGTATGTTCGCACACCCTTCTGGTCCGACTCTGTCTCAGCTGTCTCTTGCAACTTTTTAAGCGGCACAAATCTGGCATCTGTCCAGCTAAACCTGCTTCTTCTTGAACAAGGTGTTGGTGGTTTTAAAAGCTCTTCACTGGAAGTAATGGGGAAACACTTTTATTTGCTGCCAAGAAGAAATGAATTCCCACCATACAGCCTTAATCAGACCCATGATGAATTGGATTTGCAGTAGCCGAATTATGTAAATCTTTTAATGGGTGTGTTCTTGATGTTTGATACACTGCCTGAGTAAGCAAGACACATGTGGTACATTGTAGAACTGCACAATTGACCAACTGCTAACTCTAGAGTCAAGACTTCAACAGGATTTTCTGAAATATATTGTATTTTTCTTGTAGTCTAGCTAGTAGTCGGTGTTCTCTCAAATGTTAATGTTCCAGGACCTAAAGTCTAATTGCTTTACTTGTCAGAAAAATCGCAATTAAGCTATTTCCAAAGTTGGGCAGCCCTAGCACATTGTTTGTCATATTGCGTAATGTCATCCTTTTGAACCCACTGCTTCTTTCGGTTGCCAGTTTAACATTGGAGCCCCCTGCAGAGATCATTCCCTCATTTGTGTGTCAGCGACGTACACTCGAAAAGCCCTGTGGGAGCTTATGTTCAAAAATTCAATGCAGCCCTCGTCATAAAGCATGACCCAGGAGGTGATGTGAGAGGCCGTTCAATCTCCTGTCCTGGGTTACGGTCCACGAGAAAGTGCCTGTGGATGTTTAGCTTTCATTGTCCTGACTTGGGGAGATTACAGGAGGCCTCTCGCTGAAGTTTGGAAGTGCACTAACAGGGAAAGGACAGCGTGACAGTGCCTGTGAACTATAACTGCTTATTAGTCTTGTTTTATAAGCCTCACTTATTAATGTTTAGGGGGGCAATGTTATGTTACTGTTAATTTACGGTTATTGAGGCCATCATGCACTGTGCAAACTTGTAGAGCCAGATGTGTTTGCGAAAAGTGAATGCAACTAGTTTTTAGAAGATTAAAGCCTCCATTCAGTTATTTATGTCCCATTTTGCTTATTTTGGCTACATTTGAACAATGTCTATTTGAGTTTTGGAATTAAAGTTTAGTTTTTCTGTCTTCCGTCTAAAAATGCCTCTGCCACGGTGTGTTCCGATAACCAGAAACAGCTGACATTTGTGTTGCCTAAAAGCACTTTCCATTCCACTCTTTTGCAGAAGTTTTTTGTGAATTCAACAGTTTCCAATCTCTAAATGTTTTCTAAGTGTATCATATTCTTTATCACTCCAGTAAACAAGCAGCTTTTATAAGCCACATCACTCTTGCTTGCAACTCCAGAAGGAAATGCATAATTTGTCCGCATTTCCTTGGATATAAAGCTCCTCCTGGTAAGGCTAATGGATTTATTGCTTGTAATATTAACCACACAGAGATGACATGAGGCTGTTTTTATGTCGTGTTTCCACGTGTTCTCTTGCAGAACGTCTCGGGTATCAATCTTAGGTTTCTGACTTGGCCTGGTCAGCTGAGATTCATTCATGTGGCAAAACATTCCAGTCACTCAGAGGGGGATTGTTTGGATGCTCCATTAACCAAAGAGCAGCGGGTCAGGCCTCAGTGCAGCCATAGCCCCAGCTTGCTTTTTATTCTTATACCGCGTACTTATGCAGAGTGCAAAGAACAAGTGATGATCAATCACAATGGTAGATAATCCTTTCCTTGGATCACACGGTGACGCTTTTGAAAGAGACGCCATTACCTTTTCTTATCTGGCCTGACCTGAGAAAGCCTAATTACTTCACTGCAAGTTGAGCTTTAGTCGCATGTTGTGGTTCTCCATTTCCTTTAAGGGCTCCTCAAACATTTCCTTGTCTTCACTTTACTTGTTGCAACCTTTTCCTCTGCACATAATACCCCGCCAGCACTGCATCCTCCCCCCCCACCCCCCTCCCAGTGTGCACCTGTAGGTTCTCTGTACAAGCAGACAATAGCAGGAAATGGCTGTGCGCCGACTGGGATTCCAAACACTGAGGTCCACTCCCGAAAGATGCACTCCTTTGACCTTAAGTCTCGGGGCTCTTGTTTGTAGTTCAGGAGAGGTAGATATTTGCTGTGGAAGATGAGGTAATGGTAGTTTTTAGATAAGTCCTGACCTCTGAGGAATGCAGGTTTAATGATTTTCCAAAGTTGGATTAATGAAATGGTTTCACACAGGACTTTGTGTGTTTTCTCCCGCGCTGTGGTACGGCACCGCACTTGTACTTGACGTATATTAAAGATAAAGCCGTCATCGGGATATCGCGAAAAGGGTGTGTCTCGAAAATTATTTTTGGCACTGGGCTCTGATTCTGCACTACTAGGAAGGTCTATTTATACTAGTGGACTGCAGAATTACTGGTTAGTATTTGCTTGGAAAGTTTCATACATCAATACATTTTCCGTCCACACAGGCCTTAGGAGTGCCGTAGAGTTCAGTTCTTCCTTTAAGATCAGACGTTCTTTAATGCCAAGCTTTAAGTATGCAAAAGCGTGTATAGTTGGGTGTGTGAAGTGTGCACCTGGCGACTGAAGCTACAGCTAGTTAATACTTGAGAGATTACGCAACACGTTTCCCATCCACAGACTTTGACAGTTTGAACCCACTTTGCGTTCAGTGAACTTTGCTTCATGTCATCTGTCTGGATCCTCATTTTAAATCCGTTATCAATCGCAAAGCTACTGCAGACCAGATGCTCAGGTTATCCCACGCGTACACACACACCTCTGTGGCCCCCATTGTTTAGCTCCGGACCTGTCGCTCTAAAGGCGTGCCCCAATAGCGATAAGGAGCCAAGGAGACATAAAATAATCCAGTAAGAATAACGTAGCGCCTTGGCAGTAATAAATAATACAATAGAAGTACAAGTGGTTTGTTGTAAATGATGGCGTTCGTCTGTCAGCGCACATTCCACAGTATTTCATTGTAAAGAGTTATTGCCTCTGAGCACCAAATCTACTCCCCTCTGCATTCTTTGTCTGTTTATTAGGCTTACATAATCACACGGCCATTTAATCCATTGGTCAATAATGTCACTGCGATTCTGGGCCATGGAAAGCCCTGGCAGTGGTGCATTTATTAAGATCGTACAGTTTAGTATCATTTACTTTTTATGCTCCATGTTGGAATCTGGTCTTTGCCCCTTCGATGATCTTATCAGGTCATCGCCGCCTTTTGGATCATCTTCGTTTCCTGGTTGGCAAAAGAGGTAATGCACCAAAGAGCTCTGTGGTAAATGTGCGGTCACTTCCCAAATCCCATTTTTCTAGTGAAGTACAATGTTTTTCTCGTACCTTGCTTTTGCTTTCCGATTCTGCAAAGAGAGTAGTATTTTCTAGCTGATTGAATACATCAGAACCCAGTACATGGAACTAGAACTATTTTGGGCATCAGTTTGTCCTGTTGAACTCCGGCTTTCTTGTCTTCCCAGGTCATGCTGTTGTGAAATGAGATATGTGGGTTTATTTCGTAGTGACATTTTATAAGTTGCATACCTCAAACATTGTGCCCTCACCACCTGAATAGACCCCATTGTTTGAGGAAGGCCCTTGCCCTGTGTTAAAGTCTTTATTAGCCCCTGGCAGAGAGGCCTGCAGTCGCTAAAGGCAGATGGTATTGGCTGGCTCACATTTTAAAGTGAAACAAGATCCAGGTTTGGTCAGGAATGTGAAGTAATGTGGAAAGTGATGTAGATCTGTCATGCAGTGTGGTTATTTTCCAGCCAGACTTTAATTTACTTCCCAGTGGTCCAAGCCGCACAGCATGTGCCCACAAAAGCGCCACCGTCCTCCTTCCTCCAAATCTTGCGCACAACAAGGTCCACAAATGGCAAAATACTTTACCCACTTGGTCATTTCCTCTCCGTTCCCGTCTCTCCCTTGAACCACCCCTCCAGAGACGAGAGGCGGCCATGTTAGACCTGTACATTTTTTGGTCTAAGGCAGCTTGTCCGATTAGGTTTGTCATCAATTATTGCTGAAACACAATTGTTGAAAAGGCAGTTTTAGGCAACACTGCATATACAACACACGCAGTCTCCTTTTAATGATTTGTATTAGTTTAGCAGCACATATCTTTTCATATCGCCTAAGATTGACTTTTAAATGTTTTTTTTAAAAAGAATAAAGCTCAAGATTTGGTCAAGCGCATCTCAAACACATTTGAAGAGGACATCTGAGGCTACGATGCTTCCAAAGTATGTGGGATGTGATGGGAGGCAGTTGGGAGAACGACTTACTGCTGTTGACTTTACTGTTGCTCTATTAATATTTCTGTCGACGGAGCCGTCAATGTGCTGCAGCTGGAGTTTCTCTGCTCCAGCGCGAAGGCCTCACTGCATATAAATGGACACATCCTCTATACAGTAACACACTGGGAGAGCGCTGAGGTGGAATGGAATGATGGGATGGCCCTGGTTTGTTAAAAGGCTGAGGATGGCCCGCTTTCAGCACCCTTCTCCTCCACCTCCGTCGCACAGGGCTGCGGATGCACTTCCTCTGTGCTCTCGGCTCACTTCTGCCCTGTTTGTTTCACGGTTCCTCTTTCATATAGGTCACTATGGCACACTGCTTGTGCTGGGACACCTGCTGCAGACACTTATCAATCTTATTCATTAGTCATTTTGAGGCTTTTGATTTTGTGTCTAACATGGCACTACTTTCTTTTTTTCTGAGTAGGTCTAGCTAATCCAAATGCAAATGGGTCACTCTAGTCTAGGTCTACATGTGTTTTCACAGCTGTGCAGTGTGTCAAAGTGACAAGAGAAAAAGTCTTGACAGAATTATGTTGGTTTTGGATGTGAGCAGGAGCTACCAGCCTGATCTGAAAGTCTGTTCAGTAAATGCCCAGGCTGGTTCAGCAGCAGGGACGCTGAAGTCCTTGTAATGTGGAGCAGAGCGCAGTAAAATTAGTCTTTTTTTCCTATGGAGAATTGAGAAGTTAAGTGTGTCACCAATGAAAGGCACCAACTGCTTCCTATGATAGACAGAAATGAGTAACTGTAGCGTGGACACTTGTTACTGCAGTATGAGGCAAGGACCACTTTATGGTTCTGGCTAATCCTTGGCTTTACAGCTAGGATGACTCAGATAGGAACTACTTCCTTGATAGATATTTCAAGGAAGTAGATAATAAGACTGGCATTTTTTCTAGAAAGTGAGGTTACAATTTCCTCTTAAAACAGTACTAAGTAACTCATGCCCCTAGAGGCCAAAAGCGCCACTGCAGGTGTCGTAGTATGTTAAGCTTTTTTACTCATCAATTGAGTAAATGCTGACAAAGAGAAAAGGATCGAGAGAGGTATATTGTACATCCAATTACACAATGGACATCATTTTTTTTCACTCAAACTTGGCTGTTCTGCTTAAGTGGCGCTAGTCCGCAGTTAGCTTTGCCTGTTAGCTTCTTCTTCATTATTCCATTACGGTGTATTGGTGATTCACTTAGTGGCAGCAAAGTTACTATTGTGGTTTTCTGGCCAGGGGTCAGATGAACGACCCCCCCCCCAATCATCCCTTTATCACTTGTATTACCCCCAGAAAGGATTTATTAAGGTAAATAAGTTACTTAGTACTGCTTTAAATATCCTGAAAAAGTGTTTTAACATTTTGTTTTTACCTTTAAAATAATGTTTGTGGCATTTTGAAGAAAATGATGGTTGGTTGGTTGGTTGGTTGGTTAAGACGGTAAGAAATAAATATGGACAAACTGCAAACCTAAATAAGTGCTTCTTTAACCCTCCATGTGGCCATTGAGCCAAAGTGCTGGAGCCAATGTACTGGCCAAGGGAATTTCTGAGCATGGGAACAGTGCAGAAGCATCAGAGGCTTAAACATCAGATCTAAAAGCCGAGGGTGTGCTCCGTGTCCAAGTGTGAGCTGACGCTGATTTCCCTTGAGCGATGAATCCGAGGATGGGCTGCAGGAGCCCTGATGCGATGGGACACAAAGCTGGAGAACAGGTCAGAGAGGGGAGGCCTGGTCGATCCAGGAACCGAATGTGTGGAATTCCTCTGCTGCTGTCTCCCTGATAAAGAGAGAGTATGGTAGGAATGTGACCCTGAGAGCACTTGGATAAACACAAGGCCAGGGGAGAGAAGGGAGGCAGGGACACGGCGAGACGTACGGCGTGACTAATTTGACCCACGTTCGGTTGTGGGACGGGGTCGGCGTGCACCAGGGATGTGTTTAAGGGCCATGATGGACGTGGGCTCTCGTGCACACAGAGGGAGAGCTGGTGTACGCTGGAGCCAGGCTGGGGTCATGAGAAGAACGACATTCACAGCGCTGGTTTCTCACAGATCAGGGTTAATGTGCCGGAACGGACACAACTTTGTCAAAGAAGGCAACTTACTTGGCGCTTAAGCGGCTGTAACTATTGATAAATACACAAATGCTGTTGTTTTTGTGGATGCATCATTACTGTTCAGTTTTATGAGGTCTAGGAAAGGGCCAAAGTTGATGTGAAGAATATGCTCTTGTGGCTCCTGAATGTCTAATGTCAGCCAAATACTGTCCCATAGGGATTGTTTATAAAAGCTTGTCTTGAGCAGTTTGGTCAATGGCCCATTGCTAAATTTACCATAATTGTAGTAGTTTGTCTTGTCAAGTGAGAGGTTCAAGATGAGTAAAAAATGCTTTAAAGCCAGATTATATTTAAGCCTAGAAGTATATTGGCCTTTTGTTTTGATTTACTGATATTGTATTTAATTGAACATTTTGTGAGAAGTTGATTTTTTTGGGGTTCATCTTTGACAAAAATCCAGTAAGTTGAACACGTTTAGCCTACTTTACAGTCCATACATTAGTCTTCAGAATGATGTCTGACCATGTTGCCCACGGTCCATGTTTCAACGCACTTTCGCAGCCGGTTGTAATTTTCCTAATGTTTGCATATGAGAAACCCGACATGTATAAATACAGTAAAAGCAGTCTGTGTCGTGCTGCTGTATTCCCTGGAGGGGATGAAGCCCAGAGGCCAGTGACCTGCGCTGTGGAGGGAAACGGTGTCATGCTCCAGCTGTGATGGAATGATAATTGCGATGTGAAGTCTGGGCTGCAGAAGGCTCTCAATGTTCAGCTAATTGACTCTCGGGGCCGTTTGACACTCCAGCTTCATATGCCTCATTACTGGTTCGACTGGTCCAGTCACTTTATGTGGGTTAAACATTAGCACTCCCTTTTGCAGCGTATAATTTATGAGCATTCAAAAGCGCCATGTGGAGCGTGTTTAATCATGTGGTGTTGTGATCTGGTTTGCTGCAGTTCTTCTGCCGGTGTCCAAGTACTATATTACAAAACATTTACAACAAAACCAAGACAATGGTAATTTGCTCAATGTTTAGTTTAGTGACTGTTTCAAGCCCTGCCCTTGACATTTACTTAAAAACTTCTGGAGTGATGGGACTCTGGTTATTAACATAACGTCTTAATGTCATCTTTGTCTATTTTGTATATTTTAAATATTTGAAGGGGAGATCCTCCAACAAAAGGGACTTTTATGTCAGAAGTCAGGTGAAACTTGTTTATTGATAAGGTCGAGTCACGCAGCCAGTCGCTCTTTATCAAGGCCGGCATCATAGATGGAGACCAGGAGAAGTAACAGTGCTTTAAGCACTGACCCACTCCGACGGGAGCTCGTCGTCCATTAGAGTTGACTCTTGCATTCCTTGGAGTGCACACAGCGATGGACTGATATCAAATGTCATGTCTTTGTTTTTATCAGAAGTTGAATCAGCCTGGTGGGTTTGTGGACTTTTAAAGCCAGTTGTTTTGTGATGGATAATGAACCAATCCGATGATTATTTGTTCATTATCTATTCGAACCAATCATGTTTTATTCTATAATCAATCAATTTGATTGGCTAACTACATTACAAAAGGTTAAATAGCTGAGACAGTGAGTGCCTTCTGTTGTTTGTGCACTGAATGTGCACTTGTTTGCATTCCTTCTAGTTAATATTATTAAAACTTTCTCAATTTTTCCCTATTTATTTACATCTCCAAGTTGCTTCTTCATCACTCTGTAGCTGCTTGATTCCTTTAGCTGGATGGTTCTTAAATTATTTGTATTGTTTTGTTTGATATACTGTAATATGTTTTTGGTTCTTTGCAGCCACCATGTCAGACGCTGACAAGTTCCTGTACGTGGACCGTAACCTGGTCAACAACCCCCTGGCACAGGCCGACTGGGCCTCTAAGAAACTTGTATGGGTGCCATCAGAGCGTTTGGGCTTCGAGCCTGGCTCTGTGAAGGAGGAGCGCGGAGATGAGTGTGTGGTGGAACTGATGGACTCTGGGAAGAAGGTGCGGGTGAACAAAGATGACATCCAGAAGATGAACCCGCCCAAGTTCAGCAAAGTGGAGGACATGGCTGAGCTGACCTGTCTGAACGAAGCCTCTGTACTGCACAACCTGAAGGAGCGATACTACTCTGGACTCATCTACGTGAGTACACTCTGACCTAACATTAGGAACAGATGGAGGTTGTGTAGATTACTCGCCATCATGACAGCAGCACAGCAACAGAAGCCAAATGAGTGTCATCTTTGAGACGTTAGTATTTGTACTGACACTCAGTCCAGAATGTTGAGGGTTCAGTTTTTGAATGAAAAGGGCACATTCACATCCCTTCAGTGCTGAAATAGGGATTTAGGGCTACAAATTACGATACTGAACCAATACCAACGCAACTTTCACCAATTAAATCTAAGTGAATATGGGCATGATGTAATTTTGAAGCTTAGAAACTTGAGAATTCAATCTGAGTTCATTTTAACCTTCACAAATGTATTTTCGATCACCGTGCAAAATGCCATAGCTAGCAACAGCATGCTAAAGCTAGCTGCAGCAAGCTAATGCTAACGGCTACTAATCAAGGCTGGGTCAGAAACTGATTGGATCACCTAAAGTGGCCGAATAAAATAATGACGTGATAGTGTTTTAGTTAATATGTGAACGGCTAGTTAGGTTACATTAATATGAATAACTCGCATAAACCCATCTGATCATTACAACTTGTGCATAACAAATATGTTGGATCCGTTTATTCCTTTAGAAAGTCTCTCAATATCGGATATTGGCAGATATTCAAACCCCCAGTATTGGAAGCAAAAAAGCTGGATCAGTGCATCTCTAATAGTAATTTGAACGGCAGACGCAACTCGGGCCAAATTAAGTGGTTTTGAATCACCTTTAGTTGTAAACTATTATCCAGTCCAGAGTGATGTTTTTAATCATCTATCCTCCATATGCAGTTGAGCGCGGCTCACATCAGAGTTCATGTGGGATCTTTGGTGTGGCCTAAAAGTGCTTCCCATGCTTTGTCCCACTGGCTTATAGAAAAGATCTGTCATGGCCGTGCTCCAGAATTGCTGTCCCTGCCCATCCTCCTGATGATCCAGTTAAGCTCCATTGTTTATGGCTGCTCATTATGTCCTTATTTCCACCACGGAGATGAGTACAAGCTGTTGCCATTGACACACAGTTTTAGTCCAGTTTTCATAGCCTTGTTTGCTCTCATATTACTATTGCTTTCTCTGCCCATGTTTGGATTTTTCTTGTAAACAGGAAGCCCAGCACAGGGACATTGTTACTAAAGAGTGGGAGATGTTAAACAAAAGTAGTGAACTTTGTTCCAGCTTTGGCTCAAAACAGTTGAGGAATGTAAATGTGTTTTAATCTGCACCCTGGAATGGCTTTTCATGTCCATATCATATCTGATGACTCCACTCTCCCTCTGTAGGCTTGGCTGTGGGGCTGTGGGCCAACCATGTCCCACCAGAGCACGTCTTTTCATGACTAGATACTCAACAGATGCTCATTGTGTCAATTTATTGCAGTTGCAGCATCATCAATTGCACAATCTGTGAAAGAACGTGTGTTTGGCAATTCCTGCCTCTCCTAATGGACAAACAGTTTAGCTTTTTAACAGGAATTGCTGTTGCTTGACTTCTGATCTAACCCAGGCCCATCCTAGATCTACTGTACACTGTTACAATTGTTCACTATTGAATTGTGATGGCCATATCCCCTTAACTGGACAATCCTTTCGTAATGACTCCTTACTGATAAAGACACATAAGACGCGTGAGACATGGTTTTTGCTAAAACATAGTCAACTCAATTATATATAATTTAGAAAATTCACCCAGCGTTCTTTTAGTTTGACCATTTCTGTGATGTTTATAGTTACACTAACAGGAAGTGACATAGATGGAGGCGAACAATTTTGAACTCTTGCTGTGTAATCATGTTCTGTCAATGAGAAATGAGTCAAACTGATATGGGACTTTACCTTTTTATCTGTGTCACTTCCTGTCATTCGCTTGAACTTAGCTTTTTCTCCAAACATTTCTTCAATCATTTGCTTCTTCGCTGAAATAAAATGATAATTAGTACTTACAACAGATGTTACCCGTCTAAATGAGTCATATTTTCAAAGGCGTCAAAACCTGTCATGCGCACTTTAATTCTCTTCTCTACTTGGATGTAAATCACATAGTTTCAAAGGCACAATAATATATAGACCATTGCTTTAAACACGGGCGATGGAGGTGGAGTTGCACTCACTTAAATTATGATATAACCTGTTGAGTTTAACTGCACTTTTACAACAGAGAGGTCACACAGTAGTTCAAACTGCTGCAGGGTGGAGTCAGGCTTACATAATGGAGCAGGAGACTCGAGTTCATGAGAGATGCTGTGTCAAAGGGGGATGGGCACTCTACACATCCTTATTGACTCATTGATTTAACTTACATTGACCAGTTACTGTTACTGCATCACATTCTAGGCCTTCCCTTTGTATTTTTGCTAAATGTGCATGCAAAATGTTCTTGTCAAGTGTCTTAATTAACTCACTGTCAATGTTGTTGCCTTGTTTTTAAACACAGACGTACTCCGGTCTCTTCTGTGTCGTCATAAACCCCTACAAGAACCTGCCCATTTACTCCGAGGAGATCGTCGACATGTACAAAGGCAAAAAGAGACACGAGATGCCCCCTCACATCTACGCCATCACTGACACGGCGTACAGAAGCATGATGCAGGGTATGTCTGTCCACATGATGACTTTCAGATGCTGAAAACTGTACACTTTGCCTCAGGTCAACGATCATAGTAGGTTTTACTGATGAGGGAAGTTACGAAAAGCTTTTCACTTTTCAATGGCTGCCACTTGTCTCACCAGAACGTCTACATCTGACATCTCTAAAAGGATAGTGCTCCACAGGAAACATCATCTACATATTCCACTTTTAATGTGTTCTACTTAGAGCCCATGGAAAAATGGTATAAATAAAATCTGAACATTAAAATGACGGATCCTTTTCTATTGAGCTAATGCTGGCCCTGTGTTTTTATGGCGTTCTCCCACTGGGCTCAGAAAACACACACACTCATGTCTCGCGTAAACCTGCCTGCAGCAACGCGTATATCTCCAAACCCGCAATGATGACGTGTGTGAAAAAGTCTAGATAAATACTAGCACTGTGTGTAGGTCATGCTTATTCTGTGCATTTGAGTGCAGGGCAAAATGGCAAGCTGTGCTCAAACGCTTCAACTTTTTCTCATAGGTAGTTATTTACTCTGGTAGAAGTAAATAAGTTCTTTGTGAAAATACTAGAGTGGAAGTGTATAAAAAAAGTCAATTTTCTGTTGTATTGTAAATGTGAAAATGCTGACATTCGAGAATACTCCATAACAGTTGGATGAAAGACAAACACTGCAGACATGTGGAGAACGTGCTCCATTGAAAGGCCTTGCCCGTGCCAGGATTTGAACCCAAGACACTCTTTTTAGTGGCAAAATATGCAGCTTCTGTCACTTAGATTTTCTCTCTGTGGAAAGAGTTATGGTTAAATATTTTGGCCTATTAAGACGCAGACTTTTCAAAATAATATCACTCAAGTAGAAGTAGATTAGTGTGTTGGGGGGGGGGAAACTTCTAAAAGCAACTCAAGGTCATGTTAGTATTTAATGTTTTTCTTGGGTTCTACTCACTGAACAGACCCTTCATTCACTGTAGTTTCCTATTGTGCTGTAGTGTAAGTAAGCCTTCCTTCCTCCTGAACATGGGACCTCTCCGCCGTCTCGGGCTCCATTAGTGCATGTTATTGGTAATTAGCTCCACTGCACCTTCCCTCAAACAGGAAGCCGGAAATTTACTTCCTGTCTGTGGCTTTTGCATTTCCTGTTGAACATAATGACTGTATGTGCTTTGGCGATAACATTTATGCACTTAATGCAACATTACAGGCGTCCTAATGGAAATGTATTTTTCTTCTCTGCAGATCGTGAAGACCAGTCGATTCTTTGCACGTAAGTCAACAACACCCTTATGATGGTGAACGGGTTTCAATACCCGACATTAACTACCAAAGATCATATGTAAAGGCCTCAGTGACCTACGGAAATATTATGTTTTATGCATAAAAAAATAACCTGCAATCTTTATTTGCTAATTGTGTCCAATAAAAGTTTGATTTTGTGATTTTAATTGTGTATTCCTCCTTGTGACTAATTGATATTTTTCCTTTTTGTTCAAACAGAGGAGAGTCCGGCGCTGGTAAAACGGAAAACACCAAGAAGGTGATCCAGTATCTGGCTCATGTGGCCTCCTCTCACAAGACCAAGAAAGATCAGGTCTGTGCTGCTTTGTCTTACTTCGTTTTGAAAACTGTTTTTATTGCACCATTCACATGACTATATACAAAAGACACGCTGGATGAAATGTTATGAAGTAAGATGGTGTTTTATTTTTTGCCAAATCCAGTGAATAGAAAAAACATTCTTTAGTTCAAACCAAACGCTTTCACTAGAGCAGATACTTTGCGTGACTCCACGGTGAGCTGGATTTGATGCAAAGGGCATTTTGAGTTAATAAAACGGTAACATGTCTCAGTCGGATTAGGAAAAAGTTCACTAGTCTTATCTGGACTGTCAGAGTGATGGATTGCCCAGCTGGACTTGATAAAAAACAAACCAGTGTCTATTTTTGAGGCTGTATTTTTCTCTCATCTACAGAACAGCATGGTCCTGTCACATGTGAGTTGAGTCTACATTAAGCTTCACCTCTGTTCATCCCCTCTCTCTCTCTCTCTCTCTCTCTCTCTCTGACCACTTTCTGTCGCTCGCCGCTCTGTGTCGTCGGACTGCATCGTTTCGGGAGTCTCTTTGTGTGCAGGACAAGAGGTCACATGTCAAACCAGCCAATAGGAAGCAGGGAGGAAGTTAGATTGCAGACCAGTGGCATCTCTATGCATTTCTTCACAAATTCAGCCAGACAACAGAGAAATGCTGAAGAATATCAAAATCTTTGTCTGGTTGAATTTTTCATGTGCTAATCTACTATTCAGCTTGATACAGAAATGCTTTTGTTGTATTTAAAAATGAATACTTTACAATTACAGTTAGAAAAGCATCATATTTTTGCTTTCTGCATAATGTTTTGTTTGAGGAAAGTCTTGAGGGGCTAACTTCCTAAAAATAAACTACGCCAAGCTTAAAGAGAATATTTTAATTCTCTATATTAAAGCTGGAAACTATGGGGAACATGCTTCAAAGCCTCCACAAGGTTGCCTGACACTGGACTGTGTTCTACTTGTGCACAAGGGGTTCATGGGTGACTGTTGGAAACCGGTGATGGGTTCCTGGTGTGAGGGCACTAACCAGTTAAATGTTGGGACCTGCTTGAAATGTGTTGTTCGTCTTGTGGTATTGTTTTGAGCTTGTGTTTTAAGTTTGTTACATGTATTTTGCATTGTGTTTTTTTCCAATGTGTTTTTCAGAGTTGATAAAAGCACAAATGTTTAAAATGTTGGTTAAAACTGTGAAAATGCCACTTCACACAGTGAGCAGTCCAACTTAAGAATCTGATTTATTAAATGTTTAAATGAATAACAGTGTGTTTTGAAGCTTAGGTCTTAACAAATAAGATGCCGTCAACCGTAACGTGTCGTTTTTTATCAGGGCGAGCTGGAGAAGCAGCTGCTGCAGGCTAACCCTATTCTGGAAGCCTTTGGAAATGCAAAGACGGTCAAAAATGACAACTCTTCTAGATTTGTAAGACTTTAGAGCTAAATAAAAAAATAAGCTGAACTATGGATGTTTGTTTTGTCATAATGAGGTTTGTTTCTCTACTCAGGGAAAATTCATCAGGATCAACTTTGATGTCAACGGTTACATTGTGGGCGCCAACATTGAAACTTGTATCCTTAACCACTGTGGACTGCCGTCTGAAAGTAAAGCGTTCAAAACAGAAAGTGAACTGTCATAAACGTCTATGGTTGCACACTTGTAATTTACACAACCAGGCACACACGTGATCGATAACCAACTAAACAACATGGAGCGGTTTCTTTATGAATGCCTGTGTCTCGGCTTGTTCCATGTACTGTGTAAACATGAGTTTCCTCAATGAAGTGGCTAGATTTGTTGGAAAAGTCCAGAGCTATTCGCCAAGCGAAGGACGAGAGGGCGTTCCATGTCTTTTACTACATGCTGACTGGGGCTGGAGACAAACTGCGGCGTAAGTGTTGCATGTTTGAAGAATAATTCTTGTTTGGAAGACTTGAGTAACTGTAGAGTTTCGTCGCACCTTCAGAGGAGCTCCTGCTGGAAAACTACAACAACTACCGTTTCCTCTCCAATGGCAATGTGACCATTCCTGGACAGAATGACAAGGACCTCTTTGTTGAGACCATGGAGGCTTTCAGAATCATGGGTATCCCAGAGGACGAACAGATTGGTAAAGACGCTCACAGCTGCAGTGTATAAGTGTATTGTTCAGAAGCACCTAACGGTGTGTAACTGTTGCAGGTATGCTGAAGGTGGTGTCCGCTGTGCTGCAGCTCGGAAACATGAACTTCAAGAAAGAGCGTCACACAGACCAGGCCTCCATGCCTGACAATACCGGTGAGAAAACCTCGACACAAAGCCGGTCCAGATGACGGTCACATACAGCATTTTGTATACTCATAAGGTCCAAGAAGACGATGTAAAAGTATGCACATCTTTAACATTTGGGACTAATTTGGCAAGGTTTGGATAAAGTGCATATTGATAATGCTCATTCAGGTGGTTGTTTACTTTGGGCCAGATTAATGTTTTGGATTTAGGCAACAGTTAAATCACCAGGGTTGAAGCAGCTTTGGGAGTCTGAGAATTAATGTTCAATTTTTTATTTTTTCTCCTCCGCTCTTGTATCAATAGATGACACAACATTATTATGTCAGACAACTTTTTCAATTAGACCCAAATTACGAAAAAACATAACATGTGTGCAATATCAAACCCTAGTTTTTCATTTTGACTCTATACTTGAGTGACGATGTTGCCAATTCCTCTGTTTAACCGCAGCTGCCCAGAAGGTGTGTCATCTCACGGGCATGAACGTGACGGACTTCACCAGGGCCATCCTCAGCCCCAGGATCAAGGTGGGCCGAGACTACGTGCAGAAGGCGCAGACGCAGGAGCAGGCGGAGTTTGCCGTGGAGGCTCTGGCCAAAGCCACGTACGAGAGAATGTTCCGCTGGCTCGTCATGAGGATCAATAAAGCACTCGACAAAACCAAGAGACAAGGAGCTTCTTTCATTGGCATCCTGGACATCGCTGGGTTTGAGATTTTTGATGTGCGTTTGAACAGTACACACAAAATGATCGATGTTTTGGGACACTAAATCGACTGAAAAATTAATCATATCCCTTTATGTTCTTCTAGTTGAATTCCTTTGAGCAGCTGTGCATCAACTACACAAATGAGAAGTTGCAGCAGCTCTTCAACCACACCATGTTCATCCTGGAGCAGGAGGAGTACCAGCGCGAGGGCATCGAGTGGAGCTTCATCGACTTTGGCCTGGACCTGCAGCCCTGCATCGAACTCATTGAGAAGCCTGTGCGTTTATCTCAAATTCATCATGTACTCTTGTGTATTTACTGCATTCCTGTTGGTAAATCTGTAAACCTCAACTTAACTTTTGGGCATACGCAGCACTTTTTATTTACTTGTCAAGTCTGTGGGGCTGATGTCAACATAAAACTACAGTTCAGTTTGGTGTGGTGACTTAAGTCTAGTTTGAAGGTGAAAAATCTCTGTGCAGGCAAGCCCACCTGGTATCCTGGCACTTCTGGACGAGGAGTGCTGGTTCCCCAAAGCCACTGACAAGAGCTTCGTGGAGAAAGTCCAACAGGAACAGGGCACACATCCCAAGTTCCTGAAACCCAAGAAACTGAAGGACGAGGCTGACTTCTGTATCATCCATTACGCTGGCAAGGTACTCTAATTAACTTTCTATTTATAAATGGTGACAGAAGATTGTTATAGCATTACACTTTGGCTTCCTTAGGTGGACTACAAAGCGGATGAGTGGCTGATGAAGAACATGGACCCTCTGAATGACAATGTGGCTACGCTGCTGAACGGGTCCACGGATAGATTTGTGGCTGAGCTGTGGAAAGATGGTAGGCTAAGCATTGTGACTTTTAAAAGTCCCTTTTTAACATTAATTTGTGAATTTATTTCTTTGGGTTTCTGTTCATATTGTACTTTGGTGTGTGTGGACCTCTGTTCTCGCCTTTTTCTTTCTTCCGTGAATTCCTTTGTTTGGCCCCATTTTGTCTGTCATTCTTTATTTGACTGGGTCTCAGAGGTGCAAAATTGTCAGAGAGCCTATTTTTATCAGCGCTTTCCTATCCTCCACTCAGACTCAGGTGACGCGGCTTCTTTTTCATTTGATCTTTAAGCCTACACACATCCTTCTTATGTTTTCTCCTTCTGTTTGTTCATTTGAGCAAAGCTGTCGACCTAACCTCCTCAGCTCTTTGTCATCGAACTCTCCTTTCTCCTTCTGTGATAGTGTTGTGTGGGACCCCTGGTGTTGCTCATGGGTACTGCAGAACTGGGTATAAACTGCATGGGTTTGGTGTGGTTTCCCACAAAATACATGCCCACTGCAAGTTTGACACACAAACAAATGATACATCACAAGAGCAATACAAGCCATTCACGAACCACTTCCTGCATCAAGTTTGTTTTTGGTTTTGGGTGTGTCTCATTCCTCTTAATTGTACCCAAATTTGAAAGAGAGAGGGTCTAAACTTGAAGGAAAGATCACTGTGTTGAGGGACCTTGTTTTAAGAATGAAGGCGCACAATTGCTTCTGCATTATTGCCTCCAAATTGCATAAAGTGGATCTTGCGTCAACCTCGTCTTGAGCTCGACAGGCCTGAGCTTGAGTAGCTAAATTTGTGTCTTTGCTTTTCTTTTGGGAAAAAAAAAAAGGGTCTAGATCCCTTAGACAATAATGAGTTGAGAAGGGGACTTATTTAATCAAAACAGGAACAGGAAAAATTTGCTGTAACAAAACTGGTCGTTCACACTAGATCAAATTCGGCAACTATATCTAGGCAACAGAATATTGTTGAACTTGACCTGCTGCAAACTGATTTGTACCCATCATAAGAGAAATGAGACGTACCCATCACTGTGCCTCTCCACGCTTCACTTGCATTCGCTCCATGATTTGTTTTTGCCCTTTTCACTTGTGTTGGTTTACATTTACCAGAGCCTCTAGTACATGCAGAAATACTGTGAGCTAGTACATGTTTAGTATGCATTTGGTTTGATGTTGCATGGACACATGATCAGAAACTCGTCACACGGCCTAAAAAGCCCCCTCCCTCCCTCAGTGGACCGCATCGTTGGTTTGGATAAAGTGTCCGGCATGTCCGAGATGCCCGGCGCCTTCAAGACCCGCAAGGGCATGTTCCGCACTGTGGGCCAGCTGTACAAGGAGCAGCTGTCTAAACTCATGGCCACCCTGAGGAACACCAACCCCAACTTTGTGCGCTGCATCATCCCCAACCACGAGAAAAAGGTAAGACTGGGCTGTCAAGTAAATTTTAGCACAGTTTCAACCTTTGCTGATCCGGTTTGTCACGTCTTAGGCTGGTAAACTGGACCCTCATCTTGTCCTGGACCAGCTGAGGTGTAACGGCGTGTTGGAAGGCATTCGTATCTGCAGACAGGGCTTCCCCAATCGCATTGTCTTCCAGGAGTTCAGACAGAGGTAAAAGTGTTGGTGTATGGATTCCTCATTGCATTACTAGCATTTACTTAAGAAAAACAATGCTCACTTGCAGGTATGAGATCCTCACTCCCAATGCGATCCCCAAGGGCTTCATGGATGGAAAGCAGGCCTGTGTGCTAATGGTAAGAGGGCTAATGAACACAGTGTTACATGCAAGTGTCACATGATTACAGTCTATACATGGAGAACAGCCATGGTAAAATTCCTGCTTTGTTTGCTCAAGTTAAACTAATATCTTGGCTGTGTTTTTACATATTTTCAACATAAGAAAAATGAAATGATTTTTATGATGACAAACAAAGATCACAGTTCTCACAAACTTTGGTCAAAGATGGGCTGTCTAGAAAAACCTGTATATTTGGTTTTAGTGATGAGGAGAAAACTGCATTGAACAACTGTGATTCATGTTCAGATCAAAAGCCTGGAGTTGGACCCAAACCTGTACCGGATCGGTCAGAGTAAAGTGTTCTTCAGGGCTGGGGTCCTGGCTCACCTTGAGGAGGAGAGGGACATGAAGATCACTGACATCATCATTAGCTTCCAGGCCTGGTGCAGGGGATACGTGGCTCGCAAGTAAGATTATAGACAATGTTGCACCAGTGATTGTGTTTGGAGAACTGTGTATTTTATATGTTCTGTTTTACAGAGCCTTTGCCAGGAGACAGCAGCAGCTCACTGCCATGAAGGTGATCCAGAGGAACTGTGCTGCATACCTCAAACTAAGGAACTGGCAGTGGTGGAGGCTCTTTACAAAAGTGAGTTTAGAGTGAAGGACGCTGAGTAAATGTTGACCTGATTGATGTTGTCATGATGCGTGTTCTTATTGAACTGTGATTTTTAAACATTGAATATTATGAGACTTTCTCGATCATTGCAAATGTCTTCAGATGCATGTTTTCACAACGTTTTCATGCACGTTTGCTGTGCCCAGGTGAAACCTCTGCTCCAAGTGAGTCGTCAAGAGGAGGAGATGCAAGCCAAGGATGACGCACTGAACAAGGTCCAAGAGAAGTTCATCTATGCAGAGCAGCAACTGAAAGAGATGGAAGAGAAACAGATGCAGGTAATTATTTTGCAAATCGTCTTTTTTTTTATATTATTGCATTATCTTTTAGTGAGATTTTGCATTGTTTTCCAGATAAATGCTGAGAAGATGGCTCTTCAAGAGCAGCTCCAAGCAGAGACGGAGCTGTGTGCTGAGGCTGAGGAGATGAGAGCACGACTGGCTGCAAAGAAACAGGAGTTGGAGGAGATCCTACATGATCTGGAGGCCCGTGTGGAAGAGGAAGAAGAGAGGGCTTCTCATTTGACTACAGAAAAGAAGAAAATGCAACAGAACATCGCTGTGAGTACTTGGCATTTATCAACTCTAACAATTTATTCCCCCAAACTAAAGCGTGTCACTGTACCTTTAGGACTTGGAGCAGCAGTTGGATGAAGAGGAAGCAGCCAGGCAGAAGCTGCAGCTGGACAAAGTCACATTGGAGGCCAAGATGAAGAAGATTGAAGAAGATGTGATGGTTCTAGAAGACCAAAACAACAAGCTCATCAAGGTTAGAATCAGCTAACATCCTTACATCCAGCTGGACATGGTTATTTTATGCATAAACCATAAACGTATAATTTTTCCATTCCAGGAGAAGAAAATGTTAGATGAGAGAATGTCTGAGTTTACCACAAACCTGACAGAAGAGGAGGAGAAGTCCAAGAGTCTGCAGAAACTCAAAACCAAACATGAGGCCATGATCACTGACCTAGAGGGTGAGATGATTATCAAATTGGATGCAAGAATTTTGTAGCGTATTGCACAAGTAATTCCTGGGACAGTTTGGTTTCTACATATAATTTTACCAAGTTAATGATGTTGTAATTGTGCAGTGTAATCAAGCTGCTGTTATGCTTTGTTAACTCGTACCTAATTTTCTTTTTCTTTGTTAGACCGCCTGCGGCGAGAGGAGAAGCAGCGCCAGGAGCTGGAGAAGAACAGACGTAAACTGGAGGGAGACTTCACTGAGACCCATGACCAGATCTCTGAGCTGCAGGCTCAGATCGCTGAGCTCAGAGCGCAGCTGGCCAAGAAGGAAGAGGAGCTGCAGGCTGCTCTGGCCAGGCATGTTACCTCAGCTAGGAGCATTGTAGCATATTGAGACTATACAGGTACTAAGCTTGTTCTTCATGTTCAGGATTGAGGAGGAGGCAGCTCAGAAGAACTTAGCCCAGAAGAAGATCCGTGAGATGGAGGCGCAGCTGAGCGAGCTGCAGGAGGACCTGGAGCTGGAGAGACAGGCTCGGGCCAAAGCAGAGAAGCACCGCAGAGACCTGGGAGAGGAGCTCGAAGCTCTGAAGACTGAGCTGGAGGACACGCTGGACTCCACCGCTGCCCAGCAAGAGCTCAGGTACAGGACTCTACGTCAACAGCACGGATTACGGACTCAATTTACCTCATGTAGAGTTTGGTTTCCCGGAACAAAAAACATCTGACATGCAATATTTTTCTCTTAAGCTTTAACACGGTTTGCTTTCATAGCATCACAGTTAAAATACATTTATTTTCAGTCCCGCATTGAAACAATGTAATGTAAATTGCTCAAACTATTCCCACAACAACACAGTCATTGTTCATTTACAAAATCACATCATTGCATAGTAAAGACAAAAAAAAAGTAGAAGTCCGAAGCAAGAAAGTTTATAAGTACAAATTCACAGTCTATCCTTTGCTGTTGATGCCCTTGTGGGCTCTTTTCTATTCAGTGTGCAGCTGCCAGTTTACGAACAAGTAACAAGAAGAGAAGTAGTTTTATATATTCCTTTTTTCATACCCAGCCACACAGAGTGTACCCAGGCTGTTTATGAATTACATTTAATCATATTGCTAATATCCATAATACAAGTTTCAGCTTTAACTTAAGATTAGCAGCAGTGACAATGGAAGACGTTTACATTTCACATATTTATTAACTGATAATCAGATTTACAGGACATCTTCAACCATTAACTATTCATAGGACGAACAAAAGCACTAGTTGTCATATTCCATAGGATATTATGTGGTATAGTGTAAATGTTTTCTTGTATGGCATAAGTCACTGACATATTTTATTCTTTGCACTCTCTAGGTCCAAGCGTGAGACGGAGGTGGCTCATCTCAAAAAGGCTCTGGACGAGGAGGCTAAGGTTCATGAACAGCTTTTGGGTGAGATGAGACATAAACATGCTCAGGCTTTTGACGAACTCAACGAACAGCTGGAGCAGTCGAAGAGGGTAAGCGGTTGTTTTGCAAAGTGAAAGTTTACACATTTTTGCCCTAAAACAATTGGTGAAATATGTTGACCTTTTCTAGAACAAAGTGTCAGTGGAGAAAGCCAAGCAGGCTCTGGAGTCTGAGAGGAATGAACTGGCCATTGAGCTGCAGACACTGATGCAGGGGAAGGGAGATTCTGAGCATCGCAGGAAGAAAGCGGAGACACAAGTGCAAGAACTGCAGTTGAAACACTCCGAGAGTGAGCGCCAGAGAATCGAGCTGGCTGAGAAAGTGGCCAAAATGCAGGTAACGCATCATGTTGTTTAAAAGAACAAGTAGTAATAAGAATGTGTTTTGAGTCCAATTGATTTCTCTGTCCTTGGGGTGTCCACAGGCAGAGCTAGAGAATGTCAACACTTTGCTAAGTGATGTGGAGGGAAAGTCCATCAAAGCCACCAAAGACTGCTCTGCTGTGGAGTCCCAGCTGCAGGACGTCCAGGTACAGACGACAATTTCATGTCTGTGTCTCGTGTGTGATATTTTAATGCAGTTACATGTTTATTCACTGTTTACTGTAATAACCGACTGTCTGAGTGATCTCACTAAGACAATATTATTTGTAAAGTGTTTAGACCCACTCATCAGTACACTCTGTATTGTGACTATTTGAACAGGAAGTGCTGCAGGAGGAGACTCGCCAGAAGTTGTCAATGGGCACTCGCCTGCGACAGTTGGAAGACGAGCAGAACAACCTCAAGGAGCAGTTGGAGGAGGAAGAAGAGGCCAAAAGAAATGTGGAGAAACAGCTGCTGACTGCACAGTCTCAGGTACATGGCATTATTTCGATAAAAGGTACTCATGCCTGCTTTATGTGAATGTTATCTAATGACACTGCTGATCAATAGCTGGTCGAGATGAAGAAAAAGCTGGAACAGGATGCATGTAATCTGGAGTCTACTGAGGAGTCAAAGAAGAGGTACCAGAGGGACCTGGAGTCTGCAAACCAGCGCCTGGAGGAGAAATGTGCTGCTTTTGACAAACTGGATAAAACAAAGAACCGCCTTCAGGGAGAGCTGGACGACATGGTGGTGGATCAGGACCACTTGAGGCAGATTGTCTCCAACCTGGAGAAGAAACAGAAGAAGTTTGACCAGGTATAATGTTTAGTTATGAATTAGTATAATAAATGTGATTTTAGTTCCTTCTTCAAACCAACCGTATTTGTCCTGTTTAGATGCTTGCGGAGGAAAAGAACATCTCAGCCCGTTATGCAGAGGAACGTGACCGCGCTGAAGCAGAGGCCCGAGAGAAAGAGACCAGAGCTCTGGCTTTAACGCGAGAGCTGGAGTCTCTGATGGACCTGAAGGACGAAGTGGACCGCAGCAACAAAACGCTGAGAGCCGAGATGGAAGATCTGATGTCCTCAAAGGATGACGTTGGCAAAAATGTAAGACTTTGGTTAATTTGATTGTCTGCTCTGTTTCAAGTTAATCCAGCCTTGGCCTGGACACGGTTTTCAGCAGTTCGTACCTCCCTGCTGTACATCGATATTGAGACAAACATACTGTTACTAATGCAGTTTTCTTGTATAAAATGTTGTATATAATGTAGCTTTTCTTGCATATTGTCAGGTGCATGAGCTGGAGAAGTCAAAGCGCACTCTGGATCAGCAGCTGGAGGAGATGAAGACTCAGCTGGAGGAGCTGGAGGATGAGCTCCAGGCCACAGAGGATGCCAAGCTGAGACTGGAGGTCAACATGCAGGCCATGAAAGCCCAGTATGAGCGCGACCTGGCAGGACGCGACGAGATGGGAGAGGAGAAGAAGAGGGCCCTGGTTAAACAGGTGACTCATTACTCTCAGTTTGACTCCTCTTGCAGGGGTGTAATACCCAGTAATCATAATTATTCAGTCCTGTTGTGTTTATGTGCCAGAATGCTAGATAATAATTAAATGAATCACATTAAAATGAATGTGTGGTCCAGGTGAGAGAGATGGAGCTGGAGCTGGAGGATGAGAGGAAACAACGCTCTGCTGCTGTGGCTGCTCGTAAGAAAATGGAGCTTGATCTGAAGGAGCTTGAGGCGGCCATCGACACAGCCAACAAAAGCAGAGACGAGGCGTTGAAACAGCTCAAGAAACTGCAGGTCAGCATCAGCACAGATTTTTTTTGTAGAAAATCAAAAGATGTTGCAGTTGTTAATGGCTTTCTCTGATCAGGCCCAAATGAAAGATCTGATGAGAGAACTGGAGGACACTCGCATGTCCAGAGAAGAAATCCTGGCCCAGAGCAAAGAGAGTGAGAAGAAGCTGAAGAGCATGGAAGCTGACATGCTCCAGATGCAGGAGGTCCGTAAGCACCACCTGCATGCATTTTAGTTGTAACTTACTAAGGCTTGTCTAATCTTGCTCTGTGCCTGTTGTAGGAGGTGGCAGCAGCAGAGAGGGTGAAGAGGCAGGCCCAACAGGAAAGAGACGAGCTCCAAGATGAGATCAACAACCAGGCCGCTAAGAAGTATGTTCTTTGCAATACAAAAAATGCATTGGATCATTAAGTGCATTCCTTTGATATATGTAGGAAAATGGTCCAAGGAGATGTGTATTATATTAATGCAACTTTAAGTATTTACTGTATTCTGTGCATTTACTCATCTTGTTGTCCATTTGCCCTCAGTGCTCAGGCTGGTGAAGAGAGGAGGCGCCTGGAGGCTCGTATTGCTCAACTTGAGGAAGAGCTGGAGGAGGAGCAGTGCAACACTGAGTTGGTCAACGACAGGCTCAAGAAAGCTATGCTCCAGGTCTGAGCTCTACCCTTAAGTCCCAGTTTGTGTTCATGAGATTGGACGAACAATGTTGAATTTTTGCGCCTGTGCAGACGGACCAGATGAATGTGGAGTTGACGGCCGAGCGCAGCACCTGTCAGCGTGTGGAAGGGGCCCGTTCCCAACTCGAACGTCAGAACAAGGAGCTGAAACTGAAGCTGCAGGAGCTGGAGGGAACTGTCAAGTCCAAGTACAAGGCCAACATGACTGCTCTGGAGGCCAAAATCGCCCAGCTCGAGGAGCAACTGGACATGGAGACCAGGTACTGCATTTTAATTTGATAGATGAGGATGTTTTTGTCTAGTTTAAGATTAAAATTGTTTGAACACAACTGGAACAATTCATAAACCTGTAAAAAGTGATCTGAAAACGTGCTAAAGTCTGATTGCTCTTTGCTCAGAGAGAGACAGGGTGCCACAAAGCTTGTGAGACGCACAGAGAAGAAATTGAAGGAGGTCATCCTGCAGGTGGATGACGAGAGGCGTAACACAGAGCAGTACAAGGACCAGGTAAGATATTTGACTGTCAAATCAGAAGTCACACGCTATATCGCATTCATTTTTCAGTCCAATACCAATATTGTATTGTTGCATTCCTACTTTTTAAAGACCACAAAAAGACTTTTTGTGGTTCCATTTGTACTCTTCAGTCTAAACCAAGCCCTTGTTATTTTTCACAAGGCCGACAAGTTGAACTCTCGCATGAAGCAGCTGAAGCGTCAGCTGGAGGAGGCCGAGGAGGAGGCCCAGAGAGCCAACGCAAACCGAAGGAAACTGCAGAGAGAGCTGGAAGACGCCACTGAGTCAGCAGACGCCATGAACCGAGAAGTGACTACCCTCAAAAACAAGCTCAGGTAAACATCCCATTAAGTCGGGATTTATTTATTTTCCCTGCAATATTAGGCTCTCCGGTGTTGCGTCACAAATCAAAATGACGGTTAGCAAAGATGAAAACACCGCTCTCTGCTTCATCGAAAATTCTATTAAACTGAATAATTGTTGGATTGTGATGAAATGTCATTCGATTACCACGATAACCTGCCCATTGTCTACACCAGTGGTTCCCAACGTTTTGTCTTTCGTACCCCTTTGGCCTTTCATTGGTCAACCGTGTACCCCCTACCTCAAGGGTGTTGCAGTTTATTAAAAAATTAATCAAAAGTGGTATTTGTAAGAAAAAGGATAATGTTGCAGTCCAAATAAACCTAAAATTCTCCCAAAGCAACACATTTTACTGAAAAATATAGCTTTTCCTATAAAAAATTGTTACTTTTTCCCTTTTTTTCAATCTGAAATAGTTCCAAGTACCCCCTGCTAGGTCCTCGAGTACCCCCAGTACCTCTGGTTGGGAAACACTGGTCTACACATCCGGGAATCTGGGAAATTCCCCGGATGTTCAGAGAGCTCTATAGACGAGCTGTCGTATGCACTATACAGGCGAAACTCTGGAAAATTTGAATATCGTTCAAAAGTTCATTTATTTCTGTAATTCAACGTAAAATGTGAAGCTAATATATGATAAAGACTCATTACATGCATAGTAACATATGTCTAGCCTTATTGTTGCTATTTTGTTACTATTTATTTGTTACTATTTTGATCATGGCTTACTTCAAAAATTCAAAGGCTATACATATGTCACTTTGCATGTAATGACTCTGTCATATATTAGTTCCACCGTTTAAGTTGAGTAACCGAAATGAATGCACTTTTTAACGATATTCTAATTTTCGGAGTTTCACCTGTATAAGTCTCAGTTCATGTATATGGAAATATTTAGGTTTAATCAATATATCCTACAAAATTTTTAATCAATCTATTAAAGAACGTATTTTTCCTATAATTACATCATACATGAGCTTCAAATTGTGGTCAATGGGGGCGCAGCCTTCAGCCCAGACTTGTTGGGGCTAAAGATTCAGATGCAAATTGACAAAGGCAGAGGAGCGGTGTCTTTCAATCAACATTCCTGTCCCTGAGTGAGAAGTATTGAGTAGTGAAGTCACCAACTGCAGATATCCTGAGTGAATTAGCACATAAGTGAAAGAAAGTCGTTATCACGCCTTGGCTTTTGTTTCACCCTGTCGTTTGCAAAAGCATCACCCATTGTGTTGCAACGGCGAACCCAGGTTTCTATCACAGTCATTTAAAGCAGCCACTACATGTGAATAAGCAAGAAATCATATTTGCTTTCCAGGCGCGGAGACCTCCCAACCTTTGGCGTGCGTCGTACTATTCGCACTGGCACTGTCGAGAGTGACGAGGAGAGCGAACCCAAGGTCGAGACCCCGGAGCCCAAGCCTGAGTGAAGCATCTCTACTCCACCTAACTGAACTGCATCATGAATATGCATTACTGTACAAGCTCATAAGACCAATACTATCAAACTAATGGCTGGGTCTTTTCCCCCCCAAAATCTAGACTTTGAGCATCAGCTATCTTTGACAATCTATGCATTCTTCATTACACAGAGAAGCCAATACAATGGGACAATTATCATGCAACATTATACCAATAATCACAATACTTTAGCCTGTTTATTTGCTTTGACTTTACATTCTCTGGGAAAACAAAAAAAATAATAGTGCTATTTTTATAAGGAACAATACGATTATGAGCAGTCCTAATTAAGGATCTATTTTTCTAATTGAAGAAGGTTAAATAAATGAAGACGGATTTACTGGAAGGGGACCAAATCTCAATAAAATATAGATTTGTATTTTAAAGTTTTTATAATGGTTAAAAATGGAAGAGCTGTGTTTTTCTCGCTCCTGCTACTCTCGCCTCAGATTATTATGAAGGTTTATATGCTGAAATGTATTAACTTAGCTGCACTCGCTTTTCAGCCTATTTTACGCACATACGGGGAACATACATTTGAGGCAGATGAAGATAAAGAAGACTATTGACTGTGCTGAATTTGATAATTTTGCACTGTGTAAAATTATTCCATTCTAAACCACTGCCTGTTGCGTGTTTCCTTATGTCGACACTCACTATGGCCTTAACGTGTAGCTGAATTCCAATGGGTTGTAACGTTTCGGCGGATGGGAGGTATTTGGGGGCAGACTGACTCGCTGCACACTGTATTCCCCGGGCACAGCTTGATGAGAAATGCAATGTTGTCATAGACCAAAGGCACATTCAAAACAACCTGTTCACTGTAACTTCACTATTTTTTATGAATGGAGGGGGGAAGAAAATCGCAAGCTGTGTCCCCCCCTCCCCCCCCTCCTCAAGAAGCTTTTGGCTCACACTGCTGGGAAGTGAGAGGAAATGTGTTGGCTCACTCTTTCGCACTTAATATATGGAAAAATATGCATCTTCTCCTTTCCTGTCTCTGTCTGCTCTTGGAGTTCAAATCATATTGTGAAATGTTGTAACAATTAAAGGCTTTCGTAAATGCTACACGTGGTGTGTTTTTTGTTTGTGTGGTGTAATGTTTGTTGCAGTAGAGGGCAGTGGTGGATTTTTGGGCCTCAGCTAGTCCAAACCAGTTTCACAAATTTGGAGGAAAACGGTAAACAAAGATGGGGACACTCGGGTAAGAAGAACTCTTGAATAATCGTAAGTCTCATAACTAAAAGACTTAATCATAAAATAGTAAGCTTTTTTTTAGGAGGAATTTATTGTCACTAAAGTGTGGGTTTTCTATATTCTTTAGGTTTTGAGCAGCGTTAGTTTTATATGCAAGCGACAGTACTATAGTTATGCTGAAAGTGACTGAAAAGCTTCGGGAAATTCCACTGTTACCATGGAGATTGGCATACATTTCCATTGACTTGCATTAGCTAAAACAGTATAAAAAGTGGAGGAAAATAGCCCTGGAACAACTCAGTTAGCTGTTATGTAAAAAAACAACAACATCATACTTAAACTTAAGAAAAAAAATACAAAATTCTGAATTTTAAAATTGTAAAAAATTGTATGGTCATACCGCCTTTGCGATGCCCAATCCCGTCAGACCTTGGAAGCTAAGCAGGGAAGGGCCTGGTCGGTACTTGGATGGGAGACCGTTTAGTAACACCAGGAAGCCTGGCGAATGTAGTGAGTGAGTGAGTGGTTGGTGGTAGTCGGAGGGGCCGATGGCGCAGACTGGTTGCCTCGCTTCCGTCAGTGTATCCCAGGGCAGCTGTGGCTACAATAGTAGCTTGCCACCACCACCGGGTATGGAGTGAATGAATAATGCAATGTAAAGCGTCTTTGAGTGTCCAGAAAAGCGCTATATAAAACCAACGCATTATTATTATAAAAAAAATAATAAAAAAAAGTAAGAGTTAAATGTGCAGGATTTTTTATACGTAGGCTATATATATATATAATTTGAATCAAATCGGGTCTAGACCAGGTCTAAAGGAGTAAACCACTAAACTGGGACTAAACCAGTTCATCATAGTTTTGAAAGTACCTCTTTGAAAATAAAATACTTTTACTTTTAACCCAACTTAAAAATGTAGTGGAGTAGACAGTACAGATACAGGCTCTAAAATGTAGGCTAGTGAAGTAAAAAATATTCATAAAATGTAGGCTACTTAAAGGAGCTATACCTGATTTCTTTTCTAGTTATGGAATGAAATCTGTTTTGTCTTCCTTAAGTATATTGTAAACTCAGACATTTGTGGGGGAAACATATATCTAATTATAAAGAATTTGTATCTATTTCATGAAATTGTGAAAGTGACCCTGAAAAGTGACCCTGCCAGTAGTGAGATGTGCCTATAAACATGTCCCTGTTAAGAATTGGGATGCTACAAATAGTTTGAAAGATTAGGGATCATGAGTTTATACCCCCACCAACATTTCTTCCTCTTTCATTGTTTGAAATGAAAAAAATCAGGTAGGTATAGGGCCTTTAAGTAAAGTAAAAGTACATATAGTTTGTACTTTTAAATTTTTTTAAACTTTCCACCCCTGTGTATTTGAACGGGTTGTTTTTACACGAGCAGCCTCTGCAGTGGGCGTTTTTCTCCAGTACTAGATTTTGAGCCAATCAGAAGTTTCAAAGTGCGCACGGGGCGGGGTCTCCAGTGCTACGTCGATTAAAAACAGGAACCGGTGTCCAGACGGTCAGTCCTGGCAGCTCATTCATAGATAAAGTGGATCATTCACCTTCGCTCGTCATCTTGTTGCTTTCCCGCTGAGGTTTTCTTTCATTGGAATCGTCAAACCTTTTCAATTCAGGTTTTCCGGACCAGCGTCCCCTGAAAGTAGTCGCCTGTACTGTGGAATTTGGAGCAGCTTGATTTCACAGCAAGAGGACTTCAGCAAAGAAAGAAAACACTGAATTACTACTGAAACACTGCAGCAGCTAGACCCACAAGATGCGAGTGTAATCTGTGTGAGCCAAACAAAAAAGGTGAGATCAGCTGAATTGTCTGAATCTATATGTCTTTACATGCTTCACAAACGTTACAAACGTATCCTACAATAGTTAATTTGACACATTTGCCCTACTTTTTTAACCAAAATTGCCATACAATGCATTGTGTGGCAAATTCCTATATGGCTTTATCTTGTGAAAATGGTGGAGCATCACTTTCCTAATCTGCAGCAGAACGTACGTGGTTAGAGCTGTGTCTGCTGCTGACTGTGGCTCATTAATAAATGGATAACACACAGCTGAACAGGTGACCAGCAATTTGGCCTGACTTGGCCTTTGCAGGGGCACCATTTGATCCTAGAATCCAACCAGGACTTGTTGCCACCTTCAGTCATTTTCTGTGCAAGCGTTTTTTTCTAATCTGTGCTTTTTTTTTTTTAATTGTGTTGTAGGGTTTTCACTTTGACGCCTTTACAGAGATATTTTCCTGCAGAGCTATGGAACTTTCATTGGTAAGTTTGACTTTTATTCTTCTTACGTAATCTCACCTGTCATTAAATGCAATTGTAGATTACACTGCAGTCTGGATAATACCGGTCTGATAATCTACTTTCATTCGTAATACTGGTAACAACTGGAAGGCGAAAAGTCAAAGTATAAATGCTCTGTTAATCATAATGCAGGCTTATGTAATGCACATTTCTTGGAGCAATATCTTTAGTAGACTCTTAACTATACCCACCCAGATTCAAGATTGCATGTTGAGCTCTGGATGTAAAACAGTTACCATGGTGGGGGTTGGGAGGATGGGGGTTTGGGCGGGTGTCGGGTGTTTGTAAAGCACTTTGTAAATACAGCTTAACTGATTATTTACCTTTGGCCAGTCTTTTCAGTCAATAAACATGTATCTGTGCTTCTGATTACCGTCTCTCTCGTAAGGTTGGGATTGACATTGTCTGAGTGAGTCTAATGTTCTTTCTGTGGCGTCTCTCTGTGTGCAGATTCACCCTGCTGTCAAAGCCTTCATGTGCGGCTCCCTGAGTGGGACCTGCACCACGCTGCTGTTCCAGCCCCTGGACCTGGTGAAGACACGGCTACAGACTGTGCAGAACACGGTGCAGCCCAGGTCAGTCTGCACGTCCCCACACCATCACACTGAGGCAGGAAAATATAGCCATGAACGATATTATTGAATGACAGTAACACTTAAAATATCCCAACATGAAACACAATTACACATTACCTTTCCTAAAACCTGACAGGTCTCCAGCTCGTCTCCATGGACATGTTGAATAAATGTAGCCAACAGGTTAGGCCAGGGGTCTGCAACCCACAGCATCAAAAGGACCATTTCGAAACAAACAAAAATCTCAAAGAGCCGCAATAGTTTTAACGCTCAACCAACCAAACAAACTGATTAATATTATTGTTGATATACAGTATCTCAAAAATTCGTTTTATCTTAAAATACAAATTACTTCACAATATTGATTGAAATGATTAATTATGTTTTGTTTGTTTTTATGTAACACTTATTTGTAGATTTATTTATTTTCTATATTAATACCATTGATAGTTTCTGTTATTGATGATGTTCTTTATCATTACTCTTATTAATTCATTAAAAAATAGGCTATAAATTATAATCTGTGCTTCTTGTGTTTTTTATTTTAACAGGAGAGATAGTAAATTGACCTATTTTGACACAAACTTCCTCATACAAAACATTTTTATAAAGTCTATTGTAAAATGGTTGTTCAATTAACGGGATTTAAAGCTGTTTCAGTGGGGCAGATACTAAACATTCGTTTGACAAATTATTAATCTTGTAACAGCCAGTGTTCCGCACACAGGTCCGATGGATTACTCATCAGAACTGTTTCTCCTTGTAGAGGTATCACATTGCTGCTCCAGTGGGACAAAAAGCCACTACAAGGAGGCGACCCCCGGGTTAGGGCCTCATCCAAATCCATTCTTTGATCACCCAATACAAAAATAGCATTTTCTGTGTCTAGCCCGTCATTTGGAGCATGTTTGCATTGCTGGCAACAGTGTAATCCAAAATGTTATGCAAAGCGCCTTGAACGATTGATATATTAGTCGTCATAACAGCCCTACTCGATCGTCAATAGTAACATACATGGCGTCATTGTGGGCCTGTAGATTCATTGAAACAAGAGACCCGCATGACTGGAGGAGATCCATCGATTAACATTGATTGTGTTTGTCCTGCAGTTCCGCCAGAGTGGGCATGGTGACGGTGTTTCTGAACGTTGTGCGCACAGAGAAGCTGCTCGGCCTGTGGAAAGGGGTGTCAGCGGTTAGTTTCTTTTTTTCATCATATTACTGTGATGACCCTAAGGTGATGGGTAAGGAGGCAAGTCATTTCTTCCCCAGCCAAAGGGCTTTTTTGTGAATGTGATTTATGCCCAAATCTGTACACACATCAGTTTTTGTAAAAATAAGTAATTTGTTTTAATGTATACAAATGTCTAATTTTTCAGTCCTGTATGCGGACCATTCCTGGTGTGGGCATTTACTTCAGCACATACTTCACCCTGAAGCAGCACTTTTTCCAAGAGAGAAGTCCGAGGGCCTTGGAGGCAGTGCTGCTGGGAGGAGGGGCCCGCAGTGTGGCTGGGGTCATCATGCTGCCTGTGACCGTCATCAAGACGCGCTTCGAAGTAAGGATTGTTTTCATTAATGTTGTATGCCAAAGTATCCTTCGTCTTTATCTAACGCTGTTGTCATTGCTGTGTAGTGTGGCAGGTACAGTTACGGAAGTGTTGCAGGCGCCCTCCGAAGTGTCTGTCGGACAGAAGGCCCTGGTGCGCTCTACTCTGGATTGTGTGCCACTCTCATTAGAGATGTTCCTTTCTCTGGGATTTACGTCATGTTCTACAGCCAGGCCAAGGCTGCACTGCCCACAGGTGAGAGCTGGATTGTGAATTTATGTGAGGAAGCCACTAAATATCCACAAACTCTCCAATATGATGGTGTGTGCTGACTGTCTGTTCTCTTTCAGAAATCAGCCTGTCTGCGGCCGCTCCTCTGGCAAACTTCAGCTGTGGTGTACTGGCTGGGGTGTTGGCCTGTCTGATCACTCAGCCTGCAGATGTGGTCAAAACACAAGTGCAAGTCAATCCACAGCTCCGGACACAACAGGCCATATTAAACATCTATTTGGTAACTATTGCATATAAGCTTTAAACTTCGTCATTGTAATGTGTGTCCAATGAGAGCAAGCGATGTACTAACGTGTTATTCCGTTTGTGTGTTGTGTAGGAGCATGGTGCACAGGGCTTCTTCAGAGGCGCAGTGCCACGGCTGCTCAGGAGGACTATGATGGCTGCCATGGCCTGGTCTGTGTTTGAGCAGATGATGGCACGTCTTGGACTTAAATCTTGAAGTAAAACTGTACACTGAAGAAAGTCAAGACACTGAAAATAGACCAAACCAAGCTGCCACGTTTACATTTGAACTTTCCTGCATGTTACATGGAGCTAACCCTTCATGTGATGCATTGTGCTGGGTCACAGGAACAACAAAGCATTCCCTGGCTTAATGTGAAACTTACAATCCAGCATTTCAATGAACAAGCTTGTTTTCTGAGTGTGTGATCTCTTGCCAATCGACTGCAGTGAAGTTGCCTTTTGGATACAATTATTTTAAGTGACCACTAAGAAAGTGACCCACACTTGAAAGTACTTTAATAATGAAACTGTGCCTTTTTTTTGTTTGTTGCACAGACACTACAGGACTTTCTCTTTGTAGTGTCCCGGTCACTTTATTTTATACTATATATTATTTTATATTGTCTAGCTAGTACCTTACTGACTAATTCCCAATATTTTTTTAGGTATTGTACATTTTATTGTTATACTTAATAAAGAAGAAAAAAGAAGAAGTGTTTCGGGTCGTCAATGATTGAACCAGCAGGTTATCTTAACCATGTGAACCAGAAAGGCAGGCTGTAGTAATCACACAGACACACACTGATGTGACCCAGACCTGGAGCAATATGACACACTTTTACAGAAGCAAGGAATGACTTTGTGCCGAATGTTAATGAGGGCAGAAAGCAGAAAATTATCAGTATTCCGGTCAGATAAGGAGACTTTGGTCAGCATATTGCTGTGAACTATGGAGTTTGGAGGATTTAGTTCTGTCATTGGTAGCAACTAAATGACATACTTAAATTAATGGGTGGATGTATTTATTTATTTTGAACATGGAAACGTTAATCCAAAAGACATTTGGAAAGAGGCTAATTATTGCTCATCTTTATTCAAATATAATAAAATATACCGCCTAATGCTTCCAATATACTGAATGAGAGAGATTTTCACAGTGCGTGTCTGCAAGTCTATCATTTTTATGTTCTCTATTTGAAATCAATTTATTGCAAAAGATGCCATCATGGAGCAACACTAAATGAATCAGAATGAACTCCTAAATCAATGTTGTTTGCCTCAAAGGAGAGAACTTATCGTCAAAACCCTTTGTCATTTCCCAGAAAAGTTCAAAACATGTCATCTGTTGCCAAACCCCCTCCTGGGCCCTATTGGCACTATATCACAAAATGTCATTGTGCGCAAAAGACAAAACGCGTCTTTCGTTTCCATAGCAAGCCTGTGTTCTTCTTTATTTTATAACAAGTTTGCCTTGACTTTGTGTTGATGTTGTAACGCCGGTGTGCTGAACATTTTATCTTTGGTAAATATTGCTGCAGCGTCAATCTTTCACCGAGAAGTCAGCGTCTCGGGATTTTCTTAATATGGTCTTGACATCTTAATATGGGATACTCATCCGACTCTCAGAGCTGACCGCTGGTAACCCATCCCCGCTGCGTGCATGTGGTTTACGCGCCACCTGGAGGACAAATGTAGAAACTTTTTTTTTTTTTTTTTTTTTTACTTAGGCTACAGGTTAACCTCTTAACCCTCACCTGAACCGAGCGCATTTTCTCCAGTTTGGCTTTACCCAAATCTAAAAGCTTCTAAACTGGAGAGCAACAGTGCCTCATTTCAAAGCTACAGTAATCGTAACTTTTTCGTCAAATTTTTTTGCAGCGTCTGTTTTTTGTCACATTTTTTAAAGCTTTTATGTCAGGTTTGCGTCTCTGCTTTTTGTTACGTTTTTCCTTCATTTTTGTCGTGTTTTCGCCACGTCTCTGTTGCTTTTTCGTCGCTTTTTAATGCTAACGCTTTGAGATTTGGGTAACGCCAAACTGTAGAAAATGTGCTCTGTTCAGGTGAGGGTTAGTACGGGAGGTCAAATGTTTAATATAACAGATCCATCGGGCCCATAATTTTATTTTATTGCGAGCGTTTCTTCCGGTTGCGAGTGCGCTGACCAATCATGAGCTCGGACACGGGGGTATAAAACCTACGTCATTTCCGCTAAACGTCCTCTTTTTTCACCGTGTGGTCAGATTTCCATACGGCGTTGTTTCGTGGTGAGTTTTAAAGGCATTTATTTGCCATTGAACGTTTAAGTTGCGATGATTTAAAGTAGTATTCATACATACTAGTAGTTAAACACACACTATGCCAGTTCACAAGCGCAAATGGGGTTCATTTTGACGCTAGCATTTGACATACTACTTGTAGCTAATTTGAAGCTAACATGCTAAGCGGAGGCACGCGGACAGAGCACCTCGGGTTAGCATGAGCAAAGTTGGATCACAAATTGGTACACAAATGATGTACTGCAAACATCTTGTATTTCTTTCAGTTTTTTAGCTAGATAATGTGAAAAGAGATGAGTTTTAAAAGTTGTATTACGTGTATCCCGTTTGTATATCGCTGTGACATCATGAATATTCAAGTCTTTGCACCAGAAAGTTGAATGATTAAAGTTTTTCACTTTTGATGTTTGTTCCTGCAGCTCTCCCAATTACTCGTTGCTCACGGGAAAGCGGTCACGATGTCCGGAGGTCTAGATGTCCTTCAAATGAAGGAGGAGGATGTGCTGAAGTTCCTGGCCGCAGGAACCCATCTGGGAGGTACCAACCTGGACTTCCAGATGGAGCAGTACGTCTACAAAAGGAAAAGTGACGGTAAGTGAAAAGGGTTAGAGAGAGTGAACTGAGTCTTTGCCAATGTTACTAACCGTGATGTTGCAGGTGTGTACATCATTAACCTGAAGAAGACCTGGGAAAAGCTGTTGCTTGCAGCCAGAGCCATTGTTGCCATTGAGAACCCAGCTGATGTGTGCGTCATCTCTTCTAGGAACACTGGACAGGTAAAGTACTCAGACTTATCAAGTTTATGCACTCTGTTAAAGCCGGACATTGTTGTCGGTGTTCTGGTGTCGGAAGTGTGCTACAGTGACTTGGTTGTTTTTTCAATGGCGCCATTAGGACTGTAGTCTGCGAGTGGCGCCTAGATTAACAACCACACATTTTGCAAACTTGAATTGAAATGAGATTAAATTATCTTGTTGTGTTCCGGTAGAGGGCAGTGCTGAAGTTCGCCTCTGCTACTGGCGCCACCACTTTCCATGGTCGCTTCACCCCAGGAACCTTCACCAATCAGATCCAGGCTGCTTTCAGAGAGCCACGTCTGCTGCTTGTGACAGATCCACGTGCTGACCACCAGCCCCTCACTGAAGCTTCTTATGTGAACATCCCATCAATCGCTCTGTGCAACACAGATTCTCCCCTGAGATACGTTGATATTTCCATTCCCTGCAACAACAAGGTGAATATTTCAAATGTTAAAATCTCGGGTGCACACGGCTAAAGCCTGCACTATCCTGTTTGTGCTGGTGTATGATGTGTGCTATAAAAATGCCTCACTTTGGTCTGCCTGTCTTTCATAATATGAAAAGGGGGGGTTAAATGTTGTGGCAACATGTAAACATACACATTATGATACATTCAAGTACTCTATTGTGAAACTGACTGTCTTTGTCTTTTGTTTGCAGGGCCACCACTCTGTGGGTCTGATGTGGTGGATGTTGGCTAGAGAGGTTCTGAGGATGAGGGGCACAATCTCTCGGGAACACCCATGGGAGGTCATGCCTGATTTGTACTTCTACAGGGATCCTGAAGAGGTATGTATAATTGGACAAATGGAAAAACTACAGTAATTTCACCGCAGAATGTCACTTAAATTTGATTTTATGTCAGATTGAGAAGGAGGAGCAGGCTGCAGCAGAGAAGGCTGTCGGGAAAGAGGAGTTCCAGGGTGAATGGAGCGCTCCTGCTGCTGAGTTTGCCCAGCCCGAGGTGGCTGACTGGTCTGAGGGTGTTGCTGTGCCATCTGTGCCCATCCAGCAGTTCCCAGCGGGTAAGTTATTTTGAACATCTTTGTGTATTGTATGTATATGGGCCAAATCTAATTTATTTCTCTTAGTCGCCGCTGCTGCTCCTGCCACTGCCGCCGCCGCCGCTGCTGCTGCACCAGTCAAGACCGGTGAAGTCTTTTCTGGTAAGTTGCTCTATTTAAAAGTGAAGAGTATTAAAAGCTGTTCAACACCTTTTGCTAATCCTTTTTTCTTTTTTGCAGAGGACTGGAGCACTCAGCCTGCCACAGAGGACTGGTCCACTGCGCCCACTGCCCAGGCATCTGACTGGGGTGGTGCCACTTCTGACTGGTCTTAAAATACAGATGGCAACAATAAAAGTGTTTTTTACACGCTGACTTTGCTGTGTTGTCTTGTATGGCTTGTGGGTACTTCAGCTTAACATGAATGCTGTAAAATAAATTGACTCCTTAAAGCTTCAATGTGAAGTATGGCATGAGACTGCACAGAGGACACAAGAAAAATGATGCCCAATACACTACTGCGAGCTGCAGGCTGGAGGTGGATTAGTCATAGTTATATTGGCGGGATTAATGGAACGAGTTCAGTTGTGATTCACGTTCATACAAATGAAAAGAGACCGTGATGTCCACACGGAAAGCATGTGCTGAGCTGACCTCCCGCCTGTGCAGTGTGCGGAACAATCCTGTGCGCTCTATTCGCGCGTGTGGGTCAGGTGGGCGTCCCCCTGCGCTGCCATTGGACAAAGACTGATCCTTTTCCTCCTCGCCTTCCGCTTTCTTTTCATACGCACACCCAGCCACTGAATAATGATAATAATGATCAAGATGGCTACTACAGAATCTTCCTTGCGGTAGCTGACCGATTTAATGGGAACACTTTGGACGACTTCTTTTTACAGTTGAAGTCCCTCTTCGGCGGCGGGACCGCTCCAGGACTCGGACTTTATGGATTAAAAGGGGCAGCGGAGCTAGAAAAGTCATTGTGTTGCCTGCAGCACTCATTCTAGTGAAGCTAGCTAGCAGAGCAACGAGCTAGTTGTACTTGTCGACCACCTCTGGTGTAGCTTCCAGGGGAGGTTGCCATTGCCTGTATTGTGGCCTGTAGTTGGACGGGGATCGTCAGATGGCAGAGCCAAGGAAAGTGCCCTTTGTCACCATCTCATCCTTCAGCACCGCGCCGCAAACCCCCGAACCCGGCAAGAAGCGCCGCCGCGAAGAGGACGGCGCGGACATCACTTTTGGGAAAGATGGAGGTGGAAGTGCTGCGGGCAAAGGGTCAGGAGGTGGTGCGGCTCAGTTTGGAGATACTAAAGGAGGCGAGAGCGACGAGTGTAAGCCCACTGTCCGCCTGAACCTCTCTCTGAGCGAGCCCAGCGAGAGAGGCTCTGCGGAGTTCAACTACAGCGAGCTGACCAACTCCACTCACTCTCAGGTCAGTCCAACAACAGCCCCATGATGCATGTGTGCAGGAGCGGCCCCAGGGAATACACACGCCTCGTAAACACTGTTAGCTGTGCCAAGACTCAGTTCATTAATACCACCAATGCAAATATTCTTATCACGTGACATTTAACTTTAATGAGGCTGTGCACATTTAGATAAACTATTATGGCTTATGTTGTCTTAATAGTGAAGAGGACAACTACTGTTTGGCGCTTTGTACCGACAGATGTTATTATAGTTTATTATAGTTGATTAAGTTTTCTTTGAATCAAATGTAATGGCTTAACCAATCAAACAATACAACATTTCACTCAAGTTTAAGCCATTTTGTAGGAATGGCATTTTGCCTTTTGACACATTTCACTGGAGCTGCACTTATAGCAGGGTTTATGCTGTTCAATACAACAGGGGCTCACCCGCCTCATTCTAACTGTGAAATTGTTCCCCTTAATATTTGAAGGAAAAGGCAGCCTGTTCAACAGTACCCAAAGGACTGGCACCTTCCCTCGACCCCAGTGACCCTTTTGCTGACGATGACAAGGAAAGGCGCGAAGTGGAAGAGCTGGCCAAGAAGTTTGAGAGCAAATATGTACGTGTTGCTTTCAGTACATCAAGTCATTCAACATGGCTGGTGATTTCTTGCTGTGATGTTTTGTTTTGTTTTCTCTGTGCAGGGAAATGGAGGAGCCAAAAAGAAGAAAAAAGACCGCATGCAGGATCTCATAGATATTGGTTTTGGCTACGATGAGACTGACCCCTTTATTGACAATTCAGAAGCTGTGAGTAGTGAGCTGTTTATATTAAAACTGCATTTCAACGTTGGCACATTCTTAGGCTGAACAACAATCTCAGATACATCAAATACATTCTGTGTGCTGCTTACCCAGATCACTCCAAGTCTTTGAAATAAAAGGTCCTCATCAGGTTCTAAAGGGAAAAACAATATACCTTTAGTTTTTCCTTTGAGCATTTATTTACATGTTACGTAGCCAGTGTTGGGTTGTAACTAAATACATGTATTTAGAGTAGAATAGAATGTGCGTCACATGATGCGCTGTAATCTGCTGCTCCCGTGCATTTGCCAAGAGAGTTTTTGAGTACCTTAATAATGGCAAGTGAGTTTATAACAGGTGTTTCAACAACCGTAGTCTTTATTTTTGTAATGTACGCCATATTTACACACAAATATAATGCCTGACAATGTGAAAGTATTCAGAATACAGTACTCTGATTAGACAAAGTAGCGGAATACGTTACAAAAATACATTTCAAGGCAAGTATTCAGTAACTTCATACAATTTCTAAGTATTCTCCCAGCAGTATATATAGCAAACATAACGACGTTTTCCACACTAAAGGAACACTTGTTTGTTGATAGTATGACGAGCTGGTCCCGGCCTCCCTCACCACTAAACATGGAGGATTCTACATCAACACGGGGACACTGCAGTTCAGAGCTGCCTCCGACTCTGAGGGAGAGGAAACCGGTACAGCCGAAAACCACTTTAAGGTAACTTTGGCTCTGTCTCTGATGCCTGTGTTTGTAATAAACCAAACGTAAGAAACCCTTTGTCAGTGAGGTTTCAGGATATAGTTTGCTTTGGTGGTAATGTATAGCACAAGTCTATGCCTTTACCAGTCTTTCCTTTCTTTCCTCGTTAGCTGTGGAAACACACAAGCTCAACATCGCGCACTCTTCCTGGAAACATGCATAGTTGTTTTGAGAATATGGTACAGTCAGTGGCTTGGTGCAGATGCGAGTAGAATTGACCGGGCTTCAAAATGTACACTTTTTTTCTTCTTTACAAGCTTTTAACTTCTTATGTCTGTTTTGTTGTGTGCAGAAAATGAAAGATGGAGAAGAACGGGTAATTAAAAAGCGCAGAAAGAAGCAAGAGGCTGGTGTCCTGGAAGAGAAGAAACCCAGGAAGAATAAAGTACCAAAGTCGGGGTAAGGTTCTCATTTTTTAATAATCATCTTTGTAAAAATGTGTGCATTCAGCTGTTCATCCATCAAGTCCTCAAGTTTTTGCTTCATGTGTCTACCTACGAGACACTAAAAACATGAAGTGTGTCATTTGTAAACTGTCAGAGACCCTGTACTTCCTGTGTGGTTATCTACCGTGTTGATTGTACTGTAAAGACACTGCTGACAGATATATTTAGATACACTCATTGTTTATAATGATACAATAAGCCGTGGATGGAGCAGAGTCTTCAGTTGTCATGTGCAGACAGTTTTATCTCCATGAGTTGTAGCTGTCGTTTCTGTATTACTTGGAAGTTGATGTAAATACTAGTTTATTATTCACGTTCTACTTGAACCCAAACCTCTATCTGTTTTCTCTCCGCTTCTCTTGTAGAGTGTCGGCTCTGAACGCTCACCGTCCGGAGAAAAAGAAGAGGAAGAAGCTGATGAAGGACTCGCTGCACTTGGCTAACATGCTGCGGCGCTTCAACCGGGAGAAGGAGGAGATGCGCAAGAAGAACCCAACTGTAGGCCTTCAGCAAAGACCCAACACTAAACTGCCCGCCCCCAACAGCTCCCTGATCACCAACCAATCAAAACCCACCGGCAACAATGACTGCAGCATGGCCGACCTCAGCGCCGACCCCGTGGTAATGTCGCTGCTCGGGACAGCCAACAACGACATCCTGCAAGACATGATGGGAGACCTGGACTTTGGGCTGCTGGACTCCCCTCACAGTCCGGGACAAGGGGAGAATGGCTCATTTGGGCATAAGGGCAGAGTGTCCCAGGGCAACTCCACCACCCCTCCTCTGCCCAACGGACTCCCTGCACCGCTCGCTAAGCGCATTGAGGACCTGAGAGCGGTATGAATCAGCCTTTTATCATCACGCTTTATCATTTTGCAAAATCGAGTGAAGGGATGAGCTGTTATCGCACTCGCCCCACATTTGTCTCATTAACTGTTTTTGTTGGTTGCAGGCGTCCAGGCAGTTTGATGAAGAGGGACGAAAGAAGTTTTTCACCCTGGATATGAACAACATCTTATTGGAGTAAGTTGACACCGGCTCACGTGGAGCAGGCGCGGAAACGCAAACTTATGTCTGTCCCGGCTCTTGTGTCTTTGTCCAGTATCGAGCTGCAGGTTCAAGAGCAGCCAACAGATGTGCGTGCGGCAATTTACTCCCACCTCGAGGCCTTCGTGCCCTGCAACAAAGAGGCTCTGCTCAAACGACTCAAGAAACTCAACCTCAACATTCAGGTGAGCAGAGGAGTGCTTCATTCTTTCAAACAAATAAATGTTGCAACTCCCAGATTTGTCTCAGTACAAGCTCAGACACGTAGGTGGTGAAATCCTTGACTCAAGCACAAATCGGGCTTTCAGTACAGTTTTTATTTAGTTTCCTGGGCCATGAACTTAAGGTGTAGATTTTCAGTATAGCACATAACAAGTAGGTTTTATAGTGAGCGTGCAAGAGTATGCAGCTGGTATTGTTGCAGGTGTACCTTAACAGTGCTGTAGTTGTGCTGACATCCTCTTCTCCGCGTGCCCTATTTTCTATTTTTATCTGTTGGTGCCTCCTGAGTCTTGTCTCTTGTCTCCCAGGACGACCGTCTCAGAACTCCTCTGCTCAAACTCAAACTGGCCGTGTGCAGCGTGATGCCCGAGCAGATCACGCGCTACAATATGGACTGCATTGCTAAAGTGGCAAAGTAAGTATGGCACACGTCCTTGTACTGCGGCTGGACAATTGTAAATGTTTTATTAATCTGAACACAACCAGCACATCACACCGCGATACTCCAACAAAAGCGACTTGAGAAATGTCCTTTTACAGAAGTAGTTCCCCTTAATCTAGCTTAAATGTCATCAAACAAACTACACCATGACAGCAGACATTCGGCGCCTGTGGCAGGTCGCACAGACGCTCTCAGACTATTGACCCCCACCACGACACCACATGCTGCCATAGCGATGCTTCTCTGCTGAACCAGCTGATTGTCATGAAGCTGAACTCTCTCCCTTCCCTTCCTTGCCCTCCCTCCCTCTGCTTCCACCTGCAACAAATTTCAAAAGAATGAGAAGTCACATTTGAAAGGAGTTTTCAAAGTGCAATGTTTGCTACATTTGATATTCTGTTTTCCAGGCAGCAGGAGGAGGGGGAGAAGAATGGCTCAGATGATGATGACGAGGAGAAGCCAGGAAAGAGGGTCATGGGTCCACGCAAGAAGTTTCTCTGGGACGATAAACTCAGGTCAGATTTCTGAGATGGTTCTAAAGCTCCAGTGCTTTTTAGTGGTGAAATTAACTGCTTATATTGTTCCTTCAGAACGCTGCTCTGTAATCTAGTGCGCATTAAGCTGAACTGTTACGAGCTGGAGGGGAAGAACTCCATGTCCCTGGAGGACTACCTCAAGGCCTTCATGGAGAACGAGGTCAAGCCCCTGTGGCCCAAAGGCTGGATGCAGGCCAGGTGCATACACTAAAACCTTTTAACATGAGTTAATTGGAGCATCATTTGACTCTTATTTGTATGACTGTATTTTACAGGATGCTGTTTAAAGAAAGCACTCTGGTACATGGTCATCTCACAGGCTACACGTATGTTATTTTTCACATCATTATTCACCAGTAATGCAAATGCCTGGCATAAAAACAAATCACAGAACAGACAAATGGGTGATACTTGTAAGAATGGCTGTACTCTTTCTCCTCAGAGCGAAGAAAAAGATTGTTCCTACTCCCAAGGCCAAGGCTAAGGTTAGTCTCCTCTCCTGGGCTCTATTCCTGGGCAACTGCTATCATCGAGAGGCGTAAATGTTCCCTAACAAAAATCATGGAACAGAAAACAATAACTCTTGCCTATTTATTGTGTATACATTAACACAATTGCACAACATCCACATACTAATAAAGGTGTAACTCTCTTTAATTCAGTTTCACCTTGCTGCATACTTACGTGAAAGTCTATTGTGGTAATAATCAATGTGTGATTTATTTGCATTAAAAAGTAGATTTGAAATGAGTGCTCTCTGTTTTATTTGAACTGTTTTGAACCGTTTTGTAGTATGTCTTTGACGCTCTGTGTTGTGTTTATCACAGGAGCCAGTGATATGGACACCACGGTCGACGTCCTCAGCAGCCCCAACACCGTCACCGGTTGCTAGGAGACCGCCCCAATCCCCAACAGAACCCATCTGTCTGGACTCTCTAGATGACGACTTGGCAGCCCCCTCCCTGGATTCGATCTCCCACGCCTTAGCCATCTTGGGCAATGCTGCTAAGGGCCTGGCCCAGGGGGAGAGCCCGCCGTCCCCTGAGGCGCCCAAGCCTCCTCCCAGCCTCCACTCCTCCCCTGTGCTCCAGCAGCAAAAAAAGAACTCTATCAACTGCACTTCCATCAGCACACCTCACTATCTGTCTACCTCTACGTCCAGCCCTCTGTCCCGGCCTGCCTCAGTCAGCGCCTCCCCCTTGGCCGCAGGACGGGTGCCTGGAGTGGACGCTCTAAGTAAAAGCTCACCACAGATTCATAGACATTCGGTGCTAAACTCTCAAAGAACTGTGAGTGTGGGTGTGGCCAAAGCCAACATGTCAGCCACAGTCTCATCTCCTAAGCCCCGTCCCCCAGCCACTGCCTCCCCCCTCATGGTGCCCTCAGGCCTCCTCAAGGGCAGCAGCTCCAAAAGCAGTGACACGGTCCTGCTGTCGTCCCCTCAGTCCCGACCACACATGCTCCAGTCTGGCCCTCTACACCTCACACCCAAGCCCTACATTCCCCCTCGGCTCCCCCACACGCCCTCCCCTGCCCCGTCACAACCACAATCCAACTTCATCACGCCTATGCACGCCACTCTCACCAAACCGGCCCACAGCAGCATAGCCCCCATTATCAAACTGTCCTCCAGAGCCCCCAGCCCCGCAGTGAGTGGCTCTTCCTCCCCGGCCCTTCCACAGCCCCCTCGGTCTCAGGTCGCACCGTCCATACACCAGTACTCTCCCAAAAGTCCTGCCTCCTTCCGTCCGTCGTTCTCAGGTTCACCTGGAGCTGCAGCCAAACCAGGCCCAGGCAGTTTTACCATCCCGGGACAGAAGACCCCCAGCAGCACCACCACCTCTAGCCTTATCAACAGCTCGCCTATGAACAAGCACACAGCCGCCTCCATCACAGCAGCCTCTGTCAGCCATAGGCCACGGCCCGGGCCAGGGATACCTCAGGGGGTCAGGCCGATTCTTCAGGGAGTCAAGCCGATTCCTCAGGGGGTCAAGCCGATTCCTCAGGGGGTCAAGCCGATTCCTCAGGGGGTCAAGCCGAATCCTCAGGGGGTCAAGCCAGTCCTACAAGGGGCCAAACCTGTCCCATCAACCACCAGTTCACCTCAAATAACACAGGTTTGTCATTCCCAGTTTAGCAAAGTTTATGTTGTGTCAAATCTGTACAGGGAAGGGATGTGTGGAACTGGATCAGAGAGACTGTTGCTAATTAAACTATAATTTTAATTTGCATTTGGGGACAAGAATCTAAGCCATAGCAAAGCCACCGGCGAGCTCAGGCATATCCAACCTGTAATTCAAGTGCTACCAGTAGTTTTTCAGCCCTTGTAGCTCCCAGAAAGACTTTCTACATTTCTACATTTAATGAAACGTAAACTGTAAATATAATGTTAGTCTACAACTTTAAGATATTCACTGTGACTCATGTTTACTTATTGTTTGTGTCCAGGTTTCTACATCAGGTAGCAGCTCTCTGCTGGGCTCACCCTCCTCTCTGCCTCTGGGCTTTGGGATGCTGGGAGGTCTGGTGCCTGTGTCCCTACCCTTCCAGTTCCCCTCTCTGCTCAGCCTCAGCTCCCTCGGGACAGCAGCTTCCAGTACTACCGCCAGCGGCTCCACGGCCAGTAGCAACACTCCGTTTTCTACACTGACACAGAGTGAGTGACCACTGCACATACAAGCACAACTGGGCTCAACCAGAAATATGACACATTAGTTTTAGTTTTCGGGTGGCGCAGCGCTTTGTGCTCGTGCTTCTCAGGAAGATCTGGCCAATCACGGTCTTTCTGTGTGGAGTTTGCATGTTTTCCCGTGTCTGTGTAGGGTTCCTCCTGGTACAGCGGCATCGGAGGATGCGTCAAATGCAGAAGGCAAATAAATAAATACATCACACCTTAACCATAACCTTTCATGGCACTCTCCCATACACACAAAGTTGCTTTACAAGTTGCACTTGAACAAGGACATCTGAACCAGGCATTTCACTCAAAAACCAGGGCTGAGCAGATGAGGTGTATGTGTTTGTGTTATCTGGATGTTTTGTGAAAATGTTGTGTCCTGTTGTTGCTGCTTATGGTGTCTACTTGTAAGCTTCTGTCTGACGTTGTCCATTTTGTTTGCCCACTACCCTGTGTTTCCTTCCTAAACTCCTGTCTACTGTCTTTCCCCCACCCCCTGTCCCATCTTCTTAGATGTGTATAAGAGTCTCCAGTCAGGCTCTCAGACTTCTCTGCCTCCACATTTGCAGCTCGCTTTCTCAGGTAAACTCTCCCCTCTGTCCTGTGTCCTGTTGTGTCCCGCCTAGGGATATCCCTGTCTGCCCGTCCTGTCCTTGTGTTATCAGATTTGTAACTTCACTTCCTCCTTATGCTGATGAGTTTCCTACTCATCAGACTAAGTCCCTGTTTGAGGCCTCAATTTTGGCCTAGGACAACTTTGAGCCGTTGTGGCTTCATATTTGAAGTTTCTCTCTATGACTTTACAGAATACTGGAGCTGTAGTCAATAATGCAATCAGAAATCCCTTGTTTTACAGATGTTGGTCAAGGCCAAGCAGATGTGAAGAGGAAGACTTTATGATACAACGTGATCAACACTGGTTCAGGAGACTTGCAAAGAGCTGGAAACACTTCAGATCAACTCATGGCATCACCACAATGAATTGTCAACTATTTGATCTTTTTAAAGACTTTTTTTTAAATATAATCTGATAAATGACTAGACGAACAAGTCTGTCGATGTTTACAACAGACCTTTAACACTGTGATCAGTGAAGGAGACTGGGTGAAAGTTCAGGTGTGGGTTTGCCTGAACCTTTTCAGTTATGTTTAGAAGTGTGCCTTTGTACGTGTTCCTCTCTGATGCATGGTCATTGTGTCACTTGGTGCTGTTTTTACCGTGTAATTATTGATACTGTAAAATATCTGTAAACTGCAAATTTGTTGAATTTGAACTTTTTTAATTAAGAGCTGTACACTTTTTCTTGAATTGTAATTCATAACTGTACAGAACCCATCTTTTAATTAAAATGAAATGTTAGTTTGGGGATTGTCATTTGTAATAACTGGAAAGTGCTGTCTGATGCAAGTCCAAATGCTTTATCTGACAAAACTTAACTGTACATGTATTTCATGGCTGACCATTTTGAACCTGCCACTGATGCACATGTCGAATAGTTTTATTAGTTTATTTGATTAACATGCGCCGCGCATGTTAATGAACAAGCCACAGATTGTTGCCATGGGCTAATTTGCATCCGTTGTCCCACACTTGCTCTCCCATTCATCCTGGCCTTTTGTACATGTTTTTAGTGGTAGTGGAAACCAGAACATGCACTCCATTGTCTAATATAACATATGATTAAAACATGCTGAAGGTTTGTTGGATTGACACGTTGCATTCAGAAAGTGTAAAGGGAGGCAGGTGTCTTTAATAAATGTAGATTCTTTTTTTGACGGCATAAAAATCTACTCAATTCAAACTGTGTAAATCAAAGTACTCCCTGAGCAGACACTTGTTTGGTCAGAGATGCTTGGTATTTGACTACAGTTCCAGGCTTTCAATCACAAATTGGAAATACATGCACAGACATGAACACTACATGAAGGGCAGTGTTGGTTTAATTTCAAAAAGCGAGTAATTAAATCAGTCAAAACTAACCTAGACACTGAATCAAAAATAAACAACCTTTGACACCAGAGCAAAGTCCAACAAGACTAGACATAATGATACAAAAGTTCTAATTTAAGCAGATAACAAAAACAATGTGAAGAAGGATAGTTGTCAATATAGAAGGCCCCTCGAGGCAGTCTTCCTCAGAGGTTTCTCCAGCGGAAGTTCACTTTACAAGCGGTCTGGTCTTGTCGTCGTCGCCACACTGGTGCGCTTTGTACTTTTTCACCTCTGCCATGTACTTTGACCAAGCATCGCTCTTGCCAGGCTCCGTCTGTGGAAGACAAGACATGGGCGCTTTAGGATGTTAGTCCAGATATACATAAGCAAACCTGTGTCCACAAAAACACTTACTTCTGAGTCCTGTTTCTGTTTCTTCGCAACTACGCCGGTTTTTAGGAACACACCGCCTCTGCGCTTCCCCACCTGGGTTAAGGCATAGAAGACTGAAACCGTTATAGGAGCCCTTGCAGATGGATTGCCAATGAAGGAGACTACACCAGAGCAGAAGATCTATTTCAGTCTTCTGCCACCACCAAGTAACCAGTACAAGCCTAACCCACTTTGTTTATATTATAATACATGTAAGTATGTATGTGTGTTAAATACTGTAATGATTTTTTTTTTATCGCACGTGTGTAACTCATTAATTGTTGCTTGGCTTGGAAAAGGCACTATAGTATGACATCTTACAACTGCTAAACCCCTTACAAAAGTGGCCACAGGCGGGGGCTTCTTGTCCTCTGACGCATGTTCGGTCGTTGTCCCGACTCCACTTGGTGGTGCTTCTTTTTTTCGCTTCTCCTCCTCCATTTTCTTCTTGAACATCTCCATGAAGCTGCCGTCGTTTGCAAAAGCGTTGGCTCCGGTGCCCGGTGCCGGAGGGGGGCTCACCGCTGGAGCGGGGCTGGATGAGGGCGACCCAGGGCTGCCACAGCTCGAGTCACTACTGCTACTGTCGCTCCTTTCATACCTTTCATAGGAGCGTTTGGGCTCCATGTTTGGAATACAATGTTTATCAACAGATAATCCAAAAATAATGTCCCTTCGTCAGCAGATGGTAGCCTCGTTTCCGACTAACAAAGGCCCTTTAAAATAACCGGCTCTGAGTCAAAAAGGAAGCACCCGAAAAGAAAACTCAAAGTTTATCCAAAACAGAAAATATTGCTCCAAATGAAGAACAAAAACAATCTCACAAGCCAGTCTTCAAATGGCAGCTTCTTGAAAAAGACCCCAAGAAAACTCGTTTAGCTAGCTCCGTTGCTACTTAGCTAATTTGGCTAACGCTTCGGGCTTCCGCCCGTATTAACGTCTTCATGCACAAAATCAACGATATTATACAAAAATCATTACAAACAAAATCTACAATACATGTCTTAGAACAAACTTAGACTCATTCTAGAACACTCTTAAGAGCAATGGTTTCGGTGAGTTCGCTAAAGGCACTCTTCACTCGTCTTCTACCATGTTTTCTTTTCAGAAAGCCGTGTCTCGTGCCTCCAGCGCCCTCTGCAGAACCGGAGGCGCAACTGAAGCGGAGTGATCAGCCGAGTAGCCTGCAACTGAACTTTAGGCCCCCTTCCCTTTTTGTTAGTGGTTACTACAAATGCAGATGTCATCCGGTTACATTTTGTAGAAAGTACAGAAACGCATGTAAACTATATAAAGTGTAAAAGGAAATATTAATCATAGAATGAAGTAAAAGTACCTACAATGTTCTTAATTTCACCATAGGCAGACAATATGAAAAATCACATTAAAAATAGACCTCTTTTTCAAAGTCATTTATTTGCAGCGCAAATATGAAACTACAAATATTCAATTAGTCTCAAAACATAATCCACAATGTACAAATCCATAATGTACCATAATCTACAAGATTTGGACAATTTATAAGCGTCAGTGTAAAGAAAGATCTGCCACAAACAAAAATAATTTAAACAATATGCACACAGTGTTTTTGGTCTATGTAGATTAAAGCACACAAGGACTAAGTACAAGTTACTGAAGCATAAATGGAATATGTTAATGACATCTCGCCACAAAATAAAAAAAATTAAAAATCCAGCATTGCGTTGTCTTAAGATTTCCTTCGGATTCTGCTTCATTGAAGAGTGCGCAGATTTGAGTATGAGCTTTTCCCACCCCGATGATTAAAGCAGTCTTTCCAGTTTGAGGACTTATAAACTTTTCAGTAGTCAATTTGTCATATTACTAAAGTGACTGAAGATTCAAAAAGTTGTGAGTGCAATTAGGCCCACTAGTACCAGCACCGTTCATTCTTTGGGAACATATAAAAACATTTCCACGTGCAATATAGGTTATATAAAGTTTTGCTATTGGAGACAGTAGGGCAGCATTGCAATTATTCAATAAATTAGGATTACTGTGAAGCTCAGGATATACCCATCATCCCAGAAAAGTGCTTTGGTGAATATTCTACATAAAGTGATTACACATCCTTGTGCGTTGTACATCAATAAAATAAAACAAACACACAAAACCGTCAAAACACGAGACAAAATAAGACACAGCAAACTAAATGTACCAACGACACCAGATGCTCCATCACCTTAAAATGTGTTAAGAGCTGTACAGCATGATTCATATTGTATCTCCCTCCTGAATCCTGTTTGCCAATCTTGAGCAATGCCAGTAAATGTACCCACTAGCTCCTCAGCTCAATAGTTTTATACAAACCTTGTCATTTCCACATGAGACGAAACACGTTTAAAAAAAAAGACAAAAAGGTCTTAATGAAGCTACCTTAAAAGGTAACATGGCCGTTTCTAGTGAACAGAAAACAGCAGCTCTTCTGAGATCAGAGAGAAAAATGTTCACGTGTGCCCGTAGGGGGCAGTAGCAGCATTTCATAAGTCTGTGCATTGCATTGATGCAAAAGGCAGACACCAAAGGCATTCAGGTGAGGTCACATGACTTAAAGTTACTCTTTTGTGTTTCCCCCCCAGAGTGAGGAGGTTTATCTGGGCGGCTGGCGGATTAGGCCTCTCCTGGCGTTTGTGGACTGCCTCTGTTGGGCCAGGAACGACATGGTTTGATTGGGCGAGGTGATTCGCTCTCCAGCCACTCGCTGGTGTAATGCCATTCCCTGTGACACAGATCAAATACAGTCATGTGACAAACACAGAAAAGTAGTTCACCATTTGCAATTTATTGAGAATGAGATCCTAAAAGTCTTGTTTTTGTGTGCGTTAGAAGTAACACTATGTCCAGTGTCTCCTGTCTACCTAAAGAATAAGTTCTGACCGTCGCGATAACAAATTTGAGGTTCGATACATTGAGGCAGGAAAGTATTGCGGTAAATGATATTATTGACTCAAATGATACTAGATAAACCTTTGTTCTAAAAGTGTATAATCATATCCTAAAATACCACACAAGCTGCAATAAACATGAAATACAACGTTACTCAATTTGCTTCAGTTAGAAATGAAAGTTTTACAAAGACAAAATAAGGGGGGGTGATAAATGTACAGATGATGGATATCGAGCCCAAAAAGAATATATTGTTTATCTGTTATTCATTGAACGATATATCGATATAGTAATTATCGTGACAGCCCTATTTCTGACTTTTACAGACTTATTACGCCAATGCCAAATCAGGATCATGCTCAGACTATGCCCAGGAGGTTTCAATTCAACAGCAAAACCAAACCCACCAAGTGAAAAATGTGAAGCGCTTTACACAGGCGTGTTACTCTGATTACAGTAGACTGTGTAATATTGGAACAAGACAATAAGAACAGGATGAAGGCAGTCCTGTTTTTGGATGTGACTGTACTGACCATGTTGTACCAGGCCGAGATGATGAGCTTCTCTTCCTGGTCATATCTGGCTCTGCTCTTCTCATAATCGTGCTGCAACAGAACAGCGTCATTAGGCTCACGTCAGGGGGTCTCAGCGACCGTGGAAAAAGGGACTTACCTCGAGGTGCTGGATCTTCCTCTCACGCTCCGAGAGCTGGTTCTTCAGGGCTTGGACATCAGGCCCCACCGGCTGTTTTTTTGGATCCAGAGTTTTTATCACCTGTACATGGATACATAGACAAACACTAAAGTCAGAATAAAGAGCTATAATGTTAATGATGTTTGTGAATACTCACCGTTCTCGCCTTCTCCATGTATTTCTTGTACCGCTCCTCCATCTGCTTCATGTCCTCATCTTTTTTGCGCAGGATCTCTTGGAGTTCGTCAATTTTTTTTGCCACTGAAATGACAAGTGTGCATTACTTGGAAAAAGGTGACTCTAGAAAGATCCAAGTTTGTGGAATTGTAAAAGGATTTAACTAAATGCACTTACTGCTGTTGTCCACCTTTGGCTCAAGATCGTCAATGACCTCTCTCTTCTTCTGCAGATCAGAGTGGGCCTCATGAAGCTTCTCTCTGGAGTACATCATTTTAAGTCAGTAAATGGAGATGATGCTCTGAGCCTTGTTTAATCACCATTGAACATCTCTTCTGAAGTTTCTTTTTATAAAGCGACACTGTGCAACATTTCAACAAGTTATACGTTGCCGCGTCACAAGAGCAACTAAAGTTACCTAAACATAATGCAGACATGCCAGCCATACCAAACATATTCCTATAAATCATGACTCTGACACCGCCATATTTGCTGTGGGTCATCAGAGAAAAAAAAAGAATTTGAAAGAGGACCTAATGAATTCAAACCTTATGTTAAGCTCAGTCAATCCTAGCATTATTCTATTGCAATAAATATCAACTCTAACCCTCTTGTGATGTACAGTGAGAAGCAAAATACTTACAAATGCTCCTCAAGCTTTTTCTTCAAAAGGGAGGACTGTGGAGAAAAGCAGAACATCAGACGATAAACCATTTGTAGCACGGCAAAACTAAACTGAGACTAGACTAAGCTTTCACACAGAATATAAATTTCAGTGCAGAGTCTAATCAGGTTCCAGTCGGGACCGAGGGTGGCCGTACTTACGATGGCCTGATTTTGGCAGAGTTGGTCAATGGGGCAGGTGCAGGCAGGCAGGTAGACAGACAGACACAGAGGAGCAGCGGTTAGCAAGAGTCACCACAGCAAACACGGGCTACTTTCCCACACCAGACAAGGGCAAAAACAACAACCCAGAACCAGGCTAGCTACTTAAATGTGCATGCAAACTTAATATATAATCATAACATTGTGAGGGCATTCATTTCGTTTAGTCATGTTTAGTAGAAACATGCGTATGTTTCCACTCACATCCTCGTTCTTGCTGTCCTGCTCATGGAGTGCCCTCTGCAGCTCCTCAATTTGAGATCGCAGTTCTGCAATCTGCAGCTGATCCAACCTAAAGACACACAGCATGTGCCCTTGGTCAAAAAGAGCTCTCATGGGCTGGCTTTACATTTTAGAATTCATCTAAAATTGTACGAATGGCACATTTCCTTTTAAAGAAATTTTCAAACTGAACATTCACAAACAATGCTACCACACATGTGTAACAGCAGGTGACCTGCAAACATGTGATCAAACTAGTAAAATGCATTTCATCAGTGAACTGCCCTGATGAAGACACACTGGTTATTTGAGATATTTTACAAGTTGAATCACTTCTTTTCAAGTCACCCTTCTGCTGTCAGATCCTGTTGCCGGGACATGTGGACCTTTAGCATCTCATAATCCCACCAGTGTATTTCAATAAAGTCTCCACTTTAAGACTAAGTTTTTTTGAGGCAAGTTTAGTTTACAGAAAATGCCCTTTACTTGTTATTGCATGACGAAAGAACCAGTAATTACAGAGATATCTGTACTGAACATTCCAAACTCGCATGTACTGTATTATTTAAAAGCTAGAAGAGCAAGAGCTCTGCCTGGTTTCTGCAGGGCCCTGCTGAGCATGCTCACTGGCCTCCTCCAGTTACTGTTGCCGAGAGTCTTCCCACACCCTGGCCCTGGTGTTGCATAGATATCCACCCACATCTCCACATGCCCACAGCCTGTAAACACCAACACACACGCACCAGCCAAGGGACAATCTGGCTTTTCTGCTGTCTGTCCTGCGGTCGGCCCACACAGAACACAGTCCAGAGGGCCGCTTGACATTTAGGCAGATATCACTCCCACTAGCAGCCAAACAAGCCACTCTCTGGCCAAGAACACACAATATGGTCCACGCGGGGAATGCTTATCTAAAGCACGAGCTCTCCTCAGACCGGCTCACATAACACGTACCTGTTCTGAGTCTCCAGAGCGTTGTTCGTGCGCTGAGCCTCCTCCAGCTCGGACTGTACCTGTGCCAGCCTCTGTCTGTACGTCTCCTCCTGAGTGCACAGCATCTTGTTTTCACTCTGTAGCCGGACCATGGTCTCCCTGTGCACAACAACGCCACATTAGGCACAAAGACAGGTATCATGCAAGTCGGCATGATTTTTTTGAAAAATTCCTAGTTGCATTTAGGTTTCCCACTTGTTTAAAACCCTTTAATTGTGCACAAAGAAAAGACAAAATCGAAATATAAACGGCTAAACTAACACAAAGTCACATGTTTTTAGGGGTGTACAGAGTTAGATTCCATCATGAAAAATCTGTTTTCAGTGCACACAATATGTTCTAGATTGCAGCCTGTGCCACACAATACTGTAGTTTTCATTCAACCGAAACCACTCGAGTTCATGAGACATTTACAGCCTCTTCTTCATCTGGACAGCGCCCAGGCCAAGTGTGCACAAGTGCCATGTGTCAATGAAATGGGGTTCAAATGCGCAGCCAGGCTAAAAATGATCTTTCTGGTCGGGTTTGTGGGTATAGACGATGAATGTATAGGCTACGAGTGGGCTCCTGATAGTGACACCAGAAAACCTGTGAAAGGTTTAGAGTGAAATCGCGTCTGTTACGGTTAGTCACATGAACCCCCACGCCACAGCTCAGCGCTCACTACGGCTCAGAGGAATAATAAAGCATCAACGTCACGCAAGAGAGTCCTCGTACTTGAGCTCTGTGGGCATGATTTCAGAGGCCAGGCTGCCGGCGCCTCCACTGTCACTGAGGGATCCTGCACACACGAAACAAACATTGAATCAGAACACTGTCAGAGACCTGTGCAGAACAGGAGAAGTAGGTACAAAGATATTGACTTCACAAGAATTCAGCCTATTGCGCCACTTTAGGCACCACTAAAGCCTACCATTAAAAAGGGGTTTAAGTTGGCCGAAGAGCGGCTGCAGACTACACTATACTAACATGCACGTAAAATTGGCAGGGAAACAAACCTACCTTGTCCAATTTTAATTTATCATAGATTACATTAGAATATAGTCTCTTGACCTGACAATGCATTTTAGTTTCAGCAATTCAAGGAAAAAAGTTTTGGCATTCCTTTAGAGTGACGTTACTTGCAAATACACGCAAGACAAGTGTAAATGAGTCAACTAGAGTGGCGCAAATACAGGGCAACATCACTTATCCATTCTCAAACTGGCATTTTAAGCACTGGTGGTACTTTAGCTGCTTTTCCACATGCAGGCGCGTGTCAGCTGAATGGCTCTTTCACCCGCTTTGTCTAGCTTTCCATAACAAAAGGCCCGGGCCAAGCCGGTCTGACCAGGTATAGGTTTTGGGACCGACCTCGAACGCTAGTCCGTGTCTGATGTGACGGGAACAGACAGCCTCTGAGTGGACAGCACTCACTAATGACACAGGTCATACGGATTTAATATTTTACATCATACTGCTGTGTGTGGGACAAGGCCTCGTGGAAGGCCCAGGACACGCTGGTGGGACTATGTCTCCGAGCTGGCATGGTGTTGCCTCGGGGTCCCCCCAGAACAGCTGGAGAAGGTGTGCGTGGATCAGGAAGTTTGGGCATCTCTGCTGAGACTGATGCCCCCGTGACCCGGCCCCGGATAAAGCGGAAGAAAATGGATGGATAGATCATACTGCTGTTCCAAAAGGAGATTTTGCCAATATTAGCATTTAGCCGCTGTTTGCGCAGCTTTAGCGGATGTTAGCATAACATTTGCATGTAGCTTACCTTCACAGTTTTATTTAGAGGTTCTTTTCTGTTTTAATACAGATTGGCACCTCTGAATGATTCCATAAGTCCCACCAGAAGGCAGCATTTGTCCACATTTGTTCTCATCGCGGCTCACAAAACATTTAATGACGATGTGTACTGCGTGCTCCTCCGTGGGGGCGCAGCACAACACATCCAGGTAGGTGTGTGTGTGGTAGAAACAGAAAGGTGTGCGGGGTAGAGGTGCCAATACGCTCATGTAAATCGCGGTCGGGTCACGCTATGTGGAACGACGGCTTTAGTCTTTCGAGTATTCATTTTCATTAGAGACAATATCACTTATACTTTAGTAACACGTAGTTTAGACATGGTTTTACACCCATTTCATACATATTTTACAAACCCTTTTAAGACACTGTTTAGCCCTGAATAGATCTTGATCTGGAGGTAAAATATGGTCAAATATTTAATGAGGTAGTTTTAGAATCAACGACTAGACTACACATTTCAACTGAATGCCTTTTCGACCCCGCTTTCTTCGGCTCTATAAACGAGCACAAAATATATACAAACGTCTGACCTCTTGTGGCTGGATAATGCAAAACAAGTCATCAAACTCCATAATCTTAGTGGAAACTACTTGGCAACGATACTGATTGACAACTCACCAGCTTCGCTCAGACACCTCTGTTGGACCTGTGCACACCGGAGATCATCGTTTGTCTCCCGCAGCGTGTCTCTTTCCGAGATGAGACGCTGAAATAGAAAAGCACACTTTCTTTTTCCTAATCTACCAATACTAGGTGCTTCTACCTAGACCAGCTGAGTTCATAATGTCAGTACAGTGTGTGTTCATTCAAGTATCTGAGAACATGAATCACTGGTGTCAGAAACGCAGGAGGTGCCAGAATTGACACAGGACGTGGGAAGATCACGGACAAACTGCCACAACATTTGCATCATTTTGTCTTCAAAAGTTTACCATGGCCTATAAGACGCGATAAGTTTTGCATTACGATCAGGGCCTGGTGTTGAATATAGAGAACATTGTGCAGGCATTGTTTGGGAAAGTTTTGAATGTTTTGGTGCAACTCACTTCTTTTTCCTTGAGCAGTGCGTCATACTTGTCGTGGAGGTTCTTGTACTCAAACTGCCACTTCTCAGCTTTCATGGCCTCAGCGGAGTGCCTGGTGTGAAGCTCGTGAGCCTACAAAGTCACAGAGCAACAATCTGAGCTGGCGCAGACTTCTTCAGAAACGGCAGGGATTTTTTTCAAACACGTGCACGGGCCAGCCAGTGTTTAGCTTCACTTCACTCGCATGAGAACGGCGGCTCTCCACTCCCAGGCCCGGGCAAAAATAATCTGCCTGGTGCCTTGATGAGATAAAGTATCAGTGGTAGAATGGAAGTTTGGAGGTCAAAAGACTGGTCATTTAGTATGTTGGTGGTTGGTACAAATTTTAACTTGCCAGGTTAAAAGGCAAGTATCAGATTTTGTAGTTTACAAAGAGGAAACATGTACAGTATTTTCCGGACTATAAGTTGCACTTTTTTTTCATATAGTTTGGCCGGCGAGTGCGACTTATTCACATACTTTCACATGTTTTCACACTGACAGCCGCTAGAGGGCGCTCTCTGCTTGTGTACCAGTATCTGCTACTCCTGTATCACTGAAGATTTAATAAACAGTAATCGAGCAGCAGAAAGAAAGTTTGGAGTGAGCAAGAAACTTGTGAGGGACTGGCGAAAAGCGGAGGTCACTCTGCAATGAAGAAAACAAAATAAGCTAATCCCAGGCTAAAGCTAAATGGGCACAGGTAGAGGCACGAGTTCGCAAATGAGAGCTTAAACAACGTGATGCCGGGAGAGGCTTGTAAATGGTGCGGTTACGCCTCCATGCCAAGGTAGTTGCGACTTCTACTCCGTCCGGATATGGATATGGATATATAGATAAGCTTCTTCAAGCTTCTGCTTCATTATGCATTTTTTGGCTGGTGCAACTTATAATGTGAAAATATGGTACATTTTAAATTGTTGGTCAGGGTCAAAACTAATAGCTTATAAGGGAGCTGCACAGTCTATGGTTAATAATATTTAAATTGGATGCAGAGCACACAAACACATCCTGCCACTTGCCTGCCTCTTGTAGGTGTCAAGCTGGTTGCGGACAGCATTGGCCCTCCTCAGCTCGTCCTCCAGCTCACAGGTTCGCTGCATGTAGACGGTGTTGCGCTCCTCCAGGAGGCGCACCTGTCTGCGCAGGTCGCCCAGATCCTCCAGCTTCCTCTTGTAGGTCTCCACGAGAGCCTCCAGCTGGCTCACCCGGTCCGATGAGTGCCTGAAGGATAAGGGACAGTGTACTTGCAGAATACTCCAGGCATACTTGTGCTTGTATTTCTAAAGAGGGGGTATTATGACTTGACAGGTAAGATAAGCCTTTATTGATCTCACAATGGAGAAATTAACCTGTTACATTCAGCTCTCGGAAACACTCGGTATGTGCAGGATAGACAGGCAATGTGCAAACAATGTAGTAGTAAATAGAGGTATCTTATATACAATTGTTGATTAGAAAATGCTAAATGTATCTAAAACAGCACAAACAAAACATCCAGTAGTATCAATTCCTGGTTTTCATACAATCTCTCCGCAAGATCCCTCCCACCCGGTGCAGCTATGGCAAGTGCTTTCACTTCACAAAGAGAGGATTGAACTTTGCGAGGGTTAGGAAAGCATTTCCTGGATAAGTAGCTTTAAAAAGGAGCTTTTAGGTGGCTACCGCCGTGCTGCTACAAATAGCCTCTGGGGAAGATTCAAAGACTACTCATAGATGCACGAGAGGGTTGAAAAATAGCTCCAAGTATGTTTTTGATGAGAGAACATGTAACAGGGTAAAAAGATTGAAAAAGCCAATTATGAGCATAATAACCCTTTTTAAAAATCAGTCTTTGGACTTGTGGCATTGATTTGAAATCCCTGTTATTCACTCAGCCTCCCAGTTCACTAGTTGTCTTTGATATACAAATACAAGTGAAAAATAATAGTATGTTAGAAGAGCAGTTTCTAGATTGGATGAAAAATGCCATGCATAATACTATAGCCACAACCTTTACACTATTTAGGCTCAGTTACGAAGCATCTTACGAAGCAGTTTGAGCTAAAGATAAGGTAGTAAACACATGAGTCAGGCTTGGGGTAGTACAGCTTTAAACTGAGTGGCCTGTGTCAGCGCTGCAGAAATGGACGCACAGATGTCAGCGCTGAATGGACGTCTGTGTGTGGGCACTCGCCTCAGAGAGTGTAAATTGACAATCACAGAGATAATAGATAATGCTTTGTTTGGAACTGTACTGTTATAATGAGAGTCAGCATACTCATCATATTTTAGATGCATCTGTTCAAATTATAGATTCAGAAAAGAATACACAGGCATAAAAAGAAAGTTTAAGAAAATAATAGGTGCCTCAGCAATGAAAAGATGTGCTCTTGTTTTTGGTTAGCATTGGCTGTGTACTTTGTGAGTCTGACCTGAGGATGTCCATCTCGTCTTTGAGAGACTGGGCCTCCTGAGCCAGGCTGGTCAGCTCATCGTTCCTCTGCTGCAGATCCAGGACCTCCCTCTCCAGGAGGTCACCGCGCACCCGCAGGTCATCTCTACTGCCCTCCAATCTGCAACGGATGAAGAGCAGCATATAAATAGGCCTTTTTCTACTGCAAAACTAGCACTATCCGACACGCATGAGGCGGCTCTTTTTTTTCTTTTGAAACAAACAACTACTTATTTTGGCTATAAATGAAAAACACCATCAAAAACCAATTAGCCAAGACCACAGGGAAATATTGAACCACATTCAGATTCTCCTCGAGGGATAGAAATCCGTTTCTCGCCGCAGTGTACCTGTAGTTCTCTTCTTGCAGCTGCTCCATCTGGCTCTGTAGCAGCAGGAGCTTCTTGCCTGTGATGGCTGTTGTGGTGGCGTCCACCGAGTCCGAGCGGCTCAGCTTCTCTTTGAGCGAGCGTGCCTCTGCCTGAAGCAACGACTTCTCCTCAAGAACCATGGACAACTGTTAAAGGGCGGGGGGAAAATAAAATGGATATGCTTACAAAAAGCCCAAATGCAAGGATACATGTGCGGAATAGAAACAAGACAACAGGCCGATGGTTGAACGAAGAAGCGGCGCTTATATTCTTTGCCTAATGCAAATGTTTAAAAAAAAGGTCAGGCGGTATGCTGTGGTCTGAGGCAGAGAACTTCATGAATAGCTGTTGTTGTTTCCACTACCCTCAAGGACAAACAGAAGAAATACTGCATGTATAAATAGTCGCATATGAGAACATTGAGTTAAATCTGATCATTCTACTTGTCCAACACTAATTTTCAATTAATTATGGAACATTTCTTGCAATGCTCTCTTGATGGAGATCGCCCTTTGTTGAGATTGAGCCTTTAAAGAGGACTTTGGCGCTCGTTTACAGGTGTGCCTGGATTTTGTAATCGAGAGAAAGAACTTCACTTGAAAATGTCCATCTTTAAATTAATTCTGAATACTTACCTACTTTTACACATTTACGAGTTGGTACTTTATATGGTTATATTATGAGTCAGGATAAAATAATAATAATAATAAAAAAAGATACATCAACCTGCTGTACATGTCGGCACATCTCCAGCCAAAACTCCAACACCGATCTTTATGGACAGCTTGCACGCTTTAGCACAAGACCGGCACCAGTAATTAGCAATCAAAACAACACAAATGACTAATTCTTAATGCGTGGGCTACGGCAGTAAACAAACAGGTGGGAGGGAGCGGTACAAATTATTGTTGGCCATGGCTCCATCCCCAGGCAATGTGTCAGTTTTTATCTTGTTATGCAACTGAAACGTGGCTCCAAATTTCAAAAAAAAGAAAAAAAAGGGAGGAGAAAAAAAAAAGTCTTTTATGTTGGAAAAACAAGAGCGGGAGGCGTGCACTCAGCAAGCTAATCAATATGGACTGGTGGACAAAAGAAGAGATAAAGACTTTTAAAAGACAAGCCGCCGCATTGTACAGCGAACCAGGACAGGTACAGAAAAGAAAAGAGATCATTTTGAAACTACAAAAACTCTGCCTCGAGATTATACCTTTTGTTTGAGAAATAAGAACCTGAATAAAAGGGTGGTACTGAAATTTATGTTAAGTAGAAGTAGAATACGTGACGCTCCTCATTGTAAACACGCTTAAACTCCAAATACACCAAGGTTCCATCAGGACAAACATGAAAGGAAAGAGTTTTGGCCCAAGCGCTGCAAGTTTCCAATGAACTTCAAACTAAATCTATGAGACGCGAGTGTGACGCTTTTCTGTGACACCAACCGAGTGACACATCAGGAGTTAGTTCTGCAGAGGGAAAAAAAGCTTGCAGCATTTGTCGCGGAACGTCAGCCTTCTCCCAGACTAATGCAGTGAGAGGATGAGAAACTTTTAATATTTAATCAAATGTTTAGCATCATCATCGCAGCTTTACAACTCGAGACTTGATTTTTGGATGTTACAAGCCTTTGTTTTTACTGCTTTGACATGTTTTGGTACATAAAAGCAAACAAGAACCAACATTCGATACAAAAAAGGGAAACCATGACCAGTAAAATGAAATAAAAACAACTTGCAAGCGTATAACAAGAGGATAGGCCCATGGTTAAATTTAATTTGTCTGTCACTTAGTAAACTCATGACACAAGCGGTAAACATGATGAATGGGTGTTACAAAGCAAACTGCACCAATGTTTGTCAGTGTGTGTCTGAGCACAAATACTGTACTTCAACAAACAGAAGTGAACTATGCGCACGGCAGCAATAACAGCACATAAAGTGTCAAATCGTCAGCAAATTTTAAGAGTAAACTATGGGGTAATAATATCTTCTCCCGGGATTACAGTGACAAGTTCAAATCCTTTAAAAATTGGTGGCACACACACCTGATGCTGCAGGTCTCTACAGCGCTGGCTCAGGTCTTCCTTCTCACCCGCCTCCTCGCTCAGAAAATAATACTTCCTGGACTGTAGGGAGACAAGACAGGAAATTGAAACGCATGTCACAGTGGGAGGGAGCGAGCTTTAATGAAAGACAGTACAAAGGGCAATACAGCAGAGCCTGTGGTTAAAGCGAGTTGTTTTCTGATGAAAAATTAAGTGGCTTTTACCTGGTAGTCAAAGTCTCCGTATGTGTCAGGGCTTCCTGGTAGAGACGAAGGCTCTTTTGATAACAGCTGAATAAAAAATGCAAATTCAAGCCATTAAACGCTGCTCTTTTATGGTAGCAAACATTTTCGTAAGGCAGTCATTTGAAAAAGGGTCTGTTTTCATATACTCCACTACTGACCTGTAGACCCAGCCCCAAAATTGAGATCCGAGACGTTTCTTAACACCCTTAACAGGGCACTTTTACAGTTTACATACAATTTGTAGAGAGAATCAATAGATATTGTTCTAAAATCAAGGCAGCATTTATGGTTTCTGGATTCTGTTCAGTCCGATGCTTCGTGGATTTATAGGATTTTGAATGAAGCGTGACTAAGAGCAGGATTAATGCAGCGCGCATAAGCAACAGGCTCGCTCACCTCCTGAATGGCAGTCATCACAACATGCTGTACAGACTCCTCCAGTGTCATTATCTGCTGGATTTGCTCTGAAAAAAAAAAAAGAAAAAAAAAAGAAAAGAAAACACAACCAGCTTAGGTGTAGCCAAATTCAGATTCATGCAAATCTCCTCATAAATAAATCTGTAAATATTCCAAAAGCATCACAGAAAAGTTTACTGTGAAATGAGGTTAGAAAACCTTAAAAATGACACTACCTTGTTAAATAAATGTAGCATCAACTAGAAAACTATGCAGTACTTTAGGCACACACAATATAATGCTGAATGGAACGACGATGGCACTAAATGGATGGTTGGTAATGAGGGGTTTAAATAATTTTCCTGGTCATTTACAATTGTAATTAGCTGGTTGCGCAATGTGACTTTTCGCCCGTCCAATTAATTTTCAATGGGGATTAGCTTAAGACTCGTTACTAACTGTGTGTCAAGAACTTGATGTAGGATGTAAATGCTTCACTGGAGGAGACGAGTATTAATTTCTAACCTTGTCCAAAATACAACACCTACATTTATCCATTTATTTTCACCTCTCAATCCTCTCTGAATACACACCACATTATAAGAATAACCATCCCAATTTGTCAAACAAGCCCCTAAGCAGGCAATTAAAATAGTCACAAGCTTAAAACTATCCTTTTCCAGACGCCTGCATGAGCTCCACAGTAAGTCCACGCACCTTCCTTCTTCTCACAGCTTATTGCACAGCCCAGTACGAGCTGCACCAGTTTCCCCAGTTCGGTCACATCTCCCATCTCTCCGATAAGGGCCACATCTGGTAGATGCTCTTCCGAGATCTGGTGACTCAGTATCTGCACATGAAAACGGGTGTTCACAATAACAAAATGGAAGTGTTGCCATTCCCTGCAGTTTGAGCGTTAGTTTGGAGGCGTTAAGCTTGTGTTTTTCCTTAATGATCTAAATACTTTGTATGTTAGAATGCATATGCTCAAATAATCTGAACTGCAACACTGAGATTAGTAATCATGGATACAACTAGCCCCTCCTGGAACTGCCACCTTAACGTGGTGGAGGGATTTGAGCGCCCAAATGTTCCTAGGAGCTCTGTTGTCGGGGGCTTTGTGCCCCTGGAAGGGGCCAAACAGGTCCTAGGTGATGGGTCAGACAAAGAGCGGTTCAGAATCCCCTCATGAGAGACCAACAGGCCGTCCTACCGTGGACTCACCACCTGTAGGAGGAGCCATAAGGGGCTAATGCAATATGATTTGGGCAGCTCCAACAACTGCCCCCACGACCCGAAAAAGAGGAAGAAAATGGATGGATACAATTGGACCATCATACAGTAAAAATATCTCAACTTACACCATGGTAATATTCCAGGATACTCTTCAAAATCTTTTTCAAGTTGCTGACCTAGAAAAGAAAATCACATATCTCTCAATCTGGTCCAGACAGCTCCACTCTTCTCCACAGCGAAGGCATTTTCCCCCACAGCTTCTCTTAATTACCTTGAGACGCCAGTTAGCCCCACTCTCCTCCTTGATCCTGGCCAGCCAGGTCTCATTAAACCAAGAGGGGTCACTGATAATGAGAGGCAAAAAGAACAGTGGTGGGGACAAGAATAACATGCTATGTTAATGAAAATTCACAGGAAGCTCGAGGGCTTCTGAGGACAAACACCTTTATAAAAGTCACAGAGACCACAATAGTTTAAAGACCTGTAGGAGAATCTCGTTTGAGGGGTTTTATTTAAATTACTTTAGCTGTACCCACCACACGCATATTGTGGTGATGTTGGTCAAACGCAGTATTTTGTAGATACATCCCATTGTTGAGAGATAAAAATGATAAGCCAAAATATATATTTGGTTTAGGAGACTCCTCAGCCCAATAAGATACCGACAAACCATACAAATTTTGTCTGCTTAACATGACTATAGAGGAAATTCAAATGTATTATACAGAAGACACAGAAAATACAAGAACACTATTCCATAGTCAGCTAAATAAAGGACTTGCTCTTACATTCTGTGCAGCACATGTGCGATGGCCACTCCACTGGTCAGCTCACACTTGCTGTTGCATGACGGCACCTGAAACGTCTGCAACTGCAAAAAGGAGGGTATATAACGAAGTTAAATGTTGAATTTTACAGCATAGAGAGGCATAGACAGGAGCAACAACATATTCTTGATTTGCGTGGGAATATGACAAGCAAATGATAATATGTCAATGATTCCAAACAACTGCAATAGCTACAACAAAGTAGTGTTGGTAATATGTATCCAAACCAATTGGAGTCTAGTGACAACAACGCTGACATAAAACCATTTATTATAGGAATGGTGTGTAGCAGGTGCACAACAGGTGGATGTGTGCACACAAGTTTGAAAGACTCAGCCTCAACATGATTTAGCATTTAGTTATAATCGTGTTGTTTTTTCCCCTTCATATATCTTAGTCTACACTGCTGACCCAACATGGCAGATAGTGAGGTGTCAAAACAAGCCACGTAAACTAGAGCAAACTCACCTAGCCAGTTAGCTTGTTTAGTGGCTAATATTGGGAATAAAAGTCAGGCTTAGACTTGAAGTTTATCAAACCTCATCGCCAAAGTGGATGTATATCTTTGAGATCGATTGCTGACAATAGACGATAGCCACATGTTGCTCTTATTTTCACCGGTCAAAAAGAGTTTACCTGGTGGCGGCTAACGGAGCTAGTGCAACTTAGCAGTGACTAAACTTACCCAGGTCAAGAGAGAGTCACACAGCTCTGCTTTATCCAGACTCATTGTGGCGAGCCGGGAGGAGATCTAAGTGACAGCGAGCGGGGAAACGATGGAAGCAGCGGGTACAGACTTTTACGAAGTTGGCCTCCAGCCCTGTCACTTTTCCACGTCAGTTGTTACCCAGCCATGGCCTCCAGGGCTGCGGACCGAGCGCGTTTCACCTGTTTTTATCTCCGCGAGCTTCCGTCGTTCCCATGGAGACGGATTAACGCCTGGGGGGAAGGGGGAGCTAAAGTAATGATCAATCACCAGTTAAAAGGTGTAGGTACCAATTACATCCTTTTATTAACCCCCGTGGAATAACTAAGCTTGAGAGCAACTTTTTTTCTTTTTCTTTTGCTATTTATATTGTACATCAGATCTTTGAAAAACTATTATGTCCTCTAATGCCTCTAACATACTTCACAAAATGCTTTTGCCCCTTGGCGTGAGGACCATTCAAGGCTGCGAGGCACGCGTCTCACATCGATTAGTTCCCTGTAGCACCACTGGGTGGCTCTAGTTGACAATAACGTGGCAGAGGCAGAAGCAGCTCCTATACAGTAGCTGGATTAACCTTCTTACAGGTCTGTGCGGCAGCTTATGACAGGAGAGAATGCTCTCAGGACACAGTGTCAGGATTAATATGAACAGCAGTATTCAGCTTTATCCTGAATTAAAAATGATCAGGTTAATTAGAGATCAAGTTACTACCATAATAGTAGCTACACCTATAATGGCAAAATCATATAGGCTTGATTACAAATTTCAGAACTCAATGGCATCATGGCCTCTAGTAGTCTTGATGTCATTATTTCAGATGGTAGACAGGGCCCTACATAACTCTATGGGAGAGACTAATCTCAAAATAGAAAATACACAAATGTTCAAATTGGTTGTATTTGTTAGGCTGTTTGTTAATGCTGGGTGTTCGCAATGACAGAAAGTCCTTTCAAATGACACATATGCTTTTGATTATTGGACACCTTTGTGAGAAGATATCTTGCCCTTACACTGAATTTTGCACCAGATTTTCTTTAAAGCCACACGCATTTCACCCAATAGACAAAATTGAAATACAAGCATTTATTTTATGTTAAATGTACAAACAAACACGTGCCTTTGCTGTGAGCGGCATGACTGTAACTTTATCGAGAGTGGGTAAATCTCCAGCTCATCACCATGGAGATGTTGACTAAAGGCAGCCGAATTTGAGATTTAAATAGATCCATTCTTTAATTACCCACTGCAAAAATAGCATTTTCTGTGTGAAGGTGGTCATTAGGAGCATGTTTTGTGTTGACAAAGTAGTCACAGTATTGTCCAAAATGTTACGCAGTGTGCCTTTAATGTGAAACGACTCAGTAATTAATGAGACAGCCTATTAGCCGTAAATCAGTCCAAAACATCTGCATGTTGGCAGTTCCCATAGTTGCCGCTTTATAACTCTGAACAACCCACCTCCTCAATATGTTATGCTACGTGAACGTAACGTAAATTTTAATTAGCCTTGCTCTAATTAGAAGGAGCAGTATCACTGATCCAAAATTGTTACTTTTAAAAGAGATTCCTCCATAATTATCTGACCGCACCAAAAAACAACAATGTGTTGCACAGACCAGAGATAGCCACAAGCTAATTATCATCTGTAGTCCCTGGGCAGAGGCAAAGTGACAACAGGTTTATACAATGGCCAATGAGCATTCTTACTTAAGAGTCCATTGACAATGTAAAATGCAGATAAATCTATTATTATACCTTTGTCTTCCCATATCTAAAATGTAACTTGTTGTTGCTACCTGAAACATGAACATACAGTAGCACAGGCAATGAACACTAATGTACAAATAATAGAATGATCTAGTTTTGCTTCTATGTGGAAAAACACCTTTCACTTTACCTGAGTCTTATACAAACTTATATAAACTCTTTTTTTTCCATCTCATCACAATACAGTTTTCATGTAAAGTGAAGCTGGACTAGGTAAACTCTCAGATTTCACAAGACTTTCTCATATTGATAGAATTGTGCAATATTAAATCCACTCCTCTTTCTTTGGTAATGTATCTGCAAACACACACGTCCACATGTTGCTGAACCCCTGCCCACTACTTCCTGTGTAATCTGGCCAAACCTGTTACAGGCCACCAAGACAACGCCTCCTCTTCATGTCATTAATTTCCAAGTGGCCACACACCTTTTCACATCTGCCCTAACCATATTTGGCTTTCCAGCTGATAATTAGCTACATATCATACAAATTGCACTTCTTCAGGTTTGGCTAGATTTTAATCCTTCAATTTAATATGCACCAAATGCCATGGCAAATGAAATGTGTTCTATTGTAGCCAATACCAATCCAAAATGAAACAGCTATAGAGAATATTGGTGTAGTTTTGAAATGCTGATATAAAGTTTTGAATTATGGATAATCAATAGAGGTTTGAAAAGAAAGACACAAAGGGAAATAAATGTTTTTGGGAGCAGAGCACAGGCTGGCCCCGGCCGGAGGTGCGCCACAGCAAGGTGACTATTTTTGTTGATTCCTCTTTTCACCCCTTCTCTCTTTCCTTATTCCCCAGATGTGCTTCCTTCCTGAAAGTCCAAAAGCTCCACTTCCTCTGCTCCAGTGCTGCTCTGACGCACACGCAGCCCTGAGAGGGAACTAAAAGCCTGGAGAGAGGAGGGCTGCCCGCTAACATTGAGTAATTTTGAACCTTGTGGTTTTTGAGTTTGGAAAAAACAAATAGTTCTGTTTTTCTGATTCTTTAAATACATTCTTCTCAACAGACTGTTGAAGAACAGTTTGAAGAACACGCATTTGAGTTTCATAATGTGCAATACAACCCTGTTGTAGGGCACATTATGAAACAAGTGCAAGTGTTATGCAAAATAAATAAACGACTTGTTAACTGCTATATTGGCAGAGGCTTTTTTTTAATGTGCTATGTATATAGGCTACAGCATGGGGCTTATATTGGTAGGTAGGTAGTTATAGCAGCATCTTTGAAAAGATTCATTTCAACAATGAGTGGAAGTGTTATCAATTGAATAATTTAAAAAAAATCTATTTTCATGAACGATATCCTAAATTATTTCTTTGTAACAGATATTTCAACATGTTTTAAGATGGTTGTCAAGAGAACGCAGGTATTTATCTTATTCAAGTGTTATTTAGTGGAAAATTAATTGTATTCATAACTCCATAACTTAATTGATGGGGAAACTTTTCTTTCTTTTTTTTAGTTCGCAACATTGTGTAGTAATTCCACTGAACAGACCTAAAACTAGGTCTTTCTGTAAACTCTGGAGATAAACAAGTTTATATGGAAAACTCGAACCCTGTATTTGAGTGATGTGGTTTGTGAGACAATGAGGGCCTGCACCTTTAAATGAAGGAATGCCAGCAATGTGCGGCTGTGCCCAGGCATTCCGATGTGGAATGTTCTGGAATGCTGGCAGCGCTCCGTTTCCCCTACAGCTCTCCCAGGTGTTTCAGAAGAGCACAAAGCAACGGCAGGCCGAGATGGACGTGGTCATGAATAAAAGTGTGGGCGTGCAGCAGGAGGTGAACAACAACATGAGTGTAATGAGAGTCCCACTGTAGACATGAGGTCACTGCAGGTACAGGCTGTCGTGACATGTACCGGCCCAGGGCACAAACACTTTTATGGCCTGCCTTATCACCCGTCTCCTCCCTCCTCCTGCCTCCACATACAGCCAGATTTATGCTGTTGTTTGGGCAGGTGGCCAAGAATAAGCTCACCTCTGGAACATGCCAGGGAGTGTCCGCCTGGAGACATGTGTGGACAACAGGTGCCTTCTGTCTATAAACGACTACTGTAATTGGACAGTTTTCTGACTGGTGTGTCTAGTGTTTTATCTCTATCGCACAAGATCAGGAAATGATGCCTGTGAGTGAGTCATTAGTGAGATAAATATTCATTTACAATTAACCTGTTACCTCTTTGCCTTTTTGCTAAGTAGGTCTACATAAAGTCCTATAATAAAAATACCAGGTACACTCTGACTCTCTTTCGGCAAATTGAAAGACAATTCAGCTTCATATTGGCTTCAGGGTTAGGTCACAGCACATATACAGATTGATACTTTGTTGAATGCCCGTCTTCATTTGTACATGGGAACATAACAATAGAGAAATTGTATTATTCGTTTGATTAAATTTGTATTTATATTAGACTTGGGCCATGACAATTATTACAGTATGCAGTATCTTATTATCACACATTTTCTTCCACAGAGGAAAAAAGTACAAGGATACATGCATCACTAACTGGGATTGCTTCTTTTCCAAAATGAGTTGAATTGGGACACTAATGTAGCCCATGCAGTCTTATTTTACGTGAGTCTTTTCACGGAGCTGGGGGATGAGTCAGGATTACCCACTGTTTATGTCTGATCCACTCCAAACTCGAAAGTACTTTCTCTTATGCAACCGGCACAATGACCCTCCTAGATATCGATCTAAATCTGACTCATGACGCATACAGCCCCTGTTCTGTTCAGCTCTGACCCACTCTGAAGACCCAGCAACAGTATGGGACGAGGAGGAGGGCGACTGCGGATTATTAGCATTTTCATTTCAAATACTTACTTCTTAAGGCTCAGGATTAATTGGCCATTTTCAGGCTAAAATGTCAAGTTTTACACTGGGGTTTTATTGCTTTCCCTTTTAGTGCTGGTCGGAATAAATTGGGCTGATGTACTAGAATTGATGGTTTCATAATCTCAGATGGAGAGCAGGCTCCGATGCAACTGTTTTTGAGTGAAACAGCTAGAAAAATTGACAAATGTTGAACCTGATCATTATTTGGTAGTGATTGGATCCATAAGCACATTTTTATGAATATTGTTGCCACTTTTTGCCACTTTTATGAGAAAAAATTGGAGCGTTGTTAAGACTCACTAACAGAGGAGATGTTGTGACAAACTTTGTGACGATTTTGTTTTCATGCAGATTACCGCAGTAAATACAGAGATATGAGCCTTAAAGGTAAACTATGCGACAGTTTAGGTGAAAAAAAATCGTAATATTATTAATGACTCGGTGGCGTTATGGGTGCAACATGGCACCTTTGTTTTCCCTCACAGTGGCCTCTATGCTGCTCCAGGATCAATTGTTTTTAGGGGTGCTTACCAGAAACGGGCCAGAAACCCCAAAACAATTTATTCTGGAGCATCATGAAGGCCACTGTGAGGGAAAGCAAAGGTGCCATGCTGCACCCATAATGCCACTGTCACTAAAAGGTCAAATACACAGAAATATCTATATATATCTATATCTATATAAGTCTTTTTTTTTCTCCACATAAAAAGTTACATAGTGCACCTTTAAACCTGATTTTTCTTGTTGAAACTGGGAATTTTTTGTTTTGGCCCAAACTCGTTTCTAGCTCTCACAATCCCTCCTGCATATCCGAATTGTTAGGCAAATTAACTATACCCCCAAAATAAATCTCACCCATTTAGATTCTAAAAAACGTCCATCGCTCAATAAAAATTTAGGTGGAGTCAAAACAAGATCTGTTTTTTGCTGTGTTTACAACATACTCTGTGGAGGCAAAAATACATTTACTCCACAACAGAAAATCAGCATTTTGACGGTACCATAGTTACCACCATAGAATTGTCAGCTGCCCAAAGCCTCAATTTAAAACTATAGGATCTTTAGAATGTTGTGATGTCACGTAAACACAACCTCTGAAATCTAACAACGTGTTTTATAGTAATTAGATGCACTACACCAAATAGGTCATACTGGTAACTATGGTAACTGTCAAAATGCAGATTTCTAGCCTTAGTTTATTCAAAGTCATCCCTTCCAGCACATATGAATACAGTCTAATTATTTCTTCATGACGGTGTCAAAAAGTGGTGACAAAAGCATGTGCATGACGTTGGTCAGTAAAGGACATTCAGCCATGAGAATAACATGGCAGGTTTGTGAATCCAATCACTATCAAATAATGATCAGGGAAAACATTTGGGTATTTACTTTTTGGAAATTTCTTTCCCATATAGTTGTATTGGAACCTGCCGTCTAACTGGAATTCTATAACATGAACGCAACCTATTGCTAAAGACGTTATATTTGAGGAAAGAAAAACAATCAAGAATTCAACATCTTCTCTATCTATACATGAACCGTTTTTGACAATAGTATCTAAATGTGGTAGTATTGTTCAATCACACAGAAATAACCGCTGTAGAAAAAAAAAAGGCATTTTAAGCCATGAGATTATTATGGCATGTCACTAACAATGAGAGTTTACACAATCGTTTATGTCTAATGAGTTTTTTATTGTTAACTCACAGAGGCAGCACATGGGCAACTGCGGTGACTCACATGACCAGTAGAAGAGGGAGAGTCCCAGTACAGTGTCCCTGTGATTAGGGCCAATCCTCTGGAGTGGATCAGGTGCTGCTCTCGCCCGGCAACGTGACACTGCCACCCTTTGTTTGAGAGAGAGAGAGAAAACCAGCACGGGCCAAATATACGTAAGATGATCCCTGCTCCATATTATTATTAAGAGAGTTTTCACTATACAAAGACCTTGAAAACAGGGTACAACACAAAAAGCTTTTGTGATACTTTTTTTTTTTTTATACTTATATTTTATTGAACTTTTTTAAAATGAACAATAACATTAACATGACTGGGTTTTACATCATTAATTACTTTGCTTGTACAGTGTCCATTTTTTCCATTTTTTCCCCATTGTGGTTCTTGTAGTCTCAGTCTGTATGTTATTTTTTCCATTAGGAATATGTCTTCTATTGTGGTAATCCATTGCTCCTTTGATGGCACCGTAGCGTTCCCCCATTTTCTTGTGATAGATTTTTTTGCTGCTATCAACATTATTTTTACTAAATATTCATCACATTTATGAATAGCTCCATCACCAAATTTACATAAATATAACACTTCAGGTTTCAAAGGAATGGTATATCCTAAGACTTGACTAATGACATTACAAGTATTTTTCCAAAACAAAAAAGAGTTTCGGACATTTCCAAAAAATGTGTGAATGGTCCACATCTGTCTCCCCACATTCTCTCCAACATAACTGTTGCCTCTGTAATTGTTTACTTTTTAATTTGGGTGTAATAAAAAATCTTATAAGATTTTTCCAGGCAAACTCCCTCCATGTCCGGGAGCCGGTCGTCGTATGATGCAATTTCCACATGTCTAGCCAATCCGTATCATCAATTTCTATGTTAAATTCTTTTTCCCAATTTGGCTTTTGTGATACTTTATTGTATATATTCAGCACAAATACAGTGTTTTGACAAAATATCGTAACCATTCCTATTCTACTATTTAGTCCAATAGGTTATCCGTTGTTGTAATATAGGCCTATAACATTTTACACTATTTTCTGTACATTAGTTTACTTTCTATTGAAGTGTGTGTGTTTTGTTGATTGGGTGCAAGTGGTTCAGCATGTTTACTGATTTTTACTTTCTTTTCTTTGCAATTTATTGGCATTGAAGCAACATGTTTTCCCAATCTTTCCAAGCTACAGTATCTGGCAGAAGGCTAAGCAGCATCAATCTTCCTTAATTCTTCACTCTAATAACAATTCATTTAATTTGATAATTTAATTTGTCTGCATTGTCTGTTTTACTATTGACTCCCATAACTGCTGTCAACAGTAAAGTATCAGCAAATATTAGCTTTTGAATTATGGCTGAAAAGTTTGGAATACACTGTTATTTTGTGGCTATGCGTGAACACTGTGATTAGTGAGCAGCCTTAATAACAGGTTCTGTGTCGGTGCTTAAATCTGCTCCTCCCTGCTCTTCCAAACACACCTGGTACACCCACGGTCAGCGGGAACAATAGGCTCCACCTCAGTAACAGCAGCCAAGTCTGACCTCCACCCTCTGTGGCAGGACGGGTGCACGGATAGGCCTGTGGAGCTGTGGCGATGTGGAGTGTCACTGAGGGTGTGTGGTTAACAAGGCTGGACATGCAAAGCCTCTTAAGCTAATCATATCACGCACACCATAATTAAAGATCGCTATGTCCATGCAATTGTCTGTTGAAGAGAATAAGCTTGGGTTTCTTTCATCAGGAACCCCTTTCCAAATTTGAGTAAAGATGACGATCCTTAAACCTGTTGACACATTCTGTATTCATCTGATGCAACTGCAGCACTGACTTGCATTGCCATAAACGTTTACATAGCGTACCCTATTCAACAACGCTCTGAAAGCAGGGTGTGCAACCAATTTCTAATAGGTCTTCCTGCACCACACCTTGTTCTTGCACAACTTCCCTACTCCCTGCGCGTGCACACCCATGCAGCTGCACCCGCGTGCTGCGTGGCTCGACAGGACCTGGTTTCATGGACACCCTTTTCCAGCTGCCCTGCTGAACTGTGCACTGAGGGCACATCTGAGGTCTGACCCACAGAGACACTTCTCCTGACGCTGCAGCTCCCGTTGACTCCTCCTGTCCCCCACGATCATCACGCTGCACTGTGACTCCTGCTCCGCCGCCTGGACAAGAGCACGGTGTGTCCCTCCACATCCACTTCACACACTACCACATACAGGCAAACAAATACTAAACAAACTCTGCACTAGCAATGCAAGTACCACCACACTCCAATGGAAGTTTTTTTTTTGTAATTAATTCATTAATTTATTTTTAGCTACTTGCTGCAACCAGCCCACATTAATGTGGCTGGTGTGGGAAATGAGGATGGGGTGTCTTGCTTCTACAACCATCTGGAAAGATGGTTTCCAATGTCGACACAGTCACTCTCCAGCTTGTTACAAATTAAATTCAAGCCTTGGTAAATAACAAGACTTGAACCTGTCATAATTCAATATGGGAATGCAAAAAAATATTTTAATTACACAAACACAAAATCTTTTATCTGGGTTCATACTCGTCACATTGTTTCCAGAACTTGCTGTGAGGGTTATCTCATTTGCTATCATGACTGTATTACACTTTTGTGGTGAGCAATTGGATCAGTGTGACGCTGCTTGATCTAAACCCTCTAAGACAGCAGTATCTCTGACTCCACTGCGCTCTGACAGAGAGAGTGAAAGCTGCTGACCCCATGAGTTTGTCTTTTTTCCACACGTCCGTCACCTGCTGTGGATCCCCGTCTGCGTTGTCACTTCTCTGATCTGCACTTAGCCAAACCAGGTCAGGAGATGAAAAGGCCTGACCCGCAGAGCAGCCTTTGAAGTGCTGATGGCTATCGCAGGTGCACCCAATGTAAACACTATAAAAGCTCTGCCTACAAAGATGCTTGTACGCAGAGGGGCCGATAGCACCTGTGGACATAATTACAAAGTGTTTGAAAAGGGAGTTTTCAGGTGGGATTATAGCCTTGTTCAGATGATAACATCGGTGACCTCTGAACTTGAGTGTGAGGGTCAGAGAAGATTCCTCCAGAGGAGGAGTTGACAGCTGCTAACCACAGAATTTAATGCGATTGCACACCCAGATCACAGTATCTGCCTCTAGGGACATGCCTTTCTATTCAAATACAATGCGAAGATGAGCAAAGTTTGACAGGCTCAGCCCATTTGTTCTTGAGCAAAGAGAAGGGTTTGAAATCTCTTCGAGCTCTCCCTCAAGCCTGATGAGCTAATTCATAGAGCTGTTTATTCATGATTAGTGGGAAAGAAATAAAGGAAGCACAGAGTAAATAAAGTTCAAAACTCAATTCAAATTAAAGACATGGACAAAGCTAAACATTTCCATGTACAACAAAAGTGTCACTTCAATATGACCACAAATTGATGAACTATAATGACCAATGTCATAGCAATTAATAATGAAACAATAGATTCTCTTCAAAATGATGTCCATAACAGGATGAAGTTATTCGTCCCTAAACTGTCAAATATATTACAAATTTCTTCCCCTGAATTGTTTTATCATATATATTCTATTATGTAAATAGATTGTATAGACGCTAACTTATGCAGTTTATTGTGATGCTCAGAGCCCCATTAATCCAAGTATGCATTAAAGCTTTATCTGAAAGCTCTTCTATTCGCAATATTCTCTCTTAAACAATATCTCCCCTTAAAAACATAATAATAATAAATGCAATAATGAGTAAGGCGCACTTAAGTTACATCTTCAGGGGGGCAGCTCCTAACAGATCAATACACTTTTCCAGGTGATCCTCTGGAAACAGAGTAAAAGCAAGAATAAAACCATTACATAAGCCTATAAGCACCTCAGGGACCCCCCATAGGGAGAGCATGACATCAGCATGACATCACACACGACCATTCTCATCTGCTCAAAGAGACAAGTGGAGTAAATGCACTATTAGGAGGTGCCGCACTGAAAGAGCTTTGTCCCCCTATGGGAACTATATGGTCAAAGGTCAATGCACACACGATTACACGCAGCGCTTACTCAGAGCATTACAATTTTCATCGTTTGTTAGACTGAACTGTAAGACTGTTTAATGAAATCACTCAGATTGACAGAAATAAGTGATAGCACACACAAACAACAAAACCTAATCTCTGCATTATATCAATCTTTCTGTTTTTAATTTCAGTGTTTTGTTTTTTTGTTTATCACCTCGAAGTAAACCTCCAAAGCAAATCATCTCCCACAGAGTGCGCTGATTTACAATGTTCTTGTGACTCACTTGTTTCAAGTCTTGATTTATGTGTCAGCTAAACCCTAACATGCAGGTGTGAAATAAACAATAAAATACAAAGCGGATCCCCACTGGACTGCAAGAACAATGTCAGTAATTAACTGCTTTATTAGTAAGGTCTTGCATGTCATTATTCTTATTGAATTCAAGCAACACAATAAAAAGTCAAATGGCTTAACTGCAGCCCTGAGGAACTTTACTACTGTTGATTAAAAACTCGTAGGAAACATTAAACTCTACTCTTATCTGATGGCACTGTAATCCTTTTTAGATTAACTTTGAGTTACAACTTGGCAGTGGGCAAGTCCCCGCCTCACCGCTGTAAATCAACAGAACAAAGACTATCTGTTCCACTGCCTCCAATTCATGTCCTGCCGCTCAGCGCTAACAAACTTTCAAACAGCCGTTCACATAATGAGAGCCCCCCCCCAGACAAACATTAACCCGGGCCATGACCCTACCACTTGTCAAGAAGATGAACATCTGAGACTGGGTTAGAAAAAAAACAGCATTCCTATTCCCGTAAGCCAGGAAGGGGGGAGGGAGGGGGATTTTGGGAACTTTCGTGAGTCATCACTTTCTTTTGCACCGGCGAGGGCCCCGTGGCATTACACCATTGACTTGAGTACCTCCACGGCAGATCGCCCAGTCATGTTTTCAATGGGCCCTGTTCACGTTGACAGGCGCCTCACAGTGCGCAGCAGAGTTGGTGAGTTGCAGCTGTCCAGGCATCTGTCACCACTATCAACAGGCTTTGTGCGACTGGGAAATCTCGGGAGATAACCGCATCCAAACCCTGTCTGTAAACATGCACTGGCTTGAGCAGGCGCGATTGTCTGTCACTCAGACAAGTGTGTGTTCATGAAGTTCAAGATCGAGTTATAGATACGGAAGCAGACAGGGATATCTCTTTATCTTCACCCTTATGCTCCACTCATGTAGGACACTAAAGCTGTAGCAATCAGTGTTCAGGTCAGTGGAGATACAGTTTCAAGCCACCTTTATGTTGAAGTGCATTATTGTTATTATTTATATAACAATGTACATGTATGCCTGTCTGTCCCGTGTCCTCTGTGTTAGCCTGTCAAGAGAATGGTCCCCAGGAAGAGCAGTCTTTGCTTTGGTAAAGACTAATGTTGATCCTTACATAAAGAAATAAAGAGTGATTTGCACTTGAGGACCTTGTTCTTCAGCAACACTCCAGATAAAGAGACAAGAGAAATAAGCCAAAGATGAACACATTTTATTACAATTTGATGGTAGCCTGATGGTAGCTCTTGTTTTTTGTTGATCAGTGGTGATCCAAAAGGCAATTTAGGCAGATTAGCAGCCACCCTTCTGTGAGTCAGCCCCGAGGCAGCCGGCTATGCAAAGTAGCAGACATGAATGAGTACTGCGCCTGTACTATTACATGCATTAGTGAGTATATAGGAGCTTTAAAACAACGAGTGAGATGACTGTGCTGAGATTTATGACTCCCTCTTCTGTGACACCGGGCCTGCTGATGAATGCTTGTAAACCAGACCCAGCTCAAATGTAACCCTTTTTACTACATCTTATGAGCAGCCCGTAATGGAAAGTGCTTAAATACTCATTGACTCAACCACAACTTTTACTACTTCTCTGTCTTTTTCTAATCTGAGCTCTATATTGTCACCACTCTCGGGCACTTATAGCCTGCTTGTTGTAGTAACTGACATAACATGAGCTTGCGGTTTAGGGACTCTTCACAGCGGGGGCCCTACACGCTCCACAATAACACCCTTGACGCTTCCATTAGGGGGCCGTTTAGGCTGCTTTCCACTGTTCGGGCCGACACATGGGGCTGTTTATCGCTCTAATGACAGACTCAACAAAGGGTGATGTCATCAGACCGCGCCACAACTGCCCACTCTCCTCTGGACCACAAGTGATTGATAGGTCTCCGTCTTAGTGGCTTCATTGTGCGGCTGCGACTCAAGTGCTGTGTGCTCGTGCGGCTACCCTGATGAGTAACAGTGACTAATGCAAACAGTGGATGAAAACAGGCACACTGCACAAAGAGTGAATGTACAGGCTATCCTAGACAGGAGCATGAAGATTTAACATTATGACCACCAGGATGTTAAGGTCAAGGTCATAGTTTAGTTTGACCACTGTCTAAGTAACAGCCATTACCTACGTATAGCCTAGAACAGTGGTTCCCAAAGTGGGGTAATTCAATAAATTGAACACAATTGATTTTAAAAGGAAATTTATTCTTGTTTTATTTTTAAGTATTTGCTCAAATCTATGACTTCCCGGACTTGGTCTAGAAAACCAAATCATTGCATTGTTCCATTAATGTTTGGTATATGTACATCCTCTGGCTATAGTTAATCCCATTGACAATGTGGCAAAATCTACATCAAGGAGATATTTTCACGTGGCCTTTCATCCTTTTCATACTGAAAACACCTCTGCAGTACTTTGCATCAGTGCATGGCCCGTTTGCATTTTCTCTGGCCTTAATTTGCACCCGGACCTACCACGAGTCAAGAAGAGGAGCATGTAGCAACCAAAGTCCACAATAGGAAGAGAAGTGTGAAAAAGGAGAGGAAATGGAGAGGTTGTGAAGGTACATCATTCTGCTGCAGCAGTGGAAATGGGGCAGAGGAGAGCTGTATCTACAGGATGATGAAGATGATGATGATCAGGATGATGATGATGATGATGAAGAAGAGGATGAGGAAGAGGATGAGGAAGATTACGAGGATGATGATGACGAGGATGATGAGGATGATAAAGAAGATGATGATGATGATGATGATGATGATGATGATGATGATGATGAAGTTGATGAGGATGAAGAGGATGATGATGACGAAGCTGATGAGGATGAAGGTGATGATGACGAAGATGATGAGGATGAATGGCCAGAGATTAGCCAAGAGGCAAAAGCTGTGTGATGACAGAAAATAGCAATATCGTCTATTTGAATTTAAGATACAGCTTCATTAAAGGTGCATTATGGAACTTTTTAGGCAAAAAACACAGATATTAGTGCAGATTGTTCCTTTTAGAGACTCAGCAGCAGCTGATGGAACCATCTCTATAGATGGAATGTATGTGTAACCACAAAGATGGTTCAAGAAAACCAACCAGAAAACCTGACAAAACAATTGGTCCAGCAGTGTCATAGAGGCTGTCGATAGTGCAACTTTAATAATAAAATTAACATGTTGAATCTACAGTATAATTTCATATAATGAAGAATAAAACCTTTGGTAGCTGTCTTAGGGATCTGTGTTTTGCACCGAATGCACACCCACTCTGCGGTAGTGCTGAAAGTGTTGGCGCTGCATATTAGTGAGTTAGAGACAGGTCTGATTGGCTCTGCGTCACTTGTCAGATCCATTTGTGAAAGTGCCAGTTGTTGTCAGGCGGCGTTTGTCCATCAGCACTCATAAACATGCATTATAGTCATAACAACAGCCTATGCACCGCTGCTGCCTCCTCGCCTGCCTCTGTTCTACTTAGGCTTTTGTCTTTGAATCTAAATTCAATCGCATACAAAGCTCCTTGTTCTCATAATTGTTTCTTTAAAAGTTAGTAGTGACAGTAATATCACTGGGGTCTCATCTAAACCAGGGCATACAGCTTCTGTGTCTTTAGACAAGACTCCTCATTCACCTGGCCAGGGCTAATCAGAGGCTCTCGGTGGAGAATAGCAACCACGAGCATCACTGTCAGAGGCTACACAGCTAGTGTATCACTGTGAGGAGTGAATGAATAATGCGACTTTGAGAGACAAAAATACTCTGTAGCACAACAGGCCCCTCTTGCTTCTGTAGAGCAGGATTACAAATACAGTGAACTGAACAAACATTTACTTAGGCATCTGTTTATCAAAAAGAAACTCCAGACAGAAGCTTTAATCTCACTTTGTTTATTGGCAGCACTTTCAGTTTCCAGTAAAGACAAATGATATCAACAGCACTTCCTCGTATGCATCTTTTCTGCATCTACACATTTAACTAATCCAGTCATCAAAGCACTCTAGATAAACCCCAACCAAGATGTGAGCAAAACAAAATCCATTACTTCTTCAAACTGCCGACCCGCGGCTTGCTTTTGAACGGTGGGTGACTCAGCAGCTTGAGCATTTCTATTTCCACTTTGGGCCGAGAGCGGAGGGGAGGAGGCGGAAGGGGAGATGGAGGTCTGGAAGACATTAGAGCTGGCAGATGGGCCCTGAAAGGCTGATTCAGAGTATAGGAGAGGAGCGGAGAGAGGCGACGGAGCACGATTGCCGTAATGAATGTAATAGCGGAGCATGTGTCGCTCGTTAATGGGGAAGAGCCTTGTGATTTAACAGCGGGGAAGAGCGAGAATGTAAAAGGGGATTCAGGCTTTACAACAGCTCCTCCGGAGAGCAGTAAAAGCCAGGCAGCTTGTTTGCTAGGTGCGTGCATACTTCCTTCCACTCTCAGTGAAGTGTACGCGTGCCATACACTCATCCAATGATTATGGAAACTATACACCTTATAGGCCATTAGCTATATCTCATTCATTTCTTCTTTTCACTGACATCCATGGACTTAAAGCAGGGCAGATGGCGAGTCCATACTAAAAATGATAAGTTCATATCTTAATAGAAGTTTAACCATACCCTGAATATGTAATAAATAATAATATGAAAAATGTCTGACACTTGTATTGTGCTTTGTCCATCCACACTCATAGGTGGTATCTGCCCTGGGGTAGTATGAGGGAAGTCGGAAGCGAGGCTGCCAATCTGTGACCTTGTCCGCCCCCGACCACTCACACATTACACTCACACGTGTGAAGTGTTTTGCCCAAAAGACACAAAGACAGTTTACACTTGCGAGAGCCGGGAGTTGAACCACTGACCTTCCAAACGTAAGATGACCCGCTCTCCCTCTACTGTCGCCCCCATGTTCTAACTTGCTTCTTAGTATTTTGACTGACTCGATCTTTTGCAGCGGCGTTAGTCAAAATGGTAAGAAATGCTTAACCTACATCCGTCAATGTAGCCAGTAAACATATTTGAAGCGTACTCATCAAATGTCCCAGGTCAAGTACATTAAATGTATGTGGTTTCCAGAGTCACCCCCTTTAACTTTCAAAAAAGTCATATTTTGTCAGCTCTGTTTATGACTACTGCAATCATTTTATTTGACAAATCCACTCAGAGCAACTACCAGAAGCCTAGTTTAGATCTAGTATTGTGAGAGTAAACACCGCTAAGTCGCTCAGAGGAAGTGGGCTGTCATAAACAGGGAGCAGACAGATTCCAATAACATGATTCTAACGGAGAGGTCTATGTGAGAACTGAGGACTTACCTGTGAGTCAGCGGGACCAATCGCTGCTGTGAGGCGAACACGACTCATTCACACACAGTAATTAACTAGGCCTATACATGCTGCATAACACAATCCTGTGCTGGAATAGATGTATACACTAGTTGTTTTAAATAGGTGCTGTATATAGTATACAGTTGGAATAAGGAACTGAAATCAAGTTCATATTGTTATGTGATGGAGAGGGAAAAATATGACAAACTGTGCGGCTTTCATCTACAAGAGAACAATATGGAGATGATTATTAATGGTTGGATTTGAGTGATAGCACTGTTTTGGGGCCAGGACAGAAACGCTGGGTGATTGGCAGAGGTGTGAAGGACACAATATGGCCTCCCCTGACACCAGAGCCCATGCTGTCACATTCAGTACATCATACGCCCATGTTCTCATAATCTACCTGTCCAAAAGAACCTGAAGAAATCACAGCGTATCTCATTTACCACCAGCTGCCAGAACTGCGGCTTTATCATTTGGTTAGTTAGAGAGAGAGGAGTGTGGATGTGGCAGGTCTTGGCTCAAGGGGAATATATTTAACTTTTGAAAAAAAGATTGATCTCTATTTTTTAGAACTGTGTTGTGCATTTTGAAACTATTGAAAAAGTTGAGATTTGGAGCAACAGTTGCTCAGGGGGTTGGGTCTTCTTGGTGGGTTAATCTCACGAGGTGGCCTAAGGAGCGAGGATCACTGATTATGGAAGCTCAAAATAAAGTTAAAAATCACAACAACAACAACATAATAATAATACATAGTGGATACTAATGACAACAAGGAAGTAGGAAAATGACAGAATATAATATCCAATATGCCTTTATAGAATAAAATCGGATTTTCATGGACAATGACAAAAAGGATAAAGGTTAAGCTCAATAAAAATAAATAGTAACTATAATTATACATTTTGATTAGCATGCTGTGAAAATCAGCTAAAACCTCTTTGTTTGCCATTGCTGCTACTTGTAAAGCTAGTTCTGTTGATTGTATGTGGACATTTGTAACTCCATTAGTATAAAAGTTAACTCATATATGTACATGTATATAGTTGTGTTTTGAAACTGATACAGTATACTCAGAAAGAATTGTCTAGATCTGATGTAAATGTAATGTCTAACTGTAAGATCATGAAATGCAGGTGTAATTTACATGAAGAGGTAGGCACTTATAAGCTTCTTGCTTCGGTCTACTCCCTTCCAGCTTCCTTAACTGTTGTGAAATTTTGAGAAAAAAAGGAAAAAAATATGCTCAAATAAACCACTACTACTACTAAAAACTAGGACCTCAACGGATCTCAACTTTCAGTGTAAATGTAAATTGGTTTTAATAGATTTGAACTGCTGTAATGCATGACTTGACCTGTCCCATTACTGAAGTCAATGTTTTCACTTCAGCAGTGCCTCCACTCAACCCTGACACTGCCCCCGGTTTCCCTACTGTCTCTTCTCCCTCATCGCCCTGGTGGTCTGACTGCATCATTAGCGTCGGTCTTGTACCTGTGTGGTCCAGGGGTCGGCCCGGGGTCACAGCAGAAAAGAGGGGCTTCACCTGAGTGAGTCAGAGAGCAACAGGGCCCCTACTGTCTACAGGCAACAAGGAGGCGATGGGGGCGCCTGCCGCATTTACAACAGCTTTGTTGAGAAGAAAGCTCTTCGAACTGAGACTAAAAAACAGGCATTGTTTCCAAATGATCGCAAAAAAAGTAAAAAAAGTAAAAAGTCACAATTTAAGGCTTTGGTTTAAAAATCACTCAAACATTTGCTGTCAGAGCTGATTGACTAAGAATACATTAAGGCTTTGTAAAAAAAAAAAAAAAAAAAAAGAGGGAGCCCGTAGAGTTCGAATTAATACAGTAATACAGTCGAGCACTCTTTCAAAATATACTTCTTAACAAAACCTGTAGCATTCGATTGGCCAATATGCGCCTCTCCCATTGATTCCCAGCAGAAATGACACAATGTTGTTTTTTAGACTTGAGTCATACAGTATGTAAAACAATGACACTACACGGCAACATACAGCTACAATTCCTAAGACATAAACATTGAAACAAGCATCATGCCTTACACCAGGGGTGTCCAAACTTTTTTCATGGGGGGCCGCATACTGAAGCGTACACAGGGTGAAGGGCCATAGATCGGTGGTTAGTGCCGCAAAGGTTTAAATTGCGCCCCACACCTTTATTTATGCTCAAAACCTTCATGCCAGCTCTGTCTCACAGCAAAAGGTAAGTTGTTTGGTTAGAATTGTGTAGAATTATTACATTTCAAATAAAAAGGACAATCTCTGATGATGTGTCCCGATTCAGCAAGAAGGCAGAGGGCCACCAAAAATTGGTCTGAGGGCCGCATTTGGCCCCCGGGCCGCACTTTGGACACCCCTGCCTTACTTCGCTGCTGTCCAGGCCGTCTAAGAAAAGGACTTCCTTATTTCTTTTTGGTTTCTTACTTTCAGCTAGATTTTTCCTGGTATATGTTGACATTAAGCTGTCTTATTCATGGACTCATAAGAAATGCTTTGGTGTTGTAAATCACACATTTTACAGATACATTGATTGTATGTTCAAAAGCTTGACGTGACTGGAGTGATGGTTTGCCGTTTTAAACAGAAGTCTATCACTTCCTTCTGATGTTATTTTCAGCAATTACTCATGAAGATATCCATAAATAGTGTTGTTGTGGTCAGATCCTCCTTGATGTTGTGATAGTGTTGAGGACGCGGCAGAATGTCCAGGAAGAGGAGTGAATGACGAGGTGAGCGCATGAACCGTTAATGCCACTTAAAATGTCATCTCAAGACTCCTACACTTTCCACACTTTTCTTTTCAATGATGAAGGTTAAAAAAAAATGTAGCTTACAGGAATCATTTCCTACACATTCACTCTGCAGTTGCATCAGTGTTGTACAATAATTGATGTCATACATACAGTAGGCCTACGTAGTTTGTTGTTTCCATTATCACATGTATATCGTTAGAGCTACCTTACAGTTGTGACACAATTTCTCCAAAATGTCATCTTAAAGGCTTTATACCTGATTTTTATTATTATTGTTATATTGTAGCAAGTAAATTCAATTATTAGTTGTGGTCGCATCTCATTCTTAACTTTCCTAACACTTTATATGAACATTTCACAACTTGTAGGGTCACTTTTCAGGGTCACCGTCAATGAAATGCCAGAAAACTCGCCTGCAAGTTAATAATATTGATACAAATGCTTTATAAGTAGATGCCCAGTATTATATCCACAAATATCTGAGTTGACAATATGCGCACGTTGACGAGTGACGTTATGTGCATGTGATTCTGAACCACGGCACCGACTGAAGGGAAAAAGGCAAGCGCAGGCCTTCATACTCCATAAGAAATTAGCTGAACACTTTTATCGTGCTAAATATGATAAAATCACACACGCCCCTATAGGCGACACAAGCAAAGGAAGGAAGGAGAGGAGCATAAAGTTTCCTAGATTTCAATCAGATTTAACATGAAGAAAGCAACAGCGAACAGTGATTAGGAGGGACTGTCCGACACAAAACAGTTACTACCATCAAGTGCCTACGTCATGTCGGCTAAAGCCTCAGTAGATGTTCCTCCTGCTTTACGAGTGAGGACAGTCCAGTCACATGTCAGGCTTTGGAAAAAAGCACTTTCTAAATGTACAGCAGGTCATTTTGTCCAAATTGTGGGGATACTTTAATCTTCTTTTGGTGAAACTTCATTTTAATAATATTTATGTGCTGATTATGACAATAAATGAATAGCCTAAATGTAATTGTTAAACTGGTAAACTTAAGTATTAAGAATAACTTTAGACTGGTTTACTGTTATGTGCCCAGTTTTATTTTTATTTTATAGCCTTTAAGTTGTACAATTGTGCAGGAAAATTGTCCAATTAAGTAAATGAATGATTGTGTATGGTGCTAAATTATTTCCCACCACATTCTGCAATGTGATTTGCTTGCTTGTCAAAATTACTAATTGCCATGAGTAGTTGTGTTTCAGACATTTGCCATTGGTGGCTTATATCTTCATAATCAGATTTTTTAAGAAGAATTAGTGAAACAGAATAAATTGAGTGTTCTTATGTTCTGACACAATTTACCAAGGTTTCCGGGATGTGAGAGTAAATTTCAAACAATTTCAAATGTTGTGAAATAATTTACAGGAAACAAGCTGTTCTAAATTATGAGGTTGTTTTTTTTTCTTGAATGGAAACCTCATGACTAACCCTACATTTTTTTACATGGAAAATTTGTGCATTGTCGCTCCTGTACATCTCCCTTGCTTACAGATTGCACAGAGCAGACAGCACTGAGCTCACACCGGCCCTGGCTTGTGGTTTGGTGAGATGATTGAGCAATAGCGCTCACTGACGTACAACTAAAAAAGTGATGACTGTGCTTCTGCAAACTCCTGTCCTGTCATGTGTCAAATTGCGTGATGCCCGAAAGGAAAGTCAGTGGTTTATCTCAACTGTCTGATTGCAACAGGTACTTCAGCCAAAAACAAGTGAAAATAACCCTTCAGTAAGTCATTAGCACTTAAAGATCACACTCCTCCAAATTTTCATATAATTCTCCAGATTTCCACTATACTACACACAAGTAGTGATTGGAGCTTTAAAAAAAAAAACAGATCCTTGCCCACTTTTTTGCAATTCTCTTTGTGCAGGTTTTGGTCGAGGGCTACCTCAGTGTGTCCTCTCTGTGACATTGACTCACATTGCCAGGTGTTGTATTTATGTGCAGTCCCAGTTCATTATTTAAAGTTATTTTGACCGTGCCTCGAGCCGGCGGCTGCTCTCTAACTGCCTTTGCTCAGGGCGCTGTGAGAGTGGATTGGACTGGGCATGCTGCTGCAGAGGGGTCATCCCACTAAACTCAGACTGAAAGCTGCAGGGCCACTGACCAAGAGGGGAGCAAGAGCGTGACTACAGCTGAGAGAGAGAGAGAGCAGGGGGAGGAAAACACAGGCAGGAACTGGCCATTTCCCCAAAACTGAAAAAAAAAAAAAAAATCACAAACCAAATTTCTATTATTTCTAGCACAAAAAATTATCGATATTATAGGCCAATTGGGATTAGCGGCACACATGATTTAACAATAAACCAATGGAGACTTAAAATATACTGGAGTTTCATTGACACTAAAGCAGTACTACGTGACTTGTTTACCTTAATTAATCCTTTGCATAGTCCCTCTAGGGGGTCATACAAGGGGAGGTCTTTTCTCCCCCGGTGTCTCTGGCCAGAAAACAAGTGTGGTTTTCTGGCCAGAGACGGCCAGAAAACCACACTTGCAGCTTTCCCTGCTTCGACCCGGAGGCCCCAATACACACTAATTGAATCACGAAGAAGAAGCAAACAGGCTAACGGGCGAAGCTAACTGTGAGCTAGCGCCACTTAAACAGTATTTACAGCCAAGTGAAAAAAACTTCCTGTCAGCATAGTATTTACTCTCACGGACAATTAATGAGTAAAAGAAAGGCAACATGCTACAACACCTGCAGTGGCGCTTATGGCCTCTATAGGGTTACTTAGAGTTACTTAGTACTGCTTTAAAAGTACTGCTTTATTATGCCTGCAGAACAAGCTCTATTGTTACCTTTGAATGTAGGCCTTCTGTAGGTTGCTATACCATATTGTTACATTTATAATATTTGATCCCAAACTCTATAAAAGTGAAAGTACTGTTACTTCACCCCTGCCTCACAAGCCCCATGCTTAAAACTGCAGTTTTTGGGAAGAGCAATGCAAAAATATAGCTAGTGGGCATGTAACCTATATTTGAAAATAAAATGGGGCATATCATTGCGTTATCTATTAATACTGGGCTTTCCTTACTGCTACAACACTCTCCATTTCACGTCTAAAATACGGTACTTTTACATGGCTTTAAAGTTGCCTCTAGTTCTCTTCGGATTCCTGTTTGTTTAGTCGGCACAAGATCAAAGTTAGGTGGCCTTAAAATTAGCTCTGAGGCTTTAGCATTGTATGTCAGCGCGCAGCCAGCCAACCCTTTCATGTCGAGCCAAAAACTCCAATATCCACTTTCCTCCGCACATTTCACAGGTGAGATCCGTGTCAAGCTGCGTGAAGCTAATTCCCCACAGTGTCACATCGGCGACGTGAATACTAATGCCTTTCCCTGGTGGTTTATCCTGTTAATTTGTATGGAACGGGTGGGGGGAAAAAATTGAGAAGCCCGTCAAGGGGAAATCGGAGCTATTCTCAGTGATGGAATCGGATTATGTGACGATCCGTGCGCAATCTTTTTTACACCGGGGGAAGAAGACGACAAGCGTGGAGCCGGGGAGAGATGGTGGGAGGCATGAGGTGTGGGAGTGTGGAGGGAGGACTAGCCGGATAAATGGTCCAATCGCGGCCAAAGCATGTCTGTCATTCCGTGCGTCAGTCAGCCTATTCCCAGACTCTCACGCAGGTACAGTAGCTTGCGCAAATGCGAATACAGGCCTATATAGAGCATTATCACAGTCCTGCTGCCCCCTTTTATGCTTCTGTCACAGCCTATAATGAGATTGGGCCAGCACAGCACCCACAAGCTACATTTCGCTCTCCTGTCTCCCTGTTTTTTTTGTTACCTTTTACATCAGTTGCTCCGTACAGTAGCTCCAGCCGGTTTCCCTAGTAACAGCTGCTTCCTGTTTGGCCGCCGGTTGCCATGGAGGAAGAGGAAGGGGTCCTGATGGTGCCGGTGGGGGCTGCAATGGAAGTGTAATGGGTAGAGCTGTAACACACAAAGTGGCTCCAAATAGCAGCAGGTCTAATTGAAAGCGTAAACATAAAAAAAAAAGGTTTGATCAATAAAAAGCTTGAAAAGAAAGATAGAAAATGCAGCAAATATATATATATATATATATATATATATATATATATATATATATATATATATATATATATAGCAGCCTAATAATCAAAACTGCTAATTACATTACATGACGACAAACCAATGGAGACTTTAAGATATGTAAAAAGAGAGTATTACAATTAAAGTATTAAGTATAGTGTGTTTGGTGTATTTAGCAGGTGCAGGGCAGTCTCTCTACTTTTTACATCGTCATGGCGATACTGTACATTCTCGAACAGTACAAAGCAAACATGGTGGATTTATGCCTTACCATTCTGCACATGACATTCTTGACCCTGTGATCGATTATCTGCCCATTTATAGATCATGATTTCATGATTCTGGTGTTTTCTGTTAAATGCAGCTTGATGCAGACACATGACATGTGTTTTTCTGCACCCTCTCTCCTCTGTCATGAGATTCACTCTGTGACTTACTTATCATATGTTTTTGAAATACTTTGTTGCTCGTTGTGTGTGTGTTTTTTTTTTTTTGGTGACTGACATGTTGCTACTTCGGACAATCTTCAAAATATTGTTTGTTTCTTTTGGAGAAAGGGGCACATAATATAAGTTTGTCTTCTTTGTGCTTCTCTTCAATTGTCTGAGGATGAAACATTTTTTCTTGTTCTTATGGGTGTTATTTTATGTAAAAAAGAAAGAATCAGTACAACTGAAACAAAGAAAAACTCTCAAAAGAAGCAGATAGTTTTAGTTACTCAATAATTCACTGTGAAGCTTTGAATTGAGATAAAAATTAAATTGTGATCAGCACTCTCATATTGCCCACTCTACTATTTGCGTAGCCCATGCTGTCATTGTGTTTTTTTTGGGCACGACATGTATCACGATGACCCCATTCACTGCAGGCTACACAATGACAAAAAAATAAACCTCCAAAATATGGTTATGAGGCACCAGGGAGACGCCTTAAGTGTCTCACTGTATGATGTATGCTAAACGTCCCATTTACCTTCCAAGGCATATGTGTTTCACGCATTTAAACGCCATGTGGCATGACATTTGGTTCACTGTCTGTTCGCCTACGTAAGAAACGCTACATAAAAATGCTCTTGAATCTATTCTATCCAAAACCCTTATTAACATCTGTGGCCTGACTGTCTTCAAGACTCTAGTGTAGTCTTTATTGAGGTGTATTCTTTCATGCCCATTCTTTTTCAGCAAGGTTTGCTGGATTGTCAGTGGTGCACGCTCATCTGTTCGAGGAGCCTCTGAGGCAACTGTGAGGTCAGGTCATACTAATGTCAGTGGATAAAATACAAGTGGAAAACTGGAGTAAGATCAGGTTCAAAGAGCAGGATGAGTATTTTTGGTGTGCGTTTTATCGGGAGAGTGTAGCCTGCAGCAGAACTAGGAAGAGCTGCTGTTAAACTGATTCTGTGAAGAGCTAACAATCTATGGTACAATCTTTAACCTTTGGCACATGACCCCAATCTCTGAACTTTATGACATTTACTGTAACAAAAGTGGATTGAGTGAAGGGATCTGCTTTGCAACTCCATACACAACTTTGTCCATGTGGAATAGCTCCATCTAAGATAAAAGGTATGTTTTAAAGAGCCCAATTTATTCATCTTTTGACCATGTTGAGCAACACGTACATAAGTTTCAGATATCTTTTAACTTAAATTGCATCCCACATGACACATCTATCTGTTATGATGGTAATAATAATGCAGCTAAATAGCATTCTCTGTGCAGTCAAAGGTTTTCTATGCATTGCCTGGTTACAAACATAAAATATGATTGGAAAAGTAAAGTTCAGAATCTGCCAGCCTGTAAATATAGTCTGGTTTATCGATGAAACAGGTTCTAATGCTTGTTGATTTTTTTTTTTTTAAACTTGCACCGTATTAGGAAGAAAATAGCCAGTGTTTTTTGATTGAAGTCAGACTGTGAGCTTAAACAGTTACTGCAGCTGCGTACAGGCAATGAGAGACTGAATTAGTCATAATGAAGCCACAACATCTGTTACTGCGTTTAATGTGAATGTGCCAAAGTGAGTGGTTCAACTTTCAACAACAGCCATCAGTGACGTTACAACAGAGCAAACTGCTGATGTGCTTACTGTCTGGACACGTGGGAATCGAGCTCTACTTAAAGCTCGGAAACTGTCTCACTGGATACAATTTGCAAGGTCATGCCTCTTTCTAAGTCACTTGTGGTATTATGTATTTTGCAATAATGTGCATTTTTTTCTGCTAGGAGAACAAAATTCCCCGTAAAGGATCTGAAGATGACAATCCTTCAATATCGCCGACGTCTATAACCAAATACACTCAATCTTTTGGTTATGAAGATGTGGTGCACATTCAACCAGAATGTATTTTCTACTACATAGCTTTCACTTGTCTCTGTCAGGCAGTTAGATTTTCCTTTAAACCAGGGGTAGGCAACGTCAGAAGCTCTGGTCCTCAAGATGATTTTGAGAAATAACTTTACACAAATCAGAGATCAGAGGCCTGTCGTCTCTTAACCGAACCGAGAACCACCTGAACCGAGCACATTTCCTCCAGTTTGGCTTTACCCAAATCTAAAATCTTCTTGAAAAAAGTGTCAATATAGCAAGGAAACTATGGATGAAAACGCCACAAATAAGAGACAACAAAAGCAACAAAAGATGAGGGATGAAAATGCAACAAAAACAAGACAATAAAACTATGATAACATGATAAACCATTTTTATTGGTTTTGTCGTGTTTTCATGGTTTTCTTGTGTTGACAAAAATGTGAAAAATTGTGATCAGTTCTTAGCTTTCAAATGAGGCAGGCTTGGCCTATAGGCTGCAAGCAGCCTTTTTATTTGGGTAAAGCCAAACTGGAGAAAATGTGCCGGTGTTGGGCAAGTTACTTTAAAATGATAGTAATATATTCTATATTAGTAGTTACAGCTTTAAAAATTGTATATGTTTTTATTACTATTTTTTCATAAATGTAGCTGAGTTACACTACTTTGAGTTACTTCTAAGTTACTTTCATTCCCCATTCTCTCTCTCGTTGGCTACACGTTCTGCAGATCTTATTCAACTTGATTTGGAGCTGCATTTTCTTTGGGCGGAGTTTGGCATTTTTTGCACTTGTAACTTGAGCAACTTGAATTGTAATGACTTATGTGTTGCTGTATTTTGTGTACGTAATTGAAACACTGTCCTGAGCATAACACCCACTTTAGTCATATATGACGTACAACTGCCATTTGTTAAAAGTGATGCTTCACTTCGAGTGACAATTGGGAAGTTCGGCCCTCGGTCTTTTGATGATGAACAAAATCGGCCCTTCGCCAAACTGCCCTGCTCTAAACCGTTTTAAATAAATCCACTCTTCCTATATCTATATCAGTCACATCTCATTCCCACTGCAGCAAAGGCCTTAGCTTCAATAAACTACTTCTCTGTCATTCCCAATTGTTACATTTGTTTTGCATTTTCTCAGAGACCTTCTCACTTGTCCGCGGTGGTGGTGGTGGTGTGTGACAGCGCGGTGAGTGGGTGAGTGAACCTGTGGAGAACAACAGCTCCCGAGTCACTGTGTCTCTGTCTCTACAACCACCAGTCCCAAATACAATAGACAAAACTGCATCTTTGCCCAGGCAGGCATTCCAGGCCTAAATCGCCAGCAACGCCTTCAATACTGGAATGAGATCAAAACTTCTCCCTCTGTGTGGGAGATCTTTTAGGAAACAATAGCTCCTGCGCTCGCGGCAGCTCAAGTTCCCAGGTAGAACGAGGTGGTAAATAGCGTGCGTCGGGGCTAGTGTCTTGTTGCACGTAAAAGAAAAAAGATAAAAGACGAGCGATGGGGAGAAACAACGCGGAGCTACTTCAAAGCTGCTGAAGAATGTCTTTAAACAAGGTTCTCCCAAGACCACATCAAAAAAAAAAGAGCAAGAGGAAGGGATTTGGTGTGCGAGATGCATGCACTTGAGGCTACGCTGCTGTGGACAAGTGCAGTGAGCAAAAACAGGCTGTCAGCTCCCATAAAGACTTGCATTATTTCATTGTTTTTTGCAGAGCAGCTGTGGTGAGGGTGGCCCCCGAGCCCACACACCCGCTCACACACTCGCTCGCCGTCAGAAGATGTTATTGATCGCTTTAAACACGGCGTTTACGGCATGAATGTTGTTCCTAGGGGCCGCGGAGGACGCCCACACATATTCCAATGCATCGAAAAGCTTGAGGTTTGTCTAGGAGCTCCTACGTGACCCGTGACCTGGCCTCCCCTGGTAACAATAGCGCAGATGGATAAAGAAGGTGGAAATCATGCCGTGGCTCTGGTTGTTCCTTTCTTTTCGTGGAGTTTTCCAATATTTTTCTGTCCAGACAATATACTGTGGTGCGGTATCCTTCCTGTCTGCGCGTCTGGGAGCCATGCCGTCTGCCTGTCCTCATCTGAGCTGGTGTGTGCTGGGGGCTTTCTGGTGCTCATGGTGATGTTCCAGTGAAGATTACGTATAAGTGATTATACAGCTGTAGGAAAGACTGGGAAAACCAAACAGTAGTTCTCAAGTGCCTTCCTGCCCTGTGGCATACAATGGCAAAATAGTTCCCTATTCTTAGAACAGAAAATGCAAAGTGATACAAGAATATTTATAATCATGTCAGCCTCCCTTCTGTCCACTGTATCTTTTGTAAAGTACTCACATGTCTAAAGTTGAGCCAGTTGTTATTTCAAAGACAAGACTGTATCTTATTTAGGTGAGAAACCAAGCAAATAAACATAATTTTTACAGGGCAAGCATTCACAAAAATTTAAACTTGTAGCCATGTTTTTCACCATAAATGTTTCCTTTGAGTGCTCCAGTTTCCCCTTACCTCTACAAACATGTACAATAGATTCCCCTCTGAGGCTGGGACAACGGAAAGAAATCGACCCACAGCAACTACAATCTGTGGTAGCGTGTATAGATGTGTCTTATATGTGTTCAATAACACACACTGACCCAACCAAAGAAAATAAAAAGGCAATTGCTTTCTCTTCATTTGGAGATTTTCCTTTATAAAATTATGCTTCCACCACTTCACAGCGCAAATCCTCTCTTTAATTTCACCAATGCGCTTCTTTAGGTGGTCTTATGTAACTTCAGTCTGTTGCATCAGACAAAAACTCCCACAACAACACCTAATCAGAAACGTTGACCTCTGCAGCGCCTTGATAATAATCATAATGTGGGCTGTTTACCGCTGTTCACATCCCATTGGCCTGATCACTTCACACTTCTGAAGCCTGTATTTAACGACTTTTCTGCGCTGAAACACCAGACAGGATGCTCTATCAGAACATCCTTTCTGCCCCCAAACGTACTGAGTGTAGGAAAGGAAGTCACGTCTGCGAGGAAGGACACACGGTACCGACCAATGAATGAGTGACGCGCAACGACACAAGTGCAATCAATGCTAAATGGCTTAAGCATTCAATAGCACTTCCTTCCTCGCTTCCATATGCCAGCCTGAAAGTGTGCATAAAACCTAAAAGTTGATGCCATTAAATCTGCAGATGATTTGCCCGGGGTAGCTTTGCCTTCTCTCTGATCTTAATTGATACATAGATGCATACAAGACAGAAAATAGGTTGTGGTTATGTGTTTTGGCTGTTTTTAGTATGGGCACCTGCTGAGTCCACATGGCAATGAATGGTAACGTTAAAGTGCTTACAGTCACGCAGGCAGTCCCCCCTGCTGGGCGCCAGTTTGCTTACAAACGGCTCTGATCAGGGACATAGGAGGAGACATGTTGGGAGTGGAGAGAGGAGAGAGAGATGGGCCACAGGTGCACAGTGTGCGTGAGAGGGTAAGAAGAGGGAGAAAACAAACAGACTTCTTAGCAGATCACTTTGATAACTTTGAAGAAGATGGACAAATTAAAATGACCGTGTTAGGTGCTCTTCGGTTTCCAACCAGACTCAGGACCATGTATTCGTATGAGGGTATGTATGGGTACATAAGCAAGCCCATACAGTTCACAATCAGGCCTAATCTGCAAACACAGAACAGAAATATCCATATTGAAATGGGGAAATGCTGTATGAAATTGCCTGTTCAGCAATGTTAATTCATATCTTTCGCTATAAATAAAAAAAATCTTCTTTGAAAGTAAACTTGCTCAAAATATTTAGTCCCAACACCTTCTTCACATAGCCTTTTGATTTTTTCCATCATACACTTCTTGTTAAACTTAGAGATATGTATACTAAGACATGTATACTTTCATTTTGGTTTTATTTTAATAAATATTATTCAAACTCCAGCTGCAACATTTTGCCAGCCAAATCTGAACTTGGTAAATAAAATATTGCTAAATTAAAAGCTGTTGAGAGTGCTCTTTGAGCGAGGAGCGCCGCCCAGTCATACGCCGTCTCACACCCTGCCTGAGCTGAAGGCCACGATGATTCAGTGCAAGCTCCGAGCACGGCCAAGAGGCTGTCCCTCCACCTTCAACTTCACTTTTACAATCCTGACACTAAGAATCCACGTCTGAAAAAGCCATCTCAGCAGGTGGTGTCTGTCAGCTCACCACTTTTGTTTATGCTGTATGTCTGACCTTTTTGGAGATGTAGGAGGACACCACACATCCAATCGTCAACAGTTCAACTAATTATGAGTACTGGACTTTTTTAAAAAAAGACAAGATATAATTTGGGTTTGGGTGAGCTTGTTTCTCCTCAGACCTGATTCGTCACTTTGCTTGTGGCAGAGCATCACCTGCTCGTTTCCATGGAGATGTTGTTGTTACAGTTTAACATAAGGTTTAGATACGCTTGGTCCTCATCCAAATACTTTGATTACCTGCAATAAAAAATCCCGGTCTGTGTCTGGCCGATCATTAGGAGCATATTTTGCATTGCTGCCATGCTTGTTGATTCATTGGGGTGTTGCAACAGTTTAGCTGCTCTTGTAACATAGCAACAGATTAACTGGAATGTTCCACAGTGTGGCTTTAATAATTAACGGTTTTGGTCCAATGAACACAGGAGACAGCAATCGCTAAGCCATTGGAATAGCAAACATCATTAAAAAAGAGAAGATAGATGGTGTAATCTGTTTTGATGCAATATCCTGCAGTGATAAGGCTTGTGCAGCACTAAATATGTCTAAAACTGTGCTAACCCTTGAGTCCAAGACTGATAGCGGGCAAGGAATTACTATCTTTTCACAATTCTAAATGTATATAATTTATGTGGACACTGAGTACAGCTGTGTTATTTGACGCCACATAGTTTGTTGCAGTGTGGTGGAGGGTCATCATGTGTGCGTGTGAGGTGATATAGTGCCACCAACAGAGATGAGATCCACCTGCAACTACTAAACTCAAAGGACTTCATCATCATTTTAGCAGAGCCGCAGCGAACACACGGGAACCTCAGTCTGTCTCAGATCTGATCCCAGGTCAGGGCCGTGACTCACTTTCTGCTCTTATTACAGCTGATAACATCAAACACTGCCGCCTCAGAAGAGGGTTGCCCGGGCAGAAGGCGGCTTGCAGGTGATTAGGCGAAAGCGTAGACAAGAACTACTCACTCATACAGTATATAAAAGTTTCAGAAGTGTTTCATTTAGTTGGTCAGCAGATGTTAAGAGCAGCACATGAAAAAGTGCGATCTTACTAAGAGCACAGGGGAAAGTTTATTAGAGCTGGATCAAAGGGGAGCTGTTAAAAATGACGGACATTCAAAAACCTACTGCGCACGCTGAGAGGCAATTGTAGCCTATGAATCATTGCTTCTTCTTTTTTTTTTAACCCCATCAGTCAACTTCTCCTGCTAATTTCAATACCTTTTGAACTGCATTCGGTCTCTCGACACTAAGCTGCAGGAGTCGTAGGTGTACACAGTTCATGCTGTGTCTTAAGACAAAACCAGCAATAACCAATGAACACTTTCGTGTCTCTGGTTACACTTGTGACAGTTCAGTTGAGTGGGAAATCATTACGCTATTCTGTGTAGGACTGGGGAGAAAAGTCATCTAGTGCAATGGTTTGTCAAAAAATTATGTTTTTTTTATCACGGTGGAGAATGTTTTGCCGACTCAGTTTGAAAGCACAAGAACAACAAGGTATTTTTGTAAATGTACAATGTCGGGATGCATTTTGTGAGCAGTAGATAGTGACTTACACAATTTTCCGTTTTTCACTTTCTACATTCCACTTGTGTTCCAATATGATTTTTTTTGCCTATTAGACTATGTTTTGTAAGACAGTATAAAACAAAAATAGCTTGTGCGAGAGCTGTCTGAGGCTAAACGTTTGCGGCGATGCGCCATTTGAACTGGTGTGTTTATATCTGCTACATACGTGAGCGTGAGTAAGAGCGGAGTGAAGCACATGAGCGCAGCGAGAGTGCTGGGGGAGACCACCTACACTCCCACCTGCTCCGCTCAAACAGGGGCCTCTCACTCACTCAGGGCCAGGGTCATTACCAGCCTCTCGCCGCCAGCCATTGTTCTGCTATTTCGGTCTCTGTGTTTTACAGTGCAACAGCGGACAGAAAGGCCCGACTAAATTTGAAAAAAAAAAAAAAAACTCAACCGTGGCACCACAGGAAATGGACGGCCTTGAAGATCAAAGTCTGCTTTAGTGTATCCGGAAAGAGGAATGGTCATATGTAACAACACATTCGTTACTCAAAGGACCAGTGCACTGTCAGAATCTCTAAAGCAAAATAGAAGGGTTCATGAGGAAATGCTTTTGAATAAACTTACAAAAATACATTTTGTTTGGTTATTGTTTATGTACAGTGGGAGGAAAATGTATGTGAACGCTTTGGATTTTCTGACATTTCTGCCTGAATTGGTCATAAAATGTGGTCTGATCTTTATCAAAATCATAAGAATGAGTAAATAGTGTCTGCTTAACCTAATACCACCCAAACATTTACATTTTATCATATGTTTTATGACCATAACATGTAAACAAGTAAGTGAACCCTTGGACCGTTCCCCTTTACAAAACTGTTGCAGTTCAGCAATTACTGGGTTCACTTACTTGTGCCACGCTGTCTTGTGAATGTTTACATGCTATTACCAATAAAAATATGATAAAATTTAAATATTTGGGTAGTATTAGTTTAAAGGGACTACGCAGAGTTTAAAATTAATTGTTTTCCTCCCCCTACATGTTCTAACAATGTCCTAATGTGTAGAATGAAAATCCTGCACACATGCACGAGCTTAATATAGACGGTGCAGTTACACATATGTCCTGAGGTGGCAGTAGTGAGTATAAAATGACCAGCTTGCATTTAGCCCCTTTAAAGGAATAGGCCACCGTTTTTATTTACTGAGATATGCTCTTACCTCACTTTAGCCAAGTTAATATATCCCCGTCTGGTCTTTGTCCGTGCGCACTGTCACGCAAACGGAGCACATACGCAGCCTCTCCCACATGTCACATAGCTCCAAAAAAGCTCACGATAGAAGCTACCAAGCTCTTCCACGTGTTCCCTATTTAAATAAAGTTACGTGAAGTGTTTTCATGCGAAGTATATTTACACAGAAATGTAACGTGTCGATTTTATAAGCAGATAAAAAGGGGGACTATATTGTGAGGCGTAATGATACGAGGAGTAAAACGTCCGCGCAGTAACTCCTAAAGGTTATTGACGGAAGTGAGCGGGTGAAGTCTTTAGGAGTTACTGCGCGGACGTTTTGCTCCTCGTATCATTACGCCTCACAATATAGTCCCCCTTTTTATTTGCTTATAAAATCGACATGCTACATTTCTGTGTAAATATACTTCGCATGAAAACACTTCACGTAACTTTATTTAAATAGGAAACACGTGGAAGAGCTTGGTAGCTTCTATCGTGAGCTTTTTTGGAGCTATGTGACATGTGGGAGAGGCTGCGTATGTGCTCCGTTTGCGTGACAGAGCGCGCGGACAAAGACCAGACGGGGATATATTAACTCGACTAAAGTGAGCTAAGAACATATCTTAGTATGTAAAAACGTGGCCTATTCCTTTAAGCAGACACAAGCTACACAAGCTTCATAATGATCAGACCACATATTATGAGGTATTTAGGCAGAAATGTGACAAATTCCAAAGCTGTATTTCATTATTAGATGGTGTAGTTTCATCAGGTTGAAAAGTATTTGCCACATATAAATTAACATTGCAGATTGAAAAAAATAATAATAATGTTAGTTCCAAGAATGTACACAATTTCTAAACTTCTCACGTCAACAGTTTGGAAATCTCAACAGGCATTGAGATTTCCTGTCCGAGCTAAGACTTTAGTTATAAAAGTATGTTATGTGACTGATACACAATTCCCCCCATATGTTCAGAGATGTTAAATAATCACATGTTGCAGCCTTTGATCCGATGTCAAAGCTGCTGTCTACTTTTCTCTGAGGTACAGTGCAAATGGATGGGCACACATGGGCTGGCTGGCCTCACAGTGATGAACCATGACACACAGTGAACTGCTTGTGAAGCACTGTGAAGATGACTAAGACTTTCAGAGCTGCAGAGCTGCAGAGAAGCTGCAAGTTGTTGGAGTTTTTTGAAATCTGAACTTCTAAAGTTTGAATTTCCCTTTAACTTCAAACTCTGCTTCGCTGTGATGAATCAATCCATATTTTTCATATTAAATTTCATGGCCTCAATGTGCATGACCTGTTTGTTCAGGCTTATTTGAAACTGATTTGACAATTCTGAAAGTGTTGATGTTTCTTTCTGTTTACAAGAGGAATCCAATATCATTTTTATGGTTATCACTAGATCTAATAATCACATCTCATAATAGGGCATAATAACAACTAATGCTTCAAACTAATACAGACCAGGAAAGGCTGGTTTTGTTTGTTGTTTCATAATGTCTACTGTTAGCATAAACATCTGTACATGCTTGGCTGTAAACAACTTAGCCCTGTAAACAGTTACTGCTTGTGACTGAGCACGGACTCTTAATTGCTAAGTGAGTCTAATTTTAACTGTGCGCTTCCTCAATGCACTACTTGAGGTAAAGTGCACTGAACATGAGGTAATTAGTGAACCGCAGGCCGACCGCAGAGAGCTGATTGTGCTGCTGAGTCTCCACCCCACAGTCCTGCAGACATGGGGGTACAGTACAGAGGCCCCAGAGAGATAACACCAGACAGCAACACGTTTGGTGTCCAGGGAAACAGCAGAACCATGTGAGCACTTGTCATTCCGGAAGCTGCCACTGCACCTTCAGGAATGGTCCTGTATCTCCAGACACGCACCACAAAACTACAGTGAGCTCATTATGCAGTAGCAGTAATCTCACACACCTCCTGGGCCTTTATTTACGCTTCAAGCCGCACCTCAGAATGCCGGAAATTAAAGTGATCGACTGAAACACTATGTATCAGTAAAAAGAAAAAATATGGTGCACCATAAAACCTCAACATTCATACTGTTACAGCACATTTCAATTTAAAATGGCTCCACAATGCAAATGATCTTTAACCTCACCTGAACCGAAAACGAGAGTGAAAATTCAACAAAAAGTGACAATAACGTGACAAAAAAGCGATGAAAAAGAGCGATGAAAAAGCAACTAAAGAGCCACAACACTCGATAAAAAAGTGACAAAAAGGTGATGAAAATGTGACAAAAAAGCAATAAAAAAAACCACAAAACGTGACAAAAACTCAACAACAAAACGAAAAAAAGTGACCAAAACGGGGTGAAAACACAACAAAAAAGCAATGAAAAAAAGATGAAAAAGCAACAAAAACATGACAAAACCATGGCGACAATGCAACAAAAAAAGTTCTGATCACTTTTGTAAGTCTTTCAAATGAGGCACTACACTGTTGTTCTCCAGTCGAGAAGCTTTTAGATTTGGGTAAAGCCGAACTGGAGAAAATGTGCTCGTTTCAGGCGGGGGGGTAAGAGGTTAATACTCCAATCCTTTCGTTCTTTTTCTTTTTTTTTTCATCTGAAAGATTCCATGGAGAGGACATTCAGGAACAGACAAACTCCCCACTGAAAGAAAACAAAAAAACGTGTCTACCTTTTTTGATCTTGGAGTCAAACCCAGGACCTTCTAGTTGTTAACATCCCCATCTTTCCTCTGATCACGTTGCCCTCTTGGCCTCCTCTTTGCCTGGGATAAGAGGGTACGTCATCTCCCAGGGGTCACCGCCTTCTCATAAATCATATCCCTGACTGACCCGTCTGATCCAGTGCAGACTTTCCACTGCTTTGATCCCAGAAACCGAGGCTGTGGACAAACCAGGAAGTGGAGCAGACACAAGAGAAAAACTGGGGATCAGACATAAACAAGAAGTGGTTCACATAGACTTGATAGAAACATGACGAGGGGAAAAGATGACCAGGGAATACTTTTCTCATCGTTCGCAGCGGTAATCAAAAAAAGCAACTATACGCTGACGTGGCTTTCAGTTATGTTTTACCCTTTGTTGGTGACTCCCAATATTAAATTCCTGCAATATCTAAGAGCCATTTTGGTTTTACAGACGCCAAATCATTTTTCAGTTCATGTGGTAGATACTTAAAGAACCAAATGGGAAAATCAGTGGGGTGCAACTGAGCCAAACCAGAACAGAGGAAGCCACTAACAGATCTCGCAGCAGTTTGGCACGAGCACATAGAACAGGATCCCATGAGGAGGGAGGAACTCATGCGCAGGGGAATGTCTCTGGTATCGCGCCAGGTTAAATGTCACCTCTCCTGCATTATGGGCCTAATGTAAGATGCACAGATGGAAACGGAGATGAATCTGGGAATGAGAAAGCTGTAGGAAATGTCCCTCTGCGCTACAGGCGTATTGGCTTTTTGATGGGACGCTCTGCACATTGCTCATTCATTAACTCAGTAGTGGGTTAAAAATGCTGGGTCCTCCTTTTAATTTGGGAGTTGCTGCCATAAGGAATCACTCATGTCCAGCTACTTTGCCTCGTTTATTTTTTTTAACCCAAAATGCCCTTCATAAAACTCCTTTCTCCATTTGTCCAGGTTCGCAATGTAAAGACATGGGTTACGGAGCAAAAAATGTGTTCCAAATATATGAGCTATTTGCAAAGGTTTACCTTAATAAATCCTTTTTATATTCCTTCTGAGGGTAATACAAGTGTTAATGGGATGATTGGGGTGTCTTTTATCTCCCCCTGGTGTCTCTGGCCAGCAAAACCACACTTGCAACATTCCCTGCTCCGACCCGGAGGCCCCAATGCACACTAACAGAATCACAAAGAAGAAGCTAGTGCCACTTTAGCAGTGTTTACAGCCAAGTTTGAGTGAAAAAAATGATCTACATTGTGTAATTGGGTTGTGCTCTCCCTTTGTCATTTCTGTCAGAATAGTATTTACTCTCACGGACAATTATGGCCTCTAGGGGCATGAGTTACTTAAACTCGGAATGTGCACTGTGTTGAAACAGTTCAGTAAAATGTTGCAATAACGTTTCTGAATATCGCTCCTTTTTTTCTATTATCATTTAGCCTTAAACCCACACTGCGTATCATTTTACCCAATAAATAGAATAGAATAGAATAGAAGCCAAATATGATGCCAATAAACCATACAAATCGTTTTAAGAAAAGCTTTGTTCCCGCTGCCCTTTCCTTGATGAATAAGTATGGATCTATCTGCCCCTGGCACGGCTTTTTTTAATCTTTTTTACAGTCCACAGTGGCTTAAATTTCTGCTGTATCTTTAGCCTTTGCCCCTTTAGCAAAGGCACATCCTGTTAGTATCTTGAGCACTTACAAGCTTTTTATTTAAACATGTGTGATGTTTTATCTTTGTATAATGTGTTTTAATGTTTGACTAGTTCTCAGAACTGCAAGACAAACTCACCCACGGGTACAAATAAAGTAACCTTACCTAACCTAAATATGAGATTCAATTATATTAGGTCCTCCTCCAAATCCATTCTTTGACATCCCACTGTGAAAATAGCATTTTCTGTGTGTAGCTGGTCATGGAGAAAGATTTATTGCTGGCAATAGTAGAATTCACAATGTCACACAGTGTGCCTTTAAGTGCCACTCAATACAGTGGGGCATAAAAGTATTTGGCTGAAATCCCCCACTGTTGCCCCACTGTATATGTCACAGTTTGAAGGATAAAAGAAAAAAGCTTCTCAGACTTTTACCTACGTTGTAACTGATGTATTTGTAACATTTTGTTCACACAAGTTTGAACAGTAACAGCAGTCACAAACCAACATGAAAAAACGAGCTGTGCACTTGGTTTGGCTGAGTGTGCAGCTCCAGTCTAATGTCAGTGCGTTGCCAGCTCTAAATTACAAATGTCAGCCTGATAATGACAGTGGCCAGGGGAAAAGTCACGGGTTCACATGAGGACATGCCGCGGCACAACAGTGTTCTGCAGTTTCTTCTGTTTGGGCGAGAGCAAAGCCGCAAATCTCTCCCCACAGCCAAACAGCTAAAAATACAGCTCACATAATCCCACTTATAATCTGAATGTTGGGTCTGCAAAATCTTTCTCTGCAACTTTTTTTTTAGGTCGACAAAGACTAGAGTTAAGAAATGTAGAGAATGAATATGTTTACAAACGCAAAGACCAAAAGTGAAACTATATCTCGATAAGGATTCAAGGTCAGTCATAAAGAATCTGAATAAACTCCATAAACTCTAAACTCAGAGTGAAAGCGAAAGTATAGATGACCTTTTGAGATCTTTTGTTTACGATGAAAATCTCCTGACTGAGAGCTTACACAAACAGGAAAGCTAATCCATCCTGCAGTTTGGAATTCATTTGTCCATCCATCCATCCATTTTCTTCCGCTTTATCCGGGGCCGGGTCGCGGGGGCAGCAGTCTCAGCAGAGATGCCCAAACTTCCCGATCCACACACACCTCCTCCAGCTGTTCTGGGGGGACCCCGAGGCGACACCAGGCCAAATTCATTTGTGCATTCTCAAAAATATTTCCACATGTAACGAGTAATATCACTTAACAAATGTGGTCAGGACTTTCACTTCACAGCGAGAGGGTCTCTGGTTTTTATGCCAGGACTGCTTTCGTGTGGAGTTTGCATGTTCTGTTTGTAGCGCCAGTGTTGGGTTGGTGTTCATGTCAGCACATGTTCAGTCCTGACTGATCTTAGCTCAGGACCTGGAAAAGTGTACTCTTGTTTTTGATTTGTATTTTCGATAAGATTAGAATGACTCTAGTTTATTGATATTTTGATTAGTTGTAACCCTAAAACTATAGACATATTTACATCCATACATTACATACATGTCTTTGCTGTTGATGGCTTTATGCAGCACATATTTATTTATTTTTGTGCATATTGTACTTTTGAGTACCTTCTTCGCCAAAGGGACAGCCAATTACTGATTAAGAGATCCACTAAAACTCCAGTTTACCCACTTATGCTCATTCACACACCGGTTTACGCAGACACTGCCCAAAGACACAACGACAGTGTGCACCTGCGGGATTCGAATTGCCGACCCTCCGATCACAAGACGACCCGCTCTACTGTAAATAATATAAAGTTAAATAATAAAAGCTTAATTCAAAGTACATCCATTTATCAATAGCTTTCAAATACTATACAATATTCTTTTCTCTTTTTTTGTACCTGAAACAATTGGGAGTAGCCCCTGATAAGAGCTTGTGTGCCCCCAGTATCCCCTGCAAGGAAACAATGAACTACACAACAGAGTGTCCCCAGAGAAATGAATTGGTGTTTTGGACCAAGCCAGATCGCTTTAGCTCATCATGTGATGTTGACGAATATGATGAAGATGATGGATCTCTCTATTAATAGCTGTGGTCAGAAAGTGACCACAGTGAAGAACAAGAAGAGAGCCCTCATTATGTCCAAGCGCCTCAGTCACACAGGCCTCGGCTCTGTTGCTGAGTGGGACTTTGCTGACTTCACGAGGGATCCGGACTGCGACTCTGGAGCGCCTGGACCCCGGGCGGTGACCCCTGCGTGACCTCTGTGTGACCCCTTCGTGACCCCTAACTGCCCAAACTGCTCTGACTCACAGTCCTCTGACCGAAGGGCCGAGGCGTGGTGCGCGTGCAGAAGCAGAGGCTGCTGCGGGCGCGGACATAAGAGAGCTTATGCAGAGGAGGACTGACACAATGGGACAGTCCAAGAGGAGGAGGAGGTGAGGACGGCCCTGTCCCGACAACAGCACCTTACACTGAAGAAGCTTTGTCCAGAAGACGCACTGTTTGGCGGAGAACGAAGGGGACTTTCCCTCTGAGGAACTTAACACATGCGATTTTCCACTTTAGATAGATAATGTTTTGGACTTTGCTGGTCATCTAAACATCTACCATTGACAATGTTTCGGCATATGAGGAACACATACTACTGGTGTCCAAACTGACCATAGCACTTCTTTCTAGAAAAGAAAAATGAAATGGCAAAAAACAAAATCATCAATTTGACGCAATGTGGGCCATCACTCGGTGCCAGTATGTAAAGTAAATGTAAATGAGTAATAAATCTATACATAACTGCTTTCCAGATGACCTCATGTGTCATGTGGTCACTCTGTTGTAACCTCCACTGGTTGTAATGAAGTAATCGCGGGTCACTCACATTTCTCCCTCTCTATTCCTCCCTTTGTGCAGATGTGCTACATTTTGCAAAGCTTCCTCCTCCCTGTACATGCGCACTCACACAAACACACCCTCACACAAACACACACACACACATACGCAAACACACGCACACGCACACACACACCCACTCCAGTCCATAATCTGCTGGTAAACAGGCTGCTTCAACCCTGCGGCCTTGCCTTTCCCAAGCCCAGGTAACACGCAGTTGGTTTTGGCACAATTCCACCAGATCTGACTGTTGAGAGCTAAATCGCTGCCAAGTAGCTGCCCCTGGACTGCTTTGAAAATCTGCCCAAAAGAAATACACATTTTCTAAGTACAACGTCAACACAGAAAAAGCCAGCAGCATTTCCCGACGCTAAGTGAGGGAAAAAAAGCAGAAGTCTTGGATTTTGTGTTCCAAATGTAAACAGACTAAACAGAGAGGTGACTAAGATGTGACTAAGACAGCCAGACAGTTTATTTTGCTCTCACAAACTGATAAGTGGTCCCCTGAACTTATCGCCACATGGTCTTGTTTTGGATGAAGACCAAAAGAGAATGCTCAGACTGTCTGAAAACTGGATAAAGACTATTAGCTGACATTAGTAACAGAGAAGGATCTACACATCAGTCATTTCCAACTGATCAAGCTCCGAGGCCCACTTTCTATATGAAAATACAGTCTTTTCTCACACCGTTCTATAGATCAGAGCACGGATCATCACACCAACGAAAACTATCATTATTAAAATTATTATCTGCAATTATTTTTGTCCTGTGATCCACTGTAGGTTCCTTGACCCATCAGTTTTAAACCACGGCTCTACATACTGGGACTTCAGTGCAATATAGTATAGTAGAAAGGCACTTAGTAAAATACAACTTGAGTATTGAATAACTTTTGAGCGTAAAATCATTAGCGTGATACAATCCAACATGTGAAAACTTTGATATATTCAACGTGGCACCATAAAAGAAATGATACTAGACAAAGTACAAGAAACGCACATTACATTGTTTTTATGTCAACAGAAAGTTTTTGCCACTTGTTTATCATTATTGAATAACGTTAACTAAGCAAGAGTACTAATTCTTCAAAATAATATTAATAAAGTATTGTATTGGAAGAACTACTCTAAGAAGTACAATTTCTTCCGAAAGTGACCTAAGTACAGATAGATAGAGTATGCCCGCATATGCCTACCCCCATAGCACCGAGCAGTGGTGTAATAATCAGTAATCAGAATGGGGATTGGAGAAATTACATACCTTAAAATGTTTAACTAAAAAACACAACTGCTTCAGCACATACTCACACTCAGCTGGACGACTGAGAGCTTTCACAAACATGTCATCAATATGCTGGTCAAAATCTAAGCATCTTCTACATCATTGTTTCTTCGATCTAGCGTATACGACTACCACTCCTTCTATTTCTATAAACCTTCATTCTTTCATTCATTCATTCATTCATTCATATTACCCCGATACCTTGATATAAACATTTGGCAGTAAACACTGTTGACTATGGTCTCCACATTATGTGACAGTGTAAACCATTATTAATAAGGCGGTACACCGTGATTTATGAGCCAATATCATGAGCAAAGTCCGGGACAGCGTGCAGCTTGTTTACCCTCGAGCTCTCGGCTGTCAACACTCACCTTAAATAAAAAGCGCTCTGGCCTGTGCACTGTTTGAGCCTACAGGGAACACTCCTACTGTTACTCAACTGCCCGTAAAACTGTCAGGAAAAAAATGGATTGTCAATTGGCATGAGTCGATAAGTGCTTTAGAGGTGATAAGTGCCGGGATATTCAGGGTCTGGACATAACATGTGACCTCATTCTACAGGTTGTGTTTTTCAAATTCAATGCTACCTTATTTAACGAGTCTTGAAGATTGACTTTGCATGACAACAGCTGTTTCTAGATTGACTTGACAGAAGATTCTAAACTATATATATAAGCCACAATCAGGCTAACCTAATATCGGGTAATGGTATGGCATTCACAGTATCCATTCCTGACTATAGCTTTTTGTGTGTTTCCATAGGAATATGTCTAAACAGAGTACAACAACAGTTCCTGGCACCTCCCATATAAATTCTAGTCTCCCTCTCCTCTTGTGGGCTGTACATGGGTTGTGGAAGGAGAGGGGAGGCTGGCGGTAGACCACAGGCCTGATGGTGCTGGCAGTGTCCCAGAGTATAGGGTCTGCAGCGGTGAGTGTTTTCGGGAAGGCTCGTGAGGTGGCACGGTGCCATACAGCCAAATGAGAGTGCAAAACAATGTGTTAAGGCTGGGACAGACGCAAAATGTGCTTTAGATCAAGCTCCAGAGGCTGATACATTGATTCGATTAAATAATATGTGTCATGTCGGAATTGAGTAAGAGTCATGGATCCTAATAAGATACATAAACACAAACAGGATACAGCTGCGACAAACTTGTAGTACTAAGACACAGCCTGAACCGATTTTTACTACTTTTTTCTTCTACTGCCACAAACCTTTTAAGGAGTTTTCTCATACCCTTTTACTACAGCTATCATTATTATGTCATTAGCAGTAGTTCTACAGTTAAAGCCATTTTTACCATTTACTACGACTACTCTTCCTGGTCTAAACCAATTAAAGACTCTATAATCAAATATTATACCATGATATGTGATAGGCTAAAAAGCTCTTATATTCTTATATACTCTTATATTGTGCTCTCTTCTAAAGGCTTAAAATAATAATAACAATATAATAATAATGCATCGGTTTTATATGGCGCTTCACTGGACACTCAAAGATGCTTTTGTATTATTCATTCACTCCATACTTGGTGGTGGTAAGCTACATTTGTAGCCACAGATGCCCTGGGGTAGACTGACGGACGCGAGGCAACAAGTCTGCACCATCGGCCCCTCCGACCACTCATTCACACACTACATTTGCTGGTCTTCCTGGTGTCATCAAACGGTCTCCCATCCAAGTACCAACCAGGCCCTTCCCTGCTTAGCTTCCAAGGTCTGACGGGATCGGGCAGAGACAGTTATGATCATTTTGAAAATGATCGTCTATCATGAATAAATTGTGACATGAAAATAATGCTGAGCCTCACACTCCACTCAAAATGTATTCAGGTTTAACCAACTAACCCAATGTTAGTTAATCGAACTCCCTTTAACCCAGTTCTTCCACATTACATATTCATTGTTATGTAGTTTCAAAGCCTGGCTCTGTATCTCATGTTACCACTGCGCTCTCATATATTCATCTCCCAGGTGCAGCCAGGGGATTATATGCTCCTGCTGCAGCTCAGTATCCTACCTGACTTGTTTTCACCATGCACAGACAGACGTGAGATGCAGTGCAGGCATTTGTCGGCGTTGGCGTGGGCGGAGGAAGAATTACAAACAAGTTCTCTTCAGACAGGTGCACGCTCGAGGAGTCAGCTCTCTAACTCTGCCGCCTCCTACAGAGAAAACAGGTTGGAGTAGAATAGTCTCAAAAGCCAGTTCAGGTAGAGAGCGTTCTTGTTTAGTTTAAAGTGATATGCTTCATTTGGACATACAAGCTTCATTTGCGCTCTACAACCATGACAAGCATCTCAAGGTGCTGCAATGATCAAGTATGAAGCTCAACAGGGCCCGCCCACCTGGAGCCACGCTCTGGTTTGGAATCAAAAGTGTTTTCTCTCATTTTTTCTATTGAATTTTCATGAGGGGAAAAAAATAATGTAAACTAAGCAGCTTTGTGGTAGCTCAAAACAGTCAATTCAAATAAGAAAATGTATTATCAAAAACTATAAACCTGAAGGTTATAAAAGGATTTTGTTTTGTTTATCAGTAATTCCCACATCACTTATTGACCTCTATCTTGCCTTTCTTTAAGAAAGTGTCTAGAAAAACGAACAAAACCAGAGAGGGTTTCGAGATGCTCAGGATTGTTGAGCTCCACTCACTCCTGTCACACACGGTGGAGTTAAGTTGCTTCTCTACTCCAGCTGCCCTGGGACAGAGATGTAGCCATTCTGAGCTTATGGCCTCACCAACTACCACCAATAACACAGACAAGCAGGCAAATGGGTGTGTCTTGCCAAAGAGCGCAAGCCAGTCTCAGTCGTATGATTAGAAATGCCAGCTTGTGCCGAACAACTGAGCTACTCCTGGTCTTGTCAGGAGGAAGTTGGACAAGAATATGGAGGGAAACAGTATAAAAAAACACACTAAGACACTAAACACAAAATAACACAGGTGTTAAAGCTCATGCCAGTGCATATACTAGAAACAGCAGAACTCGAAGAACTATTCTATTATATTACCCTCTATTGTAGCCAATGTACTTTTGATTTCTATTGTATTTACCAGTTAGTAAAGTAATCATTTTCATTGTGTACACCTCAATAAATATTTACTGAAAAAAGCTACAGTTATGCCTACGGTTAATCAATTAATGTTAAATATGCAACACAAACTAGACAATATTTGTACTTGATCTTAAAACTGAAAACTGAACTGCTACAGTGAGAATAAAATGTATCTCAACCATGAAGAAAAATGTAGCTAATTAAGGTGAGATATTATAATGATATAGCTAGTCCTTGCTCTGTATTAGCTAGATCTCTTATTTGAAATGACATTTTCTGAAGGACTTTATATCTGGTCCGCAGTGTGTGTCCTTCTGCCTGTGACAGAGCAGAGCTTATAAGGACCCTGCCTTCCCGCTGAGACAGAAAGTCCCTACATACCAAACACATGGATGCCGCTGAGAGAGGCAGGAATGCTGCTGGAACAATGCCCAAGTGGGCGTGTCTTCCCGGTTCTCCCAGAGAGGAACTACGACGTCACCATGTCCATATAAGGTATGAGGACTTCCTCCACATGAAGACTTTCAAAAAAGACAGAGTAGACCAGCATTTAGAGGATCATACGGAGACAGACTTCTGAAATTGATTATATACATAGTTTAGGTGCTATATAACAGATGGCAATAATACCCTGCCCTATATGTAAAGAAATGGTAGGATTCAAAGAATGCCTATGACACAGCCCTCAGTGGAATAAGTTTACATGATTCCATATCTAACATGTCATACTGAGCCCAGAACACGCAGAAATACAGTGTGCTCCCTTAATTTCTGGCGGTGGTGTCGGTTGCTATCCCTCAGCGTCTCTCTTGCCTACAGGCTTGTTTACAGTCGCCTCTTCCCGGCATCAGCGTCACGTCAGAGGGGCGTGGTGCGCGAGCAGCTCAGCCAATCGCGCTGCGCACCGGTCCTTGGCAGCACGCGCGTGCGATTGCTGTATAAAAGGTTTGACAGTCGCACGCCTGAACACACCTCAACAAGACCTCTAAGGAGAAGCACGGCGGCTCAAGGGAAAGCCCGGTTTGAATACGCACTGACAGGAGCAAGACAACCCTGGACACGAGTTTATTTCACTTTCTATTGGACTTTGGACAGTCGTGTTAGTTTTTTGGAGAACTGTTTTGAACTTGGGACAGTGTTAAAGACGACGGAGCCTAAACTGACGCATGTTGTCAGCTGAGATTTGTTCACTATCCAAAGTGAGTTTCTAAAAACAGCCGGTAAGCTCCAATTTTGATTTTTCTACGACTGTATGTCTACAAAGATGGAACAGCCTTTTTATCATGACGACTCGTTTCTGCCGGCTTATGGCCACTCAGACTCAACAATGCACGACTACAAAGTGCTAAAGCAGAATATGAATTTGAACTTGACAGAGCAATATCGCAATCTGAAGTCGCAGCTGAGAAGTGAAGCGGACGCCTACCATCCGCAGCCGCACCACCACCACCACCATCACCACCACCAAGGGGGGCAGCAGGAGTCCCTGAAGCTGGCATCCCCAGAACTAGAGCGGCTAATCATCCAAAATAGCAACGGGGTCATCACCACTCCCACCCCGGGTCAGTACTTCTACAACAGGGGCATTACGGACGAGCAGGAGGGCTTCGCGGAGGGGTTTGTCAAGGCTTTGGATGAGCTGCACAAGATGAACCAAATGGCACCACCGAACGTCTCTCTCGGAGCGGGCGGCGTAACAACGTGTTCTGCAGCGGCCTCTAGCGTCTTCGGCTCCACACTGCAGCCCGAGCCTCCCATTTACACCACGCTGAACGCCTACTGCCCCAACACCAGCCTCTCTTCCGCTTCGAGCTACCCCACCGCCACCATTAGCTACCTGCCCCCGCACCAGCAACACACAAACACGGCAACTTTCCAGCCGACCATCCCCGGCTCCGCGCTGCACCCGCAACGGCTCCTCGCGCTCAAAGAGGAGCCACAGACCGTCCCGGACCTCCTGAGCAGCGACGGCTCCCCGCCAATGTCCCCGATCGATCTGGAGACGCAGGAGCGGATCAAAGCCGAGAGGAAGAGGTTGAGGAACCGGCTGGCCGCTACCAAATGCCGGCGGCGCAAGCTCGAGCGCATCGCCCGGTTGGAGGAAAAGGTCAAAGGGCTGAAAAGTGACAACGCGGGGCTGTCCAGCACGGCGTCGGTGCTGCGGGACCAGGTGGCGCAGCTGAAGCAGAAGGTCCTGACGCACGTAAGCAGCGGCTGTCAGCTCATGCTCACCAGCAAAATGGAGGCGTTTTAAACACGGACTACTAACAATATTAATAATAAGAGACTGAGACGAAGTAATAACACTGGAGTCATGTTGTACCGGCTCGTGTTTTGGACTGTATTTGGGGGAAATGGGACTTCCGGATGCTGGACACCGCTTGAGGGACCATTCAACCTGAAAAATACTATGGCAGCATCCAGACCTGGCACAATTTTGTCTGGTTCAATAATGGTATAACATGAGAATTCTTTGTACTTTTACAAATGTTATTGTCTTGCAATGCTGCATTTATTCAATGTGTAAATTATTTTTTCTTTGCCTGGTTGACCCAGACAAATTAATAACGTCAAAATGTTTACAATGTCTTTTTTTATTTGTGGTGTGTATTTAAGTAAAGTGTCTTTGAATCAATTCTTTCTTCTCCTGTTGTCTGATTACACAAGTTATAACAAGCAGCCGGGGTTGGAAATAGGCCACATGAAGAACCCCTTACACAAGCGGATTCTTTTTCCGTGTTTTTACGCACCAAACGTAGCCTACGTTGTAATTACGCACAAGGCTTTCCATAAAAGGTGGTGTTGGCGAGTACTCCGTCACAGAGGAGGATTGTTGGGAACCCCCGCCCAGGTAAACAGATTTGGTTTGAAGGTCTCAGAGAATCGGTCACAGTGGAACTTCCTCCAAACATTGCATATAAAGGGCAAAGTTGCAAAGTCTAACAGCGTTATTGCGCGGAGATGACGAGTTTTAATGAGAACAGGAAGTACAATAAAGTAAAACGGAAAACTTGAACATTTACGGGTCCAGAGGTCAGGTTGTTATTTGCAATGAAAAGGCGATGCCTGGAATGGACTTCAAGAAACAAGACAACTGCAAACTTAAAATGAGAGCTTTCAGTTCTTCTAAAACTAAGCCCTTGAAATATGCCTATATGGCTGCAGGTGATCAAAAGGTATGAAGGTGATCAAATCTGACATTTATCTTTGAATAAAACAAACATATGACATCTCTGGGGGAAAAGAACAATGTAAGAAAGTCACAGCAAATGAATACATGAGCGGTGCAAAAAGGTACAGCTGCAACACTTTACTATTGACAAGGGTAATAAAGTGGTACAAAGATAAAGGAGATAATAACTTGGACTAAAACAAAGGTTCGGCACTGTAGAGCTACAACTGAACAGCTTATAAAACATCAGGACACATCCAGACCCATTGAGCAAAAGACAAAAGTAGGACTTGTCTAAATAACAGATGAATCTACAGACTAGCCTAAACTGTGGGAAACCAATCCAAAATCTGATATGATATGTGGAATAGACTTGGAGGCGTTGTATCATTAAAAAAAAAAAAAAATCAAGATGAACTCGGACTCAGATGATTTATTTCCATCAAATAATTTGAATACTGTCGTTCTGGGTATCTGTGCTCCTCACATGTTCCGCCATATTGGCAGAATCTGTGAGGGAAGTGACAGCGTCCCGAGGAATGCCGGGGGTGTGTGTTGGCGTGGGCGTCCTCAGGGTGCAGGCGGGATAGAAGGGTGCCAAGTACAACATATTGCATGGGACGAATCACTGGACAAGTATGTGAGTGTCTAAAGACCAGAGAAAGGGGAAAGTCCCGGTTAGAGAGACCTGAGTGAGTCAGTAAAGTCTGGGTCACAATACAAGCCAGGGGTCTGCAAACGCTTCTGTGGTTTGGGGCCACTGAAGCTTAAAAGGTGAGGCACAGTAACAGCAGTACCACCAGTTAATATTAAAACAAGACAATATAGCAACTTTGTATATACTATACATTCTACAGGTGAAACTCACATGATTAGAATATCGTTCAAAAGTTCATTTACTTCTGTTATTCAATTTAAAATGTGAAACTAATATATGATAGACTCATTACATGCAAAGTGACAAATGTCAAGCCTTTATTTATTATAATTTTGATGATTATGGCTTACAGTCCATTTTCAAATATTCAAATTTTCTGAGATTTTTAATTTGGGTTTTTTCAGGCTGGGCCATAATAATCAAAAGTCTATACATATCTCACTTTGCATGTAATGAGTCTATCATATATTAGTTTCACAGTGTAAGTTGAATATCAGAAATGAATGCACTTTTTAACGATATTGCACTATTGTGAGCTGTCAGTCATACAGGAGTTTTCCATTAAAGACAAATGTTCTCAAGGTGACCTCTGTAGCTTAAGTGTTGGACGTTCTTAATAAATAAAAAACTTATCCAAAGTATAATGTCTCAGACAAGTGCCCTGAAGCACGTCATGAATTTGGATTGGGTCTTGTCCACAGGTTTGTTTTTTTCCCCCCACAATCAACTCTTAATGGCTGTTAAATTGTTTAAAAAAAATGTTGTTATTGTTAAATAGGACACGTTCACAAAATAACAAATTGACATTTGACGTCATCACAAAAACTGCATCGGCTGCTGACCCTATTCACAAGACGGCTCTCAAACATAACAGATACTTATCTTTGACTGTGTACATCCCCTTTCATGCAGCTGAGAGTCTCTTGTGTGGGAGAGCCCGGTTCTGTTTCCACGTCCCTGGCACAGAAATAGGAGAGGCAACCTTGTTATTGATGGAAACATGGCACATGAAAGCAGTGTGGAGTAGGACTTCCTCCAAAACAGGTTGAGGTGAGAGTGCTCAGACCACAGGGCGCACAACAGGAGTCCCTTGAAGTGGTTTTGGCTTGTCTTTAAGAAGTGCTCGTCACACGCAGCTTTCTCATGTTCATGTGCATGTTAACGTCAGCTGGAAATATTAATAGGCCCCATTTACTCAACTTCACAAGAAATGTAGCTGCTTACTTTCGTCATGGTTTAATTTTTGCGGCTTCCTCTGATGATTGTTGGTAAATTAGCCTTTTGGCATGATAAAGAACCATTTGCCCAAAGACATTTAAGAAATAACACTTTCAGAAATGTTTGATATGGTTTTCATACATTTCACAGCTTTGTGTATCAATTAACTCTGCACATTAATATACCTGTCGTGAATAGGGGATTTCATATTTGAAAATGTCTGGATTATTGAAAGATTAACGGCCCTATACATTTGTTTCTCTCTCGCTCCGTCAAGATATTTGTGGAAATAATACAGTACATCTAATCATGAAAGTATTTGTATCAATTTCATGAACTTGCTGGCTAGTTATCTATTTACAGTGGGGGGGAAAAGTATTTGGCCAAAATCCAATGCAATGTCTATGTGAAACTGACCAAATACTTTTTTTCCCCCCACTGTATATGATGGTCACCCTGAAGAGTGACACTGCAAGTTGTGAAACCTTCATATAAAAGAACTGGGATGTTACAACAACTAACAATTCAATTTACATGCTCCATCTTCCCAGCATCGTTTGTAATTTAAAAAAAATCTGGTACAGTGGTTTTCAGCCGTAGATCTAGAGTCCAACCTATATTGGACAAATGAAATCTCCAGGCAGAACTGCTACTGTATAATTTGTTCCTGTAAATAGCCTCCGAACACCTCTCTGTCTACGCACAGCAGGCCTACATAATATTCAAATGGCGCACACCAAAACGCGTACGCTCTCCTATTCCACTTGAGCTCGGCCTCACAGCCCACAGCCCAGAGCGTCCGTGGGAACAACAGTGCTGACGTACGCACGAGGACTGCTGCCGGGTGGGCTCGCTCGAGTTTCCTGCGAGCCCCCTCCTCTCCCACACACAAACGCGCACGGCTCTTCTTCTTGACAAGCATGAATATTCCTCCCACCAGCCTCGGCCATCTGAGGCGCTTACACAGTTTGGATTACCGAGGCTGTTATTAGAATACAAAGTGAGCTGGAATTGGGTCGGCTCATTATAAAAGTGGGATGGAGAAAGTTTGGTCTATGCGGACAGGAAAAGTTTGTGTAACGAGGTTGTGGTGATTACTGATGGCCTACTGTAAGCCTAAAAACCTTCAGTAGCTAGTGTGATTTATTCTAATTTAAAATGTAGCCCACATAGCCATAGCCCATACCAGCCCATGTCAACGAAAAATCCCATACAAGTCCCATATGAAAAACTCTCGGAGGCTATAACTGGAAACAACACTAAGAAGCGATACTTACTTGGACAAATGTAGCAGGTGTCATCGCTTGAGCTAAAATAAATTAATACATTAATACATGGAATTATTTCGTAGGCTCCCAGTGCCATCTAGTGGCCGAACATTGGAACAGTAAATGCCTGGAATTTGTGGCATTATATGCACAGTTTTAGCCACCAGGAGGCGCGCTATACATTGTTCCTGCTACTTGTTCACATTCCAATCCAGACCATCACCGACACCGACACTACCGAAAACGTTTGGTTCATTTTCACACCACAAATGTTTGTTTACTTATTTTACCTGTGGTGTTTTAGGACTGTTTCCTGACCTCGGCCCTTATGTGAAATGGATGTATGGTATAAAGTCACTGTGGTATATTGGCAAGACATGCCAATTGTCATTGGAAATGTTTTATGCTTTAAAGAGGGGGTATTATACTTTTTTCAATCACATAGCACCAGTCTCTATCTCACTACAATGATGCCGAAACCTTCTGTTGGTCTGTAAATGCAGTAAATTAGAATAACTGCCTTGTATAAAATTGCTCTCTCAAAATGGCTGTAGTGAATGTCTTGAAATATGCCTCTGTCTCTTTAAGAACCTCTGACCCTTTCCGACACGCCCCCTCCACACACTGTCTGTGGCATCAGTGGGGAGGGGGTTCTGCTGAGGAGCAGTGGTTGGTTACTCGGCTGGTGAGGAAAGCTCGGAGGCGTCTCCAGGAGGTGGGGGCGTTCCTAGGAGGACTCAGGCAAACCTATCCCTAAAATGGCCGCCATCAGAGTTTTTACAGATTACTCAAAAATATGTGAATGTGCCAAGGCAACACTTCAGGCATGTTTTTAATGAGGGAATGACATAATAACATAATGACTTGAAAAAGTCGATTTTGCATAATACCCCCCCTTTAAAATCTAGATAGGGCCCAGTGCTCATTTGAAACATCTCCAGCAGAATTGACAATAGAGAGAAGACTGAAATGTAGACTGCATAAACTTTGCAGTAAATATAATGAGACCACCTACATACTTTATGTTTAGTCTTTGTTTGCTAATTGCAACCATTAAAATTGTCATTGTGATATGATTGCAACTAATTGTGCAGCCCTATTTGCAACCATTACATAAAAAAGTGGGGCTTTTACCTTTATTTAACCAGGAAAGTCCCACTGAGATTAAGAATATCTTTTTCAGAGGAGTCCTGGTCCCAGAGGGGACCCTATTGTACATGTTTTAGTGGTAGGGGAAACCAGAGGAAACCTAGGCACGAGGAGAACATACAAGGTGGGAACCGAACCCTGGACTTTCTTGCTGTGAAGCACGAGCGCCATCGTTCCATCCAATTATTCAGATAGTGAGATCAATAACTGTCTGGCTGAATAATCTCAACGCCTAATGTCATCCCGGACACAACACATAAGCATACTGCGGTGCACATTAGTGTGACTGATGTCTGCTGTGAGAGAATGTGTAACGGTCTCTTGTCATGATGTATTAGGAAAACATAGGGAAGAGTGTCCGTAGTCATCAGAGGTGAAGACAGATGTCAAAAGTTTCATCAGCCTGGTTCAATCAGTAATTCAATTAAAAACTTGTTGAAAATTTGGTCAGGAAGATGTTCTCAGTGACACAAATGATGAGTGATCAGGTCATAATTTAACAATTCATGGTTCAGTTTATGTGAATCCAAATTATGCAAATGATACGTTTTTTTCCAGCACATTTTCTTGAGGCAGACGCACAAACTGCAGGGTAGTCGCTCTGCTCAGCGGGCGGTCTGCTATTTCAAAACACAACAGCAGAGCAGCAATTCAAAACAGAATGCTCTTATAAAGTCTGTCCTTTGAATACTGCATCAATAAATTGTACGCACAAACTCTCCGTCAGTAATTCACACCACGTCCTCCGTTTGTGTAAAAACAGGTACAAGAAAATGATTCATGTAACTTGGCATTTCTTTCCCGTAAACTGGATCCTGAAGAAGTGTGGCATTCTGTGGTGACATTTAAAATGGTATTTATTGAGAGTAAAGACAAGCACAGGGACATCCTTTTGAACAAGAAACACATTCTAACTTTTATCACATACAATTTAGTAGTATCCATTTCTACAGTGTCATTACAAAAACACTCTGAGCACAGGAATGATAGAGCAGCCTCATCTGGTGTGAATGCCACCCCTGGCCAGTCACACAGTCTGTTTCTGCATATGAATTCTTGCCCCGGGTTTTATTAGACTGTCAGAGCACATCTTCTCTGCTCCTACCCAGCGTGACTTGTTAGAAAGACAAAAATACATTCATTATTACATCTCCACTGTTGCACTGCCTATGTTGGGCAAGCAGACTGTACGCTTACGGCATCACAATGGTAGAATGCACGAAAAGTTGTAACCTATTGATGGATACATGATAGGGAAAGGATGTACATAATATTTCCAAGACGTAATATAGGTGGTCTCGTGAGAAAGTACAGAAGCAGATATTCACTTTCACAGCTGTCTGCCTGTGCAATGTGTATATGTATACCAATCAAAGGATGTGCGTGTGTGTGTGTACCGCGCAATACTAATGCGCAATAGTAATAACTGTTGTCTTTAACCTCCCCAGGAATCGCTGCCTATTCCAGGAAGTAACAAACAAGCCCTCAACACAGAGCACACATTCAAATCCCTGCTTTTCTTTTTCATGTTTTCCTTGGGCATAAACGTGCAATAACACTATGTGTAACTGTCATTGAGTAAAACAGGAGTAAAACATGAGCAGTACGAAAGGACTCCATCACATGTCCAGTCTTCAGAACGGACCGTCATCGCCCGAAACTATATTACGTCTTGGGATGCAAACAGTGTCCATACAATGTAAATCAAATGACTGGCATTTTCCATTATCCCTTCATCCCTTTCCCCAATAAATATTTGCAGTATCTCCAAAACCAATATGGCGGCTCAGTGATCTGTTCTATAAACCTATTCCTCACAGCTTAGATATGGAATATGTCAAACAATTATCTAAAACATGATCATGACAGCTGCGGTGGTTAGTTACAGGAGAAGGTTACAACTCCAAACTGATCTGAAGTCAGCTTTTTCTAACACATCACTATCTATAGTTGTGCCTACAAACCACTGCCGCTGCCCTCCCCGTCATCGACCCCCACTGAGCGCTTCCTTAGCACGGAGTTCCCCCTCCTCTGAGTGCGAGGGGGTGGCAGAGGGGTGTGGCAGGGGGCGCGGTACTGGGGCAGGCCGGTCTTGGTGGTGTCCAGCTCCTCCGGGTCGTCCTGCTGGGCTCTGAGTGCGGCCATCTTGTCTCTGTCAGAGGCACTGAGCGTCAGGCAGCCACAGGGAGCGCTCTCCGTCAGCTCCTCAGGTTCATCCTCTACGGTCATGAAGGCATCGCCCCACAGACTCTCACACAGGTCCCGTCCATGTTGGTACATCTGAGGGGAAGGACATACAGTAATTATGTGGAAGACTGAGATGGCCAACTGAAAACATTATTATTCTACTTTGAGTGTCATGTAATTTGCAACAGATCTAAAGAGTTATGTTCTAAAAAGCAGAAGAAACTATGACCGGAAGCAATGGACTGGGTCTGCAGCAATTGGCGAGAATAGCACTTCTCTTTGGTCCTCATGGCTGGCCTGGAAAAATCCAGATTCACCACTGTACCTATGATATAGTCTGGTGATGACCGTGGCATCAACTGGAGCATTTCTAGAGCGGAACATACCTAAGCAAACAGGAAACGGAGTAAACCAATCATCGAAGAGTGGCTGTGTGTCGTCGTTGCAGGGTTATTAGCGGTTCTGTGTTAATATTCAAACAGGCTTATGAATCACAAAACGGACGTACTGTCGATGTGTTTTTGGTCATTTACTGTCGGACTGCAGCATCCCAAGAGTGACGCTGCTCGCTAAAAACACATGGCAGCAAACAAACAAATCTGATTGCACGGATCTGTTTGAATTTGGCAGCAGCGGCAAACGAGTGCATGAGGCCCAGAATGATAGCCCTGTGTATTATTCTGGACTTGCCAGGCTACCTCATGGTGGCATGCTGATATTGCTGCAATATCACCCCCTAGTGGCTAGGAGAGACATTGGACGGCTTTCTATAATATGGAATCTTAAGGGTAATTTGCATCTCCCAAAAACAAGTTAAAAGCCTGGCTCCCAAGAATTATCATTGTTTTTCTCCTGTGATAACTAACTATCATGTTTTGGACCACACTAGTTTTTGTTCAGGGGAATTTTAAAGCATTTCCCTTTGATTGACAGGCCCTGGGGAAGGGTGGAGGCTCGATTATCTGACCTGCCATCATGGATTAACTATCATGAAAATAGTACCTAAGAGTGATATTAACATAGTCATTATGTTACATAGAAACAGAACAAAATCTATTTCCTAGGCAATATAGCTAACTGTTACCGTACCTCAAATCCTAAAAATTGTGTGTATGCAGATTTTCTTAGTATTTTCTTTTAGTTGCCAAGGTGTTTCCATGGAAATACAATGTTAATGCTGTGCTTTAAAGAAAAGTAACCAGAGTTTTCAGATGCCATTGTCAAGAATCCATTCATCAGTGTCATTACTTGATACAGCTAGAAGAAAAGGGGCCACTTCCCTTCTAGTGTAGTTCTTTGAAATAAACAGTGGATGGTCATGAAAATGGGGTGGGGGGATTGAATACAATACGAGTGTGTTGTTTGAATGTAGTTGAGACATGCTCCTGCTTCTGAGCTTATGCTAGTGAAATTTGTAACGTATGACAACAAAACTATATGACTATAACCATATGACTACTAATGGTCCTTATTGCATTGGCTGTATACTAACGGTGACGCGGGGGCTTCTATTCTGGGGCATGTTTGAGAGCCAGACAGGCTGCCAGAGGTGACAGAGATGGATCTGACACACACATCTATTCAGGCTCTCCTCTTTCTCAGAATAGTGATTGGATACAGATTCTTCCCCTGCAGACAGACAGGAAATATAGATGGGTTTTTGGGTGCTCTACAAAGCAAGCTTTGGATATAAACGTGCAATATCAATTTTTGGTAAAATAGTTTGTGCAAGTAGCATCATGTGATTGCATTAGGCAAAAATATAGAAAAAAGTAAACAACAGAGCTGTGGAACAGATGTCTGCAGGGTCACTGCTGGCAAATACATCAGAATACATCCATTTTTTTGAATCTTCAGTGGTTTACCATTACACTAAATGAGAATTTGATGACACAATCTTCTCTTTCTGAATTAAAAATAGAAAGATTCAGCGACGCACCCTCAACCGTAACACAAGATAATCACAGCTGCCATCTATTTTCTTTCCAGAAATCTACTGACTGTGTTAAAAATATCCTGCTTATTAAAAAGTTTTAAAACATTCCTTTTTCATGACAGATGTCAAAATGAATGTGTTCATGAATCATGTCAACATTGTTTGTTCCTTGGTCCATGCTGACATCTTGGGTGTCATAAAATCAACAATAAAATCATAAGGGACTTTTGATAAGTCTCTTGATGCACTGTCAAAGCCATCAGAGTTTCAATCACACAGCCAAACCACAAGCATTAAAACAGTAATACTTCACGTTAAGCCAGCACTTATTGAAACTGCAAATGAATTCTTAAACCTCAGGAAGATTGTATATATCTTCTCATTCCAAAACACTGTATGTGCCTTTACTTCTTTACCTGTCACCTCTAAAATAATTCATACAAATTAACTATCTCTCATCATCGTGCAGTTTTAAATACAATCCTCCTCTGCTCTATCTTCACTTTCCTCTAAGTATTTCTATCTTTATATCATACTCTCCCTTCTGCTCTGACAGTTCATCAAGAATCCATTCACCACTCCTCAAAATCCGAACTCAGATATGCCATTATGGTTGTGAAATCCATTTATACAGCTGACCAAGATTGTTTTACAATGACTATGAAAAGTCTAATAATGAGATGCTAACAAATGTACCTTATCAGTTTAAAAATGTGCACCAGGTGTGATGGGGGTGGAGGAGGGGGTATGTGGCCAGCTGGCAGCTGTGCCCGCGCCAGAGCCCTCCTCACCTCCATCATCTGCTCCAGGCTGCAGAGCAAATTAGAGCCCCCACCAGAGCCCTGTCTCCACTGTCCAACAATTCTACAAGCCACAAAGCACACATGAGAAGTTGTCAAAAAGGTCACCTTGCTTTTTGAAACACATTTATTACGGGGCTCTGCTTCCACGCACCTTTCTTTGAAAACTAATTCCACTTATTGCTGACATTCGTTTAGTGCTTTCTGGAGCATGAAAAATCCGACCACACACATAAAACGTAAGACATATATGCGGATTAGGATGGCCAAAACAAGCAGACTTCGGTAGAGCAAGTTAATGCAGTTTCAGCGTCAAACACAGCAGAGATTTGGTGCAAACTGCCCCTGTCTTTCAGTTGGAGATTTAAGTGGCCATTAAAAGGAGCAGAATCATCATCCCTGTCTCCTACAGTAGCTTAATTTATATCCGGCATTGCTGTCCTTTTGGCTTAAGTGACACTGTACAAGTGTTGTGTGGTGCAGACCTTTCAGGCTTGGCTGAACCCTTTGAAGTTGACACTTAAATATGGTCTTGTCATTACTGTCCACTCTAACGTCACTTTCAGAGGTGCAAAATTGCATTTTATTATAAATACAATCACTGTCCAAATTACAAATCTACTATTAATTATCAGCTCACTATTTCTTTTGTATTGCAGTAATGTTGCTGTAATTTTAGTCATGTTTGTATTGAAGTTGACACATCACATGCTTCATGAGTGGCACCAGGTTTATGGATACATTTTCAAGTAGACAAACAAGCAAAAATAATTACTTAACAATTTCATTAAAATTGTATACAACAAGAGAGCACTTCTGTAGTCTTAAATGCTCACAATATAGTCCATTTTAATTCCTTCTCTATAAGTGTGCCATTAGAAAATATTCACTTTGCCTAGCCACATTCGTACTGGAAATATAGGTTATTTATCAGATGCCTTTTCTGATGCAGCTTTTCACTAACGGACATCTATGGAAAACAAACAGACACGTAGTTAGTCGGTCACTTTAAAAAGCCCCATATAAATCAATGAGTGCTCGAAAACCATCTTTAAAATTGCTTTATGAATTCTTGAGGAATCCGCCATTCTCTCATAGATGCTCAAAGACCTGGCCAGAGCACCACTTCCCACCAATAGAGAGAGAGAGAGCGCTGCTGCCGCTGAACAGATCTTGGCTGCAGTGATGTGACCAGAGCACAAAGACTCAGAGGGAATAGTGCCAGCGGACTTTGCATGCACTGGACGTCTTTGTGTGGATGTATGAGCTTGTTTCTATGCAAATTGCCATACACTGCAGTAGGCATATACAAATCCCTTCTGTGGATTTCAATATATAGCGCATCTTTATTTTTCTATTTGGCAGGGGTTTTAGAAGTGTGGGGGGATGTACGCTCTGGTGATAAACAATGGATTTAGAGGACTCCAAGGGAATTAGGGTGTTTGGTGTTATATTAAAAAGTGAGAGCACTGCCGAAAGGTCCGGGGACAACAAAATAACATTCATATGCGCCTTTAAAACAGACATCTATTTTAACTTAAGGTTCTAAAAAAAACCATCTTTTTAATATCATATTTTTAGTGCTTTGTACTTGAGGAAGATCTAGTTCTATCACTAACAGGTCATTGGAGTGAGTGTGCACACTTTCATGTTTACTCTAGGGGCTTTAGCTTGTAATGAAAACCAAAACAGAAAAAATAAATTGTTTTGTTGCCGAGGCCATGAATGTTGGAAACAAAAGAGAAACCTGTTGAAATTCATATGGTCAACACAGTGACTCATCCCTCACTAGAAAACTGTGTTCAGAGAGTTACTGGAATGTCAAAGCTAATAGCTGCGTGCCCTAGATGGAAGTAGGACAATGCCGACAAAAAAACAAGGCAAACACAAAGACGCATTAGGCGCTCTACAGGGGGAATGTGGTTTGTGTTGTTTTGTTTCTTTCTAATGAGAACATTTTTATTTAATACACATAAAAGGACAATAAAGAAGGAAAAAGAAAACAAACAAACATGGGGCAATGTTTGATTCTGCTCCCATGATTAACTAAACGTGCAAAAATATGAAATGACTGAATGGCCATAAGTAATGACACTTTCATGACATATACAATAATCTATGTGATTATACACAGTACAAGTTACAATATTCCTCTGTGTAGTTTGTACTGTGTTGTTTGTGATATGTATGATGAACTTTGTTTATTGTGCCAATTTACATTACATGATTTACATGCCATACAAGCCTTTTAAATGCCCCTTATGCCTGTCATAAAACTAGCCCTTTGTTACAATGGGATAATCACACGAATTACAGAAGAGGTATTAGATATAAGTGCAACAGTAAGCATAGATAACATGCTTATATCTAAATTAAATGTATAATTCCATCTCCTCTCAGTGCACACTCTGATAGGGGGCACAGAGGTGCAGGGAGATGGATAGGTGTGTTTGTTTGTCCCAGCTGCTCAGCCTCTAAGCCACCCATCCTCAGCGGCCGGCTGTGTCCTGTGTCCACTGAAGCAAGACCGCTCTTTTCACGCTCGAGTCCACAGCCACATTAACCCCTCACTCGCCAACTGACCACTGCACTCATCTGCAGCACTGATCTGGGCCCTGCCACAACAAGCTCACACTCACAGACCCCAGTCCAAGGGCGGCGAAAGAGTCTGTTAGAACAATTACAGATGAAGAAGTTTCCTGAGAAATCAATTCATATAATAGGGACTATACGGAGTGTAAAAATGTTAAAACTAAGTATTTTCATCCCCCTACATGTTCCAGCCATGTTCTAATGTGTAGAATGAGCTCAGACCTGTTCACCACAACTGCCTCTAAAATCCTGCACTGTCACTCAAAAAGGTGTTCATTCAGGTCCGAAGAGCCGTCATGCACGAGCTTAATATAGAAGCTGCAGTTGTGCATAAGACCTGAGGTGGCAGTAGTGAGCATAAAATGACCAACTTGCATCTAGCCCCTTTAAGTTGAGATAAAAGGGAAACCCATGGCCTCATTTATCAGCATGAACCCCCATAAAACTGTCTAAAGGAAACTGGACAGTAGCGTTCAGGGCTGTTGACTGACCTGTTGATATGAAACACAGGATCCAGTGCAGTTCTGTCCCCGAGGGTCTCTGGCCCAGTTCCGAGCACAGGTCATGTCCATCCTGCACGCCTCAAACCTAAAGAATGAAATAATAAAAGTTACATACATACGTACAAAACACTCTGCATACTTCCATGTTTAAAAAAACCAAACGTTAACAAGAAAAACAAAAAACATCCACCCCTTGTCTCTACCAAGAAATCAAAATCAAAACAGATATAGATATGTAGATTTACATATATCCGTCTACTCCAAGGGCAGCTGTGGCTACAATAGTAGCTTACCACCACCGAGTATGGTGTGAATGAATAATGACCACAGCACTTTGAGAAACTTGGTAATACAGGCCTGTAAAGTGTAAGCCATGATTATTATGATAATCAAATAACTTGCAGTTCGTGGTCGAATCTGCATTTTTTAATCTTTAATGTTTGTTTTAATCTAGTCAAGGTCACGCCACAATGGACAGAGGTTAGTAAAGACATTTAGTTATCTAGTATGGATAGCAGATTAAAGAAGGGCTTAGGCAGAATAATTCCATTTTGAAATCCCAAATGCACAAAAGAAAAAAAGAAAAAAAGGAAAAGTGAAAACTATACTGTAAGATCTCTGTTTATGCTTGTGTTGCTCATGGTTTTTGTCCAAATCATTTCTTCATTTGCTGTGAGACACGACTGTGAGGCTTATGATCTTATTTTCCCCTGAAGTAGAAAGATCAATTTGATTCGCTGCACAATGACATCTGAAACAACAAGTCTGACTAGACAGCTTTATACTCAAACAATTGATCAGTAATTACACAAAAACATGTCATTTCAGGGCTGTTTGCAAAATGAGATATTATAACCTAAATTATTGCTAATAGCCTACTGATTAATAGCCTAATTAAGAGCAATATGAACCACTATTTCAATATTGTGGGCTACTGATGAAAATCAAGTGTGCACAGAGAATGAGTGCAGATAGTAATTTCATCGGTAGGTTTTATTGGTGGTTTGTTTTATCAGTCGGCCTAAGGCAGCCTCACCAGTCCCGGCAGAAGCTGTGGCACAAGGGCACGGCCTGGATGTACGAGCGGCGCTGAGGGTGAGGCCAGCGCGCAGCGTCCGGGGAGCAGCGGTAAAAACACGACACTCTCTTCAGGAAGCCTTCACACCTGCAAACATCAACGACACACCGGTATTATACAGATACACGCTATCATTTATCTATGTGTTTTAATGACTTGCATGTGCTTCATTTATTACGGTTGTTACGTGTTAGAGAAGATCATATTGCGTTGGGTTTGCTAACTTTGCAACATGGCGCAATCATGACTCGAGGAACAAACGTGTCAAATTGTGTTCATTGTTTATTGTTCACCAGCCTATATTAAGAGTAGATGTTAATTATATTGAGTATAGGACTTACTCTGGACTGAGTGGTCCACACTTGTCCCAGGGCTCGTTCTTATTGCTGGCAGAAGGGACATGGGAGATGTCTTGAATGTGCTCTTCTGTGCAACAGCTGTCTTTTAACACAAATAAGAAGCCATTTCAGTCATGTGCTGTATCTTGATACTGTAAACATTAAATCTGGTCATATTGTATAGGCTCCTGGAGGAAGAATACCCACTGTCAGCATAGAGAGAGCACTCCTGCAGGTGAGGCTCTGCGCTGGGTGTGGCCTTGTGTCTGCCATCTTGAAGACACACCCCATCGGCCAGGGATCCACCAATCAGCGCAGCCGACAAACACAAGCCAAAGCGGAGCAGAAAGCGCCAGGTAACACCCATTTCCATGAAGTAATGTTCTGCAAAAGAATATCCAGCACAATAAAAACATCATCTCCCCAACCCCTCTATCCAAATAAAAGATCCTCTGTTTCAATGCTTTAATACTGAATCTCTCAAATGGACGGACTTTATGGAATCAATATAATGTGTAGTATAGTAGTAGTAGTAGTAGTAGTCGTTGTGGTGGTTGTTGTGGTAGTAGTTGTAGTAGTAGTTGTAGTAGTTGTTGTTGTTGCTGTAGTAGTAAGGCCGTAAAAGGTGCTGTTCATGTTGACATACTTGTGTCACTGTGCCTTGATGTCATTAGTCTCGGAGGATTGTAGTCAGTGTGCTCTGCGACCTCGTCTACAAGGTGAGCCTAATTAGGTGAGACTGTGGCACCTTCCTGGGACGAACAACAGGTGGGGTGTCTTAATCTGACAGAAGGCTGTCCGGAACGTATCCTGCAGAATTAAGCCTGTGCGTGAGACTTGACCACATGACCACAACAATCTGGCCTCTTTTGTTTGCCACTAGTGGACAAAGCCCAGCTTTTCTCCTCAACTATACCACATCATGTGATGATCAGCGGAAAATACAATAAGTTAGTGCAATATATCAAAACCCCCGACTCAGCAAATGTGCAAAAGTAAGAAAATAATGTGGAACAGCTGGCTTTTGTCCATACTGTGCTCCACCAATGCCCCAAAAATGAGTGAATGAAAAGTCATAACAGAGAGCAAGGTCTAAAAATGGACTACAATGCATTCTTGAACACAGTACATCTGGCTCACTACCAAAATGTGTGTGAAAAGTGTGATTCTAAAGTTATTGTAGTCACCGCTGCATTAAACACAAATAACAAAAATATGTTGTACAGTCCCACTATTACACCGTCACTCTAGAACAGTATATGTGACTAATTTCACAGACCACAGCCTTCGCAGTGTTAATAACTTATCAAATTAATGATTTTTGATTATCATTGCTTGACCAGACTATGTAGTATACTATAATGAGTAAATTCATAATTATTGCCTTAAAGTTTAAATGTAGAATTATTCAGTTCAACTTTAGTATTGACTCAGGACACAATAAAAACAACAAAAATAAAAAATAAACAGCTACACAATCACTTTAAAAGATAGCTATACCAGTGCCTCCACATTATTGATTTAAAAAAGATGTTTCATCAAATTTCATTAGATTTGTATCCAATACAAACTTCTGTGGTATAAATATATTGGAATAAAAAGAATTACTCTAATGCTTACTTTGAAAAATGAAGATACAGTTTACCTTCTGTCTGTTTTCACTACCTCATATTACTCTTAGTATTAGATTTTAGATTGAATTACCTGTTAGTGTGAGAATAAAAGGCTTTGCCTGGATTGTGATCTCTTGTTAAGCTTCTCCCCGGTATTTCCGCTCTGTCGCTGTGGTGTTTGGCTGTGAATCCAATGCTCCTCTCTGCTCGCTCTCTCTCCACCTGTGTCTTTCTGTCTGTGAGTCTGTCCGGTGTGCTGTGATCGCCGCTGCCCAGGGGCTCCTCACCACTTTGTCACAGTATTAAACGAAGGGCATGTCTGTCCTCTCCAGCGGGAGCCTCACCCCTCCCTTCACTGACCGGGCTGGGAAAACAGTCTCTCTCTCCCTCCCCACCGCTCCTCTTCTCTCTGTTCTTGTTAATCTCCAAATAAGACGTTTACCAAATGACAGTCTTCCTTCCAGCTGAGTTCTAATGGAAACATGTTAATGAGATTGGGATCAATTGATTTAAAGTAAAACAAGCTCAGAATGTTGTCCTTGTTTGTTGTATAGTCACAGAGCATTCACAGGTGCTGCTGAGTCACACCTGTCCTTCTGGAGGTCAGAGCGGAGGGTCAGAGCTCGGTACAATGGAGATTTAATACTGAGAGATGGATATGCTGAGGACACAGAACTCACATCTGTGCAGAACAAAACACTGCAAAGCACAGCACCTTTGTGTCCTGACACAAACACTCTCTGGATCAGCCGGCTGGGCTGGAGACACTGCCTCACAGCACTATTCTCCCCAGAGAACCAACAGTACAGTCTGTTTTAAAGAAATAGTCATATGGATTGGGCTGTTTCACAGATGATGTGCATAAGAGCCCCAACAATAAAAGTGTAAGTCTGAGGTGGAAACCTGTCCTTGACAAATATCTGCTAGTCTTGCATGTCGATTGTCCACATAAGGATACATATTTGTTCCGTCAAATCCCTTTAATGCCTTGTTTGAATATGGATGAATGTACAAGCCTGTGTTTTCCTACACTGTGTTGCCTTCTGCCTTTAATCTCAGTTCCCCTTGGACCTGACGCACCAGTCTAATCCCTCGCTGCATGCCCTAATGAGACTTTTGACCAGAGAGGAGCAGATGGAGACAGTCCTATTGCGCAGATTCTGTCTAAAACAATGACTGGGAAGTAAGTGATGGTGATTTGTGGCAAAACTATACAAGAAGCCCCAAACAAACTGAGTGATTGCTGTTGTTGAAATAGTGCTAAAAAATAATACATTTGGAGCCAGTTATAAGTCTTGGAAAGCGAGGAAGTCTCATGCTTGAACTGGCTGGCTAAAGGTTACTAAAGCTGTGTACTGTATGTCTCTATTGATTTTAGACTCAATAACACTTTGACGGGGCAGTACACAGTTTACATAAGAAATATGTCAGAGACCTGGGCTGTGCATAGAATTAAGCTATGGCTCCTATTAATCTATATAATTTTAAGTTTTACTTCCCACCACTGCTTGGGTTAGGGCAGCATTATGTTCTTTCTTTGAGATAGAAACATTTCTTAATCATTATCATTTTAACTGCTCAGGAAAAGCTTCCACATGAACTACTTTGATAGCCCAAGTATTAGGCCCAAATCTCTATTGGACTTTTTGACAGTTTTTTGGCTGAAAGGTGGGATTTCCTTTGTTGGACATACTTCCTAAATATCCACTCTGTCAGAGGAATGAAGGGCGTTGGATATAACATTTTCACAGTTGGGTTGTCCAGCTGCAATAAAATGGACAGAGAGTTGCCAGCTTCTCAATCACCTGATCATGCTGCCACCTGTCCCTCGGCTCTGGGACAGGACGGTTTTACCGTTGGTTCGGATTATGGGTTCCCTTAGCTGTCTCCAAAATGTACCAAACCACTTTGCGTGACTAGTCTGGGCTGGAGTCAATCTTAAAAGACTCTCAATTAAAAAAAACTCTTGAGCCATGATATGTTTGATATTATCTTGTGATCATTGACACAGCACTAATCATGATGCATTTTCTGGACCCTGGCCAACATCATTAGCTACTGTAAAATCTACATTTTTATTGTGTAGTTGTGGTGAGTTTGGTGAGTGACAGACAGTAATTGGACAACCCATGGCTCTTGCCTTTGTGTGAGAGTTATTCTGGGAACAGATGAGCTATGGGACAAAGCAGACTGTGAGTGCCCTTTCTGTCTCCTTGTTGTTGTTGTTGTTGCCTCATTTAAAAGAATTGGGCTGGAGCCATGGTTGGCACCTTAGACGAGCCCTTGACCACCTGTCCTTTATGTTCTATCCTAGGGTAGACATCTGCCAATCTGTGCCATCGGCTCCATGGACCACCTCCAAATTCCACTCACTCATTCACTCATAGGGCTGTAGTGGTGACAGTGGCGCAGCTGGTAGAGCGGGTCGGGGGTTCGAATCCCAACTCCAGTGCACACTGTCGTTGTTTCCTTGGGCAAGACACTTCACCCACATTGCCCCCAGTGTCTGCGTACATTGGTGTATGAATGAGAGTATGAATGGGTGAGTGGATCCTTGCTGTAAAGCGCTTTGAGTGCCTAATGTAGGTGGAAAAGCACTATATAAGTTGAGACCATTTACATTTTTGGGCTCAATATTTATCGTTTGTACATTTATTTGCACTTTTCCCCTATTTTCCTAATGTAATACTTAATTTTTTGCCCTAAGGTTGGTGTGTGTCATTGTATTTCATGTTCATTGTGGGATGTTTTAAGATTAAGTTGAGTTGAAATGACTTGAATGTCATTTTTAAGGTTTAGAGTTAGTTTCTGTTGCATTATAAGGTCTTCAATAATATTATTTATCGCGATAGTTTCCTGCCGTAATTTATCAAGTTTTACATTTAGTTATTGTGACAGGCCTACTCACTAACTCACACTCACTCACACAAGCTCACTCACTCACGCACTAACTCGCCGCATCCATTGACGAGGTGGTTAAAGTGACACAATGACAGAATGCACCTGTTGAAGCTGGATTTGATCCGCTGACCTACTGGGTCCTGGTATTCCCACTCATACAGACTCCCATCTTTGCAATGGTAATATGGCTGAATACTGGCTAAAAACGTGGCTCCTTCTCTACTCTGCATCTTCGACAGAGATAGAGACAGATTTGGAGATGTTTCTTGGTGCTGGGTTCTTCCTTTATTAACTTGCAACAGCAACATGATGCCATAATTTTAAAATATGAGTAGACTTAACCTGAATATGAACCTCACATTAACATTTATTCGAAATAACCTCAAACCCACAGTGTGTTACTTTAGTAAAGATAATAAGCAGTTGTCTCAGCGACTCTTGGTTTGTGTCACCGCTAATGACCAAGAGACAACCAGTGGATGTTTCAGAGCAAACTACAGTTCACATTCACTGACCTTTTCTTGGCATAAATGTCACTGGCCAAATCCCATGTTTCTTTGTCGCTAATTGAGGTTTTTACAAATACAACATATTTTAAATGTCACTGTTGGAGAACGACAAGTGACAACCTTTATTTTATATTTTATTATTATTTTCTATATACAGTGTGAATAAAAATGTTTGGTTTTTTTACTTCAGGATTTTATTATCCAGATGAACTTTTGCATAAGGTTTTTAAACAGAAAGTGCTCCGTTTGAGTAAGATTATGTACCATTTATTTCTCATGAATGACATTCTTACTTTCACACAAAAAGTTATGATTTACAACAAAGAAATGTCCAATTATTGGGTATTAAAGTCCAAAACCTTTTGCAGGTTGAAATGGCGCGGTGGTCCTTGTTCTCCATCTTGTGGTGAGATGACAGCACTGCATACATTGTCATAGAAAAGTCATCCATCGCTGTTCAGTTCGTCCATTAGTTTGACAGTAACTGCTTTCCATTAGGGACAATGACACTTGGAGCATTTAGTATTTGCCTCATGGCATTAGCCCGTGCTCTCCACACCATTACCAACCTTTAGACAGAATGAAGTCCAGCTGCTTGTTGCTACAGACCATTTGCTCTTCTTTCTTGCAGATTTTTTCCCATGTTCATTGTCAGCGTTGTGAGTGCGTAAGTGGACAGGATCATTATTGTGCTTCCCACGAAATGCGAGGACGGTCCACGTTTAGCCACAATTTTCCAACTTGGCCTGTATGTCTGAACTTCTGCGGCTTCTGTCTTCTGCACCACGCGCTCCATGGTGTAGCTCGTTTACTCTAAAGCAGCAGTCCCACAAATCGTCTGGCAGTCGAGTGGTTATCTCCACTGTAACATGTTCCTTTATCTAGTCAGGCCAGTTTTAGATCCATTAAGTCCTCTGGCTCAGCTGGGAGCCTAATCACGTCAGCAGCGCCTCAGAGAGACACAAGGTCCCCCATTAGTACAAGAGGTCACTGTCCAGAAGGCAAGTCAAAATAGAATCACCTGCGCTGTACGGTGTATCAGCAAAATGAGTACTTTAAATAATGAAATAGTCAAAACGATGTGCACAATCTTAATAATCAATCATTTTTTCATTGATATTGACATTGCACAATTCAACATTCAACAAAATAGAATGAGAGTAGGAACAAATCTATATTGTAAAGAATTATAAACTCAAGGCAAAGTTGCTATAAAGGAATAGTTCCCGTTTTTCCATACTGAGATATGTTCTTACCTGAGCTTAGATGAGTTGATGTGTACCTGTCTGGTCTTTGTGCGTGCGCTCAGTCACACAAAAGGACCAAAGATGTTTATAGCATTTATTTGGTCTCTCTGAGTATATTCCTATAGCTCCAAACGGGGTGAAGTTAGAAGCTACCACGCTCTTCCACGGACACGCACAAAGACCAGACAGGTACGTATCAACTCGTCTAAGCTCAGGTAAGAACATTATTTCTTAAACATTGTCAAGTCTGTAACTAAAAACATTAGCTTCACACCATCAATACCGCACAAGGGTAAGCTTTGTGGAGAAAATCTATTTAACTGTAATATTGATTGGGGGTCCATATTTTCTATCTGTTTCTATCACAACTCTTAATGTCTGCTAGCTTTTTAGTTCAGCAAGTTGCTTGTCTGATCCCAGACTCTCACCCACGACAATAAATATATGCAATATAGACTTTTTGTGCAATATGCCCTGGAATTAATGTGCCAACCTATTTTCAACATGATGACCCATAAGTATAAACTCTGTACATTTACAGCTGTTATTTTCATCTGCAAGTGTTTCTTATCGAGCGTTTACAGCGTTGATACTAAGTCGTACAATTGAGAATCTGCTCCTTTACACTTTTGGCTGTTGGGGTGCGGCAGAGTTAAGATTGTTTGGCTTTATATGAAAGAGTAAGTGAGGAACAGCAGCTTTCATGTCAGATTTGTGTTGCCTTGTATTGGCTATTGACTTCCTATTTTAAAATATTTTAATGTATTTATTTATTTATTTATTGTGGACATAGAAATAACAATGGACAAACCAGATGCATTGTTTATAATGTTATAGCACATGTGCTAATTTTCAGCAGCTTTTCAGCTTTTACAATACAATAGATAAAACACTTTATTTGACAAGCCACGGCACATTTTACACATGGGAACAACTCTGGCCCGATTTAAGCCACTGTTTGAGCTCTCCGGTAAAGATGTTCATATTAGTCTGCAGTTTGAGTCCAGTGGGGAGAGAGCTCCACAGTGTAGCCCCTCTGAAGGAGAAGCTAGACTGTCTGAAAGACTTTCTGAACTTTGGCAGCATACAGTCCCCGCTGATAGAGGCTCTGGTGTAAGATCTGAGAGAGCCCTGATGCCTCAACATAAGGCCAGAGAACACACAGTTGTTCAAACATTTCAAAGACAATTTTTTTTTCAACACAATTTTTAAATGTTAAAACGCTTGTGCATCATTACAATGATGCCATCTCAGGTTGCCTGTCAAATATCTTAATTGACTGTTAATACAGAGAAGTGACTGTGACCATGCTGTGATGCAATATGACAGATGTGAAAGAAACAGTGCATGCACATGCAATAGCATTTGTCATTTGCAGGTGATTGTTGTTGTCTTCATCACTGAGCTGACTGCCAAACAAATTCAGGGTTGAAAGCACAAAGCCCAGCTGTGTGCTACTTTCAAAATGTTGTCTACTCTTTGCGTCAGGGTAATAAGATTAGTGAGTGGTTAGGCCTTTTTTATCTGTCTGAAGGACTTCAAAAACATCAGTGCTCTTGCCAAAGCTGCTTTGAAACCCAATCTCTCTGCCAATGGCATCAGACACTAAAATACACTGTAGCACTGACGGCAAGCAGCTTGTTTGCTTCCAAAAGCTTTTAGAGAAATGTACCCTTTGTTCTTGGTCAATGCCAAACTGCTCTTCATTGTAGTACCTGTATCATTCTTTTATCTCAGTGTTACTATATTGTTTTAAATTATTTTGTCTGCAAACTGATGGGAAGGATTTGACATACAGTCTGAATATTGTTTTGCAGAAATCAGTGGGAAAACTCATATTTTGTTGCAATAACAGTTGTAAAGATGTAAGAGAAGGTTGTTACTCCAGTTTTAATGGGAAAGAAAGCCACTGCTGGTTTATTGTGCACGTTGACGTTTATTTTCCAATGTGATGAACACTAGAGAAGGGTTACCTGAAAATGTAAATCTAGATGAAAGCCGAATATTTGCATTTCAGCCTGTTTTTCTGTCGTTTGTTCAGTTGTTGCCTTGGCTCGACTCAATGGGCCAATCCTCTTACACTGCTCCATATGCAGTGCAGAGGAGGGCTTAGCCACGTCCCACCGGACCCAGCCTGTGTGCTGCCGGCAGGAGATGTGGCTCATTCACAATAAAGACTGGATTACACTGCCCACACCACTCCACATCGCTGACGTCAGAGTGTGAGCAAACACACACAGGAAAAGAAGAATGAGTCTGATGAGGACACAAAACATTAACCACTGACCAGTGACCACCATCACTGAAGCAAGCACAAGTCAAAAACGTTTATTGCATCTCTACACTGGTGGATTGAACCAGAATTACAAGCTACACCTAAAACATGTCCTCCTGCCTGCTGTACAGGTTACAGCAAAAATGACCAAGAACAAAAAATCCAGTTGTTCAAATCAACCTGAAACCAGCAACACAATGTACAATATTTCACACATTTTTTCTAATTGTATAATTGTATAATGATCATGAAATCTGTTAAGCATGACAATGTTGGCCATAAAACTATTAAAATGCAATAAAATGCAGTAAAACAAAAGTTCTCAATGTTTGAGACACTGCACTCACGAGAGAGTCATAGAAAACAAAACAACACTTTATCCTTGAAGATAGATCTACATCTACAACCCTAGACTGACACGTATCCTAAGTTCCGCCTTTAACCACAAGGGGTCACTATGACATACTCTATTAGTTCCTTCTCGCAGTTTCTATATTTGATGCCTTTGGAGTTTTATTTTATATTCAAATGCAATATGAATATGACCTTCATAAACAAAGGAAGAGAGTCAGACTTCACTCAAAGAGCACATGTCCTTGGTTAAAAAATCCTCATTGTGAAAAGACAGACAAAAGAAAATAATTTGAACAGCCCTTTTGTCACTTTAATTTATAAGTCTGCTGCTTGAGTAGTTTTAACACTTTTTTATTATTATTTATTTTCTGTATAAATTCATATTCATCTGTTATTGTTGGAAAGTTGGACCACAGATAGGACAATGTGTCAATATAGGCATTGGGCTTTTATGGCCCCATTCATATGCACATGTTATGCACATTTACATTCTCCATCATGTAAGGAATACATTTAGCATGATGTAAAATAAATTATTTGTACTGCTATCCGGGTACTTGCACTAATGCTGTTGCGTCTCTAAGTGCACCATGGTTGTTGCCGTGTGGATGGATTTCTCTGGGTTAATGTTAAAACCAGAGTCTGTGCAAATGTCCTCTCTTCCCTTACAGTGTTGACTCTACAGCTGTGGATTTGCCTCCCTGTACAGCTCATTTGCTATTGCATCTTTCACAACAGGAATATAAATTTGTATAAAACCTTTGTGACTTCAGCAGTGAATGACGTCCTTTGAGTTTACGATTGAAGGTCAGAACCAGTCATCAGATAAAGAGCCATGTCATAGAATGAAAGGCAAATGTCAGACATCCTCATTATACTTGCCCATGTCCGAGATCTTTTTGTAATCGGGTTGAACTGCTCTTCAATGTTGCACTCATCAACAAAATAACCTGCTTTGACCCTCTTTCCAAACCCACATGAGCCGCTGTGCCCTTCCAAACTGGGATTACCTGAAAAAGGGTTTGAACAGTCTGTGGGATGAGTAACGATCCCGTCATGGTGGCCAATGGAGCAGACTTCCACCTGCGCTTCACAGTTTCTGTTCAGCCGCTCCTCCATTGATCGACCTGTCTACTGCAGAACGGGCTGAACCAGAGCCAGGACTCCTGTGTGGAAAATCTATACTGCAGTGTGTAAGCTTTCTCGAGGTGAGCACACGTCTTGGGAAAGGATTCTATCATTTTACCAAACTACAAGGTGAAATCTGTTCATCACTATGACATAATGCTGTGTCTGGGAAGCGGCGCGATCAGTTAATGTTAATGTCAAAATCACTCGTTTTACAGGATTGTGCAAATGAGCAAAACACAACAAACATCACCTCAATCTGGTTGTTATGAATGTGTAATTGTCAATGTTTGATTTACAAGTCCTTGTCTACTGTGACTGTCCACATCTTTAAACTGTCCACTGTTCACATCTTTAATAACCTTTAAAGGAACAGGCCACCGTTTTCCATACTGAGACATGTTCTTACCTTAGCTTAGACGAGTTGATGCAAAACTGTCTGGTCTTTGTGCATGTGCTCAGTCACGCAACTGTTAGCATTTAGCCTCCCTCAGCAAGGGTATAGCTCCAAACTGGGGTGAAGTCAGAAGCTACCAAGCTGTTCCACGTTTTCCCTATTTAAATACAGTTATGTGAGCCTTTACGCGATCCAAGTCTAGTTACACAGAATTAAACATGTCGATTTTCTAAGTGGATAAAAGGGAAACTATATTTTAAGGCGTAATAACATAGGAGCACTACGACGTCCGCGCAGTAGTATCTCACTTCACTGCGCGGATTGCTAGGCCTTACATATATTGTTCCCCTTGGCCTAAACCAGGGGTGTCCAATTAATTTTGGGACTCTCTGGACCACTCTGGAATTTATGCTCTATCGGGCAGGGGCCGGATTAAATCATCTCGGGATCAGCCCGTGGGCCGTATGTTTGTCTGCTTTAAACGTTTTGACGCACATCTGTGTCTATTTTGGTATCACAAAGACATGATTTTTCCTCAAACTTAGATGGGACAGCTAAAGGTGCCCGCTTCCTGCAAGAGTACTCCAAGTAACCTGGTATGAGAAAGGCCCAAACAAAGAAGTAATTATATGCACTTCCCATCTCCCATTCATAAACATCATGCACTGGGTTTCGTACTAATGTTATGCACAGCACACTCTTTACACGCTTGCTTTTGCTGCAGTGACACCTGCTGCAGTGACGTCCAGAAGACAAGGCGTTGCAACTGGCACGAAGTGATAATGGTCTCTGTGTGAAACAGCTATGTGGGTCAACATGACACAGAGTGTAGTTAAATAAATTGCTGTTTTCATGACGTCAGTGGTGCTACTCCAGTTTTGTCTTGGTATGCTGATACTTCTACTAAACTGAGACCAAAAATCCTCCATCAGCACTGTCAGAGTTGGCCCGTCTGCCAGATCCGGTCCATCTAATCTCACGCAGCAGCTGCTTACCCACTCATTTGTGCATTTGGACAGCACAGCAGTAAAATCATTGGGACATTCTGCTCCTTATCCCCTGCACTTTGTTAAATCAGATGCTTGTTTACCACTAAAATGATAAGTCAGTGTTTTGGAGCCACCGGCAGCGTCCCGTCTGGTCGGCCGAGACCTGGTTTGGTGAATCACTGATCTCTTGCTGTCATTGGCACTGAATGGTCAGGCCTGTGTGGGCAGCTCGGACCATATGTTACATAAAATCAGTGTGAATGTTCCAATCCACAACCGGTGTTACGCAAGTCCCAAAAGCTGATAAAATCAGGATTTTAAACATGACGCAGAGGAGGTCAGCGGCTTTTAATTGTAATTAAAAGCCCGGTTGACACCGCTGGGTAACAGGAAGCCTGGCTGAATGTATGTGTATGTGTATGTGTATGTGTATGTGTATGTGTATGTGTATGTGTATGTGTGTGTGTGTGTGTATGTGTATGTGTATGTGTATGTGTATGTGTATGTGTATGTGTATGTGTATGTGTGTGTGTGTGTGTGTGTGTGTGTGTGTGTGTGTGTGTGTGTGTGTGTGTGTATGTGTATGTGTATGTGTATGTGTATGTGTATGTGTATGTGTATGTGTATGTGTATGTGTATGTGTATGTGTATGTGTATGTGTGTGTGTGTGTGTATGTGTATGTGGGTGAGTGGTTGTTGGTGGTCGCGTGCCCGATGGTGCAGATTAGCAGCCTCTCTTCTGTCAGTCTACCCCAGGGCAGCCGTGGCTAATAATAGTAGCTTACCACCACCGAATATTGTTTAAATGAATAATGTACGAAATAGTATGCATGAATGTACGAATGCATTAATAATAATATTACTATTACTATAAGTATTATTATAGACTACAACATGTATCTATTAGTATGAAGAAATCCCTTTACTTACAATGCATGGTAAACCTTCTGAATTTATATGAGATTTTTTCTCTTTTTCAGGCGGATCCACTCTGACCGTTGGCCATGCATAACCAGCAGCCGTACATTGGACGTGACGTATTGAACCGTACAGTTACATTCTGCCCTAATGAAGACTCTTGAGTTGAAACGTGTTGGCGTGAATACAATTTCACTTCTTATTTATCGGAGTTCCTTGGTCCTAAACAGCATTTGTATTCACATATTTGTTTTGCCCTCTTAGGACCTCGATGAGCACTGTTTGCCAACATATATTATCGTGCAAAAAGGTTATTTTCCATATTTTGAGGTGTTCTTTAAGTCTGGAGACCCTCGTGCCTGGTTTACCAAATGTAGAAAAACTAAAATTAATTTATAATCAAAGAAAAAAAAGAGAAAAAGTAAAGCATGCACAGTCCAGAATGTTTCCATGGGTAATGATGGTCTCGTGTCTGTATTGAAAACATTGATTGATTGATTGATTGATTGATTGATTGATTGATTGATTGATTGATTGATTGATTGATTGATTGATTGATTGATTGATTGATTGTTAGGTGTTGTGTGCTAAAGGTGTCGGGCTGCTTTCATGCAATTTGTTGACTTTATGAATGTCCCTGTAAGGAAATCAGGTTTACTTCACACTTGATCCCTTCAATCAGTGCCTCAACCTGTCTGGCACAGTGGGGACCTCGGTCAGGGAGTACCAGCAGCTGAAGGATTAACCTACTGTTCTTGTTTTGGCTCGATGCGGGAAAACCGGTGCAAACACCCACATGGACCGAGTGTCAAACTCAGGGCTTTCCGCCTCTGAGGTGACAGTGCCAGCATAATGTAATACTGTAGTAGTAATAAACAACATGTGATAGTGTTGGTAAACAGCAAGAAAGAGGAAGTATGAGAGGAAAACGAGAAGTTACAAACAGGAACGAGCAGAAACTAAAAGCAAAGGAGAAAAAGTGTGATCAATAAACAACACAACTAATGCATATGAATGTAAAATGTTTAAACTGTACCATAGCTGGCATATAGACCTGGCAACACACACTCTTGACCTTTGTCTGGATAGATGGATAGATGATTCACTCTCTTTGCTTTCGTCTTTGTACAAATCTTGCATTTACACATTGTTGATGAGATGTTTGAAAGCTCTAATCTTGTCACTGGCAGAAGAGTGGTCTGCTGTGCGTCGCTGTCTGTGGTGCTGGACTGGCACGAGTCACGCTTTGGGACCCATGGCACGTCCACAGCGCTGCGCCTGTTCCGCGGGCAGCCACTCATCGCCCCTCTTGTTGGTTAGATGGTTTTCCCTCACGTCTCTCATTCATGTGCGCTGCAGGGGGAGGGGCGACAGCCAGGATTCCCAGGAAGGGGTTACAAATATCGCGTTGCTGCCGCTGCCCGGGCTCACTCTGCAGTTTGAGGGAAGTGAAGGGAGGCAAACAACGAAACAAACTAAGGATGAATGAACGCGACCGGCTCTAATTTCGCTAAACGGGGGGACGTAACGTAAGCTTTTCATGTTATGTTTGCGGGACCGGACAGATACGGAGCACGAGACGAAGGGGGATCAACGAATCCAACCGCAGCCCCGCTCCGAGTCCCGAACACCCCGTTCTTTGTGGCTCCAGACGCAGAAGGGGATCGCGTTTCTTCGCTTGATGAAGGCATCCTGCGCAAGAGTGTGCTAAACTCCGGCATCGCGTGTTTTATCCACGACAGGATGGCCGCTCCGCTCCTCCGATGTGTCACGGGACTTTGCGGAGCACTCTCTCGGCTCTGACTGAACCGGAGGCGCGCTGAAGGACTTCGAGTAGTGTGTTGTGCGTCCCAGCCATGGATGACTCTGGGATAATAAGACGGCGTCGGCTGCAGGTGAGTGGTTGAGCCATATAGCTACACTACACATTAGCCAAGAGCTTGGTCATTGCTGCACTCGTTTGGTGTTGCCCATAGAGACACCATTGTGCAATCTGAGCCGTCCTATCGCTGCGGCTGTTTAAAGGGATACTTTAGTTACCGTAGTTGCTTTGAACTGTTTCATTCTGATGTAGCCTTTTATTTTTTTGAGGACCTGACAGGTGTGATGCAGGAGTGGCAATAGTGTGAGTAATAACAGATTTCATTAATATTAAAAGTAAAAATGTGAGCGTGGTTTGTCCTCTGCCTCTGGGTTCCCATTAAGTGAATCAAATGTAATGAAAACATAGTGTCCAACACAGTTACAAAATTCAAATGACCTGTTGTTTGATTAAAACATTATTCCCTTGAAGCCAAAGCACTTTGTATGTCAAAACTCTTGTGCTATGATTATTAATATGTAACTACTCTTTGCATAATGAGTTTACATTTTGTAAAGCCCTGGCTCTCCTGTCCCACAGTAGGAAAAATGGGGGGAAAAGAATGTGAATAGTGATTTGTATTGAAATGCTCACCCTGCTAATCCAATCTGAAGCAGCGATTTCATCCACCCTACCAGCTAATTAATAAACAGAAGAGAATAAATTATTAAAATTCCCCCTTTGGCTGCTTTGTTTTTTTCAGAGGTCCCACAACAGTGATTTAGATAGGGATGTCTCTCTTTTGTCTTTTTGAACCAGAAGTACAGCTACCAACAGTTCTCGGCTTCATGACCTCATAACTTTCACTTAAATGAATAAATGAATAAATGAATAAATGGTGCTGACAGAAACAACATTTCAATTACGTTTTGTTTCACGTGCATTAGGTCCAATAAGCAGCCATTTACCAAGTCAAAGCATTTGTGTTATGAGTTAAAAGGCAATTTGTGTGGTGGAAGTCTTATCTGCTCAAGAATGTTAATACATCACATGTAAAAATACCTCGCTCATTGTAGGATTCATACTCAATACAAAACTGCCAAATCACTGTGCATTGAAAAGGTAAGAAGTCAAAAGCCAAAATGTTTATTGTGCATTAGCCGTAGCCCGAGTGTGCTCTGGTAGCCATAGCCTGTTTAATGGCTTGTTAGCTGTGCTGTAACTACAATCTCTCCTTTTTCTCTTCTAAACACTTCCATACAAGCACCATTTATCCTCTGCATGTCCCTGAAGCACTCCTTTTAGGGTCATTCACATCCACTAGCAACATACTGCACCTCTATGCACCGCTTTTCCACAGATTTTTCCTTTTATACGCCGGATATATAAAATCAGAAAGCGCATAAAGCAGCCGATATTGGCACGTTTGCCCCCACCCACTGTATATTTTTTTTCCATCTTGGCGGGCCCATTCGGGTGAACTAAGCAGAGATGAGCGGCTGAGCGGAGTATGACCTCATTCCCCTCGCATTAGCAAGAGTGAAAATAAAATGTGTAAAAAAGATCAACTTGAGGCAGTTACAGAGTGCAGAGGGAGCAGAGGATCATGGGGGATTAGTTATGAGGTGCGCTGTGATGTATGACAGCGGCTTCTGGAGAATTAATCAACAAAGCAGCACAGGCACAAAGAACTGACAGTGGCTCAAAAATATAGGCGCAATATTTATTCCATTGGGTCAATAGTTACAGGATTACATGAATTGACATTTATGGTAGTGCCTCTCATAGTTGTTATAATATACAGTTTATATACAGCACTAAGGATTGTATGTTCTGATACAAGTCAATTAATTCTAGTAAGTCCCTTATTGTCTTTGTCAAAGCAAAGCCAGAATACATCATTCTTTATTTCTTGATTTTGTTTTAGTGTTAGCCAAAGCATCTTTACACACTGTTGTTGATTGACCTAGCATCCCACAACAAGTGTGTAGTGGTGGTATATTTGGGAAAGTCACACCGAGTGGTCAAAGCCTTATGTTTGTCTAGAGGCAAACTGCTGCGTCATTGTAAAAATGTCAGTAAAATCACAAAAAAGTGAAGTGGAGTTATAATTTTGGCGATAAACATTTAGATCAATAACACAGCTATAGGCCACTTATCCTACTGTAACTTCCTGTTGGAGACATGAGCCGGCAGCTGTTTCCACATGAGGTGAGGTACACTGTGGATAATCCCCAGTTAATCTTAATTTAAGCTAACACGAAGCAACCAACACTGATCAACCCTCAGGTGGTTGGAGCAAATCAGACCAGATACCGTTTATTCAGCGTTCTGAATGTCATATCTATGTTTTTTACCTTTTCTACTTCAAAACAGGGCTCATTATTCAAAGACAGCATAATTACTTGTAAAATTGTATAAATAATGCAATTTTCTGCTGTAAAAGTGAACTCGTGGTCTGAAAGAATGAGAACAAGCTCGAAGACTTGGAGCAACTTGAAATGGGCAGAAGGCAAAAAAAAAGTGCTTATCAAGATAGACCTTTTCCTTTCTCAGTTTGTCAGGATGACCTGGGGTTTTCATGTGTTTCTTCACAATGTGCCCCTCTCTGTGATGCCTGTCCCTGAACTGCAGCTGCCAGTTTTTACTCTGCTCTTAAATGGGATTTGCCAAGTTTTGTCTTCAGCAATAAATTTTCTGGCAATAAATATTGAACAGCAAAGCCAGTTTTATGTGTTGTAGCCGAGCGGTTTATTTACCGCAGCTTCACAGCTTGCATAGTCATTTGTCTTCATCTCCACGTGCCTGTGTTCAAAATGCGGTGTTAACGTGTGATTGGCTCGGGCCCTCCCATGGGTGCCATCAGCCCAACTGTCACTGCTGTGAGTCTCCCCCATTGCCATATGGTGACACACCCCTCTCCTGCACTCAAGGCCAGGAGTATGGAAATGTACATAAATAAAACTACTGAGGTGAAGTAGATTCATGGTCAAACATGTATTTGTAAGTGTATGCACAGAAAATGTGAATATGAAATCTTCAACATCTGTACATCCACCTTTAGTCAAACCCATGATGCTTTGCTCCAGCGTGACTAACACTGAAAGGACATCTTTGTATCATCCGTGCGACACAGACATTTATAGAACAGAATGCACGTCAGATAAGACAAAATGTCATGTCCACGAGGGATAGTATCACTGGATGACCAACTGAATGTTGGAACAAGCTTGGAAGATTGAGAGGCAGTGTGTTGTACGAGTGGCTGATGATAATGGCTTTTTTATTTAGAGCTATAACATTGAGGAATATTAGGAACACTATCAGTGATCCTCTTGGTAATGTCTAATGAGCTATATTTTTCCCATGTTTTCCACAACAATAAAGCCCATATTGCTTGGATTTCCTCAGACAGCACCAAATTTATATTTTCAATTAAAGTCAGAGTACTGTTTAATTTTATTGGATTACTTATAGCCATTATCTCAACCCAAATGGGCAATCTGTCTCCTCCCATCAGCGAGCCAGAGCTCTGTATACTTGGATGTATGAGCGCAGTGGTCACTGTCTCTCGCGGACTGACCCTTTCAAATGGATGGTTAATTTGTCTCGAGGCCCCCCTTGCCCAGCTCCACTCTGTGTCTGTCTACAAAGAGAAAGCGCTGCATGTCCCCACAGAACAGCACAGAGCTTTATGTGCATCAGCTAATGCTGTTTTATCACAGGGATATTTTTATTCTTTTAGCAGAGCATTTGGAAGGTACAGCAGAGAAGACAGTTTTAACGAGTCTTAACATTTTTGCTGGAAGAAACATTACAAGAGCCAACTGCATGCTTCACATTAGTCATAGAACAACAAAAAAGCACTGTTAAGGTTGATGCACAGTCACGGATCGATCAGCAATACATAACATACATTTGAAGTCCCATCTGTTACACTTACATGAATTGCCTTGAAGGATTAGTTATGTGTTTATCTTGTCTGGCCTTTGCCAGGGGTTAGTTGATGCTGCACACAAACTATATGTAGAGTGACAGTCATGGAGTGATACAGTATGAGAAAATAGTTGCCAGCAATCTACCAATGCAAATATGCTTTGACAGAAGTGGGCCATATAGATGTTATACCTCGTCTAGATACATTTTTCCCTTTTTTGGTAGCTTTTCTAGGGAAAAACTGTAGTGGAGTGATTTGAAATTGGTAATGCACTGCTGTTACATACTGTTTTAAGCACTGTTTTAAATACTGTTTTAACTAATAATACAGATAGGGCGGTCGCGATAATTACAATACCGACTTATCGTTTATAAATAACAGATAAACAATATATTTTTGGGCTCGATATTTATTGTCTGTACATTTATTAGCGTTTCCCCCCTATTTTTATTGGTAAACTTCATTTTTAACTGAAGCAAATTGAGTTACATTAGATTTTAAGTTTATTGCAGCATGTGTGGTTTGTTAGGATATGATTATGCACTTTTAGAACAAAGGTTTACTGTCATTTTTATGCCTGAGAGTTGACAGCATCCAGTATTGTTAGAGTCAATGATGTGGTTTATCGCGATACTTTCCTGGATCAATATATCGAACTTCAAATTTGCTATCGTGACATGCCTATGTACACACTTAAAGGTAATTGATACTGCTCATGTGTGGCTAAACATTCAGCCTTTGGTGGGCCCATTTCCTGCAGTCTTTGAATCTCAATGCAATTCATCCACATACAGAGCATAGACACCGTCAGTGACATTCGCATTGTTTGCATTCAGGCACAAAAATCTAAATCTACACCTACATCATGATTTTACCTGAAGCTAAAACCAATACCGTGTGCAGCATTTATGGCCATATATAAAAGCAGTTTTTCCTACGTACATTTAAACACTGCCTAAAAGTGAGAAATGAGCCACCACATCTTCAATACAATGCTGTCAAAGAGAGAATGAACAATACAGCATCCCAACCTGCCAATCAAGCCTTTCAAATTATGGCAGCAACTCAAAGCACAAAGTTATCATTATCACAATATTAGCACAATGTCAAACACAGAATGGCAGTAACATTTAACAACCTCATTCTGACAGATATACAATATAGTCTTAACCATGTGATATATTATATATTATAGTATAATTATTGGTCCTATTTTCAACTTTTATCTTTGGTTTTGACACAGTTTGAATGAGAAACAGTAGAGAGGACGGCAACGTCTGGGGACCTCGAGTTGTTCCCTGTACCAGAACATGTCACTCTCAACATGACAGTTTTCAGATATGGCTTTTTTTTTTGGTATTCTCTTTTGTCACATGTCATTTTTGCGCCAGAGCCTCCCATCTACTGTCCTGTCAGTCACCCCTCTCTAGACTTCATTAGCGCAGCCACACAGCATACAGCCCAGACAACAGCTCTTCATCTCAGGCCTTAACATGTTAACAGTGTAAGACGTTGGGTATTCGCTCATGCAGTCGGCAATGAGCAAGATTTGTGACTCACTAATTGAACCTCCTGGGACTTATAGGAAAAAAAAACACACATCTTGGCTCCTTATATTTATGCAGCACATATAGCGTTTCCGTGTGGGACTCTTGTCAGCGTACTGTGACTCACGTTTCAACAGTCCCCTCTTGATTCCATGCAAATGACCAATTACAAAGGCTAAGATTGAAGCGGAGGAATGAGCTCCCATGTGACCTTTTGCTCAAATCCGAGCAGGCAGTTGAATTGAGGAATACAGTAAATGAAATAATGTTACAGTGATTAATACGAAACACGACACCAACGTGAAGATGAGTGAGCGCTCGAGATTGAATATCCACCAGGTTGATAAAAGCTGGATGAGATAAGGATTCTGTGAAATGTGTAATAATGAGTATCCACTAGATCAATTGTGTTGATGAACTGTGGATATTGCCGTTTTTTCATGCCAGCATATGCTCATCTTTGCTCATTTTTGTGTTCTTTAGAGCTGCACAGTATATCATCAAATAGATAGATAGATTGACACTTTTTTTTTTTCGAACATGAAACCAGGTGAATGTAATGTAACAGATATTGTGCAATGTAAAGGCATTCATTTATGCACAAATGTATTGTCTGTATGTTCACAGTATTTGGTATAATATCTTATAATTTGATACCATTCAGACTTACTGTATTTTTGTTCTTATTTTGTGGTTATTGTAAGACATCACATCACTGGGCAGACTCATGTGTCTAGTTCTAGGCTCATCACAGCATAATTAAAGGATAATAATGGATTGATCTTAATGGGTTAACCGATTTACACTGTAAGGTGGGTAGAGGGAACATTAAGTGCAATAGCTCAGAGCCACACAAGGCAGGTGGATTATGATATGTTGATACTTTACTGAAGTATTGCCCATTACCGAAAGCATAGCAACACAACAGCTTCCAAGACTTTATTAAAAATGCAAGATCGAAGTTTAAGCTATTCTTCTCTGACAGCTTCAGCGGCCTGCACCAGCTGCAGATGTCATGTTCCTGTAGTGTCTGTACAGTAACGTACTTTCATCACACAGAAGCCTGTTCGAATGCTTTGTAAGTCATCCTCCCCGGGTACCTACAGCTCCGGGTCAATTAACCTGATCAATGAAGGACAAAGTGAAAGGGATCAGCGCAGCCTCGGATACGCACTTGTCCTTGTAATGCAGGGTTTTGCGCCTGTTCAGTCAGTATCTCTGGCATGTTGAATAGGCATATTGATGGATGCCAATATCCAAAGTCACATCCAACTTCTGGATTGAGATAAATACGTTCCCAAGAACTAAACAGTGTCTGTTCAGTGTGATGGTGGTTTTATCTCCACTGCTCTTTTGCCTTTTCCCCCTTTTCCTTTTTGGGCCACATCGTCCTGACACTTGAGTATTGTTTGCTCCAATGTAACAAACTGTGATCAGATTATGAAAAGTATTTCAGTCCGGTGTGATTCACGCTAACGCTATGCTAGGGCTAAACAATGCCGGTGCCTCATGACCACACTCTGGAATACTGGTTTCTTCATGCTAACTCACTGTTCATAAATACAAGGGAAACGGCTATTATGATTTTTGAAATGAACACTGGTAAGACGAGAACACTGTTGTGCTGTTGTCGGTGGATATTGACAAGAAAGGCACTTAAGCTTTGTCCTTGTAGCTTTAATGTGAGAGAGAAATGCTTGCAGCAGGTTACGCTCCATGCTGCCTGCCACATGTGTGCGTGAAGGTTAACCTAATAATCACTTTGAGCGCAGTTAGCAGGCGGTCGATGCCAAGCTAGCAGCATCTTAACAGCGTTAGCTGGAGTGTGACTGAAAAAGGTGTGGAGCAGCTGATTGCTTCTGTTACTATAGACTGGGCCCCTGAGGGATGCTATACTGTTATGCACAGCAGAGACAGGTGTCCCCTGGGGGACACTCAGGACTTGTTTACACTCATCACACTGTGTTTTGAAAGAGCAGTAGTAGAAAATTATGGACTTATGGCTCGCACATACAGTTGTCAGTAATGGATAGTTCCTACCATAATACACAAAGAATAACAGTGAAATGAGAGACAATAATAACGCTGCTGTTTCATCAGAATAACACAATAAATATTAACACTAAAGATTATATATATTTATTATATTTATATAGAAAGATTTAAAAGTTAGTTATTGTAATACATAACTAATTTTAATTTGAAAGATTAATTTGAATTATGGTTGCAGCTTTTTGTTAGAGGTTGAAGATGGGTTAGAACCACTGATAGAGGCTTTTCTTTTCTCTGAATTTGTTGGTTTCCCTCCCTGATCTCTTCTTTGTCCTCTGTCTTTGTGCTTTCTTCCAGAAGGATTTGCCTCTGCCCCGCAAGAACAGCAGGTGAGTCTTATCTCTGCACCACCCCCATCTTCAAACTCCACCCTCCCCTCTGTGCCTCACTCCCTGGGGAACCACTCCAGGTCTTTCCATCGCTCCACGAAGAAGACAAACAACACACTTGACATAACTCATTGGCAGACTGTGTTTTGGAAAGAGCAGCACTGGTGTGAGTGGTTGCTGCGTGGATCGGCGGGAGGAGTGTGATTGAAGCCAGTGGGGAGCGCTGGCTGGGTGCTGTCCGTGGTGCTGAAAAATCTCGTCTCAAGCCTTTTCCAGCCGTCTCAGGCTCATCTCCCACTGTGGTGCCTTGAGTTGCTTCTGTTCTCTGCTTGATTTCCCTCACGCGGCTCTCGCTGACCGTTTGTTTTATTCAGTGTAGAATACAAAAGAGAAAAAGGATCAAATGAAAGATCTTATTGACAGAATGCTGCACTACATGTCAAGTTTCTTGTGTAAACGGATGGATTTCAGTAAGAAAGTTGTAGCAAGAAATGTGTAGGAGCAGAGCGGAAAATGTTGAAGTTGTCTTTGTTGTCAATGCGAAGGAATGGGACTCCCTGAATGTACGGCATGTTGTTCAATCGGGAATGGTCTAGCAATGAGTATTTATTATATTTATGTTAATTATATGGCAAATATGAGATTCCTTGTTAAAACTGGTTTGGGTTAAGGAAGTTAAAGTTATAGCAGAACAATTTCTGTTTCCAAAAGACTTTCTTTCTGAAACAAAATGAGATTATAAGCAAACATAAGTATTGGGAACAGGTTTGGTATAGTTTTATGTTATTTGTTTGTACCTATAATGGGACATTGGTGTTAATGCTAGGGATGCACCAATCCAACACTGGTATCTGATTTCGGAGCCGATACTAGAAAAAATGCGATATCGGGCATCGGCTACAAATATTTGATACTGAACCGATGCCAGTTTTGGCTCTCACCGCCTTAAAAACACAACTTTCTCCGACTGAATCTGAAGTGAATGTGGACATGCTGGGAGAATTGAATAGCTGAGTCAGGTTTAACTATCGCATACTTAATTTTGTTCAACCGCGCAAAATGCCGTGGTTAGCATCAGTATGCTAAAGCTAGCGGGAGCATGCTAATGCTAACG